>NC_080539.1:295348515-296608515 GCF_028640845.1 Ahaetulla prasina | reverse complement strand
TAAAATAAAATAAAATAAAATAAAATAAAATAAAATAAAATAAAATAAAATAAAATAAAATAAAATAAAATAAAATAAAATAAAATAAAATAAAATAAAATAAAATAAAATAAAATAAAATAAAATAAAATAAAATAAAATAAAATAAAATAAAATAAAATAAAATAAAATAAAATAAAATAAAATAAAATAAAATAAAATAAAATAAAATAAAATAAAATAAAATAAAATAAAATAAAATAAAATAAAATAAAATAAAATAAAATAAAATAAAATAAAATAAAATAAAATAAAATAAAATAAAATAAAATAAAATAAAATAAAATAAAATAAAATAAAATAAAATAAAATAAAATAAAATAAAATAAAATAAAATAAAATAAAATAAAATAAAATAAAATAAAATAAAATAAAATAAAATAAAATAAAATAAAATAAAATAAAATAAAATAAAATAAAATAAAATAAAATAAAATAAAATAAAATAAAATAAAATAAAATAAAATAAAATAAAATAAAATAAAATAAAATAAAATAAAATAAAATAAAATAAAATAAAATAAAATAAAATAAAATAAAATAAAATAAAATAAAATAAAATAAAATAAAATAAAATAAAATAAAATAAAATAAAATAAAATAAAATAAAATAAAATAAAATAAAATAAAATAAAATAAAATAAAATAAAATAAAATAAAATAAAATAAAATAAAATAAAATAAAATAAAATAAAATAAAATAAAATAAAATAAAATAAAATAAAATAAAATAAAATAAAATAAAATAAAATAAAATAAAATAAAATAAAATAAAATAAAATAAAATAAAATAAAATAAAATAAAATAAAATAAAATAAAATAAAATAAAATAAAATAAAATAAAATAAAATAAAATAAAATAAAATAAAATAAAATAAAATAAAATAAAATAAAATAAAATAAAATAAAATAAAATAAAATAAAATAAAATAAAATAAAATAAAATAAAATAAAATAAAATAAAATAAAATAAAATAAAATAAAATAAAATAAAATAAAATAAAATAAAATAAAATAAAATAAAATAAAATAAAATAAAATAAAATAAAATAAAATAAAATAAAATAAAATAAAATAAAATAAAATAAAATAAAATAAAATAAAATAAAATAAAATAAAATAAAATAAAATAAAATAAAATAAAATAAAATAAAATAAAATAAAATAAAATAAAATAAAATAAAATAAAATAAAATAAAATAAAATAAAATAAAATAAAATAAAATAAAATAAAATAAAATAAAATAAAATAAAATAAAATAAAATAAAATAAAATAAAATAAAATAAAATAAAATAAAATAAAATAAAATAAAATAAAATAAAATAAAATAAAATAAAATAAAATAAAATAAAATAAAATAAAATAAAATAAAATAAAATAAAATAAAATAAAATAAAATAAAATAAAATAAAATAAAATAAAATAAAATAAAATAAAATAAAATAAAATAAAATAAAATAAAATAAAATAAAATAAAATAAAATAAAATAAAATAAAATAAAATAAAATAAAATAAAATAAAATAAAATAAAATAAAATAAAATAAAATAAAATAAAATAAAATAAAATAAAATAAAATAAAATAAAATAAAATAAAATAAAATAAAATAAAATAAAATAAAATAAAATAAAATAAAATAAAATAAAATAAAATAAAATAAAATAAAATAAAATAAAATAAAATAAAATAAAATAAAATAAAATAAAATAAAATAAAATAAAATAAAATAAAATAAAATAAAATAAAATAAAATAAAATAAAATAAAATAAAATAAAATAAAATAAAATAAAATAAAATAAAATAAAATAAAATAAAATAAAATAAAATAAAATAAAATAAAATAAAATAAAATAAAATAAAATAAAATAAAATAAAATAAAATAAAATAAAATAAAATAAAATAAAATAAAATAAAATAAAATAAAATAAAATAAAATAAAATAAAATAAAATAAAATAAAATAAAATAAAATAAAATAAAATAAAATAAAATAAAATAAAATAAAATAAAATAAAATAAAATAAAATAAAATAAAATAAAATAAAATAAAATAAAATAAAATAAAATAAAATAAAATAAAATAAAATAAAATAAAATAAAATAAAATAAAATAAAATAAAATAAAATAAAATAAAATAAAATAAAATAAAATAAAATAAAATAAAATAAAATAAAATAAAATAAAATAAAATAAAATAAAATAAAATAAAATAAAATAAAATAAAATAAAATAAAATAAAATAAAATAAAATAAAATAAAATAAAATAAAATAAAATAAAATAAAATAAAATAAAATAAAATAAAATAAAATAAAATAAAATAAAATAAAATAAAATAAAATAAAATAAAATAAAATAAAATAAAATAAAATAAAATAAAATAAAATAAAATAAAATAAAATAAAATAAAATAAAATAAAATAAAATAAAATAAAATAAAATAAAATAAAATAAAATAAAATAAAATAAAATAAAATAAAATAAAATAAAATAAAATAAAATAAAATAAAATAAAATAAAATAAAATAAAATAAAATAAAATAAAATAAAATAAAATAAAATAAAATAAAATAAAATAAAATAAAATAAAATAAAATAAAATAAAATAAAATAAAATAAAATAAAATAAAATAAAATAAAATAAAATAAAATAAAATAAAATAAAATAAAATAAAATAAAATAAAATAAAATAAAATAAAATAAAATAAAATAAAATAAAATAAAATAAAATAAAATAAAATAAAATAAAATAAAATAAAATAAAATAAAATAAAATAAAATAAAATAAAATAAAATAAAATAAAATAAAATAAAATAAAATAAAATAAAATAAAATAAAATAAAATAAAATAAAATAAAATAAAATAAAATAAAATAAAATAAAATAAAATAAAATAAAATAAAATAAAATAAAATAAAATAAAATAAAATAAAATAAAATAAAATAAAATAAAATAAAATAAAATAAAATAAAATAAAATAAAATAAAATAAAATAAAATAAAATAAAATAAAATAAAATAAAATAAAATAAAATAAAATAAAATAAAATAAAATAAAATAAAATAAAATAAAATAAAATAAAATAAAATAAAATAAAATAAAATAAAATAAAATAAAATAAAATAAAATAAAATAAAATAAAATAAAATAAAATAAAATAAAATAAAATAAAATAAAATAAAATAAAATAAAATAAAATAAAATAAAATAAAATAAAATAAAATAAAATAAAATAAAATAAAATAAAATAAAATAAAATAAAATAAAATAAAATAAAATAAAATAAAATAAAATAAAATAAAATAAAATAAAATAAAATAAAATAAAATAAAATAAAATAAAATAAAATAAAATAAAATAAAATAAAATAAAATAAAATAAAATAAAATAAAATAAAATAAAATAAAATAAAATAAAATAAAATAAAATAAAATAAAATAAAATAAAATAAAATAAAATAAAATAAAATAAAATAAAATAAAATAAAATAAAATAAAATAAAATAAAATAAAATAAAATAAAATAAAATAAAATAAAATAAAATAAAATAAAATAAAATAAAATAAAATAAAATAAAATAAAATAAAATAAAATAAAATAAAATAAAATAAAATAAAATAAAATAAAATAAAATAAAATAAAATAAAATAAAATAAAATAAAATAAAATAAAATAAAATAAAATAAAATAAAATAAAATAAAATAAAATAAAATAAAATAAAATAAAATAAAATAAAATAAAATAAAATAAAATAAAATAAAATAAAATAAAATAAAATAAAATAAAATAAAATAAAATAAAATAAAATAAAATAAAATAAAATAAAATAAAATAAAATAAAATAAAATAAAATAAAATAAAATAAAATAAAATAAAATAAAATAAAATAAAATAAAATAAAATAAAATAAAATAAAATAAAATAAAATAAAATAAAATAAAATAAAATAAAATAAAATAAAATAAAATAAAATAAAATAAAATAAAATAAAATAAAATAAAATAAAATAAAATAAAATAAAATAAAATAAAATAAAATAAAATAAAATAAAATAAAATAAAATAAAATAAAATAAAATAAAATAAAATAAAATAAAATAAAATAAAATAAAATAAAATAAAATAAAATAAAATAAAATAAAATAAAATAAAATAAAATAAAATAAAATAAAATAAAATAAAATAAAATAAAATAAAATAAAATAAAATAAAATAAAATAAAATAAAATAAAATAAAATAAAATAAAATAAAATAAAATAAAATAAAATAAAATAAAATAAAATAAAATAAAATAAAATAAAATAAAATAAAATAAAATAAAATAAAATAAAATAAAATAAAATAAAATAAAATAAAATAAAATAAATTAGAAAAAATTAAAATGAGAAGACTATGAAAGTTGAATACTAAAGCAAACTAGAAAAAACAAAGATCAAAATTCTTTTTTTTTTTTTTTTTTTTTATTGAAAGAGTTTTTTTTTTTTTTTTTTTTTTTTTTTTTTTTTTTTTTTTTTTTTTTTTTTTTTTTTTTTTTTTTTTTTTTTTTTTTTTTTTTTTTTTTTTTTTTTTTTTTTTTTTTTTTTTTTTTTTTTTTTTTTTTTTTTTTTTTTTTTTTTTTTTTTTTTTTTTTTTTTTTTTTTTTTTTTTTTTTTTTTTTTTTTTTTTTTTTTTTTTTTTTTTTTTTTTTTTTTTTTTTTTTTTTTTTTTTTTTTTTTTTTTTTTTTTTTTTTTTTTTTTTTTTTTTTTTTTTTTTTTTTTTTTTTTTTTTTTTTTTTTTTTTTTTTTTTTTTTTTTTTTTTTTTTTTTTTTTTTTTTTTTTTTTTTTTTTTTTTTTTTTTTTTTTTTTTTTTTTTTTTTTTTTTTTTTTTTTTTTTTTTTTTTTTTTTTTTTTTTTTTTTTTTTTTTTTTTTTTTTTTTTTTTTTTTTTTTTTTTTTTTTTTTTTTTTTTTTTTTTTTTTTTTTTTTTTTTTTTTTTTTTTTTTTTTTTTTTTTTTTTTTTTTTTTTTTTTTTTTTTTTTTTTTTTTTTTTTTTTTTTTTTTTTTTTTTTTTTTTTTTTTTTTTTTTTTTTTTTTTTTTTTTTTTTTTTTTTTTTTTTTTTTTTTTTTTTTTTTTTTTTTTTTTTTTTTTTTTTTTTTTTTTTTTTTTTTTTTTTTTTTTTTTTTTTTTTTTTTTTTTTTTTTTTTTTTTTTTTTTTTTTTTTTTTTTTTTTTTTTTTTTTTTTTTTTTTTTTTTTTTTTTTTTTTTTTTTTTTTTTTTTTTTTTTTTTTTTTTTTTTTTTTTTTTTTTTTTTTTTTTTTTTTTTTTTTTTTTTTTTTTTTTTTTTTTTTTTTTTTTTTTTTTTTTTTTTTTTTTTTTTTTTTTTTTTTTTTTTTTTTTTTTTTTTTTTTTTTTTTTTTTTTTTTTTTTTTTTTTTTTTTTTTTTTTTTTTTTTTTTTTTTTTTTTTTTTTTTTTTTTTTTTTTTTTTTTTTTTTTTTTTTTTTTTTTTTTTTTTTTTTTTTTTTTTTTTTTTTTTTTTTTTTTTTTTTTTTTTTTTTTTTTTTTTTTTTTTTTTTTTTTTTTTTTTTTTTTTTTTTTTTTTTTTTTTTTTTTTTTTTTTTTTTTTTTTTTTTTTTTTTTTTTTCTTCTTTTTCTTTTTTTTTTTTTCTTGTTTTAAAAAGTTTTATTTTGACATTCTTATCCAATAACATATCCAATAACATATTTAATGTACCCTCATATACAATTAATCGGATCTGCCTGGTCACCACCCCTTCCTTTTCCTTTTACTCTCCTTCTTTACCTTCTTCTACTTTCCATAACCATCCTCCCCTCTTATCTACATCCTCTCCTCTTCCTCCCTATTCCTTTCTTCTCCTCTTCCCTCTTCCTTCCTTCCTTTCCTCCTCCTCCTCTTCTCTTTCCTCCTTCTCTTCTACTCCTTCTTTCCTTCATTCTAAAGTAGTAACCAGGCAGGTCCGATCTTACATTAATTATACATCTTCAATCATCTTTGTACATTAACTATCAATCCATTTTCTACCCTCCCCTCCCTTCCCTTCCTCCCCACCCCCAGGACTTCCGAGAACCGAGTACAGGGTATAAAACTAACAACAAAATTAAAATCTAGCACAAATCATAATCCATAGTCGTTCCTTAAAACCTCCACTCCCCTTCCAAAGACAAAGAAGATACTTTTCTTCCACTCCATTATATATCAGACCATTCCACTCCTAGAATTCTCCAAAGTTTCCAATTGACTTAGTGTTTATTCTTGAATAAAGTACGTAGTTTTAATATCCAACCTTCATCAATCAATATCAAAACAACGTTCCATCTTCCAATATTCACCAAGGTTTCTTCTAAAATGTCTTTCTTCCTTAGCAATCTCTCAAAAATAGTTCATATTTCCGACTTAGTTTCTTTAATTTTTCTGTCCAACCTTCAGGGTAAGCAATAGTCCATCTTTTCACATCTTTAACATTTATATATACAACAAATAATATTACAAATATCCAAAGTGTCAATTGTAATAATTAAAATCTTCACTTTACCTTACTTATGTCAAATAACATTGTTAAAATTACACCTATATCATCCACAATATATCTATTATAACAATTACATTCTAATTAACATTACATCCATCTCTTAAATATAATATTTAATCCAAGTTCCTAAATTTTACTATCTATCCTCCAAAATTAAACAATATTCCATCTTCCTATTCCTTTATACCTTTAATATATCATATAGTACCCCTAAAATTACACATTTATATCCACAATAAGTCATTTACAAAAATTAACCATAATCATATTTAATAAAGTTAAACATTCTCCTCCCTTCTTCTATCTTACACATTTTCAACCATCTATTCACCATTCAACTTAACATCTGTTAACAAAGAATTCCCAATCTTTAATACATTAGTATAAAAATCTCGTGCTTTACAAATTGTATTGAGAAAATACTTTTTCCTTTATAATTCAGTGTTAAACCTGCTGGAACCTCCCATCTAAAATATATCTGATGTTTCTTAAGCTCATCCACCAGAAAGGCAAATTCTTTTCTCTTTCTTAACATTTTAGGAGGAATTTCCTTCATCATTATTATATCTTGTCCTAATATTTGAAATTTATTTTTATAAAATGCTTGCAAAATTCCATACCTAATCCTCTTATTTGTAAAATAAATAACCACATCTCTCGGTAAACACTTCTGCCTTGCCCACCAGGAATTAACACGATAAATTTTTTCAATATTAACTTCAAAATCTTCTGGTTCCATTCCTCTATCTGGGCAAAGGCCTGAATAAAAATCTCTTTCAAATTTTCCTCTTTAAATTCTCTTAAACCCTTACCCTTATAGCATATTCCATTAATTTATATTGTAATATAACCCTTTCTTCCTCTGCCTTATCAGCCTTAACCTGAATATCATCTATTTTATTTTCTAAATTCAAATTAATTTGAACTTCATCTATTTTCCTTTGCAAATCTAAATTAATTTGGTTAAATTCATTCAGTCTTTCTTCTGTCTGTGTACTAGATAACAATAATGGAGTAATTGATTCCTTTAATTTTTTCATCTCCTTACTCTGCTCTTCCACCAAATCTTTAAAATCCAGTATTTCTCTCCATTTCATTAAATTTTGATCTATTTCTGAAAGATGAGCCCATAAGCTCCTGTAATAAATTCCTTAGACTGTCTTTAATATCTTCTTTCAATTTCCGTACCTGAAGTGAAGATATTTCCAATAATTTAGAAGTGGTTAAATCTCTTTGCTTAAAAGCCATTTTTAAACTAAGTAATATCAAGAAGAAGAAAAAAAAAAAAGGGGGGGGGGGGAATAAAAAGAAAAAAAAAAAACCAATAAATTTTTTCAATATTAACTTCAAAATCTTCTGGTTCCATTCCTCTATCTGGGCAAAGGCCTGAATAAAAATCTCTTTCAAATTTTCCTCTTTAAATTCTCTTAAACCCTTACCCTTATAGCATATTCCATTAATTTATATTGTAATATAACCCTTTCTTCCTCTGCCTTATCAGCCTTAACCTGAATATCATCTATTTTATTTTCTAAATTCAAATTAATTTGAACTTCATCTATTTTCCTTTGCAAATCTAAATTAATTTGGTTAAATTCATTCAGTCTTTCTTCTGTCTGTGTACTAGATAACAATAATGGAGTAATTGATTCCTTTAATTTTTTCATCTCCTTACTCTGCTCTTCCACCAAATCTTTAAAATCCAGTATTTCTCTCCATTTCATTAAATTTTGATCTATTTCTGAAAGATGAGCCTCCATAAGCTCCTGTAAAAAATTCCTTAGACTGTCTTTAATATCTTCTTTCAATTTCCGTACCTGAAGTGAAGATATTTCCAATAATTTAGAAGTGGTTAAATCTCTTTGCTTAAAAGCCATTTTTAAACTAAGTAATATCAAGAAGAAGAAGAAAAAAAAAAAGGGGGGGGAGGGAATAAAAAGAAAAAAAAAAACCCAATAAATTTTTATTTTCAACCATCTATTCACCATTCAACTTAACATCTGTTAACAAAGAATTCCCAATCTTTAATACATTAGTATAAAAATCTCTTTCAAATTTTCCTCTTTAAATTCTCTTAAACCCTTACCCTTATAGCATATTCCATTAATTTATATTGTAATATAACCCTTTCTTCCTCTGCCTTATCAGCCTTAACCTGAATATCATCTATTTTATTTTCTAAATTCAAATTAATTTGGTTAAATTCATTCAGTCTTTCTTCTGTCTGTGTACTAGATAACAATAATGGAGTAATTGATTCCTTTAATTTTTCATCTCCTTACTCTGCTCTTCCACCAAATCTTTAAAATCCAGTATTTCTTTCTCCATTTCATTAAATTTTGATCTATTTCTGAAAGATGAGCCTCCATAAGCTCCTGTAAAATTATTTTGGTAATTAAACAATATTCCATCTTCCTATTCCTTTATACCTTTAATATATCATATAGTACCCTAAAATTACACATTTATATCCACAATAAGTCATTTACAAAATTAACCATAATCATATTTAATAAAGTTAAACATTCTCCTCCCTTCTTCTATCTTACACATTTTCAACCATCTATTCACCATTCAACTTAACATCTGTTAACAAAGAATTCCCAATCTTTAATACATTAGTATAAAAATCTCGTGCTTTACAAATTGTATTGAGAAAATACTTTTTCCTTTATAATTCAGTGTTAAACCTGCTGGAACCTCCCATCTAAAATATATCTGATGTTTCTTAAGCTCCTCCACCAGAAAGGCAAATTCTTCTCTCTTTCTTAACATTTTAGGAGGAATTTCCTTCATCATTATTATATCTTGTCCTAATATTTGAAATTTATTTTTATAAAATGCTTGCAAAATTCCATACCTAATCCTCTTATTTGTAAAATAAATAACCACATCTCTCGGTAAACACTTCTGCCTTGCCCACCAGGAATTAACACGATAAATTTTTCTTCTTAAACACTGTAAAAAAAGATAATAAAAAGAAAAAAACCCAATAAATTTTTCTTCTTAGAGGTTCCACACCAGCAATTGTAATCAGCATTTCCTTAGCTTTCACTTTCAAAAACAAAACGCCATCTTTCTTCATCTCCACTCTTCAAATAACTTCTCTGTCAGGAGTTAAAATCATCTTACAAGCAAATGCCAGCCTTCCTGCTTTCGATTCTTCCGTGTTGAAAATTTATCATAATCCTCTTCAGTCACGGAGATGGACGCTGCGTTTTGCTCTGCTTTCTCAGGAAGAGCTCCTGAAAATGAGTAGCAAAGAGAAAGCTCAGTTTAAAATTCTAAAGCAAGAAAAGATAATAATAATAATAATAATAATAATAATAATAATAATAATAATAATAATAATAATAATAATAATAATAATAATAATAATAATAATAATAATAATAATAATAATAATAATAATAATAATAATAATAATAATAATAATAATAATAATAATAATAATAATAATAATAATAATAATAATAATAATAATAATAATAATAATAATAATAATAATAATAATAATAATAATAATAATAATAATAATAATAATAATAATAATAATAATAATAATAATAATAATAATAATAATAATAATAATAATAATAATAATAATAATAATAATAATAATAATAATAATAATAATAATAATAATAATAATAATAATAATAATAATAATAATAATAATAATAATAATAATAATAATAATAATAATAATAATAATAATAATAATAATAATAATAATAATAATAATAATAATAATAATAATAATAATAATAATAATAATAATAATAATAATAATAATAATAATAATAATAATAATAATAATAATAATAATAATAATAATAATAATAATAATAATAATAATAATAATAATAATAATAATAATAATAATAATAATAATAATAATAATAATAATAATAATAATAATAATAATAATAATAATAATAATAATAATAATAATAATAATAATAATAATAATAATAATAATAATAATAATAATAATAATAATAATAATAATAATAATAATAATAATAATAATAATAATAATAATAATAATAATAATAATAATAATAATAATAATAATAATAATAATAATAATAATAATAATAATAATAATAATAATAATAATAATAATAATAATAATAATAATAATAATAATAATAATAATAATAATAATAATAATAATAATAATAATAATAATAATAATAATAATAATAATAATAATAATAATAATAATAATAATAATAATAATAATAATAATAATAATAATAATAATAATAATAATAATAATAATAATAATAATAATAATAATAATAATAATAATAATAATAATAATAATAATAATAATAATAATAATAATAATAATAATAATAATAATAATAATAATAATAATAATAATAATAATAATAATAATAATAATAATAATAATAATAATAATAATAATAATAATAATAATAATAATAATAATAATAATAATAATAATAATAATAATAATAATAATAATAATAATAATAATAATAATAATAATAATAATAATAATAATAATAATAATAATAATAATAATAATAATAATAATAATAATAATAATAATAATAATAATAATAATAATAATAATAATAATAATAATAATAATAATAATAATAATAATAATAATAATAATAATAATAATAATAATAATAATAATAATAATAATAATAATAATAATAATAATAATAATAATAATAATAATAATAATAATAATAATAATAATAATAATAATAATAATAATAATAATAATAATAATAATAATAATAATAATAATAATAATAATAATAATAATAATAATAATAATAATAATAATAATAATAATAATAATAATAATAATAATAATAATAATAATAATAATAATAATAATAATAATAATAATAATTAATAATAATAATAATAATAATAATAATAATAATAATAATAATAATAATAATAATAATAATAATAATAATAATAATAATAATAATAAGGAATAATAATAAGGAAGGTTATTTGGTTTACAAGGGAAAAGGTCAGAGCCCCAGTTAGCTGAATAATCAGTACCTCACTGACTTTCAAATATGGGAAGCTGCTTTACCTTAGTAAGTAAAATTAATCTACATCAATATTTAAAACAGTCACTAAAATATTAAATCCACATACAGTTACATAAGTACGCTGCAGATTAAAAGCCCCATTCCTCTATTTAGAGGTCGGACCACTATGGAACAGACAAAGCACATCAAAAGGGTTTTGCCTGACAAGGAAGCAAAGAGTTTGCTTTCTAGTATGAGCAGAGAAAATGGAGCACAATCATGTTTTAAGTGCCTTATTAAGAATGTTTTTTTTGGGGGGGTGGGGGGAAGGGGATCTCAAAATGCTAACTTGAGGTCCTTGTCATTCATCAGCAGCTTATAGCTGCAGCAGGATTGTGCATATGAGTACATTTACTGGCAGAGAGGCCCATCTGCCCTGAACACATGATACTGCTTAGATATCTAATGCTACCACTGGATGCCTAAATTTACTTGGTTGCTCTTCCTTCCTCATTCCTTTTGTGCCTTGTCAGCTACACGATGAGCCCATGAACAGAGTTGGTTTTGGTTTTCATTCTTCACATAGGCACTGTGGACAAGGATTCAGTTCATGAAGCATCAACATGATCTGAATCTAGCAGATTCAGGCTGCCAATTTCCTTAACAGCCCTTTTTTCTAGATGAGGAAAGGGAGACTCCAGTATGAATTGCTTACTCTATTATTCTGTTACTATATCTCCTTTATATATCAATACTGTTGAAATAATGATCAAATACCAGTATACTAAAATATGTTGAAAAAAATGAAAAACTTTGATGAGCCGTATTTCATTTTTACAAGACTGTAGACTATATTGCTGTAAGCCTGACATGAGGTGACCAATAAAAAAAAATTGATTTTAAAAAGGCCTCACAATCGAGGAACAAATACATAAGAGAGTTTCGTGCAAAGAGTCTTGAACAGGTAGACATGAATCTAGATGGATCCCCAAACTGCATACCATTTTTGTCTAGGGCAGGGCAACCCCATCCAGTAGTAAAGACTGGAAATATTTAATCTTTGTGGCCCTCCAAATCCATTGCCAGTCAGTCTTGCTAGGATTAAACCTAAGCTTTCCATCCAGACCCTCAGCGCATCCGGAATGTACCAAGCAAAAGACAGTCCACGACAGCATAATTTAGCTGACAGCATATTATAAAGACTTTGCTCTTTAAGTAAGAATAGGATTGATTTAACCCTTTCTGTTCCTTTGATTCGGAGCCCTGTACAACATTCACATTTTATGCCTTAAGTATACTATCACACGGCCTTCATTATCCCTTTTTGCAACAGTTCTGCCTAGGAAAGCTTCATATGCCATATACTGCACTATCAAATTCTTCATTCAAGTCGTTATGAACAATTCTGCAATTCTTTTGTCATGGCTGACCCTTCATATTTCCTGATGATGTTGCAGAGCTTATGGGTTGCAACGCTTGTCTATCCAAGCCTCTAAGGCATCTCTACATAACCATGTTGGTCTACTAACTGTGGTGTGCAAAAAAGGGGAAAAGAAGGCCTAATCTTCTCCCTGCTATATCTCAGATGCATATTCTGTGAAGATAACATATATCTGAAGATGGAAAGAAGATTTTTGATGTCCTGCTACATTATTGCAGAGAAGTGGCCTGCTGGGGTTACCTGACAGATGCACTTATTCTTGTGTTTACCTTCCTTCTGTACAACAAATTGTACTCATATTTTTTTTAATATAGTGTGGTGCATGGGACCTAACTAAAGTCTGTTGGCAAGAAGAGAATGCTCTTCCTGCCTTAGATGTGGAAGTCTACAGACATGAGTCTGCACCCACAGTTCTTGGCATAACTTGGCATCTTCAGTATGTGGAATGCTACTAAGCTGTGTATGGCTCCCAGGGCAGCAAATCCTTAGAGAGATCTTTTACGTAACTCGTCATCTTGCAGCAGCCATTCATGGGAGAAACAGGGATAAAACCTCTTAATGTGGAAAATGTTCCTTCAGAAAGAAAGCTGCGCGTGAGGAGGGAAGGAGCAATCTAGGCTTTCTGTTTCTTTTGTCCTGCCTAATATCCCAAAAAAGGAAGACTCTCTTACAGTATATCCCTGGCACTAAAATACCGAAGGCCAAATGAACAAACGGCTGCTGCTGCCAGCCTTCTGCAGCCTCCATTTCCTGAATTGAAGCTTGCTCTTGCATCTAAAGATCTCAAGGGTGCTTCAATCTCTTGGGAGAATTGGTAAAGAATATGCAGTGGATTGGTGAATCAATATTGACAGAGGAGTGAGGCTGGGCTTCTAGTCTGCTTGACAAATTCATCAGCTGGCTTCTAATCTCTCCTCCTCTTCCCTTTCAAGATCCTGGTGAGATTGGAGGCACGGTAGACCCCTGCCCGAAAGCGCTTTCCTTCCTCATCTGAAACTCTCGCCTGGAACTGCCCTTGCTGCAGGGCTTTAAGGATTCTGTGATCCCTTGCAGACCAAAGCCTATTCAAATTATCCCCTGTGCAGGGAAGATGAAAAGGCAGGAGGAGAAAAATCCTGCTTTCCTTGCCAAGATGCCTGCACCTGTTACACTTACGGCTGCCCCTCAAGAGGCCTCAGTAGGAGCCTGGCTTGAAGCCAGGACAGGCCTTTCTTAATGGAAGGAAAAACCCATACACAATGGCGGCAGTAGGCAGGGCTTTCTCAGCCCATCTGTTTGCTTTGCACCTTACTGGAAGTGGATTTGGTACAGGCAGAAAGAAAAGCCCAAACCGGTGCAATCTAGGCATCATCTTTGCTTGGGAATGCATTACTAGCTAAGCTTGTTTGCAGAAGGGATTGAGGGCTTGTATGCATGTTCCTTTTGATATATAATCTCTACGTTTTGGGTAAACAGCAGCTCCAGTTGTTGGCAGGGGCTGGGATGCTGGGAAGGGAGAGGAGTTTGGGCTAAGACATATTCTTGAGCAAAGAAAATGCAGAGGTATTAAGAGCAGCTTGGATGGCTGCTGGCAGGGCCAAGGAGAACCCCAGAAATGCATCAAACAGGCCCAGTGTTGATCTCCAACTCAGAGAGATTCTGTTATGGAAAAAGACACCCACTTTTTCAAAGCCTGATTTTATGGTTGCAGGACAAATAACAATTCTGAAAGGGCATATGTGCATTGTTTCTGTCTTGAAATCACAATATTTCTACTGAAACGAAGTCTTGGCTTCTTCAGACAAAAACAAATAATTAAGAAAAATCAGGCTCTTGTGTATTTGCACGAATTAAGCTAAATAAGGAAATACAGAGTATATATCCATATATATCTATATCTATATATCTATATCTATATCTATATCTATATCTATATATCTATATCTAATCTATCAATCGATCGATCAATCGATCGATCGATTCTGAAACAAGAGGAAATCAGGATCTGGGGCACAGAACAGAATGGTGGTTGCCCAGCTCTTTCCTCGCTGCTGGAGGGTTACATCACCAAAAAATCGAATGGGGATAGATGGGAATTAAGGCACATTTTTGTTTTGTTATGTGATTTGCCTTGTTTAAATCTCGTGGAATTGTTTTACTTCAAATACAAAATTTTCTGGCATACCTACTAGCCTTGTGGACTCTGCAAACCTGACAAAGGAATCTAGGCCATCAAATTCTTAGAATAGTATTCATGGAAAAAAAAAGGACTTTTCATTACCAAGAGCTTTGTTGATCCCATGATGCTTTGCAAGAGCCATCAGAAATCCATAGAAAGTTACTCTCTGCACATTGCTCAGAATTTCCTTGAGAACAGTGGCTGGGGGGCAGCTAGGGAAACAAAAGGAACACAGAAAAACATTTGACATATCAATATCTGTGAATTAAGACTCATCAAACTGAATGAATTGAATCCTCTACATTATGAACCCATCTTCCTACAATTTGAGAAACTTATCTTTCTGCAACAAGAGAGAGAATGGGCTAGGAGTTCCATGGGCACTCATGATTCCTTTTAACTTGAGAGAATCGTGGGAAGAGAAGGTCCCAGTGAAAAGCATTTCCCAATTACTTTAAACAACAACTTTCTTCTTTGTGTTGAAGGAAATCTAGTTGGCCAGGCAGCAATTAAATTGGGAAACTCTGGTATGGTGGCCCAACTCATTCTATGGGGATTCAAGAAAAGTTCTCCCCTTTCCCAGAGCCTCCCTCTTTACCATCAAAGATTGCTTTGTATTTTCTTGATAGGTCATTCCATAGAATTTTTCCCCACTGGGTGAATCTATGCGTTAGACAAACTTTCAGAAATCATCCTATGCTTCTCCCATTTTTCCCACAGTAGAAAGGCATGGAAAATGGTGGCAATTTAGTGGAAAGTATGCTCTATTCATTTGCAAATGTGAAAAGAGCATCACTTCCAAATGTAGCAATTCATTGCTCGATTGCCCTGGCATGTAGGAGAAAATGTGACCTTTTTCTTACTGTATTGTGTATTCTTTATAAATGTATGTTTCTGTGTTCTCTTTTCCCTATGACTTTTGTGTGTGCATGTATTGCCTTTCTTTTTGTAGGTTTTTGGCATGTGCACATGTATGACAAAATAATGATTGCAAAGGTTTGTCCCATTCGACGCTGAATGTTTGGAAGAGCCTTGACTCAAACTGAATGCCACAAGCAAGCGGTTTAGTTGTTTGCTGTGACGGAGATTCCAAGTACAAGAAAAAATCGAACCCTTTACAAGGGGAGTTTTAAGCTACCCTTTTAAAATGCTTTGTTCTATAGGTGACAATTTTTAGTTGTCATCAGAGCACAGTTAGGACTGATGTGATGAAGAATAATGTCCCATGAAATCTTGCCCTTTTATCTTCTTCACAAATTATATTATTTTCTTGTTTATGTCAGCTGCAGCTGAATTCTCTTCACTCTAATCCAGGGGTCTCCAACCTTGGCAACTTTTAAGCCTGGCGGACTTCAACTCCCAGAATGCCCCAGCCAGCTTTGCTGGCTGGGGGATTCTGGAAGTTGAAATCCACCAGGCTTAAAGTTGTCAAGGTTGGAGACCCCTGCTCTAATCCATTTCTTTCTTTCAGTCAATATAGTTTTTTTTTCATTGTAAATAAAATATACTGGTTATTTAAATGAAATAGTTCCCTTTCCATGGGCTTTTCTCCAATGAATTAAATCAATGAATCTGATAGACCTCCAAAAATCTGAAAGTCAAAATATGTTCACTAACTGGTATAAAAAAGGGCAGAACTGGTGACGGCTGAAAATCTGCTGCGTAGTACATACAAAAGTCAAAACTTAATCTGTATCAATATCTGACACAAGTTTGCTTCAGGAAGTAGAGGAACAGCACCAGACTGAAGATAAAAGGTCACATTTACAAGACCTTTTTGATATGGATTGTTTGTACCAAAATGTCAGTAAGAACCTTCCTTACCCTGAAGCCAATGAAATAGATACAACTTGTTCTAACCCAGCTGGCCTTACCTGTATTTAGATTTGTCACATAATGATTCAAGGCACTGGTAAAATGCAGATGCCTCCACTCCATCGACTGGACTGCACTCATTGAGAGCTTGACGTGAACGATGCTGCCCAGAAGACGACGTAGGCACAATCACGGTGTTTGGATTTTTACCTGTCAAGAGCTCTTGATAGATGGCAGCCACATTTTCAATAAACTCTAGTCAAAAACAAAGATAGATTTACTTCAGCGGCACTTATTTTTTTGGATGCAGAGAAAGCCTTTGATCGATTGCATTGGGATTTTTTATTTAAATTAATAGAGAAAATGCAATTTGGAGATTGTTTTATTAGAATAATTAAAGCGATTTATGGAGAGCAAACAGCACAGATTATAGTAAATGGTAGTTTGACAGAAGTTATTAAGATTGCGAAAGGAACAAGACAGGGATGTCCCTTATCACCATTATTGTTTGTTTTGACTCTGGAACCATTATTAGATAAAATACGAGAATTAATGAAAATAGAGGGAATTAAGATTAGACAATATGAGTACAAAGTTAGAGCTTTTGCAGATGATGTAGTGGTTACGTTAATGAATCCTATAAATTCAAGTAGATTTTTGTTGGAAGTAATTGATAAATATGGAAAGGTATCAGGATTTAAAATAAATCAGAAAAAAACAAAAGTGATAATTAAAAATATGTCTATACAACAGAAACAAAACTAGAGGAAATGACAGGATTTGAGGTAGTAAAAAGGTTAAATATTTAGGGTCTATATTAGCACATCGAACAAGAAACTTTATAAGAATAATTATGACTTGCTATGGCAAAAAGTTCAGAATGATATGAGTGGCTGGAAGAAATTGCAGTTATCCCTATTGGGAAGGATTGCGGCTATTAAAATGAATGTGTTACCTAGATTTTTGTTTCTGTTCCAGATGATACCTATAATTAAAAAGGATAAAAATTTGGAAGATTGGCAGAGTGGGATTAATAAATTTATATGGCAGGGTAAAAGGCGAGGTTAAAATGAAAATAATACAGGATTCACGGGAAAGAGGTGGTTTAAGAATGCCTAACTTTAAACTATATTATGAAGCAGTAACCCTTTCAGTAATAAGTGACTGGTTTAACTTAACAGAGGAAAGAATTTTGAATATAGAAGGTTATGACTTGTTATATGGATGGCATGCGTACTTATTTTATGGGAAAAAAGTGGATAGGGCTTTTAAGAATCATGTGTTGAGAAGTGCTCTTTATGGTCTGGAATAAATATTCCTATAAATTAGATTACAAGATTCCTATATGGGCGAGCCCTAGACATGCAATAGAGAATATAAATATAGAACAGAAACAGGAAATGATTACATATAAAGAACTTTTGTATGCTGAAGGAGGTAGATTGCAATTAAAATCATTACAGGTATTAAATGAAGAAGGGAGGAATTATACTTGGTTTCAATATGGGCAAATAAGTGCTAGATGGAAAGAAGATCAAAAAATTGGTATAATGCAAAGGGAGGAAAATTTAATAAAGCAAATTAGAAATCAGACCCAGGAGCATATAAAGAGATTGTATAATGTGTTGCTTGAAATAGATTCGGAAAAGGATTTGGTAAAGGATTGTATGATAAAATGGGCACAGAATATTCAGGAACCAATAATGTTGGAAACATGGGAGAAAATCTGGGTTAGAAATGTTAAGTTTACACAAGCACAGAATTTAACGGAAAATTTTTATAAGATGTTTTATAGATGGCATTTAGATCCCAAAAAATTATCATGTATGTATCCTAATATCCAAGCGAAATGTTGGAGGTGTGATTGTGATGATGCTACATATTTTCATATTTGGTGGACTTGCAAGAAAATTAAGGTCTTTTGGATAAGAATTTGGTGGATTATTCAAAATGTACTGAAGAAGAAGATAAAGTTCCTGCCACAATTTTTCCTTTTGGGAATTATAATGGATTGTACAGGGATTGAGACTAAATTGATTTTGAACTTAATAACAGCAGCAAGACTGTTGATTGGACAATACTGGAAGAAAGAAGAGATACCTACAATAGAAGAATGGATATTGAAAGTTATTAATTTGGCTGAGATGGCTAAAATCTCAGCGTTTTAAAAGACAATACGCAGGAAAGATATTTAATTGAATGGAAAATGGATTGATTATCTACAAAACAGATATCAGATTAAGAAATATCAGATTGCCTTTGAATAATTAGAAAGTTATTTTATGTAATGGGGAGGGGGTTGGGAGACGAAAAGCTTTGGATGTGGTTATTTGGATTGGAAGGGAAAATTTTATTCTATGTTTGGTTTATGTATAACTTTACCTTGTGATTGACCCGGGAAGCCGGGGGGTGGGGGAGGGAGGGGGGTGTTTTGTTTTTTTTTGGGAGGGAGGGGGAAAAAAGGGGGAAAAATGTTTTTGTTTTTTTAAAACTCTTTCAATAAAAAAAAAACAAAAAAAAAACAAAGATAGATTGTAAAAATCACTTATGAACGGATTATAAGATTATAAGTGCTGTATATAAAAGATGACATTAACTGTGTAGCTAATTAATTCTATTCTAGTTATATATTGTACTTTGAGAATGTTTTTATTGTTTCCAGCGCTGATATGAATATGCAGTGACCAATATAAATATGCAACTTACTTGCTAATTTAGTTGCTATATGACATGAAAATCACACAAAGGTTAACAACGCTATCTCAAAGAGCCTTTTGGGTAGCCTATAGATTCTATTCTTTGAACTAGGGTTTCAATTATGTAAAATTTTCATTGTGTGAAGAAACACAAAAGACAAGGCCACCCAATCAGAATACACAAACACACACACACACACACACACACACACACACACACACACACACACAGAGAGAGAGAGAGAAAGAGAGAGTCATTGAAATAAACATACAATTTAGGTATTTGGCATTGTTATAGAACAGAACAGAACAGAACAGAATAGAATTTTTTCCTTGTGTGATTGGACACACAAGGAATTTGTCTTCGGTGCCCATGCTCTCAGTGTACATGAAAGAAAAGATACGTTCATCAAGAATTCTAAGGTACAACACTTAATGATAGTCATAGGATACAAATAAGCAACCAGGAAACAATCAAATCAATATAAATGGTAAGGTTATAAGCAACGAAGTTACAGTCATAAGTGGAAGGAGATAGGTGATGGGAACGATGAGAATATGAATAGTAGTGCAGATTTAGTAAATAGTTTTTAATAATGTTGAGGGAATATTTGTTTAGCAGAGTGATGGCGTTCAGGAAGAAACTTCTTGTGTCTAGTTGTTCTGGTGTGAGGTTTCAGGAGAAGTGAGTTACACAGGCTCTAGTAAGCAGCCCAATGTGTTTCAATGCAACTTCAAATTAAATACAGTATGGTGGGCAAAAGAGATATGACCAAAGAAACTGGCTGAAAGTATTCTCCATCAGGCTTCAAAATTTTCCTGTTATTTACTCCCAGAGTCTACATATAAGCAAGTTTTTTAAAACCATCCAGATCAGATATGCAAAGATGTAGACACCCCTCTGAGTGTTTTGCATTCATGCAGATTGGTGGGTGACCTGAAAAAAACTGTTGAATTTGGATAACAAGAAATGGTATCCAAAGGTATTAGTGTGCAAAACTTTGCATGCATGATTGGAACCTGCAAAAGTGTATCTACTGAAACAGAGAGGTGACGTTTTAATGTGAATTTGAAGGTTTGGAACTCTCGGAGAATGAAACAGATAATAAATTATTGCTTTTTATTTTCCTTTTTATGTTAGTTTGAACTTCAGAATAGCATAATCTCCCTCATACAGATGACACAATTGTAGAGAGAAAGATGACTTGAGGAAAGGGTTATTAATTGCCATGCAATTGAACCTTGTTTCGAGAGAGAAGTAGCAGAGAAACTTGTTTTAGGAGTAGGAGTGAAATAAGCCATTTAGTATAATGCCTTCTCGGACATGATATTAAACACTTGCACACAATCATTATTATTACATTTTACTCTCAAATGAAAAACATTTATAATAACTGCCCCTGGCTTTCATTTAGTTCTCAACTAAGGCAAAACTGTATCTCAGAATAAAACAGCTGAGCCTGTTTCGAATATTTGGAATTTCCTACACAAGTACCTGTCAGCTGACTTAGCAAGACAAAATTTTATGTTTTGTCCTAATACTATCTATCACAAAAGTTATTTGCTTCTTCCGTTTCATTTTTTATTGCTTATTCACAAATTACCCAACCAAGGATTCTAAAGTAGCAAATAAAGCAAATGAGTTTTAGAAATAATAGGTTTTATAAATTTAGTTGGCTAGATTGGATCAGTTCAATAGGTTTTATTATAATTTTATACCCCATTTTAAATTAAGTACTTTGTCATTTATTATATATTCATTTGCTGTTCTCTCCCTGTCTCTTTCTCTCTTATACAGATTATTGACCATAATTTTCAATACTGGAATTTCATATATGCAATAGCCTTTTCTGAATGATGTGCCAAAGTCACATAGAGTTTACCTTAGGTGTAGAAACTGTCTATGTAACTGTAACTCAAGGTGCCGGGTGGCTGTCAACAGCTTTTTAGCATTTCTGTATGCTGATTAATGAAAACAAATCTTGTAAACATGTTTCAGGAGGATTCCCTCTACCAGGAACAAGATAACATAGCCTGAGGATACCCCTGAGATGCCATCAAGGTTTTCTAACTTTAATCGCTGGTGGAAAAATGGTGCTAAAACTTGCCAGCTTTGCTTCCAACATCTCCCCAAGTAAGCAAGCTCTTGAATCTCCAGTCTTTCTTAGATTTACCAGAGAGGTCCCAAAAGGGATGAACCAAATAAGAATCCAATCTACACGCAAGACCCTAGCACTGAGGAGCCTGATGGAATCCACACATATAGGAATGCTAGGAATAGGGTATGTTTACAAAAACTCACGTCCCAACTATGGCCTGGAATCTGAAATATTTTAACAGAGCTCTGATATTTATGGAAACAGAACTCCTTATTGACAAAGCTACATTTTATTAGCTTAGAATGGTTTATCAACGTTTTTCACCTTCTCTTCAGTTTTTATACATCCATTACTCCAATATAAACCATCCTCATGTTACCTATGTAGAATTACCATCCCTGAATTCATGCATACAACAGCCAACACAGAGGTTGTAAAGTTGGTCTGGTGCTTACAGGAATTAGCATTGAATGAGAAAGGCCAGGTAGGTTTGTTTAATTATATCATAATGATTTTGTACCAGAGCAGTGGCTGTCCTCCATTACTAATCTCAGTTTAAAGTCTGGCATAACTTACCAAGTCCGTAAATAGTCATAGAGATCTTGTTCTCCAACTTGCTACTAAAAGCATTCAGGCTGGTAATACCAGCAAAGCTTTTTCAATTACCATTCCATTCTCATAATGTTTTCACTTAAGTAATTCTGTTGGGGTAGACATATACATATCGCTGCTTTCTTTTTGGTCTTTAGTATACATTTTTATCTATGCTGTTATCACTTATTTTTAAAGGTATTTTTATTGCAACTGCTTATTAAGACTTGCTATAAAAGGTACGGTGGGAATATATTAATTAAAGTTATGTGCGGAATAATCCTCAGATATACAGAACAAAGCTTGACATACAGATTTTGGACAGCACGGTTTTTATTAGAGAGCAAAACTGTCCGACCAAGGTTGTTCCCAGTTCTATGCTCTCTGATCTGTCCGATTACATTAATCACCAATGTAATAAAGTGGGATAGACTTGCCTGAGTAGTAAAACTGGATCTGGAAGGCAAACAGGAAGTCTGAAAAAGACATCAAACAGTCCACAGCATCATCCATTAAAACAATCCTGGAATCAAGAAGGAGAGAGCTCAGCAACAGCCAATGTGATGTACAGCAGAGATACAGGGCATTGGAAGTGAAGCAGAAATGTTCAGGACTGATCAAAGGAGTCACATTTTGTTCTATAGCTCTCCAAATCAGTCCCCAAATCTGTTGTATTAAGCCCATCAAGTTTCTTCTTAATGGTTTAAGACAATCAAATTATACTTTTGTTATTATATTTTTTATTATTCCTATAAAGTACTACTAAAGGCTGATCTACAGCATATTTATTTGTTGGTTTTTCCGTTTGCTTATTTAATTAATTTAACCAACTAGCATTTTCAATTGATGGCCAGTGCTGTAACTTTCAGAAAAATGGGATTCTACAATAGCAATTCCACCCCCACTCTCCCACAACACTCTGGTTCCCATACTCTCTGCTATTTATTATTTTTATTTATTTATTTATTTATTTAAATTTTTATACCGCCCTTCTCCCGAAGGACTCAGGGCGGTGTACAGCCAAGGTTAAAACAGTTAAATATACAAAATTAAAATATCAATTAAAATACATATTCAATAATGGCCAAATTAAAACCGTCAAATTGACCCAGCCTAAAGTACCCCATATAAAATTACTAAAAATTAAAAATTTGAAAAATTTAAAAATCAAGCCAGTCCCGCTTGGATAAATAAATAAGTTTTTAATTCCTGGCGAATTTGCAAATCCCAAGCCCTCTTCAAAGACAGTCCTTCATATGGTGCATTGCAATAGTCCACATGATCTGGAATTCCATGTGCAACTAAGTTTCACTTGCATTTTGATGACATCTCATCTCAGACTAACAGATGACTTCTACCAGCGATTGTATATGTATGTTAAATAATGCAAGGGAGCGAACTGAATCCTGTAGCATCCCAGTGGACAGCCAAGAGCTTGCCCATCCTACTCACCCTCTATGATTGTGATGGCGAACCTATGGCACACAGCGCCCTCTCTATGGGCACATGAGCCGTCGCCCCAGTTCAGCTCTGCTGCCCATGTGTCTATGCCTCCCGCCAACCAGCTGGTCTTCAGGTCTCTGCCTCACATGTGCAGGGAGAGGGTGGCCACGCATGCATGGGTGGCATGTGGGAGGTGCGCATGAGGGGCGTGTAGGGGTGGCGTGCATATATACGGGAACAGGGTGTACACATGGGGCCGTGCGTGCATTGCATTTTGGAGGTTCAGGCATGTGCGCTTTGGCCACTCGATCTGGAAAAGGTTAACCATCACTGCTCTATGACAACCAACTGGAAGCACACACAAGTAGGAATGGAACCACTGCAAAATGGTGCATTGTACTCTCAGACATTCAGGTGGTCCAGAAAGATGCCTTGGTCGATAGCATTAAATGCTGCCAAGATGTCCTATACAGTAGAACAACGACATCTCCTTATCACTCCCCTCACCCATGCTCAAATGCAGCAGAGCGATCAGTGCTGTTTCTGCCTTCTTGATTCTTGAAGTCTAACCCCCCCACAAGTCTTCTCTCTTGTCCAGACAAATCCTAGGCTGCACCCAACATTGTGTGAAAAAGTCCACTTACATTATTTTTTCTTTCTCCTCCTTTCTGCTACAGCTCAAGATTTGCTTCCCTGCTCTGTATGATTCCCAAATACTGCAGATATTTACCATACAATCAATAAATCTGCAACTACTCATCAATTTTCTCCAACACACTTCATATATCCATTCCTAAAATGAAAATCATTCATAAAAGCAATCTAAAGTCTTAAAAACTAGGTTGTCAAGAAGACTACAGTGATAGCAATAGCACTTATATATCACTTTACAGTGCTTTACAGCCTTCTCTAAGCAGTTTACAGAGTCAGCATATTGCCCCCAACAATTTGAGTCCTCATTTTACCCATCTCAGGAGGATGGAAGACTGAGTCAACCTTGAGCCTGGTGAGATTTGAACTGCTAAATTGCAGGCAGCCGGCAGTCAGCAGAAGTAGCCTGCAGTACTGCACTCTAACCACTGCACCACCATGGCTCATATCCTTATGAGCAGAGAATAACAATCTGTATTTCCTATTGCTTGTGGGTTACTCCAATAAAATAACTTCATTTAAAAGTGAACTAAATCCTGAAGAGACAAATGAGAAGATACTTATTTTCTTGTTTTTGGAAAAGAAGCAATAATCTAATATAAAGGGTACAACTAAAATAAGATTACAATCACAAATATCTCCTCTGTGCTGTTTTAACCTTGAATGAACACAGTAAATGCTAATAGGCAGAGCAAAACTTTACTGTCTTAATTTATACTGCTATTCCAACTGCATTAAATCTACAAAACCTTATAAAAGCAAAGCCTGGGATACTCTTACAAAAACTTCACAGACCAGTTGGATGATAAAGCAGCAATTATGGGGAGGAAGAAATTACTATGCCATTAATTTGCCAGCATTGTTTGGATAGGTCAAAAGAAGTATACAGAATATGTCAATGTCACAGGAAAGAAAGGCATGACTTAGATACCATGTTAATGTCTCTCTTTGGATTGTCTAATTGTTTCTCTTTCTTTAACTCCTTGACCCAACCCACCTTTTTCCAAGATTTGGTCTCTGAATTGATACTGTAATATTGCAATGTAACCAAGTTTTAGGTATGCTAACTAAATCACTTGTCTATTCTTTCTTTCCTATGTTCACCTGCCTGGCTGTCCTTAGTTTTTTTCCCTCCCATAGCTAATCATTGAGAGTTAGCTATGCAACTCTGAATGAGCTACTCCATAATGCTGTGATAAATAATACTCAAAATATGCATGCTGCTAGTGTTTATTATTCACATGACACAATTATACATCATTAATAGATATACACTGTGTATTTCAGTCTCAGATGTCTTAAAAACCAAAAATAATCTATCTTTTTGTATTAAAAAACTGTTTCTAGACTATAAAGCATAGAACCAGTGATATAAATGAAGGCTCTTGTCCTTTTAGAATACATATTTTTCTTCTGATTCTTCAAACAATATGTTTAAAAGATGTTATAATTTTCTGCAAAGTAAACCCAATGTATTTTAATACATTGCACTGTATTCAGATTCCCTTCATACGTTTGAACAACATGCTGGCTTTTCCCCAGGTATTTGCAGACTATTATCCTATAATATGTAATATTGGGGTTCCCCCACACGAGCCTCTAAGGGCAAAATGATTGCCTGTTTTCCTGTAACTGCAGTTCTTCAAATGGATCTGTGCATGACCCTTCATTTAGGAACATTTTAAAGCTGAGCTCTGTAATGGGACTTCATCCACTCCAGCCCATGGCCTCACCAAGTAATACAAAGTACTTGGAACCAACACAGTGACTTGAAAGGAGTAAAATATGAGGTTTCTCAAGAAGGACTTGAAAAACCACAATTACAAGTAAACAATTTATAATTCTTTGTAGTTTCTAAGCATTCCATACATATATAACAATAAGTTCAGAAACGGACAAATTTATATCCTTGCCACCTGGACATTCCTCACTTATTAAGAGAGCAGCCTTCTTGCCAAATATTGAAAAAGTCCCCACCTAAACGAGCTGAGAAACAAGATCCTAAAACAATAGCAACCCAGTTGCTGAGATTTCTGTACCTTTTTATATTTTCTTTCAATAAATCTTGTTAAAAGAAACTCTGGGAGAATCTTGATTTTAGTTAAACTGGGCTTGGCAATAGAGAATATTGCAGTTTACATACAGCACAAGGTTAACAAACATCTAGACAATGAAGCATCTGCTGCATATCATCTGCGAGAAGGAAGTCAGAAGAATTATGACCTGAGCCAGATGGAAATCAGTCACTGCCTTTGGCAGGAAACAGTCATCTGGTAAGAAGTTTGTCTCTAACTTGGATGACGTTAGATCAGTGTGAAAAGTACAAGGGTCACTGATGTGACACAAAGAATTAACTATTGAAAGAAGAAACACTTTAACAGTAAACAACATTAAAACAATAGTTGTCATGATTTCAATTATTAGAAAGTTGAACTAGTTTAGAACTCAAATGAGGTAAAATAATCAAAATCCAAGAATGAAATTTACCTCTGAACCAGAGATACAGGTTCTCTAAAGCTCAACCAAAATCTGCGGAAAATTTCCGGGCAGGAAAATGAAAAGTAGAAATTGTTATGCTGAAAGAAGATAAACTCTGTATTTTAGAAACAATAAAAGTTGTAGAAGGATATAAATAGAGTAGTTGAATGGCTTTCCATGGAAAGGTAAGATCACCGTCTCAAAAGCAACTAAGATAATCTTATAAGAACAGTTGCAATCTTCCTAGAGGCATTCATTTTCCTTGTGTGTCAGGTATTATATAACTAAGAAGTGAGACTAGGCTATTAGATACAGGATCTGAACACCATCTCCCAACAGGAAGTCATTATGAAGGGAAAGAGGGTGAAAACATTTGTTTGCCATCTGAAGGAAACTGGTGAACCAGATGTCATAAAGATGCACTGATATTGGCAATAGTTTGGTGAGCCAAAAACTAAGGATGGGAAGCACAGAAGTGAACTCCCATTTACAATTTTGTGAAAAATTATTTGCATCTTCCAGGATTTTCTGAGTTTTATCTGCAGAGAATATTGTCAGATTTTCATACAGACCTACTGTTGTATAAAGAGTATATAAAAACCCAGCAAAATTTAGTGCTTATTTTACTTATTTATTTCATAAATAGCCATTCAACAAATGATGAGCCAGTGTAAAAAAAAAAGTTACTCCTATCTTCAGTTCAATATTTAAGATGGACGTGGCACAGCATTGCCCAGCGTAAATCTCATACACATTGGCCCCTCATCCCAGAGAAGTTGCTACAATACAGATACTATATCCCTATCATGCCTCACTTAAAAGAGCAACTAAAGACGATTGGTGCTTATCAGACTGGGTAAGCCTGACTGGGGCCTCTGGTGGCTCAACAGACTAAGACAGTCTGTTATTAACACAGCTGCTTGCAATTACTGCAAGTTCAAGTCCCACCAGGCCCAAGGTTGACTCAGCCTTCCATCCTTTATAAGGTAGGTAAAATGAGGACCCAGATTGTTGGGGGCAATAAGTTGACTTTGTATATAATATACAAATGGATGAAGACTATTGCTTAACATAGTGTAAGCCGCCCTGAGTCTTTGGAGAAGGGTGGGATATAAATGCAAATTAAAAAAAAATAAGGTTACAAAACTATCTCTGAGGCTCCATGGCCTATAGCTGCAGCTGTGGTTCTGAAATGCAAAAGATATAGGCTAACCGTGAATCTTTCCAAGAGTTATAATTTTGCCAAAACTCTCCAAGAGACCATCATAAAATCATGCAAGACATCATGAAGTAGCAAGGGTTAGAAATTGGATTTCATATAGGGTCAACTTAAGACCCTTCATTTAATGATAATTATGACTGCGCTGAAAGCAGTGATGACAAGTCCTTGCACTTACGACCATTGTAGCATCAATTTGGGCACTTGCCAACTGATAAGTGTTAACAATGGTTGCAGCATCCCAGGGTCATGTGATCACCATTTGCGAACTTCCCTGGGCCTTCTGACAAGCAAAGTCAATAAGGGAAGACAGATGGGTCAATAATCTTGTCCTCATGGGTTTGTTCTCTTATGTTGTGCCATGTGTTTATGCCCATCAGTACAAGATTCAGCAGTCCATCTGCATTTCAAAGATAAAGGACACTCTTTTGAAGCAAAGTCCACATTTTGGACAGAGAGAACTGCTGGTTTGAAAGTGGGGTCAAAGAGGCCATCCATGTCAAAATTTAACAGCTCTCTCTCAACAGAGGGGGAGGGATGTGACATCAACTATTTCCAGTCTACAACACACTCCTTTCAGCAGTTCCAAGAAGGCTCCACACCCATTTGCACTACTCAGGTGACCCGGAGGACACAGATAAAACTCCAGATGGCTTAACAACTGGCTAAAAGAATGCAGATGACCAGCTGTCTGCAAGGAGTATAAATCCTTCCATTCCTCATCATTCATTCAGAGCTGAAGAAGCTTCTTGGATGAGAAGTGAAACATCTTCAAAGAAAAACAAGAAAGTCCAGCTGCCTCTTGAAAAAAGCACCTTTGGGGTTCACTGAGTTCATACAGAAATCTAAATCTTGGAGAACAGAGGAGATGAGACAGATGGCTGAATCAAGATTGGAAAGGATAAACCCTATGAGAAACTTAAGATATACTGAAAACTGAAATATTTTGATCCAATGGAGTTATATAATTACTGTCATGTACTTGGTACTTGATTGGAACATAATTTTCATTAAGAATTTTAATTACAATAATAAATATTAATATAAATTAAACTTACAGAAAGAGAAGAAAATAGAAAAAAATCACAAAAGTGTGGGAAACAAAGAAAGAGCATAAGAAAGAAAAATAAAAGAAATATATTAGGATGTGACTTCCAGCCATGATCACAAGAAATATAAATAAATTTACTAACTCTTCACTTACTTTACTTTACTTTACTTAACCCCATGAAGTTACAAACAGACATCTCTTCATCCCATATCCCATCCCTCTTCTAAAGGCAAATTCATAAAACATCAGCTTTTTGATCCTGATGTCATTCAAAAGTAAAGGGTTGCCAGAACTTTGTAAAAAAAAAAAAAAGTCTTATTTAACTAATAGGTTCCATAGCTCGTAAAAGTATGGAAACTGCTGAACTATATTATAAACAAAACTTAGTGTATTTACCTAAACAGTTCTGATGTTGTCATGGCCAAAATATAATCAATGTCGTTAGAATGAATCCTAAATTTCATGAAGATCCTTGCTTTATTGAGCATGATTTGGAATTACAGTATCTTTAAACTCCTGAGAATCTTCATTGGCTTTGGACTAGAAGAGTTAATAGAAGTAGCTTGAGAAAACTAATTGTGGGGGGGGGGGGAGGTGGAAGAGCTACAGGACATATCTGCAGGAGAAGCTTCCCTCCCTGCCACTCAGAGCAGCTCAGTTCAGTGAGGCAGATTCAAGCATGCAGAGCAGCTTGAATTAATTACCGGGAAGAAGAAAGGATAAGGCTAAGAGGGTCCCCAGGAGAAAAGCTACTATTTAATACAAAACCCTTTGAAGATGTCAAACTGCTTCTGTTTTATTTATTATGCCCCAGAAGCCTCCTCCTGGTGCTGTCTGCCAGCAGCTCCAGTTCTTATTCTCATTACTAACCACATTACAGAGGTGGTCAACGGCCACAGCAAGAAGATGGTTTTGAAGCTGGCACACAGAGCATCTACCATCTCCCAGGCAATAAAATATAGCCATTGGCATCTTCAAGCCCTGGAAACGCTAAAAGCTCTTGGCTGAATTCTGATTCACATTTTTTTTTACCTTTTAGACAGCTCTTAATAAAACAAGAAGCGACAATGAGAGACCTGAGAGTTTTTATGAATATTCCTATTTCTATTTCTAGAATAATGGAAAGGCAAAGGACATAGAATGCACAGTTAAGTGACAACAAATTAAGTTATACAAGAAAATTATTCTGTCCTGAAAAAGTACAATATTCAGTTGGAACCTTCCCCAAGAGTTTGTGATCTAATTGCTCAAGAGGAGTTGCTGAAGGTTGTTATTTGTAGAAGAAGAAATGACAGAACTTGAGATGGAGTAAAAAACGGGATCAGCCTAGAACAGTTAGCCACAAGCGAACGAAGTCCTAAGCTAACACCAGTTGTTGATCATTACTTGAGAAGATTCCTGTGCACAGGCTTTTAGCAATAAATCTGATTAATTGAACCTTCATGTATGAACCTGGTCTGTCATGCCTGACATATTTCCTCAAATGACTGTATAAGTGGAGTAGCAATGCAGTACTTGATTATGGACCTCCTAAAGCAGGGGTCTCCAACCTTGGCAACTTTAAGACCTGTGGACTTCAACTCCCAGAGTTCCTCAGCCAGCTTTGCTTTGATGGGAGTTGAAGTCCACAAGTCTTAAAGTTGCCAAGGTTGGAGACCCCTTTCCAAAAGTACTATTCTGAGGGAAAAATCTTAGTGCAGGGGCTCAACTAAAAAGTATGATCCTAATTTAGAGCAAAATCCCCCTGGAGAGGAATGAGAAGGTATGAGCTCTTCAATATAGGGGTGTCTCAGATAGTAAGAAAGTAAATCCTTCCCTTAGCATATTTTAATAATTCATTTCATAAAAAGAATGAAAATTAAAATTTTCATTTCATCTTTAGGTGGATCCAATAATATATATCATTAGAATGGAATAGAATAACAGAGTTGGAAGGGACCTTGGAGGTCATTGAGCATGATTGTTTAACCAGCTTGTTCTCTTACGGTAGTAAAACCTTGTTTGCATTTTGTTATCTTCTGCACTGCAATCCTATACATTGAATGCTTTTGCTGAAAGTCAAAGCAAACTATATCTATTGTATTCCCATGGTCAATTAAGCTACCATAATTACTCTACCAAAAATGGTGAATGTATATTTTTGGTAAGATTTAATTTTGATAAACTCATGCCAAGCAATGCATTTTTTTCCCTTAATGCTCATAAACCAACAGCTTAATAATTTCCTCCGGCATTTTGACAAGTATCAATAGAAACCCAATAGTTCTTTATTCCCAGACCCTGAAATCTGTATGGGACAGGGTAAAGGAACATAGATGCAACTGTGTTGTTGAAGCTTTAAGTGTGTGCAATGTACAAGGAATAGAGCTTTGATTACAGTCATAGGCACCTTATTGTTTTGACATACTCCTCCTGTGGGTATCTGTGCCCATATCCTCTTTTCAAAATTAGGATAATGACTGGCCCAAAGTCCCCCAGCTGAATTTCATTCCTAAGGCAGGCCTGGTTTCTCGGCTAGTACCTTCATCACCACACCAAACTGGCTCTCATGTGTTCATGTGAAACTAAGACCCAATCCCTCTCCTTCTCTCTCTCTTTAGTATTTTCAACCACAAGGGACTTTGTCCCAAAGTTTCCACTGTCTTTATCTCTTTAATCAGTTCTTCTGTACTGACTAGGATTAGATCTATGATGAACAATATCAAATGTGGAACAAAAATTATGGTTCAGAATTTCATTTTCATAAACCTTATAGTCCACTTCTCCATTAGTAAGCTGCTGAAGTAAATGAACACTTACACATGAAAAAGTGTGCTATTCTACTTTGCTGTTGTCTTTCCTCTTTTTCCTCTTATTCAATCTCTTTCCTTATTGTTTGTTATTAATACATAGCAACAGCTCCTAGAAGAGCTAACTGCATTACAGAATCATCTCAGTCTGCAGTTTCAAGGATACCAAAGAATATAGTGACTTATAAACTATGTATATAAAAATCATAGTCCCTGGTGGGTTGTGGTTTCTAGTGTGTGCTGCCACTGGATTTATAACCCCTCAAAAATCAACGAAAATCCTGGCAGAGGACTTTTAAAAAAAAGCACATGATGAACACAGTATGCATACAAAGAAGAAATTGCTTGAAAAAAATGATTCCTCAAATTAATCTTTTTTCCAGCTGGTGAAGTTTATGGGTGATCAGTCAAGATGAAATAGAACCTTTGATAGAAAAGTAGACAAGCACATAAGAATATCAAATGGTACAGACGAAGAAAACCAGGGCAAGACAGCTTCAGACTAAGGCAATATCAAAGAACTTCTTTTACTAGCATAGTTGACAAAAGCAAAGCTCTCAACCCGGGAAGAGTAAAGGCAGTGATATCATCCCCACCTGAGTTTGGGTGCCTCAGAGACACAGATCTCAGTTTTCTCTCACACCTGGCATTCCAAAATCCTTAAATCTCCTGTCTCCAAATAAGCGCACACCCACACAAGCATAAAAACAGAAAAGCTGCCCCCTCAACAAGGCTTAATATTTAGAAAATATTTGCAAGTTATTTTTTAAAAATACATCCAAGTTTTTAATTTGGACTTGTAGTCAGCTTCATGGAAGTCATTAGCCAATTTTGCAAGTATTGGTGGCAATTCTTCTTTATTCCTCCCTACAAATAGTTTCTGAAAGAGACTGCTATTAATCTCATTTGGCAGAGCTAGGCTGAAAAATAAGTGACCCCCATTTTAAATTGAGTTGATCTGTTAAGAACATTTTATATGCCAATTCTTAAGAATCTACTAAATAGCTCTTGCTTAAGCCAGTCGTCATATAAATATAAACAACATGCAAATTTTAAAAAGATGCTAAAAGATTGTAAAAAAGTTGTCATTTTCTCCAAATTCATTGTGAGAATCAAAAGTTGCACCCTTTTGCTGTACACCTATGTCTTTACCACATTTTTAAAAGCAGGTTTCAAACATGATTTGTGGAGATTTGTATTTCAATGGAGATTTATTATGAGTTGTCCGTAACAAAAGTGTCAAAGACTAAAAGACCCCCTAAGAGGTAGCTGGAGCTTTATGTATTATGTTTCGTACTGCCAAATATTAACCACCCAGGGCCTAAAACATAAATCCACAGTTATGAATCCATAAGCCAATCATCACAGCAGAAACATTAAAAGAATGAAATAAAATTTAAAATAATCATTGCTGACCTAATACAATCATCTTATGTTCATAAAGGATGTAATGTATCCCCTGCTGCAGTGGTAAAATCTGAACCAGTTTGCTACCAGTTTGCTGGCCACGCATGCTGCTGTGCACCAAGTGTGTGCTGTGCGCGTATGCGCACTACACGCCAAAAGGAGGCTTGGGAAGGTAAGTATAACGTGGGTTGGGGGAAATCAGCTGTGTCGCGCAATCTTGGGAACCTTTTAAAAAACTTTTTTAAAGCATTTTTTACTACCGGTTCAGACGAACAGGTAGTAAAAACGCTTTTAAAAAGTAAAAAAAAAGGTTCCGATGATCACAGCTATGCCACGCAATCGTCAGAACCTCTTTTTTTTTTACTTTTTTAAAGCATTTTTTTACTACCCATTCACTTGAACTGGTAGTAAAAAAATGCTTTAAAAAGTAAAAAAAAAGATTCCAATGATCGTACAGCACAGCTGTGACCTTGGGGACCTTTTTTTTTTTTTACCTTTTTAAAGCATTTTTTTTTACTACCGGTTCGTGCAAATAGGTAGTTTAAAAATGCTTTAAAAAAGTGGGGAAAAAAGGCTTGGACGATCACAGCTGTGCCGCACGATCGTCCAAACCTTCTTTTTACTTTTTTAGAGCATTTTTTTACTACCTATTCGCCTGAACCGATAATAAAAGCAGGTTTCAAACATGATTTGTGGAGGATTTTTGGCGAACCGACCTGAACCGGTAGCATTTTACCCCTGCCCTACTGGCAAGTTATACTAAAGGATCTGGAAGGAACCGAGGAGCCAAGCCATATTGGTTAAATACAGCCCTCTGAACTGTACGCACAAACCTATTGAGAATTTAAGAAGTGTTGCCATATCACTCAATCCCTGTTCCCCAGTGAAAGGACCCAAAAGGACCATAAGTTTCAGTTACAACTAGAGAGCCCTTCTTTATCAGACTTCATGAGCCAAAATAAATTTTGTATCACTGAACAAGACTTTGCTCCAGTAACAATTTTAGACACTGGTCAGGCATAGAAAAAACAAGATTTTGAATGACTTTATCAGCAAAACACTATGTAGATTGGCAGATCTTCTTGCCTATCTCTCCCCAGTAGGAGCAGGCCATCTTAACTACCAGTAGCACTGCTGAACAACAAACCAATGACACCATAAGAGAAATAGTGGTATTTCACTAGGTAAGCTCTTATCCACAGTTGTGTTGCTTTTTGTACAAGTAGTGTGATTTATTAGTAGGGTTTCATCTCCAAGAACCAAACAAAGCATCATAAAATTTGCAAACTGAGAACGGTTGCTGCCGGACAATCACTTCAAGAGCTCTTTTAACTCCTCCATAAAACCAAGCATTTGATGAAACACTCTGCAAGTTCCTGGGAAATCCCAAAGCACCTGGTAGAATCTGCTCATTAGTCATTTGAGGTTTTGGCCCTTGGAGATCAACAAACAAAACAAGAATCGTCAAGAATCTAATGCAATCACAGAAACCCTAGTTTTAGAGCAGAGGTCTCCAACCTTGGCAACTTTAAGACTTGTGGACTTCCACTTCCTCAGCAAAGCTGGCTGAGGAATTCTGGGAGTTGAAGTCCACAAGTCTTAAAGTTGCCAAGGTTGGAGACCTGCTTTAGAGTTGTTTTAGTGCTTTCTATTAGTAGAGAGTAAAAGGGCCGTGGTGGCTCAGGCTGTAAGATTAGTAAAAGGTGGCTCAGGCTGTAAGATTAGTAAAAGGGCCGTGGTGGCTCAGGCTGTAAGATAGCTTGTTATTAAAACACAGCAGCCTGCAATTACTGCAGGTTCTAGTCCCACCAGGCCCAAGGTTGACTCAGCCTTCCATCCTTTATAAGGTAGGTAAAATGAGGACCCAGATTGTTGGGGGGGCAATAAGTTGACTTTGTAAATATACAAATTGAATGAGACTATTGCCTTACACACTGTAAGCCGCCCTGAGTCTTCGGAGAAGGGCGGGATATAAATGTAAATTTAAAAAAAAAAGAGATGGTTTCGTCAACAAATCCTTAAGAGTGAAGAAGATGTCAATTACTTTTCAGGCAACTATATTAGTCTGGTTTCCATGTGGGTTTAGAACTAAGCTAGATATTCTTTAGATATTTTGGTCTGCAAATGAATCAAGAACTGTATGTCTTTCTCATGTATCAGAACAGCTCTTACTCCTGAAAAAAACCAGATCGGTAAGTATTGAGGAATTGCAGAATTTGTGGAAATATGAGCTACAATTCTAAATATATAATAAAAAATCCTGTGAGAAGCAACTTTTCTTCAGAAATACAGATGCTGCAGCCATGGTATTAATTTTCATATTTAAACTGGACTATCAAAAGTCACCATATTTAATTGGCAATAGACAGCAGCAAAGTCAAATGTTTCTGCTCACAGGGCTGTGCAACTATGAATGAATTACAATCAAGAATGAACTATGTCCCCACTTCTATACAGCAAAGCAATCTGTTCAGTAATACAGATAATTTAGAATTGCTGAATACTATCAACATATCGTTGCCAATAATGTTACACGAATATATCCAAATGGAGCAGCAGGGTCAAAGCTCAACTTGAAGGTATCTTTATCTTTTACCTGTACTATTGGAATATGAACTGGTCATTGGCATTAAAATATAATCAAAGCAGTAATCATCTGAAAATGCATAAAGGCTCACCTTGCTGCTTTCTGAGTAACCTCCACAGGAAAGTCAGGGCAAAGCAGTTGCAATAAGCAGTGGTACTCCTTGGCGGTCAGCAAGTCTGCAACAGAAAGCAAAAGCATTAAATGTGAGGTGAATAGTCTCCCCAGCATTGAGGCTGGATCATGGACTTCTTCATTTGTTTTTAGGATATAGGTAGTCTTTGATTAATGACCACAATTGGGATTGGCAAGTTGCTTGTTAAATAAAGTAATCACTAAATGGGGAATCATGTGACTACACCTGGGCTTATGATTTTACTTTAGCTTTCTTGTTTCTCCACTCCTCTTCCTTTGAACTGCTCATCCCAGTCCTGGAATAATTAGCAAGGAGTGAATTGTTATATGTACATTCATTGAAGAGAAAGGGATAACAAGAGAGTAAATGCACTACATCCTACAGCATCTTGACTCTCCAAAGACCTATGCAAGGGTCCTTTTTGTAGACTTTAGTTCAGCATTCAACACCATCATTCCAGACATTCTTCTAACTAAGCTAAACCAGCTACAGGTACCGGAACAGACTTGTAAGTGGATCACAAGCTTCCTAACAAACAGGAAGCAGCAGGTGAAGCTAAGCAAGATCACATCAAATACCTGTACAATTAGCACAGGGGCCCCCCAAGGCTGTGTGCTCTCCCCACTTCTCTTCTCTCTGTATACCAATAACTGCATCTCCAATGATCCATCTGTTAAGCTACTGAAGTTCGCAGATGACACAACAGTGATTGGTCTCATTCGAGACAATGACGAATCCGCATATAGACAAGAGGTCGAACGACTAGCCTTGTGGTGCAACCAAAACAATCTGGAACTGAACACACTCAAAACCGTAGAAATGGTGGTAGACTTTAGGAGAAACCCTTCCATACTTCCACCTCTCACAATACTAGACAACACAGTATCAACAGTAGAAACCTTCAAATTTCTAGGTTCTATCATATCGCAAGATCTAAAATGGACAGCTAACATCAAAAACATCATTAGAAAAGGACAACAAAGAATGTTCTTTCTGCACCAACTCAGTAAGCTCAAACTGCCCAGGGAGCTGCTGATTCAGTTCTATAGAGGAATTATTGAGTCTGTCATTTGCACCTCTATAACTGTCTGGTTCGGTTCTGCAACCCAACAAGACAAACACAGACTTCAGAGGATAATTAGAACTGCAGAAAAAATAATTGCTACCAACCTGCCTTCCATTGAGGACCTGTATACCGCACGAATCAAGAAGAGGGCCGTGAAAATATTTACAGACCCCTCGCATCCTGGACATAAACTGTTTCAACTCCTACCCTCAAAACGACGCTATAGAGCACTGCACACCAGAACAACTAGACACAAGAACAGTTTTTTCCCAAAGGCCATCACTTGCTAAACAAATAATTCCATCAACACTGTCAAACTATTTACTGAATCTGCACTACTATTAATCTTCTCATAGTTCCCATCACCAATCTCTTTCCATTTATGACTGTATGACTATAACTTGTTGCTGGCAATCCTTATGATTTATATTGATATATTGACCATCAATTGTGTTGTAAATGTTGTACCTTGATGAAGGTATCTTTTCTTTTATGTACACTGAGAGCATATGCACCAAGACAAATTCCTTGTGTGTCCAATCACACTTGGCCAATAAAAATTCTATTCTATTCTATTCTATTCTATTCTATTCTATTCTATTCTATTCTATTCTATTCTATTCTATTCTATTCTAAACAGACACACAATGGAAAATATACATCAAGAGGAATGTGCTGGTACAAGCAGCCCCCAAACATGTGGATGATCCAACACTGGAATTTTTAAAGAAGAGACTGGGCAACCATTTGTCTGAAATGCTCTAAGGTTTCCTGCTTGAGCAGGGAGTTTCATTTCCAACTTTGTTATTCTGTTAACCTGTGTTTGGAGCTGGGTCCTGTGAACACATTAGGCAAACTGCCAGTATACACTTTTGTAAGCAGTGGAAAAAGGAAAAAAAAAAAACAGCCCAGGCACAGGAGAGATTGCCTAAATCACTTATTTAGACAATCTCTCTTGGGCCTGACCTGTTCTGGTTTTGTTTATTTGCTTGTTTTTTGTTTCCCCCTTCATGCAGCAGAGAGATTGAAGAAGGGAGCACATGAGAGCACATTTGCCTAGTGTGCTTCCAGCTCTCAACCCTTGTGGTTGGGGATGCTAGTACATTCTTTTTGATGTATATTCCCCATTGTGCGCCTACTTATCCTCTTGTAATCCCTTCCTCTCCAAGCTCTCCTCTCTACAAGAGAAGGAAAAAGGAAAAAAAGGGTCAGACACAGAACAAGTGAACGGATTGTTTTAGCTATCGTGTGACAATGCTGTGGAGGTTGTAAATGTGTGGCTTGGCTGCAAAGTTATTTTTTCGCAGGATCATAACTTCGAGCAGTTGTTACATGAGGCAGTCAATAAAGGCCTACCTGTACTTCATATTAGACAGTATGTGGCAACATTTCAATGTATTTAAAATTTATCTTATATACAGCCCATATGTTAATAGGGAAAGCCAAAATATTGCTAAAGACAGGGTGAATTATATGGGATGTGAAACATTCAGGAATTGGGAAAATTGTTAAGCCTATGATATTAAACTTCCTGATTCAGAGATTAATAATTAAGCAGAAAAATCATTCAATCCTACTTTAATTGTTGTTCAGGACATATAAGTTTAATCCACGGTACAGAGTAATTGTCAGCTCCAGCAAAGTAATGTATTTGAGTGTTTTGATCACTTAATAAAAGCAGTATGTATAGTGACTATTTTAGCAAAATCTATTGTCAGGAACTGCAGGAAACAGGCCCTATGCATGCTACGTTTCAAACCCTTCTTTGTATACAGGATCATATTTAGTTTTTACAAAATCTCCAGCTTTTTGTGGCATATTTGCTTCCTTCATAGCCTCTCCTCTTCTGCCTTCAATCATACATTTCAAAGTCTGTTTTTTAGTCATACCTTTTCTCTTGACATCACAACATTCTACAGGATGCCCAAATTATTGAAACTTCTGCTAAAAGAATTGTGTAAGGGCATTGATGCAAACTTTGGTTTGTTTTAAACAAATACCCAGAGAGTAAGGAATTAATCCTGCACAAACTTTTATGAGAATAAACCTTATTAAACATAACGGGGCCTCTGAAGAAATATATCGATATAAATAGAATAATATAATTAGGAATTTTGTTTAAAAAGAAAATATATGATTCAAAAACTAACTGGATGTGGGGGGAAAACCTTGAGATTTTTACATACAGAAAACACACAAATTACTCCTACAGAGCAACAATCCCTTTGAGAAGGGCAATTCAAATTGAAAATTTAGAGAGGAAAATTACTGGTGCCATTTTCCCACTTCAGTGTTACCCTGAAAATCCAGTAATGCTTCTTGGTAAACGCATATATAAATGCCTGTTTTCCTGGGCAGCCAAGAAGTTCAGTGTCAACTTGAATTAAAACTTAGATACGTATGCACACATTCATAAGCATATGTGCAGAGATCCAATTTGTCTCACTGAAAAAGATATTCCCTGCTTTAAAAAAAAGCTATCATAAGTAATCTACACATGTTTTCATGTAATACCTAGCTTGGTCCAAAAGACTCCTTTAAAACAAAGTAGTTTTAATCTGTTTAAAAAAATCACTGGTATGGGAACATTCATTACCACATGTTTGTAAAACCTTCCAAGCAACATCTGGCAGCATTAGGAAAGGCAAACAAGATCTAAGGACACATATGAAGAAGTATGGCGATTAAACCCACAAACATTATTACTTTGGCATCTAGTAAGGCAGCTGGACGGCTTCTTGGAATTGTGTGTGCAAAGCTGGTCAACTTTTTAAAGAAAGGCAAAGAGACAAGATCCAAAATACACAAAGTAGCCAACCAAATGAATCATCTCTTAAGAGTCCTGTTTTGTAAAAGATTGGCAAAGAAAAGCCTCTGTGGTTTTTGAGGGGAGAAGACCAAAGTGGTGAAGCTCAAGAGCGTTTATAGGATGGAAAGAGAATGGAAAGATACTTATCTCAAAAACCCGTGCATGATTGTAAGTTCCCAGTCCAAAAGGTTGTGGACTGAAGTTAAAGAGAGGGCTGGCTGAACAGCAATAATTTTGACGAATTTCTATATGCAGAAGAATGTAAAGAATGGAAGAAAAGCCAGTAGTAAAACCAGAGCCAAGTACAGGAAGGGAGTGAAGCCAAAGGGCACTAAATGGAAGGCTATAGTTAGAGCTAATTTGCTCAGTTACTTGTTATCCCTCTATTGAGCATTTACTTTTCTGCTCCAATATTTAATTAATGCAGCTAGAATCAAAAGAGGCCCCTGCATGTTCTCAAACTAAGCACTGGCATGCATTTACAAAGCTACAGCTTTCTTCTCCTGATTGCAGCCCATTGTGCCTCATACAATGAAGCTACAGAGAATTCTTTGGGGTTTGGAGAATTCTTTGGCATTTAGGGGTGGGTAAAGGATCACACTAGCAAAAGGGATCCTGGAAAGCTACTGTGCATAAATCTGGGATCCTTGCCTGTATTTCAATTGGGTATCATCATAGACATTCAATATTTTACAATGTTTAAACAAATTAGACTCAGTTTGAATGCTCATGAGTTTCCAGCTTCTGTTTCTGCATAGTTAATCATACCCATATGTAGGCAGAATTTAAGCTCAATTTTTCCAGTGCTAGTCCTCCTGCAGATATGTTAGAATTCAGCTATCATAATCTTCTACTAATGATGAAAAATCATGCTTGTTGAAGATTATAGGAACCAAAATCCCTTATGTTTCTAGAGCATCTGGTTGGAGAAAGATGATCTAGTCTAGTGTTTAAATAAGAGGTAGAATACATGCAGGGATGCTGTAGCATTCTTTTTCCCCTTTATTTTTCCTTTATTTTTTGTGGCAGAAGATAGAACCAGGTAGCAAACAGTGGTGGGTTGTTCCCGGTTCTATAGAATCGGTAGTAAAACCGGCGGGAGGATCCGCCCACTGACCCAAACGTCATCAAAACTCTTCTGCGCATGCAGGCACGATGCGAACCGGTAGTAAAAGTAAGTAGGATCCACCCCTGGTACAGATGTGGTGTTTCTCTTTTATTCCATCTCTTCTCAGATTTTTTTACTCTATTTTGTTCTAAACTTCTACACTGAATTTTAAGAAATGTATTTAGAGTTCTGGCTGCACAAAGAACCCAAGACTATAAAACCTGACACCATTTCAACAGGGTTAAGGCAAAACAAATATGGCTGAGGAAAAAAATTACAAAAACAGGTGTGATTCTTCAGCAGTATACCCTTAAGGCAGCTTTATGTATTTAGGTACTATGTGTTCTGTGTTGAATATTATTGGAAATTGATTCTTTATCAAAATATTTTATCTTGTTACTGATATCTTTTGTATTTTTATTTTCCATTTTTATTTTAAATCTTAGAGTGCACAGTCTTTTTTTTTTCCTAGGAAAATGTACAGCGATTGACTGTTGGGGAGTACAAAAGATGTGTATGCATGTACAAAATATGCATAAAATATATGCAACATGCAATGCTATTGTAAGAAATAGCAAGTTCTGTAAACAGAGTATGCAAAAGTAAATCAGCAAGCAATACATGTGGTGGGGATTTTTTTTAATGCCAAAGAAATAGCATCACATTAGTGATGTTCCTTAATCTAGGAGGAGAAAGGCCTGCACCTGGCATTTACTTGGAGATTCTCAGTTGTGATATGATGCACAGGAAGGAACACCACAACATGAGTAGTAAGAGGGAACAAGCAGCAGGAAGGAAACATACTCATCTCATTAAGCCAGCTATTGAAATGGAAATCAATTCCAAATGGACCAGGGGAAAAGTCCAGTATGGATGATGGCCACATGTTTTTCTTATTCTTTTGTACTGTTTCTTATCAGCCCATTTAGTGTCTGCCTGTATATTTCCTCAGAGAGTAAAGAAACTGTATTTGGGCTGATTTAATACAATAGGTATACAGTTTTTGCAATGATATTTAAGGAACAATAAACGTTTTGGTGGGTCTGCAGCAATTTTACAAGCTAATTGTGTGCAGAATCTTGTGAAGTTCTTCCACTAGGATCCTGGCTCCAAATAAGCTGATTTTATATCCCTATTCTACTCTAAAGTGAAGTTTCTAAATTATATGTATCAAACACAAGCCAGTTCCACCTGAATCCATTATTGAAACACACACACAAAAAATTATTGAAGCACAACTAATAAGTCAGCACATTTTGTAAAGCCAAGTGGCATTCTCTGTGCATAAAAAACAGGGAAATGTGATAAATCACTTAATTATATATTAGGAGCCACTATGGAAATCATAACTAACCATAGCAGGAATTTTTTACCCTGTTACATTGTACAACAAAGAAAAGCTTACTATACTGTACCTGTAAAACTTTTACTATGTGAACATCCTAGACTAAAGACATCATTATTCATTTACTTTTTTAAATTGGGCTAAGTGCAACGTGAAAAGGTTCAAGAGTTCCAAAACAGGAAGATGACCAGATGTTTTCCTTAAATTTGCAGTCTATGTCTAAAAATCTATTATTTAAGCTATAATGACGTAAGCAGTATCACTTCACCATACTTATTTTTGATGATAAATGAGTTTGTACATATTATCTATAGACAGATCTCAAGGTTGAATTCGTAACTTGAGGCAGTCTTATACTGAATACCAAGTACTCTTAATATCTGCTATTCTGTCTTTATGAAAAAGAATACTTACTTCTAGCTAGAAACCATCAATTTTATAGTTTTAGATTTATATATGTATGGATCTATTTTGATTTATAGATAGATAAATTCATAATTCCTATTATTTTTGATCATTTGGACTTAATGAAAGCTAAATTGGAAAGAACTAATGCAGTAATAGTAAAATAGTAAAATCATTAATTCATCTACAAATATATAATATCAAATGCATAAGGTGACTGCTGAATAGAAATAATGCTTTTTTAAGCTTCCAGTATTTACTTTACTGGTAACATAGATGGAACATTTATGAAGTGAAAATCTGTTTTTCAGTAATTATCTATCTATCTATCTATCTATCTATCTATCTATCTATCTATCTATCTATCTATCTATCTATCTATCTATCTATGCATCCATCCATCCATCCATCCATCCATCCATCCATCCATCCATCCATCCAATCAACTCCAGGCACCAAACATATCTAACTCTTCTGCCTCCTGTCTTTTTTCTATAACAACCCTGGAGGTCAGTTGGATTGAGAGAATAATAACGTAAAGTCAACTGGCTGGCTTTCATAGATAGAACAGTATCTTAACATTCATTCATTCAATCAATCAGAATAGAGCTGGATGGGACCTTGGAGGTTTTCTAGTCCAACCCCCTGTATAAGGAAACCTTATACAATTTGAGACAAGTGGTTGTCCAGTCTCTTCTTAAAAACCTCCAGTGATGAAGCACCCACAACTTTTGAAGGCAAGCAATTCCACTGGTTAATTGTTCTTACAGTTAGGAAGTTTATTCTTAATTCCAGGTTGCTTCTCTCCTTGATCAGTTTCCATCCATTGTTTCTTGTCTTGCCTTCTGGTGCTTTGGAAAATAAGTTGACCTCCTCTTCTTTGTAGCAGCCCTTCAAATATTGGAATACTGCTATTGATTGGTTGGCTTTCAACCAGGCTAATACTTCTTTACTCATAATCAAGTGGTCTATACTGGCAAGCCCTTTTCCCATTAGAAGAGCATAAACAGTCTTTTAAGTAGACTTCTGATTGAGTACTTTAACTATCTAAGATAGAATCCAAATCAGCATATGGTAGGAGACCCATTTCTAATGGTTTCAAATGCCTATCAAAATCTGAGTTATAGTCCAAATCCTCTCTCTTTCATAATAAAAGTAATCAAAGAAACAAAAAACCCCAATCTGCATGGAATTTTGCAAACAAATGCTGAGATACACTGAAGGCATTACTGTGTTAGTGAAGTTTTGAAGTCTTGTGTGATTTTATTGCCTTTTATTCCTTTTTCTAAGTGTACTGATGTATATGCATGTGCATAGAACTTTTAGATTTTCCCAATCCCCAAACTATCTCAATACTTTTCATGGAAAATTCAGACGACTGGAAAATGGCAAATATTGTTCGTCTTCTCAAAAAGAAAGGGGGAAGTCAATCAAGCCAATTAGCTTCAGGTTTATATTGGGCAAAATTTTAAAATAGACTATTAAATTTGCTAACATTTGGAAAAGGATGCATTGCTTGTCAGACACTAGCATGGGTTATCAAAAATCAGTCAAGAATCAACCAACTACAAAATGTTATTAAAAAGCATAAGCTTTTGTGAGTTATATTTAGCTTTATCAGATGGATGGTATGGCTAAACTGATTTAAGTGAGTTAAGCCTCCCCCCGAACCCCTACTTAAGTCTAAGTGCTATTGCTATCATTTTCTGTGCTACATCATCCAACATACGATTATTGCTGTCCCTGGGCAATGTCTACCATTTGCTGTGATTGCTGCTTTTCAGTTAACTACAATGACATCAATGAAGGCCCACTACTAAAAGCCCAATCTGCATGGAATTTTGCAAACAAATGCTGAGATACACTGAAGGCATTACTGTGTTAGTGAAGTTTTGAAGTCTTGTGTGATTTTATTGCCTTTTATTCCTTTTTCTAAGTGTACTGATGTATATGCATGTGCATAGAACTTTTAGATTTTCCCAATCCTCAAACTATCTCAATACTTTTCATGGAAAATTCAGACGACTGGAAAATGGCAAATATTGTTCGTCTTCTCAAAAAGAAGGGGGGAAGTCAATCAAGCCAATTAGCTTCAGGTTTATATTGGGCAAAATTTTAAAATAGACTATTAAACGGAATTTGCTAACATTTGGAAAAGGATGCATTGCTTGTCAGACACTAGCATGGGTTATCAAAAATCAGTCAAGAATCAACCAACTACAAAATGTTATTAAAAAGCATAAGCTTTTGTGAGTTATATTTAGCTTTATCAGATGGATGGTATGGCTAAACTGATTTAAGTGAGTTAAGCCTCCCCCCGAACCCCCACTTAAGTCTAAGTGCTATTGCTATCATTTTCTGTGCTACATCATCCAACATACGATTATTGCTGTCCCTGGGCAATGTCTACCATTTGCTGTGATTGCTGCTTTTCAGTTAACTACAATGACATCAATGAAGGCCCAGTTCTAAAAAACCCCAATCTGCATGGAATTTTGCAAACAAATGCTGAGATACACTGAAGGCATTACTGTGTTAGTGAAGTTTTGAAGTCTTGTGTGATTTTATTGCCTTTTATTCCTTTTTCTAAGTGTACTGATGTATATGCATGTGCATAGAACTTTTAGATTTTCCCAATCCCCAAACTATCTCAATACTTTTCATGGAAAATTCAGACGACTGGAAAATGGCAAATATTGTTCGTCTTCTCAAAAAGAAAGGGGGAAGTCAATCAAGCCAATTAGCTTCAGGTTTATATTGGGCAAAATTTTAAAATAGACTATTAAATTTGCTAACATTTGGAAAAGGATGCATTGCTTGTCAGACACTAGCATGGGTTATCAAAAATCAGTCAAGAATCAACCAACTACAAAATGTTATTAAAAAGCATAAGCTTTTGTGAGTTATATTTAGCTTTATCAGATGGATGGTATGGCTAAACTGATTTAAGTGAGTTAAGCCTCCCCCCGAACCCCCACTTAAGTCTAAGTGCTATTGCTATCATTTTCTGTGCTACATCATCCAACATACGATTATTGCTGTCCCTGGGCAATGTCTACCATTTGCTGTGATTGCTGCTTTTCAGTTAACTACAATGACATCAATGAAGGCCCAGTTCTAAAAAACCCCAATCTATCGAAATTGCCAAGAGCTGCTCGGAATCAACAAGAGTCATTGGGTACATGACCACACAGATTCTTCCTGTCTCTAGGATACTCAGGCCACAGGCCAGGCCACAATCAAGTCAACAGTCCTCATGGCTGTTCCACAAGGAAGGCAATGGCAGGACACAGAAAGATACTATCACAATAAATAGAACTTTCTTGTAATCCATCTGTACCACAAATTACCATTTTAAATGCTTTATCTTTAAAAGACCATATTGTGATCCATGTAAGAGCCAGCCAGAATGATTGCATACTATTCAAGCCATTCAAGTACCACCCATGAACTCCAAGAGGCTTAAAGTCAAACTGGAAGAGTAAAGTGGAGAACAGAGATTTCCTTACACTATTTAAAAACGGTATTCCTTTTCCCATCATGAAGCACAGATTGTTCAAATCAACCACAGAAGTGGCTGTTTGGACAAAAGGTCAGAAGAAAACCAACACATCTAAATTGCAGTCTTCCGTGCAGACCCCTAAATTATAATTTTTTTTTTCTTCATACTGGCCTCTGAACTTTGGAAGATCTACCACAACCTCAGTGTCTCTAAGATACATGCTTTGAAGAAACTATATCATAAAGACAAATGCAATTAACAAAGTGGTATTTGTTAATTTTAAAATGAAGCAGTAAAACAATAACTAAGGTGTGATTTCATTTCATGTCTGGCTTTGCACAGAAGTTATCTTGGCCATCTTAATAAATCTACTGTATATGAACTGGTAATGGGAGCTCATCCAGTAATATCAGAAAAATAAATATTTAAAATCCACATGATGCAGGTATCATCGGATTATGACCCTACCAAATATGACATGTTACCTAATCCCATCAGGAAAAGATGTCTATGTCATGAATTTTCTACCAGATTTATCATATTGCAGAATCTTTGCTAGCCCTAAAATTAGTGATGAAAATAACCCTCCACTTGATTGTATTGAGCTGGTTAGATTGAAAATGTATGTTTTATGCACTTTTTCAATAAAGAAAGCTCTAATAAAGTTTTGCTTTTGTTGAATTTTTAAAATCAGTGCCTTAAATCAAGGAAATAATTAAGTATAAACTAATGGAGACATACTGTATATTTTGCAAAGCTAACTAGAAACTTACACACACATCTTCTCTCATACATGCATATACACACCGCTTTAAATCCTCTGGTATTTGGGCAGATTGGTTGATGTCATCTGGGGCTGCAACAGGACTTGTCATTCCAGCATCTGGGCTGGCCTGACATTGTAAACTTGCAGCTGTTGGTACCCCAGACCCGCTTACAACCACATCTTTCAGACCCTATCTCTTTCAGACTCAATCTGGGTGCTCAGTCAGAAGGGTGCCCAGGTTTGGTGACTAGGTCAATTTGTAAAATATATTTTTAAAGGAAAGAAAAATATTTTTCAGAATTATTCTGTATGCATTAAGAACTTTAAATACCCACTGTAAATGCATTTAAATCTTGCCAAAAAGTCTAATAGGGACTAGTTTAGGCAATTGACAGGAGTCATCACTGACTTCAAGGCAAACTAACACATACTAATACTACATACGCTAATAAAACCTTTTCTTTCTCATCTTTGTTCCCTGCCTCTCAAATATTGATCTGGTATTGTTTCCGTATTCTGAGATGGAAGCCAACTGAAATAAAAGAATCATATAGTTTGATCAATCCAAACATAATAGTCTCAATTATTCCCGCTATTCCTGTTAAAGATTAAACAACAGAAAATGAATGAATGTAACCAACTATCCCTTAAAAAAATCACATACCAGAAAACTTTACAATTTTATGTCTTTGTAGAATTTATAGAAATTACACTAAAAAAATTAAAACCTGTCCAAGCTTACAAATGACAGAAAGAATCACAAACAGCAAGATACTGTAATAGAACATATTCAACGAACACTGATTTTAGGCTCTGGAAAATTGCTAATATTGAGAGAAAGGCTAATTTTAAGGCATCTGAGGTTTCTTTTTATATTTTGACATGGCAATCAAAACTGTCCAATCATGCATCATCTCCTGTACTTAACAGAATAGCAATCATTATGGATATGACAAGATTTCTGAGAAAGGAAATGCCATATCTGTCATTCTGTAAGATGTCCTGATGACAGTGGGATTTTCATCCATCACTTTGGTGTCTGAGCCTGGCAATTATTATTAATGGTCCACCATTCTGGATGGGATTGCTGTCAATCAATCTCTCCACCTAAAAGGTTTCTTAGCAAGTTAGTCCACTTTCTCTTTCCTTTTAATTCTGCATCATATATAATAACTGACGGGAAAAGAAAAGAAACAAGTAAACAAGCGATGAGTTCTTGTAGCTCCTTTTGTTCCCTTGTCAAGCCTTTTTCTATCTGGTTACAGGTAGAAAATCATAAAGAAGAAATTATCTTCTTTATATCTTCTTTGTGCTTTGAAAGACTAGAAGAAAGAGAAATGCATAGGAATAAGAACTTTCTTCATGATATACTGTATTTATGTGTCCTTTTACCTCATCCTTCATCCTTCAAAGTAGTTTGAAAAACAGAATAACCAAAAAAATTCCTTCAAGGAGTTGGCAACAGAGTCTGACCTTGCCTCTCTGCAATATAGGTAGTCCTCAGCTTACAACGGTTCATTTAGTGACCATTCAAAGTTAAAACGGCACTTTAAAAAGTGACTTATGACCATTTTTCACATTTAACAACCTCTTCTCCTCTTTCCTACCTCCTACTCTCTCTTTTCTCCCTCCCCACCGTTCTAAAATGATAACTGGGCAGACCCGACCCTGCATTAATTATATTTATACATCTTCAATAATCCCTGTACATTAACCATCACTCCATCTCTACCACATTTAACAACCATTGTAGCATTTCTGGGGTCACATGACCAAAATTCGGATACTGGGCAATTGATTCATATTATGACAATTGCAGTATCCCAGGTTCATATGATCAATTTTTGTGACTTTCCAACAAGCAAAGTCAATGGGAAAGCCAGATTCACTTAACAACTGCGCTATTACCGTATATACTCGAGTATAAGCCGACCCGAATATAAGCCGAGGTACCTAATTTTACCACAAAAACTGGGAAAAACTATTGACTCGAGTATAAGCCGAGGGTGGGAAATGAGGCAGCTACTGGTCAATGTAAAAAATAAAGATAGAGCCAAGTAAAATAACATGAATATTTATTTGAACGAAAAACAATAAAAGTGCAAAAGGGGGTCCCCAAAAAGAATATGGTATCAAAAATACAGTATCTTTAAAAGTAACAGCAACCAAGCTAACGAGAGCTAAAATCCCTCAAAACTCTCCTCCTCATCATCTGTTTGTCCAAACAGAGCTTCAGCTACTTCAGCGTCTGTGATGTTATCCGCATATACGTTGTCATCATCACTGAGTTCACAGTCGTCATCATCACTGCTGTCACCCTCATACAATGCGCTGTCTTCACTGCCATCCATAGCATTACTAATGCCACATTTCTTGAAGGCACGTTGCACCATGTCCTCTGGAATATCTTCCCATGCATCACGAACCCACTGTGCTATTAGTTGTATGTCTGGCTTTCTCAGATTTCCAACTTTTGTCAGTTGAGCTTGACCAGATGTCATCCATTCATGCCACATCCTTCGCACACGGTCCTTGAAAGGTTTATTTAAACTGACATCTAGGGGCTGCAATACAGATGTAAGCCCACCTGGAATAACGGCCAAAGTGACTTGAGATGACTTTGCCAATTTTTTTATGTCATCAGATATGTGGGCTCTGAACATATCCCAAACTAACAGTGATGGTTTTTTCTTTAAGGCTGCTCCTGGTCGTCCGTTCCAAATTTCTTCCAGCCATTTTTTTGTTCCATCTTCATCCATCCAGCCTTTAACATGTGCACGCACTGTAATTCGTGGCGGGAATTTTACCTTTTTAGGCAAGGTCTTTCTTTTAAAAATAATAACAGGCCTCAGCTTGGTTCCATTAGCCAAACATGACAGAACGACTGTGAAATGGTTTTCATTTCCTGTGGTTCTTAGTAAAATTGTTTTGTCTCCCAAACTTGCCACAGTTCTGTTGCTTGGAAGATCAAAGGTCATAGGCGTTTCATCCATATTTCCAATATCTTGAAGGTCATAGTTATGGATCCTTCTTTGTTTTATGATGAATGAATGGAATGACATCACTTTTTCATCAAGGTCTTTTGGCAGCTTCTGTGCAATCTTTGTTCTTGCCGCAAACATAGGCCAAACCTATTCATGAAGCGGGTACACCATCCTGCTGATGCAACAAATTTTCAGTGCCTGGTACTTTAAATTTTTCTTCTTTAGCCATTTGAAGGGCACGTAAGCGAATTCCCATACGTGTTACACAGTAACCATTTTGACGACACTCCATAACCCATTCATGCAATTCAGTCTCTAGAGCCCCAAATGGACTCGTTAAACCACGTCGAGCTTTTTTTGCCTTTGGAAGCTTTTCCAAGTCAGCTTTCATTTTCCGCCACTCCCTTACTTGTTTTTCATCAACACAAAATTCCCTACTTGCAATACTGTTATTGCTTTCTTCTGCTCTTGACACAACCTTAAGTTTGAAAGCAGCTTCGTATGACCTGCGTTTTTGTTTTGATGGTACAGGATTCGAAGTACTGGGATGCATTCCTAACAGGAAAAAAATTATTCGGCGTCAACTGCCATCAGGAAACCATCACCCCAGAAAGCTGTCCAAAGAGACCCATGGACGGCAAGCTATCTTTTCCAAAGGCGAAAAGAGGCGAGTGAGAGGAGGCGAGTGTGTCAAGCGCCAAGAGGCGAGAGGAGGCGAGTGACAAATGCCCCTTTTAATAAGGGAGACGATCAAGAAAAGGTCTTATTTTAAAAGTTGCTTCCCAATACACTTCACAAAGGTTGATGATATGGATGACACAGTCATCCATTTTCATTCCCTACCGTTCCTTTTCTTTTCTTTTCCAGTCTGTGTTTTCTGGAAATGCTGTAACTATCACACAGCAATTTAAGGCAACCCTGCAACACATCATCACAAGAGACAAATACCGTACATTTGTTTCTATACAAATCGTTTTCAGGTCTCTTTATATAAATGTGTTTTCGGCTTAGAACGGGTTGTATTGATTTTCCTTGCTGTAACCCTTCCTGCTAATATTACAAATATATGGGAGAAGGGCGGTATACAATTATTATTATTATTATTATTATTATTATTATTATTATTATTATTATTATTATTATTATTATTATTATTATTATTATTATTATTATTATTATATGATGATGATGATTTTTTTGCATTGGACAGAGCGAGCTTCAGTTTACCAAACTTTGTATCTTTTAATGAAACGTGTTAGTCTGGAAGGGACTGTTTGAACTCACAAAACACTTGCAACTTTTAGTTCCGTGCTGAGGATTTTTGGAAAGCAGCCCAGCAATATTTATTTATTGCTCGGACTGCTCTTATTTTCACTCCCCTTTTCTTTTCTTTTCCTTCCTCCTCCTCCTTCTCTGCCTCTCTTTCGTCCCCCACCTCCCGGGATCCTTGCGGGTCGAAGGTTCTGCCCTGCCTTACACCAGCCGCCCACCTATGCCAAGGTCTCCCTGGCTCTTTCGCTCTCTGTAAGCAGCGGCTTCTCGGCAGCGTCGCCCCCCTCCCCTCCATGGATCGGCTCCTTCCCCAGCACTGAAGGCATCCTTAGGAATACACCTCCACCTCCAGGAAAATAAAAAGAGGCAGAGAAGGTAAATCGCCCGCCCCGTTCGGAAAGAAAGGGGAGAGGACTCCAATGGAAGAAGGGAGAGGAGAATTACCAATAACAAACACAAAGCGCTGGGTTAGAGGTGCCTTGTCATGTACAAGGAGATCAGAGAGGGCAACCACCGTGAAACAATAATCAGACTCAAAACAGGCTGCTTATTTGCCATTTGCTCTGGGTAGAGCAGGTTTTTAAAAAATTGGTTTGGAGAAGGAAAGCTAATTTGCTGATCTGCGCGAGGGTCGGTTTCTTTTGCCTCCCTTCTTCTTCCTCCTCCTTCTTCCCACCCTAGCTTGCAATGCCCCCATCTCTCCTCCTCCTCCTCCTCCTCCTCCTGCCCCCCTCTCGGATTCGGCGTTCATTTCTTGCCTTTGTGGAGCGGAGGTGTTGGGGGAGGTTTGGGAATAGATTTGGCAGAGGAGATTACCGTAATTTTGCTCACTGTTGCTCACTGTTTACTTTACAATGTTCACTCGGGAAGTGAAGCATAAGTATAGTTAGCCTGGAAAAAAACTGAACCATGTGACTGGCGGGAGAGAAGGACGGCGCCGGGAGGGGCGGGGGGAGAAATTGTTTGTTCTTGCCGTATTTCTCCGCTTTCCAAGAGGCTTTTCTTTTTCACCTCTTTCTCCCCACCTCCCCAATTTCCATAGGGGGAAAAAAAAACCCTGGGGAAAACTTGGCAAAAAATAAAATAAAATAAAAAGTACTGAGTGCAAATGTTTTTTTTTTATACTGTAGTTGGAGTTTTCCACGTTTCTTTCACATTCAAGGCAGCATTCTCCCCATCCTCGCTGCTTTTCCAAAACATGCTTTGAAACCTTTGCATTTTATTGGGATGTATTAGTGACAACGCCCCTCCGCCCCTCCGAGGCGAGAGGAGGACGAGTAAGAGGAGGCGAGTGACAAGCAAATAAAGAGAGTTCTTCTCGCCTTGGCGTTTGTCACCTCGCCCTCCTCTCCGGCCGAAATTGAGTGCGGCGGCAGTGGGGTGGGTGGGTGGGTGGGTGGGGAGGCCGCCGTGAAGTGCCGGCTGGGGAGCCGGGATTGAAGTGCCGGCAGGGCGAGCCCAAATGCTGCCGGCATGCTTTGCCAGCTCGGCCGGCTCGTTTTGGGCGGCGGCTGGCCTCCGGCGTTTTCTTCCGCCGCTTTTGATGGCGGCGGCGGTGGTCGGCGGAGGGGCGGAGGGGCGTTCGACATTTTCGCCTCTCACTCGTCCTCCTCTTGCCCGCGGTGGGGGCGGAGGCGTTGTCACCTCGCCCTCCTCTCCGGCCGAAATTGAGTGCGGCGGCGGGGAGGCCGCCGTGAGTGCCGGCTGGGGGTCAGGAGCCAATCCCGGCTCCCCAGCCGGCACTTCACGCGGCCTCCCCACCCTGCCGCTCGCACTCAATTTCGCTTTCGAAGGCGGTGACAACGCCAAGCGAAGAACTCTATTTGTTTGTCACTCTCGCCCGAAGGCGTTTGTCTCTCGCCCTCCTCTCCGGCCGAAATTGAGTGCGGCGGCGGAGGCCGCCGTGAAGTGCCGGCTGGGGGCCAGGAGCCAATCCCGGGCTCCCCAGCCGGCACTTCACGCGGCCTCCCCACCCCCACTGCCGCCGCACTCAATTTCGGAGAGGAGGCGAGGTGACAACGCCAAGGCGAAGAACTCTGTTGTTTGTCACTCGCCCGAAGGCGTTGTCACCTCGCCCTCCTCTCCGGCCGAAATTGAGTGCGGCGGCGGGGGTGGGGAGGCCGCCGTGAAGTGCCGGCTGGGGAGCCGGGATTGGCTCCCGGGCTCCCCAGCCGGCACTTCACGCGGCCTCCCCACCCTGCCGCTCGCACTCAATTTCGCTTTCGAGAGGAGGGCGAGGGTGACAACGCCAAGGCGAAGAACTCTGTTGTTTGTCACTCTCGCCCGAAGGCGTTTGTCACTCGCCCTCCTCTCCGGCGAAATTGAGTGCGGCGGCGGGGAGGCCGCCGTGAAGTGCGGCTGGGGGCCGGGATTGGCTCCTGGGCTCCCCCAGCCGGCACTTCACGGCGGCCTCCCCCCACCCCCACTGCCGCTTCGCACTCAATTTCGGCTTTTCGGAGAGGAGGGCGAGGGTGACAAACGCCCCCTCCGCCCCCACCGCGGGCAAGAGGAGGACGAGTGAGAGGGGGGCGAAAATGTCGAACGCCCCCTCCGCCCCCTCCGCCGACCACCGCCGCCGCCGCCATCAAAAAGCGGCGGAAGAAAACGCCGGAGGCCAGCCGCCGCCCCAAAACGAGCCGGCCGAGCTGGCAAAGCATGCCGGCAGCATTTGGGCTCGTCCTGCCGGCCCAGCTGTTCCCGAGGGCAAAAAACCCTCTCCCTGGGTCGGCTCTGCAAGGGTAGACTCGAGTATAAGCCGAGGGGGCGTTTTTCAGCACAAAAAACGTGCCGAAAAACTCGGCTTATACTCGAGTATATACGGTAACTTAACAATTGCAATGATTCACTTAATAACTATGACAAGAAAGGTTGTAAAATGGGATAAAACTCGCTTAATTGCCTCGCTTAGCAATATAAATTTTGGGTTTGATTTCAAGGACTAACTACTGTATATTAACAATGAAGTAAATAAATTTAAAAATATATTTTTCAAGAGGATATAAAGAATGATAAGGAATGTCTAATCTGATGACAATACCATGCATTCATGGGAGCATTTGCAACATGTCCCATGAGTAAAACATCTGACACCTGAAACAGGACCGCCTGCTGTTACCTCATGCCTCCCACCGACCTGTACGCTCACACAGAGAGGGTCTTCTCAGGGTGCCGTCCGCCAAGCAATGTCGGCTGGCGGCCCCCAGGGGAAGGGCCTTCTCTGTAGGAGCTCCTACCCTTTGGAACGAACTTCCCCCTGGTTTGCGCCAATTACCCGACCTTCGGACCTTTCGCCGTGAGCTGAAAACGCATTTGTTTATTCAAGCGGGACTGGCTTAAATTTTTAATTCTAAACAATTTTAATCGGGGTTATTATTTATAAATTTTAAGGGTTTTAAATTTGTTTGTTTTAAATTTCGGCCATTTATGGATTATGCTTGTTTTAAGTTTTTGTTTTAATTGTACATTGTGTTGTTTTTTATAATTTGGCTGTACACCGCCCTGAGTCCTTCGGGAGAAGGGCGGTATAAAAATCTAAATAAATAAATAAATAAATAAAACAAATCTGCATACTAGGGTTTGGCAAAAAGATAATTGTTTTTGCTCAGGGACATTTAGAGCAAAAGCTTAAGAATCATTTGTGTGCTGTAGTTTTATCATAAAGCTTCCTATAGCCCTTAAGAGTAAAGACTAGTAGTTTGGAACAGCAGACCTGGGCTGATTTGAAATCACAAATCACTAAATAGAACAATACTTTCTTACACAGACAAATTAAAATCTCCCAGATATCTCTTCGTAAGATGAATCAACACCTATTTAAAACCAATATGTAATACAAGAACTCTTGCAGTAAAAAACCTGAAGACTAGTATTCCATTATTTTGCTACACACCATTACAGAAATAAATATGGGATGCATAGCAGTTGAACATTAAACAACAGCTGGATTGGATTCTAATCAGGAAAAAAAATGGCACTGGAAGAATGAAGAACCCGAATTTCAAATGTTAGTGAGGATGGGATTCCAAAGAGCAGAGGTGGGGAACGATGGCCCCTTGATGACTTATAGACTTCAACTCCCAGAATTCCTGAGCCTTATAAAAGGGCCAAGTCATAAAAGGGCCATCGTTACCCACCCCTGTAACTGAAAAACAAATCTACCAAAAAAATGTAGCCAAATGTTATAACTATCTATTTATTTACATATTTATATTTATTTATTGATTGATTTGTCAAGATGTACTAGGTAATTTATATAAGTATAAGCATGAATTGAATACATAAAATAGGTACAAGTAAAGGAAACATTAGGACAGAGGCGGTAGGCACGCTGGTGCTCTTATGCATGCCCCTTACAGACCTCTTAGGAATGGGGTGATTTATATGGTTACTCGTTTAGTTGCAGGAACTCTGGGCAGCAAAACAAAATGTGATCTGAAACAATTAAACAAAACCCCCAAAGACTTAAAAACAAATATAATAACAACCAATATATAAAGCACCAGTGGTCCAAATAAATCCCTTCCCTCTTATAAGAAGACAGCCAAAAAATAGCTTCGCTTAACTACCTGGCCCCAATGCCTGAAGGAAAAGCCATTTTTTTAAAAAAAATATGGAAGACCAGCAGGTCAGGCAACAATTATAAGGGCTATAAACTGCAAAATTAACTGGCATGCCCAGCAGCATTAATACTGGCATGCTCCGGAAGGGGAAATCAAGCAAATATCCAAGGAAATTAACTTTTCTGTGGAAAAGTTCTTGACTTCTGTCCTAGGATCAGTTTCTCTTCACAAAATAGTACAAGTAGTCCACCTCTTTAATATAAAAAAAATGACTGACCTTTTGTGTCTGGATTCTTCAGTAGCTTTATGCATTTACCTATTTTCCTTATTAATCAGTGATACATCTGGGCTTTACTGAAAGCAGCAAAGCACTATGAACAGCAAATGTAACTCCTCTAAAACACTATGGAAAGCACTGTCATAAAACCCTCATTTCTACATAAACCGAGAACATTATTCATTAGCACATAGGTTATCTGCAAACTCTACTATTCTTGCAGAGAAATATTGAAATAGATGGCTTCCTCACTAAGTGGTGGAAATTAATATGCACTTGTGTAGTCTCCCTCAGAAATATTTTGCTCAGCCTTGAAGAGCTGCCTCCTCCCACAAGCAATGGAGTAGAATAAGCTCAGTAAAACTGAATATTGATTGGGGGCAGTGTTGAAATCTGAACTGGCTTACTACCGGTTCACTGGCTGCGCATGCGTGCTGTGTGCACATGTGCAGTGTGCACCATGCACCAAATGTGAGGTGCGCATGTGCAGTGCACGACAAAAGGAGACATGGGGTAAGTAGAACAGCGCACAGGGTGGTGGTGGTGGTGATCGACTGTGGCGCGCAATCTTTTTTTTTACTTTTAAAAGTATTTTTTACAACCTATTTGGAAGAGGTTGTAAAAAAATGCTTTTAAAAGTAAAAAAAGGCTCTGACGATTGCATGGCTCAGATGGACATGGATTGGAGGGGGGGAGGGATTTTTGCTACTGGTTCTCTGAACCACCCGCCACCATCGCTACCAGATCGACTGATCCGGTCTGAACCAGTAGCATTTCACCCCTGATTGGGGGGATTTTTTGTAATGGTTATTTATGATTTGTTTGTCTGTTATTGTTATTTCTAAGCCAGTGATGCATAATATGAGCAGTTATATAAGTCTTATAAATAGATACATATATAATTGCATATTTTATTTCCCTGGTATACTAATTTGGAAATGAATGACTACAAGACTAAACAACAGTCTTTTGGACAAGTTGTCCTTGCCCTGTGAATACATTTTGAACTGATAGTATTGGCAAAAGGGAAGGAAGTTAAATATTTGTGTTTGTCTTCTCTTAACCCAGAGTGCAATTTGGAATAACAGCTTTGTTATTACAAGATAGATTCCATTTAGATGTTAGGGAACATACTTCCTAACAAATAAGAATATTTTGACAATAGATGAAATACCTAGGAAACTTGTAGGATTTGTTCTACTGTATAAATCTGAGCATAAGCTGCTTTAGTTTGAAATCCTAGAGAGAAGAGGAAGTTCTGAAGACTGAATGGTATTCTTAGTGGGCCTGCACTTATGAAATTCTCTCCTTGACTGTTTCCCCTCTTCTTCTTTTCAAGAAGTTTAGTGTAAACTTCTTTTTTATTCAGACGGACATTTCTAATGATCCAGGGGGGGAAAAATTGGTACACAAATTTCATTTTTCATGAAGTAGAAGAAGGAAAAAGGGTCAGTTATTCTGAACCTAATGCCGACCACGTACAGAAAGTCTTCCATTTACTCCCACTTGTCTGGCGACAGTTCAAATTTCTGATGGTGCTGAATGAGTAGTACTTATGACCCTTCCTCAGAATTCTGGCAATCTCAGCGTCCCTCCAGTCACCTGAGTGAGATCTGGCAACTTGGCCTCCAGCTTGCAATTATAATATTGCAGCATCTTGCGGTCATGTGGTCACTATTTGCAACTTTCTTTGCTGGCTTCCAGCAGCAAAGTTAATGGGTAAGTCAGCGATAGATTGCAAATGGCGACCATATGATGTCCTCAATGATCTGTGAGGATTTGTTTAACAATGACAACTAGTACTGCTGGAATTGCTATCGCTAAATGGTATGGTTATGTGATGTTGTGTTTTATATTCATGTTGCTTAGCAACAGCAACTCTCGTCCCAATTGCCATCATAAAGCAACGATTGCCTATAGAACAATTGGTTGACAAATGGGTTAGGATGTACTTCAGTCCAGTAATTAGTTTCAGTTAGTTGAATCATCCCACAGAAAAACTGTTCACAGATGATACTGAAGTAACCTGGAGGAAAGCACTGAGTGGGATTCTCAGCCATATGTCTATGAAGATTCTCAGTCATCCAGGTCATGGTTGTCCCAAAGATAGGTTTTTCAAGAGGCAACTGCACTTTCTTGTTTTTCTTTGAAGACGTTTCGCTTCTCATCCAAGAAGCTTCTTCAGCTCTGACTGGATGGTAGGGAATGGAAAGATTTATACTCCTTGCAGACAGCTGGTCATTTGCATTCTTTTTAGAGAGTCATTGAGTCCACTTGGAGGTTTGTCTGTGTACTCATGCTCACCTGAGTAGTGCAAATGAGTTTAGAGCCTTATTGGAACTGCTGAAAGGGCTGTGTTGTGGAGCTGTGCTTTCTGCAGGATGCCCTGTGTCCCTTCACTGTTGAACATAGGTGCAGGCTGTTGGGGATGAGCCTGTGTTGTATGCATCTCAAACTGAAGCACAAATGATTCCTATAGTCTGAAATTTTTCTGGAAATCCGTTCATACTCCTGCACCAATGAACGGATTTCCAGAAAAATTTCCCAAAAATGGATATACCAGCGTAATGTTCAACAGTAACAAATAGAAGACGTGACTCAGAGTATATGGCAAGTATCTACAATATGAGTCCTCCTGGAGTACAAACTGAACATAAGCAAAAGATGTTGTAACAGCCAATGAAGACTGAGGGAAGCAGCTTGTTCCTTTGCCTCTTCTCCTTCCCCTAGACTTCATCACAAACTCAGTCACCCTCTTTCTGGGGAGGGGAAGTATGACTTTCTACAGGGAGGTAGGATCCACAGACCTATTTAAACATGCTGAAAGGCTTTATGTGCCCAGTGTAAACTTTTTCCATTAAACAGAAGGTTATTATCCTACATCACAAACTGAAGTTCCTCTGACACTTTATTTACCAAACTGATTTGCTATGCATGATTTCCTATTTGTTTACATTAGACTAAGAAAAGGAAGAAGCAAACTTCCTTTGCACATGCAAAACTTATATTGAATGAAGCAGCCTTTTCGAGATATTAACAGTTCAGAATCTAAGAAAAGATATGTTCCCGAAACAGCTGAAAAAGAACGCTCAGAGGCACAAGTGAGGAAATAAAATTCTTTGCAGCAAAATTTGGCAGATAGATTCTGAAAATAGGGATACATTTTCATATATGAGCAAAAATAAGTTAAAACTACTTAACTCTCTTTTATGGAAATCCCTAATTATTTTGTTTAAGTCAAATAATAATGCTGGGACTTATTATATTCATCTGAAAGCATCACATTAAGATGCACATAAACACATTAAGACATTATAGGCTGACTAATTGATTCAGCCGATTTGTTTTATATTCCACTGCAATTGTGATTCGCATACATCAATATAAATGCAATAAAAAAATCCATGGTGAAATGTTATAAGGAACAAGCTTACAAAGAGTATCACCAAACATTTTCTTTTCTGGCAGAATGTCCAGTAATTCAACAGCTGCCTGTAAAGGCATTCAATGTTTATGCATTTGGTACAACACAAAAAAGTTTAAGACATAGATCCACCTCTATCAGTCTTCCTTGTATTTAAAATAAGTAAGCCAAAGAGGCAAATCAGAGAAATTATATCTTCATAAGGCAAAACTTTATATGTTATTGTGTAGACAGTGAAATGGTGTCATTTCCATACCCTGTAGAATGATAACCATATGGAAAAAGAAATGGTTCCCCCATAAAAGCTAAAGAATCAGTTTTCAGCAAATGAACCAGCAAACATGTGGAAAACTCTTAAAAATATCACCGGCTATGGCAAACCTCCTTCCCAGGCTGAAGGTAATCAACAACTGGCAGATGACCTGAATGAGTTTTACTGCAGGTTTGAAAGGAAACTACAGCCACCTATCTCCACAACCCCCATCTCAGACACACCAACAACAGCCAAGCCTCCTACAACTGACCCCATTTCATTGGGTTCACAACCCCTAGTGATCACAGAAAAGGAAGTGCAGGACCTATTTCAAAGACAAAAGCCAGGAAAAGCTCCAGGCCCAGACAAGATAACTCCTTCTTGCTTATAAGTCTGTGCTGACCAACTGGCCCCCATCTTCACCCATATTTTCAATAAATCACTAGAGATGTGTTATGTTCCTTCTTGCTTCAAACGCTCTACCATCATCCCAGTGCCGAAGAAGCCCACCATCAAGGAACTGAATGACTACAGACCAGTTGCTTTAACATCTGTAGTCATGAAAACCTTTGAAAGGCTAGTGCTTTCCTACCTGAAAACCATCACGGATCCGCTGTTAGACCCCTTGCAATTTGCATACCGAGCAAATAGATCAACAGATGATGCTGTTAATATGGCTCTGCACTACATCCTACAACATCTTGAGTCTCCAAAGACCTATGCAAGGGTCCTCTTTGTAGACTTTAGTTCAGCATTCAATACCATCATTCCAGACATTCTTCTAACTAAGCTAAACCAGCTACAGGTACCGGAACAGACTTGTAAGTGGATCACAAGCTTCCTAACAAACAGGAAGCAGCAGGTGAAGCTAAGCAAGATCACATCAAATACCTGTACAATTAGCACAGGGGCCCCCCAAGGCTGTGTGCTCTCCCCACTTCTCTTCTCTCTGTATACCAATGACTGCATCTCCAATGACCCATCTGTTAAGCTACTGAAGTTCGCAGATGACACAACAGTGATTGGTCTCATTCGAGACAATGACGAATCCGCATATAGACGAGAGGTCAAACGACTAGCCTTGTGGTGCAACCAAAACAATCTGGAACTGAACACACTCAAAACCGTAGAAATGGTGGTAGACTTTAGGAAAAACCTTCCATACTTCCACCTCTCACAATACTTGACATCTATTTCTTTTTTTATTATCTTTTTTTTACAGTGTTTAAGAAGAAAAATTTATTGGGTTTTTTTTTCTTTTTATTCCCTCCCCCCCTTTTTTTTTTTTTCTTCTTCTTCTTGATATTACTTAGTTTAAAAATGGCTTTTAAGCAAAGAGATTTAACCACTTCTAAATTATTGGAAATATCTTCACTTCAGGTACGGAAATTGAGAGAGGATATTAAAGAAAGTCTAAGGAATTTTTTACAGGAGCTTATGGAGGCTCATCTTTCAGAAATAGATCGAAAATTTAATGAAATGGAGAAAGAAATACTGGATTTTAAAGATTTGGTGGAAGAGCAGAGTAAGGAGATGAAAAATGAAAGGAATCAATTACTACATTGTTGTTATCTAGTACACAGACAGAAGAAAGACTGAATGAATTTAACCGAATTAATTTAGATTTGCAAAGGAAAATAGATGAAGTTCAAATTAATTTGAATTTAGAAAATAAAATAGATGATATTCAGGTTAAGGCTGATAAGGCAGAGGAAGAAAGGGTTATATTACAATATAAATTAATGGAATATGCTATAAGGGTAAGGGTTTAAGAGAATCTAAAGAGGAAAATTTGAAAGAGATTTTTATTCAGGCCTTTGCCCAGATAGAGGAATGGAACCAGAAGATTTTGAAGTTAATATTGAAAAATTTATCGTGTTAATTCCTGGTGGGCAAGGCAGAAGTGTTTACCGAGAGATGTGGTTATTTATTTTACAAATAAGAGGATTAGGTATGGAATTTTGCAAGCATTTTATAAAAATAAATTTCAAATATTAGGACAAGATATAATAATGATGAAGGAAATTCCTCCTAAAATGTTAAGAAAGAGAAAAGAATTTGCCTTTCTGGTGGATGAGCTTAAGAAACATCAGATATATTTTAGATGGGAGGTTCCAGCAGGTTTAACACTGAATTATAAAGGAAGAAAAGTATTTTCTCAATACAATTTGTAAAGCACGAGATTTTTATACTAATGTATTAAAGATTGGGAATTCTTTGTTAACAGATGTTAAGTTGAATGGTGAATAGATGGTTGAAAATGTGTAAGATAGAAGAAGGAGGAGAATGTTTAATTTTATTATATATGATTATGGTTAATTTTTGTAAATGATTTATTGTGGATATAAATGTGTAATTTTAGGGGTACTATATGATATATTAAAGGTATAAAGGAATAGGAAGATGGAATATTGTTTAATTTTGGAGGATAGATAGTAAAATTTAGGAACTTGGATTAAATATTATATTTAAGAGATGGATGTAATGTTAATTAGAATGTAATTGTTATAATAGATATATTTTGGATGTTATAGGTGTAATTTTAACAATGTTATTTGACATAAGTAAGGTAAAGTGAAGATTTTAATTATTACAATTGACACTTTGGATATTTGTAATATTATTTGTTGTATATATAAATGTTAAAGATGTGAAAAGATGGACTATTGCTTACCCTGAAGGTTGGACAGAAAATTAAAGAAACTAAGTTGGAAATATGAACTATTTTTGAGAGACTGCTAAGGAAGAAAGACATTTTAGAAGAAACCTTGGTGAATATTGGAAGATGGAACGTTGTTTTGATATTGATTGATGAAGGTTGGATATTAAAACTACGTACTTTATTCAAGAATAAACACTAACTCAATTGGAAACTTTGAGAATTCTAGGAGTGGAATGGTCTGATATATAATGGAGTGGAAGAAAAGTATCTTCTTTGTCTTTGGAAGGAGTGGAGGTTTTAAGGAATGACTATGGATTATGATTTGTGCTAGATTTTAATTTTGTTGTTAGTTTTATACCCTGTACTCGGTTCTCGGAAGTCCTGGGGGTGGGGAGGAAGGAAGGGAGGGAGGGGTAGAAAATGGATTGATAGTTAATGTACAAAGTTGATTGAAGATGTATAATTAATGTAAGATCGGACCTGCCTGGTTACTACTTTAGAATGAAGGGAAAGAAGGAGTAGAAGAGAGAAGGAGGAAAGAGAAGAGGAGGAGGAAAGGAAGGAAGGAAGAGGGGAAGAGGGAGAAGAAAGAGTAGGGAGGAAAGAGGAGAGGATGTAGATAAGAGAGGGGGAGGATGGTTATGGAAAGTAGAAGAAGGTAAAGAAGGAGAGTAAAAGGAAAAGGAAGGGGGTGGTGACCGGGCAAATCCGATTAATTGTATATGAGGGTACATTAAATATGTTATTGGAGATGTTATTGGATAAGAATGTCAAAATAAAACTTTAAAAAAAAAAATAATAATAAAAAGAGAATACTTGACAACACAGTATCAACAGTAGAAACCTTCAAATTTCTGGGTTCTATCATATCGCAAGATCTCAAATGGACAGCTAACATCAAAAACATCACTAAAAAAGGACAACAAAGACTGTTCTTTCTGCGCCAACTCAGTAAGCTCAAACTGCCCAAGGAGCTGCTGATCCAATTCTACAGAGGAATTATTGAGTCTGTCATTTGCACCTCTATAACTGTCTGGTTCGGTTCTGCAACCCAACAAGAAAAACACAGACTTCAGAGGATAATTAGAACTGCAGAAAAAATAATTGCTACCAACCTGCCTTCCATTGAGGACCTGCATACTGCACGAATCAAGAAGAGGGCCGTGAAAATATTTGCAGATCCCTCGCATCCTGGACATAAACTGTTTCAACTCCTACCCTCAAAACGACGCTATAGAGCACTGCACACCAGAACAACTAGACACAAGAACAGTTTTTTCCCGAAGGCCATCACTCTGCTAAACAAATAATTCCCTCAACACTGTCAGACTATTTACTGAATCTGCACTACTATTAATCGTTTCATAGTTCCCATCACCAATCTCTTTCCACTTATGACTGTATGACTATAACTTGTTGCTGGCAATCCTTATGATTTATATTGATATATTGATCATCAATTGTGTTGTAAATGTTGTACCTTGATGAACGTATCTTTTCTTTTATGTACACTGAGAGCATATGCACCAAGACAAATTCCTTGTGTGTCCAATCACACTTGGCCAATAAAAATTCTATTCTATAAACGGGAACTATTTTTCTTTTTCATACAATGTCACTGAAAGAGAAGATCATTGCTAATTATTGAGGCTGGTAGGTATATAAGCTTAGCTCAAATGCCATCTTCTGTTTTGACATAACTACATTAAAAAACAAAAAATATAGACAAATAAGACACTTATTCAGTTACTGACCTTTTCTCAATAACTATTATGCAACCACTTTCAGATGTTACAGTAATTTTATTGCATACTCCATATTAGTCATTCACAACTGATTTATGAGGAAGATAATATAAGTCTAATTCAACTAAATAACATGATTATGAGCTATCAAATCAATGCTGACTTTTAGAAACCACCTACAGAAATTTTCTCAAGGAAAATTTGTCTTCCAATCACTCATTTTTGCTTCAATTGAGTCCATCCACCTTTTATCTTTACTAGCATTATAGACTTCTCAACAGAGCTAGGTCTTCACATAATGTGTCCAAATAGGATAATTTTAATGTGGTCATTTGTGTCTTAATGGAACTCTAGATTTTTATGTTCTATTTATTCGTTTTATTTTTTTCACTGCTCATGGTATTCTCAGGAGTCTTTTCCAACACCAACATTCAAAAGCATCAATATTTTTTATTATCCTGCTTCAAAACCAAATTTTGATTCTGTGGAAGAGAATGGAGAAACCATTGCTTGCCCAATTCTGATCTTTGATGGTATGATATGTCCTAACATCTGAATATCTTTTCTAAGGCTTCATGGCTATTATACCAAGTGCTAATTCAAGGCATCGTTGTTACTTGCTTGTCTTCTTTTTTTCTTTTAATTCAAAAAGTTTTACAGAAAATTTCCCCCCCCTTTCCCCCCACCTCCCTCCCCTCCCTTCACAACCCTCCCCCAACTTCCCGGAACGAGCACAAGGTATAGTTAAAAAAAAAATGCTAAAATTTTTTCGTCCCAACTTAATTATACCCCTACAATAATCAATTCCTAACTTCCCCCGAAAACAATCAAAAATAATACATCGTAATCATTCAAAGGCAGTCTGATAACTCTTAGTCTGATATCTACTTTGAATATAGTCAATCCATTTTTTCCATTCCTTTAAGTATCTTTCTTGCGTATTGTCTTTCAAAAAGGCTGATATTTTCGCCATCTCAGCCAAATTGGCAACTTTCAATATCCATTCTTCTATTGTAGGTACTTCTTTTTTCTTCCAGTACTGTCCTATAAATAATCTTGCTGCTGTTATTAGATTTAAAATCAATTTAGTCTCAATTACTGTACAGTCCATAATAATTCCCAATAGAAAAAATTGTGGCAGGAACTTTATCTTCTTTTTCAAAACATTTTGTAAAATCCACCAAATTTTTATCCAAAAGGGCTTGCTTGTCTTCTTTACTATTGATAATTGGTCCTATGAACTGACCAACAGAACTATTGTCCACTTCAGTATATTAACTGTCAGTTCTAAAGATGGTTGTTGTACTTGTTGTCATTAGTTTAGTCTTCTCTATATTTAATTTGAGTCCCATTTTTTTCATTGTGCTCCTTCCCTTTCTTAGTAGACACTAAAGATCTTTTTCATTTTCAAGTATCAAAAGTAGTGTCATCCGCACAGTATGTTATTTCCATACTATCTTCTTCCAATCCAGTCTTCCTCAATATATATTCCACAAAGAGGAATAAATAAGGATACAGCATATATCCTTGCCTCACTCTTTTGTCAATCTATAACAAGTCTGTTTTGCCATGTGACCACCTGACTTGTAGCTATTACATGAGGACAGTGAGATATTCTGGAATTCCAATTCTCTAAGTATGATCCACAATGTGACATGATCAACACAATTATTTTTTCCCCATAATTCATGAAGCAAACACTGAATTCTTTTGTACATATTTTAAACTTTTGAACATATATTTAGCTTTCTTTAATAAAGCAGAATATCTCTTGTTCCTTGGCCTTTTTAAAGCCAATCTGAATATCAGACATTTCATTCTACATGTAGGACTCTAAACTGTTCTGGGTGATCCTCAGGATTATTTTGCTATCAAGTGAAAGTAAGGCTATCTTATTGGACATATTAGTTTTGACATATTAAGTCTCTTTTCTCTGATACTGGGATGTACATTTACCTCTTCCCAATATATGTTGTTCTCCTAATTTGCTGGCATAGCCTAGATAGATTTTTTTTTAAGATTCTTCCTCTGTTGCTTGCCATATTTCGGTAATAATGGTAATCTACTGAAAGGAAACTGATATACTAGACTTTGAGGATCTTGATCAGTAGAAAATAAAATTAAAATAATTAATTTGGATGATTTATGAGGGCAAATTAAGAATGTTTGGATTATTTTCATGACAACATTTAAATCAATATACAGATTTAGGGGAATAGATAAGGAAAAATAGAAATTCAACAGATTGTTTTTAGAAGGTATGAGTAAAAACAATTTCTTACATGGGATGACTTAAAAGCACAATACAATTGTCTAATATGCAACTATACTCATTCCTTCCAAGTCTGTTTTACAACCCTTTCAAACACCTTTATAAATCTGACAGCAGAATGCTCCATCTACTGGTCACGATGACACCAAAGCTGTCCTATTTGTTCCTTCACTCTTTCCTCATATCCCCTACCAAAACAAGCAAATAAAATTACAAAAGAACCCACAGCTAATCTGCAAAAGTCCTTCTAAAATCTCTGATGATGGAAAAGTTATTGACATTTTTCTGCTACCAAGAATTTCTGTTTCCTTTGGAAGGCTTTCTGACCACACATTTTGCTTCCCATGTTTAACCTCAGCTTCAGCATTTTATTTCATCTGAAACCAGGGCATTATTTGCCATCCATTTTCTTTCTTTCTCCTCCCCAAATATGATTTAAGCTTTTGATAATGGAATTACCATTCTGGTGTTTATGAATACATTTTATCAGACTACTTTTACTTGCCTATTCACCAGAAAAGTTCCCAAAAGGAGGTTCAAACACAATGTTCTAATGTTCATTAAAGATTAACTGTAAAATCATCATGGAACAATGAATGTTATATGTTTACATATTTTCAATAGAATTTTCCTCAGCACAACCTCTCATTAAGGTTTTTGCTTCTCCAATTCGGCAAATATATGTACACAAACAGAAGAATTTGGGAGAAGGATGGACGAAGGGATGCCTATATAATCATAGTGTTGTATACTGGGGAAACAACCAATATGTGGATACAAAGGATGTTAGACTATTGTACAGCTTGGATACAGGCATGATGAATAAGTGATTGGTTGACTTTCTCAGGAAGCTTCAGATTTGTACAAATACCAACAATATTCATTATTTTTACATCATGAAATTCAGCTCAAATGTGAAAAGGGTAAGGTCTGCTCAGAAATATTCTGAAACCTTTTAAACGTAAACTGAAATAGTTTAGAAAATGGAAACTGTGTGGGGTTGATTGAAGAGAAATTGGATCTACCAGCTGGTTCTAAACATCAATGCCTAACTGGCTCTTATGTTTCCATAATGTCATAGAAATAGCAATAGCATTTAGGTTATATGCTATCCCATAGCGCTTTACAGCACTCTCTGATTGGTTTACAATGTAAGCACTATTTGCATATTGCCCCCAACAACTTGGATTCTCATTTTACCAACCTCATGAAGATGGAAGGCTGAGTCAACCTTGAGCCACATTAGGATCAAACTGCAGGCTGTGGACAGAGTTTGTCTGCAATACTGCACTTAACCACTGTAGCACCGGGGCTCTTTTTATGCTTTGATTTCAGCTACAGCAGTTTTTCAAGGTGTGTTTTTTTTTTAAATACAATAGATTTTAAAAGTGCAAACAAATGTTTTACCAGCTCAAGTAACAAAAAAGGGGAAAAGAAGGTAGAAAATTCGCCTGAAGAATGGGATAACGGAAAGGTAGGTACAGAAAATATATCACAATTTCATCAAAAGCTAGTATCCATGTAGCTCGTGAGCTGAATGGATATGTTCCCGATAGGAGAAAAAAGTCCACATGAATCCTGTTTATTTATACCTATCTGTATATCTACTGTAGTTTATACAGATATAAACTGAGAAATCCAATTATTTTAATAAGTATCCTTTTTAAAAATTCTTCTGTAATCTTTTTTCTAAAACTGTGCAATAACATTAGACTTACATGCCACTGATAATGCTATTATGCAATCTCTTTGCTACCGAATAAATAAAAAAACAAGTTCCACTCACTTATTTATTATATTTATATTCCATTAATTTTCCAGAAGCTCAAGGTGGTATGTACAGTATTTCATTTTCCCAATTTCCCCCATATATTTATGAGGACAAAGTTCATTTAAAAGAGAGTCACTGGCCCAACAATACTATCCACGGATGAACTTTTGAACTTGGATTTTCCGAATCCTAGTCCCACATACACGTACTTGGAAAATGTCTCTATGAGCTAACTGTAAATTGTACATTTGTGATTATACATTTACTAATATTTCATACTTTAATCACAAAGTATAAAACAAGAGAAAATGAATAATAGCACTATTTTGACCTTTTTTAAGTCAAGGAATGGAAACTGTGTTATTATAAGTTAAATGTTATATGAAACTGATGTAGTGATTTTTCAGTATGTCATCATGTCATAGTTTTGAAGAAATGATATAATTCCTTGAGGAAAAAATAATTTTTTAAAATATCAGAAGTAGCAAACAACTAAGCTGCAAAGATAACATGACCACAACTATTAATCTTTGCTTGCAATGTATGAGGTACAGTGACTTAATAATAAGTTTCAATACACTTACTTAGTATTCTAGATGATTAGACATTCATGAGCATGTGTAACATAGAGAAATTTCATAACAGACATGCAAAGGTTCTCAGGAGACAAAATAAAAAAAATGTTTATTTTAAAAAATTCCAAATGTTAGCATCTAAGAACAAAATATTGGAAATCTATTGTCAGCCAAAATAAATTGAAAGACAACAATCTGATTCAGATGCTTGCAAATGAGTATGCAAACTGGCTTGGGAATATTATAGTTCTTAAGCATATAAGAAATTACTTATGAGAATTTAGCATGATTTTTGAAGCTACTGTACATTTTTAAGTAGTGCTCCCATTTAAATATTTTGTAGGATGGATGAGATTAATAAAAAAATGCATTACTAAAGCACCATTTCCTTTACAATGCCGCATACAATATGCAGCACTGTAATTCTCAACTCCAATCTGTCATTTAATATTTGAATTCCAATGCCAGGATATCTGGAAATATAATCTATTAAAGAGACATAAAATAATTGGAGAGAAAAATGATTGTTTCTATGTGCAGAACATAGGTGGATAAGCAAATTCAGCAGTGAGCATTCAGAAACAGATTGAGACATCCTATCATGCTTTACATTGGCCTCACAGTCTCTCTTCCAAAAATTTCCTGACCTCAACTAGTGTTCCTCATTAGCATCTATTAAAGCTGCACTAGAGAGAAGCTTAATGCAACACTACATGATACTGCATCTAAGAGTGCTCCTGTTTCAGTCTCTGTAATGAGTAAAGGATGAAAAGCAATATTTTTTCTTCCTCCGGAGTTCAGTGAGGAAAGTTCCAGGCCTGCCACACACAACTTCCTTAATAATACAACCCAGTTCCTTTGATTCCAGGAACATGGTGAAGAATAAACAACCTATTAATCTGAGTTTTCTAGTTTGCTTCAAAGAACAAAGCAGCAGTGAATAACCCTCTTGGCTAAACCAAATGTACTGAAATACAAAGTCGCTTCTCTCCCCCACCCCCCACCTTTTTGCAGAATTACTCACAGGAAAATAAAACAGAAATGGCTTTAATGATGGCTGCTCAGTTACAACAGAGGGTGCAAAGTAGCCCGAACAGAGCTTTTTTTGTGTTTTCACATGAAAGCACTTTGATATAACCGGATACACTCAAGCCAATTATGAAAGGTGCAATGCTATCCAACCCAAGGAGTGAGAATCAACTTAGCCAGTTCTCATTACAGTGTCACCAGCTACTGAGGGAAGCAGCTATGGTTTTATGCGTTTCACATTCTTAAGGTTTTATTTAATTTGGATGACTTTGAGATGGCCTGCAAATGAGTATACAGTTGGTATTCTGTTAATATGAGAGTAGGTCTTTTGCTGTTGTGCCCCTAAAGTGCCAGCTGAAGGTTGATAACTATTAAATTCTACTAAAATATGTTTGTACCAAACACATGTGCTGTTTATTAGTGTGGAATATCCAAAGTTTGTTGTCCTTGGGTACAACAGCATACCAACTCTTGTTTCCATCCGTGATTTAGTAAGTAAGTGCCCTTGAAAAGAATACAAACAATCCGTATGCCCAAATCAATTTCAACTTAATTGAAAACAAGATATCATAGAAGATTATGAGTGACAGAACAGTAGGATGCATTTGCATGCACCCTATGTTGACAATAAGGGCTTCCACACATGACATTTGTACTGCTCTCCATTCAGCTCTGCATCTGCATGCTCAGGTTCCCACTGGGAGCAGAACCAATTAACTTGTGATTTCTGATGCACCACAGATGGGATCACACAATGAAGCTTTGGAATCAGTGGTTATTCACTGGTAGATATTCCCACCTTGTCCTGCCTCCCATTTCCTTGGCTCTCCCTCTCCTTGTGCCTGGTAAATTGCCAGAACATTGTGGTGATTCTTTTAATATTGAGTAGAGGGGTGGTTTTGCTCACCCTCTGAGTAAATGTAATAGAAAAAAATACAATGCAAAAGAAGAATGGTACACTGGCTGAATCCAATATTTGTGCTCCCCTGAAGGGAACACTAGTCAGACAGCTAGCCAGAATTCTAGCAAAGGCAATGAACCAGCTATTCTGTTAACAGAAATGCAGCTGTGTGGAAGCATCTTGCTAAATTTACTGGGCTCTCTTTTAAGCAAATATGCATACTTTAAGGTTGCACATGTTTTACTCTATGTTCATGAAGCTTAGAACAGCTTCCATGGGACTCCTTAGCAATTTCGCATTCAACTATTAATCTGCATGAGACTTCATATAACACGTTTGGTGCAGAAAATCTCATACAGGGTTTAACACAGTTCTTAATGTATTACTGTTTAATGCAATAATGTTTAACACTGTTCTTAATGTATTTTTCTACATTTTGCCATTGACTGATGGTGAATTTGTCAATTCCAATGGTGTTCAAGTTGTACTCCAGTTGTTTTGGGACTGTACCCAAGGAACCTATTCTGACTGGTACTATCTTTGCTTTCTTTTGACACAATTGTTCTATTTCTAGTTCTTCTCTTCTGTTGTGCTGTCTCCATGTACTGTACTGTCCATTATCCAGACTCTTTTCTCTTTCTTATCGACTCTTATTAAGTCTGTAGTGTTATGCAGCAGGCGTCTGTCTCTTTGAATTCTAAAGTCTCAGAGCAATTTAGCTTCTTCATTTTCTATTACTTTCTCTATTTTATGATCCTACTAGTTCTTCTGGGCAAATGGTATTTCTTACAGATCTTCCAGTGTACCATTGTTGCTACTTTATCATGCCATTGTTTGCAGCCAGTCTGTGTGATCTTCCTGCAGTAGCTAACCAGGTAGTCCCAAAACTATGAATTTTGCAGTACCACAGCAATTGTTTGCCCTTACGAACAACTGCACAGGGTCTGCAACATTTGTTCTGCACTTTGCTGGCCAAAATGGAGCTTCTAAGGGGCGGATCTGCCCCACAGAACCTCCATTCAGGCGTCCAGAGGCCTCGCCTGGCATGTTGCTGGCTGAAATGGAGCTTCTGAGGAGCGGATCTACCCCTCAGAAGCTCTGTTCAGGCATCCAGAGGCCTCCCCTGGCCCTTTGCCAGCTGAAATGGAACTTCTGGGGACCAGAGCCAGCCCTCAGAAGCTCCATTTCAGCTGGCAACCTGCCAGGTGAGACCTATAGAGGCCCGAAAGGAACTGCATGGCTGAGAGGCTTTACAAGGTAAGGTCCCTGGTGCGGCAGGTTGGGAAGAAGCAATTGTGGGGAGCATGAGATATTTCAGTGGGTTGGGGAGGGCTTGGGTGGTCTTAATCAGCAGGCCCCCTATGGGCTTCCCCACCCTGAAATACCTCATGTGCACTTAATGAGGCTCACATTCAATTAGCAAATGCGTAGGCAAAAGGAGGGTGTGATCTTGTTCAAGATACAAAATTCACTCCCACAAATCCTCGGGTTACGAATGGAATGGCCATGCTCCATTTCATTCCTAACTTGAGGACTATTTGTACAAATTTTAGGACAACTATATAAAAATGTAAGCAAACAAGATGGGATACAATCAAAAAATCTGTGAGGATTGCAAAGGACATTGACAATAAAATATTTTTGCAATATACTAAAAGGAGGACATTAGTCAAAGAAGTGGTAAGACTTTGGATATGATAATGTTAAAGGACAATAAAGAAATTTATAGATCAATGAATTATTGGTTGAGAATACAGTATTCTGTATTTCTGAAAATATAGAGAGACTAAAGACTGTTTAGGGGGGAAATCTGAAGAACTGAAGCAAATTAATAAAATAACAATAATTGTTACTCACCTACAATTCTTAATAAACTAAAATATGAAATAACTTGTCTAATAAAAACGTAACTTCCTCTATATATTGGCACTGATTCCCAAGGATAAAATTGTTTTAAATTTTAAAACTGAGGGGAGGACATATGAAATTAATCACTAAATATCTTACAGTTTATTTGGAAAGTATTATCAAACAGAAAATAATCAAAATATAGAGTAAGATTAAAGAAACAACATGGCTTCTGTAAAGATAAGACTTATTACACTAACCAACTTTGCAGATCTTTTGAAATTGTTTATTAAAAAGTGATTCAGTTGATATGACTGTAAGATATTATAAACAAAGGCATGCTTCAGCAGATGTGTTCATTATTTAACTATTTGATAAAAAGCAAATACAAACACATTTATTAGCATTAGGAATTGTAAGATGCATTAGGACATTCTGTAGTAGAGGTGGTATTCATCAAGTTCTGACCAGTTCTGGAGAACTGGTAGCAGAAATTTTTGAGTAGTTTGGAGAATCGGTAAATACCACCTCTGATTGCCCTGCCCCTATCTATTCTCTGCCTCCCGAGTCCCAGCCAATTGGGAGGAAATGGGGATTTTGCAGTAACCTTCCCCTAGAGTGGGGAGGGAATGGAGATTTTACGGTATCCTTCCCCTGCCATGCCACCAAGCCATGCCCACAGAACTGATAGTAAAAAAAATTGAATCCCATCACTGTTTTGAAGATATATATTCTAAGGCTTGGAGACCAGAGCTAGGCACCAATGGCTGTTGAAATTAATCAAACATGAAAGAATCAGTGCATACTTTTTCTTAATTTCTGCAGAGAAAGTAGAAATTCTTCAACAGCTTCTTTAAAAAAGCACTCATCTGAAAAAGCCCAAAAGGAACATTTCCAACAGGTTTCCCCTTGGGATTTAACCTAAATGGGAAAGGCAGGTAAGACTGAAATAGATGCCAAGAAGAATATTTGGAATACTATACTGTACTGACTAGCATTTATTCATAATTTTTTTCTTTGAAAGAATGACTTACATAATTTATTCAACAGAGAAAAAAATAGAGGTCCCCTCCCTGATCACCACTGTGTTATTTGTTATGTACCAGCAACCAGTAGCCAACTCCTAGTAACTATAAATAAAAACTTTCCAAGCTGTTCTGTCTCTTGGCACATTACACAATTCCTGCAGGTGCATTTCTGAAGCTTCCGGTACTCTGCCTCTCTACCTCACATGCTGTCACTGAGAAACATGTTGTGAGCTGCCTAGGCTTCCATTTAATATTGATGCCCTACAAAATTTTAAATAAATAAAATCAATAAGCATAACCTCCAAATAAAAGGATATTGAGGCATCAGAATAGAGCTGGACTTATAGAGCTACCTCTCACTTTAGAGTTAGCTTTCATTTCTAAGTACTGTACTGTTCAGACTGAACTCTTTATCTGGTTTAGTGTTATGTAGGATCTATTGCAAAGCTGTAAACCAGATATAAATTTACTTGATTTTAATCAGATGACTCAATGTGAATTTAGGGATGTACTTTGTACTGTTTTCACCTGGTACATTAATGCCTAAACTTCCTGGAAGCGGAAACTGGTTTGGCATCAAGTTATCTCAGTTACTATGCAGTTATTGGAATAAAGTTATAAACATTCTCTAGAGAGAAATGAACAAATGTATTTGGCAATCAAAAATTAATTAGGAAATATACTTATAGTCCATATTTGTAGGTCCATCAAATAAACATCATCCTTTTAATTTGTTTAAATCTAACATTTAACTCCAGTTCATTCCCATATTCCCAACATTGTATTCTAAATATTTTCTAAATAATCTCAACGTATATAATTCCAACATTTAAATTAATAAGCATTTTCTAAATAATCTCAACATATATAATTCCAACATTTAAATTAATAAGCATTTTCTAAATAATCTCAACGTATATAATTCCAACATTTAAATTAATTAAATTAATTTTCTAAATCCTTAACCAATTACTTTTCTTAACAATAAAATTCCAGTTATATCTCTCACTCTTAATTAATCAAATAACATTACTAAAATTACATCTCCAACTTATATCCACAATAAATCAATTATTAACAATTAAACCATATATAATCAAATAACATCATCACATCTCATCACATCTCCAACATTTAAATTATTATTTTAACTTTCTTGTTATTATATTCAAAAAAATTTTTTTTTATCCTTTCCCATAGACAGAAACACCCTTTGATTTAGAAGCTACATGAATCTCTCCTTGTTCTTTTAATTCCCGTTTTCTCCAATATTTCTCCTCCCCTCATCTTATCTTGTATTTGTATTACATCCTTATCCCATTTTTTGCCATCTCAACACCAATCAACTTAGCGTCTAACAACAAAGGATTTCCAGCCCTTAATACGTTAATATAAAAATCTCTTGCTTTAAGAACTGTATTAAGGCAATAATTTCTTCCTTTATAATTCACTGTTAAACCAGCTGGAACATCCCATCTAAACTGTATCTGATATTTCTTAAGTTCATCCACTTAAAAGGCAAATTCTTTTCTCTTTCTTAACATTTTAGGAGGAATTTCCTGCATCATTATTATATCTTGTCCTAATATTTGAAATTTATTTTTATAAAATGCTTGTAAAATTTCATACCTAATCTTCTTAGTTGTAAAATAAACCACCATATCTCTTGGTAATTGCCTCTGTCTAGCCAACCAGGAGTTAACACGATAATTTTTTTCAATATTAACTTCAAAATCTTCTGGATTCTCTCCAGTTATCTGTGCAAAAGCCTGTGTAAAAATCTTTTTTAAATTCTCCTGCTTACATTCCTTCAGTCCTCTCACCCTTACAGCATACTCCATTAACCTATATTGTAATATAACCATTTCTTCATCTGCCCTATCCACCTTAACCTGTATTCCCTCTATTTTATTTTCTAAATTCAAATTAACTTGATTCATTTGAACTTCCTCTATTTTCCTTTCCAAATCCAAATTAACTTGATTAAGTTCTTCCATTCTTTCATTCATCTGAATAGTATAATCTGCTAAGTGATTAAACGCATCCACTACACTTTCCAAATCCTTATTCTGAATTTCCACTGTATTTTTAAAATCCAGTATTTCTTTTTCCATTTCATTAAATTTTTGATCTATTACAGAAATTTGAGCTTCCCAGAGTTCCTTAAAAAAAGCCCTTAAATATTCCTTAAGATCTTCTTTTAACTTCTGTATTTGAACTAAAAAGATTTCACAGTCAGTAAATCTTCTCCTCTTGAACACTATAATAAAAAATAAATCAGTTCTTGTTCATTCCATTTACTTAATCTCTTCTTATAGACTTCGTGTAGCTTCAACACCAACTGCTTTAACAAGCACTTCCTTAACTTTCGCTTTCAAAGAACAAAGCGCCATTTCCTTTCTTCGTCTCTGATCTTTCCAACAAAGTATCCTCTGGTTAGGGAGTTAGAATTTCCTTACAAATAACTGCCAGTACTCCTGTTTTGCTCCATCTGCGTTAAAAATCCATTCACAGATCCATATCGATCACAAAAGTGGACGCATCGTTTCGTTCTGCCATTAGGGCAGAAGCACTCCGGATCCGGAGCTTTTCTGAGCTTAGAAAGGAGCGTTCACCCTCAAGCCTCCAGAAACTTTCCTGGGGCTTTCCGGGGGGCTCTACTTCAGCCCGAATGCTCACCTTTCCCTCTTTACCCGAGGGAAAGGTTTCCAAGCCGCCAGACAGCTGATTTGCATTGTCTGAGTGGCTCTACGCGATCACGGAGCTAGCGGTCTAAAAAAGTCCGTCATCAATGCGGCGGAGCCACTGGAAGTCCCGGTGTTGGGTTATTTATTGATAGTTGATGTACTATATTGTTTTTCTTTTTAATTTTCGGTCTGTCAGTGATGATGGATGGATGGATGATATACTTTTCTGATCGGAACCTACCTGCTAATTTCTCAGTTTCACACAAATGAAAAAGTAGATGTATGCCTACCAAACTTTACACTGCAGTAAGTAAGGGTACAATCCCAAATCTGCTTAAAATCCATGGAATTTAAGTGATTTATGCCTGAACAGAAGTGTATATGAAACTTAGTTTAATTTATCACAAAAGAGGAATTCCTTATTTTAATTTGCCTTGGCTGTGATTAATACAATTGCAGAAAGAAACACGTTTAGCCAGATTTTTTCATGACATTCTTACTGGAGTAGTTCATAACAGTACCCAAGACAGTAGTCTTCAAATGGGATTTTGCTTTCATTTGTATCTGGATTGTTCAGTTATGTAATTAATACATTTCTCAAGATAACCAACAAAAGTTGCAGTGAAAGAAGTGTGATAAAAACATGTTTACATGCCATTACAATACTTCAAAGAAAATACTTTGAAGTGAGAATGGCCCTTTAGCTACAAAATATCCCTTATTATATACCAGAAATTTAAATGCATAGCTAGAGCAAGAGACAAGAAGTTATGTTCAAAGTTACAATGGCACTGAAAAAAGTGATTCATGACCATTTTCACACTTATTTTGCAGCATCCTCATGGTTATGTAATCAAAAAAATTCAGATGTTTGGCAACTGACTCATATTTATGATGGTTGTCGTATGTACATTTGATCATCTTTTGCAACTGTTGACAAGTTAAGTCAATGGGAAGCCAAATTGACTTTACAACCATGTTACTAACTTAGCAACTGCAATGATTCACTTAACAACTATGACAAAAAAGATCATAAAATGGGGTAAAATTCTCATTCAGCAACAGAAATTTTGGACTCAATTATGGTCCAAAATTACTGAAATCTAACAGGTGAAATTACTTTCAGCAGAAATTCTAATCAAAAACATTGGACTCTTACACACACCCACACACATCTCCATCAAATGATGTAGAACTATAGTGTAATATTTTAAGACCTATGTCTTAAAATAATACAATTAAAGAAGTTAACAAAAAGAATTGAAAAAAATATTTATATTTTTTAGGAATGTAATTTCTGTATCTATCATGAGCATAATTTAGTGCCCAATATTTAGTTATAACACTGATGATAAAGCATATACTGACATAGTTTACACACCCAACCAAAATTATTTACCTCAGATGAATAGGTAAGAGGAATTTTGCAAATTTGAATTAATCAGTTGAATATGTGATTATTAAAAGAGACTATGAGGGAAGGGCAGAATGCCTACACAATTAATTGGATTCATACTTAGCAAGTTATTAAAAGGGTATTCTGTTGCTTCCTTTTTTGACTATAGATATTAGCATGTTTTTTTCTATATGACAGCCAATCTGTGTCACAATTTCTAATGAAATCAATATTTGCCTCCATGTAAAGTCCCTGCCACCCTGCACTCCACAAAGCCTACCACTCCCAGCAGACCTTTGCCCAATTTGGAGAGGAAGCCTTCCCAAGCTTTGAGAGAAGGCAGCATCCGATTTGAAAAGATGGCATGCAGCCTTGAAAAGAAAGCCTGGAGCAGCCAGCAGCTGACTTACGAAGGGCCAGGCCAGGCACATCTGATCAGCACCTGTGCTGAAGTAGAGGCCCAGGGATGGTGGCTGCTGGCTGAACTGGTGAAGGTCCTCAGCCTCTACTTCAGTTCCAGCACCATAGAAGCCACCACTGCTGCTGAGGAATACCACTCTGCAGGGTGCCCAAAAGACTAGGGATGGGAGGAAGATAGGAAGCTGTGGGGAACTGAAATGCCCCTGTGTTCATAAGTAGGGGCGCATTGCCAAGTGCTCAAGTTTTGATGACATGACTATGGGATGTTGCAGCAGACATAATTTTGGCGACTGAAAATAAAGTGCCATTCAATCAGTGATGCTATAACTTTGGTCGTTACAAATGATCATTAACTGACAACTACCTTTTACAAGGTTCTTTATTACCTATAGGCTAAAAGAATATTTAGATTTAACTGTTCAGCCTTTAAAAGTCTTAAATGTTTTAATTTAATTTCTTTATTTAATTTAAGACCTTCTGTGACAGAGAGTGAGACAATTCATCATACTTGCCATACCTCAGTCTGTCAGTGCTGATGTTGTTCAAATGGTGCATCTAGATATTTTGGAATTGCATCCAAGGCAATTGTTGCTGGTGCTACCTTTGCTTTCTTTTGCAAGTCATTCTATTTTCTTTTTCTTCATAATCATCATCCTAATGTTTGCCATTCAGTGTTTTCATGACTAGAAATTGTGCAAATACTTGTTTCATTTTGGTATTCAAGTTTTGAAACATACATTTTATTTTTTACAAAAGGCTTCAAGTCCTTTTTTTTTTTTTTTTGCTTATAATTTCCAGCAATCACAATTCTTAAAATCATAGCTAACAATTTCAGTATAGGCATGATCAGATTACTGTTTTACAATACTGTGTAAGTTATTATATGTTGTTTTTTAACAAACAGTGACTTATCTTGGCAAATGGGTGTACGTAGTCCTCACTTAAAACAGGAATTGGGAAAGGAATTTCCATCACTAAGCAACATGATTATAAAGCATGACATTCCATGACTGTGCCACTTAGCAATACAATCTCCAGCTACTCAAATCCCATTTTTCAATTGTTTCAGTGACCAGACGCCTTTTTGGATTTGGTCTGACCACATTATAATTTCCAGATCTACTTTCAGAAGTTCTATGTTATTCCCGTGTAATCCCATTTCATCATATAGTACCCAAACTCATACCACTCATCTATGCTGTTGTATTTCTCTACTTACTTTACCATATTTATATATCACCAATCTCATATAATTTTGGGTGGTTTTCTTGGCTACAATACACAAATGGTTTACCACTGCCTTCTTCTGGATTTGATTTTGGCATTTCCGCCCCTCATTTATGCACTGCCCCATCGGCTCTCATCCCTTTGTTGATTCTTCCTTTTCAACTTTACAAACAAGAGTGATCCTACCAGGATCTCTCACTCACACAAACATTATTGTCAGGGTTCCTAGAACTGCAGCAATTATTTGGGAGAAGCTAGCTATGCAATTCCATTTCAATGGATTTAAAGTTACCTCAGTTTAAAGGATTAAGTCACAGTATTAGGTTCTAAGATCAATAGTCTAGAGATATATTCTATATATAATACAGCATTAAATAATAACATCTGTCATGTTCAGAATCATCATCATCTATTTGTTGTACAGGCTGCCTGATACAGAGACAGTCTAATGGCTGATTCGGTCATTATTTCCATAAGATACAACACTAACCTGGGATATTCTAATCTAAATGTCAAAGCCAAAGATTAATAAACAAGCTTTGTTAGAAAGTGAGAGGTTTGGTCTATAGCCGGGATGGCGAACCTGTGGCACGTGTGCCACAGGTGTCACGCGGAGCCATATCGGTGGGCACGCGAGCGTTGCCCTAGATTAGCTCTGGTGCACATGTGCGTGCCAACCAGCTGATTTTTGGGCCTTCAGGGCCCACTGGAAGTCTGGAAACAGACCATTTCCAGCCTCCGGAAGTGGGAAAGACCATTTTCGCTCTCCCCAGGCTCCAAGAAAGCCTCTGGAGTCTGGGGAGGGCAAAAAATGGGCCCACCGTGCCATCACATGCCAAAAGTGGGGGGAGAATGGGGGCACGCAGCATGGGGGGGCAGGGCACATTGAATTATGGGTGTGGGCACATGTGTGCGTGATCCCCCGCGACCTACCCACTTTTGGCATGCGACAGCAAAAAGGTTAGCCATCACTGGTCTATAGAAAATAGTGTTGTACAAAGTAGTTCAGGATACATATGGTAGCAATCTGTTTCACAAAAGCTTGAACTTGAACTTGCAATTCAGATTGCTAAACATTTTCTCATTATTAAACATTATTACAAGGAGTCAACATGCTTTCCAAAAAATCTAGGTCAGTGATAGCTAACCTTTTCTGGACCGAGTGCCCAAAGTGTGTGTGCGTGCGCAAATGCGCATTCATGCCAAAACTCCCAAAATGCAATGCACATGCAGGCCCCGCGCATGCACCCAGCCCCCACACATGCACATATGGGGGCCCCGCACGCACCCCACCCACCCCCGCCATGCCCCATGCAAATCATAAACTCAGAGAATGACCTGGACAATTATTTTTTATTTGATGTACAAAAGAGATCTGCTAACGCTCTGAAGAAGCCTTTAGAATGGAAAAGGAAAAATGGAAGAGAGATCAAACCCTACAACAGCATCTGAATGAATTAAAGATCAAGATGGTTAGAAGTAAAAGGAAGGTATATAAAGTTGATTTGTTCTACCAAGATTAAAATAAGATACGTTTTTATAAAGCACTGGTAATCATTTACAGACTTTTGCTGATAATAGGACCAAAAAATTTATGATTTACGGATTTGCATATAGATATTGGTCAGGTTATGAGATGTAGGAATATTTTTTGTAAACTTATAGGGGTTAAGAGTTATTAAATTTATATATGCTTGTGATAAAGAACAGAAGTTACTTCTTTATATATTTCGTTTCTTTACCTTTATCTTATTTTCTCCTTTCTCTTTTCTTCTTTCCTTTCACTTTTTATTCTCTCCTTTTATCTTTCTTTATCTCTGTGAGTTTAGTTTGTGTTTGCTTTTATTAATGTTGTTATCAAAATCTCAATAAAAAGTGCAAAAAAGGAAACAACCCCTATTGGACAGCACTTTATCCTGGCCAATAAAGATCTCACTCTTGTATGTGTGTCCTAAGCCAAAGAACACCCCCCTTAAAAATGCACACATATTTAGACAAAAAAAAAGTGTATTATGGGTAGAATTAACCTCTCTAAAAGCTTTGAAATGACAGTCCAATCCTTGGCTAGTCAATACCTGGATTCCTAAAGGAGGCACATTCTTAACTGATCTATCCCCTTAACTGATGAGATATGAGTATACTTTATTGTCAGATATAGGAAACCTAGATATAAAAATAAAACCAAAATGCAGTCCTAAAGTAATATTAAAAATATATTTCGACTGCTATATTTTTAATAAGATACAGTTTTATTTTTAGGTGGTTCTTTTCAGATCAGTAATTGTCATTTTATTAAAAACAAGAGAAAGGGGTGTTGGGCTTACCTGATACACTCCTTCTCGTTGGGTGGAGACAACATCCATGAATAGGAATGGGTTGTCCTTGTCTGTTCAGTTGAAGGACTGAGTCTGTCAAAGTTGTTAAGCCACACCCTTGTTGCTAGGGCTTCCCAGCTTTTGACGAATACGAAGTGACAGACTTGACATGCCAACACCACAAGGTCCTCATGATGATTGATGACCAGAAAAAAACAGGGTGGGGCTGGATGTTGTCTCCACCCAACGAGAAGGAGCATATCAGGTAAGACCATTGCCTCTTCTTCATAGTGGTGGAAACAGTATCCAGGAATGGGGCATACCAAAGCTGGCTATCCCTTGCATTATGGGTGGGTCACAGTCTGCTCAGAAACATCTCCATCCATATGGACCCATTGAAGGACCCGAAGGCCGAAGGCCGCCTCCCCCAAGGCATACATATGTAACTTATAATGTTTGATAAATGGAGAGGGAGATGTCTAGGTTGCCGCCCTGCAGATCTCCGCCAAAGAGGCCAGCATGGCCCATGACACCGTTGTAGCCACACTTTGGGTTTTGTGTGGGTCTCGGCAGGGACTGCAGTTCATACGCCTTGGCAATGGTCAGGCAAAGCCACCGGCCACTAGTGGAAGGTGTGACTCTGCAACCTAAAGAAGCTGGTTGAAAGGAGATAAACAACGACTCTGTCTTTCTTAGAACAGCAGTTCACTTAAGGTAGATGCATGGGGTCTTTGCAAATCCAAGGTGTGCCAGAGTTTTTCTAAGGGGTGGACTGGGTTAGGTCAGACGTTGGGTAATATCAATTCCTGCGCCCTGTGATACACAGTGTTAACCTTAGGTATAAATGAGGGGTCCAACCGCAGAACTATCCAATCTGTGTGAAACACACACAGGTCACTCCGTACTGACAGAGCAGCAAGCTCAGAGATCCACCTGGCGGATGTTATAGCCACCAAGAAAGCCACCTTACAGGATAATAGGCAGAGGCTGGTGGACTGTAATGGTTCATAAGGGGCCCCAGTGAGGAATTTCAACACTTTAGACAGGGTACCTGTGTATTACAGGGGGGCATAGATTAGTTGCTCCCCTGATCAAATGTCAGATAGTGGGATGTTAAAAAAGTGAGTCCAGGGACCCACAAGTTAGTATGGAGGACAGGGCCACCACCTGCCGTTGGATGGTGTTGGGCGATAGCCCATTATCTAGTCCATCATTATCTAGTCCATTATCTAGTCAATCCAGGATTTGGGCTATCAACACCGCAAGTGGCAATGCCCCTGATTTGCCACAACAGCTACAAAAGGTCCTCCAAGTGGCAAAGTAGATATGTTCAGTGGAAGGTCAACAGGAGGCCTGAATAGTCCTGATGACCCTGGAGGAAAAATTGTCCCCCCTCAGAGTGCGCCACTCAAGCACCAGGCTATCAGTTGGACCCATTGCAGGTCTGGGTGAACCACCACCCCCTGGCTGAGTGACACCATGCCCTGAGGGAACCTCCAGGGTGGAGCCACCGACAGTGAGATGAGGTGAACCAAGACCTTCTGGGCCAATGTGGGGCAGGAAGCAGGACTTCTGCCCTCTCCTCCAGCATCTTCCATACCACCCATGGAAGGAGGGGAAGAGGAGGGAAGACATAAAGGAGGCCTGGCGGCCACGGGCTACAAAGGACATCAACCCCTTCAACCCCGTGAGTTGGGAACTGAGAATAAAATCTCAGGAGCTGTGAATTCTCTGGGGTGGCAAACAAGTCTACCTCCAGGGTGCCAAAATGGTCCACAAGGTCCCAGAAAAGAGACAGGTGCAGGCACCACTCTGCGTGGTCAATGACTGTCCAGCTGAGCCAGTCCACCTGCACATTGGTCACCCCAGAGATGTGTTCGTCATCAAGGACTGTAGATGCCACTCTGCCCAAAGGCCCAGCCTCTTGGCCTCCAACATCAGGGATTTGGACCTGGTGCCCCCCTTACGGTTTATGTGTGCCTTCATGGCTACATTGTTGGCTAGCACCAAAATGTGCTTGTGCAAGACCAACTGACAAAATTGAAGGAGGGCCAGATGTACGGCTTGTAGTTCTAGCCAGTTTATATTCTGGTTTAGATCCAGATGGCTCTATCTGCCTTAAGTCACTTGCGACTGAAAATGCACCCACCCAGCTGAAGAGGCTGGCATCTGTTGACACCACCAGGGGCTGTGGCTCATGGAAGAGGCATCCTCTGGAGATGCCAGTGATCCCCACAAATTAAGGGAATGAAGGATCTCCCTGGGAACCTGGACTTTGACTGGTGAGCTGCTTTTACAGGTCGCCAGTAAAAGAAACCATTGAAGGTCTCTAGAATGTAAGTGGGCCTATGGTGTGATGGCAATACTGGACACAATCTTGCCCAGGAGATGCAAGAGCAGTACTAAGGGTACTTTGCGCTCTCTGTGGACCCTATGTGCTAGGTCCCTAATACTGTCCTGTCGCTCGTGGGACAAATACACCCTACCTTCAACGGAATCTATAACCGCCCCAAGATAGAGCAGGCAGGTGGCCAGAGTCAAGTGACTCTTTTCCATATTAATGGAAAACCCATGGTGGTTAAGCATGTCGATAGTTAACCGGAGGTCCTCCCTAGATTGATGGAGGGAAAAGGACTGGATTAAAATGTCATCCAGGTAACATTAGACATGTACGGAGATGGCCCTAAGGTGATGATGAATGCCCAAAGCATCAACTTTGATGAATGCCCGAGGCGCTGACAAAATGCCGAAAGGCAATGCCCTATATTGATAGTGGGTCCCGGCATAGCAAAATCTGAGGTATTTCCTATGTGATGGTAAAATCGGAATATGGAGGTAGGCCTCCATTAAGTCAGTCGAAGTGAGGAAGTCGCCTTTCCACACACCAACAAGAATTGACTGAAGCGACTGCATTTTGAATCACTTATATATAAGGTAGCGATTCAGATTTTTAAGGTCTAGAATAGGTCTCCACCCACCGAGGCCTTGGGAACAACACAAAGAATTGAGTAGAACCCCTGCCCCAGTTGGTCTTCAGGTACCCACTGGATAGCCCTAATGGCAAGTAGATGTTTGATGGCCGAATCCATGAGGGCCCGTTTAGTTGTGTCTCTTGACACTGGGCAGCGTATAAAGAACCTTGGGGGGGTGGAGAGGAATTCCAGCGAGAGACCAGATATCACAGTCTCTCTGTAATCTCCTCCCATCAGATGGCAAAGATGGCCAGAGGGCCGCTGATGGGAGGGATGGACGCGCAGTTACTTGCAGCGGTTGAATGAGCGACTTCCCCTCAAAAGGGCCATTTGGCCTGAAAGGGTCTACCTTTCGTAGGTCTGTCCTGAGGGCCTCTTTACATTGGGTTGAAAAACCCCTGCGAATGGGAGGGACCCATGCCCCGGATTGGATCCCTGAAAGGTAGGTCAGCATGGGAAAGGCAAGGAGCAAAAGTCACCCTGGCACTGAGCCGATGGAAGAATCCTGCATTTATCCTTCGTTTCTATCAGTAAGGGATCCAGTGCCTCCCCAAACAACCTCTCCTCAGTAGAGGGGGCAGAGGCGAGGCGCCATTTGTGGCAAGCATCAGCCTGCCAATGCCGCAACCAGAGAAGGTGACGAGCAGCCACAGAGGAGGCCATGGCCTTAGCTGCAAATGGGCCGAGTTGAGCGTTGTGTCAGCAGAAAATTGCACCACTGCCACTATTTTGTTGACATCCTATTGCATCTGAATATCTGACACCGGTATCTTCTTCTGAAGCTGACAGAGCCAGAGGAGAGTGGCTCTGTTGAAAAAGGATGCCGAAGTGGCCGAGCGGATTGCCTAGGCAGTGCCCTGGTGAGCCCTCTGCAGAGACTGCTCCACCCGCCTGTCCTCTGGCCTGAGGCCTTCCTCCAGTTTCCCCGGTATATTGGAGGAAGACATCAAGGCGGCCACCGGTGCATCTACAGATGGAGTTTGGAGCACCTTAACCAATTCAAGGCCAACATTAAAAAGGAGCTTGTAGGAAGACAAAGGAAGCGGGGCCGTACGTGGAGAAGTCAACTCCCGCTGGACGTTCACAAATAGGTGAGGCAAAGGGATAGTATCTATCAACTTGCCTGGCTCCGCAAAGAGTGGATCAGCGTCTTGTTGATTAGTGAAAGAATCTGGTCCACTAGCTGGAGGTCCCAGACTGGCCACATTGGTTACCTTGAAAAGGAGAGATTTAAATATCGGAGAAAATGGACTTGTAAATGCGGGTTGCTCAGGTTGCAAGCCCTCATCATCCGAAAGGTCTAACTCTCTCTGCTCTGCTTCCTCATAAATTGATGGAATACTTTCCTGAGAATGAGCAGGGGAACCTGGGTCTCTAAGCAGAGGAAGTTCCTCCCTGTCCGGGTCTATGCAAGTTGTAGAAAATGCAGAGACCTCAGAATATGCCCGCTTGGGCTGCTCCCAGCTCTCAGCAACGCCTTTTTTGATGGCTTCAGCAATAATGACCTGGATATTCTCAGGTAAGGAAGGTTCCCTGTTGTACTCTTGGCACAGGCCTGTGGCCGTCGGAGTAAATAAGGCCGGGGGATCTGGGCGGGAACTTTTACTAGAAGGCTCAGCTCCTTTTGCTGAGCTATGTCCATCTCGTGCCAGGCCCCAGAGCTAAGCATGGGAAACAGTCAAGAGAAAGCTTCTAATAGAAATCTGATCTGAAGCTCCCTCTGGTGACAGTTCTTGGGATTTCTGCCAGCTAGAGGCACAAGGCTCACTGTGTCTGTCAGAGGCAGAGATCTGTTCTTTATTGGCCTGACACAGATCTTTTGAAGGGCCTGATCTCTGCGCCTCTCATCCCTCTGGGATGCTTTGGAGATCTGACTAGCATCCTATGCACGGTCACTCACGCCCTCGTGACGTCTCGCCTGGATTACTGTAACGCTCTCTACATGGGGCTCCCCTTGAAGGGCATCCGGAGGCTACAGTTAGTCCAGAATGCGGCTGCGCGGGTGATAGATGGAGCCCCTCGTGGCTCCCGTATAACACCTATCCTGCGCGGTCTGCACTGGCTACCTGTGGCTTTCCGGGTGCGCTTCAAGGTTTTGGTGACCACCTTTAAAGCGCTCCATGGCATAGGGCCGGGTTATTTACGGGACCGCCTACTGCGACCAGATACCTCTCACCGACCCGTGCGCTCTCACAGAGAGGGACTCCTCAGGGTGCCGTCAGCTAGGCAGTGTCGTCTGGCGACGCCCAGGGGAAGGGCCTTCTCTGTGGGGGCTCCCGCCCTCTGGAACGAACTCCCCCCAGGACTCCGTCAACTTCCGGACCTTCGAACCTTCCGTCGCGAGCTCAAGACTCATTTATTCATCTGTGCAGGACTGGCTTAGTTTTTTAGATTTTAAATTTAGAGGGGTTTTTAAATTGATTTTAATATCTATATTTTTTACTTTTAATTAATTGGGCAGTAGAATAAGTTTTTTAATGATTGTTTTAATTTGTATATTGATGTTTTTATATGCCTGTGAACCGCCCTGAGTCCTTTGGGAGATAGGGCGGTATATAAATTCAAACAATAAATAAATAAATAAAATAAATCCTTGCTTTGAGTTTTGGACTTATGAGCAATAGCTCTGCCAGTTATGGCTCCAGTCTGGAGCCATAATAACACTATCAAGTTGGAAAGCCTTGCCTACTGCCACAGCCAGCAAGGGGAAGTGCAGGGTGACACCAGAAGTGCAGGCTGGCAGTTTGGGAACGCAAAGCTCCACCAGGATGTTTTTGACAAATGTCAGATGGCATGGCAGTTCCTGTGGTGTTAAAATGATTGCCCGACTCACCTGAAGTAAGAGCGTGATGCTCCTGTCAAGCACTGTTCCCAAAGATGACTGGGAGCACAAAGCTCCAATGTCTGGCTCTCCCTGCTGTAATGGGCAGTGTTAGACTCCACTACCTGTCTGGAGTGCCTTCAGCTCAACAGACAGGGTACTGGTAGAATGACAGGTTACTGTCTGTCACCAGCCGAACAGCAGGGAAGCCCTTCCAATGGCTTGAGCCAAGGTTTGCTGCAGTTGGGAATAACCAGAGACTGTAGCAAGGCTGGGAGTCTGCTGGTCAACTCTCGATTAGCAGTAATTAAAGGAAATATTCCAATGTGCAATGGAGAGGCATCCAGAAAAGGATTTTTAGATGAGATTGTTTGGCACGTCCATCCCAGCTGAAGGACTGAGTCAAAAGCTGGGAAGCCCTAGCAACAAGGGTGTGGCTTAACAACTTTGACTGACTCAGTCCTTCAACTGAACAGACCAGGACAACCCATCTATTCCTGGATGCTGTCTCCACCACTATGGAAAATATCAAAGATTACAATCCAAAGCAACAAGCTTCATCCACCATGGCTATCCATTCTATTATTCATAACTGAAAATTACCAGAATGTTGTTCTTTTCCTCAAAAATATCCTGAATACAGCCATGAATATATATGACATCACAAAATATTAACAAACGCCTGGCTAATCCCGTTGAAATAATAATTTACCGTATTATCAATTTTTATTGTTAGTGTAGCAATTATTTTTCTCTGTAGTAATTATCTATTTAAAACACTGGATATTTCTGAAAAGCTATTTTTAGTTAGATTGCCATAAAGAAGAAAAAACAAAAAAATAAAATAAAAAAATATTTGGTGCACTAAAGAATATAAGGAATTTTTTTTTCAAAAGACAGTATTTCTAGTCTTCATGTCACAAATTTTCTAGTCAAAATTCACTTTTAGCCAAAATATTTCTAAATTGTAGCACCTTGTATCAATTTTGTCTATTAAAGACCAGCTATTTAAAAAGTCACTTACATGTTTCTAAACTTTGTCTTCACAAAATGATTTACGTCTAATAAAGTTTTCTACCCAAATATTTGTAATAATTTGTAATTTAAAATCACAAATCTTTAGTTCTACCTCTGACCAATAAAATAAAAGTTAATAAAATTTTAAAATTCTTTGACAGATATTAATCAGATACAATTTTTACATTTACAAAAGATACAATTTTTTGGAAGTTCCAATCATCTTTATACCAAGAAAATTTACAGATGTCAAAATCTGAACCATCAAACTGAAAATAATGGATTTAAGATTCTTCTATACACACTAGATTACACATGTAATGGTAGGAACAGCATCTTTAAATTATTTGTTCAAGGCTGAGAAAGTTATCAGGATTAAATTCAGATACTCCCAACTCCTACTCATATATTTATTGCCACACCTTATATTACCAATTCATAGCCTAAGCAAGAAAAACTTCTGATATCTTTCTTAGGAAATAAAAACTCATGACATCTGTAATATACAACATTACCTGGGCATTTTTGCCTTACTTGTATAGACTGAATTAACTGTTAATCAGAAGCAAGCAAAAAAAAAAATGCCACAACTCATCTGCTACAAAATTAATCTCTATATGCAATCAGAGCATATTAACAATGAAAGTATAATGCACTGATTTACACAATAAGTACACAATAAGCAGGAACTCAATCAAAGAGAAAAAAATAACAGACAAATGTTTCTATTTGTACAATGATGTACTTACTATAAACGCCCTTTTTTCTTTTACCTTAGTAATGATGTTTTGTTGATACACTTGATTTTTTAAAAAATGTTTGTGACGATCATGTAATGAATTACCTATGCCTTAAAATCCCATATGAAGATTTATCCCGTGGCATCTAGCTACATATATAGGCGTTTATACACTACATTTGGTATTTGTTCAGATTGGTTGGTTCACAGTCTATGGCTATGAAGGAGATTACACCTAAATCTTTACATGATCAGATCACTTCCTAGTCTGGATAAGATTGGCTTCCACTGGGATCTGCACAGGACACATAGACCAATTAGAATGGTGTGCCCAGATGCTTTATTCTGGCATTCTCCAGATTTTGGCAGGCACTTTGCGAATTTCTGTGAGAGACTATGAGGAAGCTGGGAAATGAACAAAAGAGAAAGCAAACATAAAAAAAATCAAAATACAATAGGTGAGTCAATTGACAGCTTATTTAATAAATATAAATTGATTTCTCACATGTGGGTGAGAAATCTGGGAAGAAGTATTTTAAATCGTTCAAAGAGTTTCTACTTAATTACAATAAATGAGGTTGGGAAATTCCTCTTTTGGTTTCCAAGATTCTATATTTATCCCTCGTAAACAATTTATTCTTGCTTCCTTGCTTTCTTATTTCCAGCTTGCCAGAGCTTGACAAGTCTCCAAGCAATCTCAACTTCCATTTCACATGCCTGGTCAGCTGCTGGCAATAGGGGGCTACCTGAATTTTTGAACTGGCTTCTCCCTACTGATTGGTCTTAATTAGCTATTTGGTTTACTAAGGAGCTCCAGAAATTGAAGTGATATAAACCACACCTATAGTACTATTAGAAGTCTAGAACACAATCTAACTGATTTATATGTGCTAAAAAATTTATTGTTGCTGCAGATGTTTTACATAGATGCTTTACATAGACTTCTGCAAAGCCTTTGATTCAGTGGTACATGACAAATTACTTCTAAAACTAAAATCCTATGGCATATCTGGAACCCTACATAATTGGATAGCTGTGTTCCTGTCAAACAGACTACAAGTAGTCAAAATAGGGAGCACCCTATCAAAATCTGCACCTGTAAATAGCGGCGTCCCCCAAGGCAGCATTCTAGGACCAACACTCTTCATACTTATACATAAATGACCTTTGCAATCATTTTAGAAGCAACTGAAATTATTGAATGCTTACTAAAATATTGAGATTTTACTTTTATCATTCCAGTAAATGAAACAATACCTTTCATTACTGAATCATACACCTGAAAAGGTAGAATATGGAATATGATTTGATTATGATTATGTCCTTCAAGTTGATGTCAACTATTAGCAGTCACACAGATGACAATCTGTCTCTAACATGGCCTTTAGGTCTTCCAACAGTACACCGATCATTACTGTAACTAACTCCATCCACCACAATTATTGTATATTACATTTGTATCCAGCTTTCCAGGAGTTCACAAAAACGTTTTAGAAACAGATTAACTCTGCAAACTTGATTAAGCTGAATTCATTCATACAGCTTCAACAGAGCTAGTTTGGAAGTATAAGAGAGTTGGTGGTAATGCTAGACTGGCTAGAATGACAAGAAGAGTATTTGCATAATACGTCATTTTCACAATAGTACACCTATTGTAGTCTACTTCAGAGACAGCAGTATCTTCAAAAGCTGCTCAACTATAGTTGCTATGTTAAATATCCAGAGCTTTATAGCAGACAAAGGTTCACAACCTGGGCTTTCCAAGACCTGTCCAATTACTCTATATACTTTCTCTAAATATAAAACTATTATTGTCTTTTTCTTTTTTAATCTAACAAAAAGCTCAAGGCCTGTTACTAGAGGGAAGTCTTTAATTCCACCTCAGCTGTCTCTGGTGCTGCTGGGGAAGTAACATAAATTGTGTTAAATGCAACGTAGAGATTCATGAAATTAAAATCACAACTCCTGCCTTGAATTAAAATGAGGTCTCAGTTCAACCAAAACATGTTAATCTCTATTATTTCAAAGAAGATTTAAGAATATACGTATCTCAACCCTAATAAAATCAGTGTCACATAACAGTAATTAATTCTGAATAGGTTGTGACTTTGGAGGACTCAGAAGCAAAGAGTCATTCCAAGCATCAGTATGTATTTGTCTTTTTGAGACTATCTCCTCTTTTGTGAGGAAAAGAGTACTCAATCAAAATGTATTTAATTGGACTGGCTGAACATCACTCAAAGAAAAATACAGTAATTAAAACCAGAGAGTCACCATGTCTTGCAAACCACAGGAGTTAGGAGAAGCACGTGCTTAACTCACAAAACTCCACAGGAGATCCTTGAAGGGCTGTTTATAGTTAGGAAACACAATTTAATTAAACTGTTCTGGGGAACAGACAATACATTCCAAAGAGCAGGTCAACTAGATTCCAAAGGTCAACTGAAAGGAAAGCATAAGGAGACTAAAATGTTTAATCATTATATTTCAATTTTGAGAGGGAGGGATTCTCGTGTAAAGTTTTTTAATCAGGGGATTAAAAATACGAACAGTTAAGTTTAAAAGGGGAGGATCAATATCTGCTTTTTGCAATGCAGTCTAACTGTTCAAAGGGCTCTCCACATAAGTTCAATTAAAAGATAAAAACTAAAGCAAAGAGAGGGTCTATGAAGCTGCCCCACAGTAATTAGCATTTGAAGAGCAAACTGAGTGTCACACAGACCATCTGGTCATAGTCTTTCCCAACACATTGAAGTGCTGTATGTTTCTATTTGAATTTCAGCAACTCTTTCTCAATTGGCAGGTCTATTTACATAAAATATATGCATTTAATTAATGTTTGGAGGAAATTCAGTTCTTTTTTACTGATGCTTAAATAATGGCTTTGCCTTGTCCATAATGCAGATCTACCCAATTCTCTTAGAATTTCTGAAACAGTTTTTAAGTTTTGTAACATTAGCATACCATTAAAAAAGTAAATCTCAGTTCATTCTACACATGCACTGTTTTTTTTAAGACCTAATGATTATCTTTTTGACTCTAAACCAACTTACTAAGGCAAGTTACAAGCTAGAAGTTGCCAAGCCAACACAAAATGTAGTATTAAAAGATGATTTTTATGATGCAAAGTAAAAACAGCTGTTGGAGCAGGCTGCACAGATGTATCGCTGAACCAACAGGAAGTTAAGAAGAAGAAACTAAAAAGGGGTAATGAAAGCAGAAGCTTTACATTTCCTCTTTACAAACAAATCATCAAAGCTAACAAATATTCAGTTAAATCATATTTAAAATCATTCTCAGACAACAGGAAGAATCTGTTTATTCATGCATTTGTCTGTAACTTTCAACGTTTATATGTATGTTGTGTTTAGCCAGGAAAGGTTTCAGCAAAGAATGTATATTTTCCGGGTCACAGCATGTTTATCTCGAGATCAAACAACAAATAGTGTGTTCTGTATAAAAAAAAGCATCTGGCATGTTGGCTAAAGTGCTGATTCAATCCTTCCACTGGAATGGAATCCCCCATTTCCTGTATAAGACTTGGTGCTGCCATAAAACACCATTAAAAAAACATAAAGTCCTGCATGAAATCTGAAACTTAGCTCAAGGCCATTTTCTTTTACTGCCATTTCTACCGAAGATGAAAACGTGACATAATTAAATAGAAGAGAAGAGAATTCTTTATTGGCCAAGTGTGATTGGACACACAAGGAATTTGTCTTTGGTGCATATGCTCTTAGCGTACATAAAAAGAAGAGATACATTCGTCAAGAATCACAAGGTACAACACTTAATTATAGTCATAGGGTACAAATAAGCAATCAAATCATACTAGGAAACAATTAATATAAATCGTAAGGATACAAGCAACAAAGTTACAGGCATACAGTCATAAGTGGGAGGAGATGGGTGATGGGAACGATGAGAAGATTAATAGTAATGCAGACTTAGTAACTAGTTTGACAGTGTTGAGGGAATTACCATATTTTTTGGAGTATAAGATACTCTTTTTCCTCCCCCTAAAAAAGGGTGAAAATTTGGGTGTGTCTTATATACCGAATGTAGCCCTGCCCATCCACCGGTCCCCACCTTTTGGCCTCTGCTCCCAGCAATTTGCCTCCTTGCAGCAAATAGCCAGTTTCAGCTTCAGCACAGCCTGATTAGCACAAGCAGCTGATTGTTGGTTGGATTGGCTTCCTGACTATCAGCTGTTTCAGGCTTCAGGGATTACCATTGCCTAGTGCCGCCTCTTGCGCCCCATTTTCGGCCTCCACTGTTTGCTGTTTGCTGCAAGGAGGCAAATTGCTTTACTCAACTCCCAGGCCTGTTGATATACCTAAGTTTTAAGGGAGTTCCAGAAAGTCGGCAAAGAGAAGTGGGCGAATGCCATAGCAAAAAACACTAGACTCTTGGGTCCTGTCAGATGTAAATTCTTAGCAGATTGGACATATGTAATACATTCTCTTTTATGTCACTACTATGAACTTCAGCAAGGACAGCAAATGATGAATTGAATGTCCAAAAACAAACTCTGTACCTTATGTACTAATGTTGCAATAAAGCTTGGAAGCACATAAGGAGTAATGTTACAATCCACATTTTATCATTTTTATAAAATCCCTAGCTTGCTTTAGATACCCCCTGTACATTACCCAATGGTTTCTCCAAAAATACTGAATTTGCTTTCTGATGCCTAGAAATCATAAAAACACTTTATCCATGAATTGGTATAAGGCTTTTCATAAAACATACTGGTTGTTCTGCAAGTCAGATGGTGACTACAAAAAATTCTCATCACTGTATGCTAGGCTAATTTATTTCACTAACAGCCTGAAGAACAGGGTCTTTAGACCTGACTTTTTCTGCACATATGGTATATGAAGAGCCATTTATCAAGTAGAAGCAGTTAACAGAGAAGGTCTTGAAAATGCCTACTTTGGTGATTTTAGGCAATTTCTTCATTTATGGGTGTTCCATTCTAAGTTTTCATCTACCGGTATGTAGATGCTTGGGATCTCTTTTAAGGCACTTAACTAACTCATAAAACAACTATATAGAATAATCACATACTAAAAATTTGTCCATCAAGCACTCTTATAAAAATCTTAAGTGAGTAAGTAGATCTTTTAGGATGTTTTGGAAAAATTGCAAAGAAGAGGCCTGATGTATCCCAGCTGGAAATGAGAGTCATTAAACATTGTGTAATCAATGAAAAAACTCTACTTGTGAGCTTACTGATCAAGATAAAAAAAAAAAGAGGGCCTTGGACATTATTTTCAAGTGTGGGGGTGCTATTCCAAATTCTTTTAAGACCTGATTGTACTTTAAACCAACTTTTTAAATCAGACCTAAAAACATTATGGCCAGGCAGCTGTTTAGAGATAAATATGAATCATGAATATGCTAAAATTCCGCACTAGTTAAAGTTTCTGAACTTTCTTTAAAAGCAACTGGACATAAAGTACACTGTAATAATCCATGCTAAATGGAACCAGGGAGTGAGTAAATCACTGAGATTTAATACGATTTCTCTGATACTGCTGCCAACTGGTAAAATGGTTAAAAATCACTCTGTTAAATGCACTCCTACAGTCAAGGTTGAATCCAGGAAACTCCTAAAATGTGCTTTTCATCCTTCAGGAAGTGTGTAATCACAGCTATAGTTGTTCGTGCAAATTCTAAAAGACTATTTGATTTTCCTTTAAATCACATAATTATCTGAATTATTTTCATTTTGTTCTATCTTATCAGTCTTGAAACTGTCTTGGAACTTTGGCACAGCAGTGTTTCCAAGTATTACCCAATACTTGGAAACAAGAACTTGAGGTGGATGTTGTATAATTCTAAGATATTTTGGTTTAAACATTTCACCTATTCCATTAATGTTTCTTTTCAAGTAACTAAACTCTATCACTGCATGTCCATGAGGGAAACATTAATGTTCCACATATTCCTGTGAAAATCAAAATACTGGTATTTTCAAATATGTACACAATGTGCTAGCTTGGTGTTTTTAATTTAGCACCACATTTTCTTAACAGAAAAATGAACTTCTTTCCCCATCTGGGCAATTTCCTGGGCTGGAGGGGGATGTTTCATTTGTTGATAATAGAAACTGCTTTTTTAAAAAAAGCAAATGGGTGAGAGTACAAACACTGCAGATATTGCTGCTAAAATAATGGCTGCCTTTAAAAATGGAGCTATTGTTTGGGAGCTGCTACAATGACTAAACGGGGTTTCTCTATCTTTCTTTACTTTCCAGTTATCCCTTTCTTTCTCTCATCTCCATCTCCATCTCCATCCTCTTTCCCACTTCCTTTTTGTGGTTTCTGCTGGAAGGAAGAAGAAAAATGTGTGTCCAGTTACAAGTTTTAGCATGAAAGCATGAGAGAGAGTGTTTGCTATTTGCAGATAAGGAATCAATTTTATTAAAGGCTATCCTAAATTACAGGCAATTCATATTACTTACTAGCTGACATACATATAGTTCTGATCCTGCCCTTTTTTCTTTTGGGTGGTATGGCTTCTGACAGATATATACACAAATATATACTGTATATAGAAGCATGCCAAATATTTTGAAAGGGAATGAAAATTTCAGGACTGAGTTAATCAAATTGACATCCAAAGTAGGGAAGAAAGGAATTCACCAGATCTCTCTGTCCCTCACTTGTCCATCGGTGTATGTCTGTGTGTACATGTGCATGCTTATTTGTGTGACTGCATGTTCGTTCCTTCCTTTTCTGTTTTGGAGAGACCAACTTAAATTCAGAGTTATCCTTCCTTCAGAAAAATAGTGTATCCTCATTACAAAAGCTGTCACTGATTTGATGAATATTTTATTAATTAAAGCCTCTGGCAACTTTTCTAATAGAAAAAGCACACACAACTGTATCAGTTCCTAACATGGAAAATATTCTATACAGAGAATGAAACTGTTTATATACTGTTGAAATTTTATTATCACATTTTTTAGACTTTCAAGCAAAATTGTTATAATCATGATATTCAAGATATGATAGTGTGATTATGTGTTACCAAACTGGTTTTGATTCTTAGAAAGCACATTGATTTTCTCTTTAAGATCATCCTTAAAGGGATGATCTATCCCTTTAAGGTTTCCAATTATACACACTTCACCACAGTAATTGAATCCATTGACCTTACTTTACTGGTTGTCCTGATTTCCCTTTTCTCTTCCACTTTTCCCAGTATTATAAATGTTTCCAGGCAGGGAATCTTTGCACAATCACAAAGAAACACCTGTGTGATTCTCACTTCTACACATTCTCTAATGTTCCCTGTGAAAATGGTGTGTACAGTCACAAGATCAAGGAATGTGAAAATTAGCTGGCTTTCTTCTTCTGCTTTAACTCAACTGGAAACTTGCACACGAGCAATTTGTGATCTGTTCCATGTCTTTATAACTGAACCTTCTTCTACCAATAATATAATCAATTTAATTTAGTAATGTCCACATATATGTGTTGTTTTAAATTATTCAAAGACTCTATTAGGGTGAAGATATCATTGGGGGAACAGAAACTGATAAGTCAGTCTTTTGCTTCATTTTGGTTTCCTAGATCATACAGTCCAACTACATTTTCCTCCATATTTCCAATTATGACAATGACATTTTTCTTGCATCAAATTCAAATTGAACTTAACCATAAAAACCACCAACCACCTCTTCTTCTGCATGAATGGGTAGGGCATAAACTTGATTGTCATATTCAAAGTTTTAAAGTTTAATTAATATTATTCATTCATTGACTGTACTATAATCAATTATACTTCTTGCTCTAGCCTGCCAAATTGGAAACAATCCACTTCCTTGTTTTTCATGTCCTGAGTAGTAAACTTTGTGATCTTCTGACTAAACTGAACTCAGTCCATCTCAATTCATTGATGCCTAATAAGTCAGTATTGTTGATTGGTTTCATTTTTACTGTGATGGGCTTTTCCATGTTAATGCATCTTATGCTACAGGTTCCTTCTCTAATTCTGTCTGTGCAGCTTTGGATTTTCTTTTTCCTGCAATACAACACCACCACCTAGATATCCTGAGGGCTTTAATCTAGCAACATCATAAACATCAAAATATTTTCATTTATTCTCAGTAAAATGTTGAGTGCTATCCAACCTGAGAGGCCCCTCATTTGGCACTGTGCTATTAACCATTTTATATTTTCTGTACATGTGATTTTCTTGTAAGACACTCATTAAAAAAAAAGAGGGGCTTACCATTGCCTTCTCCTATGCAGTATGGAATGATGCTTTTGCCATTATCACTGATATGATCTAGCTCCAGCAATTTTTATATCACAGCTTCCTAATATAGATGCTTGCTTGCTTTAGCTGGGCAGCTGGATGGCCTTTATCATGATAATTTTTTAAAAACTCACCTCCATTTTTCCCCACTGTCCTGAAGCATCGCCAAAAGGTCCTTAGAAAGGATGTTCTATTATGGGGTGTAGCTTGGACAAAGTTGAACTCTCGGAACAAAATATGAGTTCCTTGACGCACACTATTAAAGCTATAAAGAAAGAAAATTAAATTAGAGTCAGGCACTAGGAAAGACAGTAGGATATAATACACTCTGGAAAACACATATAATATCTACAGATATATGCTTATAAAAATAAATAAATCTCAATACTAAATTGCTGTTAATATTCAACTGCTTATATATTAACAAACTGGAGATCTTCCAGATTCAGATAAAGTTGTCATAGAGATTACAGATAGTCAAGAAACAAAGAATTAATTAGGAAATATTATCCTTTTACAAGACAGACTGGATAAGGAACAGCCATTTCTGAAACTACTATTTCTAGTTACAGGGTGATTAACTTACATAAAATACAAGTTGTAGATTCCAAGAAATGTTGAGTATACACTTATCATTTTGCTCAACAGAAATGTTGCATGTTTGGCTTAATCTTGGCATATTTACTATTAAGATAATGAGATGTAAATTGAAAAGTCTTTTATCACACGAGAAAGTTTCTGAGATAAGAAAAGGTAGCAAGGCACCCAGAGTTAGTTTTCAAATGCCAAAATAAACATCAAATATATATTTCTGAACAAATATTTATTTATTTATTTATTTATTATTCGAATTTATATACCGCCCTATCTCCCAAAGGACTCAGGGCGGTTCACAGGCATATAAATATGAATATTGCCTTTCCACTTATTGCATTAGGAAAAACCAGTCTAAAAACAAAATAGAAATACACAAGTAATACACCAAACAAATTGATCAGCAAAATATTTTTGTACTTTTGCTTACTTTTGTAAGCTGTTAACTGTTGTAAGCTGTTCTTCAGATAAATAGAATGGCTAGCATGATGTAGGATTAAAAGTGAATGAGCCATGGTGGAGGGAGGGAATGAAAAACTGGTCGGTTATGCAAATACAGGATAATGTGAGGCATATTAGAACTACCTTATTAATTAACAAGCATATTGTGTTAAAATCCCTATTATGCTGGTTGAAAGCTTTTGAGCTTTTTGAATATTTTTTTTATCTCTGAGTTCAGCAATCATTTGCTCAATAGCCCTGTTAAGGATCTTAAAACCCATTCCATTTCATGGTGGAGAATATAATCTAAACTACCTAACCCCCAAAGTTAGGAAACTATAAAAATGAATTCTTGCCATTATCAAAATCTGGTCATTTTGATTCAAAGCCCAGCAAAGACATACAGACAAACCACATTCTGAATCTTCAAGCATATTGAAGCCCATCCAAAAGAAGATAAATTCTATTTCCCAATATACCTTTCTTCTTACTACTACTACAACAACAACAATACAAGCAATGGCATGACAAAGTAGTGGCAATGCTGCATTGGAATATCTGCAAGAAATACCATTTGCCTGCAAGCAAGAATCAGTGAGTCCATAAAATAGACAAAGTAATGAAAAATGAAGAAGTTAAAATGCGCTGAGACTTTAGAATTCAAACAGACAGGCACCTGCCACATAATGCCTCAAACTTAACAACTATTCATAAGAAAGGTAAAATAGCCTGGATAGTAGTTGTGGCAAGACCTGAGGTTCAGCAGCATAGAAGAACTGGAGAAGGTTGCAAAGTACAAAGACCTGTAAGCAGTAGTAGATGACTGTGGTAAAACAAGGTTGTACCAATAGTAATAAGTGCCTTGGGTGCAATCCCAAAACTAGATCATCACTTGAACACTATTGGAATTAATAAAATTATCATCCGTCAATTGCAAAAGCTAGCTTTGCTTGGAACAGCTTACATCTTAGGTTTATACCTAATTATACACATCAGTTGCTTGTTATGATATGAGCTCTGACGTCTCTTCTTGATCTACCTGAACTATGACTATCAAAAGGCTACCCATCTCCCCACTGAACCCCAAACAATACACAAATGACGTCTGAAGTGAAAATTTCTTTTATATAAATGGCAAATGCTTTTTCCTAAAAAAAAAAAAAAACACCACTTGCAATATTTTATAGATCTATCAGATCAATCCATTTCAGTTACTAATGGACTCAGGGAGATAGGAGTTGTCCCTATTGGTCTGCCTCATGATCCAGCTGAGTCCTTTGCTATTTTTTTTGAATGAGAGGATGGCCAAGGCTTTGGATCAGATTGAAACTACGTGATTTTTTTTCTCATGGATCCCATCACCCTCCATAATTTACGGAAGAGCTTAGAAAAAATCCAAAGAAGAAACGTTTAGAGAGGTGTTAGAGATCAACACAGGACAAACTTAATCAAACATGGGTGAGATCCACTATTAAGGCCTAGCTTGTGGCAACAAAGTATCAATTCTCTGCACTTACTGCATCTCCAGATAGCCATTCAGCAGCATTGTTTAAAGTGACACAAGCCCTACTGGATAAGAATTTAGAGATTCACCTGGAAGGCCGTGCAGAAGAATTTGCACAGCATCTGTTGGACAAAATCTATTAGATTCATTCTAAGCTGGACTCCAGCTTTGATTCAGATTCAGTGGAGGTGTTCCAGGGGACAGACTTGTCCTGTTATCCAGGAATGGTTTGATCTTGTTGGACTTGTTGAAGTGGACACAGTCCTAATAACTGTCAGCTCAGTCACCTGTTACTTAAATCCATGCACCTCCTGCCTCTTAAAGGCTGCCTGGGTCAGGGGAGGAACGTCATGTAGTTGGATCCTAGTGATGAGAGAGGGTTGTTCCACCACTTCTTAAGAGGTAATAGTTCATCCCTCCTCAAGAGGCCATCACTGGATCTGACCATGCTGGACAATTTTTGTCTGGTGTCTAATCTCCCTTTTTTAGGGAAAGTTACGAACAAAGCTGCTATGCAGTAGCTTCAGTCAGACCTTGATGAAGCAGGTCAACTGGAACCATTTTCAGTCAAGATCCAGACAGGGCATGGGACAGAGATAACATTGCTCATGCTTTTGGATTATCTGTGGTGGCAGCAGGACAGTGGTAGCACATCTGACCTTACATTTCTTGACCTCTTGGCGGCTTTTATTACCATTGATCATGGTAACTTTCTGGCTTGGCTCCACGAGTTGAGGGTAGGCAATGCAATATCATGCTGGTTCGCTTTTTTTCTGCAATACCAGTCAGTACTAACTGAGACTGAAAGTCTTGCCCTCAATTCCTACTATGTGGGGTTCTGCGGGGATAAATGCTCTCTCCCTTCCTATTTAACACCATGGAAGCCACTGGGTGAGATCATTCATCACCATGGGGTAAACTGCTGATGAAACTCAGCTATACTTTTCTGCCCCTAGGAAACTAAACAATACTATTGACGCCCTGACCCAGTTTTTGGAAGCTGTGCAGGTCTAGATGGGGAATAACAGTCTTAGCTGAACTCTGGCAAGACCAAGCGGCTCTGAATATTTGAGCCTTCTGGATCTACAGTGGATATATAAAAATTCTTGATAAAATGCCAGGTTTCTGAGATGTAAAAAAAATCAGACCAAGATAAATCACTTCACCATTTCCACCATTTATATAACATATAAGCTTGTATATATACCATGTATATATAACATATACAATTCAATTGAAAAAGAAACTGAAAACTTTTAGGGGTGAAAAATAACAATGTTGCCCAAGCCTGACATTGTGGGCTGAGAGAGTGTGATAGGTCCAAAGTTGCCCACGCAACTTTGCCCAGGGTAGTATTATGTTGCTATGAAATCAACAAAATCCTTGACTCTAGACTATATAGAGGTCAATTACAAATTGTGGTTTCCTAGATAGGGCGTCAGCCAGTAGGTTTTGGTCGCCTGGGATGTATTTGAGGGTGAAATGGAAGCGCTTGAAAAACTGAGCCCATCGAACTTGTTTAATTAATGGGGGGGGTATTGGGTCTTTCTGATGGGTATTGATGTCTATATTGTTCAACGTAAGCCTTAATTCTGCTGAGAAAGTAAGCCAGGTGGTGTGGATTCCCATCAAAGGTTGGTTTGAAAGGGGGAGGGGTTGGGGGATATAATAATGCCGTACACAGCAGCACGGGGTTAACCCCTTTTCAAGTAACCAGCGGCATGGACTTCGTTCCAATGCCTGAACTCCCCGTGCAACCCCCCACTTCGGTTTCCCTAACGGACTGGATGAATTCGTTGAAGAAAGGTTGGGAAAACACAAAAAAGGCCTTAGCTGTGACAGCTCGAAATTACAAAGCCCAAGCTGACAAACACCGTTCCCTTCAACCCCCTTTTCGCATTGGAGATAAAGTCTTTTTGTCTACTAAGTATCTAAGATTAAGGATACCCAGCAGAAAATTCGGTCCAAAATTTTTGGGTCCTTTCCCCATTGTAAAAATTATTAATCCCGTTACCGTCCAACTCAAGCTCCCTCGAATGTTAGGGAAAATACACCCGGTATTCCATACCAGCTTATTAAAACCTGCTAGACAGTCTGGTCTGAGACCTCAACCTGCCGCTCCCCCACCACCCTTGATAATCCAAGGTGAAACCCACTATGAAATCAAGAAAATCCTTGACTCTAGACTATATAGAGGTCAATTACAATATTTAGTCCACTGGAAGGGATATCCATTATCTGAATCTACTTGGGTCAAAAGTTGGAAAGTAAATGCGGACAATTTGATTAAACAATTTCACGACACTTTCCTGACAAACCTAAGAAAACCTCTTGGAGAGGGAGGGGGTAGAAGGGAAGTGTGGACCACTGACACTCTTCTTTATCGACTCTTTGTTTTCTTTCCTAGGATATAGCTTCTTTTCCAAGAGGGGACGCCTGTCAGGCCTGGAAACCATATTAGACTTTAGGTTTCCAGACGCTGCCACATTTTTCCCCTGAGGGGAAGAAGGGGGGCTGAGGGGTATGGTAACATTCTTCAGACGGTCAAGGTCGGATGGGGTTCACATCTGCAGGAAGAGTGGCAAGAAGATATTCGAATGGACTGGGAGAACGTGGGACCATGTGACCATCAAAGGGGTCAGGGGGGTGGGACTCTTGGGGTTTGTATAACTGGGGAAAAGAATCCGGAACTTCAGTTTTGGAATTGCACTCATCGTGTGCCAGTCTCCTCATGCTAGTAAAGAACTCTGGAAAACAAATGTCTCTGAGTTTCTTTTACGCAGAAGAGGTATTTCTGGAACCTTGACATACAAGTTAATTTCTCTCAGCAGTTTTCCAACATTTTCTTGATTTGAATTCATATTAAACAAATAAAGAAAATATCACTTCTGGACTTGAATCACCAAGTTCCAGGTGTGCAAATTTGCTAAACGATTTTGTAAATAAAATAATAAAATCCACTCTGAGTTGGAAGTTGGATGAGTGAGATCCAATGAAATGATACAAATAACTTGGAATGCTACTTGGAAGGTTCTTGAGTCTATGGATTGTGAAGAAGTAGACAAGAGTCTTCTAGGGGGTAAACACGACAATTTGTGAACATGACCCAGCCATTTATCTAGCTAAAGTGTCATGGGAGGGAACTAGGAGTTCTTTATTGGGCTGCAGTGAATACCCCATTGCGAAAGGGAAATGTTCCAGTTTTCTTGAGAGAGATGCTAGCCTGATCCTGTTGGTTGATCCTCAAGGGGCCTGCCTTAGAGAAACTGTTCTGTACTCCTTTGATTCCACAGATTTGGAGACAGAAGAAAACCTCACAGACTCCCATCCTACAGATCAAGAGGCTGTCAGACGCTGGTGAATAACTCAGCCCAGATGACCACCGATTCCAATAGCAAGGAGTCAGAGCTGACCTCAGGAGAGTGTTAAGTCCTAATTCATGCCGCCAGCTAAAGAGAGCAAAGCAGTAAAGGTCAGTACAGTTCAAAAGGAAGGGGCATTAACTTCTCTAATTAAGCATAGCCAGGAATTCTGGCTATAAAGAATGTGTTCCAGATACTTCCTGCCCATCGCCTGCAATCAGACCCTACGCTAGAGTGGCTTTTGTGGAAGTCTCTGGTGTTTGACTGTCTTAAACTATTTTTGGTATTCCTGTTTCTGAACTTTATTGGCTAGAAGCTTGTACCATTAGGCATAATTACAAGGCAGAGAAATTTCTCTTAAATTCTTTGCTCTCTGACTGAATAACCACCCTCTAGCTCTGCTTCAAGGTTTTACCACGCATCAGTAAAAGCTATTAGAGTTGTAATTGCCATGCTTGCTGCCTGCATCAGTCTAAGAAGGTTGTAGAGAAAGTAAGGCAGTCACAGTGTCAGCTCTGGAACAAAAAAATTACATCTGGAAATTTGGCGCTTACAAAAAAAATGGCACAGAAGGGGAAATCGACCGCAGAAAAAGAATTGTGCTTTTTTTGGTAGGAACCGGATTTGGTCGTGGTCAGAAGCATACGTGACTAGAGGTTCTACTGTACGTGGGACCTTGATAGCCGGGATTCAAGATGAATTGACATCTCCCTGTCCATCGATACCCTTTTGGCCACCCTGCATGATGCCCTGTGCGTTGGCAAGCAGGCCCAGAACCACGTAGCTCTGGGACTATTTGCCACACCATGGAAAGCCTCAGCCACCCAGCTTGCTTCAGGAAGCGCCAGCAAGTATTCATTTGCCTCTCCCCAGCACCATGTGGCTCCACAGACCACTCTAGCCAGCAAGCCAGCAAGCCTTTGTATGCTCAGCCAGGCCCACATAGGTTAAAATAAGTGAAAGAATTCATAAAATCATTATTCTTGTTGATCACTACCAATCCTGCCAAGAAGAATCATAGAGGAAAGAGATCTTGGAAGTCTTCTAGTTTAATCTCCTGCCAAGTGCAGGAATGCTCATACCATTCTGGATAAATAGCTGCCAACCTCTTTGGAAAACCTCTTGAGGTAGAGCTCCCATGGTTTTAAGGAGGCAGGCCATTCAACTTTTTAATAATTCTCAGAGTCAGGAAATTTCTTCTTATTCCAAATTTGGAAATACAGCTACTAAGCAATAGTTCTTGTTTTACTCTTGGGTTCCATTGAGAAAAAATCCACACCCTCTACTCTTCATGTATTGAAAGACAACTTGTGTGTTTCCCCTTAGCCTTCTTTTCTTTAGGACAAACATACCAAGTTCTCTTTAATTCCTCTTCATAGGATTTAGCCCCCAAATCCTTACCATCTTTATTGTTCTTTGTAGATGATTATTTTCAAAACCAAACTATAGGTACTCTGGAAAACACTGTTGTTCCAGGAAGTTGCTGACAACTTCCTTCTTTTGAGGGTGGAGGATATCAATTAACTTTGAGTTCATAAAAATCATAAGAGTTAGAGGAACTTTAGAGTTCATCCATCCTAACCTCCAAACACAAATTTCCAGTACATAATCTCTGACAGATGACCACTAAGCCTTTGTTTGAAAATCTCTAAGGAAATAACCATTGTAGTGGTTTAGATGTCATTTATGATTATAGCCTTTTGGAAAGTCTCAGCAAGGTATGAGTGGAACATCTTTAAAGTGGTTCTGTTCAAATCTGGGTAAAAGTCATCGAAAGGTGATACCTGGAAATTTCTGCTCAAACACATAGCATTTACTCTGTGGTATATAATGAAATATTTTATTTTATACTCCCTGTTTAACATCTACTAGAAACTGATGAATGAGATCATCCTAAAGTTTAGACTAAAATGTGATCAGCATACTGATGACACTTAGGTCTATCTCTGTTTTTCATCAAATTCAGGTGAGATGGTAAAACTGCTGAATCAGAGTCTGGCTGTTGTAATGAACTGGATGAGTGCCAGCAAAATGAATTTCAATCCAGACAAGACAAGCATGCACTGTTTATCTGCACCAAGGACAGAAATTGAATCTGCTTTAGATAGGACTGCAATGGATCAGATTCACGTGATTCTGGGTGTGATTCTAAATCCACCTTTAACATTGTGGGCATAAGTGGCCTCAGTGGTATGAAGCACCTATACTAGTTTCTACTGGTGCTCCAGTTTAGATACAGATAGCTCTGCAAAGATAATAAGATGCCCCAGAAACATCTCATTTAGAGTAGCATAATGCGTTAAATAGGGAATTGAACTTGTAGATGTTCCACAAACATCACTTAGCACAAAATGCAATGGTAAGAGTACTAACTGGAACTGGGTAATGGGGTATGAATCCATTATACCAGTTCTTTATAATTTTCACTACATTCCTGTGTTTTCTGGTCCCAAATCAAAGTGTTGGTCTTAACTTATAAAAACCCTTCATGGCTTGAGACCACAGAATCTTTAGGAATGCATTTCATCTGTTTTTATAACCTAAGATATATAAAAATGGCTACTTCAGGTGTCGTTCCAAGTTGAATTGCAGTGGGTGCCTAATCCAGCAATAGACCCTTTTCAGTTCAATTAAATTTAGGGAAATTCCTCTCTCCAGTGAAATATATGTAAATATTTCTTATTTTACAGCACCAGCAAAGGAACAAATTCTGCGAGCTATGGGCAGGATTTGCAGTCAGAATTTTTACATCTACATTTAACAAAGTTATCAAACAATTTGACCAATTTTAGTTTCAATGTGGCTATTACATCAGTCCCATAACAATTTAAAGAATAATTTTATAAAGGACTCATTACATACGTCTAACAATATATGTATCCAGGGTTTTCTACATTTTTTTTATACTATTCTACTAGAAACTCATCCAAACCAGGGGCCTTCCTGATTTATACATTATGAATTAAATATAATATTTTATGTAAAGTTAAAAATTAAATTAAGCTTGAGCAATGCTTTGAAAATGTATTGCTATGTAGCATATCTATGCCTGCCCTATATAAAGCTTTAAAATATCCCAAACAGTCCTCAAACTTTTTGAATCTTTGAGAGATTCAAATATATATATTTGTTATACAACTGTGAATCTCTTACTAGTGACATATTGGAGTATTATCTTATATAATTTCTTCCCAAAAAAGCATCAATATCTCTGGAGGAGATACAAGAGGAGCTATAGTACTGGACCCAATTATTTACCCAACTAGGGATTGGAATATTAAAAATTAATTTGATCTAGAATATATATAATGAACAGTTGAAAAAGGTATATTTTCATGGAGTTTTCATTTCTAGTAGCTGGAATAGGATTTCCCAAAAATGTGCCCTGATTTCTGTGTCTTGGACCTTAGCTGACTGAGAAAGCTGTGTTTTCAGAAAACGTGTTGAATGAATAGATTAGTCATCTCAGAGGCAAAGTCAGGATAACCCATATTAGAGAGTGAAACAAGCCACCAGCAAAAAAGATCAACTACTGGCAGAAAGGCATCCAGGCCTTCTCTAATATGAAGCCATCAAAATTTACAAAGGAGAAGATAGGTACTTTGAAATATTCCATAATGCCCAATTAGCTGGCTATTGTGATAGAACTGCAATATTTTATCCTACAAGGAAGAATGGCTCTATAGCAGGGGTCTCCAACCTTGGTCCCTTTAAGACTTGTGGACTTCAACTCCCAGAGTCCCTCAGCCAGCAAAGCTGGCTGAAAAACTCTGGGAGTTGAAGTCCACAAGTCTTAAAGGGACCAAGGTTGGAGACCCCTGCTCTATAGCACAGTACTCTTTGTTTCCAGGAAAAGTAAGAAGAAGGCAGGATGTCTTTTGGAATGTATTAAACTAGGTACAAGAATCTTAAAAGTCCAATGGATATAAAAAATACCAAGACAAATTCCTTGTGTGTCCAATCACACTTGGCCAATAAAAAATTATATTCTAGTCTATTCTAAAATGCCAGGTTTTTGAGATGTAAAAAAGCAGACCAAAATAAATCAATTCAGAATTTTTTGCCACCTGTAATATAACATCTCAGCTGTACAATTCATTGAAAAACAAATTGGAATCTTTTAGGGGGGAAATAACAATAAAAAATTTACAATAACATGGTTGCATAAAGATGCATCACCTTTACACTAATACTTCATTGAAGCACCTTTTGATTTTATGAAGAGCCTATCAGCATGGCACACCTTACCTTAGGAATGGAGTCCACTTAGTCCACTTTTCCTTGCAAAACCACTCCAAATCTGTCAGATTGTGAGGACAACTCCTGTGCATAGCCACTGTTTGGGTCACTCCACAGAATTTCAACTAGACTTAGGTCTGGTCCCTGGTTGGGCCATTCCAAAACTTTTGATCATCTCCTGGTGAAGTCATTTTTGTTGATTTGGAGGCATGCTTTGGGTTGTTGTCATGTTGAAAAGTGAAATTCCTCTTCATCCTTAGCATTTTAGCAGAGGCCTGATGGTTTTGTCCCAAAATTGCCTGATATTTGGAACTGTTCAAAATTCCCTCCACCTTGACTAAAGCCCCAAAGCAGCCCCATAATACTGCCTCACCATACTTCACTGTGGATATAGTATACTTTTGGTGAAGCAGTGTTGTTTTTGGGAATTAGGGCCAAAAGATTCAACCTTAGTCTCATCAGACCGTAACATAATTTTCCACATGCTTTTGTCTGACCTGATGTAGGTTTCTGCAATCCTTCTTCCTACCCTACCCCAAAGCCCAGACATATGGAGAATATGGGAGGTTGCTGTCACATATAGTACACAACCAGAAATTCCTGCAGTTCCTTTAAAAGCTTCTTGGATCAGTTATTGTTGTTGCTTTTGCTTTTTCATCAAGTTTGAAGGGACATCAATTCTTGATAATGTCACTGTTGTGCCATATTTTCTCCACTAGTGGATGACTGTTTTCACTGTGTTCCATGGTATATCCAATGCCTTAGAAGTGTTTTCTACCCTTTTCCTGACTCATACCTTTCAACAATGAGAGTCATTTAATACTTTGTAAGCTCTTTGCAGACCATGGCTTCTGCTGTAAGAGTAACTGAATAAATGTCAGAAAAATCCTATTAGAACAGCTGAATTTTATATGGGCTTGATCAGAGTCACTTTAATTGATAGCAGGTGTGTACTGATTACCATTTACCATCAGTTGGAATGTGATTGCTTACATTCACAGCCATATCCCCATTTATAAGAGGGTATGAACACTTATACTATCATGTTATTGTATGTTTTTTATTATTATTTTCCCCCTAAAACATTTCAGGGTTTTTCCAATTGACTTGTACAGTTTATATGTTATATTAAAGGTGGGGAAAATTCTGAAATGATTTATCTTGGTCTGCTTTTTTTACATATCAAAAACTAGACATTTTCGTAATAAATAATTTTTTATTTCCATTTTTCAACATCATATTTATGTACAAACTATTATCCATCATTAATCATTAATTTTTATTTATTACTAATTCAGGCCTGCCCGACTGCCACTTCCTTTCTACACAACCTCCCTCTCTACCCTCTACTACTTTCCCTTATCCTTCATCCCCTTCACTTTACTACTTCCTCTCCTCCTTCTCCACTCCTCCCTTCTTCCACCCTATCTAACCCTCTTATTCCCCTTCTCCTTCTCTACACTTTCCTATCTACTTTCTTCCCTCTACTCCTCTCTCCTTTTCTTCCCGAAATGGCAGTCGAGCATCCCCAATATCATTTTAAATTTTTTAATTTCATATCTTCAAAAATTACTGTACATTAATAATCAGTCCGTGTGTCACTTGTTGATTCATTTCCCCCCCCTTCCCCCCCTCCTCCCCCTTCCCCCTCCCCAGACTTCCCAGTGCAAATACCGGGTATTATAACCAACAATCACAAGCTAAAGTATACAAAATATACATAACCTCCCACCTTAAAAAAATTTAAAACTATAGATCCCCTCACAATAAAAATAAAAAAGATAGGAAAGAATAATAATAATAAAAAAGAAACAATACCAACTTCACATATTGCTTCTTCTTACAGTCCATTTTTTAAAATTAATCCATCTTCTCAAATTCAATTTTTTTCTTTTCCCACTTGTATATTCCTTCAAATTTCGTAAATCCATTTCTCAAATTACAGTCCATCTTCTCGAACTCAAATTTTTATCACTTATATATTTCTTCAATTGCCATAACATTTAATGTCCATTCTTCTTATAGTCTTATAGTCCATTTTAAAAATTAGTCCATCTTCTAAAGTTCAAATTTTTTTTTTCCGCCCACTTGTATATTTCTTCAGATTTCATAAGTCCATTTCTTAAATTACAATCCAGCTTCTCAAATTCAGGTTTTCATCACTTATATATTTCTTAAAAACTAGACATTTTCATATCCAGTATATCTTGACCTTTTATTCAACATATTACATTAGCATGAAAGTAACACTAAATTATGATTCACTTTGATACAAATGAGTTTTGGGTGTGAAGCTTTCCCACTCCCTTTTCCTTTGGTGTGGTTGCAAGAAGGTTTCATTTCCATTTTCAATTAACCAGGACAGACTTGATTAGATAAACTTCTCCCTACTTGGTTTCAATCATTTATAAAGCTGGGAGGATTGTTTTTAAGACAAAGTTGTAGGAAACTGAGCCCATTTTTTGCAGTTTACCTCTATGTTGACACTTCTTCCCACAAAACAGTACTTTTAATCTGGGTAGATAAAATGGTGAAGAGTTTTCTTGGTTTGTACAACTTCAGACAAAACTATAGGCTCCCTTGACAGGATATTGGCTATATGTAAATTCTCTTCATATTTTTCAAAAAAGCAAATTAGATGCCAGAATAAAGAGTTCTAATTTAAACTCTTTCCTGAAAATGGTTGCTTCCTATTTATGTTTTCCCCAAATATCTACGATACAGGTTTTGTGTTCTTTAAGCACAGTGATAGAATTGCATACAATACTAGTTCACAGAGGTAAATAAAAGCTTAGAATTTTTTTAATACACTGATTTAAATTTAGTGGCTAGTATTTGGTTTTTTGAAAAGCAGCTATAGTTTATTACTATAAGTCTAGTATACTAGTATACATTCTGATAAAAAGTACAGGACACAGATTTCTAAATATCTTCAGTATATTTACATAAAAAAGATAGTGATAATAAATAGTAATATTAAATAAAAATCTGGCCAAGGCCCTCCCAATTATTTATTATTGGGAAGTTCATACTTTTTTTATCCTATAACAAAAAACTGTAAAACTGTAAATGATTTTATGGAATCATCCGTTCAGCCTTTTCTGCATTTCCTGCGTCGGATGAGGAGAAGGGGCATTGGTCCTACCTGATACGCCCTTTCTCGTTGTGTTCAACAGGAGGGCCCAGGATGGGTTATTCTGGGCTCATTGCTCTATGGACTGAGTTGAATTTTCTGAGATTCCGCCTCCCTGGTGACATTCCTCAGTTTGACAACGAATGGTAACTCCATTACCATCTGAAAGAAACAAAAAAAGCTTCCCAGCCCTATGGAGTCAGACTAGACAGGCCAAATGGGTGGAGCTGGCCCCTCCCATCAAACACAATGAGAAAGGGTGTATCAGGTAGGACCAACACCCTTTTGGGCGCTGCAGCACTTGCCGGCCAAATGCCACTTCAGCAGAAGCGTAAGAGTCGAGTCTGTAATGATGGACAAATGGCGACGGAGATGTCCATGTCGCCGCCCTACAAATCTCTTCTACTGAAGCCTGGATAGTCCAGGCTGCTGTCGTGGCCGCACTACGTGTTGTTGGAGTGTGTTGTTATCCCCTGAGGCACCAGGAGCTCATAAAGCTCATAAACATAGGCTATACATGCCCTAAGCCAATGCGCTACCATGGAAGGGGTCACCCTGTGGCTTACAGTTGACGGTTGAAAGGAGACAAACAGGGATTCAGTCTTCCTGATGGAAGCGGTCCTCGAGATGTAAATATGGAGAGCCCTCCTAATGTCCAGCGTATGCCAGGTCTGTTCCAAGGCGTGGCGGGGCTTTGGACAGAAATCAGGCAAGACCAACTCCTGTGCTCGGTGAAACAAGGAGTTGACCTTTGGAAGAAAGGCAGGGTCCAGCTGCAGGACCACCCTGTTTGGGTGAAAAATACAAAGGTCCTTCCTCACCAATAATGCCGCCCACTCCGATATCTGTCTGGCAGACGTGATGGCCACAAGGAAAGCAACCTTACACAAGAGGAGGTGAAGACTGGCCTCCCTCAAAGGTTCGAATGGTGCATTGGTAAGGACCTGTAATATCCTGGTCAAGTCCCAGGTGGGATAACGGTGTACCGTTGGAGGTCACAAATTAGAAGCCCCTCACAGAAAATCCGGCACCCTCGGGTTGTGAGTGAGAGAGCCTCAGTCCCCAAAATTCAAGACAGAGGCCAAGGCAGCGACCTGCCTATGCAAAGTGTTAGGGGATAAGCCCCTTTCCAGGCCCTCTTGCAAGAACTCCAACACCTCTACCACAGAAACCGAAGTAGGGTCCAAATGCCCCTTGGCACATCAATCTGTAAAGGTCGACCAGGTTGCATTGTAGATGCACATTGTTGAAGGCCTGCTTCTGCCTAAGGCCACAGATCAAATGGGGCCCCAGACCACAGTAATTAATGACAGGGCCTGACTGGGAAATACTGGCCTGAAACCGATCCAACGCTGAAGAAATGTGTCTAAAATGGCCGACTGTCACACAAAATGGCTGACCGTCACTGTGGCAAGCGAGGTGCAGGCCTGGATTGGGCCTCAGCAACAGGTCTTCTTGTTGGAGGAGATCGAAGGCCAGGCCTTCAGGGTAGCCGGGGGAGCAAAGCCGCCCAGACTGAAGCCCATTGGCAGCTCCTCCAACCTTGCTGGAAAGATTGGGAGTCCGCGCCAGGCTGAGTGAGGCTGGTGCAGTCCCAACGGCCTGTGCCCTGTGTCTGCGCTCCACACATGCAGTTCACCATCAAGATCTGACCCACGCCCAGGCTGCCATGGCAGAATGGCTCCAGCTGCATTCAGCAGCAAGGGAAATCAGCAGGGGTGAAATCTAAAAATTTTCCCTACCGGTTCTATGGGCGTGGCTTAATTGGTGGGCGTGGCTTGGTAGTCAGATGACTGGGTAGGCGTGGCCAATAATAATAAATAATAATAATAAACAAAGTATACAAAACAATAAGAGGTACCAAAAACCAACTTTCACACTTTACACACACACAACACAGCACAACTGACTCACACACAATGTAAAAGCAGCTGCACTTCTCCCAAAATGGCACCTGCAACAAGCAGGAACCTCACACAGCCACAAAAAGCTCAAAAACCAACTTTCACACTTTATACACACACAACACAACATAACTGACTCACACACACACACAAAATGCCACATACAGCTTTGTGAGATTTTGTATGTTTGTGTAGTTAGAGTGAAACACTATAGAAACACACCAAATCTCAGAAAACTGCACAAATATTTTATTATTTTATTTTATTTATATTTTTAGATAAAAAGCAGTTAAATTTAAAACTTCCTTTTAAATTTAGATGTAGCAATTTAAAGTTAATTGCTATGCCTAAAAAAAATAAAACTCTTAAAAAAAACCCAATTAACTATTTTTTAAAGCTCCCCTCCCTTGCAGTTACTTACCCAATTCAACCGACAAGGCAGGCAAATTGAGTTACTCACCGATGAGATGGATTGCAGGCAGGCAAATTCAGTTGCTAGCTGATGCAATTGATTGTAGCAGCCGAAGCAAAGCAAGGCAGGAGCGAGCCCGAAAGAAGCAGCAAGTAGGCAAGTGGGGACCAGGTGATTGGGTGGGCATGGGCAGGGGGGTTGGGCAGGGATTTTTGCTACTGGTTCTCTGAACTACCCACCCCCATTGCTACCAGATCACGTGATCCGGTCTGAACCAGGAGCATTTCACCCCTGGAACTCGGCCACTGCCCAGCTGACCGGCGCAGGGGCGCGAAAAGCCAAAAGCTCCGAAAATGATAGAACGTGCCCAAAGCAGCAGATTTGGAGCTGGGAAGCTGCACCAAGGCTCCACGAGGCTGGCACAGTCCCAAGAGGCCCCTCGCTCAATCCGCCACAGTGAAGAACAACTGCAAGTTGGGGCTGTAGCCCTCTACACAGCCTTCCCAAAGTCAAACATGTCAGTGGCCGATGAGTGGGGAGGTGCCAATGTGGGCCACCCCTCAGCTCAGATCCGTAGCCATGGAGAGCCTTCCCCTGCTGTAAACAAAACAATCAGGAGAAATAGTAAAAAGAAATAAAAAGGAAAAAGACAAGAAGTCCAGGGAATTTAAGGCTTAGCTTATAAGCTTAATGGAGCTAAGCAAAAAAGTGTCCATAAGCTGAGACTGAGTTGAAAAAACTGAGGAACATCACCAGGGAGGCGGAACCTCAGAAAATTCAACTCAGTCCATAGAGCAATGAGCCTAGAATAACCCATCCTGGCACCTCCCATTGATACACTATGAAGAATACATCTTTCCCCTTCTGTCCTGGCCACTTTTTATAGAGGCAGAATTGAGAGCGTTTTAACAAACTGCATCACTGTTTGGTTTGGTGGCAGCAGTGCTTCAGACAGAAAGTCCATACAGAGAGTGGTTAAGGAGATTACAGGAAGCTCGCTTCCTGTTATTCAAGATACTGCCTATAAGCACTATGTGCTTAGAGCTCAAAGTATTGTTAAAGACCCCACATACCCACTTTACTGTTTCTGTTGCTCCCCTCTGGCAGAAGGTTTCGAAGTATTTCTAGAAGGACTACCAGATTATGTAACAGCTTTGTTCCCTATGCCATCCGTCTGGTAAAGTTGCAAGATTCGTTTTTCTCACCATGTACATCTGAAATAGACTGTGTTGTTTCTTTGTGTCTTATGCCGTATTTTTGGGAGTATAAGACACATCTTAGTTGTTCGGGAGGAAAATAAGAAATAAGCTGATTGGTGGATGGATCAGCCTCCCGGAATACCCCCAATCAGCTGTTCCCAGAGGTGAATTTTAGCAACAGGTTTGTTGGTTGTGAGCTCTGTGTCTTGCTTTTTTTCCAGCCTCTGAAACAGAGCTTTTTTTTCTGCCTCTGAAACTTCTGAAACTGTTTCGGAAAAAGCTTTTTTTTCTGCTTCTGAAAGCTTCCGAAACAGAGCTTCAGAAAAAAAAGGCTCCGAAATTTCTTTTCCAAGGCTTTTTTTCTGAAGCTCTGTTTCTGAGGCTTTTTTTCTCAGTCAGTGGTCAAATCCATTTTTTTTTACTACCGGTTCTGTGGGCGTGGCTTGATGGGCATGGTGTGGCTTGGTGGGGGTGGCTTGGTGGGGGAGGCAGGGGAAGGATACTCTGTTTTGAAGGTTTTTTTCTGAAGCTCTGTTTGGAGGTTTTTTTCCTAAAGCTTCATTTCTGAAGTTTTTTTCAGCCTCTGAAACCTCCATTTGAGAGGCTGGGCGGAGCTACATTCAGAGTATAAGATGCACCCAGATTTTCACCCTCTTTTTTTGGGGAAAAAGGTGCGTCTTATACTCCGAAAAATACAGTAATCTATATGAGAATATGCATAATTTTGTATTTATTTATTTTATTATGTTTATGTAGTGTATATTGGAAGTGGTGACCCTTTGAGAGCTGTATGCAATGAAATTTCATTTTAATGTATGCCAATTAGTGTACATTCAAAGTGACAATAAAATTATTCTAAGTCTAAGTCTAAGTCTACCTGATTGAAGAAAAATAACACAGTACTAGGATGTTTCTGAAGTGAACCCGAACATTTGGCTGCTTCATGCTAGGAGGTGTCTATGAGAGGAAATCAAGAAACAGTCTGAAGAACCTCAGTAGGGGATCTAATCAGTAGTGGGTTCCACTTACCTTCTCTACTAGTTCGGAACTGTGAGCGTGCATGTGGATTTAATGAAATCTTTCTATAGCTAAGTGTGTTAGACATCCCTACTCATAATTCCTTGGGAGCTTGAAGTTGAAGCTCTGCATATCTGAAGGACACCAATTTAGGATAATATGAATTCATATATCCTGCACCATAGCAGAGTTTTCCTGGTTCAACTTCAGCTTTAAATTAATATCATTAGATTAGTCATCACATTATTAAACTTAATATGAAAAGTCAATTTGGTGTGTTGGTTAAAGACACCAGACTAGAAACTGGATGACTGTGAGTTCTAATCCCACTTTAGGCACAAAGTCAGCTGGGTGGCTTTGGATCAGTCAAACTATTTCAATCCTAGGAAGGAGGCAATGGCAAACCACTTCTGAAATTTTGACAAGAAAACTGCAGTGACCTGTCCAAGCAGTCACTAGGAGCCAATATTGATTCAAAGACATCACCCCACAAAAAGTTCTTAAAATATTTGAAAATATTCAGATTGAAAGCATTTCAAATAAAGAAAGTAAAATAAAGCTATATGTTATTTTCTACAGAAACAAGTTATTTCTAACATTGCTTTTTTTAACACCTAAAACATTCCTACTGCCTATTAACTATCTATCAAAAATGGTGAGTTATATAGAGCCAGTTTGCTTTAGTGGTTAAGTCACCAGGCTAGAAAGCGAGTTCAAGTCATGTGTAGCCCTGAAAGCCAGCTTTGGGCCAGTCAGTCTCTCAGCCCAACCCACCTCATAGTGTTGCTATTGTGAGGAAAATACGAGGAGAAAGATACGTTGGATATGTTCTCTGCCTTGAGTTATTTGTAAAAATAACAAAGTCAGGTCACAAATAAATAAATAAATAAATAAAAATATTTAAATAAAAACATGAACTGAACCATGCTTTGTCCAATTAATGCAATGTTCTGTCTTTATATGACATGCTGAATCACAAACTTACCACATGAAATAGATTTGCACAGAACTAGGCAGAAATGAGATTTATTACTATGTGGTTCAGTGTGTCATATTTATCTGCTTTCCATTATGCCTATCATTAATGGGTATTAGGCATAATTGCCTACAGGTATGTCCCCTTAAAAATAAAGAATGACAATCACTACATCAAATATTGCTAAAGACTGGCTCTCTTCAAACCATGAAGGAGGGATAGGCAAATTAACATATCAATTGGAGTTACCATGGACACAATTCCTGACTTGTCTACTTGCACTAACAAAACTAAAGTCCTCATTAGTACCCTAACATACTTCAAGCACTAGTGTTTCACTCAAAGGTTTTGTTGGGCTTATGGGTGGTCTCTTTAATAGTAATAGTCACCTTTCACATTACAGAAGTAGGACACTCTGTTAAGGTGAGTGTGTGTGTGTGTGGGGATAGGAGACCGAATCCAGGGTAACTTCAGAAATTTTAAAAGGAGTTTAGAGGACTGCGGGCATCAGCAAAAAAATGTTTGTACTTAGAAACCTTGCCTTTACATGCTCCACAGAAGCCAAACCAGACAGGAATCTTCTTAGTGTGCCAGGAATGGGAAAGACGTGCCTTGCAGCACACTCATTCTATGTTAGCAAGACAGGCATGTGCACACACACACACACACACACACACACACACACACACACACACACACAAAGAATAGATGGAGCAGGATTCAGCAATTATAAAGCCCAATTTTTCCAAAGGGATATGCTGGGACTATTAGAACTCAGGTGCTACTGCTCTGAGCACAGACTCAATTGAGCATTGTCTCCAGTATAATTATATTTAGGCAGTGTGCCAAAAATACAAAAATCTTTTAAAGAACCCTTAGAAAACCTTTGGGCTTTTTCAAACAAAGGGAAAAAAATCATAGGGTGTCATGCTAATTTTTAACAGAAACCAACCACAACATTGGATCAACTATACTTCCTGAAAAATAGGTATTGAAAAAATATGCGTAAATAAGATAACCTAGTTTGGGTAATGAAACATCTACAAGAAAACAAGCAAACTCAGAGAGCACCAAGGATCCCTCATTTTAACCCTGATCTACAATTATTCTCCTTTATTGAAATAAAGGAACCTTCTGTTCCAGGAAAGGGCAGTAAATGCTTTCAAATAGACTCATTCTGTGAGTAGGTGCCATGTCTGGCTCTCAATGGAAGCACTGCAGGATATTTAATCTAATCAGATGAAATAGGTGTGTGATTTGAATGTTTTTTCTTTATAAAACAAGTCCCTTCATATTACAGTACTTATTTCCTGACATGGATAACTAGGACTATATCTCCTTTTTTATACTGCAACTATTGTAAATTCTTGCCAGTTGGTAAGTGCCCAAACTGTGAGGATATTGATGGTTGTATGGGGAAGGACCAGTTTTTAGTCACTTTTATCAGTGTCATAACTTCAAAAGGCCATTAAATAAATAGTTCCAAGTCAAGAACTATCTATACTGTTCTTAATACTAATTAATATTGTGTTCAAGGAAAGCAGCATTGGTGTCAGCATATCAGTTATACCATACCATTGTGACTGACTATAATAACAGAATATTTATGTATGTATGTCTTTATCATTTTTGCAAATAACTCAAGGCAGCAAATATATCCATATAACCTTCCTCCTCTTATTTTCTCCACCACAGAATCCTGCAAATATAACTCTACTATACCTCTCCCCACTTCTTTTTCTCCAGTAAATTGGGGGGAATCTATCTGAGATGGTTCTAGCATCTTTAATGGAAATATTGGGGGGAAAAAACATACAACTACTTACTTACAATACTGTTTCATGCCACTCAATATTGGAGAAGGAGGAGAAAGCAAAACATAAGCAAGCATAATACCATATGCCCATGCACTGTTTCTAATCATCAAATTGTCCACACCTATCTTACTGACTCTAACTGAAAGATTTGCTGTATCCTAAAAAAACCACTCTCATGTTCACTTATATACACAGAATGAAGCCCTTAGGCTCACTGCCAAGTTTGTACAGTTTTATCTCAGACCTTCCTAATATGCCTATACTATTTAGTGTTCAAGTGTGGAACACAGTTTCATATTGTCAGGATGGTATGCCCTCATATTTGGTAGCTTTAGGAACCCATTGTTGCTGCCAGATCTGCCTGCTCACATTTTGGGAACGAAATGAAGTTTAATTCCCAGTGTTTTATTAAGCTTCCAACAACAAAGGGCCTCTGGTGGCGCAACAGGCTAATGCAGCCTATTATTAACAGCAACTGCTTGCAATATTGCAGGTTCAAGTCCCACCAGGCCCAAGGTTGATTCAGCCTTCCATCCTTTATAAGGTAGGTAAAATGAGGACCCAGATTGTTGGGGGGCAATAAGTTGACTTTGTATATAGTATACGAATGGATGAAGACTATTGCTTGACATAGTGTAAGCCACCCTGAGTCTTCGGAGAAGGGCGGAATATAAATGCAAAAAAAAAAAACAAAAAAAAAACTTCAACGGCCTTGGGAAGTTTAAGAAAAGAGCAAAAACTTCTTTGGAAACACAAGTGCCACTGCTTCTAAAGTACAATATAACTCTGGATGCAGTCAACAGGTTAAAAGACAATGCTTACCAAAGTGGACACTACTCCCATTTGTCGACCTCAGTGGCAAGGATATTTGATCTCATTCCTCTTTTTAGTTGACAGTACTGTGAATGGATAAGTAGCTTTTCACAATTCCTCACCTCTGGCCATGTTTCATAGGGTCACTGGGAATTATAATTCAGCAACATCTGAAGTACCACATGCTGTGTCTCCCTATTCTAAGTCTAATGAGTCACGATGAAGACATGGGGTTTACCAACAGTAACCAACATGGGCCTGACTACTGATGTTTTCATATCTTCTAGTTTGATAAACACTATTTTAAGTTTCAGCAGAGACAAGCCATTTTTCAAAATTTAAACAAAAATATTATAATCTTTTACATTGACTGCTAGCTAGAAATCTTGGGAGCTCTAATCTTAAAATAACTGAAAAGCACTAGACAGAAGGAGGCTGGTGTAGACTATCTCTCAAAAACTTCTTTTAGTTTTTTCTTACCGTCTTTCTAATAGGTCAAAGAAATAACAGGAAACTAGGTCAGTTACTTAATACCTTGATCTTTCAAATCAAAGGTTGCACAATTTTGCTGTGTTGAATTATGGACCACTATATATGAAAACAAAGGGGGAAAGAAACAAAGGGAAAAGAAAGTTTTTAAAAGCAGGAATCCTTTGATCAGAACAGCATAGTACAGCCAGCTGTAACTCAAGCTGGCCATTCTTACATGGCAGGATTTAAGAACTACCCCTGCCAGGCAAAGCCCTATTAAAAAACAATGGCTGTTTGAAAAGGATAAGCAAACTGATATGGATATAATAGGCCACATATAGTGCACTCTTTCTACTCTGAAATAAAGCATTTTAGAGTTATGAGTTGGGAAATTCAGTATGCTGGAAGACTGCGGGCCTATCACATAAAGAGCTAAGTAGCCATGGAGAAATGCTTGGAGATAGCTCAAGGAAAGGAAAAAGGAGTTCACAGCAAAGTTAAGAATTAGCGTTTGAGTGTTGCATGGTGTTCCATATATATCTTATCACTGCAGTACTGTATAACTAACATAGACATCCAGCCTCCACATTACTCTCACAACTGAAACTTCACTGTAGGAAAACTATGGAAGATAATCTTATGATCAGAGCCCAAATTACATTACATTACATTCCCAAGAGTATCAACTTGCTTTTTAATGTTACTGTGGCCAAAGCTTCACTGACTACTAAGTGAGAACATCAACCCCCCCACACTATTATTCACTCTAAAGGTAAACTGAGCCTCTGAAGCTTCATGCTTCAATTTCCTCTCTTCCTCTACCCTCCCACCCCCTCCCACCCCCGCCGCCAACTCCCTAGTAGAGAATGAAGATAGCATTAACTCACAGACTTGGATTGTGAGGCAAATCCTTGTCTGAATTTCTCTCAAAGGTTGGGGGGGGTGGCTATTAACAGGGACATAGTAAAATGCCTTAGTTTTCTTTCCAATAAGTGACCCAAAGAAAAATGTAGTATTGTATCATTTTATAGATGAAACATTAACCATACGATCAGCTGCAATCTGTTATGATCACCAACACTATGTTGTAATGCAATACAAATGGATAGATTTCCCCAAGGCTAGATTCTGCTAGAACATTTTTCTTCTACAGCGAGAGAGACAATAACTATGTTATGCTGCAATGCAAAATCCTTATGGGGAAAAATAGGTATATGGAAGAGTAAATAGGAATACTGGTAATTATGAATTCTTTAGGCAAAGCCCATGTGCATTCTGCATTCCATTGTGACAGTTATCACATTTATTTATTTCTCCCCAAGGAAAAATATAAGGTTGTAATGAGTTTTCAGTACACTACCACTTACTTTTGCACAGAAAATTGACCAGAATTAGAAAATAAGCAATTGTTTTTAAAACAAAATTTATAAATTTTCACTCACTGCTGTATTGGGACCTCATGTTCTTCTTCATTTATCATGAAGAAGATTTTTTTTTAAAAAAAATCACTATAATTTGATGAATTCTGTGATAATATTAGAGAATGGAGCCTTCCAAAAACAACTGATAAGTAACATAACCCTGAAACGTCTTTAAATTTTATCCAGCATATATGCACACTGTTAAGCATCTAGACAATAGGCCAATTGCCGAGTGCCCAAAATATAGTCATATGACCATGAGGAAGCTGTCAGAACTTCAAATGATCACTAAATGGCCAGTTGTAAGTCAAGGACTATGGGTATTGCAACAGAAAAGTCTTTGTACACAATAACTCTTGACAACCATAGGGAAAGCTTGTTAAGTTTTCTGCACGTCTTAACATGTTTTATGTGTATTCTTCAAAAATCTTAGGACTGTAAAGCTATTGTGTACATTATATATGCACTTTTAAAATATTCTATTAATTTGGGAAGCATAAACAGATCTACTCTAGGGCAATGGTATCAAACTGAAATAGAATCGGGGAGCCACTAAACCATAACTAAGGATCCCTATGGGCCACATATTGACTTAGAAAACTACATTTTATTTATGATATGAACTGGATATAAATAATGCATTAAAAGAAACATTACAAATCTGATTATTTCCCGTTCATGCTCTTAGAAAACACATGCTCTTAGAAAACCACATATTATGTATGTATGTATGTATGTATGTATGTATGAACTGGATATAAGCAATGCATTAAAAGAAAGATTACAAATCTGATTATTTCTTGTAAATATTTATATATAGAGATATTTACCCAGATAGGCCTTGAGTTATGATGGTAATCAGAATTAAAATTTCCATCACTAAGCAATGTGGGCCTAAAGTGCAATATCACATGACCATATTAGTTAGTAATTGCAATCACTTGTTCAGCAACATCAAATTAATTAATTTTAAAATGTAGTAAGATCTATGTTTTGTGGCACCTTTATCTTATTTTCTTAAATATTACCCAATTGCATTTTAATCAAGTTAGAGTTACACTCAGCAGTATTGTGGGCTGCAGGCAGTCCACAGGCCACATGTCTGATATTTCTATTCTAAGGTCTAGGCTGTAGAGCACTGTTCCAGTTGAAAATATGTCTACAACCTTTGAAGCTGTCAATTTTTGTTCTGTCAGGACTTTGCTCTGATAAGTGTTTGAAATTACTGTATTTAGTCTCTTTCATCTTGGAACTGTTTTTATCTGTCCTTGTTTCAATTCTGGCTCATCATGGCCAGCTAGCAGAAACCTTCCAATTCTTTAGAATATTTATAGATTTGTTTTATGTGTTAGTCTTATCTGGAAATAAATTGGGAAATAATCCTTTCACATATTTTTTAAAATATTTGTTTATTTTAATTTATATTTAAATAAAGAATACTATATTTAAATTTAATTTATATAGCCTCTCATCTCAAATTGATGACTCCTAGCTGCTAAATACAGTTAAATATATCATGAAATATAAAAAAAATACATAGGAGCCACAATAAAACAACAACAACAACAAATCAGTAAAACTATAATCAATTGTGGCAAGACGTCCAAGATGCCAAATCTCAGTGACACAACTATTATGTCTTTAAGGCTTTATGAAAAATAGCAGAATTGGGGCCAATCTAATCTCCAGAGGGATTATATTATGCTATAATGTATTGCCATAACGTTATGCCTTAATGGCTGAAAACAGTGAACCAGGAAGTCCCCATTTCAAATTTTAGCAAACTTTGAAAAGCTTGGGGGTAACCACAGTTTCCAATGTCATCATACTCTTCTGCAAGTGGGAATAAAACTGTGCATGTTTTATTTGTTTGTTCTGAAATCAGATATGATTTAAATGCTTTGAACATTGAATCACATTTTTTAAAATGTTTTTTATTCTAAAAAGCAGAGAAGCAAAAAATTAAAACTACTTTAGAACCTATAGTTTTTTATAGTTCTTTTCTAATACTTTCAGTTTCTATGCCCATTTATTTTAATGAATTATGTAAAATTCCAGTAAAGTGCATACTTAATTTTCAGAAGATCTATTTTACAATATGTTTATCCATGAGAATTCCTTGCTAGAGAATATATCAGAAGACATTTGGAGATCTGCCTTCCAAAAAAATCAATCCAATGTTTCTGGTGAGAACAATACGTTCGCTAGTGACAACTTTATATTATGGCAATCAACAATTAAAATTCAACAAATATACACAAAATAATTTCTAAATACGAGACTATAATGAGGTACAACTAGATCATCAATGCAGTAAAATCATAGAGCGTTCCAAAAACAATACAGTATTGATTTGAATTTTGCCAGGTTCAGAAAAATAGAATCATAGTTTTGGGGTGGGGGGGAATATATTGCAAGAACAAAAAATCATTTTGTTGATTTATTCCTGTTAAATACAAGCAAGTAGGGTAATTTCTATACACAGAGATACCGAGATCAAATGTTAAATTCTTTCCATAGAAATCTATCTCACTTATTTTTTTAAAAAGTGTTAAGGGTTAATATATTAAAAAACAGACAACTCTATTAAAGCTAACAAAATTTTCAATTCTCTAAAAGCTGCTAAAAATCCAAACAGGATCCTTCCCCACAAGTCTAGAATTTGTGCAGATGAAATGATACTGTAAATATCACAACTGTTTTTCATTTATCAATGATTATCATCTAGCTCTTAGCAATAGGTTACATTTTGAGAAAGAGTTTTATACTTCTTCCACTCAAGTTGCTAATAATAAAAGTTATGCAAAATTGCCTAAAATGTATTTTCTATTTCATTTTCCCCCCAACAAAAATAGCTGATCTGAATTTATCTTCATTAAGTTATCAGAAACTCATATTTAAAGCATTTAACACTGCTTTTCAGCTGGAAAGTCGCCAAGAACTGATTACATAATTCAATAGTTAAGATTCTAAAACAGTTTCCACTCCTAGCCATATGACGTAAAAGAACTTTTAAAAAACTGAATTGGAGAAGGATGAAAAAAGTAAACTGAGAAACCGATTTGTAGTTGGAAAGAATAAATAGCTAAAATGAAAACAGTTCAAGGTGAATAACAGCTGAATCTGCTGGTTTTCAGTCCTTTGCTGCAGCCTGATGGAATCTTCCTTAGAAAAATCTGGGGAAGCAGCAAGTTAATTCCTTATAAGAAAATTAAAGTTTTAGGTCAATAAATCTCATTTTCTTTGTAAATTGTAAGGAAAATTACATGTATTGAGTAAGGAAAATTATAAACAGATTAAATGTTCAAGCAATACATCTTACTGAATATTTAATTATTCTTCCTTATATGCCTTTTTTTCCTATTCATTCTCAGGGCATAGAAAACCAGCTTTGGCTCACTGAGCAAAAATAAGTGGCTCCAGAGAGCATGCTGTTGAGAAAATGTCAACATGCAGACCTTTATTCTATACTGAAGAGGAATCTTTGTCACACTTCATCAGCAGAAAGGAAAGCCCAAGTGGTGAAAGGAATAGAATATAATTACAGTTCACTGTTACTGGCTACCAATTACTAAGAAAGCAACTACACATTCAGTGGATATTTTTTTACCATTGACTTGCGAGCATTGACTTGCAGATGCTGAAGACATTGATATTCTATCAGAATAACATATTTAAACTGTGAAATCAGTGGCTTTAATTCTCATTTGATGTAATATCCAAACTAATTCCAATATATTTCTGAAGCTGGATTTCAAATTGTTCAGCAAAACAATAAAAAGAAAACATTTCAAAAAAAAACCCAAAACAAAAATGCTAACCAGTTGGCAGATCAAGTAGTCTGCCTATGGCTTCTCTAATTCAATCCCTGCTCAAAGTGTGCAAGTTTTGAATAAACTAGAAGACCTTCTAGATTCTCTAACTTAGATCAATGCAATAACAATTTCTTGAGTATAAATCTCAGAATGTTGTTTCATTCTCTAGATCACTGAGATAAAACTATATGCCAGGGTCTCCTCCTTTTTAGTATTTCTAAGAGCAGGGAATTTTAGCAACATGGAAGACTTGTCAGTAATCAGCCACAAAGAATCCCAGGGGAAGTTGCCAGTTGAAAATATCACCTCACAGCCAGGTTGAGGATTGCAGCAGCCATGCATTTATTGTTAAGTTTGTTGTAGTCAGCTAGTGTTGTAGTCAATGCTGTCATCTTTAATTTCAGTAAAGGAAATGTTAAAGTCATTACAGTAATTCTATTACGGACAGTCACTCAGAATGTGGTCCTTAATGGAACTATATCTATGTGAAGGGCAGTGCAGTTCCTCAAAGTTTTGTCTTGACCAAATGCTCTTCAGCATCTCTATAAATGTTCTAGATGAAAGGATTGAAGGAGTAGTCATCAAATTTGTGGATGACACAAACTGGGAGAAAATTGTTAACACTTCAGAAGACAGACTTAACATAGGTAGATATCTGGCTCAAAAGAAGTGCCTATGAAAGGATCTAGTGGCCCGGTGGACTACTGCTTACCTATGAGTCAGCAGTGTGCTGCAGCTGCCAAAAAAGGTGATGTGGTCCTGTGCTGCATCAACAGAAGGATGGCATCGAGATCAAGAGAAGTGATAATACTGCACTGGTGAGGCTGTATTTGGAATAATGAGTCCATTTTATTCATCACAATACAAAAAATATGCTGAGGCCCTAGAAAGAGTGCAGAGAAGAGCAACAAAGGGGTCTCGAAGCTAAATCTTATGAAGCTAAACGAGTTTGATATGTTTAGCCTAACAAAGAGAAGACTTGGGTGAGACTTGATAAGAGTTTTCCAGTACTTGAAGGGCTGCCACCATAAAAGGCATAGATTTATTCTCCATAGCATCTGTGATATATTAGAAGTAACGAGTGGAAGCTCGTCAGACATCTAACCTAGTAATAAGGAGAGATTTCCTGACAGTGAGAGCTATTAAGCAGTGGAAAACTTAGCCTCCAACAATTGTGGATGCTCCATTACTGGAGATTTTCAAGAAAAGATTGGACAACCATTTGTCCAAGATGGTACGAGGACTTCTGGCTTGGATGTGGGGATTAAAAGATTTTCAAGGCTGCTTCTAACCTTATAATTCCTTTATTCTAAGTCACTAGAGAAAAGAAATGAACTTCAGATATAAAATATTAAAAGAAAGAGATAGAAATACACAGCCTGAATGTGGAAGTCATAACACAAATACTAAGTTGAAACCATATATTAGGTCATTTAGCTTCATGAAAATTTGAACCAAATTTTCCAAAGCTTATTGAATGGATTTAATAATGACAAAAAAACAAGCTCCAGTGGCTTATTTTTTCACTCACAGATGAAAAGATAATGCTGCTGGCACAATTACTGTTTAGTCTTCCTCCTCAGCCCCCCCACCAAACTTCAAGTCGACTTTCTGCATAGGAAATTAAAGAATCTCAAAATAAATGTGTCTAAAAAATTCACACTTCTTCTTAAGAAAGAGATGGTTTAGATTGGGAAATCTATTCTACTAATCTCATTGTGGAAGTTATACTACATAGAAATTGTTGAGGAATTGTTGATGTGTTAAGAACAATTTTCGTTTACAAGATGCAGAGACAAGATTCTTTTAATATAGAATAAAATAGAATTTATTGGCCAAGTGTGATTAGACACACAAGGAATTTGTTTTGGTGCATATGCTCTCAGTGTACATAAAAGAAAAGAAAAAGAAAAAAAAATACCTTCATCAAAGGTACAACATTTACAACACAAATGATGGTCATAGGTTGCAATTTAACCCTTAGTGATAGCAACAAAAAGTTATAGTCATACAGTCATAAGTGGAAAGAGATTGGTGATGAAAATGATGAGAAGATTAATAGTAGTGTAGATTCAGTAAATAGTTTGACATTGTTGAGGAAATTATTTGTTTAGCAGAGTGATGGTCTTCGGCAAAAAACTGTTCTTATGGCTAGTTGTTCTGGTATGCAATGCTCTATAGCGTCATTTTGATGGTAGGAGTTGAAACAGTTTATCTCCAGGATGCGAGGGATCTGTAAATATTTTCACAGCCCTCTTCTTGATTTGTGCAGTATACAGGTCCTCAATGGAAGGCAGGTTGGTAGCAATTATTTTTTCTGCAGTTCTAATTATCCTCTGAAGTCTGTGTCTTTCTTGTTGGGTTGCAGAACCGAACCAGACAGTTATAGAGGTGCAAATGACAGACTCCATAATTCCTCTGTAGAACTGGATCAGTAGTTCCTTGGGCAGTTTGAGCTTTCTGAGTTGGCGCAGAAAGAACAGTCTTTGTTGTCCTTTTTTGATGATGTTTTTGATGTTGACTGTCCATTTTAGATCTCATGATATGATAGAACCTAGAAATTTGAAGGTTTCTACTGTTGATACCGTGTTGTCAAGTATTGTGAGAGGTGGAAGTATGGAAGGGTTTCTCCTAAAGTCTACCACCATTTCTACGGTTTTGAGTGTGTTCAGTTCCAGATTGTTTTAGTTGCACCACAAGGCTAGTCGTTCGACCTCTCGTCTATATGCGGATTCATCATTGTCTCGAATGAGACCAATCACTGTTGTGTCATCTGCAAACTTCAGTAGCTTAACAGATGGATCGTTGGAGATGCAGTCATTGGTATACAGAGAGAAGAGAAGTGGGGAGAGCACACAGCCTTGGGGGGCCCCTGTGCTAATTGTACAGGTATTTGATGTGATCTTGCTTAGCTTCACCTGCTGCTTCCTGTTTGTTAGGAAGCTTGTGATCCACTTACAAGTCTGTTCCGGTACCTGTAGCTGGTTTAGCTTAGTTAGAAGAATGTCTGGAATGATGGTATTGAATGCTGAACTAAAAAGGACCCTTGCATAGGTCTTTGGAGACTCAAGATGTTGTAGGATGTAGTGCAGAGCCATATTAACAGCATCATCTGTTGATCTATTTGCTCGGTATGCAAATTGCAAGGGGTCTAACAGCGGATCCGTGATGGTTTTCAAGTAGGAAAGCACTAGCCTTTCAAAGGTTTTCATGACTACAGATATTAAAGCAACTGGTCTGTAGTTATTCAGTTCCTTGATGGTGGGCTTTTTCGGCACTGGGATGATGGTAGAGCGTTTGAAGCAAGAAGGAACATAGCATATCTCTAGTGATTTAATGAAAATATGGGTGAAGATGGGGGCCAATTGGTCAGCACAGACTTTTAAGCAAGAAGGAGTTATCTTGTCTGGGCCTGGAGCTTTTCTTGGCTTTTGTCTGTGAAATAGGTCCTGCACTTCCTTTTCTGTGATCACTAGGGGTTGTGAACCCAATGAAATGGGGTCAGTTGTAGGAGGCTTGGCTGTAGGTGTGTCTGAGATGGAGGTTATGGAGATAGGTGGCTGTAGTTTCCTTTCAAACCTGCAGTAAAACTCATTCAGGTCATCTGCCAGTTGTTGATTACCTTTCAGCCTGGGAAGGAGGTTTGCCATAGCCGGTGATATTTTTAAGAGTTTTCCACATGTTTGCTGGTTCATTTGCTGAAAACTGATTTTTTAGCTTTTCAGAGTAGCTTCTTTTTGCTGCTCTGATCTCCCTTTTTAGTGCATTTCTGGCCTGATTGTACAGCATTTTATCACCTTTCCTGTGGGCTTCCTCTTTGGAATGTCGTAGCTGCTTAAGTTTAGGTGTGAACCAAGGTTTGTTGTTACTGTATATTTGCAAGTTCCTTGTAGGTACACATAGGTCTTCACAGAAGCTGACATACGATGTTACAGTATCTGTGAGTTCATCCAGGTCTGCAGAGGTATCTTTAAAAATATTCCAATCAGTGCAGTCAAAACATGCCTGTAGCTTTAATTTTGATGTCATCAAAGTTGTTCTGGAAATTGTTTGGGAACAGCTTGTTGCATGGACTGTTTAAAGTAGGATAGATGGGTGACAGTTCAATTTGGGATGACAAGATTCCATCAGTATAGCTTCTTTATATTTGTTCCTCACTTTATAACATTAAGAAGAATGAAGTTTAGCTAGAGGCCTGAATAATCATACAGTATCTTGGGTGAGAGAGTTAGGCACCAGGGTCCTAATATTGTTTACATTCGATTTCTAGTAAGAATAAGATTAAGTAAGTAAAGTAAGTGGCAGAGAGATTCAAAAGCTCAAAAGTTACCTGAGCTCACTGTGATTTGGCACAAGATACCACTATTCTGGTCATAGTGGTGGCACAACTGAATCATGGTGATGGCAATAGGAGACATGTGAAAGGCAGTGAATGGGCTGCACTCAGGGAAATGGGGATTGATATTTCTGACTGATCCTTTTATTCTTCATTCCAAGAGCCAGGGTACCAGATTCCTTGAAGCCCCAAAGGTTTGGCTCAAGTTATTGAATGCTAGATCTGCTGGGAGGGGGGGGGGAATATCTCCACCCATGATTTAATTATGGATTAAAGGGAGACCTGGCATTCATACTAAAATCTGGGGGTAAAGGAGGGGGAGTTAATCTCTCAAAGATCTGCCTATATGAGCTTTATCAGTAACAGTGCATATATGGAAAGTTATAATTATTGTCATTTATGAGACTCTACTGGCATCAAGATGCATTACTCTATAGATAACTGGATGTGAGGCCTTATTTCTGCAGCTGGGGCAAAAAGCATAGTTGGGTTGGGTGATTATATACGATTCTATTGGTTGCTCAGCCAGGGTTATTCAATGTAATTGCTAGCATGGAAGTGTTCTCCAACAACTAGTGTGGTTGGGAGATTTCAATGTGCCTTCCCAGGGTGAAGGCTCTGGAACAGCATAGGAATACATGGCTGCCATGATAATCATTGACCTGTCCCCATTTACAGTATATAGAGCCAAACAGAGATCAGAGTTACACATTAACTATTTTTGCAACATGATCTGAAAGGTGTGGAAAACCGAGCTTAGTCCCTTGTCATGAACAGACCATTATCTCTCTTTGTTTTACAATGAAAAAGAACCTTTTAGATTAGTGTTCCTCATATACCTATTGAATCCAGTGGTTTACAGAAGGTACTTGGGGAGTTTCCTGAAGATCTGTGGGCAGTTTGTTCAAAATCATGATTGACCACAGGAATAAGGGGGCAGCTAAGGGATTAAACCAATTACACCAGAGTAGCCTCTCCCTACTCACAGATCCCCTACAGCTGCTCAGTTTCCTGAAGAATTTAGGGAAATGAAGAAAGGGGAACAGCCTAGGGCTTCGCTAGAGAAAGTCCCACCTCATATCTTACCTATTAGATAATAGTTCAAATCTTAGTGGTGGTCGTGATTCATAGTAGTGATTCAAGGGGAAAAAAGGAGGTGTTTTGTCATTTTATTGTGTCTCCTGAATCTTGCTCAGTGGTTTTTTGTAAGATGACTTGTTCCCTTTTGATGATTAGGTGACATTGAGCTGATTAGCAACCACATAGATGTATTTTCTTCATGAAGATCTGTCCTCAACTTGATCCTTCAGTGATGTTCTTATTACCATTATATTCACCTTGCTGCCAGACATCCTCTTTTTTCCACTTTTCCCAGAATTGTAAATTTCTCAAAAGAGAAGTGACAAAGTACAATAATTTGAGCACAGTAATTTGTACTTCAAGTAAGAACAAATTAATTAGTCCTATGATCCATTTGTTTGTTTTCACGTCATGATTCCATGGAATTTCATGGAAATTCTCAAAAGTCTCCTATAACTCCAAAATCATTCATTCTTCTGCTTCATTTCTGTTTCCCTGTCATTTTAAAAATAATAAAATAAAAATAAAGTCATTTCCCTTTTAGAGAAAGACAATATTCAAGAATATCTGAAGGATCACTGTAAAGAATTTTCACAACATTTGGCAAATAAAATCAGTTAGATTCAGAGTTGGATTCTAGCTGGACAGTGCTAATGAAGATGACTGGGGCTTTACTTTTGGAAGTGATCTGTGATTCATCACAGATGTATCTGAAGACTTTCAACATGGAGGGGAGGGAGGGATAGACTTTAACTAAATTCCTGCAAGGCAGAGTAGTTTTGGGTTTTTGGACCTAACCATTCTGAAGAAATGTCATCTTTGACTCTGAATGAAGTTCTGAACATTTTTATCACTACATCCATACATGTAACAGAATTACAGAACAATGAATTCCCTCCTGTCAGAGATCTGGTATAGTTATTTCCTTTTGGACTTCAGGACAGTACTTAAGACCTGGTTGTTCCATCCAGCACAGGAGAAGTGCTTGTTGTAAATGAAGTCTGGAATCTGGTGGGTACATTATTTTGTATTTTTCATGTTTATTATTTTGATAATTTTTTTTGTTTGTTTTTATTCATATTGTGCATTGGTTGTGGGGGGGGTTTTTGTCATCGATATTGATGTTAGCCAACAGAGCCTCTGGGAGATGTATAATGGGAGATATACAAATACAGTAAATAAATAAATGACAGAAGCATTCTGGCTCCAACTGCACATAGTTCTCCGGTTCCTTGGCTTTTCTTTCTTTGTTTATGCAAAGTAACCAAGGCAGACTACAGTTGGAAAAGAAGAAAAATGGAAGGAAAAAAGCTGCTTAACCTTTTCCAGCTTAAGATCACTTTATCCAAATTGCATTCTAATCTATATAGATCAAGATACAGGAATTGTGTAGGCTTCTGTTTCTTTTTTCAAAAATAAAATGCATATCTTGCAGATAACAATTCTGAGACGGAAAACAAATACAGAATATTGCTAGTAAGTCAGTCTTCAGCTGTAACCAGCCTTCAGCTACTTAACTCTTTTTTAAAAATGCAGAAGACAATATCACATAATGTATAGTTTGATTTGACTTCTACAAAAATCTTTTAGAAATCACGCTACTTCTTGTCTTTGCCTAGGCAGAATATTTTGCTGGGAACCACAAGGAATGTTAGGAATTCCAGAAATGTTCACCATACAAGAATCTGTGCCACACACACAGCGGCATTTCCCACTTTGTCCTTCTCAGAAACTGATCTCTCTCCCATACCACCTGACTTAAAAGAGAAATGCCTTACCTCCTCAATTCCCCATTATTCCACTTCTAAGATGAAATTGGCCTGGTTTACGTCTTCTTATTTGTATTCACCATGTTTTTCATTGCATCTTTTCTTCATGAAGACAAACATCCTAGCCTTTTTGGATAACAGGTTTCTTGTTATTAATTATTTCATCGAGACTACTTTTTTTTTCAAAATTAAAGCAATATATCCTCAGAAAGTGACTGTATGTATGTCACATATATGTAGAATATAGATTGGATTTGCACAATTTGTTGAGGGGAAAACGCCACAGTGACACATTAAAACTACTTGTGGGCTGCAAAGAAATACCTGAAGTGCCATTCAGCTGTTCCACAACTAGCTGGAGCTGGTGGATGGCAGTGAAACTTGGAGGTTCTTGGCAGCATAACTTCTGGCACAATGGCAGCAGCGGCTTACTTTTTAAAAAACATTGGTGAGCCACATAAGACTGCTTGGCATGCTGTATGAAACCCACATACCATGTGTTGTGCAGGCCTGGTATAAATGATCATCTTGATACACAGAAGGAAGATCTGCTTTTCTTGCTGGATCTAATGGACAAACAACTACTGTAGAAAAGACTTATGGACAATTATTTTTGTTACACAGTAACGACATAAAGATGGAAAGAGTCTGAAATGCCTAAAATGGAAAAATGATAGGTGGAAAAGCCAATTTAAAAACAGGGCACAATTGACCTATTTAATTAGAGAAAAGAAAATAACTACAGTATGTTTGTCAATGACTGGAAACCCTTGATGGACTTTTTGCTGAAAATAGAAAAAAATTGTGATTTATGAATTGGATGAGTAGAAAATGTAGCTTATGGGAAAAAGGAGTTATGATGTAACAAGAGACAGAGAGAGATAGAAGGAAAGAGAGAGAGGGAGGGAGGGAGAGAGAGATTATAAAACTTAAATGCATTGTAACTGCCGTAAGGAAGATAGGAAGACATTTAGTTTTTCTATTTTCTCTCTCTTTTTCTTTCATTTCTTTATTCTTTTCTCACCACTTTTTTTTTACTTTCCTTTATTTTCTTTTTTATATTTTTATTCTGTAAAAAATTCTTCAATAAAAATAAAACAAGAGAAAGAGAGAAGACCCATTATCAAACCATCAAACAGGTAAACATGGCTTAAGTCAGATAGAGATTCAAGAAGACAGGTGCCTCCCCCCAATTCACATGAAGAGGGATGAGGGAAGCACATTCAGACTTGCAAGATTTTGCTCCTGTAGCTATCCTACTAAAACTACTTTTAGGCTTACTCCCCATCTGCCTCTTGATTGGTCTACCTTGTAGAGCTGACAGCATATTACCTATATTAAAATAGATTTTATATTTCTATGAGCTATTCTTCATGGAGAAAATCCAATTTTGCTAAAAGTGGACACCAACTTAATGGTATATAATCTGCTATTTTAGAAAAAAGAGGAGGAGAAGATGTCTTAAAGATATTCTATACCAGTGGTAGTCAACCTGGTCCCTACTGCCCACTAGTGGGCGTTCCAGCTTTCATGGTGGGCGGTAGGGGTTTTGTCCGACACTGAAGCACTTTCCTTTTTTTTTAATTTAATTGACTTTTTAAAAAAATTTCATAGCATTATTTAAAAACATTTTCATTAGGTTTTCATAAAATTCCCCATGACAATTTAAATATACTATTCGTATCGCCTGTGCATAAGTTTAGTTCACGTTATGTAAGTGAAACTAAATGGCGCTATAATGCAACCCAAACAAAAGAGCCTCATCCCAGAATAGCTCGCACATCTCCCCCCACATCCTCCCAGCTGTAACAGACAAGCAGAGCTGGTAGCCGGAGCCCCCGCCCCGCAACCCAATCCACAATGTACGAGAGGCATGCACAGATGACAATACATGGCACATTACTGTGGAACCGGTGGGCGGTTAGAAAATTTTATTACTAACAGATATACAAAAGTAGGCGGTAGGTATAAAAAGGTTGACTACCCCTGTTCTATACATATAGAAGTTCTCAAAAACAGGAAAAATAACAGTCAAGTCTATCACATGGCAAATTGGTGAAGATCAGAGAAATATCAGTAAAATGAGATCAGTCATCAAATTCATTAATATAATGTCTTTCTCACATCCAGAATTTTGGTCTGGTTAATGTGTTATTATAAAATAATGTTTGATATATATTCTACTGAATTTAATCTAACTAATGTCTGGTTACGCCATCTAGCTGTTTTGTGCTTAGTTTTTCTGAAATCTATATCCAGTTCTAGTAGATATTAGCAAGTGACATGACTGGGGAAGACTCATACTAGGGAATTAAAAATCGGTTGAATGGTTTCTTTAGGCTAAGCTTTTCTTAAATTGAATATACTACTAAATGAAATCAGGATTCATTTAGGACCATCTTCTTAAGCTAGAATAAAGCTGTCCAATACAAAAATCTTAGGATAAATTGCTTATAATCCCTCAAGAGAACATTTCCTTATCATGGAAAAGCCTCCATAAAATTAGATTTACCTCAACTTTGTAAGCATTGTCTAATCAGAAAAAAACATTCTGAACAACCTTTTTTTTAATTGGTTGGATAGCAACATTGAAATTTTGCATATTGTATATTTATACATACATTGCTCCACTTTAGCTTTAGGTTGGTTGATTTGTTTTCATCTTTGCATTATTCTGTTCTATGTATTTTACCATGGAAATGTTATGTTGTAGCATATATTGTCAGGGTTCCAAGTAATACCCCCAACTAAGTAAGACTCCGAGGCAGGCATTTCCTCAAAGTTCCGTTTTATTAGAGATGTCATATTGGTACATTGGGGGAAACTGAATCTGAAGTCTCCCTGGTTTTCCCCACCCCAAAGGAAATCCAAGTCCCTTCCCTTGTACCCACATGTCTATCACATGGTCCAATCAGGCCACCATCCTAACTGGAGTAACTTCCCAGCCACACCTCTCCAGATGCAGGTTGAATGTCCTTGACTCCCAGTAAAAGAACATTGTTGTTGTTATGACTATACATCTCACCCTGTAGCCATTCAACTCCTCTCCCAGTTCCCACAGTATGCCCATCCATTAAGTGTGGCAGCCCTAAAGATCAAAGGAAAAAAATGGCCTCCAGGTCTGATACATATTATATGAGTGCATTAGTATAAAATCAGAGGGAAAATCAGATTGATCGCCCTCCTTTCCATAAACAAGGAAATTGGTAGATTGCAATATACTTACTATTCAGTGAAGAATCTGGCAATGCCATATTGACCAATATCTTCCTTGCTTTCTAGTAGCTGACTCACGGCATCTTCCATATAAGTAATGACGTGCCTTTGGGCTGGAATTAAGAGTAGAATTTGTTATCCTGTAAATGTCTTATCACATGTGTCTTTCTGTTAATCCAATTAGAACAATTAAAAATTTAAAGACTTAAACCTTTTGTTATGCTTCTTATATCCTGGAACTGAAGTGCATATGCACTGACCTTGTTCACACATTTCAGTATTCCTTAAATTAGTTTCTCTGGTTTGGGTTTAGAATAGAATAGAATAGAATAGAATTTTTATTGGCCAAGTGTGATTGGACACACAAGGAATTTGTCTTGGTGCATATGCTCTCAGTGTACATAAAAGAAAAGATACGTTAATCAAGGTACAACATTTACAACACAATTGATGGTCAATATATCAATATAAATCATAAGGATTACCAGCAACAAGTTATAGTCATACAGTCATAAGTGGAAAGAGATTGGTGATGGGAACTATGAAATGATTAATAGTAGTGCAGATTCAGTAAATAATCTGACAGTGTTGATGGAATTATTTGTTTAGCAGAGTGATGGCCTTTGGGAAAAAACTGTTCTTGTGTCTAGTTGTTCTGGTGTGCAGTGCTCTGTAGCGTCGTTTTGAGGGTAGGAGTTGAAACAGTTTATGTCCAGGATGGAGTGATCTGCAAATATTTTCACGGTCCTCTTCTTGATTCGTGCATATCATACATATCATATTATATTATATTATATTAATTCATATTATATTAATTCAGGCACTATAATTCAGAATATTATAACCCATGCCTGATGTTATAACAAATTATTTGACTGAATTATTAAATAAACCATATAAGCCCCCTAAAGTTGCCTCCAGACAAGTTGGGCAGCATATAAATCAAGTAAATAAACAAATAGGCAAACTCTGTGTGAACACAACCACAGTTATACAATCTTATGCTATCATCTTAATGAAATGTGTCCCTGAAAAGTGTACATCCTATATCTGAAATTCTGAGATTTGATCACATTTTCTCCACATCATTAAAACAATTCTTATAACACACGTTTGTGTGTTATATAATGATAGTAAAAATTACATGAGTGAAATAATTTATTGTATTTTATATGTCAGCTACTATGGGAAAAACAAATGAAATAAAAATAAAATTTTAGATACAATTATGTATTGGGCTAAGCAGACTCTTAATATATTGCTGTTCAGTTATGCAACAAAATAGCCTACTAGAACCTTCCAGAGAATGAGGTCAATTCTTACAGAACTTCAAACTTACTATTTCATAATCAAAACTGGACCCACTTACATTCTGAACCTTCCATTTTAGTAGTGTGACCCTCAATATGTCACACAAAGCCTGTTGCAATTCTTGAGCCAACATAAGTTGGGCATCCATTTTAAATAGACTAAATGAATTCCTTTATTAAGATTAACAGAATAACAGAGCTGGAAGGGACCTTGGAGATCTTCTAGCCCAACCCCTTGCTCAAGTAGGAGACCCAATGCCAGTCTGGGCAAATAACTGTCCAATTTCTTCTTAAAAACTTTCAATGATGGAACACCCACAACTTCTTGAGGCAAGCTATTTCACTGGTTAATCATTCTCACTGACAGGACATTTCTCCTTAATTCTAGCTTGGATCTCTTTTTGTTAAGCTTCACCAGCTGTTTTGAAAGAACTAGACACAGAGTTTTAGTACATATATTTCAGAATAGCAGACATATCCTCTTAAAATACCTCCAAAACATGTTTTTTCTCATGGACTCCAACATACATCAAAATGACATGTAAAGAAGTTGAGACATTAGAATCAAATAGTTCATAAACAAAGCTGTACATTTTCAAGTGTGCTGGAATAAGAGTCATTGCAACTGGACAAAGGACACAGTTCATTCATAAGTTTCATAAGTTGATGAAATGCTTTAGCAATTTTACTGCTTTAACAAAAAGAAATGACCACATAAACAGAGTAATATTCGCATGAAAAAAATCTGCCATTTAGCCACTTTGATGTCAATTGCTGATTGAAAACTTTTCCCCCACAGCTTTCTACTAACATTACATTAGCCACACACAGTAAAATTCCCCTCCAAAATACTCTACAGCAGGGGTGTCAAACTCATATTGTCACGGCAGCATCACATGACATACAAGACTTTTTCCCCCTTTGGTAAACCGGGTGTGGGTGTGGCCAGAGCTGACGCATCTGGCCCGCAGGCCAGGAGTTTGACAGCCCTGCTTTAGGGCTCTAGGGAGGTAAGTTTTTATTTGCATATTTTGAATAGTATCAAGACATGGTCAAACAACAGGTATGCAGTCAGATAGTTCAAGATCTGATAAAGTGATTGTTTGATTTTCAGTAGATTTTTTTATCTTAGTTGTCATTATATGTATTTAAATTATATATATATATATATATATATATATACACACACACACACACACACACACACACACACACACACACACACACACACACACATATTTATACATACATACACGCACATACATACACATATCTAGATTTACATTGGATACTAAATTGTACTGCCACACAGAATTTCACTTTCCACATTTGGAAATGTCATATCTTTGGGGAATGACTGTTGTGGTCTGTCAGCAGCCTGCAGACCTGGCAGTGGAGTCAGACAGTGAGGAGGCTGGAGAGGACAATGGGCCAGTCCTGGAATCAAGGGAAGGCCTGGATGAGGGCTCTGCATCTGAGGCAGAGATGGGGCCAGGGCCATCTGGGAGCAATACACAGACTCCGGAGCCTCCAGAGGTGGAAAGCAGAGAGGCAGAGGAACAGGAGGAGCCTGTTTCTAGTGCACACATGCCAAGAGCTGCCAGAAGGCAAGAGCAGCTGAAGAAAAAAGGACAACTCGGGAGTAAGGCCAGAAGATGACTGGCCACTCCCATAAGGCTTAAAAGAGCAGCAACGAGCCATTGGGTTCTTTGTAGGAAAGCAACATTGATTTCCGTGCTTCTTATCAGCGTCTCTTGAACTTTGTGGGGGGTTTGCCAAGAAAAGCCTTTGGCAGGTTGCCAAAGACATCAAAGGTTGGTGATAAGGCCGATGGACTGGTTATTAAGAATTTTGTTTTGGACGAAACTGAGAATGAATGAATTCTCAGCTGTTTTAATAAAATAAGTTTGTTGAGGACTGAATTGTGTTTAGTAATCACTACTTGGGCCTTGGTCACAACAATGACATTCACATTTTACAAGTAATTCTATTTAATCGCAACATAATGTAGCTGGCTCAGTCACCGCAGAAAAGTCAAAAGCATGACAGTTACTAGGATTATTCATCAAAAAACCACTATGCAGCTGCTTTTATTTTCTTGGTGATTTTCTTTTTTGTTGTTTTGTTTCTTTGGATAGATGAAATAAAAGTGGGTTACTAATGAGAAATTGTGAAATATCTGGATATACCACTCCAGAATTCCATAAAGAGACAGATTAATACAGCTTCATCAGAAAGTACCCAAATTTTACAAACTATTTGCAGTGATGTTTCCTTGTAATGAAGTAGAATAGCAACATATAGGACTATGCTCCATAAACAGTGTCTTGAAAAAGCATCAGCCTTATTATTTCAAGTTATTGGAAAATGCATTCCAGAAGCAAAGGAATATCTCTCCATTTTACATTACTTTAAATGTAATGAGTGCCATTGAGGATAAACTTTCAAAAGAAAATAGCACAAGGAAACTACTACTATATTTCTTCCTTTCTATAATATAAAGAACTGCCTCTCCATCTCTCTGTTTCAGTCTTCCTGACTTGTACACGGTCCACTTTATCAAATCAATCAAATGCTGATCCAGTGATTGCAACAGGAATTGACCAATCAGCTTGTCACTCAAGTCTGATGTTATGAGCTAAAAGTCAGTGATTTATCCAAAGTCACCCAGTCAGCTAAGGTAGGACTTGAACTCACAGTCTCCTGGTTTCTGGCCTGGTGCCCTTAATTACTAGACCAAATGGTCTAACAGTTCACCCACATACAGTACCTATTTTGTTCATCCTGATGAAAGTGATAAGATGGGAAGGGAGGACAAACCCAGGAGAAGTGTCTAGAAAACATGACTTGCTACTGGGCATTATTATTATTAAAACTTTGCATAGATTCTGATTGCTATCAGGTTTTTATTTTGTTTGTTTGTTTTCAACCGAGAACATTATTTAATACAAAAGTGGGTAAAACACACCCTGGAAAATACCTTGCGGCCAACAGCAAGGTTGTCAGCCAGAGGTTCAAAGATATTATCTGGTAATAAAAGATATAGGGTGTAGTTTTATTTAATTATTTTAATGCAAAAGAATAAATGTTAATTTATGTGAGTGATTAAAGAAAAATAACTCTGCGCACCTGTATCGCCTCAGGGAAGAACAACTAATGCAATTCAGTCAGTCACACTCCAAAGTTAACAGCAACCAGGTTATTTGCATCCTTGCCTTGTCCCTCCCACCCTTTTCTCCCATGTCCAAATTCTATGCTCAGTAATTCCAAAAATTGCTCTAGCTAGAGACAGTGTTTAGCAAATTAAAATACAAACTGGCAATAACTGTCCACATTTATGATATCTATTAGGATTTTTTTTCTCCTCACAATGAGAAGATATACACACACACACACACACACACACACACACACACACTTTAGCTGGGGGGTGGGGGTGGAGAGGGAGGATTCTTTTGGCCTAGCTCTTTGCCTAAGTTCTGAGTTCTGAATATTAGGGAACAATTGGGAGAACAAGCTCCTTGGCCAGTTAGCAATATAGCCAGGAAACAGGTCCCTTGACACATTCACCATCCCAGGCTGGGGAACATACCCATGTTTTTAGGACCTTAAAAAAGCCAACAGGCTTGGGGACATTCTGACCTCCAAAGGGAAAATGTTTCATAGAGCAGGGGCCACTGTGGAAAAAAGCTTGTCTTCTGGTCCCTGCCAACCAACATTCTTTGGCAGACGGAGTGTCGCTGTGAGCGGGTTGGTTGGCTGTGTGATTGCATCTTGATTGGTAGATGGAGTGAGTGTTTGCAGCTGACCAATCTGCAAACACCTACTCCATCTACCAATCAGGATGCAACCACAGAGCCAACCAACCCGCTCACAGCAACACTTCCTACCTCGACCAATCTGCAAACAGCCACTCCATCTACCAATCAAGATGCAACCACACAGCCAACCAACCCGCTCACGGCAACACTCCCCACCTCCCCACCAGTATTTATAGAGAGACGGCAGCTCCGACCACTCTTTGCTTGAGAAGCACAAAGCTGAAGACACCAGCCTGAAGATGATGAATGAAACCTCGTCGAAATGTCGCCAAGATACTCTCAACCTTACATGGGAAAAGACCCAAAAATGCCAAGACCTAATATATATGTATGTATGTATGTATGTATGTATGTATCCAGGTTTGGTAAGTTCGGGTCTTTTCCTGTGTAAGATAGATAGATAGATAGATAGATAGATAGATAGATAGATAGATAGATAGATAGATAGATAGATAGATAGATAGATAGATAGATAGATAGATTGCACTTGGCTTCTCAATAAAACCAGAGTGCCTCATGATAGCCTCTTTTATAAATGATAAAATATAAACCAGATGTTGTTGGATGCACTCATAGTTGCTTCAGCAAAGGCACACAAATTTTGCTCATTAATGGCTCTACTTCACACATAGGACTCTGTCTTGGGCCCTGTGATTTTCAATGTTTTAATTACCAGTAAGTACTTGGATGAGGAAGATGAGGGAACATTTACTGGGTTTGCAAATGACAAAAAGTTGGGAGGGGTGGGTAATACTTTAAATGAAACACAGAAAATTTAGAAAGATCTAAGGCTGATATGAATAGGATGGAATTTAGTAGAAACAAGTGTAAAAAAATTGCATCTGGCTGGGGAAAAAGGTACAAGTATAGGATGGAAGAGATTTGGCTTGGCAAAAATACTTGTAATTCACAAGGACACCTAGCTTTTTTTCACAAGTTAAATATGAGCCAGCAGCATGAAGCAGCTGCTGAAAAGATAAATGCTAACTTGAGAGGCACTAACAGGACCAGAGACTTAGTTTACAGGGAAGGAAGTGCTGGTAAACATATCGTTGAGAAAGGGGTGATCCTGTCAACATTTATAGAAGTAGTGGTCTGACCCCTCCAGAAAAAGCTATCACTAGACCCCCACTTCCTAGACAATTTTTGTCCTGTCTCTACATTTCTTATTTTATGGAAGATTGTTGAGAAAGTTGTCACAGTTCTGCTACATAAATCTTGGCGGAAATGGATTATCTGGACCTCTGGACCCTTCACTCAAGTTTCAGGCCCACTCATGGTACAAAAATGGCACTGATCACACCTGTGGATGACCTCTGGCAAGAGCAAAATAGAAGTAGTGTACCCGTCCTTGCTCTTTTTGACTTCTCAGAAGGTTTCAATACCACAGATCATAGTATCCTTCTGGACTGGCTTCAGGTTAGGTAGATGGAGCAGAGTTTTGTGCTAGTTTTTCTTCCTCCAGGTAGGTTCTAATCAGTATTTTTAAAGGGAGCTCCTGCTTGTGGAATAGCAATATCATTTAGACTCATATACTGCTTCATAATGCTTTACAGCCCTCTCTAAGCAAACAACAAAAAATCCTCAAAGGGCAGCCTCAATGGACCACCAGGTTTTTTTCTGCCATCAATTTTCTATGTTTTTCTCTTTCTATATTGTAGTCTTGTAATATAATTAAATGGATTTTCATTAAGATTATGAGAATTATCATTTTAAAGTTACCAAATAAATGGAGAGAACTGTGTTAAAGATATTTTTTTTAAAAAAATAACAGATACAAGTTTTGCACATATCAACGTATTCTAGGCCTATTCTTATGAAACAAAGATGATGGAGAACTAAGCACACACACACACACACACACACACACACACACACACACACACACATATATATATGTGTGTCATCAAAGTACTGCAACAGACTGAAATTACCCTCCCTCTGATGGATACCAAAGATATCTACAGTGCACCATAGCAAATGAGAAAAGAGTACAGATGAAGAGTGTTATTGCAATGTCCATTCACTAACAAAAACATAAGTGTATTAGTCTTTGATATCACTTAGGGACAGATTTAAAAGAATTATTTCTCCTAATCTGTATTCTTTCTTTTTTATTTATTTAATCAATTGTTATACTGCTCACTCACCAAGCAACTCTGGGAAGTTAAGAAGGGTTAAAAATATCAAAGAATAGAAAATTGTAAAATAATTAAAAGTAATACAGTAAAATATTCTTCAATGAGATCAAGATACATGAGTTGTGTTTTAAAGCAAGGTCATTTGATTTCCTGATTCACCTTTGGGGAGAACTAGGGCTTCAGTGCCTTCTTAATGGCTGGCAGGAATGAAGGTCAATGAAAATTGGAAGGAGATTGCTCCATATGGCCTCTTTTAGTCAAGTCAACATTATTTCATATATATATATATATATATATATATATATATATATATATATATATATATATATATATATATATATATATATATATATATATATATATATATATATATATATATATATATATATAAATCTCTCTCAAATAGGAAACAGATTACTGAAGAAAATCTGTGTTCTGCTGTAACTCAGTTCTATCAAGCATGTTATGCTTTGCTTGATTACACTAAGAAAAATTGGAAGCAGTTTGTAGAGATATGGAAAGCTGACAGAACTTAATTAAATACATCAATAATTGAAATAAACATAAGGGTTCACTACTCTAAGATAAATTAAAAATCATGTATTCCATTTGTGTTCAATATGGTTAAACCATCAGTAATAATAAAACAAGTATAATAAACAGCTGTTCTAATTCACTAGACGAATACCAAACTATAATTATCTATGATATTAAGAGTCTTTTGTTGAGAGCTGCTTGTTTGCTTTCTTCCTTTTAAAAAAAAACAGTGTATGAACTGTCAAGCCCAATGGTCAGTCAAACATGGGATAACAGAAATTGAGCCACAAAGCATGTCACCTATTGTTATGTGGGTAGAAGATGGAGTTAATAGTAGATATCTAAGTGATAAACAATGTATTTATAAGGAACTTTGACTTCCTGTAGTTTAAAAATAGCAACAATAAAAAAGATTTCCAAATTTCCCAAATTAGGCTCACAGATATAGAAAAATAAAAAGAAAATAAAGAGTAGTTTAAACTAAAGCAGGGGTCTTCAACCCCCCCGGGCGGGAGCCCATTACTGGGCCGGGGCCTGTTTGAAACTGGGTCATGAGAGAAATAGGCAAGCATTCGCATGTGATGTTCCATTTGTGTGAATGGAGCTTCACACGCGAGTGCAAGTGCCCTCCACATGAGCTGTCTCTGCTCATGCAAGTGGAGCTTCATACACTAGCACAAGTGTCTGCCACTCGTGCAACAGGAGCTTCGCATGTGAGTGCAAGCACCCTCCGCTCAAACACAAAGCTCCATTTGCATGAGAGAAGGGTGCATGTGTGTGTGCCGCTCACACAAATGGAGCTGACCTAAAACTGTCAACACCCAGGTAAATGAGCACTAATAACAGGAGTAATTCATAAGCACCAATTTCAAATTAAAAGGTTAAAAATATTCATTTTTTATAAATAAATAAATAAAATACTACAAGTTTTAAATTATAGCATGATACAGCAGGATGGATGGATGGATGGATGGATGGATGATATATATCCTGGCTTATAAAAATCCATTAAATTTGTATTTTTAAAAACTTTGAAGTATGAAATCCCTCGTTTAATTTTTCCTTATTTAAAAGAACACATTTCTTGCATGAAAAATGTATAACACAATTTCTCCATTTTTATATTATATTTTCCAGAAGATGTCATCTCTTCAAACTAATAACTCAGTCCAAAAATTCTGACTGAAAGAAGTAATGGCATGCCACTATCATACCCTTTCCAAATATCTAAATGGATATCAAATTACCAGAAATTGAGCTTGATTTTATCTTTCATGATTTTGATATATATATTCTGATATGATGCCTATTGGTAACAAAAGCAATATAACATTCTGAATGTTAATCAGAGTCAAACAAACTATGCTTTAAACATGTTCTTTCTATTCAAGCACATATAATAGAAATAAAAAATACTACGTATAACAAAAACAAAAATACAGGAGAAACTTCCACATTTCTGCTTAGAGGTTGTGACTCAGTTAACTTTATTTAGATTGGCTAATGGTAACCTTGTATACATTGTTGGAAGAAATATCCATCTGGGTTCAGTTCCAAGTGGGGACAAAGACACTGGAAACATGGAGGCTGCTTGGAAAGATGGTTTAATGGTGACCAGGATCACATGGCTTGAGTTCCTGAACAGAAAAAAAGGGCTGAGATCCTATGTGCTCCCTGGTTTTATGCTTTTTCTGAGCTTTGAACTTTCTGGGGCACAGGAAGAGTATCCTGATTGGTTGTCAGACTCCCAGGGGGTGGGAGTCTTAGCTAGCCTTGCTAGCTGATGTAATCTTCCCAGGTGCCATGTGGTGAGTTTCAGTTCTAGATGGGTTCTATTATGATGCAGATGATGGCCCATTAGCAAAGGTGGGGGATGGCAGGAAGTTGCAGGGAGCTGCTTTGTCTTTAAAACATGTTTCTCCATTTCTCATCCAGGGAAGTATATTCTGCCTTTTAAGTATTTTCTAAAATATTTCATTCTTGTAGGAGGGGGGTGGGTGCTAAATTCCTACAATCCCTACTTTTTTTTTTTCAAAACATGTGAGTTTTGAAACATGCTCTTGGCAAAAAATTAAAATTGATCAAATCAATGGGTGCTTTTAATTTTCCTGATGCAAAGGAAGCCATTGATAGAGACAACAGAAAAAAGATTCCTTCAGTGGCTCCCAAAAGCTTTCAACCATGAAGGTCTAGCAGCCAGGGGAAAAATTCTGGTAAGAATTTTACAGTATCCAATTTTCTATGCCAATTAATTTCAGCTGTTAGATATCACTTTCTGAGAGCTTCCAGTCAGGTTTCAAGCAAGCACACATCCCAAAATTTTCACAGCCATGGTTTTCCTTTAAATTACAGGCTGCCCATTTCCAAGGGTTGGTTACTAAACCTGCCCGAGCTCTTACTTTAGTGCATCCAGATTTTTTTTAGTCCAAATTGAGGTTAATCAGTGTGCAATCCAGGCTTTTTCCTTTCTTTTTTTTTTTTTTAAATTACGCACAATGAGCCCTGGGACTTCTACTCATGAGACCACCAGTGCAACATATCTTGCTTTACTGGGCAACTGGGCAGCATCATTTGTGAGTCAGTCAGGGCTTGGGTTTTGGATATCACTTTTTCTGCTATCTCTTCAAGAGAGGAATTGCCTGAGGGGGATGCCCCTCCCCCATGGAATTAGCAGGGAGATCTGACTTCTTGGGCTTTTAGTGCTACAGAGCAAAAATCAACCTAGGAGAAGCTTTGTGTGGAGGTAAGTGAAGGGAATAGTTTCAGTCTAATTCTGAATGGTGTGTCTCTCTGTGTGTGCCTGTGTATGCAGCTACTTTTACAATTCAGGCAATACAAACAATACAAACATGCTGGACAAATTTCCCTACCATTAGACAGAAATCTCGGGTGTTCAGAACTAACTGTGGCAGCCACTTTCAAATACAATCCTTACATGAATACTTTAGACTGATTACAATATAAAGGAGACAAGACAGAAAACCTTACAATGAATTTCCACCCTCCCGCCATAGTCTTTCCAGCTGTCTTCTGGGAATTGAAAAGAGTCTTTTAGTCTTTACTTGTACAATTCAGGGTCCTTTCTTTCATGTCTGCTGGATAGCATGCTTGGTGATAAGGCTGGTTAGTCAGGCTTGGAAGGTCTGCTCCACTCTGGTTGCTGTGATGACTTTCAGTGGGGGCTGGATTCAAACTCAATTCTTGGCTCCAACAAATGGAAGGTCTCCTCTGGGGGCAGCATCTGGAACCATGTGCTCTGCTTCCACAGTTGCAGAGTCATCTTTTCAGGGCTGAAAGACATTAGAACAGGATCTCCTCCCCACTTTTGGTGGGTAATCTTCTCAGGAAAGGCATTGTAACAGGATTTAAAAAAGGGGGGGTAGATATCTTGCAGGCAGAGTTTGAAAAGAAACAACACATCAATATTGCAGTTACTAAAAGATAATGCAGTTTCAACAAAATGCAGTTTCAACAACTGATGAGAAAGAAAAAACTGGATTCGCATGCTTCAGGAATGAACAGATAAAATCATTTAAACACACAGTAAATGCAAGACTGATTTTTTTCTCTCTCTTGTAAGTGAACTTAAAATGTTTCCTCATAAACTTGTCTTGTAAGTGAACTTAAAACATTTCCTTATAAACTTGAGTTGTTACTTTAAGATAAAGAGAGAGAAGGAGACAAAAGCAGAAATGAAAAGTTCTTTGTACCCAGTTTCCGGTGGCCACACGAAAACAGGGTAAAGGCTCTTTCTTTCTTTTTTCTCTCTCTCTCTTTTCCCTATTTTCATTGTTTCAACCTTTTGTTTTTGTTTTTCCCTAACAATTTAAAATTCTTGTCTCTAGAGATCAAATACATTTTACAGTTACAATTACCTCAAGGGCCCACAAAGACAGACATACACACATAAAAAACAAGGAGGACAAAGAGAGGAAAACAAAACTGAGATTTACACACACACTGATCATTCCCATAAATCTCAGTTAAATTACGGAAGGCACAAATCTTAACAGACATACCACGTGGTTCCATAGAAGACAGAGAAAGAGACAAACAAGTAAACAAAACAAAAACCCAAACATTCCTATTTATATATTTCCCTTTTCTTTTAAGTACCTTTATTTAGCCAAATTTGTTTCCTATTCTCATCTCTTAGCAAAGCCCATTTTTCACATAGTTTCCTCAACTACTTTTTTCGCATACCAGGCAAAACTGGCAGCCTGCGGGCATCCAGGGCCCCAAGCAGGTCTCCTAGGGGATTTCCCGCCACCCTCGAGCTACTGCTTCCCATGTTTCCCTCTCCGATGTGAGGTTTTATTTTTCACTTTGGCTTAGCCGGGTGGACCCTCCTACAGTTTTCAGAAAAAAAAGTTCTGGGAAGGACTTCGACTCCCTTCTGTCGAAGTATGGGCCCCTTCCTGTTAAGGGAGCTCCATTTTGGATCAAAAAGGTGATCCCAGAGGACCTACTGCCCCTCCAGCAGGTACGAGCACCTCCTCAACACTGCTTCCTGCTTTGCTTTTTCGCATACCAGGCAAAACTGGCAGCCTGCAGACATCCAGGGCCCCAAGCAGGTCTCCTGCTTTGCTCTTTACTCTCTTAATTGCTTCATTCACACTTACTTTCCTCTCGCTCGGCTTCCGTTCCCAATAAACACAAAGTTCCACGTTTGGCTTCCCCCCCTTGCTTTCTCTATCCTACCGGTCACGGCTCGGTGGAGCTAGCAATAGGCAGAGGTGCGGCTAGAGGTTGCTCAAAGAGGTGGAATCAGACTGTTTCCTTAGGTGGAATCCCACACACACACTTCCTCCTTCCCTAACAGAAGGTCCTGTGCTCTGGCAAAACCCCCATGCTCTCCAGACTTTTGGTCTTTCTGCGGTTAGGAAATGCACAGAGGAAGCAAGATCCAGCTGTGATTGGGAGAAGGGCTCTCTCATTCACACACATGCAGGCATACACATATTTCCCATGCTTTTCCATGCTTAAAATTAAAATTTAGAGGTACTCACCTTCTTTCCAAGCAGCCTTTGAGCTCAACACTCAAAACCCCTTTAAAACCTAGTTCCAAATGGCCAAGGTCCAGGAAAACTTACCCACAGACTCAATGGGTCTGCTGCTAGCAAGGGAGGCTTACCTGGGCCAGGTCCATTGGTTAGGTTAGCTTGGAGTCCCATCTGGGGTGCCAATTGTTGGAAGAAATATCCATCTGGGTTCAGTTCCAAGTGGGGACAAAGACACTGGAAACATGGAGGCTGCTTGGAAAGATGGTTTAATGGTGGTCAGGATCACATGGCTTGAGTTCCTGAACAGAAAAGGGCTGAGATCCTGTGTGCTCCCTGGTTTTATGCTTTTTCTGAGCTTTGAACTTTCTGGGGCACAGGAAGAGTATCCTGATTGGTTGTCAGACTCCCAGGGGGTGGGAGTCTTAGCTAGCCTTGCTAGCTGATGTAATCTTCCCAGGTGCCATGTGGTGAGTTTCAGTTCTAGATGGGTTCTATTATGATGCAGATGATGGCCCATTAGCAAAGGTGGGGGGTGGCAAGAAGTTGCAGGGAGCTGCTTTGTCTTTAAAACATGTTTCTCCATTTCTCATCCAGGGAAATATATTCTGCCTTTTAAGTATTTTCTAAAATATTTCATTCTTGTAGGAGGGGGGTGGATGCTAAATTCCTACAACACTAAGAATGCAAAACAGTATTTTCTATACCTTATTTTCTAGGCCTTATATCACAAGTTTTTTAAACATTATTTATTGAATAAGCTACAGTTGGTTTTGTTCGTGTAACAGTTTAAACAAAACTTGAATGTAACCCTTTACAATTAAGTATGGTTGATGAACCCAGTCATTCTTTTATATAAAAAGAAATGTTTACTTTATATCTTTTTCCCTTTTTTGAAAAAAAAAACATTCAAAACAGAAAAAACATACTTATACATATGACTTTATGACAGAAGAGTTAAACATTATGGTTAAAAGCCCGATGAAACTAAAATTAACACTTACTTGCAGGTTAACCTTATAAAACTACTGAGACACACTGATAAGATTCATACAGCCTTGCTGTATGAATTTCTTAACCTTAGTTTACTAAATAAACCACAACTGGCTGAGTTAAAGATATGCTAAGCTAATTAGTTATGCTAATTTTAAGGGCTAACATGCTGTATGAAGCCAAACATTAATTTTCTTTCAATATTATACATTCTTGGCAGATCAACTCTTTTTCTAGATATACAGAAGAGTAGGATTAGATAATATTATGCTCAAATGTTATTCAGCCATGGAACATACTGGCTAATCTTTGAAGGACCTAAATTACATCACAAAGTTGCAATAAATTTGAGAATGAGAAAGAACAACATACAATACAATGAATTATTTGGAGGAAAGTTGCAATATAATCGCCATTTAAAACACAATGAACACTATCATATCAAACTTAATTAAGACATTCCTTGTTATAAGTAATGGGGCAGGATACTTCAAATACCTAACAACTTTATTAGAGAACCTATGAATTTATCTTAGCACACTCACTGAGAGATCTGCAACTATGAGATATTTTAGTGTGCTAAATTTGTATACTAAAAATAAAAACATACAATGGTTTGTTTCAAATGTTTGAAAGGGTAGTTTTACAATTTTGCATATGGTAATTAATACAATATTCCACTGGCACAAATAAGAGCTATGTTTTTCCAAAAGCTCCTTGGTTTTCCAACAGTATTAGCTCTAGATAAAAGTCTGAGATAATGATGTATGTGACTTGGTATATATTTGGTGTATATAGTTTATACATATATTTCATGGTAATTGTTCCACTTCAAGTATTTCTCAGATACACAAGTTTAAAGTTTATGGCTGATGGTTCTCAGCCAGCAGAAATTGGTATCAGTTTCCCAAATTGTTACTTCCTTGCAAGAGTGTTGAGTGTTGAGGTTAGGTTTAATTTCTTTTTCTTTTTCCATTTTAAATCTCAATAAATTTATGATAGCTGAATCTTTCTAGATAATTCACACATCCATTTAATTATATTAAGCTTCTCAAACCATACTTAAATGGAAGGACTTTTATATGAACAAATTTACGTGCTCATGCCTGATTCTACATGAATACAAAGAAAGACAATTTGTTTGCTTGTATACCATTTTTATTATTTTTACAAATACCTCAAGGCAGCTAGCATAACTGATACTCCTTCTTCCTATTCCCCCCCCCCCAAAAAAACCCCCTGTGAGTTGGGCTGAAAGTAACTGGCCTAAGTTCAGCCAATTAGCTTTCATGGCTAAGATGGGACTTGAACTCGTGATCTCCTGCTTTTCAGTTTGGTGCCTTAGCCACTAGAGCAAATTGCCTCTTAAGTTGAAAGTTTTGTAGAAAACAAACTTTTGGGAATGGTGACAATAATCTCTATGGAACAGCTGAGCAGCTTTAGCTATTCATATCTGCCTATCAGATAAGAATACTTACCGCTGTGTAAGTGCAGCCAGAGAAGATAGGGAACAAGTTAATGAATCATAGAATTATTAAGGAATATTACTCAGAGCAAGGGTATACCTAATAGAAGTAATGTCAGAAAAATGAAGCCTCAGAGTGAACTAAGGTTGGTAAGGATGTTAAAAAACAAAAACAAAAGATCTGCATACAAACAAAATAAAAATATGAAAAAGGGATCAATGTATCTGCTACAGTATGATGGCCTTTCCGTGAGGGTGGTTCCATTTGCATGGTAAGTGGGAGGGGCAGATATGGCGGAAGGGGGGGATCGTATCGGTCTAGGGGGTCACGCGTTCGATGTCTGCAAGCGATCGCGTGCCCCGATCCCTCTGACTTTTCCCGTTCCCCGGATGGTCAAGACCCTCAGAGCCTGGACCTTCGTCTTATGTTATGCAACGCACGGTCCGTGGCCAATAAGGCCCCCCTAATACATGATCTTATCCAGGGTGGCGCTGCGGATCTTATAGGCGTTACGGAGACCTGATTGGGCACTGAAGGGGGCGTGCCCCTGGTCGAAATGTGCCCACCGGGTTTCCGTGCATTCCATCAGCCGAGGGCCCAGGGTAGGGGTGGGGGGGTGGCGGTTGCTATTAAAGAGAGTCTAGAGCCGAGGGAGACCACTGTACCTCAGATGCGGGTGTGAATCCTCTTTGTGAGATGGGGTCATAGGTGTCAGATGGGCTTGCTGGTCACGTACCTGGCTCCTTGCTGCGTGACAGCTGCCCTGCCCGAGCTCCTGGAGGTGCTTGCCGGGGTGGCAGTGGAGACCCCCAGACTTTTAGTCATGGGGGACTTTAACTTGCCATCGGCCGGCTCGTCATCGACAGTGGCTCGGGAGTTCATGGCTTCCATGACGGCCTTGGACCTGACTCAAGTAGTGGATGGCCCCACTCACATCGGGGGTGGCACTCTGGATCTTATTTTTATCTCTGGTCAGTGGTTGAAGGATCTGGATTTGAGAGATGTAGTCATAGAACCTTTGTCATGGTCAGATCACTCTCTCCTTCGCCTGGACTTTCTGACCGCCACTCAACACCGCAGGGAGACGGAGCCACAACGTTGGTTCCGTCCCAGGCGCCTGGTGGACCCGGAGAGGTTCCGGACGGAGCTTGGGCCACTTCCTGAGGGTCTGGCTCACGGCACGGCAGAGGAACTAGCCGCAGCCTGGCAACGGGCTGCGGCTGGGGCTTTAGACCGTGTCGTGCCTCTGCGGCCTCTGACCCAGCGCAGATCCCAACCGGCTCCTTGGTTCTCCGAGGAGCTGAGGGGGATGAAACGCCGGAGAAGACGCCTAGAGAGCTCCTGGAGGTCTAGCCGTTTAGAGGCTGATTGGACACTAGTTAGGTCCTATACTAGGACCTACCTGGTGGCACTGAGGGAAGCGAGGCGTTGCTACACCTCCTCCCTCATTGCGTCGGCAGATAACCGCCCAGCCGCCCTGTTTCGGGTGACCCGTTCCCTCCTTCACCAGGGGGAGCGGGATGACCCGTTGCAGGGACGTGCTGAGGAGTTTAACGGTTATCTATACGATAAAATCGTTCAGCTTCGAGACGGTCTAGACCAAAATTGCGACGATTCAGATGAGGCGTCTGAGGGTGGTCTTGGTGACATTTTCTGGGATGAGTTTGACCCTGTGGCTCCCGAGGACATGGACAGGTTGTTGGGTAGGCTGAATGCCTGCGTGTTTACTGGACCCGTGCCCTCCTGGCTGGTGCTGGCCACTCAGGAGGTGACACGAGGCTGGCTCCAGGCGATTCTGAGTGCCTCCTTGTTGGAGGAGTCTTTCCGGCCGCCTTGAAAGAGGCGGTGGTGAGGCCCTCCTCAAGAAGCCCTCCTGGACCCGCTGTCTTAGGTAATTATCGTCGGTCTCCAACCCGCCCGGCGAAGGTTGTAGTGAGTATGGTGGCATATCAGTTTCCCCTGCACCTGGATGAAACTGTCTATCTAGACCTGTTCCAGTCCGGTTTCCGGCCCGGCTACAGCACGGAGACGGCTTTGGTCGCGTTGGTGGATGATCTCTGGAGGGCCAGGGATAGGGGTTGTTCCTCTGTCCTGGTCCTATTAGACCTCTCAGCGGCTTTCGATACCATCGACCATGGTATCTTGCTGCGCCGGTTGGAGGGATTGGGAGTGGGAGGCACCGTTTATCGGTGGTTCTCCTCCTATCTCTCCGACCGGTCGCAGACGGTGTTGACAGGGGGGCAGAGGTCGGCCCCGAGGCGCCTCACTTGTGGGGTGCCGCAGGGGTCGATTCTCTCGCCCCTTCTGTTCAACATCTATATGAAGCCGCTGGGTGAGATCATCAGTGGCTTCGGTGTGAGGTACCAGCTGTACGCTGGTGACACCCAGCTGTACTTTCCACACCGGGCCACCCCAATGAAGCTATCGAAGTGCTGTCCCGGTGTTTGGAAGCCGTACGGATCTGGATGGGGAGAAACAGGCTCAAGCTCAATCCTTCCAAGACAGAGTGGCTGTGGATGCCAGCATCCCGGTACAGTCAGCTGAGTCCTTGGCTGACTGTTGGGGGCGAGTCACTGGCCCCGATGGAGAGGGTGCGCAATCTGGGCGTTCTCCTGGATGAACGGCTGTCTTTTGAAGATCATTTGACGGCCGTCTCCAGGAGAGCTTTCCACCAGGTTCGCCTGGTGCGCCAGTTGCGCCCCTTTCTAGACCGGGATGCCTTATGCACGGTCACTCACGCCCTCGTGACGTCTCGCCTGGATTATTGCAATGCTCTCTACATGGGGCTCCCCTTGAGGGGCATCCGGAGGCTCCAGTTAGTTCAGAATGCAGCTGCGCGGGTGATAGAGGGAGCCCCTCGTGGCTGCCGTGTTACACCTATCCTGCGCAGACTGCACTGGCTACCTGTGGCCTTCCGGGTGCGCTTCAAGGTGCTGGTGACAATCTTTAAAGCGCTCCATGGCATAGGGCCGGGCTATTTACGGGACCGCCTACTGCTACCAAATACCTCTCACCGACCCGTGCGCTCTCACAGAGAGAGACTCCTCAGGGTGCCGTCAGCTAGGCAGTGCTGTCTGGCGACACCCAGGGGAAGGGCCTTCTCTGTGGGGGCTCCCACCCTCTGGAACGAACTCCCTCCAGGACTTCGCCAACTTCCGGACCTCCGAACCTTTCGTCGCGAGCTTAAAACACACTTATTTATCTGCGCGGGACTGGATTAGATTTTAAAGTTATGGGTTTTAAGGGGTTTTTATTATTTATATTATTTTAAATTTGGGGCAATAGAATAAGTTTTTTAATTGTTTTTTAATCTGTATTTATATGTATTTTAACTGCCTGTGAACCGCCCTGAGTCCTTAGGGAGATAGGGCGGTATATAAATTTGAAAAATAAATAAATAAAATAAATAAATAAAATACTAAGAAGTCAACACAGAAATGGTAAAACAACCCTTAGTTTATCTCAACTAAGGATAAGGTTACATAATTATGGGGAAAAGGTTGAAGGGGCAGGAATGCAGTTTGAGATTTCTGGAAACATAATCAGGCCAAATATATTTATTCTGAATGAGACCAGATATATCCTATGCCAAACATTTATGTATTTTTAAGAAACATTGCTGAATGATTGCAGAAGACTGAATGTTCTATTCGTCAAAAAAGTGAAAACGGATCTAAGCAATATAATCCAAGTCAGTCTAACATCAGTACCTTGGATTAGTCTAGAACAGGAGTTTTCACATCTTTCCATTCTGTGGGACACTCTTAGTTTAAAAAAAGGTTTCTGGGGCTTCTGATGAAGGGTAAATTGTTTAGTGAAAGAAAACTGTCTTTGTTCATGTCTGTCTTTATTTGTCTTTAGTCACTCATGGAAGCCATCAAGTTCCCATGGAATCCAGGAAGACAGTTTGAAAAGCTCTGCTCAACGATAGCAGATCATAAACTGCCCCCTTTCTCCTCTATTTGCCTTTTATGTTACTGTTAACTTTATTTTGATGAGAACCAAATAATGATTTATTTTATTTATTTTTATTTTGTCACAACAATATATGTAGGTATCATACAAAAAGATTATATAGTAAATAAACACATATATGGGTAAATATAAGGAGGTATAAGCATATATATAGGAAGAAGAAAAGAAAAACAATAGGACAGGAACGGTAGGCACGTTTGTGCGCTTATGCACGCCCCTTATGGTCCTCTTAGGAATGGGGTGAGGTCAATAGTAGAAAGTTTTTTGATAAAACTTTTAGGATTATGGGAAGAGACAACAGAGTCAGGTAAAGTATTCCAAGCACTGATGATGCTGTTACAGAAGTCATATTTTCTGCAATCTAGATTAAAGCGGTTGACATTAAGTTTAAATCTATTAGTTGCTCTAGTATTATTGCAATTAAAGCTGAAGTAGTCTTTAACAGGAAGGACATTACAATAGATGATTCTGTGAGTTAAGCTTAGGTCTTGTCGAAGGTGACGGAGTTCCAAGTTTTCTAAGCCTAGGATTTCAAGTCTGGTGGGATAGGGTATTTTACTGTTTTCAGAGGAATGGAGAACTCTTCTTGTAAAATATTTCTGGACACGTTCAATTGTATTGATGTCAGAGATGTGATGAGGGTTCCAAACTGGCGAGCTGTATTCTAGAATTGGTCTAGCAAATGTTTTATATGCTCTGGTTAGTAGTGTGGTGTTTTTGGAAAAGAAGCTACGCAAAATTAGGTTTACAACTCTTAGAGCTTTTTTTGCTATGTAGTTGCAGTGGGCTTTGGCACTTAGATCATTTGACATGAAAACTCCAAGGTCTTTGACGGGATGGGGGTCGTCTGTAAGGTAATGTCCATCTAGTTTGTATTTAGTTTTTGGGTTCTTTTTTCCTATATGTAAGACTGAGCATTTGCTGGTTGAAATATGGAGCTGCCAATTTTTAGACCAAGCGGATAGATGATCAAGGTCGTTTTGAATGATAGATGTATTATCAGTGGTGTTAAATAGTTTGACATCGTCAGCAAAGAGGACACAATTACTTGAGATGTGGTCACAGAGATCATTAATGTATAGTATAAAGAGTGTTGGTCCAAGGACGCTGCACTCTTGACAGGAACAGGATTCGATAAAGCAATGCCTGAATGATGCTGAATGATGCTGAAACAGTATACGCCAAAAATGCCTTGATTTTCATTCTAACCATATCATATTTCTAGATCTTAGTAACAGTACTTAAGAATATTAATTAATATTAAGAATATGCTTAATATTCTTATTATTATCATACTGCACAAATATTTTTCTACACTCTTAATTTTGAGCAGTTGTTGGTTGTGTCACTATGACCTTTAGAGAATAAAGAACAGGATTATAGCTTATTGGGAACGTATTATCACAGTATTTTATTACTTTTGCTTTGTGCATATTTGCCCTCTCCTTTTCATCTGTGACAATATCAAAGTTTGACTCCAAATGGCCATAGACAGAATATATGACTAATGTTCCAAAAATATGTCCCACCATAACAACTAGAAGGCACTGAATTAATCAGAATATGAGCCAGTAGAGAAGTTTTGTCTTGGCAGCTAATATGCTACTGGCAAAATCAAAGTAATAATCAGGTAATATAACCTGATGTTTCAGAAGATGAAAACAGTACATTTAAGAGAACATTCAGACTTGTTTGGATATCCGTCATGAGTTTATTTATAGCATTAAGCGTTTATTTATTATCTATTGGTTCAATGTATGGATTTATAATTTTATTACTGCTTTATCCTATATTCTACAGGCTGTCTAGAAGTTACAAAGAAGTTACAATCTAGCTTCTCTGAATTTAGTGGGTTTAATTTGTACGCAAGAAAACTAGTATGGTGTAGTGGTTAAGGCATCAGACTAGAAAGAAGGAAAACATGAATTCCTGTCCCACTTTAGGCACAAAGCCAGCTGATTGACCTTAGGCCAATCACTTTCTCTCAGTCCTAGGAAGGGGGCAATGGCAAACCCCATCTGAAAAATCTTGCCAAGAAAACTGCAGGGACTTGTTCAGGCAGCCTATGAGAATCTGGGGAAAAAATTGTATGCAAGCACACTACAGAAAACTAAAAATCCAATTGTTTGGTATAATAAAAGGTCATCATGGCTACCATTTTCAGCCATTGGGATTTCTGTACTGTCTGTTTAAAGTTTTGGAAGCTAAACCCAGAATAGCAATGTCTAATTTAAAAAAAAAAAACCTAAAAAGAAGAAAAGCATGCATTTAAAATGCAATGGTTCAAAGAGTATATTTTTTTGTACTTCAGATTGCTTGCATTTAAATGCATCTTATTATTTCCACAACCACAGGAATCAGTTGAAGCAGCTCCATTCCTTATAACACAGTTTGTCATAATACATGTAGAAATCAAAACAGTGCAATGCAATTTATCATTTGCTTCTCTTGTTCCAGCTGCTCATATTTTGTTCCAGATGCTCATATCTACAATAAGCATGCTTAGAATGGCAACTTTAAGATACTATATATAATCTTCAAAAAAACTAGTTTCAGAACAGCGATTGTTTATGTTCATACTACATGTTTACTGTCAATGCTAATTCATGGCTAACCGAACCATGTTTCTCTCCAAGAATCCAACTGTCTGCATTCTCTATACAAACTGAATAATAAATTAAACGCACTAGTTGGAGTCACAAAATATCCTGAGCAATACATTCTCTAATCACAACTTAGCTCAATACAGTATGTTAAGCAACAAGCAGTTTGGTCCTAGTCCTGCCTTAGGCACGAAACCAGCTGAGTAACTTTGGGCCAGTCATTCTCTCTCAGCCCTAGGAAGAAGGTAATGGCAAACCACTTCCAAAAAATGTTGCCAAGAAAGCTGCATGGACTTGTCTACAAAGTCATCAGGAGTTAAGACTAACCTGAAGGTGTCCCTATACACATACATACTGCACATGTCACACAAAAATCAGTATTTCAGAATAACTTGTTTTAGGGTTTTTTTTAAATGCTTATTCTATTCAAGAATGCTGAATAGACCACAGACCAGAGCTGGAATAAAAAAATGGGAAATTCTAACTCTATCTCCTTAATAACTCTCAGACATCAGATTAACAGAAAGAATGCTTATGTATTTTCAATTGAACCAATACTTTTAGCCAGTGATGGGATTCAGCCAGTTCGCACCACTTTAGGAGAACCGGTTGTTAACTTTCTGAGCAGTTTGGTGAACTAGTTGTTGGAAGAAATCATTATGGCAGAGAAACTGTTGTTAAATTATCTGAATCCCACCACTGCTTTTAGCCTTTTTATATTCATATTTGACATCATAATATAGCAACTGGGATAAGACAAACAATCCAAAAAGAGAAATAACAATTTGTGCCAATACCATTCTCTGCTTTGTAGGATTTTGTGCGACTCACCATTATCCCATCAGAACTATTCAGAAGAGGAGGGGGTCCTTTCCATTGCCTGGCAAAATGAGTTCCTTTGGTATGTCATTCCATAGATAAAGTTACAATGCATGGTATATGTTGCTGATCTAGGACATGTGTTCTGAGTCTGTAAATCTGGGAGTATTTTACCACTAAGAACAACATGGTGAAACAGAATCTAAATTAAGAACAAAAGCATTTCTCAGTCTTGAGCTCAATTGAAAACAAACACTTTTGAGTTTTTAGCTAGCATAGCAAAGACAACATACTGCTTCCTGAAGCTACCAAGCAACCTTGTTTATAGTCATTCTCTCATTTATTTTTGTATCAAACACAGATTGTTTTCATTCATGGTAGTCAGTCAGCAGTATCAAGCATAAGTTAATAGTTGGCATATTACTGATAAGTAAATGTAATATTGCAATGGAAGTATTATTCCCCTTTTCTATTCTAATTACTGATTGGATTCACAGTAGTAAGCTATGATGTTGACTTTTACTTTGAATATTGTGTCATCTTTTTAAAATTCAGTCTGATTATGAATCTGGCTGGTGTGTTCAACAAATTATAGTTTCAAATATCCTGTATTGGTATGATGAATAGTTCAGCCAAAGGTTGGGTTCTTAAAGATCACCTAGTCCAATTCCTTTCAACATGAAGATCTGCTGCTATAGTATCCCTGATATTTGGATTCTAAATATCTTTAATCACCAGAATCTGCTTAAAAACCTAGTAACATACAATCCGCTCTTTTCTATGGTACAAAAAATACAATCAGAAAGTTCTTTCTAATATTTCACTGAAATTCTTTTGATGGTATCAGTTGGCTTTTAAATGTCTTCTCCATGGAACTACATCCATTTCTTTTAACGCTGCTGCATAGAATTTGCTTGCCAAACCCAATCTGTCAATTTTCTCTGAACATGTTCCTAATTGCCAAAAAGCATTGCTCAGTTGTGCAGACTACTCCAAGTGAGGCTTGATCAAAGTGAAATAAAATTACAATATTATTACTCATGATCAGGACATTATACTTTTGTTGATACAGCTAAGAGCTTTGTTGTTGTTAGTTGCGAAGTCATGTCTGACCCATTGCGACCCCATGGACTAAGTTCCTCCACGCCTTCCTATCCTCTACCATCCTCTGGAGTCCATTTAAGCTCACGCCTATTGCTTCAGTGACTCCATCCAGCTACCTTATTCTCTGTCGTCCTGTTCTTCTTTTGCCCTCAATCTTTCCCAGCATTAGGGTCTTCTCCAGTGAGTCCTTCCTTCTCATTAGATGGCCAAAGTATTTCAGTTTCATCTTCAGGATCTGGCCTTCTAAAAGCAGTCAGGGTTGATCTCCTCTAGGACTGACTAGTTTGTTCACCTTGCAGTCCAAGGGACTCGCAGGAGTCTTCTCCAGCACCAGAGTTCACAGGCCTCAATTCTTTGGCGCTAAGCCTTTCTTATGGTCCAAATTTCACAGCCATACGTTGCAACTGGGAAAACCATAGCCTTGACTATATGCACTTTCGTTGGCAGGGTGATGTCTCTGCTTTTTAGTACGCTGTCTAGATTTGCCATAGCTTTCCTCCCCAGGAGCAAGCGTCTTTTAATTTCTTGGCTGCAATCCCCATCTGCGGTGATCTTGGAGCCCAGGAAAATAAAATCTGTCACTACCTCCATTTCTTCCTGTTGTGATTCCTGATTTCTTCATGATGTGAGCTAAGAGCTGCATTTGCCTAAATCAGACTTAAATCAGTTACTAAAATTCTGAGTTCTTTTTCTTACATATTAATAAGAAATATTAGTGTCTATAACATTCTCAGTCATCTAGGTCATGGTTGTCCCAAAGGTGTTTTTTCAAAAAACAATTGGACTTTGTTTTTCTTTGAAGATGTTTTGCTTCCCATCCAAGAAGCTTCTTCAGTTCTGACTGAATGTTGGAAGATGGAAGGATTTATATATTACATATTAGTGCTTTTCACACAGTGCTATCATTTTGCTTCCATTATTTCAGGTTTTTATTCAAGATATTTACTGTTTGAGGTGGAACGGCAGATAATGCCATGTCCCATTGCATATACAAGAGCTGAACGGAATGGCAGTTGAATTATTTTTTGATATGGTAACAGAATGGCATTCTTCACTGTATTGCATGATGACAGACAATAGGTTTTTTGTATATTTTCCATCTTAAATATTTTGAAAATATTTTCTTTTGGACTACAAAAGAGCTAAGCAAATTATTTACCATATTTTTCGGACTATAAGATGCACCAAGATTCGGACTATAAGACACACCAAGATTTTGAAGAGGTAAGCAAGAAAAAAAAAAGTTTTTGCCCTCCCCAGCCACCAGGAGCACTCTGCAGGCCTTCCAAACCCGCTGCGTGCTCTGTTTATGCAAAAAATGGGCGCGTTTTTCACAAAAACGGGGGCGTTTTTGCCCTCCCCAGCCCACAGGAGCACTCTGCAGGCCTCCCAAAGTCTCCGTGCATTCTGTTTATGTGAAAAACGAACCTGTTTTTTGCAAAAACGAGACATGAGGGGCGGGGCTTCAGGAGGCCAAAAATGGCTGCATTCGGTGTATAAGATGCACCAACATTTCCAACCTCTTTTGGGTGGGGGAGAGTGCGTCTTATACTCCAAAAAGTATGGTAGCTAAATATATACCCCATTTGAAAATAAGGGGAAAAATTAAAAGTACTTAGTGACTGATTTAGTTTGGATCTAACCCAGTCTTTGGCTTTATGAAACCAATTGTGTAATTTTTGCTAACCATTTGATAGCAATAGCAATACACTTAGACTTATATACCACTTCACAGTGCTTTTACAGCCCTCTCTAAGTGGTTTATAGAGTTAGCATATTGCCCCCAACAATCCGGGTCCTCATTTTACCACCTCAGAAGGATAGAAGGCTGAGTCAACCACACTACACAACAACTGTCTGGTTTCATGGCTACTATGCCATAAACAATGGTTTAAAAATCATACTAGTGGCATTCCCAAGATACATTAAATATAAAAAACCCAAATGGGTTTAGTGTGCTGCAGGAACCCAGACGGCAGATATAACTAAATTAGCATATTACTGGTTTTATTTAACTGAGCTAAATAACATGTTTATGTTAATTACTTAATTATATAAAGATAGGTGGCAAGCTAGAAAGGAAGAAAAACATGACCAGAAATCAACATGCAGTGCAATCAACACAGTGCTTCAGGAACTGGTTTTCAGGTACTATATTAAAAGTCAAAAACACTCCGGCTGGTAATGACAGAAAAACACCAATTCCTCAGCATTTCTTTTTTGTAAGAGCACAACATCTCTGGCATTGACTAGATCCAAGCTCTCTAAAATGCAGAACTTCTTTGGCAGGGATTCATGTTCTCACATGTCCACAGCTGGCACAAGATGAAGGAAAAAGGATTCTAGTAGAGAGGAAGGAAAGGAACTTAACTCAAGAGAGAAAATAATTAAAAGTTTCAAAATTGCTCTATGAAGAGTAAGCCCTCAATTAGAGATGGAATATATAAACCGCTTCACTGAAAAGGCCAAGTTTCATCAAAGGAACCAAGAATTCAAGGCTGAGAAACAGAATCAAACATGGTGTAGCTAAGAATGTGAACTTTGAGTCAAAGTTCCCGGATGAATAGCCAAAAAAATTCAAAAACAGGCCACAGGAAAATCATCATGTCTGAACTCTGGCATGTAAAATGTAATTACAATAGAAGATAATATGTTAGCGCAGGATTGAATAATTATCACATTTTCTGGAGTCTTTGGTGCTCTCTGAGTTTGGTGGTTACCTGATTATGTTATCTAATCCAGTAATGAAATGTTTGCAAGCAAACAACCAAGCTCAGAGCACCAAGGACTCCAGAAAATGTGATAATTATGTTGGCCTAATTTACAGTGCTGTTGTAAGTAATACAGGTAGTCCTTGACTTATAACCACAATTGAGATCAGAATTTCCATTGCTAAGTAAGTTGCTCGTTAATTGACTCATGCCCAATTTTATGAGTTTTGCCAGATTTGGTAAGGAAATCACTTACCAAAGTGTAGTTAAGTGAATCACATGCTCATTAAGTGAATCCAACCTCCCCCATCAGAAGCCAGCTGGAAAGGTTGCAAATGGTGTTCATATGTCTCCGGGACACTGCAACTGTTGTAAATACATGCTGGTTGCCAAGTGCCCAAATTTTGATCATGTGACTGTGGAAATGCTGCAATGTTTAGAAGTGTGAGGACAAATTATAAGTTATATTTTTGCGTTTTTATAACTTTGAACATTCACTAAAAGAATGGATGTACATCAGATGGATGCACTTATACTTAAATTGTATTTTACAACTGCACTTGTACTTGAATTGTATTTTACAAAAACTAAACATATTTAATAGGAACGCGGTGGCTTACTGGGTAAGACGCTGAACTCGTTGATCGAAAGGTCAGCAGTTCAGCGGTTCGAATCCCTAGTGGCGCGTAACTGGGTGAGCTCCCGTTACTTGTCCCAGCTTCTGCCAACCTAGCAGTTCGAAAGCACGTAAAAAATGCAAGTAGAAAAATAGGGACCACCTTTGGTGGGGAGGTAACATCGTTCCGTGTGCCTTTGGCATTGTATTATGCCGGCCACATGACTACGGAGACGTCTTCTGACAGTGCTGGCTCTTCGGCTTTGAAACGGAGATGAGCACCGCCCCCTAGAGTCGGGAACGACTAGCACATATGTGCGAGGGGAACCTTTACCTTTACCTTAAGCATATTTATCAAAAACTGAGCAACATTTTAGAACTTATTTCACCACCTAGTTTCCATATTGGTAACATCCTTAACTTCAGCAATTAGTTTTGACTCCCTTGTTGGGCTACATATCAATACCTCCTGTTTAAAAAATTGCAAATTAACTATTTTCATTTCAAATAAACCTGATTTTCCTTCTGCAAGGAAGTTGATGAGTTGATGGGGCAAGCAGTACTGTTTGTGGAAACAGCAGCTGGGAAGAAAAGTTGTTATATTATTCCTCATTAAACAAAGCAACTGACATTGCAATTTCTGAGTACCAATGAAAAGTAATTTTTGAAACATAACTTCTACAAGTATATTGAACATAAATGTTGTGATGAGTAAAGAAAAAATATGCACATAAATATGTTTTGTTGTAATTAAATGCCATATAGAAAATATTGTGAATATGGAATATTTACTACAACATAGCAGAAGGGATTTTGGAAGCACCCATTTAACTTGTATGACTTTTGTGTGCATATGACAAAAAGTGTTTATAAGATAGTTTACTCATCCCCAAAAGGAATCTGAGTTAATTCTTCAAAGAACACCTGATATGACAGCCCTGGGGAACAAACAGTCTGAATAAGATTAACTTGATTTGGTTTCTCTTGTCACAATTACCTATAGTCTCACAGCCAAATAATACTATTAGCAAGACCTTGAGAAATACAATAAAGCACCTGGAGGAGGGTTGCTATTCTCTTCAAAGAATTCTGTTGAACAACTGTAAGTCAATCCCAAAAAAGATTCAAATGTGTTTTTCCAAACCTTGCTTACTTTCACTAGATATTTCACTAGCTATTAAACAAATAATTATTCAGCAACTTTTTAAAAAAAAAATGTATTCTCCCCTCCAGCCCCCAAGATATAAAGTGCAATGATAACATTACAAGGCACTCTAAATGGCATAGGGGCAATTTAATGACTAAGATTTTCCTTTCTCAACAGAGACTCAGTTTTGAAGTATTAGATTTTAAATTCCCCATACAGCAGAAATGTAAGATTAAAACTAAACTTAGTCAACTATGTAAGTATATATATACTGCACGAATCAAGAAGAGGGCCGTGAAAATAGTTACAGATCCCTCACATCCAGGACATAAACTGTTTCAACTCCTACCCTCAAAACGACGCTATAGAGCACTGCACACAGAACAACTAGACGCAAGAACAGTTTTTCCCCGAACGCCATCACTCTGCTAAACAAATAATTCCCTCAACACTGTCAAACTATTTACTAAATCTGCACTATTAATTTTCTCATCGTTCCCATCACCCATCTCCTTCCACTTATGACTGTATGACTGTAACTTTGTTGCTGGTAATCCTTATGATTTAGATTGTTTAGATATTGATTGCTTCCTGATTGCTTATTTGTACCCTATGATTATCATTAAGTGTTGTATCATTAAGTGTTAGATTTGTACCCTATGACCATCATTAAGTGTTGTAAGTGTTGTACCTTGATGAAGGTATCTTTTCTTTTATGTAGACTGAGAGCATATGCACCAAGACAAATTCCTTGTGTGTCCAATCACACTTGGCCAATAAAAAATCTATTCTATTCTATTCTATTCTATTCTATTCTATTCTATTCTATTCTATTCTATTCTATTCTATTCTATCTAAAGTTTTATAGTTGAAGTGGTTTGCAGAATACATTTATTATTAAGGTAATCTTTATTTTATGGTTTTCTAATTGTTTTACCTGTGAAGCTGCGGTGAAATCCGGCCAAAACTATCTGGATTGCACAAACTGGTAATGCCAGGGGCGGGAGGCTCCACCCACCTGCCGGGACATCATTATGTCCCGTTTTTTATCCTCTGCACATATCCAAAAGAAGCACGTGTGTGCATAGCTCGCATGCACTCCTGTGCACTCCCATTCCCAAACCGGTAGCGAAGGTAAGTGGATTTTACCGCTGCTGTGAAGACCAAGATGATATGTCAATTTTTTATTTGGCCTTATCTTTTTGTTAAGACAGAGAACTCAAAATGATTTTGATCCACTCAAAAACCCACTAGCACTTCTAGGTGACTGTTAACCTACGGTTCTATAGGCAAAAAAAAACCTAATAAAAGGCATTAGGGTGACTAATGGTCCAGTATACCAACCATCTATTCAACTGACAGCTAGATGGCTGTGGTGTAGAAAAAAATTAGCCATCTTCACCCCAGTTTTGTTTCTAATTCACTCCCCAACACTCAAGAAGAGAAGGAAACGGAATAATAATGATGATGGTGCCTAGCATTTCCTATTTTAATAGGTCCTCTTTAGGCTCACATCTCCATGTCCAAAGGCCAGAAGAGCACCTTAAGCTTGTTTGTATGATACAACCTGACTGCTACATCCTAATTCAAGTAGAATACATAACTACTACAATAATTTTGAAAATTCTGTATATTTCTGAGACAAAATAATTAGGGTTCACACAACACAATAACCCAATTAAATAAGTGCAGTTACACAGAGTAGACAATAGGGGGTGGATGAAAATTATAAAACATTTAGATATTAAGCATTTTTATAGATATTTTACAGTAGTAAATGAAATTTCCTTTGTAGTGATTAGATTCCCACATTGTGTTAAGCCATAATTTTGTGATCTATGATTTACTAATTAAACCACAATTGCTGGGCTCTCACAATTCACCAAAACATATTGTATTGCAGTTTGTTTAATTTAGGGTTTTGTGAACCCAGGAAACAGGTGTCTGGTAGATCTTACAACTGTCCCATGGTTCAACAAACTATGGCTTATCAATATGTGAATCACGCCATTTTCCTCAGAAGCACCACTGCCCAGAGAACCAGATGATGAACAATCACTTGTTTGGGCTGTTATGTAACATAGCATTTCTTTCTTTCTTTCTTTCTTTCTTTCTTTCTTTCTTTCTTTCTTTCTTTCTTTCTTTCTTTCCTCCTTCCTTCCTTTTATTTTCTTCTCTCTCTCTCTCTCTCTCTCTCTCTTTCTTTTCTCTCTCTCTCTCTCTCTTTTGTATGCTAACTGTCTCATGTAGAGCAGGGGTGAAATCCAGCAAGTTCTGACAGGTTCTGGATAACTGGTAGTGGAAATTTTGAGTAGTTCGGAGAACCAGTAAATACCACCTCCTGCAGGCCCCAGAGTGGGGTGGGAATGGAGATTTTGCAATATCCTTCCCCCGGAGTGGCGAGGGAATGGGGATTTTGCAGTATTCTTCCCCCAGGAGTGGTGAGGGAATGGAGATTTTGCAGTACCCTTCCCCTGCCCCGCCCACCAAGCCACGCCCACAGAACCGGTAGTAAAAAAAATTGGATTTCACCACTGATCTGGAGGCGACTCTGGGCAGCTTACCAACATTAAAACCAATAATCATTAAAAGGATAAAGCAATAAATAATGACAATTTATCATTAAAGGGGGGGGGGAGAAGGGAGCACAACATACACGGAGACAGGTGGGGTTCTTCTTCACTCCTATAGCCACCTCGAGAGTGATATTATTACAATATAAGTAAATTGCTTCAAATGGTTATATCCGAAATGGTTACATTGGTAACCATCATTTCCAGTTCCCCCTTCACAGCACAATTTAGCCCCAAGAGCGAGCGAGCACTTCCACTTGATACGCTTGCTTTTCCCGGTCCCCTAAAACAGGGGTCTCCAACCTTGGTCCCTTTAAGACTTGTGGACTTCAACTCCCAGAGTCCCTCAGCCAGCAAAGCTGGCTGAGGAACTCTGGGAGTTGAAGTCCACAAGTCTTAAAGGGACCAAGGTTGGAGACCCCTGCCCTAAAAGGGTCGTTTCTCCACCTCCGACGAGGGGAGGAAAATACCGAGCGGGGCAAGTGGCCCGAAGGACGGCAAGGCGGCAGCAAACGGCGAGGTCATTGTACTCTGCGCCGCCGGGGAAGCAGGCTCCGCCGTAGGCACATCATCCCAGGCAAGAAAGGACCGCGGGAGCCCAGAATCAATTCTTCTCTCCTCCCTCCCGGGAAGGTAACCTTCGCCCCACGGCGAGAAGAGAGAAGCTCCATCTCCATCGCCTCCTCCCTCCTCCTCTTCCCACCGCGCCCGCTGGAGCCTCACCCAGATAATCGAGCCCCGGCTGAGAGAGGCGATCCGCGTTCAGCATCCTGTCAACCGTCTCCCGCTCTCGGCCGCCGGGCCGTTTCTAGGACACCAGACGCTGCCGCGAGGAAATTGACTTCCGGCCAGAAACAAGACCCGGCCGTCGGAATCTCGGAGGAAGAGGATCTTGGTTGCACCAGGAATTCTGTCCTCTTCTTCTTCTCCCAGACTCTTCTTCTTCTTCTTCTTCTTCTTCTTCTTCTTCTTCTTCTTCTTCTTCTTCTTCTTCTTCTTCTTCTTCTTCTTCTTGTAAATGTTCTTCTTCGTGTTGTAAATGTTGTACCTTGATGAACATATCTTTTCTTTTATGTACACTGAGAGCATATGCACCAAGACAAATTCCTTGTGTGTCCAATCACACTTGGCCAATAAAATTCTATTCTATTCTATTCTATTCTATTCTATTCTATTCTATTCTATTCTATTCTATTCTTCTTCTTCTTCTTCTTCTTCTTCTTCTTCTTCTTCTTCTTCTTCTTCTTCTTCTTCTTCTTCTTCTTCTTCTTCTTCTTCTTCTTCTTCTTCCAGACTCTTCCTCGGTTTCCCTTGGGTCGGGTAGCCGGCTGCTTCGTAAAATAATCTTTTTTTGTTGTTGTTGTTGAGATTTGCTCCAACTTTTTGCATAGGCTTCGTTTTCACAAGCCGAAGGGGCTTCAGTATAGTGGAAGGCGTAGTTCAGCGCTTTCCTCGATGAACGTTTGTTTTGAAAGGACAATAATTCGCCGGCTGAGTAGTTTTATTCGAAAGAGGAGGATGTGCTCTCCTTAAAAATCACAGTTCTGCAATGTTTTTTTTTTAAGTTACTGCATTTGACAGCTGAAATTGTTGGTGCTCTGAGTATAAACACGGCAGGCACAAGATGCCCTTGAACCACAATCTAGCCAACTTCATTTTACTTTATGTTTTGTGGACTCAAACCCATGTAGCTAGTTCGTGGTTTAATGTGTGTCCTGAGAAGTGCTGAAAATTAAACATAATTAAGTAGGGCATATAAATTCAGCCGTTGTTTTATTCTCTGAGATGCCCAAACAAGCTAATCTGTTTTTCTTATTTGTACCCAATTGTGTTTCTGAAAGGATTCCACCCAAGCCTAGTAAAAAAATCTCTTTTTCTCTATCTAACATCTCTGTACTGCACACCACCAACTTTCATCTAGACAGTGTTAGAGATTATGCACAAAGTTTGTAAGAATTACTAACATTTTGGATCTTTAGCCTTTAGTCTTCCACATCTTGAAGCAAGCGGTCACAAATGCACTACCTGTTCAGCTATATTGTTGGCACAATGGCACTGCCCTTATTTTATCAGTTGGGCAAAAAATAGGCTGGAATCTTCTAACCTTTAGCCTCCAGTTTTGGGGGATTCCAAAATGTTTATCAGCAATGAACACAAAAATAATATTTTTCTTCTACTGTTAACTAGGCATAGAAATGGAAGAAAACTTGTAAAACATAGAACCAGGAATAGATTTCCCATACAGGACTATGAATTCAGTTCTATTGCTCAGAGATACCCATATTTTTTAATATCAAAAGTACAGGCAATCCTCAATTTACATCCAAATTGGGACTGAAATTTCCTTTGTAAGTCATTGCAGTCATGTCAAGTTGGATCTGGTTTTATGACAATTTTACAGTGGTTGTTAAGAATCATGTAGTTATTAAGCTAATCCAATTTCCCTAATGGATATTTTTTGCTAGAAATCAGGAAAAACTCACTAAATGTGAACACATGACTGCAGGATGCAGCAACTGGCCATAAATGCAAGCCAACTGCCAAGTACCCAAATTGCAATCGCGTGAACATGGGGATAGCGGGATGGTTGTAAGTGCAAGAACAGTTATAAATCACTTTTTCCAAGGCCATCGCAACTTTGAACCATCATTAAACAGTCATAAGTCAATGACTACCTGTATCTCATAGACAGTAATATTTCATTTCCAGCTAATACTGAAACAAGAATGCCATGACAATACCAATATTCCCCCTTTGACACATTGACCACATCTTGTTGCTAATCCATGATATAAACAATATAGTAAAAAATAAATATTTAACCATCCTTTAACAAAGAATGGAATCAAGTTAACTGTCTATAGAGTATGAAATCAGGTATGGAAAGATAATTAAGATTAGCAACAGCTTAAGTTGATGGTCAGCAAAATATACTGATTTTATATCAGTGATGCCTTTGTCTGAAAACTATAGATACCTTATAAGGGTCATATTTTGGGTAGGCAAGATCCTGTAAATGTAGAATGGAGGCCATAGTCTAGAAAACCCATCTTATATCAATTATTTTTATTGCCAGAGAAGAGCTATGGCATGTTAAACCACTGAGGAAAAGCCCAAACATAGTATTTGGCACCTGGTTCTAATTGCTGGACCTCTGGATTCTAGTAAAATGCAAAATAAATACCAGAAAACTGACATATTCTTCCCCTCTGCTGACTCTTTTTTTTAATATTTATTTACATTTATATCCCGCCCTTCTCCGAAGACTCAGGGCAGCTTACAGTGTGTAAGGCAATAGTCTCATTCTATTTGTATATTTAAAAAGTCAACTTATTGCCCCCCCAACAATCTGGGTCCTCATTTTACCTACCTTATAAAGGATGGAAGGCTGAGTCAACCTTGGACCTGGTGGGACTAGAACCTGCAGTAATTGCAGGCAGCTGTGTTTTAATAACAGGCTTCTTACAGCCTGAGCCACACCGCGGCCCTTATTTGGTGGGCGTGGCTTGGTGGTCAGATGACTGGTGGGCGTGGCCAATAACAATAAATAATAAAAATAATTAACGAAATATACAAAACAATAAGAGGTACCAAAAACCAACATTCACACTTCACACACACACAACACAACACAACACAACACAACACAACTGACTCACACACAATGTAAAAGCAGCTGCACTTCACCCAAAATGGCCCCTGCAACAAGCAGGAACTTCACACTTTCACATTTTACACACACACAACACAACACAATTGACTCATACACACATAAAATGCCACATACAGCTTTGTGAGATTTTGTGTGTTTGTGTAGTTAGAGTGAAACACTACAGGAACACACCAAATCTCAGAAAGCTGCACAAATATTTTATTTTATTTTATTTTATTTATTTTATTATTTTATTTTATTTTATTTTATTATTTTATTTTATTTTATTTTATTATTTTATTTTATTTTATTTTATTATTTTATTTTATTTTATTTTATTTTATTTTATTTTATTTTATTTTATTTTATTTTATTGTGGACTTCAAATCCCAGAGTTCCTCAGCCAGCAAAGCAGGAAATCAAAGCAAGGTGTTTTTTTGTCTTCAGTACCTGAAGAAAGCATAGCGTTGCCAGCCCGAAGGAGCAGTAATTATAGTTAAGTGACGAGGGGGCATTGGGTGGGCATGGATGGGGGCTCTTGTAAGTGAGGGCTGTTAAAAAGTGAGTTTAAAAGCCTGCTAGGATCAGGAAACTCCTCTGGGATCGCCAGAGGAAAAAAAGTTTTAAAGTCAGCTCCTCTGATGATCTCAGCTGAAGTTCCCTCATAGCAGCCCAGAACCTCTTAAAATAATTGTTTTAACATGTAGAAAACATGTTTTTTAAGGTTCTGGTGATGAGGAACTCAGCTGGGATGGCCAGAGGAGCCTTTTAAAGCCCCCCCCCTTTTCCTTTTTTCCCCCTTCGGCTGAAGAGGTTTTTTTAAAAAAAACTTTTAAAGTGTTCTGATGATCTCTGCTCAGCCCCGCAATCATCAGAGGTTTTTTTTTTTTTTTACTTTTAAAGGTATGTTTTCGGCTGAAGAAAAACTTTTAAAAGTAAAAAAAAGAACCTCTGCTGATGGTGCGGCTCAGCAGAGGCAGGGGGGCGGGGCCAGGGATTTTTGCTACCGGTCTTCCGAACCAGCAGCTGCCATCGCTACCTAATCGGGAGAGCCGGTGTGAACTGGGAGCATTTTACCCCTGGTTCCCACATAAATCGCTCCTCCCTCCAAAGGTCAGACAGTTGTGTCCAATCCACTTCTCCCTTAGGTGTCACGTGGAGGTCATCTTCAGATGGTTTCATTTCTCTGCTATGCACAAACCATTGGCTGCAAAGGGGGCTTCTTAGATTTTGAATTCATTAACCCACTCCCCCCATCTATGGCAGCCGAAGCAGCTGGCCCATAATTAAAGATACATTACCCCTTTCCCATGTCTAGCACTAAAGACAGCAATAAAACAATTATTTATCCTCCTGCCAGAGGACTGGAAAAGAGCTGGTGTAGTTCCCATCTTCAAAAAAGGAAAAAAAACAGATCCAGGAAACTACAGACCTATCAGTCTGACCTCAATACCGGGGAAGATTCTGGAAAAGATAATCAAGCAACGAATCACCGAACACCTAGAAGCAAACAAAGTAATAACCAAAAGCCAAAAACAGATCATGCCAGACTAATCTTATCGCATTCTTTGACAAAATGACAAAATTAGTAGACCAGAGGAATGCTGTCGATATAATTTACTTGGACTTCAGTAAAGCATTTGATAAAGTAGACCATAACCTACTACTAGATAAAGTAGAAAAATGTGGGTTAGACAGCACCACCACCAGATGGATTCGTAACTGGCTGACCAACCGCACTCAACGTGTAGTCCTCAACAGAACTACATCCACATGGAGGGAAGTATGCAGTGGAGTACCCCAAGGCTCTGTTTTAGGCCCAGTACTCTTCAACATCTTCATCAATGACTTGGACGAGGGGATAGATGGGGAACTCATCAAATTTGCAGATGACACCAAGCTGGCAGGAATAGCCAACACTCCAGAAGATAGGCTCAAGTTACAGAAAGATCTTGACAGACTTGAACATTGGGCGCTATCTAACAAAATGAAATTCAACAGTGAAAAAAATAAGGTTCTACATTTAGGCCAAAAAAACAAAATGCACCAGTACCGTATATGTGGTACCTTGCTCAATAGTAGTACCTGTGAGAGGGATCTTGGAGTCCTAGTGGATAACCATTTAGATATGAGCCAGCAGTGTGCAGCAGCTGTTAAAAAAGCCAACACAGTTCTGGGCTGCATAAACAGAGGGATAGAATCAAGATCACGTGAAGTGTTAGTACCACTTTATAATGCCTTGGTAAGGCCACACTTGGAATATTGCATCCAGTTTTGGTCGCCACGATGTAAAAAAGATGTTGAGACTCTAGAAAGAGTGCAGAGAAGAGCAACAAAGATGATTAAGGGACTGGAGGATAAAACATATGAAGAACGGTTGCAGGAACTGGGTATGTCTAGTTTAACAAAAAGAAGGACTAGGGGAGACATGATAGCTGTGTTCCAATATCTCAGGGGCTGCCACAAAGAAGAGGGAGTCGGGCTGTTCTCCAAAGCACCTGAGGGTAGAACAAGAAGCAATGGGTGGAAACTGATCAAAGAAAGAAGCAACTTAGAACTAAGGAGAAATTTCCTGACAGTTAGAACAATTAATAAGTGGAACGACTTGCCTTCAGAAGTTGTGAATGCTCCAACACTGGAAATTTTTAAGAAAATGTTGGATAACCATCTGACTGAGATGGTGTAGGGTTTCCTGCCTGGGCAGGGGGTTGGACTAGAAGGCCTCCAAGGTCCCTTCCAACTCTGATGTTATGTTATGTTATGTTAATTAGCTGAGCAATAAAACAATAAAAGCAGCATGCGGAGGCTGACAGTGAGTTTTTGTCCCCAATATTGTAATATGTTGGTGGTTTTCTTGTAATCATTCTTTATGTATTTTTTAAAACCTGTTAGTAGTCCAGAATGAATTGTTGAGCAGTTAAAGAATCAAAACAGAAAAAAATTAATCTGATCTATTGGATGTTTCGTCAATTTGCACAAGCAGAATATAAAATAGAAAACCATTTTAATGGTTTTTCTTTCGATTTTATCTCTTCCATCTTGTTGCTTTTATTGGAAGCTAGATAATCCGAGTTCCATAGCTGTGGGTGCCTTAACCTTTTTTTTTTTATTTCAAGGAAATGTCTGAGAAAATAAAAATGCTTTGGATTCCTCCAATTCTAGCTTCTCCTGCAAAATTATTGGACATCATTTTTGGGACATCCCTAATATCAATGTGTTCTGACTGAAGAGCACCAGATATAGACCAACTTGTGAAGTTTTTGAGCCTTGTTACTTACCTACTTTATAGTATACTTTTATGTAAGCTAGAATGTGGTTGTCCTGTTTATAGTTTAATGAACTGTATGAAGCAATTGAATTAATTTAGTAAACTATCATCAAATGAGTCACAGGCTGTGTGTTCTGCATATTTTCCATACGGGTAGCACCACAGGACCAATAACTGCTAGAAGAGTTAGTTCCTCTGCCAGATACAAGAAAGTGCAGAAATATAGATCAAGTATGGAGACATTTCCAGATTGTAGAGCAAAGCTTATGGATGCCCAGAGCTTCCCCCCACCCCATACACATAAAAAGGGGCTGGGTTTCTATAATGCAAGATGTGTTTCCCTTCTTGACTTTTTTTTAACCTTCCCTGTATATGCCTCTATTCCCAGGTCCAAACTCTATTTCATTAACCCACCATTTAATCTTCCCCCAACGCTGAGAGGTCTCTCAGACTTTTCTGCTCCAGATTGTCCTCCCTGTTGTTAAGACAGCACAGCAAGATTTTGTCTCTCAGTGCTAGAGCAGGTAGAGATGGGAAGCAATTTACCTCCCTGCTGCACATGAAAAAGCAGTTCCTTTTCCTATTTGAACCAAAAGAGTAGGAAACCTTTCTTCCATTCTGTCCCTGAGGAGAAAAAGTTGTTCAGAGGTTGACTAGGGTTTTTTCTTCTGAAAGGCATCAGGTCCATTAAGATGACTTAATTAAAGAACAACTTTAAAGAACAACTCCCAGTTAGGTGACTTCCTTCCAGATATTGCTGGAATATTAATATCTTAATATTAATTAAGTAGGTCTGCATGAAGCTATAATTCAGTGAAATATAGAACAATGTGTATTTTTCACCCCAGAAAATATGATACATGATACAAGAAATGATTTTGCCTCAAACACTGTCCAGTCTAACTTTTGATCCAGGAAACATTTTAGGGAAGGGTCCTAGAAGCTGGAAAAATGGAGAAACGGTGCCTAACATTTCTTGTTCTGGTCCTTAAATATAATTAGAGTTGCTGGATACCGTTATCTGGCTGTTTTCTTTTGCCATGAAATGGACTACTTAGTTATGCTTGCTATGTTAGATCAAGGTTTAATAATTTCATTTTATATTTCACTCTGGATTCCCCCCTCCAAGTTTATTTTTTTGCTTTTATGGCAGTTTTTCCCCCCTCTTCCACTCTTCTAAGGCCAGCTAAAGGATAAAGTCTTCCTTTAGGAATCAAAGCCCATTTGTGGCTGTAATAATGATAAGTTTCAGAACTACTGGCGCCTGACTGCTAATGACTCAAAAGAGAACTGAATAAAAACAAGATGTTGCTTCTGGAGTCCTTCATACACTTTTCTCTGCTTATTGTCACTGCCCCAGTGGTCTGACAGAGCTGGACATCCTTACAAAATCCACTGCAGATATCACCTGTTCTTCTTCAACTGAGATGTTATCAGAATTTATTTAATTTTCATTTGGTTGTTAGTTTTAGAGCGATGACTCTCAGATATAGAGAAAGCCAGATAGATAACCCAAATAATATTTGCTTTGCTTCTGTGGGCATATGTCCTGACATATCAGGGAAAGAGTGGAATTACCTACATTGCCATTTTATATAATGAAGCAAATCCAAGCAATGATGACAGCTGTCTGATGCTTTAGATCTGATTCCAAAAAGATGCTTTACATCTCCCATATTCTGAAGCACCTTTTCAGATCAGAGTAAACTCATGAAATCCCTTATTCGTTGGCTTTCTGCCCACAGCCAGTCAATAATACGCAGCTGCTGTCACAAAGAAGATGAGGGCTTTTCCACTCTAAGATGGCGTCAGTGTGATACCCTATATATGGAACAGAATCAGTGAGGCAATCGCATTGGAAAACATAGCCAAAGGCACATAATCAATATGCTCAGAAATTCCAAATGGCTACTACGGTACAGGAACTGTGATGAGGCAATACAGATAAGGAGAGCTCAGTCTGCAAGTGTTCCACATAATTGTAATTATGTGGATTCCCATAATTCCCAAAAGCTTTAACCAAAAACTGTCTACTATTGACCTCACCCCATTCCTAAAAGAACTATAAGGGGCGGGCATAAGAGCACAAAAGTGCCTACCGTTCCTGTCCTATTATTTCCTTTCATTATATCAAATTAATATAGTTATTGCATACTTTTGCTCATATATATGCTTATATGATATGTAGTTATTTTATGTTGATGCTTGTGTATATTGTTGTGACAAAATAAAATAATAATAAGAAAAAATAATTCTCTCTCTCTCCTCCATTGCTGCTACTCCTGTGGCCTCTTTTTTCTGCAATAGCAGGAAGGCCCCTCTAAGTATAATGAAGCAAGATCCACAATAACACAATATCCATATTCTATTAAGCCATTGCTTATATTAATATTAATGGTTGCTGGATTTGGGTATGTCTACTTTAATAAAAAGAAGAACTAGGGGGTGACATGATGGCAGTGTTCCATTATCTCAGGGGTTGCCACAAAGAAGAGGGAGTCAAGCTATTCTCCAAATCACCTGAGAGTAGAACAAGAAGCAATGTGTGGAAACTAATCAAGGAGAGAAGCAACTTAGAATAGGGAGAAATTTCCTGACCGTTAGAACAATTAATCAGTGGAACAACTTGCATCCAGAAGTTGTGAATGCTCCAACTCTGGAAGTTTTTAAGAAGAGATTGAACAACCATTTGTCTGAAATGGTATAGGGTTTCCTTCCTGAGCAGGGGGTTGGAGTAGAAGATCTCCTGTTTAAATAGAATAGAATGAACTCTGTTTATTCTATTCTATTCTATTCTATTCTATTCTATTCTATTCTATTCTATTCTATTCTATTTATTCTGGTTTTATAGAATAAGTAGCAATTATCTTTGTTTGTATAACATGCTAACCTATAAATTAATATTTCTAAGTGCCCACTACATTAAAAATTTAAAAAGCCACATGTGGCTTAGTGGAATGTGGGAACTCAAGCTTTATGTGTTTGTTACCTGGAACTCCTGGGTAACTCCAGTATTTCACCTGTCATTTGACTACAGTCGTCCTCCTATTGAGTGTAAGGAAAGTATCTTTTGAATACGAGAGTCAGAGTTTGATGACAACATGCAGATGAATATGTATAGGGGTAACAGCAAGATATTTTCAAACAGCATTACATACCAGAAAGGGTAGATACTTGGATTTTATAATCTCCACCCTTATGGATTTTGTATTTTGCTGCTTGTTTGGGCAGTATGAATGTAATCATAGCTCTAAGGATATTCTTTTGTTTTTCCCTACTACTTAGCACAATCAAAAGTAAGTTTTAAAAATTATTCTCTTTTTCTTCACCGAACTCCATTAGCCAACAGCTTTTTATCCATGCTGTAATAGCAACAAGTGTTACACTCGCAGAATAATAAATACAATTTAACATTTGTAGAGATTCTCAGTCATCCAGGTCATGGTTATCCCAAAGGCTTTTTCAGGAGGCAACTGGACTTTCTTGTTTTTTCTTTTGAAGATGTTTTGCTTCTCATTCAAGAAGCTTCTTCAGCTCTGACATTTCATTCCCCACTATCCTGTCAGAATTAAAGAAGCTTCTTGGACGAGAAGAGAAACGTCTTCAAAAGAAAAAACAAGAAAGTCCAGTTGCCTCCTGAAAAAGCATCTTTGGGACAATTTAACATCACGCAAGTACTCCAAGGGAAATGTTATTTGAACACCTCATCTGCCTCACAGCTCTTTCCAGAGGATTAAAGCATCTGATCTGCCCAATTCTTTAGCAAAAATTACTGTATAGTAGCCATGAAAGCATGTTATAGGAAACAAGTCACAAATCTCATGCATAAATGCTAAATATTTTTTCAAAACACCAGTAAAGCCTTCAAAATTGTAAAAAATAGATCAGAACACCATTTTTGATATATGAAATGATGACTTGCATGTATTACTTCAAATATCAAAAGTTGTGAGTGGAGAAGGATGTCCTGACATCCACTCATAACCAATTTCATATTTGATATAAGTTTATTGGAAAACAAGGGCTATAGAATTTAATAATGCTTATTAAATTGAAAGTTTGCATAGCATTAAAATCCTAGAGCACAATTTTATACCTTGTGATATATACTAGTGATAACTCTACTTTCAGGCATACATCAATGTAACTTTCCTAAATCTGTTGGCACAATGCCATATTAACATATCTCTTCTACTAGATAGATTTGTTGACATACCGGCAAAATGCTAAGAATAAGATAAGATGGAAGGAGTAGGGAAATATCAAATCCTACATTTCAAGGATTGAGAACATAATATTCTCCACATATTAGGGCTACGCCTTTCACAGTCTCTTGTAATTTTCCATGTTGCCTAAATTTGAAGCTCAAAATGAATGACAGCCAATATAAAGAGAATTTAGTGAAGCAGGAAAGTAATAAATATATAAATGTAAAACTGAAACATGGACAAAAAGGAAGCTGAGAATAGACTGACAGTCTTTGAAATATGACTTTTTAAGGTAACTTTGAGAATCCTTGGAGTTGCAAAAGATAAAATTTTGAAGCCCCTGAGATGTAAAGGAGAAACAATAAAACTGGAATATTTGGGTCATGTATTCAGAAACAGTTCTGTGTCTTGGACTCTGCTAGAAGGAAGAGTGAAAGGGAAAAAAAGTAAGGGACAACAAAAATAACAAAAAATATAAAAAAGGAGTAGTAATGTGCAAACTGATAATGTTACCTAGCTGGGTAATGAAACATCAGGAAGAACATAACTAAGCTCAGACAGCATCAAGAACTCACTGTTCCCCCCAAATTACAGACATTCTCTTATATTGCAATTTACATAATTGGCCTTATCTAAATTAGAAAGATTGTACAGAATGACACAAAGGCGGATAGAAACAGAAGCCTCTTGAATGAAACTATTGAATGATATTGAATTATTAAAGCAGATCTAGTCTGAGACATTGCTATCCTTTGCTTTAAATGCAGCAACAATTTCTTCCTTAATCTTAGAATAAGTGGTTTGCAAAGCTTGAATGCATTGTTTGTATTACTGCAAGCTCATCATATAATAGGAAACTTTAAAATATACATGAGCCTAGTCTGTGTTCTGACCTAGGCTTCATGAGACAATAAAAAGCACACAATTAGTTCCAAAAACCCTCTTTTTATTTCAACGGCTGTGAATTCTGTTCATTCACAGCCCGTGATGAGTCACAAATAATTTGTAAAGTGTCTGACAGAAGTCTGCCGCAGTCCTTCAGGATAAGGCTGATAAGCACCCACCTTTATCTCCCTTGACATGCTGCCAAAAACCTAACTGGCAATTAGCTTTGCAAGGCCACACAGAGCACAGAGTCAAAACAGAGCTTCAGAATTGAAACTGACCAGCATGAACAAAGTTGCTTCCTGCAAAGGCTCACATGCCTTTGCTCCTCCTTTATGTCTTATGGGAAGGGCCAATCATCTCCAAGCCTTACTCCTGAGTCGCCCCTTTCGTCTTAACTGTTCTTGCCTTCTAGCAGCTCTGTGCATGTGTGCACTGGGAACAGGCTCTCCCTGTACCTCTGCCTCGCTGACGTCAGAATCTGGAGGCTCCGGAGTCAGCACATAACTCCCAGATGCCCATGGCCCCATTACTGCATCCAACACAGAGCCCTCGGCTGAGCCTTCCCCAAACTCCAGGACTGGCCCATGTTCCTCCCCAACCTCCTCACTGTCCGACTCTGCTATCAGCTCTGTAGGCTGCCCTCGGACCATAAGAATCTGTACAGATGTCTCACTGCCTATCTATGCTTATGATAGTTTATTATTTATTATGAACTTCATATTTTGATTCTGCCACTGATGCAAACTAATAAAATTCTCTCACTTTTGATTTAGTTAAGGTAATGTATATATTTTGAATCATATTATCTATGTCATATATGATCAGACTTCTACATAAGAACTATGACTTTGTTTTCTGTGTTATAACACCTTATTTCATTGTCTTTTCTCCTGGTCTGTAAACCAGAAACTCTAGTGAGGTAAGATGCAGAAAAAAATGAGTGAATGTATCAAAATATTACAAACAAACTTAGCAATATTCAGAATCAATTTGCAGCAATGCTGGCCAAAAAATTTGATCACTACAAAATGTATCATAAAGAACGGTTAGATAAGAATAGTAAGTGAAAAGATAAAAAATAGAAATTCGCAATTAATGTCAACAGTCTATCTTGACTTCCATCATCTTGGATTTATAATAAAATGCCAGATTCCCCCTAAGGCTTTCGGCTGAAAAATCTGGGATATATAGCTCCAAAACATCTGGACAGACCAAATCACCATTTGCAGCTTTCAAATCTGCAGTACGTTTGCAACAAAATGAAACAATATGAAGGTTTCTACATGCATGCCACCTAGGCTGACAGTTGCTGGAATTTGGATATTTTACCCTTTTGACCCTGCTCTGTCATGCTCTCTAAGAGTGAAATAATATTCCAGAAGAACCATAATTAAGGTTCTGGTCTCTTCAGCCAATTGAGCCTTGGTATACCCAACAATTAATGTTTGTTGTACCCATGCTAACCACAGCGATCTAAATTGGGCCTGGTTTTTTTTTTTTAGTTTTTTTTTAACTTTTGTGATTCCTTAAGGAAATTTTGGTTAGTGCGCATTGCAGCCTTAGTGACTCAAAACAGGGAAATGAAATAATATTGCAAATATATTTAACAAGTTGAATACCCTGTGACAAAATAGATGAGGGATAATATGAAAAAGAAGATCAAATAAGATGAGAAAAAAGGAGGACTTCTATAGTGTAAAATGTGTTTTTTTTTAATGGAAACATTATGATGTTCTCAATGTTTATTATTAAACATTTCTCAATGTTTATTATTATTCACTTCATCTCCACAACTTAGAAGAGCTTAACAGGGCAATGCTAACTTTATCAGTCCTCAGAAAGATTCTAGATATACAAATAGTTAATGTATGCCCAGTGGTGGGATTCAAATAATTTAACAACCGGTTCGCTGCCTTAATGATTTCTTCCAACAACCAGTTCACCATTGGTTAAGGACTGTATGGTTAAGTGGGCACAAAATTTTCAACAACCAATAATGTTGGAAACTTGGGAAAGAATTTGGGTGAGGAATGTTAAATTTACACAAGCGCAAAATTTGAGAGAAAATTTTTATAAGATGTTTTATAGATGGCACTTAGACCCCAAAAAGTTGTCATGTATGTATCCTAATGTACAGGTTAAATGTTGGAGATGTGATTGTGAAGATGCCACTTATTACCATATAAGGTGGACTTGTAAAAAAGTTAAAGCATTTTGGATTAAAGTATGGTGGATTATGCAGAATATTTTGAAAAAGAAGATTAAGTTTACTCTGCAGTTTTTTTTTACTAGGAATAATTATGGATTGTACAGCTATAAAGACTAAACTGATTTTGAACTTAATAACAGCCGCAAGACTTTTGATTGCTCAATACTGGAAAAAGAAGAACTACCTACAATTGAAGTATCAAATCTGGCAGAAATGGCAAAAATTTCTGCTTATTTGAAAGACTATACACAAGAAAAATATATTTTAGAATGGAAAATGTGGATTGATTATATTCAAAATAAGTATCAGATAAAAAAATATCAAATAGCATATGAGTAAATTTAGGAATTGTTCTATATTAGATATATTTTTAAAGGAGAGAGGAATTGAGAGTGTGTTGATGTGTGGAGTGACTAGAGATTATAATTTAAGATTTATTTTGGATTATGATTGTTAGTTTTGACACCCCGCATTTTGTTCTGGGAAGTCTTGGGGGGGTGGGGGGTAAGGGGGAGGGGAATTAAGGGGGGGATGAGGGTAGAAAATGGAATGATGGTTAATGTACAAGGATTATTGAAGATGCATAAATATAATTAATGTACGGTCGGGTCTTCCCAGCTACCATTTCAGAATGGTGGGGAGGGAGAAAGGAGAAGAGAGTAGGAGGTAGGAAAGAGGAGAAGAGGAAGAAAGAGGGATAGAAGAGGGAGAAGGAAGGTGTAGGGGGGAGGGAGGAGAGGATGTAGATAAGAGAAGGGGAGGAAGGTGTGGAAAGTAGAAGAAGGTAGAAGAGGGAAGAGAGTTAAAAGGAGGGGGTGGTGACTGGGCAAGCCCAACTAATTATATATGACTGTACATTAAATATGTTATTGGATATGAATGTAAAAACAAAACTTTTTCATAAAAAAAGAAAAAAAAAAGAAAACCAGTTCACCAAACTGCTCAGAAAGTTAACAATTGGTTCTCCCGAAGTGGTGCGAACTGGCTGAATCCCACCACTGTGTATGCCATGATATCATAACTGCCGCCAATCATTAAATCTTTCACCCACAGATTTGCTACTACATTGCCATGGAGCTCTTGCATTTTTTACAACTGATCTTCCTTCCTTCACTGCCATCTCTCATAAGGCAGCCATAAAAGGAATTTGAATTCCAAAGCGTTAGACAAATGTAGTGTAGATACATGGCTTGTAGAAGGGGACCAGCAAGTTATTTTTACTTTTCTGGATACATACTAGGATTAGAGACCAACCCTTAGCTACTGGTCAGCTTGGAGGCAGCTGCTGCAAACTATAGACTTGCAAAACATAGACACACCTATGATTATAATCAAGGTTACAGTGTCATTAATATCCACCAGTGTTTAAATACAGTAAAATAACTTGGAAGCATATTAAATAAATGAAATGTGTGTTGGCATAGCCTAACAAGCCTCTAATGGCACACGGAAATGTTTTATATATTTAAAAAGTGTGTCTTTTTTTTTTTATTCAAAAAGTTTTACAAAAAATTTTACCCCACCCCCCTTTCCCCCAGCCCCCCTCCCCTCTCCCTTCACAAACCGCCCTCCACCCTCCCCGGAACAAACACAAGGTATAGTTAAAAATAAAACAAACATATGCTAAAAAAAATTTCCCCCCCAAAACTATTATACCAATTTTCCCTCTCTAGCTCTGACTTCCTCCTTACATAACCAAAATCCTTCAAAAAAGAAAAGTTAACAATTAACAGTAATAAAATATGTAAATCAATAAAAGAAATTAATCCTAAAGTATTTAAAACCAGCTAGTGCATAAAAATCCAATCCAATTCAAAGAATATCTCCCTTATAGTTTCTATAACCATATAGTTTCCCCCCAAAATCTTTCTTACGTAAGATCTTTTGAGAATATTCTATTTGCAATTCAGTACAACACATTATATAATTTGAATACAAGAAATTACAGTATCTATTCAACTTTAGTCCTAGTCTTTTATGATAGACGTGAAACATATAATCAACCCATTTCTTCCAGATCTTTCTCACATAAAGTCTTTCATGAACGCTAATATTTTTATCTGTTAATATTTCAAACAAAACTTCTTTCCAGGATAATACTTTTATCTCTTGCCATTTTTTTGAGACATTAGTCTCTGTCTTTCCTTCATTACTCCTTTTAAAAAGTCAATCACAATATTTCCTAATAGTTCTTTATGTCCAACAATCCACAAGTTACTGCCATATATTCTATCAGTCTGGAAAGAGAACTCTTGGAAAGCATTAATCCTGTGAATTTTTCCGGTTCAGGAGGCAGCCTCTTGTAACACAGATTCAGGCATTTCATCTAAACTTTTTAGAAAAAGACTCTTTACATCATTTTGTTTATTCATGATCATATCTTCATTTTTATCCGTTTTTGTTTGCACTTCCATTCCATATTCCAAGTACCGATTACACTGGTTAATTTCCTCCAAGCTCTCATCCAAAACGTCCCCATTTTTTATCAATTCGTATTTTTGAATAATTAAATACATTCTTTCTGTATAATCCTGTATAAAGTCACAAATCCATTCTTCTGAAAGAACCTTCATGGCAAAGTTCTTGCTGAGAATCCCCTTATGAAATACTTAAACAAACTAATATAATCCAACAGTCCACAGTCCAACACAATAAGATAAAATCTCCATTCACTTTCAGTTTCTCAGCAAGGCTCCTTTCCACTTTACTTTCAGTTGCTCTCAAACGCCATTTTAAACAGTCAGTTAAAGCAAGGGGGAAAAAAATTCTCTTTTTAAAAGGTGGAAGTCAGGAAATCAAAAATACTTGCAATCCAATAATTGTTCACTTGTGCTTCTTCCGTCTGCATATAGAAATCCACAAAAAGAAATCAATTGAGCAGAGGTGGACACCTTCCTCTTTTCCTGGTTTTGCAGGAGCGCGCTGAATACTGGAGATTAAAGCAGGATTAAATGGGACTCAACCCTTCGGGACTTTGCATAACAAAAACAAAGCCCCTAGGGGAATCTACCACTCCCCCCCCGCCTGCTCTATTCTCTCTCTTTCAACCAGAGAGGGAAATCGAAGCCGGGAACAGCTGTTCGTCGCTGTTTTCACTGGCTTTTACCATATCCAGTGCGGAGTGCCATAAATTAGCACCCAGCAAGAAAGGTGGCGCCAACCGGAAGTCCTAAAAAAAAGTGTGTCTTGATTTGAGGGAGAGAAATTAAATCTAGAATCCTTTCTAAATATGTGTGCAGACAACTTTAAGGTCCCAGTCTTTGAATGATTTCTAAACTTAGAAAAAGTTTTGATGGGGAAAAGGAAAAAAAATGAACTACTGGACTATGCTCGCACATTAATCTATATTCTATCTAAGTCTGATGATGTTTGAAAATTACTGTCTTCAAAGATGATAGAATCTTGATTTATTTTCTAGTGACAGCAGCTAAAACAGGTAGCCTTGACAACATTCTGTTATAACAACTGTAATTCATTTATTAAGCACATTTACCTTAAGAAGTCTCTGATTCAAACCTTGAATTTAATCTCTATATAGGGAAAGGCTTCCCTATATTACAGAGGCATCCTTGGTTGAGACATGTCTGTATGAATCCTAAGTCATATTTTCCTAGTGCATTGTGTAAACCCAAGAAATAATTGACTAGAAAACTCATTGAAGATACATGTTCTGGTCAGATCTTGCCATAATGATCTGAATGAAGACTAATTCATTCTTTTTCCTTCAAAAGCAAACAGAAGGGCTACCTTAGCTTATGCTTTTAGGCAATCATCTAGTTGGGTTTGAAAAATTACAGGATTCAGGACCAGTTCTGGGGAAAAACACCTCTATATGTAGAATTCTTCTAAGGATTCAGCTGGAGGGTGATTAAAAATTATTAAATATTAATGATTTTGAAAACATGTTTGAATATATTATACTGAATGTTCAGTCTAACCACCCTGCTGAGGTTAACTTTAATTCATCCTTTTTCTGCATAAAAGAAATGCCCAGAATCAACTGTGCAATAATACTTTCAACTACTAAATTTATTTATATCTATCTTTCTTTTGTTTATGGGTTTGAGTGGCTTCTAAGTAGTCCCATAAAATTATGGTACAAAAAAGTAAGAAATACAAACAATCAGTAACATATTAAAAAATCCAAGGACATAAACAATAATGAGGCCTAAGACATTCCATATGCGTCTGTGAAGAGTCATGTTTTCTAATAGCATGGGAGTAGGGCACATTTGTGGGGGTTGGTGGTTTCAGAGATAGGGGGCCATTACTGAGAAGATTTGAGAACAGGGTCCCTTTAGGTCAGGGGTCTCCAACCTTGGCAACGTTAAGCCTGGAGGATTTCAAGTCCCAGAAAAATATACATCTTTGTTTCATTCCCTTTCATATTCTGATCTCTGATTTTAATTCTTAACTTCTTGTTTATCATAAAGATTCCACAGAAGAATAATCAGGTGTTCTGGCACACCCATTCATTAACCTTAATACATTCCACATTCTGAGATGATCAACAAAATCAAAGGGCTTGTTGCAGTCAATGAAGAAAAGGGAAACTTTTTATGTTCTCTTGCTCTCTATTATCTGGTTTATATTAGTTTTCTGATCTTGTGTCCATTGCTGTTTTTTAAACAAGCCCACTCATTTTCTCCACATGTTTGGCTCTGTTCATTCAGCAAAACTTTGTTTTTGTGAAGAATTAATGGTTTGGTACGCTGCACATTTGTAACCTGCTCAGGTTTGGTATAAACACCAAACTTTCCAGTCTCTAGGTCACACTATCTTACCCATGCTTGTTGACACCAGGACTAATAAATACTTTAAAGAATTTTCTCATTAAAGTTAGCACAACTCTTAAAACAATAACTCATTTTTCTCAGGCTCACACAGAAGCTTCTTCTTCTGTATCTTCCATGCATGCATTCAAGCATCATTCTATCCATCCATCCAGTAAGGAACTGAATATACCAGGGGCATCCGTCACAGTGTACACTGTCATGTTCTGGACCAACAATAGAACATCTGGGTGGTCTTTGAGGGATTTCCCATGTAGAATGCATTGAGGTAATCAAAACAGGGGGTAACCAAATCACGAATGACCATGAGCAAGGCCCCAAAGTCCAGGAAGGGGCACAAATGATGCAGTAGAGAAATCTGTGCAAAGGCCATGCCTCCAGCCATGGTTTCCACCTCTCTTTAAGCAGGATTTGTGTCCAGGAGAACCCCCAAGTTGTACACCAGCATAGTCCAGGGAGTTTTTATCGCATCCATAGTCAAAGATGAAATATCATAGCAAACACCTATACCCCATTCCTTCTTGCCAGGATTGTTGAAGCCAGTTCCTCCTCATCCAGATCCTTACAATCTCTGGGCACTCAGCCAGCACTGCTACAACATCATCTGGCTATGGGTAGAGATATACAATTGGATATCATTAGCTTGGCCCCAGGAATCCTGACCACTTCTTTAAGAGCAACCGATTCAAGCTCCTCTCATATAACATGGCTCAGACTTGTCTGTCACCTTTCATCCATCCATCCATCCATCCATCCATCCATCCATCCATCCAGTAAGGAACTGAATATATTGGTACGATCATCATAGTACCAATGGAACTTCTGAATGTGCTAATTCACTGGTATAGCAAAACCTGTACTGTTATGTAAATTACCAGCAAACTAATTGGGTCAAATTCCTGCATTTTGCAGAGGTGGCACATAGCAACTTGGTGCACAGCAACACTTTCAAGGTGGCCACAAGAAATTAGTTTGTGCACATGCCAGAGCTCCCACAGGAAGCCCCATCCTCAGTGTCATTAGCTGTGGATGGATACTTTGAAAGCCACATGATGCACCGTGTATAAGGCGCTGAATAAGACTAGGGAAAGTCAAAAAGACAAGCAGATCAGAGAAGATCCCCCCAGAGAGAGTTTAGAGTGGGGGATAATGTGTATTTGTCCACAAAATATTTAAATCTGAGGCAACCTTATAAAAAGTTAGGTCCCAAATACATAGGGTCTTTCCAAATCATCTGGATCATAAATCCAGTGACAGTGGAGCTGAAGTTGCCAAATAGTCTCAGGTACGTTTATCCGGTATTTCATTGCAGTCTTTTAAAACCCTTTTGGGACTCTGGGTTGAGACCAGAGAACTACCTCCTCCATCCATCCTAGTTAAGGGGGAGGAGCACTATCGGGTCAAAAAGATTCTTTATTCTAGATATCACAAGGGAAAGTTACAATATCTAGTACTGCTGAAGGGCTAACCTTTAGCAGATGCTGAGTGGGTGGTTGCTCCAGATATTAGGGCTGCAAGGTTAGTTAAGAAGTTTCACATTAAGTACTCTCAGTGGCCCCAACAGGGAATGCAGAAGTAGTTGGTTTGTAAGTAATAATGTGTATATATGTTTATTATTCTTTCAGGTCTACCCTTCTTACAGGGGGTTGGCATGTCAAGACTGATTTGCACTTTCATACATTTTTCCTTCGCTCACAGCTTGACAATAACAGGGAGGGGGGATAGATGGAATGCAAGGGTGGGAGAATGTTATTCAAGCATCTGTTAGCACCATGAGACATTGCTGGCATCTCAAGGACACACTGAGGTCCCGACTCCCAGCGTGACTGACTGTTTCCCATAACAAAATGAACTGAACTGATTGGTGGATGTTTTGGACTATGGGAAAAGTGGGAATTAACTACACTTGCTTTTGCACGGGAAACTCAGAGCTGGTTTCGCTTCTTCTGTGCCAATGTGGTTTATTCACTAAAGTTTTATACTCTTGGTAAAATAATGTCCCAGGGGTTCTTTTTTTTTTTTAATTTGCCAACTGGACAGTCGACACAGATTCCAACTCCAAGTGAAGTTGAGTGATTCTACCTGACAGATGCTGACAATCTTCCTTACAATTCCTCACAGAGAATCTACTAAGTGTTGTGTCTTGCCCGCCCTCAGAGCAGCCGGGGCCTTCTTACCTGCTCCCGAACACTGAGGAATGTATGCCTCCCGGCCCAAGTCCTGGCTCCATGCCCACACAAACTGCAGAAGAAGGAGCATCTCCCGGCCCCAGCCCTGACTCCATGCCCAGGCAAACGGAGCAGCTAGACCCCTCCCCCTCCTCCACAGCATGTGAGCCTGAGGAGGGTTTATTCCCAACAGCTGCTGATTGGTGTGACCCTCGCATCAGAAGGCTGGATAGGTGGAGGCAACAGAAGGAAGGGAGGGGCAGGCCTTAATGAGTGCTGAGTCATGGAGCCACACCCCATGGCCTATATAAAGGATCTGCTTTCTGGCAGTCTCTGAGTCAGGCAAAAGTCGAACTTATCTTGCTGAAGTCACTTACTGGTCTCCTGCCTGCTCTGAGGACTTTGCTAGGACTTTGGGCAGAGCTGCAGAGGCAAGCCTGATTCGGATTTCCCTGACCCGGCCGTCAGCAGAGGAGTGGGACACGACACTAAGGCTCCCATCCTCCTTATCCAGGAGGGACCTGGTTACCTGAAACAGAACAGCTAGTTGGCTACCTGTAGATGCAATAAAGGTGGAAAAGTAATTGTACTAAATCTCTCCAGCATCTGTTTGAAGAACTCAATTAATGAGGCAATTTATTTCAGTGGTTGACATCTCATACTGTCAAGACAGTTCTTCTACTATCTAACCTAAATCTGCTTCACTCTCACTTGTACATGGCAACTCTTTAGATGTATGAAATTGTTAGCACATCTCCTCTCAGTCTTCTCCTCTGCAAGCTAAACATACCCATTTTCTTTTACTATTCCTGATATGGCTTTCTTTCCAGTCTCCTCACCATTTTGACAGGCTTCCTCTGAAATCACTTCAGTCTCTTGATGTCATTCTTGGACTGTGGTGCCCAGCAATGGATATGGTATTCCAAGTGGCTCTGGCCAAAACAGAATAGAATGAGACAATAACCACCTATGATCTGGAGTTCCTATGATCTGGATATTCCAAAACAGCATTTGCCTTCTTAGCATTACACTTTTGGCTAATGTTTGCAATCTACTACCACAGTCCTTTATACATATATACTTTTGCCCTCAAACTTTCCTCAGGTGCAGATCGTTGCATATTTGCCTGTACATTTTGATCAAGCCTTCCAGAGAAAACTCAAAAAAAATTTCAACCCTTTCATCCATGTTCAACAGCCCAAGGCCTAATAGAGGGCCCATGATATGCTATTCAATACTGCTTTCCAATCTGAAATGGAGCTGTTTATGAGTACTCTTTGGGTGTGGTCATTCATTAATAGTTGTACCCTCTAACTCACTTCATTCATGAGAACATTGTAAGAGAATTCACTGAATGTTTTGTTGAGGTAAGGGTATAGTGTCTAATGCATTTTCCCAATTTATTTAGCTAGTAATTATGTTGAAAGGGGAGATCAGCTTAATCTGGTATAATTTGTTGTGAAAAAACTCATGTTGGTTCTTGTTAATTATTGCATTCCTATCCAAATGTTCACAAACGTACTTTTGAATACTCTGCTCCAGGATCTTCTTGTTCATATACAGTAGATGTTAAGCTGATAAGTCTATAATTTCCCAATTCCTCCACCTTCTTTTTGATAGGAAAAACAAGGGCAACATTTGCTCTTTTCAGTTTTCTATCATCTTACCAACTCAACAGACATTCTCAAAAACTAGAATGTGCATCTTTGCAAACTCTGCTCCCCTGTTGTAGTTCTTTCCGTATCCTAGGATGTGAGTCATTTGGCCCAGGAGACTTGAATTCATCAAAATCATCTACAATATCCACAGTTACTGGTGATTGCCTTGTGTTCTTATTTGGTTGTAAGTCCTTTAAAGTCTCTTTAAATGTCTCCTTCTTTCATAAATTTAATAGGATGTATGTTTTATCTGCAGTTTTTTGTTGACATCTCCCATTTTTCATTCTAATAAGAATAGAATAGAATAGAATAGAATAGAATAGAATAGAATAGAATAGAATAGGATAGGATAGGATAGGATAGGATAGGATAGGATAGGATAGGATAGGGTAGGGTAGGGTAGGGTAGGGTAGGGTAGGATAGGATAGGGTAGGATAGAATAGAATAGAATAGAATAGAATAGAATAGAATAGAATAGAATAGAATAGAATAGAATAGAATAGAATAGAATTTTATTGGCCAAGTGTGATTGGACACACAAGGAATTTGTCTTGGTGCATATGCTCTCAGTGTACATAAAAGAAAAGATACGTTCATCAAGGTACAACATTTACAACACAATTGATGGTCAATATGTCAATATAAATCATAAGGATTGCCAGCAACAAGTTATAGTCATACAGTCATAAGTGGAAAGAGATTGGTGGTGGGAACTATGAGACGATTAATAGTAGTGCAGATTCAGTAAATAGTTTGACAGTGTTGATGGAATTATTTGTTTAGCAGAGTGATGGCCTTCGGGAAAAAACTGTTCTTGTGTCTAGTTGTTCTGGTGTGCAGTGCTCTATAGCATCGTTTTGAGGGTAGGAGTTGAAACAGTTTATGTCCAGGATGTGAGGGATCTGTAAATATTTTCACGGCCCTCTTCTTGATTCGTGCAGTATACAGGTCCTCAATGGAAGGCAGGTTGGTAGCAATTATTTTTTCTGCAGTTCTAATTATCCTCTGAAGTCTGTGTTTTTCTTGTTGGGTTGCAGAACCGAACCAGACAGTTATAGAGGTGCAAATGACAGACTCAATAATTCCTCTGTAGAACTGAATCAGCAGCTCCTTGGGCAGTTTGAGCTTACTGAGTTGGCGCAGAAAGAACATTCTTTGTTGTCCTTTTTTAATGATGTTTTTGATGTTGGCTGTCCATTTTAGATCTTGTTTGCAGTATCATCTTTGGTAGGATTTTTCATCCTTTTACACCCAGGATTTCTAGCCATTGGATCTGCCTTCCCTTCCATCTGATTTGAACAGATTCAACGATTCTGAGATCAAGTACACATAATGAAAGCCATGTTAGCCTGGAGAGGTACAGTGAATACCATTGTATAAATTAGCCTGATTATAGTTATTTTCTACTTAGGCTACCATTTAAGATTTTATTCTTTTGTTGTTGTTGTAGTAGTTGTAGTTATTAGTGGTGGGCATCCTCAATTATACACAAATGGGCATTTAAAATAAACATGGTAGAGCTATTTATAGGTATGCAGCAATAGTGGGTTTCAAAATTTTTTACTACCGGTTCTGTGGGCGTGGTTTGGTTGGCACGGCATGGCTTGGTGGATATGGATAGGTGGACATGGCAGGGGAAGGATACTGTAAAATCTCCATTCCTTCCCCAATCCAGGGAAAGGTTACTGCAAAATCCCCATTTCTTCCCAATCAGCTGGGACTTGAGAGGCAGAGAATAGTTGGGGGTGGGGCCAGTCAAAATTTTTACTACCGGTTCTCCGAACTACTCAAAATTTTTGCTACCGGTTCTCCAGAACTGGTCAGAACTTGCTGAAACTCACCTCTGGTATGCAGTGAAAATGGCTGATGGGGATAGCCATGGATTGTCCACTTGATTTCCTTTCTCCCTAGTCAGAATCAAAGTATAGTATATATGTACATGTTTCAGGGTGTGGGAGGAAATGCTGAAAAACAAATTATACAGCTTTAGCCCACTTTGATTGATCAGAGTTATAATAGTTCTATTACTGGAATGTATATGACTCAGTAGCACCAAATCAGCACTTATAACTTTATTTGGGGAGTGGAAGGAGGCACTGAATCCTGTCAGAAGAATGTGGGTTGTCTTGGATATTGCATAAGTGATCCAAATGTACGCCAGAATTCCATCCTCCAAATCTTGGTAATGAGAGCTCCCAACTGCTGTACAGATAACAGTAGATCCGGGAAATTATGGAATATCCAGAGAATAACAGAGTTGGAAGGGGCCTTAGAGGTCTTTTTGTCCAGCCTACTGTAGGAGATCCTATACCATTTCAGACAAATGGCTATCCAGTCTCCTCTTAAAAGCCTCCACTGATGAAGCACCCACAAGCTCTGAAGGGAAGCCATTCCACTGATTAATTGTTCTCACTATTAGGAAATTTCTCCTTAATTCTAGGTTGCTTCTCTCCTTGATTAGTTTCCTCCCATCCATTGTTTCTTATCTTGCCTTCAGGTCCATTGGAAAATAGATTGACCCCCTTTGCTTTGTGGCAGCCCCTGAAATATGGAACACTGCTATCATGTCACCTCAGCTAGGCTAGACTCAGCTTTCACTAGGCTAGACAAACCCAATTCCTGCAACCGTTCTTCATGTGCTTTAGCCTCCAGCCCCTTCATCATCTTTGCTGCTTTTCTCTGCATTCTTTCCAGAGTCTCTATATCTTTTTTCTAATATAGTGACCAAAATTGGATGCAGTATTCTAAGTGTAATCTTACTAAGATTTTATAAAGTGATACTAATACTACATATGACTTCAATCCCTCTATCCCTTTCAGGAATGGTAATAGTCTATTTTGAATTTTATGTTTCACTGATTTTCAGTCAAATGCAAACAACTGTAAAACAGAGGATTTTTAATTTGCCCAAGACCAATAACATTGCAAGGCTCTAAAATTGACTTTACTATATTTTACAATTTGGATTAGGTGACTTAATGTATGGGTCCAATCAAGATCCTGGGACAAAATAAAGTTAGAAGTTCCTCAAACTAGGCCTACAGTTTACTAAAATAGATCATCAGTTATACTGTTAATTTTAGTAGTTATATATTGTTCATAGCAGAATTAATAAATAAACTCAATGGTTCCAGAATTGTTTTGCTTTTGAAAAAAAAAATCAAGTAAATAAAATATTCACATGAAAATGGAATTATACAGTATAGCAACTCAGCTAGAATTTAACAAATATTTAACTATCGCTTGGATGTTATTTTGACTTATCTCTGTTCATATTAAACTAAATATGATACACAGTTGTGAGATAACATTCCCTCAATCGCTATTCCCACTCCATCTCAATATTTCATCTCAATATTTCTGATGGAAATATTGAAAGGTAAAAGGAGTTTAAAGTATAGTATAATGTAAGCTTTATAAAAGAAACCATGGGAAATAACCAGAGACTAGATATAAAAAAATTTCTTTAGAAAAATCTAGTTTCCTGTCTTTGCATCAGATAGAAAAAAGACAGCCATGCCAAACACTACATACAACACGTTGGAAAGATGATCTAATAGTCGTAATATTGTAAGGTGTCACATAGGCCTTTTTTTATTTTCAGATCTTCTTTGAGTTTTCTGTAGGGTCAATAACTTTTCTACAGTCTTTCATTTCTTTTTCTCATAAGAGCAGTTCAAAACTGCTTTTAATATCTTAATCTTTAGGTACTTCCACTCATTTTAAACTATAGCTATCCTACAGCTATTCTCTTCAACAATGTATTAATAGTAATTGTCTGCAGAATTATTGTTAAAAATTATCTTCTGTGTGGATTAGTATGTGCTGTTTGTAAATGTTTACAAACATTTTTTAATGTTTTAATTTAATATTTTAATGTAAATGTTTACAAACATTTTGTAAATGTTGTTTGTAAATCATTTGTGTTGTAAATGTTGTACCTTTGATGAAGGTATTTTTTTTCCTTTCTTTTTCTTTTTCTTTTATGTATACTGAGAGCATATGCACCAAAACAAATTCCTTGTGTGTCCAATCACACTTGGCCAATAAATTCTATTCCTTTCTAATTATTTGAAAGTAAAACTAAAAAGATGATTTGTCATATTATCTTATTTTTCTCAGCATGTACTATATTCCATTCCATGTTATATCTTTTTTACTGTCTTTGCATCTGAAACTATCTGAATACATTTGAAATTATGAATGAAATGAAGGATTTAAGAGACTCTACGATAGCGAGATCTTTGTGAAACAGTTGGAGAAACCTCTTAATCATTAGAACCACTGAGCAAAGTAGAAGTAGCCCTTGGGTGTTACTGATTTCTTTCCAAGATTATAGGCGACAGACTTTTCAACATAGTGTCAAGAATGCTGAAAAACATTAAAAGGATAAGGAATACTTGCTAACCTTGATTTTGGAATCACTGCCTAAAGCTCCACTGGAGTCTTTTCAACACTTTTCAACAAATGAGAAAGGTTCTTTCTTTTGTTATTCCCTGATTAAACTAATTCATGTCTGAATTTCCCACCCCCCTTACAATAGGATAATTGGAAATAAAACTTGGAACCTGAAGGACTCTGATGAATAAGCATCATTTAGCCTCAGGAATTAATGAACTTAGACGCAAGTTAATTCTGAGCACACTCAGGAATAGCTTAACCTTGTAAGCTATCTCAAAAACAGAACGTTCTTGCCACTGTATTTTTTTAAATAAGCATAGTAAAAGCAAATAATATTCCGGTCCCCCAGACCAACTCATCGAACCATCTACTTTTCTGAGCCTATGTAATTCATGCAGAATTGTGTTTTCAGAACGATTCTGAGGTGACTGCTGATTGCATTAGCCTCAAAGGAGGTCACAGTGGAGCAATGCTGAGTTCAAAGCAGTGACAAAGTAAAGCCGATTTTTTTAATTTATTTTTTTGGGGGGGAGGAAAGGCTAAAAGAAAGTCTTCGGAGAATTTCTGTTCAAATTATCTCTCCAGTTAGGAAAAGGAAACATCTTTAAAAGTACTTAAGTACCAAGTGAGTGACCCTTCACTGTTGGAAGGTTGCCTCACTAATGATGCAGAGAAGAAAAACAGCCATTTCTGGCAGACTTGTTTCATTGCCAGACAAAAAGGTTCAAAATGCCTGCTCAAAATAAATATAGCTTGGAAACCTGGCAGAAGAAGGCAATCTGACAGCCAAGACTTAGCTCATCCTGGGGGGCAACCCAGGAAGATGCTTACGTCTTATCCCCCATTTCAGTCTGCAGAATAGCCTTGTAATTGCTTCTAATCCAGATGTGTGGGTATGGAATGTTTCCTTTCTAGGATGCAAACAAGAAACAGCATGAATGCAAGAGCTGCTGCATCCTCTTGGGCTGTATTCCTGAGAGACAAATTTTCAAACAGAAGCACGGTTTTCAAAATGCTACACGTGGGGAGTAAAAAAAAGAAGAAGAAGAATTATGTCCTCAGTTGTGCTGAGTTGCTGTGATAGTGTCAAAAGAAAACACCAAATAAAAATAAAGGCAGGGGAAATAGGAACATTTGGAGAAGCAATAGAATGAATTGTGTTGTGGAGGAAGGCTGCGAAAAACATTTTGATCATGCTAATAATAGATCAATGTACTATAATTTTAAAATATCACCCGTTTTTGTCAATAAAAAAATATCCAAATCATTTCCACCACTCTGTCCTCCCATGAATAATGTAAAAATAAATGAATTTACCCCTCCCGATTTTCTAAATAGATTGAAGCGCAGTTGGGGGTACCTTAAAAAAAGTTTTTAACATTGTCTGGACAAACACCCTCTCTCACACACACACACAATTTGGACCATTATCTGAAAGTAGGAAAAACAAGGTGAGTAATGGAGGTGAAAAATTCAGAATGAAAATGAGTTTCCTAGGAGAAGAAAGAAACAAATTCAAGAAGATTAGGACTAAATTGAATTGAGTATTCCAGAAAGATTATATACAACAGTCAACATTCCCTCCTTCGCTGATCAATCCTTTAGTTTGTATAATATTTGAAGCTTATATTTCAATATACCGAATACACAAATTGCATGTATATAAATGTACTTCAAAATTATTTAAGGATTTAATGATTTTTCTGAAACCTGGTGCTCACCAGTTTTGTCATATTACAGCTCTTCCCATTTCTGCAGTTAACAAAACTATGAAGCTTGGATAAGCTGCATTAAGCTCACGAGCTCAATTGTTGTTACTAACATTGAGTCATGCACATAAAATTAAGAAGAAAAAAGCTCCCCAAAACCTCATACAAAAATTAAAACCTCACAAATACCCAAATATTAACCAAAGCTATAAAAGTATTGTTAATTAATTATGAGCCCTCGGTTTTGGAAAGTGAAATCAAGTATTCCAAAAATTCTATAACGTAACGTGAGATCATACTTATTGTTTGGTAGCTGATTAAATGCTCCTTATAAAATAAAGCAAAAATTATACAAGCTTTTTTTTAAAATTCAGATAATCTGCATATTTAAAAGTGCAGTATATGTTGTTCTAGAGATTTATCAACTATTGAAGTCTCTGACTTGATAATATGCTGTTTTAGTCCCACACAATCTAATGTCCATCATAGGCTAATAAAAATACCCAACATTCTTTCTTTTTCTATTTTGTTTTATCTTCCTTTCCCTCAAAATTAACCAAGATGTTTGACCCAGAAACTATAAAGTTTGAAAAGCAGAAGCATGGTAAAGGGCTCCCCAAATTTGGCTTTTTGCAATTATTAAACTTAATATAGTTCACAGCTGTTTTGCATCACCCCCTCTTTTTCCTCTTTTGGTTCATCTGATAAACTTTACCTTAAATATATCAAAGAAGTAGCCATGCTTGAACTAACTCCCTAATGTGATTAACATAAGGAATTTCCTAAAGAACAAAATTCTTGAGCCACTTAAAATGAACCAATTATGGCAGCTACTTTAATGAACGTAAATCCACTTCAAGAGCATAAAATATTATCCTGAGAATATAATTTTGTGCAACTGATTAAGTGTACTCTGGTCTGTACAACTTATGTCACAACTAGCTGGTTAGTTCTTAAATTATGATAAGACACTTTTTTCCCCCTTGATACAAATGTCAATTTGTTTTGAAATGATTACTAGAAAGTATGCAGAGCAGTTTAATACTGAAACGCTATTATAAGTCTCCATTTGATGATATTCACCATGTGTTCCCTAAAGATTCCAGTATTTTAAAGCTCTCCACAGATAGGAAATAACTTTTGGTGCCCAGCCACATAAGTAGCACTTGAATTCAAAATCAAATCGGCAAAACTCAAGATAAATACCGAGTTAAAATAGCCAATATGGACTCTGTAAAATGAGATCATGTTAAACAAATATCCTAAGCTAGAAGAACTTCCATACATATAGCACTGAAGTCATTTTGAATGATACCTTCTCAAAGGTTCTTGAAAAATTATGCTGCCATGACATAAACAAGAAATTATTTTTACTAAGCGGGAGATGGTTAAACAAGATGTTGAAATATAAACAGTCATTTTTATAATGGAAAGAGGTGAAAAATAATGTGACCTAAAGAATCTGCTCTCCGCAGTATATTTAATGATCTGGAAACCAGTCAACAAAAGGCACTTTCACACCACCATCATTTCCATTCCCCAACCTCTCAACCTTTTCATTTCCATTGACCTCAAAAAGCCGAGGGGGAATGCGCAAAAACTTCATTCAGTCAACCACCTCTGAACTACCCAGTGATCCCGAAAGAGCCAAATTTCTCGCAGAGCATTCCACAGAAAAATAAATGTATAGTAATTCTTCCCCTGTTATGCTCCTAGTTTATACCGTGTGCATCTGTTTAGTCATAATAAATAAACATATCTGAGTGGTTGCTTGTATATGGAATTGCACAGTCACCAAACCATCTTCCTCTTCAATCACCTCTAGAACAAGCAAGTGAAGCGAGATCAGGCAATAGTATCTGTGCTGCATTTTCAGATAACCTGCATACAACTGCGGGGGGAAATGACTTACTCCAAAACAGACAAATCATGGGAATACAAAGATCCAAAATTGTTTCTGAACTGTTGCTATAAATCTGTGGATGGAAAAAGTAGTATACCAGCTCTCACTCTTCTAGAAAAATAAAAACTGAAGTGTGTTTTCCCACGATGCATAATTAATTAATGGAAGTCAGTGGCACATCATACATACATATGCAAACACACATACATATTCATGATACTATTCCCTTTCAGGGCAAACAATGTCATACAAAGCGCAGTGAACTATTACTTGAATAATAATTCCCACTGTATTCAACGCTGATTTTTCACCTGACTATACACTTCTCACTTCTGTATAATGAAGTCTGTTCTTAGAACAGAACAGCCATTTTCACCTTCTAAATTCATCCATTCCTGCAGCTAATTGTATAGCTAGGATGTGAGTAGGCTAGATTCAGTACCAGTAAATGCAAAAAGTGTATATAAGGTAGATTAAAGATAGACCTGAGACTTGAAGACAATGGAGATAGAGGAAAGGTAAATGTAATGAATCCTGGAAGTTTTAACTCTGCAGAAACCCTGGCATACAAATGCAAGTGAAATAAAATAGGATACGATACAAAGAAGCAGCTCAGATCAACTTATACATTAAATCAAAGAAATTCTAACTGTACCTAGCTTCACATTTCCTTACATAGATGAGCTTCTTTTTCCCACTTATCAGGAGCAACATAGATAAAAGCCCATCTCCTCTTGGAATAAAGGTCTAAGAGCAGAATCAAAAGAGACTTTCCTGGTCCTCTTTTTAAACCTATTGAGAAGGCAAATTTCCTGCTCCTGATCAGTTCTTCAAAGTTTGATTTTTCTGGGACCTGGTGGCCTCTATCTCTACACTGACAGACAGGCTCAAATTTTCCCTTAACTCGTTTGGGTCTGAGATTTTTGGGAATGGGGTTTCTTCCCCTACCCTACAATCTATCACTATTATTCTAGTACATACCGTATATTAATCTTCTTTCAAGCATTTCCTCATTACGTTTCATCACCAATCATTCCATCACTTTTATTTTTAGTTTCATACGTTCTGATAAATACGTCTTGTTTAGTCCTTTTCACTCATTTCCAAAACATGTTTTTATTTCTCTCAAAACTGCTCTGCATTTTCTTTCCCTTTTTAAATGTTAACCTTACTACATTCTTTGCATCTCTCTCTCTCATATAATTTTCTCATTCTCATTTTCTGAAGCAATCTGTCCAGGTCTTTGTGTCTGGACAGGTCAAGAAACAGAACCTGCAGAGATTCCAGGTTTGCTACTTAATTTTTAAAGGGTATAGTAATAGAATCTTGAAAACCTGTCAAAAACATTCATGGCCCCCTTTTAAAGATAAGGTCAAGGCAAAGCTGGTTTGAATCGTTTTCTCACACGTCCTGCTTTCTGAGGTTAACCAATCATTTCATGTGCCCCATTTCCATCCAGAACTAAATTCTTCTTCACAATCATTTCCTTCTTTTCCCTTCAACCAAAGCTTCTTTTGCTTCATTTTTCTATCAAGCATCCTTTTTAAGTGTTCCCATTAGTATAACTTCTCATACTTCTGGGCTATTCTATAACATAATTCTGTTCACATTGTTCTAAATAACTTCACCTTCTCATTCTTTGTGTCTACTTTCTACTTTTTTGGGTGGAAAATTAGTATACCTTCAACGAAGGGTTAAAGTATACTAAGGTGTTTTCCATACAGGATTCATTCTTTAGCATCTTGCAGTCATTTTACTTTAATTTTTAAAAATTATTTTCTTCCATGTCCATTTTTCCCAAGATCCATCCAAACCTGCCAAAAATGCTTTGTCTCGTATTTAGAAACACTCATAGCTTTGTGTCCTTTATTATTTTTATTTATTTATTTATATGCCGACTTTATTACTTTTACAAATAACTGAGGCAGTGAACATATCCAATACACCTTTCTCCTCCTGTTTTCCTCACAACAACAACTCTGTGTAGTGGGTTGAGTTGAGAGAGAGTGACTGTTCTAAAGTCACCCAGCTTGCTTTCATAACTACGGCAGAACTAGAACTCCCAGTCGCCTGGTTTTTAACCTGGTACCTTAACCATTAGACGAAACTGGCTCTATCTCAAGCTTTCATTACAATCAATCATATTAATCATGCTTTTATATTTATATTCCTTCATTTACCACATGACTTATAGCCGAACCATACCAATAGCTCTCAAAAAACAATTATCTTTTTTATTCATTTTTGACCATTGAATGATCTAATCACTTTTTTCTGAATGTTCTCTCTTGTTCTCATCCATCTTATTCTCACTGTTGCTTAACAGAATAACTTTACCCCAAATAATATTCATTTAGAATTTTGCAGTTTTTCACCAAACTCAGCCTGTATCAAATCTAGATCAACTAAACTCCAATTTTTTGACATAGAATTTGGCCCATTATTTCATAAATAAATTTTTAATCTTTATATAGAAGTGAAACCCATGTATGTTGGTAAAATCCAGAGCACTAGTAGGAAGAACATCAACCACAATTCCAGATAATTGTGTTACACAGCCCTTATTCTAAGATCATTTGTTATGCATTCTTTTTATTCTTTGAATAAACCAGTTCCAGAACACCAATATTTGTTCTTATAGCAAAGATAAAACCAGTCTCAACGTTGCTTGTAAATGATACAGCTTTATTAACCATCATAAATGAAGAAAATTTTTGCATATAAGTGTATTTTCAATATTGTGAATATCCTTGTGGAAGCAATGTGTAACTTGGGTATCTTTCTCAGGACAGGCACTTGTAGAAATCTCAAATTCCACCAATTTCCTCAAAATAATGTAACACTGAAACTCTACCATCTCCTCACCAGCTTTGTCAGTTTGCACGACAAACAGTGCAGAAAAAGATCTGAAATTTGATTCAAGGGTCTTAAAAGGTTTCAAAGATTTGGGTTTAATGTTACTTGAGGAATCCAATTACCTGCTTCACCCACAAAGGAAACTTCGTTTTCAATGATTTAACACGGTTCTATTATCACCTGTTTTCTACCCTGAAGTTTCAAGTTCAGTGCATTCAGATGATCAATTACATCTGTTACAAAAGCAAAACTGTAGAATCCCTTCTCTAATGACAAAGTACTTCATGACTGTGCTCAGCTATCTAACTTTGGTGCCGTATTAAGAGTTTAACATAGTTGCTTAGAAAGAGGTGAACTGCACATATAATTTTTTAGTGCCTTTATACTGCAGGGGCAAAAACGAACAAAAGAAGAAGCAGGAGGTATTCATGGTACAGTAAGATACTTGCAGGGCATCATCTTACAGGCTACTATTCCCTCTCCTGCCCTTTCCAGACACCAAAAGGCTAGCATAGAGGTGGAGTGGTTTTGGGGGAAGGAGGAAGGCAGGAAAGGTAGGGAGGAAGACAAGATCTTTGGTTCTGTTTATATACTTGTTTTTATCCACCCAGCTTGCAGCTTGTGGAGAAGTAATATGGTCTTTGAGATACAAAGGGTCAAAGGCTGTGAAATTGGGTTTGGACTAAAGGTTCAAATTCAGTTAATGCCCTGATCCAAGGCCCCTCAGGTCGCTTGGGCACAATCATGTGCCCGCTAATTTTCCTTATGCAACTTTGTGTCTCTGACCTGCTGCTGCCTCCGTCCCCTTCTTTTTTACTCAGCTACCTATATCCTCTGAGGTGAGTCAGAATCTTTGTCACAGCATGGTGGCTTCAGAAGAAACAGAGCATGAAAGCTGCTATCAGGCATTGCAAGAAGATGTTTGCTGCTAAGCAGGCAGCGGTGCATAGAGGAAAGGTCCCACTGTAATCCTCATTCATCACTGACTACTTTGGGCACAGCACCGGGAGTAATTTGGAAGGGACTTTGTTTGAGTCCCTTCTTCTAAGTGTAGAAAAGAGGAAGAAATATTCTGCATAAAGATTCAACTACCTGATCTTCATTGCGTCTTTGTAAACTACAGGTGAAATTCAGTCAATTCTCACCAGTTTGCCTGAACCATTAGTAAATTGCTTAGGCAGTTCAGAGAACCGGTTAAAAATAAAGTACAAGAGAGGTTTCTCTCTCTCTCTCTCTCTCTTTCTCTCCCTCTCCCTCTCTCTCTCTCCCTTCCCCCTTCCATTAGTAGCTCCACTTAACAGTTGCAGCTGGAATGCAGCTAATACACGCTGAATCAAGTCAACAAACAACAGAAACTGACAGGATTAGGGCAGGGAGACCCATCAATCACCCATCTTGGGATGGGATTAACCTCTTCCCTTCAGGAAGAAGGACAAGATTACATTTTCATTATAAAGAGTATTAAGTAACACTTCTGTGATCAGCTGATACTCCCTGGAGTTTCCCCAAGACCTTTTATAGCTGCTGCAGTGTTGGCTACTTATTGTTTCTTCCTGGGGGAAAAGATACAGGAGGGGACAATGATGCAGCTTGATCATACAGGCTGTGAATTTAATGCATGTGTGGTCCAGCCAGCTGTATTGCTTCTGCTGTGAAGCACCCAATTTAGAACACAGAGAACATACAATAATACAGTTGGAAGGATTAATGGCTTTTGGCAGCACACCCATGCTTTCAATTAGCCTGAACAGCTGCTCTTAGTTTCCCTCAGCTGCTGTGTTTGCTTTGGGGGTTGAGTGTTTTTTAAAAGGGGAAAGTTTTCTGCATTGTTTTAGTGGTTCCTGGCACTGTCCTTTTGGGGTGTACTTCCCTCACTCTTTTTGAAAGCCTCTAGTGATGGAGCACCCACAACTTCTGAAGGCAAGCTATTCCATTGGTTGATTGGTCTCACCCTTAGGAAATTTCTCCTTGGTCCTAGGTTGCTTCTCTCTTTGGTTAGTTTCCATCCATTTTTTCTTCTTGTGCCTTTTGGTGGTTTGGAAACTAGATCAACTCTCTCATTTTTGTAGGAACCCCTCAAATTTCCTGACAGAACAATTAATCAGTGGAACAATTTGCCTCCAGAAGTTGTAAATGCTCCAACACTGGAAGTTTTAAAGAAGAGATTGGATAATCATTTGTCTGAAGTGGTGTAGGGTTTCCTGCCTAAGCAGGAGGTTGGACTAGAAGACCTCCAAGGTCCCTTCCAACTCTGTTATTCTATTCTAATCTAACTATTGGAACAGTGCTATTTTATTGTGAGTTGGACTAAGGAGAAATTTCCTAAGGTGAGACCAATTAAGTTGCCCACGCCCACCCAGTCCCAGAAAACACGGGGAGCCACAAAACCTGGGCAGGTGTGGCTGGGGGAGGGGTCATGTTTGATTAGTCCCTCTCCTTTATCCAGCTCCTGATTACCAGGTCACATGTAGGGCAGAGGGGTAGATGAAATATCTCAGCCAGATGCAGATTTAGTGTTCTTCCATAAGAGTACCAGATACAAATTTCAACAAATCACTCTAGTAGTCTCCTTGAAAAATGCACAATCCATAATCAGAAATAGCGATAGGTTACCAGCTTGCCGTGCCAACAACCTGTCACTCAGAAAAAGCCTCTAGCCCAGGTAATTGCCTACATTTATCCAAACCTGTCCCAGTCCACTTTAAGGACAATTGGTTTCTTCTCTCCATCAGCAGATCATTTTGGGGAAGGGGAAGGGGGGGAAATGCAGCCAGGGAATCCATAAATCACTCTAATTATCTCCATTACTTCAAAATTTTAAGGACAACACCAGTCACCAGCTGGCTCAAGGGGAAAGAATTCAGCCTGATTGACAACAAGATATTTTTCTGCAAGCTCAAGGATGGGAAGAATACATGTTAACAGAACTGCGAGGAACAGCCCTAAGAATGGAACTGGCTTTTGTACAGTTTTGAACTTTTGTACACGGTGGGTGAATATTTTAAGTGAGCCTGCAGACTGTGAATCCAAGTTCTCTTTCCATCCATTATTGCCATCTCTAATTCATTAGTGCAAATTTAACATATAATTTCTTCTCTGCCAATGTGCTTAATTCTGCACCTGCTCGTTTTGAACGGCATTTATTTACCATTTTGAAGGCCTTTTAGCAAGTATGGAGAAGAGCCTTTCAGAGCGCTTTGCCACCTCTTTTTGATTTCGCCAAACATGGGATGATTGGTATGATCAGCAAAATTGGCCACCTCACCGCTCACCCAGACTCCAGACTGTTTATAAACAAATTAACTGGTTGTTCTACACAACACTCTAAACCGGAAGCAAACAAATCACATTCTGAATTAGCACAGGGTGCGAAAATCAGCCCAGGTTTACTTCTGGCTAAAATTAATCATTACATCGCTATTTTCAAAAGTCATGCTTGGCTTGTATGTCAAAAGCCTTTTGGAAAGCAGAAGGGAGTTCTTAATGTTGTTTTCCCCAAGTTTCATGGAGTTGTAGATAAGAAGCAATCCACTTTGCAAAACAAACCAGGAGCTAATGTTGAAGAATGTGAGCGGTGTGAAGTGATTCAGTTAGCTGATAGGAAAAAGCAGACGCTTGGCATACTGTCTTGTTCGCATGCTGACACGGTTGGTTTCCTCCAAAGGACTAAAGGCTGTATTCCTTCTGAATCAGCAACACAACATATTCCTTTGTCCAGTTTCATGTGGTGGCAGTAAGAAGAAGAAACTGCTGGTAGCAACCTACTGTTTCCTATTGTACACTTGTGAAGGATGCACACCAGTTCTCCTTCTTTTTAACTAAGGGAGCCATACATCTTTAGACACTTTCCTCTTGCTAGGGAGGAGATTCAAGGGCAGCATTTTAAACATTGGATGATGGTAGCATATAAAAAACCGAATAGAAACGGTCCCACTGATTTCAAAATAACTTTTACAATGTAGCCCAGGCATACTTATTCAGAAATAAACTCAGTGAGATTTATTCTCAGGTGAGCTTATTATATGGCCCATTATTTTGCGGTAGTATTAAAACAGGTTATATAACTGGAAATACTGTTCTTTATACCCACACACTGCAAAACTTGTTTTTTTTGTTTCTGAACACATTTGCAAATGGCTTAAAGAAGCAGTCAGAATTTGCAAGAAGAGTAAAGCAGTAGAGAGTTTGTGCATCATCATCATTACCTTTTACTCTTACTGTACTGAGAAGAGGAGTTACAGGGAGGAACCTCTGCGCCAAAGGATAAAGTAAGATAAAGATGATAAACTATGCCAAAAAAAACATTAGAGAACATTTAAATCTCTCTGCAGATTCTGCTGCTGACCTTCAAATCCCTGTATTTTACAAAAGCAAAGTGAACTCCTTAATTAAAGCAACTGAAACTTGGATGGCATTATAAAATGGTATCAACACAGAGTTGACTGCATGTTTTTTTAATCTTCCATAGAATATAGAATAATAGGGTTGGAAGAGACTTCCTGCCCTGACACTTTCCTATAGCATTCCAGATATATTTATAGCATTCCAGATATATTTATCTAGATAAATTTGACAATTGAGAGTATTTGATTATTTTAGATCTATTCCATAACTGGGATAAACCTGGAAATCTTTAAAGTGGTGTAACATTCATAACAGGAGGAGGAGGAGGAGGAGGAGGAGGAGGAGGAGGAGGAGGAGGAGGAGGAGGAGAGAGAGAGGGAGAGAGAGAGAGAGAGAGAGAGGGAGGGAGAGGGAGAGAGAAATTTGATTATTGAGTAGAACAAATTGAATTAGATACCTGAAAAAAAAGAGAAAACTCTTATTCTAGATGACTTTCCCACAGAAAGACATATAGTAAGACATATACAGGTTTTTTGCCTCTTTATTGCTAAGGATGTATAATGATGCTTTTGCTCATGGCATCTCTCCATCTTTATTTATTTTTTTAAATCAAGTTTTATTGATTTTTTTTCTTTCACACAAACCCACATATTTTATGAACAGAGTATTGGCCATATCATATCTTATACAACTTGTCATATCCAAATACATTTTACTTAGTTACAATTTCTGCCAAAATGTTCTTTTTCCACATTTTTTAATCATATCTTAATATTTCTATGCTTATTTATATAAACAACATCTTCTTCTGCCCTCAAATTCTAATTTCTCCATTTTTAATCATATATATTCTTTTTTAACTTTCTTAGTAATTCTCCATCTTTATTTTATGAGGTTTATATTAAAGCAAGACTGAACTAGTTAAAAGGCACTTTTAACTATTGCCTATCTTATTTCCTAAATATAATTGCTAACTTTTTGATAGCAGGGTTATAAATCAGTCTGTACAATCTGGAGTTATAAAAAGGAAAAAGCTTCAGATATATTACATTGCTAATAGATATTTGTGAACTAAAATGAGAGAAACTTGAATGGCTGAGGTGACTTATGCTGAGTCAGTGCATGTTAAATTTTTGGAACATGTTTTTTTTAAAAAATGGATTCCTTTCCCCCTTTGTTAATTGGATGACAATGTGGAACCTTAATGCCTCAGTTAGAGATATTCTTCACCCATGAAGGTATCATGGAACTCATCAAGAATATCCTTTATCTCCTGCTGTGTTTAATAGATTAAAATAGAATTCTTTATTGGCCAAGTGTGATTGGACACACAAGGAATTTGTCTTGGTGCATATGCTCTCAGTGTACATAAAAGCCATAACTTGGCTTTGGAACCACTGACTGTTTTCTTAGGTAGTCAAATAACATTTGGGATTTAAAGGCTGCTGGACCATAAATTCTTATTACATGCAGATGATATTTTGGGTCTAATTGATAATAATTAGGAATCTTTGCCTATATTTGTGAATTGCAACTGGTTAAGGATCAAGCTACTCATTTATCTGGAAAAAGTTCAATACACATTTAATTACTAAAGTTTCTGGGGAAATTTGTAAAAGAAAAAAAAGAGAGAATTGTTTATTATATGAATTTGTATCAGTATCTTGGAACAATTATTTGTAAAAAAAACCCATCATCTGTTTACTTCAATATTTCTAATTTTATAATTCAGTTCAACATTCTTATAAATTAAGATTTTCCCATGACTTGATAAATAAAAATGCTGTTAACATTATTCTATCCACTATTTTATCCTTCAAGAGGGACCTGTGTTAATTCCTATTAAGTATTTTCAATAGATAGATAATTTATTGATTTTTGAGCACGTGTGACATATAGAAACATAGAGAAGGAGCCTGATGTAGCAAATAATAATTCAAAAATTATGCGTGAAAAAAGAAACTTGGTATTCTCAATGCGGAATTTATCCACTCTTCCACCAATGTACTCATAGCAGATCAGAATCTCTCTTCCCATTACACATAGCAATTTTAAGGAAGGTCACACTGACTGGCCCACAGTCATCCATTAACTTTTACTATGAAGACAATCCACTAAACAACAGGGAGCTAATATGAGGAGTACTGTGTCTGCTGGGTTTCTTACAGACTACAGAGTGAGACAGAATTAAGTTCTACTGTTTGGATGATTTATACGAAAAATCTCAAACTCCTGGGATATTCTTTGCATGCTGACTTGTAATGACCTTCTTTTTCCCCCTACAATTTTCCTGCAAGTGCAGAGTCTGCATTTTTGTGTTTGCAACAGGCATTGACTGATCAACTTGTTGCCCAAGCCTGATATCATGGGCTGAGAGAAAGAGCTGCCCAAAGTCACCCAGGTGGCTTTCATGTTGCCTAAGGTAGGTTTAGAACTCACCGTCTCCTTGTTTCTAGCCTGGTGTATTGACCACAACACCAAACTGGCTCTCTTAGTGAACTTCTGCTGTGGACAATATCTTTACATTTTCAAATATCTCTATCTACCTGCTTTCTCCTGCAACAGAGGCAAAGTTTATAGCAATAACACTGCAATTATTGAACACAGTAATAACAATGAATGAAACATTTAAAGAAAATTATTAAACTGCTTCAGGATTCCAATAAGGTACATAGGCGGGAGTTTTCCTGAATATATACCATACTTATATATACCATATATACCATTATATATACCATACTTGAATATATACCATACTTTCTTGAATATATTCCATACTTCCACCTCTCACAATACTAGACAACACAGTATCAACAGTAGAAACCTTCAAATTTCTAGGTTCTATCATATCACAAGATCTAAAATGGACAGCTAACATTAAAAACATCATTAAAAAAGGACAAAGAATGTTCTTTCTGCGCCAACTCAGTAAGCTCAAGCTGCCCAAGGAGCTGCTGATTCAGTTCTACAGAGGAATTATTGAGTCTGTCATTTGCACCTCTATAACTGTCTGGTTCGGTTCTGCAACCCAACAAGAAATACACAGACTTCAGAGGATAATTAGAACTGCAGAAAAAATAATTGCTACCAACCTGCCTTCCATTGAGGACCTGTATACTGCACGAATCAAGAAGAGGGCCTTGAAAATATTTGCAGATCCCTCGCATCCTGGACATAAACTGTTTCAACTCCTACCCTCAAAACGACGCTATAGAGCACTGCACACCAGAACAACTAGACATAAGAACAGTTTTTTCCCGAAGGCCATCATTCTGCTAAACAAATAATTCCATCAACACTGTCAAACTATTTACTGAATCTGCACTACTATTAATCGTCTCATAGTTCCCATCACCAATCTCTTTCCACTTATGACTGTATGACTATAACTTGTTGCTGGCAATCCTTATGATTTATATTGACATATTGACCATCAATTGTGTTGTTTATTTATTTATTTTTATTTATTTATTTTGTCACAACAATACATGTAACTATCATACAGAAAGGTTATATAGTATATAAAGGTATAGAAGAAAAGAAAAACAATAGGACAGGAACGGTAGGCACGTTTGTGCACTTATGCACGCCCCTTATGGTCCTCTTAGGAATGGGGTGAGGTCAATAGTAGAAAGTTTTTGGTTAAAGCTTTTAGGATTATGAGAAGAGACCACAGAGTCAGGTAAAGTATTCCAAGCACTGATGATTCTGTTACAGAAGTCATATTTTCTGCAATCTAGATTAAAGCAGTTGACATTAAGTTTAAATCTATTGGTTGCTCTTGTATTATTGCAATTAAAGCTGAAGTAGTCTTTGACAGGAAGGACATTACAATAGATGATTCTATGAGTTAAACTTAGGTCTCGTCGAAGGCGACGGAGTTCCAAGTTTTCCAAGCCCAGGATTTCAAGTCTAGTGGGATAAGGTATTTTGTTGTTTACAGAGGAATGGAGAACTCTTCTTGTAAAATATTTCTGGACACATTCAATTGTATTGATGTCAGAGATATGGTGAGGGTTCCAAACAGGTGAGCTGTATTCTAGAATTGGTCTAGCAAATGTTTTATATGCTCTGGTTAGTAGTGTACTTAGCAAGTACTTAGTGTTTGGGTTCTTTTTTCCTATATGTAAGACTGAGCATTTGCTGGTTGAGATTTGGAGTTGCCAAGTTTTAGACCAAGCAGTTAGATGATCAAGGACTTTTTGAATGATAGATGTATTATCAGTGGTATTAAATAGTTTGACATCGTCAGCAAAGAGAACACAATTACTTTAGATATGGTCACAAAGATCATTAATGTATAGTATGAAGAGTGTTGGTCCAAGGACGCTGCCTTGAGGAACGCCACTCTTGACAGGAACAGGATTTGATAGAGCATTGCCAATTTTGACCACTTGTTGTCTGTTAGACAGAAAAGCAGATATCCATTTGTGAAGGGGTCCTGAAATGCCGTAGGATTTTAGTTTTAGGAGAAGTTTATTGTGTACTACTGAGTCAAAAGCTTTGCAGAAGTCTATGTAGATTGCATCTATTGTTTTGCCTTGATCAAGATTTGTAGTCCATATGTTTTTACAGTAGAGAAGTTGTAAGTTGCATGATAATTTTTTCCTGAAACCAAATTGTTTATTGGAGAGTAGGTTGTTTGCTTCTAAGTGTGAGGTAATGGATTGGTTGATGATTGATTCCATGACTTTGCAGGTGACGCAGCATAGAGAGATTGGTCTGTAATTTTCGACTAAGCTGGGGTCTCCTTTTTTGAAGATAGGGATGACTGTGGCCAGTGACCAAAGTTTGGGAAGGGAACTGGTAGTGAAAGCTTTATCAAAGATTATGCTTAGGGGTTCTGCTATATTAGTGGAAAGTTTTTTTAAGAAGTAGGCACATAGTCCATCGGGTCCAATAGATAGCGATGGTTTTATGTTATGAAGAGCTTTTCCAACATTTTCTTCTGTGAAGTCTATATGAGTTAAGTCATCATGTTCATTGCTGGTACGTTTGTGGAATGTCGGATATGTGTCATTGCTGTTAACAAAAACTGAGCCAAAGAATATGTTGAAGAGGTTGGCTTTAACTGTTTTGTCATTGCATTCTTAGTTGTTAGAATCTTTTAGTGGTGGGATGGATCTTGTGTCTTTAAGGTTATTGTTAACAAAATTATAAAAGGCACGATTGGAATTTGTGTGCAGAAGGTCCTCTTCTTGTTTGGTGTGGTAATTTGTGCATTCAGTTTTTATTTGGTTGCATATATTTCTGTAGCGGTTTTTGAAATTTGCTACAAAGCCTTTTTTGTTTCTTTTCCAGAGGGATTTTTTTTTGATTGAAGCTTTTTTATTGATATGGGTAGTTTGCTTTTCCTGATCATGGTTGTCATTTGTGGTACATATAGTTTAATGATTCTATTGATTTCAAGTAGGAAAACTCTATAGTGGTCTTCAGCAGTTATGCAGTTTGCAAACAGATTTTGCCAGTCCAGAAATGAAAGATCGTTGTTTATAAGGTCGTAGTTGGCTTTTTTGAAGTTGTAGATGGGGATACTATTGTTATGACGATTTGAGTATGGACGTATATTGAGACAAAAATCAATCATGCAGTGGTCACTGTTGGAAAAAGGTTCTTTAATTTGTAGTCCATAAATTGAGTTTGGGTTGTTGCAGAAGATGAGATCAAGGCAGTTGTTGAGTCTTGTATTGTTAGTTACAAGTTGTTCAAGACCTAGGTTTGTAACAGCGTTGTATAGTGTAGTATGGATTGGATCAGTTGTACATTCATTAGTTATCCAGTTAATGAGAGGTAGATTTAGGTCGCCCAGGAAGATGAGAGGGTATGGGCAAGAGGTAGCCCATGTTAGCAGTGAGGTTAGCATATTTGCATGGGTAATGTCATAGTCAGGGGCTCTGTAGCATAGTAAGAATCGAAGAGTGGTGTTAAGGGATAGGTCGCATACAATAGTTTCAGGGAGAGAAAGTTTGTGTGAAACTTGAATATTTTTTAGATTCAGTGACTTTTTGTAAAAGATAGCCACTTCACCACCTCTTCGGATTTCACGATCTGATCGATGAACTTGATATTCTTTGTTTGAGATAATGGAGTCAGGAAGGGATGAGTTCAGCCATGTTTCACAAACAAAAATGATATCGAATGTACCACTGTTTAACAAGAGGATAAATTCAGGTAATTTGTTAACAATGCTTCTCACATTTATCAATTTGCATTTGAGATCTGTAGTAATTGGTGTTGAAGAGGTAAGGGGCGTGCATACCTAGTTTTGGATGTTGGTAGGTTGGGGGTTGTGTACAACAGGTGGTTGTATAGATGGTTGGATGGGTGGATGGATGTTTTGGGAGGTGAGTGTTTGGATGTTGGGTACTTGATTGTTTATTGAGATGTTTGGTTGAGTGGTTGGTTGGATGGCTGTTTGGATGGCTGTTTGGGTGAATTGTTGGGTGGCTATTTGGATGGTTGGATGGATGGTTGTTTGGATGGCTATTTGGATGGCTGATTGGATGGCTGGCTGAATGGCTGTTTGAATGGCTGGTTGGGTGGGTGGTTGGATGGATGGTAGGGTGATGGGTACTTGATTGAATGTTTGGATGACTGGTTGATTGTTATGGGTGAGGGGGGGTTTGGAGGTGATTTTTTGATTGTAGGTCTTATTTTTTATGCAATCAGCCCGATAGTCAATGTATAGGTTGGATTCACCGTTGTCTTGTCTTTGTTTAAGTTCTGTGCGAAGTTCACGAGAATGTATCCGTTGTAGAAAAGATAGATCGGGACGTGATCTAAGTTTACTGTAGGCAGGGTTGGTTTTAGCAATTGAGTTTACAGTATAAATGAATTTACGTTTGCTGTCCTCATTTATACATGTGACTCTACAAAATCTTGGTGCTGTTGATCCATCACTGTTTTTATATTCTGGTCCATCTCTGGAGACAGAAATTATTTCATTTGGGGATATGGTTGATGAGATATAATTTCCAATGATGTTGTGAATCTTATTGATATCAGGTTCGTTGTTGTTTTCTAGTCCAAATAATATTGCATTATTTATTTTTTGTCCTCTCTCCATGGCATCTCTGATTAGTTGGTTAGTAGATATTTGTTGCTTAGGTTGTGTTGTATTTATTTGTTGTCTAGGTTGAGTTGTAGGTTGTGTATTCTGTAGTGATAGATGAGTTGGGAGGAGATTTGGATCATTTGAGTTTTCATTTTTTAGTGTTGAAATTTGTTTTATCAAGTTTGTGAAACTTTGTTCAATAACTGTTAGAATTTTTTTTTCTAAGTTTTGTTCAATATCTTGTATTCTTTTTTCTAGGTTTTGTTCAATAGCTAGTAATCTTTTATCTAAGTTTTGTTCAATAGTTATTAATCTTGTTTCTAAGATTTTATCAGCGTTGGATTTTCTGGCTGGCATAATGATATTTTGAGTTTTTATGAAATTGGTAATGAGGTAGTATCTTTCTTATTTCTTTGTTTTATTACACACTCTTTCTAATTTTAGTAATGAGGAAGTTGTAAATGTTGTACCTTGATGAACGTATCTTTTCTTTTATGTACACTGAGAGCATATGCACCAAGACAAATTCCTTGTGTGTCCAATCACACTTGGCCAATAAAATTCTATTCTATTCTATTCTATATAAATGATGTAATAAATAAACAGGCATGATATCTAAGTATCTAGATATTTAGATAGATAGATATCTAGACAGACAGACAGATAGACAGACAGATGAATGACAGACAGGCATGCAGGCAAAGCAAGCAATAAGAAGCAGCAGGAACTGATGAATTGGAATTGAAAATGAAATACTAAGGAACTATTTTCTGTAATAACAACTAGACAGTTTGGATTTTGAAAATTTCATGCTTGAATAAGCACCTCAAATACATCTTGTCTGAATCAGACATTTTGCAAGTTGGGCAAATTATTCCTCTTAACCTTTAGCCAACTTCAACCCTCAATAACATGGTAATTCGTAATTTAGGACCTCACAGCAGGCTTCAGACACTCTTTTCTAAAAATCTGTGGATCAGATACCATTTAATATTCAAGTAAACGTATCTTTTTAACTCTTCTGATCTCATTTGTTTAGTTCTGGTACATTTTGTTTAGTAAAATCTCCTGGACTGGATGAATTTGGTGTAGAATTTCATAAACAAATGGTGCCTTGTCTATAATGTTCATATATTGTAAATAAAAGCTAGTGTCAATACTAAAAAGCAAAGAAAAATTGTTATAAAACCACATAAAAATCCACTCTCAGGGAATTCTTTTGGATTCATCATTCTCATTAGCCAGGATTAAAAAATAATTGTCACACTTCCAAACCATCAGACTGAGTGATTTTATTGCTAAATAAACTATAACTAATGTGCCTTTACACACAACAAAAATATTCTGGGAGAAAAGCCATAAATCATACGTTCCATGCTAAGCTATCCAAAAACCACACAAATGCAAGTGGATGAAATCTTAAGTAAAGGCTAAACTACCAGTAACTGAATTCTGTGATCTCTGCCATACTGAATACATTGGGAAGTTTCCATATATCATGTTTTGCAAAATGATGTTGGTTGGTTTATGGACTTTTCTTTATATTCATTATATTACATGGCATTATATATGGCATTCCTCTAACTGGTTTGTAAATAATTCAGTTTTTTTAACTGTATTTTACACTGTTTATTCTAATATTTATTGTAAAATATAGCTAGCAGATTTAAAAAGTAAATCCTTAAGTTTTAAAGATCATTATTATTATTATTATTATTTATTTATTCACATTTTTATACCGCCCTTCTCCGAAGGCTCACTAAATCATCTTTAGATTCAGAACTACAATATCTAAAATAGAAAGTAATTCTGTTCTTTTGGATTGTTGGAGACTATAATGTATGTTGCAGATTCATTATATACGAAGATTGTTTGTATATGACAGACTGTCTAGTCACTCTGCTATTTTGGCATGTATATATATTAGCTAAATGCGATGTCTGGGACTTTTGGGGGAAGAGCATTTTTGGATTTATAATTTTAAGTTAAGGCACCTATATTATTCGTTTTCATCCTTAGCATTACAAATAACAGTGCAGTGTACAAAGTATTTAAAGAATAGAATAGAATAGAATAGAATAGAATAGAATAGAATAGAATAGAATAGAATAGAATAGAATAGAATAGAATAGAATTTTTATTGGCCAAGTGTGATTGGACACACAATGAATTTGTCTTGGTGCATATGCTCTCAGTGTACATAAAAGAAAAGATACCTTCATCAAGGTACAACATTTACAACACAAATGATGGTCAATATATCAATATAAATCATAAAGATTGCCAGCAACAAAGTTACAGTCATACAGTCATAAGTGGAAAGAGATTGGTGATGGGAACGATGAGAAGATTAATAGTAGTGCAGATTTAGTAAATAGTTGACAGTGTTGAGGGAATTATTTGTTTAGCAGAGTGATGGCCTTCGGGAAAAAACTGTTCTTGTGTCTTGTTGTTCTGGTGTGCAGTGCTCTATAGCGTCGTTTTGAGGGTAGGAGTTGAAACAGTTTATGTCCTGGATGTGAGGGATCTGTAAATATTTTCACGGCCCTCTTCTTGATTCGTGCAGTATACAGGTCCTCAATGGAAGGCAGGTTGGTAGCAATTATTTTTTCTGCAGTTCTAATTATCCTCTGAAGTCTGTGTCTTTCTTGTTGGGTTGCAGAACCGAACCAGACAGTTATAGAGGTGCAAATGAAAGACTCAATAATTCCTCTGTAGAACTGAATCAGCAGCTCCTTGGGCAGCTTGAGCTTTCTGAGTTGGTGCAGAAAGAACATTCTTTGTTGTGCTTTTTTGATGATGTTTTTGATGTTAGCTGTCCATTTTAGATCTTGCGATATGATAGAACCTAGAAATTTAAAGGTTTCTACTGTTGATACTGTGTTGTCTAGTATTGTGAGAGGTGGAAGTATGGAAGGGTTTCTCCTAAAGTCTACCACTATTTCTACGGTTTTGAACGTGTTCAGTTCCAGATTGTTTTGGTTGCACCACAAGGCTAGTCGTTCAACCTCTCGTCTATATGCGGATTCGTCATTGTCTCGAATGAGACCAATCACTGTTGTGTCATCTGCGAACTTCAGTAGCTTGACAGATGGATCGTTGGAGATGCAGTCATTGGTATACAGAGAGAAGAGAAGTGGGGAGAGCACACAGCCTTGGGGGGGGGCTGTGCTAATTGGACAGGTATTTGATGTGATCTTGCTTAGCTTTACCTGCTGCTTCCTGTTTGTTAGGAAGCTTGTGATCCACTTACAAGTCTGTTCCGGTACCTGTAGCTGGTTTAGCTTAGTTAGAAGAGTGTCTGGAATGATGGTATTGAATGCTGAACTAAAGTCTACAAAGAGGACCCTTGCATAGGTCTTTGGAGACTCAAGATGTTGTAGGATGTAGTGCAGAGCCATATTAACAGCATCATCTGTTGATCTATTTACTCGGTATGCAAATTGCAAGGGGTCTAACAGCGGATCCGTGATGGTTTTCAAGTAGGAAAGCACTAGCCTTTCAAAGGTTTTCATGACTACAGATGTTAAAGCAACTGGTCTGTAGTCATTCAGTTCCTTGATGGTGGGCTTCTTCGGCACTGGGATGATGGTAGAGCATTTGAAGCAAGAAGGAACATAGCACATCTCTAGTGATTTATTGAAAATATGGGTGAAGATGGGGGCCAATTGGTCAGCACAGACTTTTAAGCAAGAAGGAGTTATCTTGTCTGGGCCTGGAGCTTTTCTTGGCTTTTGTCTGTGAAATAGGTCCTGCACTTCCTTTTCTGTGATCACTAGGGGTTGTGAACCCAATGAAATGGGGTCATGTAGGATGCTTGGCTGTTGCTGGTGTGTCTGAGATGGGGGTTGTGGAGATAGGTGGCTGTAGTTTACTTTCAAACCTGCAGTTTGAAAGTCAGCATATCCTTATGGCAAAAATTAGAAATTGCAAAGGAGCTGCAATTCAAAAAAGCTTATGCCTTTAAATAAAATGTATTAGACAAAAAAGATGGTGCCAGACTCTATTATGTTACCAACATGGAGTAACCCAGCTCTCCTTCTACCAATCCTTATGACTGGATAGTAATTTAAGTAGCATTGTCTGTGTATGTGTATTAAACACTCAGATAAATGTATATAGAGATGCAGAATAATAAGCATTTGTTATCTTTCACCCTTTTAACTATATGTTTCTAGATGCTCTTGACAGATTTTCCTGCATTTGGTATCTATATATAGCCAGCTCCAGTGATGGGATTCAGCCAGTTTGCACCACTTCGGGAGAACCGGTTGTTAACTTTCCGAGCAGTTTGGCAAACTGGTTGTTGGAAGAAATCATTAGTGCAGAGAACCGGTTGTTAAATTACTTGAATCCCACCACTGGCCAGCTCCGATTATGCAGCTGCAGTTGTGTTTCTAAGGCAAGTTAGCCCTGTTACTCCACCAATGCTGATCTCTATCGTACAAATCCAGCTGTTTCTTTATTTAAGTGTCAAATCATTAATGGCTATTTTAAGGTGAAATAACTCAGCAAAAGACATAGGCAATCAAAGAGAGTCCCTGGTTTGTTGAAAAAGTTCCCAAGAATTAGCTGGCATAGAAAATGACAAACAGAAAGGAAAGGAAAGGAAAACTCCTTTCGGTTTTCTCCTGATATCATAGCTCGACTTTGCCAGCCAGCAGATAGTTTGAACTATGTCACATGTGTTCCATTACTCTGAGAATACTGCTTTGATGTCTGACTTTGATACATGGTCTATTAAGGGCAGGGAGATATAGCATTATTTACTATCTCTCTTTCCTTCTCCCCTTTTAGAAAAAGAAAATAATTGGGCTGCTGAGTTACATGCAGTAATGTTTCATGCTTTAAAAACAGTTCTTGCTCGCACACAATGAAAAAGAAGCCAGTGCAATGATGTGGCTGCTAAAAACAGCACAAGTAGTCTTTGTGCGCTTTAAATAGAAACATTGCATCCCCATTGTGAAAAGCAGCCGTTCTGCCACATTATTGAACTGTATCTAAAATAAGGCACTAGGTTCTTTTAAAAGAATGTTGCCAGGCAGGTATATATCCTGAACCTGATAACCAGGAGGATGACTGGACCACAGAAAAAGTATTGTATGGGGAAGAGATGAAAAACATCAGTATATAGAAGAATAGGTAAAGGTAAAGGTTCCCCTCGCACGTATGTGTTAGTCGTTCCCGACTCTAGGGGGCGGTGTTCATCTCAGTTTCAAAGCAGAAGAGCCAGCGCTGTTCGAAGACGTCTCCTTGGTCATGTGGCCGGCATGACTAAACGCCAAAGGCGCACGGAACGCTGTTACCTTCCCACCAAAGGTGGTCCCTATTTTCCTACTTGCATTTTTTACGTGCTTTCAAACTGCTAGGTTGGCAGAAGCTGGGACAAGTAACGGGAGCTCACCCTGTTACGCGGCATACGGGATTCGAACCACTGAACTGCCAACCTTTCAACTGACAAGCTCACCGTCTTATCCACTGAGCCACCATGTCCCCAATGTAGGAGAATAGGATATCTAAATATCTGAATGGCTGTCAGATGAAAGGGGGGTGGGATTATTCTGTTGTGGCTCCAGTGAGCAGATTGGTGAAAATTGTGGGAAAGCAGATTTCAACTAAATATTCAAGAAACATCTTAATATAAGAATGGCTTGACAATATATGGTGATGGTAATGGTATCATCACCTAAAAGAGATACCCAAGGAGTCCCTATAAGGAAAGTTGTAGAAGAACTGTTGTCAATCCTCAATTTACAACAGTTCATTTAGTAGCCGTTTGAAGTTACAACGGCACTGAAAAAAGTGACTTATGACTGTTTTTCACACTTACGACCATTGCAGCATCCCCACGGTCATATGATCAAAATTCAGATGCCTGGCAACTGACTCATATTTAGGATGGTTGCAGTGTCCCTGGGTCATGTGATCACATTTTTTGTGATCTTCTTACAAGCAAAGTCAATGGAGAAGCCAGATTCACTTTAACGACCATCTTACTAATTTAATTTCAGTAATTCACTTAACGACTGTGGCAAGTAAAGTCGTAAAATGGAGCAAAACTCACTTAGCAATTTAGCAACAGAAATTTTGGGCTCAGTTGTGGTTGTAAGTTGAGGACTACCTGTATTCTAGCTTTGCAGCTCCTAGATAGAATGGGTCAATAGATCAGACAAGGAAGAATGCCCTACAAACTCTTAATGTAGCCCTCTGTGTAAAATGGAGCTTCTCTGTGTTGTTCATTCCTCTCTCTTGCAATTTGCCATTCTTCCCAAGCCTCCAGAACAGAATTCAGAAAGCACAAAGTAGGTTAAAGTGATGGTAACTGAGATAAGGATGTCTCCTTTTCCCTAACAGAAGTGCTTCGTGTAATACCAAGCTAAACAAAATTGTCATTACTGCTACCCAACAGTCCTGGAGCTGGCAGAAAATGATTGCAGTAGAAAATGTGCTGCCCCCATCAGTTATCCATATCCTGCAGAGACACAATGCCAGCAAATGGACCTGTCTTCATATACAATGTGCAAGACACATTAAGGATAGGAAAATAAATTTCGCAGCTTTGTTGCTTTCCCTACCTATCCAACATCTCCAGTTAGCAGGAAAATATTCACCAGCCACTCTTCTTAACATGGGATGGAGCTGGGCTAGGAAAGGAAGAAAAAAAGCTTTGATAAGATGGCTCAGCGTGATGGCTTTCATTTTCTCTGCTCTGTGTGCACCTATTTCAGGTGCAGAAATAGTGGCGCTGTGAACTAGCACACAGAATTACTCCTATAGTCCATTGTAGCTTTCCCTCCTCATTGTCGTCTCTGAAGTGCAGCTCTTCAGGCTGACATAGATCTTAAAACTGAGCATCAGCTTTGAGATCTGGTGGGTACACAGAAGGAGAACCTTTCTAAAAAATCCAGTCCTTCTCCCTACCAAACATGCAGGTAATCCTTGGCTTAGGACAGCAACTAGGATCAACATTCTGATTTGGTCAAAAAACATGATGTTACATGACCGCTTTGCTTAGCACTGGCAATCCAGGCAGCTTCTGCTGCTGTTATTAAATGAGGACTGTGAAGGTCCTTAACAATATCATGTGACCATGATAGTAGAAGGGGCACTGAAACTGTATCCCAGGAAAGCAGGCCAGTGGGTGGTCAGGCAGGTGCTGCAGGTGGGCACTGTGGAGTATGGATGGATGGGTGGTACAGTGCATCAGCTCTTTGGGAGAAAAAAAAACACTTATCATTAAGTGTTGTAAGTGTTGTACCTTGATGAAGGTATCTTTTCTTTTATGTACACTGAGAACATATGCACCAAGAAAAATTCCTTGTGTGTCCAATCACACTTGGCCAATACAAAATTCAATTCTATTCTATTCTATTCTATTCTATTCTATTCTATTCTATTCTATTCTATTCTATTCTATTCTATTCTATTCTAAAAGCAGGAGCAGGAGTGATTTGCAATGTCCTGCAGGCATCCCCACTGAATTTGCTTTTGGGAAACAGGCAGGGAAACTCATAAATGGCAATCCCATGACCATGGGATGATGCAACTGTTATAATTGTGAGCTAGTTGCCAAGCATCCAAATTGTGGTCATGTGACTGCAGAGTGCTGCGATGGCCACAACTTCAAAGACCAGTCATAAGTCCCCCTTGTTAAGTGCTGTCACAGCGTTGAACTGTCACCGAAAGAGTGGTTGTAACCTATGAGCTACCTGTAATTGCTCTGGAAGGAGTGAGATACAACGCCTTCAGGCAGTCAATAGGTGCTGGGCTGATCCCACCCTCTAGAGGTCACCAAATAGTTTGAGAAGCGCTTCAGAATGTACTACTGGCACACTGCCTGCTTAAAGTGGAAAACACTGGTATAGCCAACAATATGCTGCCTCAGGAATAAACTGGGGATAAGATGAAGACAGCATCGTATCGAAAAAGAAATGGCTAGAGCTGTGGATAGGTCAAGTGGGAAAGGATCTTGGTCAATCATTACCTAGGTTACAGTGAATAAAAGCCACAATTAAGCAGGAGGCACAAAGCCAAAATTTCCTAGTTGGCAGTTTAAGAACATGCTGAACTATTTTTGTTTTCCTTGGCAATATTTTATTGTTACAGTTCATTTTCAGCTCTACCTGGGAAATTTTAGTCTTGTTATATTGCTTACTTTATTCAGCTGATGATATGATCGATTTGGAGTATGATGAATGAATGAATGAATGAATCTGGCCAATTCTGTTACAGGTCCTTGTTCTCAAGACAGAGGCAAAAGCAAATGGACCGGCGGAATGAAGGAGTTTAATTTCAGCTAATCGTTTCTTAGGACTGTGCAATTTGAGTATGTGGTAGTGCGCCGGAAGTAACTTGCCTTGAAGAGCGGCGATGCTGAAAGCCAGCAGCCCTTCTAACAACGGCTCTGGGTTTGTAAGCGGGCAGGTGGGATCATCCGGCCGGATGAGGTAGGATAGCCAGGGAAGAAGAATCGGGCCGAGGGCAGAAAGGCGAGGCGGAGGCGCTCGGGTGCCTACCACGTTTTCTCCTGGGAAAGGTTGGGAAGCGCGCCAAGCTCGGGAGCAGCGACTGCCGCTGTGGGCGAGAAGCGAGGGCGGAGGTTGCCCCGGCGGGACTCCTCCTCCGAGGGCAGGGCCGGGGGCGGGCAGCTGGAGCGAGCCCCGATCTCGCCGTCGCTTCTGCAGCGCGGGGAGTCGGAGCAAAGCAGCGGCCGTCGCGGCTGGTCCCGAGAGCAACCCTGACGAGCCGCCGCCGAGGCTTGAGACGGCAGCCCCGGGAGGAAGAGCGAAAGGCAGCCGCCAACCCCAACCCCGCAGCGCTCAACTTTTTTTTTTTTTCCCCTTGCCGCTGCGAAGGAGGGAAAAAGGCTCGCCAGGGCAAAGGCGAGAGCTGCGGCAGGGGTCGCTCGCCACCATGAGGCGGCTCGGGGCCGTCTGTCTGCGGTGGCCGCCGTTGTTGCTGCTGCCGCTGCTTCTGCGGTGGGAAGCCCCTCTCTACGTGCGAGGTAGGCGACGCCGAGGGGACACCCCTTTCCCGCGCTCCCAACCGCGGGGGGGGGGGGCTGGAAAGATTGGGGCGCGCCTGTGTCTTGGGGATCGGGATGGAGGGAGTGGGGGCATCGCCTGGGACAATCTCCTCTGCCACCCCACTCCTCTTCTCGGTGCGCGCAGGCGAGGAGAAGATTCCGGGAGTTGAGTCCAGCTTCTATGTTGGGCATCGTACTGTTGCGCTGCCTGCCGGAGTTGGATCGGGGCTAGCGGAAAAGGGATGTTCGGCGGGGGGGAGGGAGGGAGGGCACCCTCTGTTCTCGTTTCGGATTCGCCGGCCAGTTTTCGGGTGAAATCTCGAGTCTGATCAGTCACCCGCAACGCGCGGTGTCTGCCATTTCTCCCCCCCCCCCCCACAAGGCTTGGGACGTCTGCAGCTGCCTTGATCCGAGCTCAGCTGCTCCGACTCCCGGATAAATTCGTTCCAGAGAGCGAAATGTGTTGTGCCCTGTTGGCTCAGTGCGTGGCTTGAGAAAACCCCGACCTGCACCTTAATTTTAAGCTGGGCACCCATTCTGGGCTGCAATCCTGTGCGCGTTTACCCCCTTTCCATTAAGGTTTCGTTCTGAGCGATCTCGCGGAGAAGTAGCCGCCCTACTTGGTACCCCCCTCCTCCTCCCTCTCCCGGGGATCGTCCGGTCGATCCCTTTTCCGTTTCTACCTGTGTCTCGGAATCTATACGTAAAGCCACCGGAGAGGTGAAGTGCTCCGTTTGAGGAGAATTGCGCCTCGGTCCAAAGGAGTTGAAGTTTCAGCACTTTTGCATGTGCTCAAGGTCCTCGTTTCTAGTTCGGCAAAGTCTAGTTCGGTTTTAAGACTGAATTGGTTATCTCTGCCACCCGCCCCATTTCCAAAACTTGGTTCTTCTTTTGTACAAATAGTGTGTGGGGGGGAAAGGCGCAGAGGGCAAAGCTTTGATAAACTTTGGTTTTTTTTAAAAAAAAAATTAAGCCTTCTCACGTGCGAGAGGGTGGAGCGGCGTCGGCGTTGCTAATTTGCAAGCGGTGGTTGAATGTTTGTGGCGCCAGCGCGCAGGGCATCTCGCCGCACTAACTAACTACCTGCTGCCGCTGCCGCTTTTCTTCCCTACTTGGCATTGTCTTTGTCCCACCCGCTATACGTGCGCCTCGTTCCTGATGGGGGTGCGCTGCGTTTGGCTCATAAGGCACGCATGCCGGATCTGCTCGGGCCGTTGATCCATTTTCCCTATCGCAGCCTTCAAAGCTCCCTTTTCTACAGCCAAGCCGGATTCCGACAAAGCCAACCTCCCTTCATGCGCCTTGAAGCGACTTTTCCTCCCCTAAAAGGCAGCTTGATCCTTTGATGCCTTGGCACCCGCCTCTTGTTCTGATCTAATAAATTTAGTCCCTTCCTGTCTCTCTCTCTCTCTCTCTTCCTTCCTTCCTCCTTCCTTCCTTCCTTCCTTCCTTCCTTCCTTCTTTCTTTCCTTTCTTCCTTTACGTCTTTCTGTTTGCGGATGAGTGAGAGAGAGAGACGGTTGTATTGTTGGATTAGATGCTTGGAAGGTTGTGTGCCTGCAGGTTATTTCTAGCCTCTGTTGCATGTTAGGACAGCAGCCCCTTCTCAAAAGGAATGCAGCTGCTTTCTCTGCTAGATGAACTCCTTAAAGGTACAGCTCTAATTTGGCTGATTTTGGCTCCCTCTCCTTTTTTGAAAAATGATTTTGGAGCATGTTTTCTAAAAGAGAATTTGCTGTCGAAAATGCCTAGATGTTTACTCAGCTTCTCTAATTTTTTTTTTTTTTTTGCAGAGCTGTATTGAACAATTAGATAGGTGCGGGAGAGAAACAGTAGTTTATACATTATTACTGAACATGTTGCTTGTGCTTGGTGCTAATAGAGAGGATTAATTAATACTAGTGGGAAGCAACATGTACTAATTAAGAATAGGCTGACAATTTTCTACAAAGGGTTCTCTGAAGAATGGTACAATGGACTCTTCTAAGGTTGCCTTTGACTTCTGTGTAATTTCATCCACCTGTCATTCCAGATGCTGATTTATAGTTACAGGAAGTTTCTACTTTCAAAAGTTGGGCTCCCATCATTCTGGTGGATTGCCCTTCCCTGGGCAATCATCAGAAAAAAATGACTTTAAACTGAACCGTTCTTTTCTTATCAGAAACCGAGGAAGATTAATAGTTGGGAAATATTGATTCAAAAGCCCAACTCTAACCTATGACTTTTTTTAAAAAAAAAAAGGAGTTTCACTATTAATGAATCTGAATCTGGGTGAAAAATTTAAAGGCCCTGATCTTTCTCAAGCTAAGAGCTTGGATAGGATTTTATCTTGGCTCTCACCCCAGGTGCTTCTATTTAATGTGTCCTGGCAGTTAATGACCCATCTAGAGATGCTTGCTGTAAAGTACAGGTCATTTGTCATGCTTGCTTGTAAGTGGCAGTATGTTGATGCCTGCCAGAACACTCTATGCCAGGGTGACTTAAGACAAGTAACCTTTGTGTCACAAGACCTATTCTAGCATTATTTTTCTGAATCTCCCCCTGCTAGGAAATACTGAGATTGAGGCTTAAGTTTGGACTATAGTCAGACTGTATGTATACCGCATATACACTCTCACTTCTACCCTAGAGAAGTCACCATGTTTTGCAAGCAATTTGCTCACTTTTCCTAACCAAGCAACTGCCAGCCACGGAGTGAAGAAGTCACACAGTCTATCAACAGTCAAATCATTGACTAAGGGACCAGAAGAAGTCCTGTGTATAAGTAAATTAGAAAGGAAAAACAAAAGTTGACTTTATATAAAGTCTGGGTCCTTGTAGTCTTAAGCAATGACCCATCATCTATCTCAAGGAGCCTTTTCTCCTGCAGCTTTATGATCTCTGGCCTGATGACTCATGCAAGTAGGAAGGGTAGTGCCGATTGGAATTTATATAATATGGTAGCAGGAAACAATTGCTACAGTATAATCATATTGGTGGAAAGGGATCTTCTAATTCCATGTCTTGCCAGGACAAGGATTTTCAGAATATCTCACCCAGTCTATCCATCCATGGTTTGAAAATCTCCAGTAATGGAGCACCCATAATTTCAGGAGTCAGGGTTTTCAACTGCCTTATAGCTCTCACAGTCAAGCAATTACCTCCTTTTTCGATTTCCATCTTTGCAAAGCTTCCATCTGTTGATTCCTGTCCTATTCTTCGTGACAGCACTTCAAGTATTAGAGGACTACTATTATGTCTTCCTTTTAGCTTTCTCTTCTTTATTCCAGCTCTTTCAATCGTCCTCCATAGGATTTAGCCTCTAAGCCCTTCACCATGGTTATTTGCATTCTTTTCATTCCTCAGCATCCTTCTTGTATTTTGGCAACCAAAAACTAAATACAGTTCCAGGTGCTGTTTGATTTAACATAACTCCGTTCCTATTTTCTTGATATTCTATCTCTGTTGTTGATGCAGCCCAAGTTTGGCTCTTTTGGCAGGTATAGGATGGTCTGCCAGGATATCCCGATCCTTCACACAGGTACAATTTTTGAGCCAGGTATCTTCAATCTTGTAGTTTGTATTTGATTTTTCCCCCCCACTTACATGCAGAACCCTAGTATTTTTCACAATGAAAGTGCATTTTGTTGCATAGGGCCCAATGTTTGAATCTATTAGATTCTTTTTGATCCCTGTGCCTAGAGGTACTACAAACCCCTTCCCCAACTTTATGTTGTCTGCAATGTGCTGGGCATACCTTCTATCCTTTCCTTTAAGTATTTATGTATATTTTGAACAAGACTGGCCTAGGACAAAACCCCAAGGTCCCCAACTGCAGAGGTCCCCCCTTGTAGACACAGTTTCATTAAGGACCACCTGAAAATCTATCTAGCAGTGGTACTACCATTATCCCACATGTTCCATTTTATCAAGAAAGATTCTATGCCCAAATTTACTGAGGTCTAGGTACACTATATGTGAAGCATTTCTGTCCAATTAATCTAGCCATTCCGTAAAAAAAAAAAAAACCCACATAATGATCTTATTTCTTTCTAATGCTTGCAAATGCACTGCTTGATTAACATTTTCCCAAGTAGTGACTTCAAGCTGATCGATCTGTCATTGCGTGGGTCCCCTTTTTATTTTTTTGCAATAGTCTGGCACTTCCCCTGTACTTCAGGAATTCTCCCAAGAACCGGTTGGCACCCTGGGGTGTTATCCATCTGGTCTCAGAGACTTGCATTTATTCCAAGAAGCTAAGTGTTCTTTCATAGCCCTTGTCTATTCTGACCTATATTGCTCTTTTGCCCCACCCACCCCCCTTCTCCAGTACACAGGTTGGACCACATTTTCCTTTTGTGAAAAGACAGCTGCAAAATAAGAATTTAGTGGTTCAGCCTTCACCTTGTTATCCATCACTATCTTGCCATTTTCTCCAACCAGCAGACTGACCATTTCCTTGATGGTTTCTCTTTTGTTTTGCTCATACTGTACAAGACAAGCCATTTTTTGGTTATTTTTTTGACACTCATTGAAAGCCTCAGCTCATTCTGAACTTTAGTGTTCCTGATCCCATCCTTATAGATTTGGGGTATTTCTTTTCTTTCTTTTTTGAAATATTTTTTATTGTTTTATATCATACATTTCCTTTCTGTGTTGAGCAGTGTCCTCTCTAGATGTCCAAGGTGTTAACATACATGCATGCAAACATCATCATTGTCATTATGATCATATATATATATATATAAACAAATATGCGGTAATATATAAACAAATATGCATATATTTATATATGCATATTTATATTTATATTTATATTTATAACATATATTATCTTCCATTATAGCATCAATTATATAACTATCACAAATATTTACTCATCCGTTTTTCTTTCTCCTATAAACCATATTTCACTTAATTCCACTTCTCTAACTTCAATATCTGTCATTTAACCACATTTATAGAATAGTTCCCATGTTATGAAATAGTCCGAATCGTCTTTTCCTTTAATTTGTAGGGTTAACCTATCCATCTCTGCACATTCCACAATTTTTTTGATTATAATATTGTCTGCAGGAGTTTCTGGGTTTTTCCAACATTGTGCATATGCGATCCTAGCTGCTTTTGTTATGTGCCCTTCTTTACATTTATTTTATTTTAGATTTGTCCTTTTTTATTTCTTAATTTATCAGAGTTCTTTGCAAGCACAATTGCATCATCAGCTGCTTCCCAGTTTTCTTTCTGTTCTACGTTGTTTGTTTTTGGGCCTTATTTATCTCGCTGTTTACAGTTATGCAACTCTTCCGAATGTTTTTCCCCCCTTCAGAATTTCTATCCATGCAGTACTTCCTACTTTTTTCCCTTAGCTTACTGAGGTCAGCTCTTTTGAAATGCAGAACATTAATCTGGCTACCATTCGTTCTCTCTGTCTGCAGTATGGGGAATTCGAGGATTGCAGAATCGCTCTCTCCCAAAATTTATACTTCCAGTTTTTCAATCTGTTAATATGTCTCTTCCCCATTAGTAACTATGAAGTACCATATAACTGATCTCCTGTTTCCTTTATTCATCATCCATCTATCTATCTATCTATCTATCTATCTATCTATCTATCTATCTATCTATCTATCTATCTATCTATCTGCTTGCTTGCTTGCTTATTTATTTTGTCATGTTTATGTAGTGTATATTAGAAGTGGAGACCCTTTGAGAGCTGTATGCAACAAAATTTCATTTTAATGTATGCTGATTAGTGTACAATCAAAGTGACAATAAAGTTACTCTAAGTTCTAATTCATCGTTTAGACCAGCGGTTCTCAACCTGTGGATCGGGACCCCGTTGGGGGTCGAATGACGATTTGCCAGGGGTCGCCTAAGACCATCGGAAATATGGGAAGTATACTTGCAAGTCGAAGAATCGCGCTCCAATGGTTGACTACACAAGCCAGCTGCAGGCTCTTCAAATCGCTAGCCGAATTCGGCTTCAGGCACGATGAATTAAAAAAGAGAAATCTTTGTTCTGATGTCTCCCTCTCAAGCCAGCTGCAATCACTCCCAATCACTAGCCTAATCTGGCTTCAGGCACGATAAACTTAATAGGGGAAGAGTCTCCGCTTTAATGCCTCCGTCCTCAAGGCAATCGCAAGCAGTTCAGATCACTAGCCAATATGGCTTCAGGCGCGATAAATTCAAAACGAAAATAATTTTATGGTTGGGGTCACCACATCGTGGGGAATTGTATTAAAGGGGTCACCACATTGTGGGGAATTGTATTAAAGGGGTCGCAGCACTATAAAGGTTGAGAACCACTGGTTTAGACAATGAACTTGTCTCAAGCCAGAGCAAGGACCTGTTGGATTTCCCACTTGTCATAAGATTTGATTCGCAGTTGATATTGGAATAGTTAAAATCTCCCATTGGTAATTTCAGTGGTGTGTTTCCTCGACATTTCAGTCATTTGATTTGTGAAGATTTCATCTATATCATTGGCTTGTTGGGTAGCCTGCAGTACATGCACAACAACCTCTTCATTGTTTTCTCCTTAATATCCATTTAGATGCTTTCGACAGAGTTTCAATCCTTGATGTCATTAATTTTACAGAGGTGTCTCCTTTCTATTTGTTAAAAAACAAAACCAAACCAAATTATAACCTTCCAGTGCTACATTGCAGTCTTGAGTTCTATCTCATGTGTTTATCATGCTGGGCTCTACCTCTTGGCCTCTTTCAATCTTAAATCCATGCAGTTTCTCCTCATTCTCTGAGGATGAGTCCTCTGCAGAGGCCATGATAGGAAAGAATCGATGCCTCTCTGTGAACACAACTGTGAAAGCAACTCTATATTACATTGTGATTCCACAACCATCTATGGAGAGGGTGGGGTAAAAAAAATCAATCTGCCACCTTGATTTTTTTTTTTTTTACTGAGCCTGCCCTGTGGGATACTGAGCATGCTTGCTTGGGGCTGTTACACTTACTTACAAATGGAAAGCTAGACTATGATTTCATGAACTAGGTGTCTAGATAGAAGAGTTGAATTTTAAGCCTTTGTACTCTTAAGTTTCTGCTTTAAGCATCACACTAAGCCACGTTTTTGCTTAAAAGTGGTTTGTTGAAAAAGCAATGATTGGCTAGTTTCGCACAACATATTCAGCCAAAATTAGACATACAAACACACAATATGGATTAACATAACAATCATTTAGGAATTTAATTTGTCTACTATAACATTTCTAGTCTCACTTGACGTTGAACAATGCTTCTACAGCATTTTACTTCTCATAGGAATTAGCAGTTCAGTTAAGGTGCAAGAAAGCAGAGAGATGATTTTGGAAATATCTGTCTAACATGGCTCTTCCTGGAGGATTCAAAATCTCCAAATTGCCAGGCATATTATAATCAAATCTTACTTCCTTGGCACAAGCATTAATCTCTCTCTCTCTCTCTCCCTCCCTCTCCCTCTCTTTCGCTTTCTCTCTCAGAGAGAGGGAGGGGAGGGAGAGAGAGAAGGAGCAGATATTGGTACATAATACTGCTCTCACAGTCTTGCTCTCATTGTGCATATGTCCCTGCATCCATCATTGGGTTTTAGATCTGCTTCCTTTCCTGAAATCAGGCTCTGACAATGAATAGGGCTAGAGTTAGGGTTAGTGTGGGTTTCAGTTTCATGTGGATATTTTGATCAATTGTAGTTTTTTTCAAACCGAACAACTTTTAAGATGTGGGGACTTTAATTCTTAGAATTCTGGGAGTTGAAGTCCACACATCTTAACATTGCTCAGTTTGAAAAACACTGTTCTATTGTATAACATTCTCATTAATCTTCAACTTGGATAATGGCTGCCAATAAGGTTGAGGTCAAAATGGGATCACTATATAACAGGAGAGACGTCCCTGTGTTTCCAAGCGAACTCAGATTTATTGAAATACAAAACATAAAAGAATTAAATCTACATGGCACCCCTTTTCTAATGAATCCTAAAAACGTATTGAGTTGGGTTAATCTACAAATTTATTCTTTTGCCAATTACCCCGGAATGAATTTTCCAAGTCATATTATCTAAATTATTTTAATGACAGGCAGTGATTATGGGACTTTCCAGAGCCAATTAATATGATGTACTCAGTTAAGATATTTTGGCTACTTACGAAAATTTATTCTGCACATGCTTGGAGGCTGTTTTCATATGCACTAGCACTAATGATGTTTCGCTACTGAAACTTAATGCAAATTACACCTTACCATGCTTTATGAACACAGCTGTTGTGTTGCCAATTGCGTAGTCTATGAAAGGCTTTTTTTTTTAATCTGAGGCTCAAATTTCCCATTTATTTTCTTACAGGATTATTTTTACTCACGCTACTTCAGACATTGAAATTGTTCACTAGTTTGTTGGTTTGGGATGGATATTCTGAAAATATTTAGAAAGTGCTTCTATAAGTAATAGAAAATTTACTGTGTCTAGGAACTATATTAGTCCTGTGTAAAGGAGTGCTTTGGATAAGTAAACCCTCAAAATCTTTAAAGCACTTTTAGTCTCGGTCTACAAGGATGGCTTTAGGTCAGCATGATTTCAGTTACAGCTTTAAAATTTAGCAAATTCCAAGTCATATTTTTCCTGTACCATGAATTTTAAAGGGTTTAAATATCCTATTTTTATGGCCAGTAAGCACCACGGACAGCTGTAATACTTACAATCAATACAGAACATTTATAAACATTTCAGATGTTTCTTTGTATTGGAAGATTGTTCGATATCCGGGGAGAACCAACAATCGAGTTAGTAAAGATAGCGTCTTTAAAAGCAATGCACCTTTAAATAATAGATTTAATTAGCTTCAACACATTAAAACTGCAGGTTAATTATATATGTTTTCTTTCCTCGGTAAGTTGCATTCTTCCATAATAGTGCGATTTAACCCCTCAGGAACTTCTTTAGTTTGTGCTGCTTTGCTTTGCAGATGTAAAAAAAAAGGGGGGGGGGCAGAAATGATACAGAAACCAAAATTGCATAATTTGGAACCTTTCAAACATGCTAAATTACTAAACTCCCAGGATCATCACACTATTCAGCTAAAACAGGGGTCTCCAACCTTGGCAACTTTAAGCCTGGCGGACTTCAGCTCCCAGAAATTTTGGGAGTTGAAGTCCGCCAGGCTTAAAGTTGCCAAGGTTGGAGACCCCTGAGCTAAAAGCCTTGGGGGCAGCAGCCTGTAATGCATTCTCTGCTGTTGTTCTTACAAGCATCGCATGTACACCCAAAGGGGCAGAACTTGCAATTTGCTGCTGGTGTCATTCTGTCCAAAAGTGCAAGATCCTGTGGTTGCTACTGTGCCAGGAATAGTGGGATTGAAATTCTAAATTATGCAGATTGTTTGAAAGATTTATTTATTTATTTATTTTAAAAAGAGAGAGCCAATTTGTTCTAGTGGTTCAGTCACCAGGCTAGAAACCAGGAAACTGTGAGTTCTTCTCCCACCTGTGTCATGAAAGCAGGATGGGTGATTTGGCCAGTCGCTCTCAGCCCACAATGGCAGACTTGAGTGGCAAGGTGGTCAGTCAACCAGAGGTTAGTTTCAGCAGGCTCTGACCAGTCCTGAAGAACCGGTAGTGGAAATTTTAAGTAGTTCGGAGAACCGGTAGTAAAAATTCTGACTGGCCCCGCCCCCATCTATTCTCTGCCTCCCAAGTCCCAGCTGATCGGGAGGAAATGGAGATTTTGCAGTAATTTTCCCCTGGATTAGGGAGGGAGTGGAGATTTTGCAGTATCCTTCCCCTGCCATGCCCACCAAGCCACACCCACCAAGCCACAGAACTGGTAGTAAAATTTTTTGAAACCCACCACTGCAGTCAACTCCTGTCAGTAACTAATGGATTAACATTTGGTTGATTCCTCCCCCTCCCCCCCAAAAAAAACACCACCACCAGATTGTGCACTTGTGGGAAAATAATAGGAAGAAAATAAATAAAACAATGAAAGGTTATTTTTAATGTACCGCTAGTGATAGATGTGGAAAAGATGATACAGTAATACAGGAAGTCTTCGACTTACAACAGTTCGTTTAGTGACCGTCCAAAGTTACAACGGCACTGAAAAATTGTGACTAATGAACCGCTTTTCATAGTTACAACCTTTGTAGCATCCCCATGATCATGTGATCAAAATTCAGATGCTTTGGAAACGGAGTCATCTTTATGAGCATTGCAATATCCCAGGGTCATGTGATCACCTTTTGCCAGCTTCTGACGAGCAAAGTCAATGGATCAACCAGATTCACTTAACAACGGTGTTACTATCTTAAGAACTCCGATGATGCGCTTAACAACTGTGGCAAGAAAAGTTGTAAAATGGGGCAAAACTCGCTTTAAAAAGTCTCACTTAACAGAAATTTTGGGCTCAGTTGTGGTCCTAAGTTGAGGACTACCTGTAGTTTACAAACTTTGAACTTCTACATATATACATTGAAAGGCTTACCAGTGTTTTAGTCATACAGTGTAATTAATTTGGGATATTTTATTTATGAGAAAATAAAATCCCATCTGTAACTGGTTAGGGCAATCTTGGTCAACTTGTTCTCCGGATGTGGCAGAGTCTTATTATCCTCATTCCACTCTCTGTTTTGTTGTTCTTGATGTGCATTATATATTAAGAGCAGTAGGTTGGGAAAATTATATTACAGAGAGGCAAGGATCATTTGAGCAGATAAGTACATTTGTTTTAATACTTTATGGGTACTGAACTGGGAAAGATAGTCCTTAATTGACACAGATCTGAGATATAATCTGGTAAACTCTTTTTTCTTTTTCCGAAATACAAACTTTAGGAAAACGAACTTAATGGAAATTATATAGCAGAGCTAAAATTGTGGTATTGTAATCTGACACATTGCTATGTTTTCAAAGTGAGTTAAAGTAGATTTTACTAATATATACTTCTCTGAGACCCTATATCATTGTGTTACATTCATTATCGTGGCAGTTTTTAAATTCTTTTTTGTGCTGCCTGTGCAAATGTTTTATTCAAAGAAGCTTGACTGGTTGATGCCTTTTTTGAGGTTTAGAAGTGGTATTTTGGATTGACTGTTTGTTTTCTCTGCCCGGTCATTTATAAAGTATAATTTTCACATTGCTTCAAGTCCAAACACGCACTAGAAGTTTGAGAAGCAGATTTGCAATATGTATGTTTTATTAGGCTTGTCAAAGCACCCAACATATAGTTAGTGTTCATAATAAACAGCATTTCCAGCATCATGGGCTCAGACATGGTGGAGCTGTTTTAAAAGGCTGATTAATGTTTTGTTTTGATTTAGTGAAGAAAAGATAGAGGTAAATCCATCCTTATGTTCCTTAGTTATTTAGGAATTTCTTCTAGGAGAGAAATTAACTTGCTTACAATGTTAAATAGAATTGCACTGGCTACCAGAAACTGTAGTTAAGAAACCCTTCTGTCTTTTTACTGTTTGTATTATAGCTACACAGATAGTTGACAGTGGTAAAGCAGGTAATTACAATGCTCCAGGTGAGGAAGAAGCTTCTGTAGCTTCAAAGAAATATTATCCGAACAAAGCTTGATTTTTTTTTAAAGAAAAATATTCATTTCTGGAATATGATTCTTTTTTAAAAAGAAGATACTCTCCTTTAAGGTCTCTTTAGACCGGTATTCTTTTGTCTTGAGTATGTTCACATTGCATTAATTGGTATACTGTAATATCCATCTGTCTGCATTTTATATATATCTTGACAGATAACACTAATAGTAGCTGTTGCCCATGAAGTTAACACGACTAAAAAGGTTCAGTTTTTAGCACTGGGTTTGTGGTATCTTTGACTCATTGACACAGTGTTGGGTTTTGACCTTCAAAGGGTTTTCATTCACTATATTTCCCAAAGACCAAATGGGTAGTAATCATCCCCAAATCTTCCTTTAGACCAGTGCTTCTCAAATAGTGGGGTGCGCCCCCCAGGGGGGGTGCGAGGCTCCGTAAAGGGGGGTGCGTTTGACCTCGGCAAACACTGTCATAACAAGCTAAGCCCCGTGTTTTTAATAATGATACTATTTACAGTCGCGCGGGGGGCGCGAAAAATGTTTTCTTCTTCCTAGGGGGGCATGACGGAAAATAATTGAGAAGCACTGCTGTAGACTAACGTTTAGTAATATAAAAAGCAATGTGGTATTTTCTGTTCGCCTGTTTGTTTGAATGTAAGTTTCGCATTTTTTCCAGTGCTTTTGCACGGCATTTGCCATATTATGGTAACAGTCTGTTTTGTAATTGCGGCTTCAGACTGTGGTGGATTGTGTATCATTCCTTGATCACTGAATTGCATGTGACAAATGCAGCAATTCTAGTGCCAGCCAATTGTTTTGAAATGAATGGGTTTTGTTCTATTGGACAGTAATATTTGTGAATTCAACCAATATAAAAAGGGTAAGTGTTTTAGTTTTCTAGTTTGTGATGGACTTGATTCAATTCACCTCACATATTTTTAGATGGTACAGTTTAAGGAGATGTCATATTGATCCAGTCATATTGGATAACTTCTGTTTAATCTCCAATCTTTCATTTGGAGGAAGACTTTGAAATAGGCAATGAGTCTCCAACTACAGAGAATCCTATTAGAATGTACTGTATTTGGTTTTGTTGGACCTTTCAGAAGCATCTGATATTATCAAACATGCTATGCTGATGAATTGATTGTGGGGGTTGAACGAGTAAGAGGCACAATTCTGCAATATTAGTCAGAGGGTGGAGGGAAGAACAGTTGGCTTGGCTCCATCAATGTGGGGTACCTCAGGGCTCTCACATTCTCTTTATATCTCCATGAAACTGCTGGAAGAGATTATTTGTTGGTTTTGGAATTAGATATTGTCAGGAGACTGATGACACATAACTATATATCACCACCACCGCAGGAAGGGCTAGGAATTCTCCAGTGTCCTGAGGCCGCAAGTAGCTGGTTGGGTCAAACAAACAAACTCAGATAAAATCCTTAAAGATGGAGCTGCTGTGTATAGGCAAACAATATCATTTGATCTTGATCCCTATGTTGACTCTGGTAGACCTGCACTTTCCTTAATGAGTATATCAGTGACTTGAGAGTCCTTCTGGACTTGCAACTACTGTTCAAGCAACAGGTAGAAACCTTGGCCGTTGAGGGCCTTCGCCCAACTTTGGCATTTGTGTCAATTGTGGGCATTTTGAATCAGAATGTCCTTGCAACAGTGACTCATATCTTCATCACCTGGAAATAAGATTCTGCAGTATAATTTACATGGGGGGGGTGGCCCCTGAAGCCAGTTCAAAATCTTCAGCGAGTCTAAAATACAATGACTCAACCGCTGACTAAAAGAGTAGGTTGGCATTTTGCAAAGCTATGGAAACCATTCTATTTTGACTGGCTTTGAGTACACCAAGTTGCTTGCATAGGATTTATGTTTATTTGTGGTTTATTTTCTTTGTAAACCATCCTGAGTCATGAGCAGTTAGGGACTATAGGAATTTTTGTCATTAAGTAAATACATAAAACCTATTGTTCTGTGAATGATGTTATGACAACAAAGTTTTGTTACCTGACTTGAAATTGAGTGCCCCATTATAAAATAATTTACACAAATAGCCATTGCTTGAAAGTTGTATTGAACAATGCCAGATATCAGTATTATTTTTTTAAAAAACGATTGGCAATTCTTTTGCAGCTTCATTTCAGCCTAGTGAAGCATAAAATTTTAGTGAGCTTAATGATCTTTCATGCATGTTTGTTTTTGCATTCTGAAGTTATGGTTTTCTTGTTTATGTGTCTCGCCATGTTCTTTCTTAGCTTGCTGATCCTGGATGCTAATTCATACTGTGCTAATAGTCTGACTTCTACTTGATGCCAACTCATTGCAGTTGGCAGTGATCTGTTCTTCTATTCATTCATCTCTTTATTGCACGTGCAGCTGAAATTCATGTGGCCGAGCTAAAGTGTTAGATTTTTCGGAAATTAATATTTTAACCTTAAAGCACAAGATACAGTATATTTATTTGGAAAGAAAATGTGCATTTTTCCGGAAACAGCCATTAACACTTGAAATCGAAAGGTATTGTGAAGTTACTCTGACTTTTCCTCCATACATATTTTTCCAGGTATTAAAAAAAGTTACAAAAAGTAGTAAGGAAACCTGGGAGTTTATAAAAGGAAAATGTTATCAGAACCCAATAGTAATCACAATAAGGCAGGAGGATTGAAAAATCTCACCTTGAAGCACTTATTGGGAAGGCAAAAGGTAATTAAATTTGCAAGGATGATCCGCCCTGCTGGTTTGGTATGACATTGGAGGGAACTGTGGTTAATAAAATTGACCAGAGAAGCACTTCCACACACAGAGCAAAGTTGAAGATGTAGAACAGTCATATCCAAAGCTCTGTGCAGCTCTGTGGGGAAAAAATAGTGGGGTGATGGAGATTACATAGGTAGTCTTTGATTTAGAAGCACAATTGGCACCGGAACTTGGATTGCTAAACAATCTCATCTAATTTTACAACCTTTTTTGAAGTGGTTGTTAAGTGACTCATGCAATCATTAAGCAATTCCAGCTTTCTCCATTGACTTTCTTTATCAGAGCTGGCTGGGAAAGTCACAAATGGCTATCATGCAACTCCAGGACACTGCAACTGTCGTAGATTCATGGTGGTTTCCAAAAAACTGAATTTTGATCAAATTTTGATCAGGGACGTGGTGGCTCAGGCTGTAAAATAGCCTGTTATTAAAACACAGCTGCCTGCAATTACTGCAGGTTCTAGTCCCACCAGGTCCAAGGTTGACTCAGCCTTCCATCCTTTATAAGGTAGGTAAAATGAGGACCCAGATTGTTGGGGGGCAATAAGTTGACTTTGTAAATACACAAATAGAATGAGACTATTGCCTTACACACTGTAAGCCGCCCTGAGTCTTCGGAGAAGGGCGGGATATAAATGTAAATTTAAAAAAAAAAGTGACACCAGGTGTCACTTGATCAAAATCACTTTGTTCCCAGCACCATCGTAACTTTCAACAGTCACTAAAGAAATGGTCGTACATTGAGGACTACCTGTAAGATGGCTTCAGCAAGAGTTTAGTTGTCTCCAAGCATGGAAAACTTGAAATGTAATTAGAAATGTAATATCTAATATGATTATGCCCAGCTGGGTGGTACCATTTAGCTGTTCTAATTTATCCTGTGTAAATTTTGATAACATTCATGACAATTTATTTGCATATTTTAATCCAGGAAGCACCGTGTATCCAAAAATTACATTTTGGTGTACACGCTTTTATAAGAACTGAGAATCAGATTGGTTCATAATACCCTTCAACCCAAGGGAAGTTTTCCAACATCCCTAGAGATCAGGAATGAGACTGCAATCAAAATCTTCCTACTGTATTAATTATTAACACACTGCCTTTTATCAAGCAAGGTTACGTTTTTAATCTCTTTTCTCATGTTTATTGACAGTTTCTTCCTATTTATGCTATTGCTGCATTTTGGCAGTGTTTTTTTTTTTAAACTACAAGTCCCATTAATGTTTGAGGCATCGGTGAAGCAGGGATTTGCAACCAATCTTTTTCTTCTTTTTTTAAATTGCCATTCTTTTATGACCTCTGTTACCTCTGCTTCACCCTGTTAAATCTGTGCTGTTAACCATTAGAACAAACTCTGTTGTTTTCTCCTGTTTAAAGAGAACTCTCTAAATTCTCATAGTAGCCATCAAAATACCACATGTCAAAACAGGGGTCTCCAACTTTAGCAACTTTAAGACTTCTGGACTTCAAGTACCATAATTCTGGGAGTTGAAGTCCACGAGTCTTAAAGTTTCTTAAGGTTGGGGACCCCTGTGTCAAAATATCAACAATCAACCATTCCAGTTAAATGTTTGATACGACCTTTTCAGACTTGTGGACACTTGTGAGTTGGAAGAGAGGTCAGTGCAAAAAGATTATAGGTTGGTTGGGTTCATAAATGTTCTGATTTTAACCCTTTAGCTTTATTCTCTGGGATAGGTGTGAATTAAGCAGATCCAAAACTGGCTGCAGAAAAACACTGAAATATTTCCTCTCCAACCATGAGGCAAAGTGCTCTTGGTTTAGCACCTGAAGTAAATTTCTACATGCTTTTTCCAGGAACCACCTAAATAATATTTTCTTCAACTTTTTGCTCTTTTCATGCAATGAATCAGATAGGGAGTAAAAGTGTGTGTGTGTGATGGGAGGGAGGGGATTTAGGGTTGGGGTTGTAGGGCGAGAATAAACCCATCATTGCTGAAAGACCCATCTATCATCCACACTTCTTCTTATGCCTGTGCTCGCTTCTACTCCACTTGAAAGGGCAAAATGCCTTTGGCAGGAAATCTACTTTTGCCCATTGGTCTGCCAAATTGTTCCGTTTCTTTTAAATCTTTGCCTCTTTCTGAGTTCTCCTCTTCAAAGTTAAATTGGTCTTGGCCAGTTCCTGTCTACTTAGTGAGTGTTTGAGGTCATGGGAACTTTGTTCTTGTTGGTGTAGATAAATCTGCGTAGCGGGATATTTTTTTATGGGTGATGTGCACAAAATGTTTAAAATTACTTGCAGAGGGCAGGCATTCTAGCACTTTGCAAGTCTTACATATTCAGCTGCTTCTGTCTTGGCATAAAAGTAACATGTTTGAGAATTCATGTAGGAGAAAAGTTCAAAGACAAACAAGTCCTAAAAAGAAGGTGTGTTTGTATGGATGGGAGGAGGAGGAAGAGGACAGGACCAAAAACCAGGCTAGGAAGGATAGTAGTGCGAAGCCTCAGGAAGAAGATGAAAATCTTTGGTTTGAATGACATATGCAAGATAGGCATACTGAAGTGTTGATGTGGGACATAAAGCAGACATTGAGGAGAAAGATGGAGATATTTTAGTTCTTGTGATGGAATTTTAATTGGGGGGAATGAAATCTGGAAACATTGTGTCAACAAATAAACTGTATTATGTATATTATTTGTATATTAATACTGGTATGTTAATGATAATATATTATTATATTATCAAGCAAAGTTTCCTGCTTGAGCAGGGGGTAGGACTAGAAGATCTCCAAAGTCCTTTTCAGCTCTGCTATTTTGTTAACTTTGTAACTGGGTAACAGGGCATTCTGTATAAGGATTTCTTAATACTGACAGTACAGGTTGTTGTCCTATAGAAAGCTGGGGAAACAGGAAAAAAGAGAAATTACAATGGATTGCAGCCTTGCAGGGTACCTGAAGAGAGAAAGGAATTGGCATATTCAGTGTGCAAGAAAAGAATTGCTGCACTAGCTGGGTTGAACCTCCCTACATATCTAATCTTTGCATTATGTTTTCCAGGTATTTAAAATTGTTAGTAACATAAAATGTCACACCTGCCTATTTTAATTAGTGAGGCAGGGCAGGAGAATTACTGTTTCAAATAGATTATGTATTTAATTTTGGATACATGCTCACCTACATTTTCCATTTGTTTGCAAAAATCTAAAACCACATTTAAGTATTATTCTTTTTCCACCAGTTTTCTGCCTGTAGGTAATTGTATTTAGCCTCAGAGAAAAATAAATATGGAGTGGGAGAAAAATACCATTGCTCAAAATGGAGGAAAATAAACTCATAGCAAAAAAAATTACAAAGCAAAATGTAAAGGATTGGAGCAGTTACTGAGTTGTCAGATATGAAAAAATGTACATTGTGCATGAATTCATTTTATCCCTACTGCATATCTAAATTATTTCCTACAAAATACTAGATGGTATGCATTAAGGATGTATATGCTTTGAAAATGATCTGGAAGCATGCTTGCTGTGTTCTTTATTTTTTTCTGGTTTTTAGCTGAGCCTGAAGAAAGACATAGCTGATTTAATGAGTAGACTAATTAAAGGGGTTCGTTAAAGAAATCCTGTCTTTTCAGGCTCAGACATTAGCCTCATAACTGACATGACTATTTCAAAAAGAGACTGAACTCATGCTTCCTCGTGAAGTAAATCCCCCCTTTCAATAATTTCTAAAGAATGCAGAACTCATATATATTAATTCAAGAACAATACAGTATGTCACACACTTATACCCGTATATTTGAATTAATTTTGAGCTTTGTGCTAGAATGGTATTATTTTTGTGAGTCTTCTACTAAGGAATAAAGAGAAGTCACTTCAGTGAAAGGACAATTATCATATATGAATATATAATATTTTCACATTCATAAGAATAGAATGTTTGACAAGTATCTTGATCCATGTCTCATTATACTGAGATGTCTACTCATGGAGCTGGATATAAAATGTATGCAATCTAATCTCAATACCAGCTTTGTAGTGTCAATCTAAAAATTATCCAAATAATGTATTTATTTTATTTATTTATTTATTTAAATTTTTATACTGCCCTTCTCCTGAAGGACTCAGGGCGGTGTACAGCCAGGATAAAAAACAGTAAATATACAAAGTTAAAAATATCAATTTAAAATACCTATTCAATAGTGGCCGAATTAAAACCGTCAGATTGACCAACCTAAAATACCCCATATAAAATTACAAAAGATTAAAAAATTTAAAATTTAAAATTTAAAAATTTAAAAATCAGTCCAATCCCGCTTGAATAAATAAATGAGTTTTTAATTCCCGGCGGAAGGTCCGAAGGTCAGATATTAAACGCAAACCGGGGGGAAGGTCGTTCCAGAGAGTAGGTGCTCCAACAGAGAAGGCCCTACCCCTGGGGGCCGCCAGCCGGCATTGCTTGGTGGACGGCACCCTGAGGAGACCCTCTCTGTGAGAGCGTACAGGTCGATGGGAGGCATACGGTAACAGCAGGTGGTCCCATAAGTACCCGGGCCCTAAGCCATGGAGCGCTTTAAAGGTGGTAACCAAAACCTTGAAGCGCACCCGAAAGACCACAGGTAGCCAGTGCAGAACCCCTATCCCTGGCCCTCCAGAGGTCATCCACCAACACAACCAAAGCTGTCTCCGTGGGAATGCATTCTTCTAGAAAGGTGCAAAATTAGTTGATCTTGGAGAATTTAGTTTGGGAAACTATTTAAATAACCCTGTAATGGCATTGTCTGAGAGGGAATGAAATATTCCTGATAACTTTGGTTTTTGGAGTGGTAATTCTAGCACATCCCTGATTTGTTCATTTGTTATATATATAAGTAGCTGTAGATGGAGGAAATTCAACTGGGAGAAATGCTCAAATCTTTTTCCCATCCTGTTTTTCCCTTTTCCTAGATATTAATAGGCACATTAGGAAAGAAAGTAATAAATAAAATATGACATATGTAAACAGGTATACATACATATACTTCACAGACTTCAGAGGATAATTAGAACTGCAGAAAAAATAATTGCTACCAACTTGCCTTCCATTGAGGACCTGTATATTGCACGAATCAAGAAGAGAGCCGTGAAAATATTTGCAGATCCCTCGCATCCTGGACATAAACTGTTTCAACTCCTACCCTCAAAACGACGCTATAGAGCACTGCACACCAGAACAACTAGACACAAGAACAGTTTTTTCCCGAAGGCCATCACTCTGCTAAACAAATAATTCCCTCAACACTGTCAGACTATTTACTGAATCTGCACTACTATTAATCGTTTCATAGTTCCCATCACCAATCTCTTTCCACTTATGACTGTATGACTATAACTTGTTGCTGGCAATCCTTATGATTTATATTGATATATTGATCATCAATTGTGTTGTAAATGTTGTACCTTGATGAACGTATCTTTTCTTTTATGTACACTGAGAGCATATGCACCAAGACAAATTCCTTGTGTGTCCAATCACACTTGGCCAATAAAATTCTATTCTATTCTATTCTATTCTATTCTATTCTATTCTATTCTATTCTATTCTATACACATCCTCTTTGTACTTTGCTCTGGTATGCCCATATAAATTTTTAAAAGCTATTGGGCTATCTGATTTTCTTTCTGCCGTACAATGGATTGGATGAAAGGTATAAGGATTAGAATTATAAGTTTGCATTGCCTGAGTATTTCTCTGAATTAACGAAATTAGTCTAAAGCTGTAGATGAAATGGCATGCACTTTGCAACTTACCCTCCTCTGCATACTAAAACTCTTTTTGTGAATCATTTTCAAAGCATGCTCAGCTACCCCAAAAGGGCAGTTCTGGAATTTCCAAGAATACATTTGACATAATTAGCAAGCCATTGACCCAGAGGTATTTCCGAATGGTTTGTCTTAACTGTGCACTTAGACTATTGCAGGGAATGTAGTATCTTGGATGATTATTTAATTACTTTGCGTACTTGAAATGAAACATTCAACTCCACCCACATCTTACCTGTGGAAACTGCCACACCAGAATTTCTCATCATCTCTTACTACTAGACAAAACCTATTGCATGCTTCCTTATCTTCAGACAGTTCAGTTGTGGTTTGATCATGTAAACAGATTACAGTGAGTTAGACCAACTGGGCTTGTTACATTACAGCACATTAATCATGTAAATAAGCTCCTTAGATAGATGGAAAGTCTGACAAATAGGACTAACTCAGCAGGTAATGGGGATGTTTATTTCAAGCCAACTCCTGGATGTCTAGAACTTTTAAAGACTGTTTAGAAGCATTCACTGGATAGATTATTCAGAAGTTGAAGTAGATTTCAACGACCACTGGCTGACACTCAGCCCGTTGATCTGACTGACTGAATGGACAAAAGCACTACAAGAAGCACACTTTTCCCATCCCTTAATTCTTGCTGCCTTTGAGATTGGTGCCCTCTCTTTTTGTATTGATTGGGTGTTTGTTGGCAATGGGCAATAGCTGTGAGGTAGTTTCTAGGTAAAGAAGGAAACTCTCAAAGGAATTTGACTTCTCAGGGAACTAGTGAATACTTTTTTTGTGGGAAGGGGAGGTGGGATTGTATTTGATAGAGAATTCTCTCTGGAATAGAAAGACAGAGCATGAACTCAATGAATGAATAAATGATCTGATTAAGACCAGTCAATAGGGTCTCAAATTCAAGAAAGCTCTTAGAGGGGAAAATGGCAGCAATCTTATTAGAAAGATTGAAAGAGAAAAATTGAAAATTGAATTGAAACAAATTCTACTGAAAGAGTTGGTGATTGCAAACCTGCTAAAACCAAGAACAGTGAAACAGTACCTAGAGTCAACCAGAAAGACGTGGAAGTCCTCACAAGACCAGGTTTCATATCCTGAGAAACAGAACCAGGGTTTTCTGTCTTCAGGACCATTGGACATAAAACAAAGCTGTGCAAAAAGGAACTGTGAAGGAATGCATTGCTGATTCTGTGCCTGATCCCTGCAACAGGTTTACATTCATTCTTTTAGACAATTTGTTCTTCTGAACTAGATCCTCATCTTTCCTTGTGGGTTTATGAAGATAGGATAGTTTTAGCTTTTAATTATCGAAGTCATATAAATCAGGAAAAGAATGAGAAAAATTATAATTTTCATCTGGGCTCTCATTCCCTTAATATTGTTTTGATGTTTTAATTACCTTTCTCCAATTCTTGCTATCTTCATAACCTATATATTGCAACAGAGCAGGCATTTATACTAAATACTTGCAGATTTCTTTTCATATTGGCAAGTTACTACATTGTGGGAGAGAAATGGGGGTAGGGTTAGACAGAAGCTTGCAGGTTTTTTTTCTTCCTATCCACTATTCTTCACTAATGTCACATCACATATTTAGGGTGCACTTATCACTGGTTTTATCTCTAGCAGTGAGTAGTTTTGCTCAAATATTTTGGAAAGAGCATGATAGTTTTCTAGAAAGGAAAGTCTTTCCTTCATAAAATATATTATACACACAACTGGGGGTAGAGGAAGCAGGCTTCCTTAACGTAATTTTGCTGATATCTTGGTCATTTGTCATGCGGGCAAATTCAGTTTAAAGTGAGCCAAGCCACATCTGTTAAGATTCAATCTGTTTAATACCTTTGGAAAAAATATCCATAGATTATTAACAAAGAATCTAAGTTAAGAGCATCCTGGTAGTTTATCAAAATACTGTAAATGATGGGTCAGATGTGGCTATAATTTTGCTGTTCCAATTTTAGGATAGTTTCCCTTTTGTTAATTACCGTATATACTCGAGTATAAGCCGATCCGAATATAAGCCGAGGCACCTAATTTTACCACAAAAAACTGGGAAAAACTATTGACTCGAGTATAAGCCGAGGGTGGGAAATGAGGCAGCTACTGGTCAATGTAAAAAATAAAGATAGAGCCAAGTAAAATAACATGAATATTTATTTGAACGAAAAACAATAAAAGTGCAAAAGGGGGAAGGAGGATTCCCAGCTTTAGAAAATTTAGAACTACGCCGCCTTTGGTATGACCTGAGCATAGCTCATAAAATTATCTGCTACAATGTACTTCCTATCAATGACTACTTCAGCTTCAACCACAACAATACACGAGAACACAATAGATTCAAACTTAAAAGTGAACCTCTCCAATCTAGATTGCAGAAAATGTGACTTCAGTAACAGAGTTGTTAATGCCTGGAATGTGCTACCTGACTCTGGTCTCTTCCCAAAATCCCCAAAGCCTTAACCAAAGACTATCTAGTATTGACCTCACCCCATTCCTAAGAGGTCTGTAAGGCGTGCATAAGAGCACCAGCGTGCCTACCGTCCCTGTCCTAATGTTCCCTTTAGTTGTATTCCTTTTATGTATTCAATTCATGCTTATATTTATATAATTATTTAATATGTATTTGACAAAATAAAATGAATGAATGAATGAATAGAATAGAATAGAATAGAATTTTTATTGGCTAAGTGTGATTGGACACACAAGGAATGAATGAATGAATGAATGAGTGAGTGAGTTACTTCAACAACATTGTCTCACAGAAATTGACAATACAACTGCAAGCATGAAAATGAGTCCTCCTTTAGCTTCCAAGGGACCAGGGTGCCTCTGAAGGTCAGTGCTCTAAGCACTAAGAACCCAGCACAAATCTAAGCCTGTATGCACACCAATAGTGAAAATACCCTGCACAGTGTCTCTTGGCAGAAGGTTAATTTTCATAGGCGTTGGGGTGGCTCTTTTTTTTTTTTGGCAGGGCAATAAGGATCTCTAATATCATTAAACCCAAGTGTGAGGAAAAAGACAGCAGCTAAAATGTTAAGGCCAGTTGTGTGACCTTCTCCAATACAGTTGGCCTGGCTGTTTGCCAAAACTTAAAACACCCTCCCATCCCCCCCTCCCTGCTAAAGCTTCTTTCTTAAAACAATTGTGGTCTTTGCCTTTCATGTCGCTCAACCTTTCACCTGCCAGGTTCCTAGCCCTTCACCCTTGACCCACTGCTGTGTTTGCTTAGCATTGTGCCAATCGACTTTAGAAGTCTGTGTGTGTGTGTGTGTGTGTGTGTGTGTGTGTGTGAGAGAGAGAGAGAGAGAGAGAGAGGGAGGGAGGGAGGGAGTGCAAAAGGGGGAAGGAGGATTCCCAGCTCTAAACAAAGGGAAATCCCGGAATGCCAGCGCGAAAGGCGGTGCTCGCGTTCCTCCTCCCTTGCTCAAAAGCCCCAATAACCTTCACCAGCAAGGCAGACCCCCACGGGAAGGAAGGGGACGGGCTGACTCACCGAGCATCTGGCTGAAGAGCAGCTGCTCCAGGTCGCCCAGCACGGTGAAGCACGGAGGGAGAAGAAAGAATGAAAGAAGGGGAGGAACGGCCCCTCCTTTCTCTCTCTCTCTTCCAGCGCCGCGGAAGAGAAGGGGACTGGGCACACAGGCGCGCACACACACGCCCAGCTTCTGAAGCACGGAGGGAGAAGAAAGAATGAAAGAAGGGGAGGAACGGCCCCTCCTTTCTCTCTCTCTCTCTCTCTTCCAACGGGAAAACGCTCTTTCGCTTGCGGGGGAGAGGAGGGAGGGAGGAGGTTGGCTTATTCAACCCTTCCGGCTAGCCATCCAGCCCTTCCCAGGAAAAGGCGAGGAGTTTTGGGCGGCGACCTTTTGCTAGAAAGCGGCAGCGGCTGCCCCGACACCACCAGTTGGGGCGGGAGCCGGTGAGCCGCAGTAACTCCCGCCAGGCTATGCATTGGCGGGGAAGCCCTGGCGGTGCAGTCCTTCTCGGCTGAGGAGGAGGTTTCCCGACCCGCGAACTTCGCCGCCGCGAGAGCCACCCAAAGGCCAGAAGAAAAGGTCATTCCATCGAGTAATGGAGTGAAGGCTCCTTCCTCTCCGCCTTACCCATGCTGTGCGAGCCCGGCTGGGCTGCAACACCGCCGCCGCCGCTCCTTCCTCAGCCTCCGGGCCTCGCGCTCTAGCAGCCGCCAAGCTCAGGCGGACTCGGCAGCTCCCATCAGCACCGCACGGCGCGATTCGGGCAGGAGGAGCCGGGCTCGCTCCGTGGCGGTGGCGGCGGCGGCAGCGGAGGCGCCACCGCCACAGAGCGAGCCCGACTCCTCCTGCCCGAATCGTGCCGTGCGAGTGCTGATGGGGAGCTGCCGAGTCCGGCCTGAGCTTGGCGGCTGCTAGAGCGCGAGGCCCGGGAGGCTGAGGAAGGAGCGGCGGCGGCGGTGGTGCTGCCCAGGCCGGCTCGCACAGCATGGGGAAGGCGGAGAGGAAGGAGCCTTCGCCCATTACTCGATGGAATGACCTTTTCTTCTGGCCTTTGGGTGGCTCTCGCGGCGGCTCGCGCGTCGGGAAACCTCCTCCTCAGCTGAGAAGGCTGGCGGCTCCCCTGCCCAGCCCTCTCACTGCACCACCAGGGCTTCCCCGCGCCAATGCACAGCCCGCCAAGTTTGCGCCGTCCGCCCACCAGACACGGGAATGGGGGCCGGCCTGGGGGCGACAAATCCCGCGAGACCTCGGCAGGCCCGCTCCCCGTCCCTCCCATGGGAGTCCGTTCGGTACCCCCTCCTGTGCGGGGTTCCCGAAGACGTAGACTCGAGTATAAGCCGAGGGGGCGCTTTTCAGCACAAAAAACGTGCTGAAAAACTCGGCTTATACTCGAGTATATACGGTATCCAAAGTTTAGATTATGTGTTTCATCTTATTAAAAAAATATTTATTTCTGATTGTAATGAAATTGTGATCTGCTATTTTGTGAGGTTATCACCAACAGGACTGAGACACTTAAGTCTATGGTGTGCTTTGATCGGTTACATCTGTAGTGCTTCTGGAAAACTTATCTTTGTTCAAGAATGTTTATGTCTCTTGTGAGCTGCAGAGAACTTCCCTCTGAATTCCATTGTCTTTTTTCACAGTGGCCAACTAACTGTCCAAGGAAGCCCATTAGTCACCTTCCAGGCTAATAGCCATTGATCCTCCTATATATTGGGATAAAATCTCCTTTATGTTTGTATATTATAACATTTATAGGCTATTCTGTGTCACTTTCATCACTCCCTGCTTGTTGATCAAATTGAAAAGATATGGGTGCAGTTATATGGGGTTAGCAATTTCCATGTCATTGTGTATTTAAAGGAAAGATTCCTGAGATAGCTGTAGCAGATGAAACTATCCAAAACATTTGGTTCAGTATCTTTCCTTTCTAAGCCAGGTTGGGCTACTTGCAGTTCTTGGTTTCTTGGCTTAATTTCATGCAGCCATCAGTTTAATTTCAAAATCCTTGCAAGCATTCTATTTTATATTTCTGGCAAGATTAATTTGTCTTTCCCTAAACAAAGAATAAAGAAAGAAAGAGAGAGAGAGAGAGAAAGGAAGGAAGGAGGAAGAAAGAAAAAGAAAGAAAGAAAAAGAAAGCTAAATTTACAGAGTTTATAAATCTGGAATATTTACAACTTCAGTGGTGTTAGTCTTGTGACGTTGAGTTCTTTCTTGGCATTTGGTTTTAAAGGTCTGCTTTTTAAGGCTATGCTTCCTTAAGAGATTAGAGGAATGTGGGCCAAAAGGTGTTCCTCCTACGTTATAGAATATGCTGCCCACAGGTGTGCACTTGGTTCATTCAATCTTGGCATTCAGGAAGACACTGAAAATCTTTTTTGGTTGAATACCACATCTGGTTGGTGGCTTTTGGACAGCCATAATGGATTTCAGTATGGGCCCTGATTACAATTGTAACCTTTTTTAAAAAATTTAACCTTTTTAAAATTGTAATATATATATATTTGTAAGTAAACAATTTTCAAGTTTGGTGTGAAGGTCTGCACGAGGTAAACTATATCGGGTTTCACATGATTCAGAACCCTGATACTGCAAGATCATCTTTCTGGGAAGGAAGGAAGAAGTGAGAATATTGCCAAACTTCACACTACCTTGGCTGAACCTCTTGACTCTCAAGATGCTAATTCAGGAACTGGCCTATTCAGCAGAAAGAACACACACACACACACACACACACATGTATTAGTTTCCTTACCGCAGACAAAAGTGAAGCTATGTGCACCCAGAAGACCTGGTGATTGCAGTACACAGTAATTTAACGCCGATGCTCCTTGATTCCTTAATCCTGCCTTTCTGAATCAACGTACCTTGGCTGATCTCTTGTCCCTGAGAGACATTTGTTCTGTGTTGACATAAACATTTCCTCTAGCCTGGGAATTGGTGCATCCTACCTTCATTCAGCTTCATCCCTTCCAAATATAGTTACTCGGTTCTTAGTTTTTTTCCTCAGTTCTCAGTTTTTTCCTAATCCTATCCATTCTTGAATATCGGTTGCCTTTTAATGGTCTACCCCGCAGAGATCAATTAGAATGGCCGTAAGGTGTTTTGTTTTGTTTTTCCTCTGTGGAGAGGAATATCTCATTTAAAATGCTTTCTGCTTTTGTATCTGCTTTAAGGTTCTCTCAATTTATAAGTATTCTTTTATTTCTGGGCTTTTCCTGTCCTCCACACTCCCTATAATGAATCTTCTAAGCTTTGATTTAGAGCAGTGGTTCTCAACCTTTATAATGTTGCAACCCCTTTAATACAATTCCCCATGATGTGGCGATCCCTTTAATACAATTCCCCACGATGTGGCGACCCCCAACCGTAAAATTATTTTTGTTTTGAATTTATCGTGCCTGAAGTCATACTGGCTAGCGATCTAAACTGCTTGCGATTGCCTTGAGGACAGAGGAATTAAAGCAGAGACTCCTCCCCTATTAAGTTTATCGCACCTGAAGCCAGATTAGGCTAGCGATTGAGAGTGATTGCAGCTGGCTTGAGAGGGAGACATCAAAGCAAAGATTTCTCTCTTTTTTAATTGATCGTGCCTGAAGCCGAATTCAGCTAGCGATGTGAAGAGCCTGCAGCTGGCTTGTGGAGTCAACCATTGGAGTGCGATTCTTCAACTCGCAAGTATACTTCCCATATTTCCGATGGTCTTAGGCGACCCCTGGCAAATCGTCATTCGACCCCCAAAGGGGTCCCGACCCACAGGTTGAGAACCGCTGATTTAGAGAGAGAGAGAGAAAAAAAAGAAACTTTTGTTTACTTTATGAGAAAAACAAAAATGAGCCCCTATCAACATCTACTTGTAGAGTGAAGATGCTCGTGTTAATAAGGGAGATTTTAAAAACTCTGGGTTGGCACCCACACAATGGCAAATTGGTGGAGGAATATTATTCTATTCATCTGGTGCACAAAAGCTCTCTAAGTGCAAGCATATTAAAGAAATCCAGCATGGTGCTTTCTTTCTGACAGGGACACAGAAGAAGCCACATTAGCTGCAGTGTTGTCTTTTTTTTTTTATACACCACCGTCTCCTCTCTGCCTGATCTGCAGAATAAGCATTTCCTTCTTTGTCAGGGAGAAGAAACATTCCAGATTCTTTCTTTTTTTTTGACCTCCCAATTCTGTCTTCTTCTCTTTCTTTCTTTCTTTCTTTCTCTCTCAAAAAAAACACTTCTCTCCTTGAGCACTGTGGGAGAACCTTCCCCTCTGCAGGGGATTGTGGGAACTGTTCTGGCCTCACTTATCACCACTGACAAATCAATGGCAGGCTTCAGAAAGCTGGGCCCCAGGATTCCAGCTCAGCCCAGTCTGGGAGCAGTGGGAGGCTTCCCTGGTGCATAAAAGGCCCCTTGCCGCTCTGACTTGTTGCCTTAAATCTAATAGAGGAGCCCTTTTCACTCTTTTTAAAAGCAACCCTCCCTCCTAGTTCACTTTGTCATGAGGAGAGTAGTGGGTTGTTGTTGTTTTTTTGAGGGGTGGGGAGGAAGAAGGCATTAAAGAGGGAGAATGGGAATTGTGTGTGCAGGGGGGACTAGGTCTGTAATGGATTTTCTGTTTCCTTTTCACAATGGTCTGGCCAATGCATGCAGAGCTCGGTTCACAAAGCTTTCCTGAAGGAGCTGGAATCCCGCAGGGTTCCTCACAGAGCATGTTTGCTGTGTATATTCCCATCTACAATGCCCCGAGACGTAGCAACAATCTCTGCTTTGGGCAAATATTTCTACAGCTTTTTCCTAATAGCTCTTTGTGGGGAGCAGGATAGTGATGGTAATTGGAAAAGAAGTGTGTGTGTGTGTGTGTGTGTGAGAGAGAGAGAGAGTGTGTAAAGAAGGGAATAGATGTGAGTTTAAAAAAAAGAGCCTGTCACTTCCCTTGCTACTTAATTTGGGTTTGGGCGCTGTTTCATCTCTGCCGTACTTTACTTCTATGTGGGAAGAAGTCTAATTTCAGAATTTATAACTTAATAGATTCAGAAGGAAGAGAAAAGAGATTTCACGCGAGCCTAGAGGGATGCTTCTTTAGCATCCTTAACAGCTTTCTGAACTGCATACTGGTAGTATCCGTGCAGGTATCCCTGGATGCAAAAGGTTGACACCAGTGGAGGCAGGGAACTCAAGTCTTCATTTCTTTCTGCCAGGCTATGTAAAGCTGCAGATTTCTGAAAGTCATAGCTATTTAACCAAGTACAAAATGAGATAAAGAATGGTCCTCTCCATGAACCATTGAACTGAATCATCTAGAAGAGAGTTAATACATTGCATAAACTCCAAAACCCAGCTGGTTGACTTGCTCAATTCAACCTGAAATGAATAGAATAGAATAGAATAGAATAGAATTTTTTTATTGGCCAAGTGTGATTGGACACACAAGGAATTTGTCTTTGGTATATATGCTCTCAGTGTACATAAAAGAAAAGATACCTTCATCAAGAATCGTAGGGCCTCTGGTGGCTCAGCAGACTAAGTCTGTCTGTTATTAACACAGCTGCTTGCAATTACTGCAAGTTCAAGTCCCACTAGGCCCAAGGTTGACTCAGCCTTCCATCCTTTATAAGGTAGGTAAAATGAGGATCCAGATTGTTGGGGGTCAATAAAAGTTGACTTTGTATATAATATACAAATGGATGAATACTATTGCTTAACATAGTGTAAGCCGCCCTGAGTCTTCGGAGAAGGGCGGGATATAAATTCAAATAATAAAAAAAAAAGGTACAACACTTAATGATAGTCATAGGGTACAAATAAGCAATCAGGAAACAATATCAATATAAATCGTAAGGATACAAGCAACAAAGTTACAGTCATATAATCATAAGTGGAAGGAGATGGTGATGGGAACGATGAGAAGATTAATAGTAGTACAGATTTAGTAAATAGTGTGACAGTGTTGAGGGAAATATTTGTTTTGACCATTTTTCACTCTTATGACCATTGCAACATCCCCATGGTCATGTGATCAAAATTCAGATCCTTGGTGACTGACTTATATTTATGGCGGTCACAGTGTCCCAGGGTCATGTAATCACCTTTTGCGACTTTATGACAAGCAAAGCTAATGGGGAAACCAGATTCACTTAACAGCCACGTTACTAAATTAACAACTGCAATGATTCATTTAACAACAGTGACAAGAAAGGTCGTAAAATGGAGCAAAATTCACTTAACAACTATCTTGCTTAGCAACAGACATTTTGGTCAAAGACTACCTGTAATTTGCTGATCCAACTTTCTACTTAGAATAAACCTTTTGGTATTAATTGAACTTAGTTAATTATGTTCATTGATATTCATCTAAGCAGAACTAATTCTGAATCTGCCTTGGTAATATTTCATCAAAAATTTTCTCCAGGAGCTCAAAGCACTATGTGAAGTTTCTCCACTCCATGTTATTTTGATAACATTTTATTTTTAAAAGTGGATTAGAGGAGACAGATGGAAGCCAGTTCAAAGTCACCTGGCAATTTTAATAGCTGATGGGGGGGGAACCATATTTTGTGCAGTGCCAAGCCTTTCTGTCTGTTCAAAACCAGTCTAAGTCATGACAATATTAAGTGGGTTTGGGTCAGTCACTCTCTCAGCCCAGTGGTCCAATTTTTTTTTTACTACTGGTTCTGTGGGCACGGCTTGGTAGGCATGGCATGGCTTGGTGTGCGTGGCTTGGTGGGCGTGGCAGGGGAAAGATACTGCAAAACCTCCATTCCCTCCCCACTCCAGGGGAAGGATACTGCAAAATCTCCATTCCCACCCCACTCTGGGGCCAGCCAGAGGTAGTATTTGCTGATTCTCCGAACTACTCAAAATTTCTGCTACCAGTTCTCCGAACTGATCAAAATTTCTGCTACTGGTTCTCCAGAACCTGTCAGAACCTGCTGGATTTCACCCCTATCTCAGCTCACCCTATCCCATGTGAATATTGTGAGGAAAAAATTGAGAGGTTTTTTTAACCTACCTTTTGGTACTGAGGAAAGGCAGGATAGAAATCTATTGTATAAATATAAATATCACCATGTGTTTTGAACCTTGGCCTTCTTTCGACTGCACTTCCATCCTTTTCTTTTGGATTGATTACTGATTGCCGCTATTTGAACCCGGAGCAGAACTTCTTTCTGCCCAAAGATGTTAGTGTTGGTCGTACGTCTGATCTTGGTTTAATTGATTATTTTCTTTGCTTTCATTCTGGCTCTCCTCTGACAAGTGTTTTGTAATGGTCAGAAGGAAGAGAAAGAGAAGGAAGAGCTGCAGCCAGAGACAGCAGTCAGATGAAAGAAATTTAAGTCCAAACAGAAATGTAATTTCAGTACACGTTTCAGGTCTGACCCTTCCTAATTCCCTTGAAGATAAAGGTGGGGGGAGAAGTACATTCAGATTGCAAGCTTCTATTGCAAGCTTCTGTTACTGTCGCCTTATAATAAAAGTGGCATTGGACCTAGTCTGGTCTGCCTCAAAGGTCAATAAGTTTCTTCAGAAATATGTGTGTTTACGCCCATGCCCATGCACACATTTTGGTCTTGGATCTTTCAGATTCAGGCAGTGGGGCGGGAAAGCAGAGACTTGGATTCAATCCACCAATAGATTTTGCACTGCAGCAATATAGGGCCTACATGCTTTTCTTTTTTTTTTTATTATAGTCATTTCTAGTCTGTTCAGTGAGAAGCGAGGGCAATAAAAGAACCAGAATGAGTTTGACCAAAGTCTGCTTTGTGGTAAAAATCATGAAAAAAAATGCTTTCAGAAGCCCCACTGTGTCAGGCTCATGCTATCTTTAGAGCTTTTTAAACTTTGTTTGCTAGATCCTAATCTTAAGAAGAGAGAACAAGGTCTCACATTGACTTACTTTTAATATATTGTTGTACTAAAATTGTGAGCATGCCCTTCAATTCCAACCTTCATCACTGGAGGCTTTTAAGAAGAGGCTGGATAGCCACTTGCCAGGAATGGTACAGGGGTCCAATCTAGTCCAATCCCCGCTTGAGCAGGGGATTGGACTAGAAGACCTCCAAGGCCCCTTCCAACTCTGTTATTCTGTTCTGTACTATGCAAAACCAAAATTTCCATTTTAAGAAATTTGAACAAAAAATATAATCCAGGATGTAACCCAAAACTACCTCTAAAAGAAAATGTAATCCAAGATGGCACCACCAAAGGCTGCCTTCGTGAAATGCTCTCTATTTGTTTCTTTGAGTCTGTCATCTGCATCTCTATAACTATCTGACTTCAGAGGATAATTAGAACTGCAGAAAAAACAGTTACTACCAACCTGCCTTCCATTGAGGACCTGCATACTGCACGAGTCAAAAAGAGGGCTGTGAAAATATTTACAGACCCCTCACATCCTGGACATAAACTGTTTCAACTCCTACTCTCAAAACGACGCTATAGAGCACTGCACACCAGAACAACTAGTCACAAGAACAGTTTTTTCCCGAACGCCATTACTCTGCTAAACAAATAATTCCCTCAACACTGTCAAACTAGTTACTAAGTCTGCATTACTTTTAATCTTCTCATCGTTCCTATCACCCATCTCCTCCCATTTATGACTGTATGACTGTAACCTTGTTGCTGGTATCCTTAAGATTTATATTGACTGTTTCCCTATGACTGTCATTAAGTGTTGTACCTTATGATTCTTGACAAATGCATCTTTTCTTTTACGTACACTGAGAGCGTATGCACCAAGATAAATTCCTTATGTGTCCAATCACACTTGGCCAATAAAGAATTCTATTCTATTCTATTCTATTCTATTCTATTCTATTCTATTCTATTCTAATTTGCTCTTTTTTGTCCTTTCAGTACCATTAAGGCAGTGGATTCCCTAACACATTGTCTAAAAGGTATGATAGAATGAATGAGAGCAAGTGAACTGAAACTCATTCTAGTCATGGTTGAGGTACTGACCATGAATGTGAGAAGTGATTGCTCATCCTTTTTGCAATTAGGATTTTGATACCAGGCTACACATTATAATAACTTGGGAGCATTGTCAAGACATCAGGTTGCCTTAGAAAAAATGTTTAAAAATTATATCCAGTCCAAAACATATCCAGAATCCTCTATAAGCCTGACTATAGATAATTATTTTATTTACTGTTAAATTAATCCCACACTTTACTTGCTTTTGTATTGTCTCCTATGTTCCCCTTCATCTCTTAAGAAATGTAATATGACTGAAGGAGTCCAAGACTTTCTTAGATGCGTTGACCCAGCCCTTAATATTCCCTCTGAAGAAATATTTGTATAATGAAATAATCTCTAGATTTTTAAAAAAGTGGAAGAATTTTTCCATTTTCAAAAGACCTTTAATAGTTTTCTGCAACATATTTGGCTGTTTCTTTTTTTCCTATTATCTATCTGTGATTACATTAACCATAATTAACATTATCAGAGTGAACCCAGATAACTCTTTGGGATTCATGTCCTTAGTGAAGAAGCTTGGATCTGAAGCTTATTTCAGTACTTTAAGCCAAAAAAGCATTTTATCTTGCATTATAGTGACAAACCATGGTTCATTTAAAAAGAAAATTAAAAGAAGATTTTGATATCCTTGTGGCCTCATTTGCAGGAAGAGAGAATTCATGAGTCTTGGGTGACAGTGTTTTTTGCTAGCAGTAAGAGATTCTCAGAGGAGGAATGCAGAGAATGTGAACATACAATTAACAATCTGAAGGAGCATGAGTGAAGAAAGGCTAAAGTATCCCTACACAAAGGGAAGAACAGAAATCAGGGCAAAGGAACTGAAATAGGGGGCTGGGTACAATTTCTGTACCATCTCAGAGGTTGTGAACTGGTTATAATGGCTTCCAATTCTGAGTTGCAATAAAAATTTAGTCCGTAGCAGTCCTCATCCCAAATCCCTAAGTGTTACTGCTAATTCCTGATCACCTTAGGGCCGTGATGGCGAACCTATGGCACACGTGCCAGATGTGGCACGCAGCACTCTGCTGGCACGCGCGCCGTCGTCCCAGGTCAGATCTTTGTGGCGTTTCTTTTGTGAGCTTCTGTTTCCCTGCAAATGACGAAAAAGAAGCTCACGAAAGAAAAAGATCTTAACTCTTGCTGCGCTGCCAGTGTTGGGATGCCCCGCCTCCTGCCGGCCAGCTGGTCTTTGGGTCTCTGCTGTGCATATACGCGTGTCCGTACATGTGCACATTCGTGCGCAGCTTTCAGCTTGGGCATGCGTGCATGCGCAGTTTGGGCACTCGGTGTCTAAAAGGTTCACCATCACTGCCTTAGGGGAATCTGTCGCATTTTCATTCCCGTAATAGTAAATCACCATGGTTAGGATTAACAGTTATATCTGAACAAAGTTTAAGAGTGTACCTTTACCTATACCTTCTGCTTTTTAATGTAGCATTACATTTATACTGATAATTTGCACACACAAAAAAAAAGTACTTCCTGGTTTTGCAGCCTCCTGAACTTGTGCTGTCTGAGCCAGATGATCAATAGTTTGAAGAAAATAAGGAATTGGTGGCAATTATATAAATAGGTCTTGCTATCACTCTTCTGATTTTTTTTCCAATTTCTGCTGCTTTTTGATATTCCCCAATCTATTGATTATCATGAGAAATGCCTGCAATGGACAAAAGTAGCCCATATGTAATGAGAGTTAATCTGTTACTATTAACCATAACTGACTGTATATATATATATATTCAATATTATAGAGGTCCAGAATCAGGGGTGGATTCTACTTACCTTTACTACCGGTTCGCAATGGGAGTGCTCGGGTGCGCTCGCTTTGCTCTCTCTCTCGCACGCTTCTGCGCATGCAGACCATGACGACATCCGGGTTAGTGGGCGGAGCCTCCCACCGGTTTTACTACCGGTTCGCAAGAACCGGGCCAAACCAGGAGCAACCTACCACTGTCCAGAATGCTAAAAGCCAGAGATTAGCCCAAATTTGATTTTCAGAACTTCCATTTAAAGCATTAGGGGTGGTGAATGATTCAAAACTTCTTTGCCTGGAGCTCTGGGAAATTGTTGACAGTCAAAATAGATCAAGGAACTCAAACACTGGCATACAACTTCTGTCATTCTTGACTATTTGCCATGCTGACCGGGGATGATGGAAATTGGAGTTCATAGGCAAACATAGCCACTTACAATTATATTACTGAAGTGGCACAGAACCATTTGTAATCAATCAACATAGAACTGCAGAAGTATTTGAAAATTGCAGATGGTACAGAAGGTCACTGCCAGTTGGCTAACAAGCACTGGCTACTTTGGAATATATTACATCAATTGTAAAACAATTATATTGGTTCTGTAGGATTCTGACTTTACTTGCAAGTAATGGAGCTGACTTTTAAAACCCTAAATTGTTTACCTATAGGATGTTTGGATTTGTTTTTCTGATGTAAGCCAATTCACTTGTTATACTCTTTTCTGGAGGCCTTGTTTCATACAATCACCTCCTTCTGAAGGTCTTTGGCCAGCTTTGTGGTATACAAGTAGCCCTATTTACCACCTGCCTTGTTTAGAGAAAGTCTGGGGAAAAAAACAGCTTTGTAATCAATCCTCACATTTATGGCCCTTGCAGCATTCAGGGGCCATATGGTTGCCATTCAGGCACTTTGCAACTTGTGTGCATTTATGACCATCTTAAGATCCCATGGTTATGTGATTGTCATTTGCAAGCTTCACAACACGTCTCCAATAAGTAAAGTAATGGAGAAGGCAAATGTGAAATCTTAAGCTATGGTCCAGTGATGTCTCGGTTAATGGTATCACTGATTCATTTAACAATGGAAGTGCAAGCGATTGCTAAGTCTAGTGAGGTCACGTGATTTGTCATTTCATAATGTCGGTGCTTAGAGATGGAATTGCCAGTTCCAGCTGTACTACTAGAGCCCTAACCGAACTGTGCTGCCAAAGTAATGAAGCCCTTGGGGTAGGTTCCTCAGTTCTCCTCTCCGCTCTTTAGGTGATTGGCTGGACCTGCTTTTATTTTATATTTTAATTTTTATGAAGTCAAGGTTGCCATGATGCCCTGCCCCTAAATTAAAAGCAGTAATAATGAACCTGATGCAGTCAGAAAAATCTGAGAAATAAATAATATGGAATAAATAAAGAAAATAATAGAATAGTGCTATATATGTAGAAGGAGTGCAAGTATCCTGGAGATAATCACCTGGAGCTCTTAAACACAAACTGGGTCACTGTTTATGGGATGCTGAGAAATGTTGATTCTTTAGTTACAAGGCAACCGTTGGACGTTTGGGGTCCTTCACTTTTTTATGTTATATAGGGCAGGGGTCTCCAACCTTGGCAACTTTAAGCAAAGCTGGCTGAGGAATTCTGGGAGTTGAAGTCCACAGGTCTTAAAGTTGCTAAGGTTGAAGACCCCTGATATAGGGCAAGGGCAGCTTTAAATTAACGTTTAGGCAAAAATAGAGTATGCGTGGGGCTAAGATTATAATGGAAACAGACCTGGGGAGAGAGAATTGCCGCTCAGGGGTCAAGGGAAAGTGTTAAGAAATGACTAGAAAGGACTTTTCTTTCCTCTTTCTTGAACAAGTAGATATCACAAGAAGTAATAACCCCGACAAATTCCTGCAACTAAGTCATAAGTACTAGTTCGCATGTCGGTATGATGTATAAAATATATGGAGTGTTTTTTATGGGTGCCCTACTGGGAAAACTTGATTTTCAACATCAGGTTAATCTTCTCTATACAAACGTCCTATATTGTCCTTGTAGTTCTTGTCATCTGCCACTCAGAAACAGCAGATGCCTAATTTAAAATTTGTACACACCTGAATGAATTCATACATGCTAGAGAAAAGGGGGAGGGAGAAATCCTATTAGCGTGTGAAAAAGACTCAATTTAAAAATAGTAGAACTATTTTAATATTTCATCTAATCGAGGTTGCACTTTTCTACTGATCCCAGTATGTTCTACAGCAGGGGTATCCAACCTTGACAACTTTAATAAATGTGGACCTTAACTTCCACAACTTCTGGCTGGGAGAGTTGAAATCCACAAGTCTTAAAGTTGCCAAGATTGGACATCCCGGCTCTACAGTGAAATCAAAAGATATAACTGTAAGCATTTTAAACAGTCAAGCAGAAGTGAATGGAGCACAGTTAGACATATATATTCCTTTGCTTCTCTACTTAAAAGGAAATACATTCTGCTTTCTTGGCAACAGCATGAAAGTGATTGCCATTATCTTCTTCTGGGGTGCTAATTTGGCTTACCAGACTAGCATTCATCCTCCTTATAAAAATAATATTTATTGAATTTCCAAAAGTTAAAATACACAATACAAAAAAAAACACAATACACAAAAACAAAAATATATATAAAACACACAAAGACAAACGCGTCAAAATTACATTACTCATAACAGCTTTTCCTACATCGGTATCTCTTATCCTATTTAACCTCTATATACAGATTCTACTTCTAAGTATCTCTATAAACCAACATTCTTATTTAAATTATTTTAACCTCTATTCAGAATTCAGTCTCAAGACAAAAATCTCTTTTAAGTTTTATGCTTACTCTCCTGCCAGGAATACCATCTATTCCATATTTGATAGTACTCAGTATCTTCCCTCTCCTCCAAATGCTAACGAAATCCAGCTAAGTTTGGCTACATACTGACACCTTCAGAGTGAAAGAACCATTACATTTGTACAAATTCACATGTAGCATTCACCTTCTAGAACAGGGGTCTCCAACCTTGGCAACTTTAAGACTTGTGGACTTCAACTCCCAGAATTCCTCAGCTTTGCTGGCTGAGGAATTCTGGGAGTTGAAGTCCACAAGTTTTAAAGTTGCCAAGGTTGGAGACCCCTGTTCTAGAAAGAGGTATTCAACTCTTCATCTCTTTTTTGAGACAGCTAGCACAGTTCCCTAATGGGTAAATCTATGCATCATGCTGAACTGTAAGGTGATGTTGGTGTTGTTTTTGATTCAGTAGAATGTATGGAACAGCTATCGTGGTTTACAGCCTAATAGGAATACAACCCATGGGGATCTAGTCAGTAAACCATAGTTAAACAAAAAGTGATTTGGCATGATCTGTCAATTTTTTTTCAAATTTTTTCAAAGTTTCTTCCCCAGATCCCCAAAACTTTAACCTTAGACTGTCTACTGTGGCCCTCACCCCATTCCTAAGAGGTCTGTAAGGGCGTGCATAAGCGCACCAGCGTGCCTACCGTCCCTGTCCTAATGTTTTCTTTTATTCGTATTCTTTTTATGTATTTATAATTATGTTTACACTTGTATCTGTCATAAAATACATGCTTGACAAAATAAATAAATGAAAGAAAGAAATAAAAATAAATAAATAAAATCTTAACCAACCTAAAAGGCTTGTTTTTGTTACTGCTACTCATCCTTGGAGTTAAGTTGACTTTGCTAGGGGAAAGAATGGAAAGGGATGATTAGAGAAGCCTAAGAAGGGAAATAGTTTTTGACCTGAAAAATGTCAGTGTCCCTGAGCTAGGAAAATGCAGTTCTGGCTGAAGAGTAACAACATCTGATGCCTCCCATTCTTATGGCTATTTGCAGAGGGTCAAGTTTGAATGTTTTTCCTCTGTGGGTCCTTTTGGACTGCCACTCCTGTTTAGTTTTGTGTTGTAGCAACTGCCTTTTTATTTGAGCCACTTGGTAGGGGTGGAGTGCCATTGAACTGTGGATGGCACGGTCCTTATGTCCTGCTTCCCTCTCAATGATCTAAAATGAATGAGAAGGAGAGGATGAAAGGCCACTCGCTTGCACGCAAAACAAGCAGGCGCTAGTCCCCATGTTGATTTCCACCAGGAAACTGCCTCTTAGTAATTATAGCCCCCCACTTCCTGAAGAAGAAAAGAATTTTGTTCTCCCATGACCCTCATTCTCCTGCAAACTCTGCACTCCCTTGAAGAGGCAGACCAGTGGTGGAATGGAACAGGTCAACTGGGGCCTGAGAACTTTAACAAGGTTCTGTCTTCTGTCTGCCGTGCGGTGCTCATCTCCTAATCTTGCCTCCCTGCTAATGATAATAAAAACAAATGATAATACACTTTCCTTAAAAATATGTACTTCTTGTATGGCAGCCAAGCAGTTGGGCTCCTAAAGCCCCTCCCTGTAAGGTGAAAGGGGACCAGAAATAACAAAACAGCTTGGCAACAGAAGGAGATGAATGACACTGGCAGAGACAATTGTTCACTTTAATGCTGCAGGGGACTGTTCACACGCCATTTTGGGGCATCCTGCTGAGCAAGCAAGGAAAGGGGCATCCCAGCTGGTCATGAGATTTGGCTAGCCAGATTGAGCTGAGCTGAATAGGTTTCTCTCTGTTTAGTTCATGTAGGGTATTATTTTATAGTAGCCCATTGATTAATTGCGACTTCACTCGATCAAAGGAACAATCTGAAACTCCCATAGATTATTGCAGACACAAAACTGGGAGAGTTACGGGCATGCTACTGGGATATGGCAACAAAGTCTTAACCCTTTGTAAGGAGTTGCATTTATTATTTATATATTTACAAATCAAATGTGACTGGCCAATGAAAGTCTGAGTGGTGAGTAGAAATACAGGTGGGCCTTGACTTATAACAGTTCGTTTAGTGACTGTTGGAAATTGCAATGGCACTGAAAAATGGGACTTTTAGCCATTTTTCACACCTATGACCATTGCAGCAACCCCACGGTCACGTGATTGAAATTCAAATGCTTGGCAACTGAGTCATATTTATGACAGTTGCAGTGTCCCAGAGTCACGCGATCACCTTTTACGATCTTCTGACATGCAAAGTCAATGGGGAAGCCAGATTCACTTAACAACTGAGTTGCTAACTTAACAACTACAGTGATTCACTGAACAACTATAGCAAGAAAGGTTGTACAATTGGAAAAAACTCATTTGATAAATGTCTCACTTTGCAACAAAAATGTTGCTACGTTCAATTAGGGTTCAATTGTGGTCATAACCCGAGGACTACCCATAGGTGGGCGGGCACCCTGACAGAGAAGGCACCTTTTCTAGGACTCATGCTGCTGCTTCCCCAAGAGGTTGCAGAGCATGCCCATTCTGCCAGATCGAATGGGACAAATGGAGGCCATTGTGTTGGTGGTCCTACAAGTAACCTGGCTCCATACCACATGAGTGACAGCCAGCACCTTCAATTGTACCTGGAAGCCTGCTGAGAGTCAATGTTGTTCCCAAACCAGCAATGTTACATGAGCATACTGTGGTCATCCAATACTGCACATGCCTCTGCATTCTGGACCGGCTGGCCAACAACTGTAGGAGTTGTTACTGTACTGTCTATATGCTGTCACACCAGCACATTATGTGAGAGTGTCCAAGCAGATTTAAGATAGCCAGGAGCAAATATATATTTAGAATAGAAGACCCAGTGGTCAGCTAACAGAATTTACATTTGTGGAATATGTAGCCTCTACCAGATGATCTAAAAATATAGTAGTGTAATAGTGTAGTAATTCTCAAACTGTGGTCTGCAGACCCCCGGGGAGGGCAATGCGATGTCATCACAAGGGGATCCACGAAGGCTTGAAAAAATGTTACCATTTAAATCTTAAGTCTTGGGGGGGCCGTGGCATGGTCCGTGGTCACAAAAGATATATGGAGAGGGGTCCATGGTGAAGAAAAGGTTGAGAACCACTGTAATAATGTAATATTTTCACTTGTGCCCATCTTTCCAGTGTGAAGCTTCGTGGAGGCTTTTCTATCAGCTTCTTCCTTCTATTGAGGTATCTAAGAGGGCAACAGTGGACATGTCTATGAAGATTCTCAGTCATCCAGGTCATGGTTGTCCCAAAAGTGCTTTTTCAAGAGGCAACTGGACATCAGAAAGTGGTGCAGGGTGAGGATTTTAAGAATTGTACTCCCAGTATATCTGGAGGGTCCAGGGAGAGCAATGGCTGGTTTACATCAACAGCTGTTGGTCTTGGCAGCTGAATGGAAACTATATACACAGGAGGAATATACATCTGTGCATGAAATGTTAAAAGCAATGTTCTGGAGAGGCAATTAATGATCATGCCCTGCTGTAAGCACTTGGGAAGATACCTGATTGATCACTGTTTGGAATAGGACGGGTGGATCAGTTAAACCTTGACCTCCTCTAGGAAGGCATCGTTTTGAAAATCTGAGAGAAATGCCTTGGGTTTTGCGATTAGTATAGATAATATAAACTGCAGGGTTGTAGTATCTTGGTGTGTTCCTGAAAAATTCCATTATTATTTCCCTCAGCATAGGGAAAAATAGGAAGAGTTAAATGCAGAAATGGGGGAGGGAGTAATTTGTTAAGGTAGCCTAGAAAAGGTTTGGCAGAACTTTGAACTGAAACGGTGCAAGAGGTAACAATGAACAGCTTCTGAGAAGTGGAGTGTATCTTTAGGCCGCACATGTTTTTGCCTTAAAATGTTTTAATTTCATTTAATAAGGAAGTATACTTATGCAACTATTCCTGTATAAACATCTTAACTGGAAAGCCCTGAGACAACCTCTCCAACAAATGTTTGCTCTTGTCATGAAAGCATCTAAAAAGGCCAGCTTGTATACATGCATGTAAACAGTAATATATACCCATTGTCCTATTCCCTTTCAGGATAAACAATGTGTTCGGAAAAGGAGTAAGATGCAGTAAGCCAAAGAAGTGTATTCATTTATTTGGAGTAATTGAGCTGAATTTAAATGGATTCATTTGGCACCCCTGCATTCTCCATTCTCTTTCTTCTTTTACCACACAGTTCTTACTTTAAGTACCCCAAACCAACTGTGTTCAATCTTTATGTTTCTGTTGACACATTCAACTCTTTCACAAAACAAACTGGACAAACATGTACACACACTTTCAATTCTTTCAACCAATTCCTCACAACAGAGCATAGCCTACCCACCGCCTTTCCCGCAATATGCCTTAAAATTCCTCTATCCATGTCTCTGCTTATAGGAAACACTAAAGTGTAAATTAATCTACTGTACTTGGTCTAGCTTTTCACCCAAAGGGTTGTTTGCACATTTATTTGCCAATCCTCAAAAAAAGTGCTGAGCTCCTAAGATGTTTCTCTGTACTGTAAGTAAAAAAAATTGAGGCATTTACAAATTTTTGGGCCAGGGTAGTTATGCTTGAGAAGTCCACACTGTTTCAGTCTTCACCTGAATGAGAAAAGTGACAGCTAGAATAGGAATGAGAAGCTTGCTTGTCCATGTCTCTCCCCCGTTGTTCGTTTTATTTGTCTTTCTGTTATGTCTGAGCAGTTTGTTAGAGAACTGCCACTATGTCTGAAGGCTGCCTGATCTGATCTGCCCTCTGCTCTGTCACTTGTTTAATATGTTAAAGCCACTAGAGAGCATTGTGAAAAGGGGGGAGGGTGTGTGTGCTGTGAAAAAGGTTTGGGGAGAAGCCATGCTTGTCTTTCTCCCTCCTCTACTTGGGAATTTCCAGTTTTCAAAATGAAAATACAGATGGAGATGAGCATATTTTTAATGGGTGGAAATGTTTCTCACCCTTTGACATTTCCTTAGGCCTTGCAAGGAACCCCTTCACATATGTGAGTGACCACTGGCTTGGAAATATTTCTGTAAGACACAATTGGAAGGAGAACAAAGGTCCTTTATACACCTTCAGGAATATTCTTACCGGGTTTGCACATTGGCCAATGCACATTTGAGAAGGGTGGGAAATTATAGGTACAGACCACATGCTTTTCAGATGGGAGATGTTGCATATTTCTGGTAGGAAGAAGTGGGCTGCTGATTGCTCTTCCTTGAGGTCATATAAATAAAGTCCCTTAATGACGCTTGTTTTAAAGAGTGAATGTTTAACGTGAATGTTTAACGGATGTTTTCATCGTGAACTGGAGGCTATTTAACATGGAATTTCAAATAAGGAGTAACATAGCAAGTGGACTAACGGTCCATGAACTCTGAATATTAATTTTTAAGAATAGAAATTTCTACCTCCGGTTTAGGTAAAAATTGTTCCTCCTAAAATGGGAAAGCCTTTTCACCATGTGGGAAAAAAACCCAAGACTATTATCTGTCATAATTCTAGATGCCATTCAGAATCATGATAATTGCCTTTAAAGTACTTCATGGCTTGAGTTACTTATGGGATCTCTTGTTGTTTCCACCCATCCCACCTGGTCTAGGAGGAGAGGCATGCTGCAGGTCCTGTCTGCTAAGGAGTGGTAGCTGGTGAAGCCTGGGTCAACCTTTTTTGGTTTCTGCTTTCTGGAAGGTTGGGTCTCCAACCTTGGCAAGCCTTTCCTGGACCCGGCTATTTTAGGAAATTATCGTCCAGTCTCCAACATTCGCTTTGTGGCGAAGGTTGTAGAGAGTGTGGTGGCATGGCAGCTTCCCCGGTACCTGGATGAAGCTGTCTATCTAGACCCGTTCCAGTCTGGTTTCCGATCCGGACATAGTACGGAGACAGCTTTGGTCGCGTTAGTGGATGACCTCTGGAGGGCCAGGCATAGGGGTTGTTCCTCTGCCCTGGTCCTGTTAGACCTCTCAGCGGCTTTTGATACCGTCGACCATGGTATCTTGCTGCACCGGTTGGAGAGTTTGGGAGTGAGAGGCACCGTTTATCGGTGGTTATCCTCCTATCTCTCTGACCGGATGCAGACGGTGTTGACAAGGAGGCAGAGATTGACCGCGAGGAGCCTTACTTGTGGGGTGCCTCGGGGGTCGATTCTCTCGCCTCTCCTGTTCAACATCTATATGAAGCCGCTGGGCGAGGTCATCAGTGGCTTCGGGGTGAGTTACCATCTGTACGCTGATGACACGCAGCTGTACTTTTCCACCCCGGGCCACCCCAACGAAGCTGTCAAAGTGCTGTCCCGGTGCCTGGAAGCCGTACGGGTCTGGATGGGGAGAAACAGACCCAAGCTCAATCCCTCCAAGACGGAGTGGCTGTGGATGCCGGCACCCCGGTACAGTCAGCTGCAACTGCAGCTGACTGTTGGGGACGAGTCATTGGCCCCAATGGAAAGGGTGCGCAACTTGGGTGTTCTCCTGGATGGACGGCTGTCGTTTGAAGATCATTTGGCGGCTGTCTCCAGGAGAGCTTTTTACCAGGTGCGCTTGGTCTGCCAGTTGCACCCCTTCCTTGACCGGGATGCCTTATGCACGGTCACTCACGCTCTTTTCACTTCTCGTTTGGATTATTGCAATGCTCTCTACATGGGGCTCCCCTTGAAGTGCACCCGGAGGCTTCAGTTAGTTCAGAATGCAGCTGCGCGGGTGATTGAGGGAGCCACATGCTGCTCCCACGTAACACCGCTCCTGCGCAGTCTGCACTGGCTTCCTGTGGTCTTTCGGGTGCGCTTCAAGATCCTGGTTACCACCTTTAAAGCGCTCCATGGCTTAGGGCCCGGGTACTTACGGGACCGCCTGCTGTTACCTCATGCCTCCCACCGACCCGTACGCTCACACAGAGAGGGTCTTCTCAGGGTGCCGTCCGCCAAGCAATGTCGGCTGGCGGCCCCCAGGGGAAGGGCCTTCTCTGTCGGAGCTCCTACCCTTTGGAACGAACTTCCCCCTGGTTAACGCCAATTACCTGACCTTCGGACCTTTCGCCGTGAGCTGAAAACGCATTTGTTTATTCAAGCGGGACTGGCTTAAATTTCTAATCTTAAATAATTTTAATTGGGGTTATTATTTATGAATTTTTAGGGTTTTAAATTTGATTGTTTTAAATTTCGGCCATTTATGGAATATGCTTGTTTTAAGTCTTTGTTTTAATTGTATATTGTATTGTTTTATAATTTGGCTGTACACCGCCCTGAGTCCTTCGGGAGAAGGGCGGTATAAAAATCTAAATAAATAAATAAATAAATAAATAAACTTGAAGACTTGTGGACTTCAACTCCCAGAATTCTGGGAGTTGGAGTCCACAAGTCTTCAAGTTGCCAAGGTTGGAGACCCCTGCTTCAGAGATCACATGACCCTGTCTCTGTTGGCCTTCTGTTTGGCTCTGCAGATGTGAATTTCTGCACAAGTCTGGAGCTCTGGGTGTGAGACAGAGCCTCTTGCTTGGTTGAGTGTTCGGTTGTGACTTTTTAATTTTTTTCCTAAATGCTATGGGTTTTATTTAGTTCTGCGTATGTTTTTATCATTTTAATACTATTAGCCACCCAGAGCCATGTATATTTATATCAGAGGCCATATAAATCTACTAAACAAATAAGTCCTCTAAATAATGCTATTTGATTAAAGCTATAGGAGGGTTCTAGCAGGCAAGTTAAGAACATGTGATAGCCACTAAAAGTCCTCCATGTCTTTAGTCTTTGCCATCATTTTATGGCAGTAATAGTCTGCCTTCATGAATTTTTGAGAAGATTAAGATATGTAAAGGGCCTTGAGCAATTTTGGAAGAATTCAATAAATAATGATAATGTACATCTCGGAAACATTAACATGCATTGCTAGTGATATTTAGGTTTTAACTATCTTTTAACAGTGGGATCCGATAGTTGCTATTCATCTGTGTTTCCTAGAATATAGTTTATTCCATCTTTCTTCAACAATACCAAGAGTTCCCAATTAACATGATTGTTGCTGAGAATTCTGTCCATACATCTAAAGATTTCCCAGATTGACTGAGGCTGATTTTTACTGGAATGAATCTTTTTGCTCAATTTTGCCCGTGAAAGCCGAACAGCTTGTGCTGAACACGTACAAAAAAGAGGACCCTGTCGTTAAACTGCAGTAGGCTGAATCATGAATTATTTGCTCACCACCTGGCATTACAGCTTTGAAAGTGCTATCATCCAACCATCATGCCGTCCTACTGTCTCTCATTATTCTTGTTACCCAGTTGCCACTGTAGCCTTTTGTTCCTAAATTTCACCAGTTGCAAAATTAGATTGCTGCAGGACACCGGGAACAATGAAGTACAGAACATCTCTATGTATTTCAAGATCTCCTGGGAGGATGTTTCTTTCTGTTCATTGTTTCCCAACTAAGCAACGTATGTAGCGGGAGGTGAGCAGTATTGAAAGATCAGCTGAATGTTGTACAATCGTAGGTGCCCAGAGATGTGGCAATTTGGCCTACATACGTTAGTGTGCGTACATAATGGCCACTAATTCTTTGCATCTTGGTGCATTCATTAAATTAGTTCAAGGATAAGGGGGTTCTTTGAAGTCTGGGTCAATCCATCTAATAAAAAAATATCAGTACTGAGTATAATCTGTCTTTGAATTCACAAACATTATTATGTAAGGTAGTGTTTCGAAATCCGATCACAAAATCTTGAATTCTTTTCCTTCTACATATTCTGTTCATCTAGAACAGGGTCTCAAACTCAAGGGTGCTTAAATCTGGCCCACGGGGCCGGCTTGGAAATAACAAAGGATTGGCTCATGGTGCCTCTGGAAGCCAAAATGGGCGTGGGTGGAGACTTGCCATCCCGTCTCCCCCAGCAGCTGGCCCGCAGAGGAGAACTACAATACTGATCCACCCCTCAAAGAAATCCAATTTAACACCCCTGGTCTAAAATCAGCATTGTATAATTTTCTGCATATTTCCCTGCTCCCACCCTCAAATATTTTTTAAAATGATGTATTCTGCACAGAGAACCATATTCTAGTGCTGATTGTTGCAATGAGGTCAATACAGAATTCTGAGATGTATCGGATACTTTTTTTTAATTACTCAAAAGCCATTGTTTCCCAGGTTCTCTGATGACACTAATGTGCATATTTGAATGAGGTTCAGTTGTCCCAGCCAACCCTTCCCAAATTGAACCTCGCAGGCAGGTTAGTTTGCAGCTTGTAAGCCAACATGGTTCAGTATGAGTAGACGTAAGATCAGATTGGAGAAAATTGTCCTGAGTGGGTCTCCCAAAGCTGTCTCTATAAAAGAACAAAGTTTTTTCTAAAGTTCTCTCTTTTCTAGTGTGCATATTTGAAATGTCTTTGTATTTCTTGGTAGCATCCCTGAATTTTTCCTCCTATGGCTTTATCAACATTTGACAAATTTCTCTCCAGCCTTCTTGTTACTTTTGGCTGTTGATCAACACAAACTCCCCACATCCAAAGCTAATTCAGAACTCTGAATAACAGTAGCATTTAAGTTTTGGGATTCTGCCAGGAGACTGGCAATCTCATTCCTGTGTCAATAGTTGCTTTGGAGTTGGCTCTTCCTACTTAAGATTAGATTTTTGGAGAATCTAAAAGTAGTACAATACCTACATCAATGTCCCAAGAGTCTGAGCGAGTTTGGTTTTCCAATAATATGGAATACCAATTGCCCTTCACTCAGGGCAGAAGTGGACAGGGGAGTGAGAGAGAAGGGCTGCTCTTTGATTTCTGAAGTGGAGAAGAAGGCTTTGTTTTTACTTCCTGAGTTGAAGAACGGAAATCTTGGCACATAAGCGTAACACTAAATTGGTTTCCGTAGAGTTTGTTTAATGGTGTGTCTAATGCAGCCTTCCCCAACTTGTGTTTGCTCTGCATTGTGTTTAGGATACAGATTTCAGTTGTCACATCTCGGTCAGCTTGGTCAGTGGCCATGCTGGTTGGAAATTCTGGGAATTGTAATTTCCACACATTCAGTCAGCAGTTTGTTGGCCAAAGCTGGACAAGTGACAGATGAGAATGGATTTAAGGAGAAAGACACAGAAAAAATACATTGCCACATTTGGAACCAACTGAACAAATGTCTTGTTTTAATTGTATATTGTATTGTTTTATAATTTGGCTGTACACGCCTGAGTCCTTCGGGAGAAGGGCGGTATAAAATCTAAATAAATAAATAAATAAATAAATAAACTTGAAGACTTGTGGACTTCAACTCCCAGAATTCTGGGAGTTGGAGTCCACAAGTCTTAAAGTTGCCAAGGTTGAGACCCTGCTTCAGAGATCACATGACCCTGTCTCTGTTGGCCTTCTGTTTGGCTCTGCAGATGTGAATTTCTGCACAAGTCTGGAGCTCTGGGTGTGAGACAGAGCCTCTTGCTTGGTTGAGTGTTCGGTTGTGACTTTTTAATTTTTTTCCTAAATGCTATGGGTTTTATTTAGTTCTGCGTATGTTTTTATCATTTTAATACTATTAGCCACCCAGAGCCATGTATATTTATATCAGAGGCCATATAAATCTACTAAACAAATAAGTCCTCTAAATAATGCTATTTGATTAAAGCTATAGGAGGGTTCTAGCAGGCAAGTTAAGAACATGTGATAGCCACTAAAAGTCCTCCATGTCTTTAGTCTTTGCCATCATTTTATGGCAGTAATAGTCTGCCTTCATGAATTTTTGAGAAGATTAAGATATGTAAAGGGCCTTGAGCAATTTTGGAAGAATTCAATAAATAATGATAATGTACATCTCGGAAACATTAACATGCATTGCTAGTGATATTTAGGTTTTAACTATCTTTTAACAGTGGGATCCGATAGTTGCTATTCATCTGTGTTTCCTAGAATATAGTTTATTCCATCTTTCTTCAACAATACCAAGAGTTCCCAATTAACATGATTGTTGCTGAGAATTCTGTCCATACATCTAAAGATTTCCCAGATTGACTGAGGCTGATTTTTACTGGAATGAATCTTTTTGCTCCAATTTTGCCCGTGAAAGCCGAACAGCTTGTGCTGAACACGTACAAAAAAGAGGACCCTGTCGTTAAACTGCAGTAGGCTGAATCATGAATTATTTGCTCACCACCTGGCATTACAGCTTTGAAAGTGCTATCATCCAACCATCATGCCGTCCTACTGTCTCTCATTATTCTTGTTACCCAGTTGCCACTGTAGCTTTTTGTTCCTAAATTTCACCAGTTGCAAAATTAGATTGCTGCAGGACACCGGGAACAATGAAGTACAGAACATCTCTATGTATTTCAAGATCTCCTGGGAGGATGTTTCTTTCTGTTCATTGTTTTCCCCAACTAAGCAACGTATGTAGCTGCAGGTGAGCAGTATTGAAAGATCAGCTGAATGTTGTACAATCGTAGGTGCCCAGAGATGTGGCAATTTGGCCTACATACGTTAGTGTGCGTACATAATGGCCACTAATTCTTTGCATCTTGGTGCATTCATTAAATTAGTTCAAGGATAAGGGGGTTCTTTGAAGTCTGGGTCAATCCATCTAATAAAAAAATATCAGTACTGAGTATAATCTGTCTTTGAATTCACAAACATTATTATGTAAGGTAGTGTTTCGAAATCCGATCACAAAATCTTGAATTCTTTTCCTTCTACATATTCTGTTCATCTAGAACAGGGTCTCAAACTCAAGGGTGCTTAAATCTGGCCCACGGGGCCGGCTTGGAAATAACAAAGGATTGGCCCGCGGTGCCTCTGGAAGCCAAAATGGGGCGTGGGTGGAGACTTGCCATCCCGTCTCCCCCAGCAGCTGGCCCGCAGAGGAGAACTACAATACTGATCCACCCCTCAAAGAAATCCAATTTAACACCCCTGGTCTAAAATCAGCATTGTATAATTTTCTGCATATTTCCCTGCTCCCACCCTCAAATATTTTTTAAAATGATGTATTCTGCACAGAGAACCATATTCTAGTGCTGATTGTTGCAATGAGGTCAATACAGAATTCTGAGATGTATCGGATACTTTTTTTTAATTACTCAAAAGCCATTGTTTCCCAGGTTCTCTGATGACACTAATGTGCATATTTGAATGAGGTTCAGTTGTCCCAGCCAACCCTTCCCAAATTGAACCTCGCAGGCAGGTTAGTTTGCAGCTTGTAAGCCAACATGGTTCAGTATGAGTAGACGTAAGATCAGATTGGAGAAAATTGTCCTGAGTGGGTCTCCCAAAGCTGTCTCTATAAAAGAACAAAGTTTTTTCTAAAGTTCTCTCTTTTCTAGTGTGCATATTTGAAATGTCTTTGTATTTCTTGGTAGCATCCCTGAATTTTTCCTCCTATGGCTTTATCAACATTTGACAAATTTCTCTCCAGCCTTCTTGTTACTTTTGGCTGTTGATCAACACAAACTCCCCACATCCAAAGCTAATTCAGAACTCTGAATAACAGTAGCATTTAAGTTTTGGGATTCTGCCAGGAGACTGGCAATCTCATTCCTGTGTCAATAGTTGCTTTGGAGTTGGCTCTTCCTACTTAAGATTAGATTTTTGGAGAATCTAAAAGTAGTACAATACCTACATCAATGTCCCAAGAGTCTGAGCGAGTTTGGTTTTCCAATAATATGGAATACCAATTGCCCTTCACTCAGGGCAGAAGTGGACAGGGGAGTGAGAGAGAAGGGCTGCTCTTTGATTTCTGAAGTGGAGAAGAAGGCTTTGTTTTTACTTCCTGAGTTGAAGAACGGAAATCTTGGCACATAAGCGTAACACTAAATTGGTTTCCGTAGAGTTTGTTTAATGGTGTGTCTAATGCAGCCTTCCCCAACTTGTGTTTGCTCTGCATTGTGTTTAGGATACAGATTTCAGTTGTCACATCTCGGTCAGCTTGGTCAGTGGCCATGCTGGTTGGAAATTCTGGGAATTGTAATTTCCACACATTCAGTCAGCAGTTTGTTGGCCAAAGCTGGACAAGTGACAGATGAGAATGGATTTAAGGAGAAAGACACAGAAAAAATACATTGCCACATTTGGAACCAACTGAACAAATGTCTTGTTTTAGTATCTAGCTCTGTTCTGGAGTCACATCAACAAGTGAAGTGTATGCATTGAAGTTAAGCAATGAATATCTAATACTCACTAATGTGTATCTGCCAATTGGTGATTTATTGCCTCAGAAGTAATAAAGCACAAAACAAACCTGGATTATTTCTGGTAGAGAGTTGCCGAAGTAATTTGTTTTCTCCCTGGTCTCTTATTTTGGCTTTCAGTTAAGATCATTGTCTTGTTAACTCCTACTTAAAGATAAAATCTTAGTATTAAATATCAGAATTGATTACAAGCAGGGCTGGGGTGGGTTCTACTTACCTTTACTACCGGTTCGCATCGTGCCCGCATGCGCAGATCACTTTTGATGATGTTTGGGTCAGTGGGTGGAGCCTTCCGCCGGTTTTACTGCCGGTTATATAGAACCGGTCTGAACCAGGGGCAACCCACCATTGAAGCAGGGGAATTAATAGATCCAAAAACCAGATCTTGGGAAGAATTAGGGATGTTTTTTGTTCTTCAAAAACTGAGGAAATTCCTTTTCAGTAGAGAAGGCTTGAAGCACAAGAATAGCAAGAGCTAAAACTTAAGTTCACGAACCTCTCTGGAAGTACGCAATATGCGGGTGGGCTGTGTAGGGTCAAACTTTCCTGCTTGGATTGCTGTGCTGTTGTAACTTCGCCACTGAATGTCTTGTTCTGCTTCTGGCAACACTACTGGAAATGTCTAGCCCCATATGAACCCATAAAAAGTATTTATCAAATGGTTTCCCCTCATCCCGTAAAATAATGACCAAGGCTCCTTTTACTTTCAAGTCTGAATTTCTTTCAATTTTCTGGTAAGCAGTGGGGGATCCGTGATGACATTGTGGTTGTGTGGTACTCCTTACTTGATGAGCTTGGGCTGGTTCTGACATAGTCAGTTCAGTCTGGCAGTTAGTAAGTTTTCCTATTTTGCTCATTCTTTGAGAGAAACCTAATACTATATGTGTTTTTGTTACATGTTTTTAAAAAAACCATCTTTCTCCCAAGATAGCTGCATTTATCTTGTGGTTCTGCTTTTGAAGTTTCTCTGTTTGGGCATTGCAGAATAGAGGTTTCTACCTCATTCTTGCCACAAAGCCACATTTACCATCATCTTTTTCTCCAGAGACCTTTTTTTGCAAAAACTAAGCTGCTGTGGCTTGATTTCCCAGCCTCTGGTGGAACATCAAATAATGACAAGGAAGCTGTGTTGCATAGATGCTCCACTATTAACAAGGAAAAGATTATACCAAAATAACTCATCTGCTGACCCTTTCACAAAATGTTTCTCATATTGGTGCCATTATAATACCTTGGGCTGCAACTGCTTCCCCTCCCAAGTCATTAGCTGAGGAAGCTGAAGATGATGGGGTTGTGGTCCACAACATCTGGAATGTGTCACTTTGGGGAAATCTGCTTTAACAGAAGAGTTGTGGTTGAAATTCTGCAAATCACAGTCCTGAAAAGAGTCGGATTACAGCCCTCAAAAATCTGATATAGAAACAAGCTCTTATTTCCTTCCCATGCTCTAGGGCTGGAAAATTATATCCCTATTAGTGAATTGAATTCTTAGCGTAGTAACACAGAAAAGGGGTTGATATAAATACATATTTAACATATTGTGGGATGGTAGTTTACGAGCATAAGTGGAGAGAGAAAGAAATGTTGGGCATTCCACTCTGCTAAATTGCTAATACTGCAAACTCATTGGCCTCTGGATATATAACAGGGACCAGATCCTTTAGCATTAATTAGTTCTAGACAGAGCTAATCGGGTGTTAAGGAAATTGGTTACTAATGATGAGAGACAGACGGCTAAAATTTATAGAATGTTACTAAGCACAGGAGCAGTGGTGCTGCTGTTGCTGGTTCAGACCAGTTCGGGCAAACCAGTAGTTGTGACCTGCGGGTGGGTCTGCCCCGGCGCTATACCATCCTACTTAGCCACATTTTTTAAACCACGTGCGTGCATGCAAGCCACACTCACGAGCAAAGCACATGCATGGAAGGCCGCACACATGCGCAGAAGGTGCACACTCGCATTTTTGATGCTTAGCGAACCAGTTGTTAATTCATGTGCCGTCCACCTCTGCACAGGAGTGAGTGAGATCAGTCGTGAATTGCTTGGTTTAGAGCAGATTCCCAGAGAGATGATGGCGGTTTTCAAATCTTGGCCTTTTGGAGGGTTTTTGAATGGCCCCGATTTTGAAAATTCTGTACAAACCCCATAATGTTCATAACATCAATTTCATGCAGGTCAGGAAAAATGAAAGTGGGTGAATGGTTTTCCTTTAAATAGCTGATTTCTGATCAACTGTCTCCTCTTGGGTGGATTGTTGCTGCCTTGCCTGCAGCTCTGCCCCATACATTTATGCATGTCATGGTGCATATACAAAAGGGGTGGAGCTTATGGTACAGCACTGCTTTTGACATTTGCCCCAGTTCTAGGGACATCTTTGGCTCAATTTGTTTCCAGTTTTTAAGCCGCAGAACTTCTATATAAAGGGGCCCAGACTTAATTCTAGTGCCAGTGATGTGGACCATGTCCATTCATTCAGTTGGAGGCAAAAGGGTACTTTTTCAATAATTTCTGGTTAATTTAAGGAAAGACCATTGCATGTTTCCTGGAATTTTTAGCAAGAGGCTAAAATATATATTTACATAAAATATCACCATGTATTCTGCATGTTCCTCATCAAGTGCCACTCAGAAACATACATTCTATGAAATAAAAATCAATATCAAGTTATTATAGTTCGTTGACATCTACTTCCCTATATTTGTATTTGCCTAATACATTTAAAAGCCAAGTCACCTTGAGCCAATAATAAATTTCAGTGATCAATTATTGACTGTGCAAGTCAAATACTTTTTTTCCTGTTCTTAGTGTCCTGCTATTTGTTTTATTTCAATGATCCTGAATATTTTGAAAAAGGGAGAAAAGCTTTCACCCATATTCCCTGAGTGATGTCTTAATTCTTAAAAGAGATACACAAACTATGAACTAAGAGAGTGATGTGGATAACTTTTTAATATTGATTTAATAGATTAACAAAAGAGGCTTATTGAGAATCTCATATAAAGGGACAAAGAAAATGAAAAGAAATCAAATTCTAATATATTTTTTGAATGGACTAAAGATTAAGATTGTAAGAAGTAAAAGAAAAGAACATAAAGTTGGTTTATTTGACCCTGGCTTAAATAGATATATTATTATCTCTGGTAACACTTTGGCTGACATCAGGACTGAAATGTCAATGCTTTATGAATATATTTATAGATAACGGATAGGGATATGGGAAGAAGAGATCATATGTTGTATTTTAAGACCGAACAGGCAACACCTTCATGTCAATTTCAATTAACAGCTACTGAGCATCTTGTGCATTCCCAAAGTAAGGAGAGACTGAATACTTGATGGTATTCAGTCTCTCCTTACTTGAAGCCACAACAATCTGCCAAAACTCTGATACTGAATAATCCAACAAACCAGTTGGCTATGTGTAATTTAGGTCTCAAAACTAGGATTTTTCCCTAAATTATCTTTAGATGTCCTGATTGTGAATATAGTTTAAAAGCATGGCACTATTACAGATTAACCTTTTATCCAGGAACATGATCTAGATATGTACAATTATGCTACATAGGAGTGGTTAAATAATAATAATAATAACAACAACAGAGTTGGACGGGACCTTGGAGGTCTTCTAGTCCAGGAGTCTCCAATCTTGGCAACTTTAAGACTTGTGGACTTCAACTCCCAGAATTCCTTAGCCAAATTTGCTGGCTGAGGGATTCTGGGAGTTGAAATCCACAAGTCTTAAAGTTGCCAAGGTTGGAGATTCCTGTTCTAGTCCAATCCTCCACCACTTCAGACAAATGGTTATCCAACATCTTCTTAAAAATTTCCAGTGTTCGAGCATTCACAACTTCTGCAGGCAAGTTATTCCTCTTATTAATTGTTCTAACTGTCAGGAAATTTTTTTTTAGTTCTAAGTTGCTTCTCTCCTTGATTAGTTTCCACCTATTGCTTCTTGTTCTACCCTCAGGTGCTTTGGAGAATAGTTTGACTCCCTCTTCTTTGTGGCAACCCCTGAGATGTTGGAACACTGCTATCATGTCTCTCCTAGTTCATTAAACTAGACATACCGAGTTCCTGCAACCGTTCTTCATATGTTTTAGCCTCCAGTCCCCTAATCATCTTTGTTGCTCTTCTCTGCACTCTTTCTAGAGTCTCAACATCTTTTTTACATTGTGGCGACCAAAACTGAATGCAATATTCCAAGTGTGGCCTAACCAAGGCATTATAAAGTGGTATTAACACTTCATGTGATCTTGATTCTATCCCTCTATTCATGCATCCCAGAACTGTTGTGTTCTGGGCTGCAAATACATTATGAGTAGAATATCAAGAAGTGTTTTACCAATAAATATAGGAAAGAATAGGAAGGTGCCATGGCTCAGCAGTTAAAAACTGAAAAGCTGACAACCCAGGTTCGAGACCCAGCACCATGCAACGAGGTGAGCTCAAGCTACGGTACTTATCCCAGTTCCTACCCACCGAGCAGTTTCAAAAGCGTGCAAATGCAAATTGATAAATAGGTACCACTTTGGCGGAAAAGTAACAGCATTCCATGCACTTGTGGTGTATAGTCATGCTGGCCACACAACCACAGAAATGTCTTCAGACAATGCTGGTGCCTCGACCAAGAAATGTTAGACATGACTGGACAGGGGAAACCTGTACCTTTACCTTTATAGGAAAGAATGATGCTTGGATGGGTATTTAAAAACTAGAAAACGACAATACTAGGATTTCTGGAAGACAGAAGAACAATATCTGCTATCTGATAGAGAAGGTAAACAGCCGGTTGTCAGTTTGAGATACTAGCAGTTATTCTGGGAGAAGTATCTGCAAATCAGTTAATACAGGATCCTGCAGCTCAGTTTTTCTTGAAGTAATCTTGTAACTTTACCTTAAGTACTTTGCTTATTTTGCAGTTTCATAGTCCTTTGTTTATTTATATATAAGGCGTGAAACCTATTATTTTCAGTATGAATTCTCTGCAGTGTTTCCCTTAACAAAATAAATTTAATACTTAATACTTCACTCTAGAATAGGTCATCAAAGGCAAGGTCTTTTCTCTTGCTTCTAAAATAAAAGTAGGCAGGAAATAGATCACTTCTGAAAATTTGAAGTATAAATAGCAATGGTTTTGGTTCTTAGTTGCTTGTCTACATAACAACAAATAAGACACATTGTTGAAAACTTTCAGAATTTTTCAATGGAGAATCAGGAAAAAAATGATTTCAGTATTTGCAATATTTGCTTTCAAGGCACATTTCTGTATTTGTCTGTTGCATTGTTCACGGCTTCTTGAGAATGAAAAGGAGACTTTTCAATGTCAGAATTTTCCGTGTAAGCCTCAATATTTTCAGATTGTCCTATTGTTTTTCTTTTCTTCTTCCCATATATATATATATTTTCTTTTCTTCTTCTCATATATATATATATATATATATGGGAAGAAGAAAAGAAAAACAATAGGACAGGAACGGTAGGCACGTTTGTGCGCTTATACACGCCCCTTATGGTCCTCTTAGGAATGGGGGTGAGGTCAATAGTAGAAAGTTTTTGGTTAAAGCTTTTAGGATTATGAGAAGAGACCACAGAGTCAGGTAAAGTATTCCAAGCACTGATGATTCTGTTACAGAAGTCATATTTTCTGCAATCTAGATTAAAACGGTTGACATTAAGTTTAAATCTATTGGTTGCTCTTGTATTATTGCAATTAAAGCTGAAGTAGTGTTTGACAGGAAGGACATTACAATAGATGATTCTATGAGTTAAACTTAGGTCTTGTCGAAGGTGATGGAGTTCCAAGTTTTCCAAGCCCACTTGTCTGAAAATGGATCTCCTGCTTGAGCAGGGGACTAGACTAGAAGATCTCCAAGGTCCCTTCCAGCTCTATTCTGATTGATTGATATTCATTTTGTCAAGGAATATCTCAGAAAGTGTGAGTTAAAATATTTAGCCCTCTTTCCTCTGTAGGAAATTTCCCAGAGCTATTATTATGAAACACAATATAGGTGTTGTGTTCCAGCTACCGGTATGTGTTGTGCTGCTCTGCAAAATTTTCACTCTGCTTGCAGCCAAAGGACTCAATCTGAAATGAATTCTGCCACTTCTGCTGGATGGGCTCTGTAAGTGAGCGTTGTTTCTTCCACAATAGTATGTATGAATGCAAAGTGACTTTCTCAGTTTCTGCCTGAAGAATTCTCTATTTAAACAACGGGTCAACAAATCCCTCCATTAAAACAGGATTAACTGTACTTTCTTTCACTGAAGAATTGCCACTTGAGGATCGAATCAGTTTCTTAAGAGAGAAGTGGAGAAATAGTTGCTATTTGGCAGTTCTCCAAAGCAAGATTACACTGCTTTGTAATCAATGTTTCTTCACTGTAGGGGCAATTGATTAATCATGCAATTGGAGACTCTGGCAAGGGGAGGGAGAAAGTTAAAAAAAAAAAAACAACCAAAAAACCGCCCTTGGTCTTCCTATAAAACAATGCTTGGAATAAAGTAGGAGTGAGTAGAAGATTGGTCAGAGCAGATTTCTCGGTATTTGCATTATATTGTAGGTGTTTTTGCTTCCTAATTATCTCATTGTAGAACCAACTCAGCAGCTTTGCTGAAAAAGAATACTTGTGGGAAAAACCAAGAACATACAGTATTTGTGTGTGAAAGGATTTGTGAGATTGGTTTTGGGGGTAAATCACACATTTCTGGGCTGAGCGTGTGTGTGTGTGTGTGTGTGTGTGTGTGTGTGTGTGTGTTGTTTTTTTGCAGCGCCTTATTTTTAATGCTTTAACATTTGTCCCACCAATTTGACCTGCTAGTTTTGCAGCCTGCTAAGGGGTTGGAAGAATTTGGGATTCGCTCTTTCTCTCTCATGCATGCTAGCAAGGCATCTAAGTGCATCTTGAAAGCCTGAAGTTTTGTGCCAGCCGCTACTCTTAGAAAGGGAAATGATTCATAGCCATTCCTTATTGTCCTGCCTTTTACCAATTTGCAAGTTTCTCAGCAAAAGAAGAGATTCCGTGGCTATTTCCGATTTAGAACCTGAAGCATCCTTCATAGCACCAGGACCCTTCTGATACAACGAGAAGAGTATATTTTATTCTCTAAGTAACTGCTTTGCTTGCCCAGTAGTCAGGTGCCCTGACTTCCAAAGCATTTCCGGATCTCTTGACTGACTGGGGTTGGAATGCAAGGTGGAGATAGTCATATTCATAGACATGACTCCTCTTCTGGATTTCTGAAACCCTTTGAATGGTGCAAAAACATATGTCCCATTTTTAGAGGGAGGGTTCACTTGAAAAGAATTTGGCTTTCCTCAAATCTGCTATCTTCTTTCTCCCTTGTTTTCTCCCATATTATGGCTAATATCACCATGAAATGCTATTTCATGCTATCTACTACTACAGAGAGAATATTATTATATTTTTGTGAGCACTTTGAGATTATAAAAAAACAACAACCCAGAAATGTAAGGAAATGACACACACCGAGCACTATTTGTTTATGAAATAGAACTAAAGTGACATTACACAATGAATTTGAAAATGGGGCATTGTCATCTGTCTCACTGTTGCGCATTCTTTCGGTTTAGCTATTGTTATTAATAACTTCATTTAACTGGCATTTTTGTTTCTGCCCCAAAGCTGTAAGGATAATCTAAAACATATTTTTAAAATGTCTTGTTAGAACACATATTATTACCATATATTGCATACATTGCTATGCAACATACCGTAATTAAAGATGGATTTTTTTCTTGTGCACGTTGACATGGTAAAGTTAACCAAATGATATAGGGTATCGTATTGAAATTCCTCATAAATTAAAATTAGCATTTGGATCCATTATGATTTTTGTATATTTCTCATTTGCCCAATTTTAACTACAATTCATCTCTGGTCTCCATCTTTTGAGACTGTTTTGGAAGAAAAGTTTGCTGTGCCAATGCACACACATTTCTATTTAACATCCATATCTATCTATGGACATAATTTTGCCAACTATTCCCATCTCTGCAGCGTATTTTCTGAAAAAGGCCTTTTTGCTTACTTTGAAGAATATACATATTTTTTCCACACTTTGTAATTCTTGTCAGAGAATTAACACCACAAATAGTCAGAAAATATACTTTTCATAGGTTAACTCATTTTTAATTCATTCATCCGTCTGAAAGTAGAAAATTATTACGCTATTTATTCAGTACAGTGGATGCATTTCCTGATAATATGCAAACACATGTTATAGACTCAGTTTGGCTGCTTTTAGTAGTGGTATCCAGTTAGCTGTAGAATAATAGATTGTGTGACGTAAATTGGAAAATACTTTGCAAGGTGACCTTATATGAATGCTTTTTTGTATCCTTATCTTTCTAGACTCTTCTCTAAGATAATGCTGATTATTTCTTTCCCGCAGGTGCAGCTAGCAGCAGCTCTGAATGTTCCTGTGGCCGCAACCATTTCACCTGTGCGGTTAGTGCCTTTGGTGAATGCACTTGCATCCCTGCTCAATGGCAATGTGATGGCGACAACGACTGTGGGGACCATAGTGATGAAGATGGTTGTAGTAAGAAAATAATCCATAAATTAGGAGGGAGGGATTGAGGGTGAAGAAGACTTCCATGTGCTTTTATGCTTTTGTATTTGGTTCTTTTAAATAGGCATATGGCTTATTTTTCCTAAAGGGTCACTTTAAGATTCTATTATTAGAGTCCGGAAGACCAAATGCATGTTGGTAAACTATGAAATGCTGAAACCTGATCAGTCTCCAGCCACTGTCTTTGACCTTCTGGGAAACTAGTGGAGGCAGGGTTTTGTTGCATTATCTTTTGTGCTCCTCAGATATAGCAAAATTGCGTTTTGCATTTTGTGTTTATTTTATGACCTAAGAGAGGCTCAACTTCCACTATCACATCATTATAAAAGAAGTGTAAATAGTGATTTGAACTCTGGACTCTTACGCATTTGAGATCACCACTCACTGATTGGCAGTTGCAGGGAGAAAGTGGACAGGGGACAAAAGACGGATGCAGAGAGAAACATGGCCACAGGACAGTCAGGAAGGATATAGTATTCAGTACTTCTTCTACTGTGATGCCTTATGACAGAAGCCAGTAGTGATCTTGGATGCTAATTTTTTTTTTGGCCATTTATGCAACTGTTTTTAAAGTCATTTTTGTAGGATTATCAGAGGGAGGGAGGGAAGGAGAGAGGGAGAAAGAGAAAGAGAGAGAGAGGGAGAATGAATTTAATTCCTTCAAAAACTGAAACGGGAGTCAGCTACTATATATACCTGTGAAGGTAGAACTTGTACCATATTAAACTGAGAAGGACCCCCTTTTCCATGCTTTCTCCAAAGATGTATTTTTATTTTGCAAAACAAAATGACACATAACCAGTGGTGGGATTCAGCCAGTTTGCACCTATTCGGGAGAACCGGTTGTTAACTTTCTAAGCAATTCGGAGAACCAGTTGTTGGAAGAAATCTTATTTTTTCCCCCCACTTTACAGGGCTAATCCTGTAAGGAAGGCAGGAAGGAAACATTCTGGTGGTGTTTCTAGCCTAATCTTTACTGCCCTGCTTACAGAAAGTGCCTCTCTGCTTAACCCTTATTACATTGTAACAGCTAAGGCGAAGCGCCCATCGACGTGAGTGACGTTGAATTGGCCACGCCCACATGGTCACATGACCACCAAGTCACGCCTATCCAGATGGTCATTAGGGCAGAGAACCGGTTGTTAAATTATTTGAATCCCACCACTGCACATAACCCAAATGCACTGACTAAATGTCATTGCTGAAATGGGAGTTACATTACCAATTTTAAATTAATAAAAATAATAAATAAATAAATAAATAAATTTAAAAAATTACAGCTAGGTGGCTAATATTAAAAATAATCAAATACTCTTTTATTTTATATATACTTTGCAAATGCAAATGTGTGTTCTTTAAAGACAGAACTTATTAAAGTAGGGGGAGGAGCATTATGTACAATAATGCTGTACAATATAAATCCTTAGCTGTACAATAGAAAGTTTGAATTTCAATCAAAGTTACTCTTAGGTTAGGCTCAGTTCCAGAGGTGGGTTTCAGCAGGTTCTGATCAGTTCTGGAAAACCGGTAGCGGAAATTTTGAGTAGTTCGGAGAACCGGTAGTAAAAATTCTGACTGGCCCCGCCCCCATCTATTCTCTGCCTCCCAAGTCCCAGCTGATTGGGTGGAAATGGAGATTTTGCAGTAACCTTCCCCTGGAGTGGGGTGGGAATGGAGATTTTACAGTATCCTTTCCCTGCTACGCCCACCAAGCCACGCCTACCAAGCCACACCCACAGAACCAGTAGTAAAAACAATTGAAACCCAGCACTGCTCAGTTCCCTATAGCTACCTAGGTTGCTTTCTTAGCAAAAACTATTTGCTATTGCTCTTTGTTAGGATTAAAAAAAAAAAAAAACCTGAGTCCAAATCACAGCCTTGAGATTTCCAGGTTTCTAAGTGGATTTTAGGAAAGCACATAAATAAGTGCTTCCCTTAGAGAGATTCTTTCGGAGTAATTAGAGCTTCCGGATCTGACATCTTACAAATAAATTAAAAGAATCTTCATTACAAAGAATGCAGAGAAAAATGAGATATCCGGTTTGCATATAGGTTTTAGTACAATAGCAGTATATACTGTAGGGATAGAAATCCGAAGTGAAAGTGGATCTCATACGTTTATGTCACTGAAATATCTGATTTGCAAAACTTAATAATTTTTTTAAAATTATGTCAGAGATCCGTTTCTTTACTTCTCTTAATTATGCAACATCCCTTTGTGAAATACAGGTAGTCCCCGACTTAGGACCATAATTGAGCCCAACATTACTGATGCTGAGCAAAACATTTGTTAAGTGAATTTGCCCCGTTTCATGGCCTTTCTTGCCATAGTTGTTAAGCGGATCACAGCAGTTGTTGAGTTAATAACACAGTTGTTAAGTGAAGCTGGTTTCCCCATTGACTTTGTTTATAAGAAGGTCGCAAAAAAGGATCACTGCAACCTTCATAAACACGAGTCAGTTGCCAAATACGAGTCAGTTGCCAAGCGCCTGAATTTTGATCACATGACCATAGGTCATAAGTATGAAAAATGGCCATAAGTCGCTTTTTTTCAGGGCTGTTGAAACTTTGAACAGGCACTAAGTGAACTGTTGTAAGTCGAAGTCTACCTGTACCGCTGTTGAGTATCCTTCCCTTCCCATCCCTTTCCTTATCAGTAGTTTGTAAACCTGATGTAAATGAAGAGAGCTGTAAACCTCAGGTATTTTGCACGTTCTTCAGTGATCTTTTTCTTTGGCCTAATTATTTTTAATGACGGAGGGGGTCTGTGTGTGCAGTGCTTCGTATTTGATTTCAAAGGAATGTCAAGGGCAGCTGTTAGAGACAGAAGAATAATGCAGTGTTTGTACCCACATGTTTTCGGAAGCTGCATCCTAGAATCAAATACGAACCATTGCAGGGCCCCGATAACTAAAAGAGGATAATTTACATTTTGAAACAATGTTTAATGTCCCAAAAGTGCTTTTTTTTCAAGAGGCAACTGGACTTTCTGGTTTTTCCTTGAAGACGTTTCGCTTCTCATCCAAGAAGCTTCTTAGATGAGAAGCCAAACGTCTTCAAAGAAAAATCAGAAAGTCCAGCTGCCTCTTGAAAAAAAAGCACCTTTGGGACAACTATGACCTGGATGACTGAGAATCTCCATAGACAGTTTTTGTGATCTTTTTTAAAAAAAATTGAAATAATTGTATATAATGTTTGGGAGAATTGAACATGTCTTGGTCTTAGATAAGAAATAAGGACAGTTGAAGCAGGAGGGCTGTAACGCCACCTGTTTCGGTGATTTTATTCATCTATATTGCTTTATGCTATGACTTGTTTGCCTCTCTTTTGTTTACTAGACACAATTGGCTAGGTTCACACAAGCTAGAAATTGGTAGATTGTGAATTCTACATGCTCTCCAGCAATGGTGAAATGTAAAAATTTTTTACTACCAGTTCTGGCTTGGTGGTGGTGAGGGTAATGTGACTGGGTGGGCATGGTCAACTTTTTTTTTTTACTTTTAAAAGCATTTTTTCTACAACCTCTTTTTGCCTTTAAAAGAAAAAAAAGCTTCTGACAATCAGGCAACTCAGCTGGGATTGTCAGAGCCTTTTAAAAGCATTTTTACGACCTCTTCGACCAAAGAGGTTGTAGAAAAAATGCTTTTAAAAGGCTCTGACGATCCCAACTGAGCTGAGCGATCATCGGAGGCTTTTTTTTAACTTTTAAAAGCATTTTTTCGGCTGAAGAAAAATGCTTTTAAAAGTTAAAAAAAACTGATGATTGCATGGCTCAGCTAGGCATGGGAGGGGCAGGCAGGGATTTTTGCTACCAGTTCTCCAAACCACCCGCTGCCATCGCTACCAGATCAGGTGATCCGGTCCGAACCAGGAACATTTCACCCCTGCTCTCCAGCCTCCCATATGTAACTTCCAAAGGAAGCCCTACAGAATGGGCTTAGCCTTAGCTGAACGTTTTAGCTTTTTAAAAGTGCATTGGAGGAGGGACGTCAGAATGGTCGCTAGCGGTACTTTCAGAGCACTGGGATATTTATTTCACTCCTGTACGTGGACACACATAAATTTAAGCTGATTTTTCCAGGGATTTTTGGGGGTGCAGGGATTAAGGGAGAAAAATGGGTTTAAGCTTTAAAGGGTTTCTGTTTTGGTTCCTTTAAAGCCCTGAATGTACCCCCTCCAAAAAAAAATCTAGCTTTTCCCATTAGGCTAATATACTTATTTATTTTAAAGATTTATATGATTGCTTATCTTATACAACTCTGGGTGGCTCACAGCAATAATAAAAACCAGTAACTATAGGATAGGATAGGATAGGATAGGATAGGATGGGATGGGATGGGATGGGATGGGATGGGATGGGATGGGATGGGATGGGATGGGATGGGATAGGATAGGATAGGATAGGATAGGATAGGATAGGATAGGATAGGATAGGATAGGATAGGATAGAATTTTTTTTTATTGGCCAAGTGTGATTGAATACAGAAGGAATTTATCTTGGTGCATATGCTCTCAGCATACATAAAAGAAAAGATACGTTCATCAAGAATCATAAGGTAAACACTTAATGATAGTCATAGGGTACAAATAAGCAATCAGGAAACAATCATAAAACAGTAACACAATAAAACAAAAGCACCGTGCCTTCAGCGTCTGCCTGGGATGCCCCTCCGTAAGCACCCATTGCTTAAAATTGGGAAATTTAGACTGGCAGTTTTCAGAGCTCCAGCGACGCTCCATGCAAACGGAGGAGACAAGCAGACAAGCTTTGCAGAGCAGACTATGCATGAAATAATAGAAAAGGATACAGAAACAGCTTGAGGGGAAATCTTGTGCGCAGATCAGATTACAGCAATTGTACATGGGCAAAACAGAATTCTTTTTCCCAGAAGGAATACAAAGCAAAAAAGAAAAAGAAAGAAAGAAACCGAAAGAAGAAATTAAAGTTAAGCAGGTTCCTTGTGTCTTCTTCACAATATACCTCTGTGTTTTGCCAATACTTCCCACTCCTGTATCAGCTTGATTTTCTCTTGAGATGTTTTCTTCTGCAGGTCTGATTCAGGTTATAGATCAAATTACTGACTGCTTTTTAAGACAGGGGATGGGTGAGTGAGGGTCAGTAAAGAAACAAGCCCACTCTTCTATGTTAAAGATGTTAGGAGAAAACAGCGTTTTGAACTTAGAGGAGCAAAAAGACAGTAAAGAATTTCATTGGAAGGAATATGCATGATTATGTATTCCAACAGCTAACTTGATGGAAGGACCATGTAGAAGTAAATGAGTGAGTAGGTTCCCAGCATGAAGAAATGAAGTATATTACTGGATATGAGTGATAGATTTGATGGGATCTCTTAATTTTTCGACTTTGGCAGCTCCCAGCCAGTTGCCTGCTGTGGTTGTAGTAGAGTCTTTTTAAGTGTTGCTATTTAAGATCCACCTAGCTGTGCTTTCTTTAATGAACCTTGCATTCTGTTTCTTTTGGTGATTTTTAAAAAAAAACCATATGTAGCTATTTACTGATCTCAGCCACAATCAAGCACCTTATTTATGCTTGATTGTGGTTAGATCCTCTTGCCAGTCTCCTTAAGAAATGGCATTTCCCACTAGAGCAGGGGTGTCAAACTTATATCATCACGATGGCGTCATGTGATGTATTGCTAAACTGGGTGTGGGCGTGGCCAGCGCGTGATGCATCTGGCTTGCAAGCCACGAGTTTGACAGCCCTGCATTAGAGGGAAACTGCTCTGTTTTGGTCTTTCTGCTTTTCTGCAGGTAGTGGGAAGTAGAGTCTTTGATTGAGGTGACATCCACTCTTGGTTTAGAAATTAAGATTCATCATTGCTATATAATAGATTAATGGTAGTGACAGCTCCTTGCATAACCTCTTCAAAGGTGTAAATTATAGCATGACAAAGAACAATTAATTAGATGCATTCATAGGTGAACCAGGAAACAAGAGGTATGTACCGTATTTTTTGGAATATAAGACATACTTCCCCCTTCCCCCAAAAGTGAGTGAAAATTTTGGTGTGTCTTATACAATGAATGTTGCGGCAGGGGCGTTGGTGTGGCGCCAATTAGCTGTTCTAGAATGGGCTGCGGAGGTGGTGGCGAATGGGCCACAGCAGCGGTGAGCAGGCTGCTGCAAACAGGCCGTGCTGAATGGGCCACAGCGGCGGTGAATCTGCTGTGTTGAATGGGCTGCAGCAAACGGGCTGTGGCGAATGGGCTGCACCACTGGTGAACGGGCTGCGGCGGCAGCAACAGACCTCAGTGGTGGCGAATGGGTGGCAGCAAACAGGCCAAGGCAAATGGGCTGCGGCAAACAGGCCAGATGAATGCTGGCAGCCAGAGGCAGATTTTTTTTCTTGTTTTCCTCCCCGAAAAAGGTAGGTACATCTTATAGTCCAGAGCATCTTATACTCTGAAAAATATGGTGTACAAGAGTAGGAGGTAGGAAATATGGGTATACTTGGCAGCCTTTCAGCAACCAATCCTCGAAATATCTGGAGTGTCAGTGAACTAGCTTGAAACCAGGGGTGAAATGCTACCGGTTTGGTCTGGTTCAGGTGAACCGGTAGTGATAAAAATTATCAGTTCGGGTGAACCCGTAGTAAAAAAAAGCTACCGGTTCGGGTGAACCTGTAGTTTAAAAAAGCTACCAGTTCCTCCGAACCAGTATTTCTGACGATCAGCTGTGCTGCAGGGTTTAGCTTTGCTAGAAAGCAAGGATTTCCTGCTTTCTAGCAAAGCTAAACTGCGCAGCACAGCTGATCCCCCCCCCCGCTGTTCTACTTACCTTCCGAGGCTTCCTTTTGGTGTGTGATGCATGCATGTGCATGCGCAGTATGCACCAAAAGGAGGCTTGAGAAGGTTAGTAGAATATCAAGGGGGGGAATTAGCTGTGCTTTCTAGCAAAGTTTAGCTTTGCTAGAAAGCAATAAATCCTGCTTTTTAGTGAAGCTAAATCACGCAGCACAGCTGATCCCCCCTCGCTTCTACTTACCTTCCCAAGCCTCCTTTTGATGTGTATTGCGCATGTGCGCATACACATGCAGTGCATGTTTGGCATGCACTGTGCATGCATGCGCAGCGCGCGTTTGCACATGCATGGCCAGCGAACCAGTAGCAAACTGGTTCGGATTTCACCACTGCTTCAAACTCCTTTTAATAAGTGCAGATTTTGTAAATACTATTTTGGGGTTTCCCCAAAAGAAGAAGGCAAGAACCATAGTAAACATGTAACAAGCTCAGTCTTGCATGATGGGAATTGCAAGTAAGTCTTTGATGGAATTTCAAGCATCGATGTTGCCTAAATTATGAGGAAACCTTGCCTACTAGAAAGACAAGATCTTCCAGAAACTTGAATTAGCACTAGATAGTTTATTAAAAACAGATTCTTGCTGATTGAAGGCATTCGTTATATTCATGCCCCAATATAAATGGAAATTCAGTGTCCAGGATGGCAATGCTTTCAAGTTAGAGAATAAAAATGTTGGAATGAACAACTAACAGTATGTAAAGATTATCTGAGAACAAGTCCCATTGAATAGGAATTTTAAGTATAAGATTTGTATTTATTTTGTTTATTAGATGTTGCTTTTGATTGTTGAATGTCCTGATCAGTTCCCTGGTTTCCTTGTCCTTTGTCTTTGAATTTAGCATTTATTTTCTCCTGGCATCTTTCTCTGACAGACTTAATTCCTTGAAGTCTTGTTCTCATTTCTTTAACTTCTTTGCTTCAGAGTATCGGATTTCCTTGCTTTCACCTCATACCTTGAAGGAGGGTTATATTTATCACTGAAGTGAGAATATAGGTTCATTTGTTCACAGTGGATATTTCAGTAGATAGCAAATGTAGCCTTTGCTCTCTGTGGTTGACTTCCCAGTGAACTGCTTTGATTACTTTACAAACACAATTATTGCATTTCTAACAGTCTTTCTGAGACCTATCAGTGCAGATAGGTTTTGGCAATCTCACACCCGAACCAGCCTGCACCTCAGTTGCTTGTCTGTCTCCTAAGTCTCTCTTTGAGACTTGTCTTCAATTGAATTGTCTTCTGCTTTCAAGAAAAAAGCCTCCTTATTTTTCATATTTCTCCTAAATCTCCTTTTTTCTCATCATTAATAATTCAAAAGAATCACTACTCATGTCCCACTGATGTGGTACTAGACTTCATATGCCTATGTTTTTTGCATTTCATTTGTATTTTCTATTCTGACAAGAGTGGTAATGTATACAGCACTTTTTTTTAGAATTCCCAGTTAAAGCCTTGTCTCATCTAGGAATGCCGTATCAAGGCTGCTGAAATATGGATGGCCACTAGATCAGAGGTCCCCAACCTTGGCAACTTTAAGCCTGGTGGACTTCAACTCCAGTCCTCCAGGCTTAAAGTTGCCAAGGTTGTTTTTTTTTTTTAATTTGCATTTATATCCCGCCCTTCTCCGAAGACTCAGACACTATGTCAAGCAATAGTCTTCATCCATTTGTATATTATATACGAAGTCAACTTATTGCCCCCAACAATCTGGGTCCTCATTTTACCTACCTTATAAAGGATGGAAGGCTGAGTCAACCTTGGGCCTAGTGGGACTTGAACCTGCAGTAATTGCAAGCAGCTGCTGTTAATAACAGACTGCATTAGTCTGTTGAGCCACCAGAGGCCCTGGTTGGAGACCCCTGCACTAGATGACTGCACAGAGACAGAAATAACTTAAACTTTTTGAGCCTATCAAGGGGTCATCCAATTTCTTGCAAGCCAGGTAAATTATGCCAACTTCATCTCTTCCCTAACCCTCTCCCCCTCCCAGGAGATTTCTGATTAAATGAGTGCTTTAATCAGAGCTGTGGTGGCGCAGTGATTAAAATGCAGTACTTCAGGCTACTTCTGCTGACTGCCGGCTGCCTGTAGTTCAGCAGTTCGATTCTCACCGGCTCAAGGTCGATTCAGCCTTCCATCCTTCCGAGGTGGGTAAAATGAGGACCCAGTTTGTTTGGGGAAATATGCTGACTCTGTAAACTGCTTAGGTCTGTAAAGCACTATGAAGCGGTACGTAAGTCTAAGTGCTATTGCTATCAACATAGGGATGTAATTTGGTTAGATTGGAAAAGATTTTACATATTGAGAGATCCATATGTAGTCCTTCACATCAGCAGGGAGGCGGTGCAGAGGAAATGACTTTCATCCAGTAGAATCCTATAGGGCCATATAACAGTTGAATCTTCCCAGGATCATGTGCATATTGTGTATGTAATGTATCTTTAAGGGTTTTGGAGGGAAAATAAGAGCGGGAAATAGCACGTTGCTAATTGGCTGAAGCCTCCAGCTGAACTGTATATAAGGAGGGGTTTTACCGTTGTTTGCTGCTGGGTTCACCATATAGTAAAGAGCTGTTGTCACTATCCTGGTCTCCTGCCTCATTATTGCCCGGATCTAACACTGGCGACGAAGGTGGGATCTGAGGCAAGAAGGGTGCCAGGAGTTTACGAACCCAGCAAGTAAGAGGCGACGAATAGCGATGTCTAGCTATACACCGCCAGCACCATTCGACCCAGCGAAGGAAAAATGGGGATCATACATGGCTCGCTTCGAGTGCTTCCTCGAAGCCAACAAGCTCCAAGGAGTCTCGGACAACAGGAAACGGGCATATTTCCTGAGTCACTGCGGTCCCGAGGTCTTCGACACCGCAGAATCGCTGTCGGAGCCAACGCCGGTACAGTCGGTACCGTGGCAAACTCTGCAGACTGCGTTGAAAGCCCATTATGCACCAACGCCTTCCAAGTTTGTGCAACGGTTCGAATTAAGGCAGCGCATGCAGCGAGAAGGCGAGTCCATCAGTGTATACATGGCAGCACTGAGGAAAGCAGGAACGAGTCTGCAGTAATCCAAGGCCGGATGGCCTGGAGGAGGAGCTGAGAGGAACGAACAGTCCCTCCGCCAGCTCGACTCACTCCCAGATAATGAACTGCGAGGTCCGAAAGAGTCAGGAGACGCCATTTACGTGATTACGAGAAAAGTAAATGTTAATTTTATGTAAATAGGGTAAAATGTTTTCTGGGAGGGAGGAGTGTAATGTATCTTTAAGGGTTTTGGAGGGAAAATAAGAGCGGAAATAGCATTGCGTTAATTGGCTGAAGCCTCCAGCTGAACTGTATATAAGGAGGGGTTTTACCGTTGTTTGCTGCTGGGTTCACCATATAGTAAAGAGCTGTTGTCACTATCCTGGTCTCCTGCCTCATTATTGCCCGGATCTAACAGTGTACATGGGTGCAGTGTTTAATTTTCAGTGTTGGTCAGCAGGTTTATAAATTTGGTGAAGCTTTTTTAAGGGACCAGAAATATGAGGAGAAAGATGGGTGTTCCAAAACATTTGCAAAGGCTGTAAGAGACTCTTGATCTTAGTGAAGAAGTCTTGGAAGCCTGTTTTTCCCGAATAATGGCTATTTAGGCACATGGCCAAGTTTCCTAGCACTATGATAAAATTTCTGAACATAGCTGAGTTGAGACATGCTCTCCATTAACTAGGAAGATCACTATGTGGTCAGCAAACACATGGAACAAATATTTACGGTACTTGTCTGTTGACTAAATTGTGTCGTTCCCAGTGTGTATTCTCAAACTCAGTTTATCAGGAAGATAATTCTGTATAAAGATCTTGATATAAAATATGGATAGTTTTGTTTAGACCAGGGGTCTCCAACCTTGGCAACTTTAAGCCTGGTGGACTTCTACTCCCAGAACTCCCAGGGATTCTGGAAGTTGAAGTCCACCAGGCTTAAAAGTTGCCAAGGTTGGAGAACCCTGGTTTAGACCACTCTTGCTGGCATGCACTTTCCAAATGTGTTAATGGATGGGAATGGATGGGAAATATAATCTAACACATTTGGGCTTATCAACAGAGGTCGGGGAGTAAGAGCAATGTTTTCACACCCATTATCTTTGTTTCAAGATTCCTTTGTCTAAGGTATTTGCAAAAGATAAGTGTGATTTTGATGACAGGCTAGGGGGTGAAGGAAATTGGTGTGAAATTTGCTTTTACTTCTAGACCTTTGCGTGCGTGTCCGTGTGTCATTTTTTTCTGACATATTTTCCTCCCTTCATTTTTTTTAAATAACCAGAACAGATTATTATTAAGGAAAAAATAATCTATTCAGACTTTCCTAATTAAAGGACTAGTACCCTAATTAAAGGCATTGTGTTTTGCATGATTAATAATGAAAGTTGATGTATTAGCTGGGCTGCTAAAATAGCTTACCATACTTCCTTCCTAAAGAAGAAATGTGTTGAATTTGAATTTGGCTTTTTTGTGACTCAAGAAAGTAACAGTTGATATATGTGCATGTCTTTATTGAGCTTTTCAAAATGCTTCAGATTTGGTTGCCTGGCTGTCTCCGAGCTGGGGGGGAAAATAGACACAAATGAATTATATCTACATTTTTTTCCAAGGCTCAAGTTGTCAAGGTGGTTGGTACGAATGAATGCAATTTCTTTTCCAATGAGAGTTTGGAAGTCAGTCTTAGGTTTGTGGAATCTTCATCATATAATGATTATATTGCCTAAATTGCAGATGTAAATTTAATTTCTGGCAGCAGCAAAGGGCAGGCATTCATTACTGCATTACCCCAGGGTTGACCATTCATTTCTCCCTATGGAGGGACAGCAAAGGAAAGAGTATAAAAACATTTAAGATTTCTTACTGGGGAACATAATATTCAAAAAACTTGTGATCCAAATTATCCAATTGGGCAAACGTTGATCTTGAACTGCATCTACCTTCCCACACCTAGAATCTCTTTGGAGTGTTGGACTACATTTTCCATTAATCCAAACCAGCATGGTTAGCTACCAGGGAATATGGTGAAAATATCTTACCCAATCCTGATTGAGGAAGACTAGGTTACATGGTGATAGCTTTGCAATAATCATCAAATTCAGACTATGTTGGTATCAACATACCAACATTCCATCTCTTAACAAGAAGTTAAGAGATGGAATGACGTAATTTTTTTTATTTTATTTTACTCATCCCACCCACAGATTTGCGAGGGGAAATTAGAGGAAGGAGTGCTATGTTTTATAAAGCTCCAGGTGGAAGGGGAGAATATAAATATGGTAACAATTCATATAAAAGGAAGGATTTATAATATAAGACAAAACGAAGAAGGCTGTCAAAATAAAAGTGCATTCTGGAAATAAGGTTTACTGCATTTAATTTTTTTAATTATTTTAACTAGAATGGGTATTGTGTTTAGGTTTATATGCAGTGGTGAAATCCAATTTTTTTTACTACCGGTTCTGTGGGCGTGGCTTGGTGGGCGTGGTGGCTTGGTGGGCATGGCAGGGGAAGGATATTGCAAAATCTCCATTCTCACCCCACTCTGGGGCCAGCCAGAGGTGGTATTTGCCGGTTCTCCAAACTACTCAAAATTTCCACTACCGGGAGACGACTTCCGGTATCCAGCGGCAACGGACGTCTGGAAGGCTTCTCCTGCCTCCAGCGCCCGAATCCGGCCGCCGCCGGGGCCCTCAGGGGCCAGGTGTTCCGAAAAGGACACCTGCCGCACGGACGGCTCGCCAGGGGTCTCCCAGCCGACATACAGGACTGTGGGGACCGATGCTGGCGCGGCCCTAGGCTCGGCGGGGTTCGAGGCCACAGGCCGCGCCATTATTTTGGTCGCCGCTTGCCGCTGTGCCCGTGACACCGGGCATTGATTTATAACTGCAGCAGCCTGGTGGTGAACAGGGCACGGAGAAGAATTGAGGAGGAGAAGGAAGGAATATCGGTAAACGTGAGTGGACTGCCCGGAGTGCGGGGGTTTTTCTCCCCGCGGTTGGAAGGAGCACGAGTTATTCTGGAGAGAGGAGAACTTAAAATAAGAAGATTACCGGTTTTGTGGAGCTCTGGAGAGAAGAGGTGATGGAGAAATTTAGGAGGGAAGGTTTGAGGCCCCTCCTTCTGGGGAACAGTGGTGGCGCCCAGCTTCCGCCTTCACTATGAGAATTTTGATGACATCACTTCCTTCGGCTTCCTGGTTGACTAACTGTACTCTGGACTCGTTGCTCCTGTGAGTGCCCCTGGTGGATCCGGAGGAAATTACAAGGATACTGTGCCTGCCTGAGGATTTTGTATTTTTTTCCTTAATGGCAAAAGGTCAGAGACCAACTGCTGGAGAGATGGAGAGAATTTTGGAAAAGTTATCTAATATGGACAAGAAATTGATGAAATAAGAGCAGAAATTGTGACTATCCAAAAGGATTTAAAGGATACTCAACAAGTTTCAGCAGAAAACAAGCAGAAAGTGGAAGGTTTGGAGGGTGAGATGCGGCAGTGCAGAAAAGAGAGGAGACGACAGGCAATGCTGTGCTTGACCACAGATGGATAAAATGTCTTATTTCCTTAGGTTTCAAAATTTGGAAGAAGTGGACCAAGAAGACTTGAGAGATGTTGTGACTAAATTGTTGGGAGAATTTCTTGGGAGAGGTGTTGATTTCATGAATTGGGATGTGGATCGAGTTTATAGAGTTAATTCGCAATATGCACGCACGCATGCAGTTCCCAGAGAGGTTCATGTCAAATTTGTGAGAAGAGAGACGAGATGAAATTCTTAGAAAACATAGGAGTGGGGCACTGATTTACAGGGGCAGGGAGATAGCCATTCTGAGGCAGATTCCCAGACAGGTACGTGAAAAAAGAAAGAAATATTATTTTTTGTCAAGCAAATTGTACCAGAAGGGAGTGGGCTTCAGATGGCTGATGCCAGAGGGATTGATGATTTTCCGGGAGGGCATTACGAAAAAATCAGTACAATTGCGGAGGCTACGGCCTATGTGGAGGAACACAAAGCCCTCCTGGAATCAGATGACCCAGGAATTGAAGAAGGGAGGTTATAGATCATGGGGCTGAGCGGCTGCCGCTGTTGCGGCCCTGGAGTTGGGTCAGGCTGAACCCAGAGTTCTGAGATCCAAAACTAGGAAGTGATAAAGATATTTGGGATTGTGTTGGTTTTCCTTATTCTCTTTGTACGATATTCTGTTTATTCTTGACTCTTCTTTATTACGTATTTAAAATTTGCAAACTTAGCTACTGTGTCACCTGCTTGCCTTATGGCTGTTGTATGTGTTAAAAATTTGAGTAAAATTTTATTTTAGATAAGAAAAATGAAAATTTACCATACCTGATATGTATTTGTATAAACCTTTTTTGACTAATAAAAACTTTTTGAATAAAAAAAAAAAAAAAAAAAAAAAATTTCCACTACCGGTTCTCCAGAACCTGTCAGAACCTGCTGGATTTTACCCCTGTATATATGCCATATCTTAGCTTTTCAATCCATTTAAAAAAAGAATAGTTGATATTGGTACTACTTGGTTTTGCCGTAGGATTTATAGGCAAGGATATGCATTGCTGACAAGTTAGCGATGATATGGACTCTAGCAATTCATGGCCCTTGTGCTAAACAAAATTCCAATAACTGAAATTGAGTTCTAAAAAAATTGCCTTCCTCCTCTAAGGAACATGGGTGTTAAATATCCAGATCCAATATAAAAAGATGGAAATATTTGGCAGTCCTTATTTTAAAATAATACTTTATTCCGTATTTATGTGCACAAAAATTCCATATTTATGTGGAAGTCTCTTTGGAACATATGGAACAAGATGGATTTTGTTGCTGTTGTTAATTCTGCTGGATTGGATAAATAGCCTATGCTGTCCGTTGAACTGATTTTCAGAGTAAACAACCTAGTGTTGTTGGAAATCTGCAAGCTATATATAATTAAGAGAAACTGCTGCTTCTCTGCTGTTTCTGTTGTTCTGGTTATATTTCTGAGCTTATCCTTTGCACGTCTTATTCTTCTTGGTTCTGTTCAATTCCTTTTGAATCTGTCAAGTTGAGAACCACACTGCATTATCAGTATATATTCTACCATTTAGCTGGGTCCAGTGAGGTGTGTTTGTTCCTTTTTTTCCTTTGAGGGCCGATGATAGTGAGGCAAGAACCAGTAGTTCTCAGACTAGAGAAAGCTGTTACATAATAAACCATCCAAGGCCACTAAGGGAATCACCAAATATCTGTTCACTTAGAAAGGCAGGAGGAAGAAACCAAAATGTTAAGCTCTGCAATAGAGAGGGGCTGGTGGGGGGGGGAAGGTAATCTAATTCAATAATTATATGGGCACATGCACTCTTGAATTCTTTGCTCTGCAGTGTGAAATCATCTGTTGTCTTCAAGACTTCCTCACTGTCTGCGACAAAAATTCAAAACTAGCCAAACTGAGAGTCTTCTGCCAAGTTTAACCAAAGGATGAATTAAGGATTAAGTATCTGGAGATCTGTGATTACTGTCAAGGCCAATTGTGATGTCTCACACGTTTTAATCTAAAAATGTAAGGAAAAGAGAGCATCTGTATAGGTAATTAAAGGTTAAACCATTCTCACTAATGGTCATGTTGACTGAAGATGGCAGAGACTGTAGATAAGCCTGGATGGCACTGTATTGGGGAGAACTACTGCTGACAGTTCCTAGATAAGTTGCCACAAATACTAAGCATTTGGTCGATTAGTACTTATCTAGTTTGTGTCTCAAAGTATTGTACAATTTCAACCAGTATGATTAAAATGTGGCTGTGAGGTTAACCATGGTTAGTGTGTTCATTTATAACTTTTAAAACCTGCTTTTCATAATTAAAACAAATCCCAGTTGATTTGCAAAGATAGTTCCTGGCTGCAATTTCAGGGTAAGGACAGGGGAAAACTAGAAACATTAACTATCCAAATGGCTATTTATTTGCAAAGAGACTACCTTTCTTCCTGTTTATTGGGCTACTGCTGCAGATGATGACAGCTGTAAGATAACATCAGCAGACTGGGCAGAGATGAAAGGGTTTCTTTTTGGTGCTTGCTTGTTTAGTTGAAGGAAACCCTGTTCCTTTGGAAAACACAGCTACCAGGTATAAAATCCTTTCTTTTTCTTCTAGGAATAGTTGGCAGCCTTGAAAACACAGTCCTCATAGGTTAGGAATTAATTGCAACCCAAAGAGGAAGCCTTTATGAATGGCATTCTGAGAGAGGGAGGGAGGGAGGGAGAGAGAGAGAGAGAGAGAGAGAGAGGCTAATCTAATTCCAATACTCATTGTAGAAATTTACTGGTACATTGAAGGCCTTCTCAGATGAATAGTTTACAGAGCAACAAATGTTGCTCAATACTTGTGTAATATGCATACATCTTCTCTTGCTTAATCAAAAGGAAAAATGATTATCTATTAATTGTATAAAATATACTGTGTAGATTTTCCCTAGACCTATTTTACCTTCTCGGCTCCACAGGGAGCCCAAACATAGCTATTAAAGAAGAGGAAGAAATTAAATGAGATGAAATCCTCTACTCCACTGAAGAGACTTCTGGATTAGGACCTGTATGTTCAAGTAGCTGAGCCGTATATTCAGCATGTTTCTTTTTCTTCCAGTATTTTCTCCCACAATGCTGAAAAGGAATGTTCAGCAGCAACCGGAAAGATATTCATTTCTAGTTTTGAGAGTGAATGAGTGAGCAGGAGAGAGAGATGTCATGTAAAAATCATTCTAGCATGTCTTCAGTAAGGAACTGATTATCTTGATTTGTTTAATACAAGTAGTCCTCAATTTATTGCTATATCAGAAACTGTCCATTATGATCACAAGTCATGATGGTTGTAAAGTAGGATATCATGTGCGGGTGTGTAAAACAAGCCCATTGTTTGCTCTGGAGTGTTTTTGCTAAAAAACTAAAGTAAAGGCCAGCTTTAAGCAAAAGTGCAGTCATGTGACCATAGAATGCTTCAAATGGCCATAAATGCAGACTGGTTGCCAAGTGCTCAAAACGCTGTCATGGGATTAGGGATGTGTGGCTATCAGAACTTTGGAACTGAGTCATGAGTACTTTTGGGGGCTCTGTCGTAACTTTGACCAGTTGCTAAGCAACAGGTTGTAAGTTAAGGACTACCTGATTGAATGGGAATAATAACAGCTGTGAAGAAGGCGTAAAAAGAAAATCTGAAGCCAACTTTGGTGCCTTGTATGAACATTTAGAAGAGATGCCTCCTCGTTTGGCATAGGCTGTAAGAGTTGGGAAATAGTAGGGAATTAAAAGCCACAGTGTGGATGTTTGGGGTTTGCAATGGTGGAGAAGATACTGGCTATCAAACAAAATTTAGGATAAACAGAAAGATAGCAGAAAAGTGTTTTTTTTTTGTCTTGTCAAAGGCATTTGAAATTATTAAGAGGTTTGAGAATGTCACCTGATAAATGTGTCATTGAGCCGTGGTGGCGCAATGGTTAAAATGCAGGTACTGCAGGCTACTTCTGCTGACTGCCACCTGCCTGCAATTTGGCAGTTTGGATTTCACCAGGCTCAAGGTTGACTCAACCTTCCATCCTTCCAAAGTGGGTAAAATAAGGACCCAGATTGCTGGAGGCAATATGCTGACTCTGTAATCCGCTTAGAGAGAGTTGCAAAACACTGCGAAGCGGTTTATAAGTCCAAGTGCTATTGCTATTGTTTTGTTTGTCACTTCCATGTGTCAAGGTTATGTATGTTTTTCCTTTTGCATATTGTCTTCAGAGAAAAAGGGAGTGCTACTGCACATGCAAAGTGGGAACTTTCAAAGGATCTGCAAGAATAAAATATATTTCCATTTTTTTTAAAAAAAGGAAGGGGGAGGAACCTCCAAAACAGCTCAGTGTGGCTTGTAGACATCCAGTGACCATCAAATGCTACAGGTTGTCCTTGACACCCGACCACAATTGAGTCCAACATGTTAAGTGAGATATTTGTTAAGTGAATTTTGCCCTAGTCTACAACCTTTCTTGCTTCAGTTGTTAAGTGTACCACTGCGGCTGATAAATTAGTAACCCGATTGTTAATAAAACCTGGCTTCCCCCATTGACTTTGCTTGCCAGGAGGTCACAAAAGAGGATCACATGACCCTGGGACACAGCAATGGTCATAAATATGAACCACTTGCCAAGCATCTGAATTTTGATCACATGATCATGGGCATGCTGGAAAGGTTGTAACTATGAAAAAACGTTCATAGGTCATTTTTTTTCTGTGCCATTGTGACTTTGAACAGTCACTAAATGAACTGTTGTATGTTGAGGACTACCTGTATTAACTGATGGAGGAAGTCATTGGATGGAATCGCATGGGAAGGGGCAACATTTTTATGCTGACATTTTTCATCCTCTTTGAGTGGGGGGGGGAGACTCTAAGAATTCAGATATAAGGCCTTTTTCATTCTGGGTATGGGAGCGCAGATCACTGGAAACTGGATTTATCTGTTCCCAAATATACTGCAGCACTATTGTTTGGAAGTGTACAATGGAAAATCTGACAATTCTGCTTTGTGCTCTTTGGCGGGCAGTGAAGAACTTAGAAGTTGTTTTAATCTAACATGATAGGGAGAAATGAATGTATTTTCAGTTTTTTGGAAGAAGGGGACTAGTGTTCAAGGCAGAATGAGAGAGAGGGCAGATTTTCAGGACTGAAGTAATTAACAGATACAGAGAAATTGTTCTTTTGTATCTCTGGATGAGTGTTCGAAATAAAACGTAAGTGTAGAATGTTGGCCAGGGCTTATGTTCGTACTTTGAAAATTCATGTCTCTTTTAATTCACTACAATTTCAAATAAGTACCATATTGAGAACACACTGACTGTTTCTTCCCCCATTTAATAAGCTAAAATTGATCTGACTACAGTACAGCTGAAAGTTGGCATAACTTTCCGTAACCTCTGCAACAGTATTCTCTGGCACAGAAAAGGGAACTTGGCTGTTCTTTTAGCAGAATTTTAGCTCACTTTTAGGGATATCACCAAGTTGTTACTTGTTATTCAGAGTACAAACCGATCTTAAAAAGAATTCAACTGCATATTAAATTTGGGGAGCTGTTAATATGGCAGCATTTCCCATCCCTTCGTGCTTTTTATTAGTAATACTACTATTATTATAATGTACTAATTATAATTATTACTAAATTATACATTATAATTATTTTCTTCCATTCAGTTGTGTCCAATTCTTAGAGGCTGCCTAGACAAGTCCCTTGCAGTTTTCTTGGCAACATTTTTGGGAAGGGTTTGCCAATGCCTCCTTCGTAAGGGTCTAAAAGAAAATGACTAGTCCAAGATCAGCTGGCTTTGTGCCTAAGACAGGAATAGAACTCAAAGTCTCCTGGTTTCTAGCCTGGTGCCTTAACCATTACACCAAACTGGTTCTCATTACAATTATAATTATTAGAATATTTTACTTAGTACTAAATATAATTAGTACTACTAGAAGTAGTATTACTACTGTAGTACTGTTATGTCCTTGGCACGCGGGTATGATTTAAGAAGTAAATAGAGTACAACTTACTGAATGTTCTTCATTGTTTCTTTTTCTCCTTCTTACTTTTCAGTGCTGCCTACTTGCTCATCCCTGGATTTTCACTGTGACAATGGCAAATGTATCCGTCGATCATGGGTCTGTGATGGGGACAATGATTGTGAGGATGATTCTGATGAGCAGGACTGCCGTACGTTAAACACACAATCCCTTTGTGAGAACAAACAGAATGTCACTGTTGGACCTGCAGTCGGCTTTTGGAGATGGTTAAGCAGTAGAGTAGCTGTTAGAATAAATGGTGTATTTTATTTATTTATTTATTTTTGTCAATCATACATAAGATAACAGGTAAAAGTATAAACATAATTTGGATACATGAGAAGAGTAAGTAAAAAGGAATATTAGGACAGGGACGGTAGGCATGCAGGTGCAATGGGTTTGCTCTAACCTCAGTAATTTAGGTTTGTGGTGTTCCTTAATATACCACAAAACTTGACTTTTGGCAGGTGGACACATTTGTGCAAACATTGGAAAGTTGTCTTCTTATGCTCCCTCAATCCTAGTTGGTGAATTCCAACCAGAGATGTGTATTGCTTATCAAATTTTGCTTTGAAATTTGCATTACACTGAGATCAAGCTTTTATAAATATTACATGTTTCCTGGACTATTTATTTAGTAGGCTTACCAACAGTTGTATTCTCAATGACATGGGCTATTGTTGTATTTTATTGTTTCATTTTATTTTAAAATAGTCTTATAATATGTTCAGAGAAATTGAATGAACAGAATAAATATATAATAAAGAATCACATTAATAGATGTTCCTAAAATGTCTGGTGTGTGTGTGTGTATGGGCTTCGGCTGGCTGAGTAAACCACAGTGCTGTGTCTTTTTTTGTGGGTTGTGTTCCTGCAGCTCCCCGGGAATGTGAGGAAGATGAATTCTCCTGTCAGAATGGATACTGCATACGTAGCCTATGGCACTGCGATGGCGACAACGACTGTGGAGACAACAGTGATGAGCAGTGTGGTTAGTAACCTGATTGTGATAGGACCAAAATCTAGCATTTTTGAGTGCCAAATGACATGAGAGAGAAAAATAATAATTGTAGCACAGATGATTGGAACAGAGTTTTTGCATAGGTTTCAGTCCTAACATTGGTGGGCTGAAGATCATCTATTTTGTTCTTTATGAAGACTTTGATGTTTTCAGTGCATATGGCAAATGGCCATTCCCAAATGAAAACCCAATTTGCAGCTGAAGCAACAAGATGATAATGTCACTGTAGTAGCCAAGATTTGAGGAGGAGAGATTTGTTTTAATACGCCTAAAGAAAGCCCATTTTCCCCATTTCTTGACCATTTGCAACTGCACTTTGGCATTACATCTTCTGAGGCTTTGAGGACTGTGGAGGGCAAAATGGGTTTAGGATACATCTAGACCTCAGGCTCCTTGGAAAAAGTTAAGATAGTTTGTTTGGCGGGTTGAGAAATTGGGGTGTTTGGGGTTTGTGCTATGTCTCTTCCATGCCACACCAAACTGTATTGTAGTACAACTTCAGTTTATCTCTGTAAAAATCTACACTCAGCAAGCAGTCATTATTCTGTGCAATTGTAATATTGGAAGGTTTGAGGATGTGATTTTTTTAAAAAAAAACTTTCACTGGCAGCTGTGAGGGAAGGGAAGGGAATGGGAAGGGGAAGAGCTGCGGTGGTAGCACAGTGGTTAGAATGCAGTACTGCAAGTTAACTCTGCCCACTGTCAGAGGTTCGATTTTGACCGGTTCAAGGTTGACTCAGCCTTCCATCTTTCCGAGATCGATAAAATGAGGACAGCCTGATTGTTGGGGGCAATATGCTGACATTGAACCTGTAAACCACTTAGAGAGGGTTGTAAAGCACTATGAAGCGGTATATACCGTATATACTCGAATATAAGCCGATCCGAGTATAAGCCGAGGTCCCCAATTTTACCCCAAAAACTGGGGTAAACTGGGGACTCGAGTATAAGCCGAGGGTGGGAAATGAGGCACCTACCGGTTGGGGAAACCCTCCCTCCCTCAGCTGAGAAGGCTGGCGGCTCCCCCGCCCCGCCCTCTCACTGCACCGGCAGGGCTTCAGTCCGGTAAAATGTGAAAAAAAGAAAAAAAAAAACTTGAGTATAAGCCGTATATACTCGAGTATAAGCCGAGGGGCTTAAAAAAAAAACTTGAGTATAAGCCGTATAGACCCGAGTATAAGCCGAGGGGACGTTTTTCAGCACAAAAAATGTGCTGAAAAACTCGGCTTATACTCGAGTATATACGGTAAGTCTAAGTACTATTGCTATTTTCCCCTAAGCTATTCTTTCTGCTGCAGATATGAGAAAGTGTTCAGACAAAGAGTTTCGCTGCACTGATGGTAGCTGCATAGCTGAGCACTGGTTCTGTGATGGTGATACTGACTGCAAGGATGGGTCAGATGAAGAGAACTGCCGTAAGTGCCCTCTTTCTTCTCGCTTCTGGCATTTAAGCCCCACATTCTGCTTCTGGGTATATGGTGCCAGTTTTTTCTTTCACGATTTTAGCACCTATTGGCCTTAGCCTTGCTTTTTAGGTTTGAAAATATATAAACTAGTAGTGCAAATCTCTGCAGGCATTTTGCCATCAAAAGAGCTACTTGAAATGACATCACCCTTCCTTCATTTGATAAAAGCATCTGCTTCTAAGCTTTGAAATGATCATGGGTATCAGTTACTACAGCTGTTAATGCTGCTCTTTTATTTCTGTCTTGAAAGAATAACATCTTCTCCCACAATAATGCTTTTTAAAATTGATTCTGATAAATGGAAAAAGCCATATTTTTTAATTGAAGATTTCCCTCTAAAAAGTTCAAGAATTTTAAATTCCATTTTTAAAAGAAACTGACCTCATTTTCAGTTGTGATTTTTCTTGCCTCTTTATTTAAAGAAATTATATATCATGTACTCCAATTTACATTAGAATTTAAATACATTTAATGTTGTATAATTGTTGAGGAATCAATGCTTTTCTCATGAAACTCGATTATGATGCAGTATTTTGAAATGGTAAGCAAATAAAATTGTATTTTAACACAAGACTCCAGTAACTTTGAGCTTTAGCATGATTTGTTTAATTTTACTGGATATCAATGAGAATACACACACACACACAAGTATATCAACTGAGAGATACATTATTTAATTTTGCTTTGATGGTATATTACAGACTATTTTGTTTCTAAATTTTGCCTATGAGTAATCCTTGGTTTTCAGCCACAATTGGGAATGGAACTCCCAGCGTTAAGTGAGGCAGTTGTTGTGAGTAATGCCAGATTTTACAATCTTTTTTGCTGTAGTTATTAGGTGAATTGTATGGTCATTAAGTGAATCCATTTTCTCCCACTGACTTTGCTTGTCAGAAGCCATTTGGGAAGGTGCAAATGGAGGTCATATGATTCCAGGACACTCCAACTGTCTTAAATACATGCTGATTGCCAAGTACCCAAATTTTTGTCATGTGACCATGGGGATGTGGCAACAGTCATAGGACCAAATGCAAATTGCTTTTTTCCGCCCTGTCGTAACTTTGAATGGTCACTAAATGAATAATTGAAAGTCAAGGACTATCTGTATACATAAGACTTTTGATACTAAGGTGAGAATTACAGCTTAATTATATGTAGAATTATTAAGTGGAGGAATAGAGTGGGATCCAAAACAGAAAATGAGGAGTTGGAGGATGTTATAACTTTGTTACTGATAGGAGAGTCCAGATGTGTGAAAACTAATCAAGGAGGCAAGGATGAAAGAAGTTTGCAATGTTTTGCCCTAACAATCCATCAGTACAGTGTCACTTTTAATTGGTGGGCCTTAGGATGTAATGAACAACCAATGAAGGGAGGAGGTGAACAGGTGCACAGTAACCAATATTTTGATGAATGATTTCCAGCACTCTTTGTTGCCTTTCTCCCAGTCTAGGTGGACTTGGATCATCTATTTCAAACGTCCCTTTACCTACTTTTTATTAATATCCGGGAAACCAGCTTCAGCCTTTGTGAATTGCTCCCTTTCCAGATTAGCTCACATTTTCATTCAGTTTTCTCTTCCTGCCCTTCCTCCCATATCTCAGAAGTTAACTGGATTCTCAGCAGAGAGGCTGAGTCTCCTCCCCCACTGCTGCCTCAAGGCCATTTTTCATAATATGTTCTAGATAGGAGGAAACTTCAAAAGGTTTGGAGGGAGAAGACAATAAAAGCGTCCAGCCAGCTCCTGAAGGGCAAGGGTGGGGAATCCTGGGGGTGGTGCTGCTGTGGGGTGGGATTTGTCTTTTATCTTCAGAGATAATGAGAGCTGGCAAAAAGCCAGGGCCGTAAAGATTTCAGAGCTAGGAAAGTCTTGAAGAGGAAGCCAAGTTCACTCTCCCTCCTTGCCATTGGCTGTACTTTTCCTGCTACTTATTAAAATATGTATTTTCTTCAGAAACCTAACTGTGTTAGAGGTATGGGTTTAGTGATATTAACAAACTCTCCTGTATATTACTAAAAAGTCTAATACTTTATTTAAAAAAACAACAACCCACAGAAGCAAACTAGAAATTTCCCCTCAATTTAAGCCAGTCTTTCCCAACATGGTGCCCTCTAACCTATGCTGAACCATTATTATAATTATTGTCAATTTGATGTATATTTCCATATTTCTAACCAGAGGGCACTCAAGATAGCTAAGAACTCCTGGGCCTCGAATTTCAATTATATATTTACCACCTCTTGTGCTTCTTTCTGTCCCCTGCTTCTTACGATTTGTAATTGAAAACAGGTGCTGTGCCAGACAGTGTGACCCAGATGCTGTTAAGAGTCCTGAATGCTTTTGCTGGGGTCATTCTGCTTGAACATCCTTCCAAAAGCCTCCTTTCTGTTGCAATAATGATTTTTCAAAACCTTGAATTTTACAGGCCGCTGATGTTTGTCTATCTAACACCAAGAATTCTGTTCTCTGGGCTTAATTGCGTTGGGGAAAGGGGCGGCATCGTACATCTTTTGTCTTAAATTAAACTGAGTTCTGGCCCAATGTTATATGTGCCTAGAAGAATTCTTCTACGAAACAGAAATGGAGATGTTTGTCCTGGCATCATTTTGAGATAAATGGTACTCTTCAAAGGCTTGCCACAGCAATTCATGGTGACTTCTGCTTAAGAGCATTGGTTGAACAAAATCCTCAAATGAACAGTTCCTCTGTTCAATCATACAGCTGGGCTAATTGCAAACCTTTGCATAGTCATCTCTAGAGATACAGAAAATTATAGCTTTGTATTGCCTGGAAGCTATCTTGGAGGTTAACTTGCTGTTTAGGCTTTTGGAGAACACCATGCCCTCATTCTCTTGAACACAAGGAAAGCCATTGGAATGCTTGTGGTCAGTCACAAATGAGTCTTCACATTAGAGTGCATACATAATCATGGCAATCAACGTATGATAAAATCAGTGGTGGAATTGAATATGTAGTAAATCTACTGACATGCTATTTCTATGTTTATTATGAAAGTGGATGGAAAGTCTATGTGGATTTGCTTAGTGGATTTTGTTATTGTCTACCTTCATAAAGTGTGCTTCATATTCATAAATGCCGCTTTTCAGTTGCCACAATCCCTATTGCACTTCAGTTTGTAGAGAGAACCTTGTGTATGTCTCCATCAACTTTCAATGTGCTAATTCTATGCATGATGACATCTTGATAGGATATGATATGATATGAGATCTATGCTATTCAATATAAGCAGCTTAACTATGTAAGGGTTTCCTAATTTATATTTTCTAGGCTGTGACATGAAATAATCTTAAAGAATGGTGGAAGATCTTACTGTGGATCTTTTTGTTGATTTTTATGAAGCAACGAACGCTCTGTTCAAAACAGGCATTTTGGGGGACAGGAGGCCAATTACCGCTAGTGTTGGATAACTTTCAGTGTAATGACAGCTTCTGCATGATACTTGCTACTCTATCTGCTAGGAGCCATGGTGGTGCATGGTTAGAATGCAGTATTGCAGGCCGACTTTGCCCACTGCCAGGATTTCGATTCTGACTGGCTTAAGGTTGACTCCGCCTTTCATCCTTCTGAGGTCAATAACAGGAGGACCCAGATGGTTGGGGGCAATATGCTGACTCTGTAAACTGCTCAGAGGGTGCTGTGAAGCACTACGGAGCAGTTTATAAGTCTAATTGCTATTGCTATTGCTTTCTATTTTGCGCATCACCAGAATCACAAAACAGTTTAAGGAATCTCTTGTTAACCTTTCTTTCTTTCTTTCTTTCCTTTTTTTTTTCATTCCCCTTTTAGCATCAGATGTGCCAGCAGCAACATGTAACCTGGAGGAATTCCAGTGTGCCTATGGGCGTTGTATCCTGGACATTTACCACTGTGATGGAGATGATGATTGTGGGGACTGGTCCGATGAATCTGACTGCTGTAAGTTACTTGCAGCAAGGGCCTGCAGACTCAGATCAAATGGCATTGCTGTGTTGTTTTCAGATGTGCTTCATGGTAGGAATAACAGAGAAAATTTGTGAGGGGGCATCTGTCATTCCAATATTCAAAACAGAAGCTTTTCCGCTTTCCCTCCAGATAGCAAACTGAATCTCTCGGGCTTAATTTGGCTTGAATTAGAGTGTGAATTACCATAAACTGTTTATCTCCGTAGCTTCTCACCAGCCTTGCCGCTCGGGAGAATTCATGTGCAACAGTGGCTTGTGCATTAATGCTGGCTGGAGGTGTGATGGTGATTTTGATTGCGATGACCAGTCGGATGAGAAAAACTGCAGTGAGTATCCTGGGACTTGTAAATGCAGCCTAGGGGCAGCGAGTAAGATCATAGAAAAAGCGTGTCATGAAACCGTTTTGAAATTCTTGCTCATGTTTATTTCTTCAGCTACCTCTATGTGCACAGCTGACCAGTTCCGATGTAAATCTGGCCGCTGCGTTCGGCTGTCTTGGCGCTGTGATGGGGAGGGAGACTGCTCTGATTACAGTGATGAGGAAGACTGTGAGGACTCGGGTAAACACGGACAATTGGCTGCCTTTTTTTGAGCTAGAATCTGTGCTGAGTTCAGCTGTCAGTTTTATAATTTCAAAAATTCTTCATTCAGGAATCCCACAGTGTTCCCCTGACCAATTTCTGTGTGGAAATGGGCGCTGCATTGGCCAACGGAAGCTATGTAATGGTGCCAATGATTGTGGAGATGGCAGTGATGAGAACCCTGCCCAAAACTGCCGTAAGTTGATAGGCCTTGACTTACAACCGTAATTGCAACTAGAATCTTAGTCATTGAGCTTAATTAAGTCACGTGACTGTTTCGCTCAACATCGGCAGTCTCATCACTCCGAAGATTTGCGGTTGTTAAGTGATCTTGTGGGTTGTTAAGCAGAGGGAGTTCTAGGTACGGAGTGCCAGGTAAGACATACAGGTGCCTCAAGGGGATGAGGAAGACCAGGGAGATGCAGAGCAGGCAACATGTGAGAGTCTCTCTGCTCAGGAGCTGACAATCCTCCCTGCCAAAATCCAAGAAGGATTTTCAGCCCCTGAGTGAGCAATTGTGCACAGCCTACACTGGGTCACCCAACACCTCCCTCAACACCTTGAGGCACTCTGCACTCCTTACCTTCCCATCAGTAGTGGGTTTCAGTTTCAATCACTACCGGTTCGCTCATGGGTGCACTCGTGCTTACACGCGCGACACACACATGCGCAGAGATGTCCGGGCAGGTGGGCTGAGCCTCCTGTTGCCACTGCTACCGGTTCACCCGATCAGGGGCGAACCAGTAGCAACCCACTACTGCTTCCCACACTGCCTGTTCAGGGGCTGAAAATCTTGCTTGGATTTTGGCTTCCTTTCATTTCTGGGGACTGGCTGAAGGAACTATTTGTCAATGGACTTCCGCTCCGTGCATGTTAGCATGAAGCTGAAATTCTTCAGCTGGAAGCTGTTTCAGCCAGCCCCAGAGATAAGAGGGAGTCCTCTCAGCAGATAGCATCAACTTGGAACCTTCCTTGCTCATTTCCCCATTGGCTTTTTGGAGAAACTGGCAGAGAAGTTTGCAAATGGCAGTCTCATGATCATGGGCACTTTGCAAACAGGTTGCCAAGCACCTAGATAGTGACTGCATCACCAATGCAGTGTGTGAGTGTTGACATTTTGCAATGGCCAGGAGTGTTTTATAGGCCATAAAACACCCTTTCTAAGGCCATCATTAATTTGAATAATTTGAATGATCCGTTAAGTGAACAGTTGTAAATTGGTAGACCACCTGTAATTCTGAATGTTGGGGTGATGACCTAATCTGGCATTTTCACTATATTATCTTATCAAACCCTAGTCTGTCTTTTCTGGTTGATTTTATGGATGCAGGGCTATTTGTGGAAGAATATAGCATTCCAGGTATATACTGAAGAGCCAAGCTAAGCTCAGCAAGATATAGGAATCATTCCTTTCTTGACAATTTAGGAGCAATTGTTTGTGTGAAATATAGGGTCTCTTTTCCAAAGAGGGCCGGGATAGCTCAGGCAATAGAGAAGCCTGTTATTAGAACACAAAGCCTGCAATTACTGCAGGTTCGAGCCCGGCCCAAGGTTGACTCAGCCTTCCACCCTTTATAAGGTAGGTAAAATGAGGACCCAGATTGTTGGGGGGGCAATAAGTTGACTTTGTAAAAAATATACAAATAGAATGAGACTATTGCCTTATACATTGTAAGCCGCCCTGAGTCTTCGGAGAAGGGCGGGGTATAAATGTAAACAACAACAAAAAAGAACGCAAACTCTTCTTTTCTCTCCTGACTACTACTTTAGGCATTTTTCATAATTTGTCCTAGATAAGAGGAAAATTCTAAAAGAATGGTTGCATTACAATAACTTTCTGCCTCTGATCTTTTCACAGGTCCTCGAACTGGAGAGGAAAATTGTAATGTCAACAATGGGGACTGTGCCCAGAAATGCCAGATGATTCGTGGAATAGTGCAGTGTACCTGCCATACAGGTTACAGGCTTCTGGAGGATGGTAGATCGTGTCAGGGTAAGCAGCCTGAACACTTAAGTGCATCTGTAGGTATCAATAGGAATGAAATTGTCCTTGCTAAAGTCATAGCACTGACGGGCACTGGCATTAACCGAGTTTCAACTGGATAATTATATGGACCTTTCTGATTTGTACTGGTGCTTTCAAACCACTGATCCTAACACTACCAATCAAAGACATTTTATCAATCCTCAGTTAATAGTCATTTAAAAAAAAGCAAAGCAAAGTAGAATCAATAGAAAAATGGGGAAGATTGCAATGGAAAGAGAATTTTCTGAATTTCAGAAAGAAATGTGATTTAAACCAATAGCTGCATATAATGGCCTTGTTTCGAAGTGCCTAAAGTAGAAAATCTGCTAGTCTGACTTTTTTCTTTCTTTATTCTATTACCTAGTACATAGTATGAAGGTAATAGGACAAAGAAAAGAAAAAAAGAAGTCCAGGGCCATAAAAAGGGAGAGTTTTTTATTACATTCGTAATGTGAATAGATTACAAATTATGTACATTGATGGGCTGGAGATGATCAGTTAAGTGCTTGATATTCTGGATTATCTTTTACTGTTTTGTTTTTATTATCGCTGTGAGTCGCCTAGAGTTGTGTTTTATAAGACAGATAGCAATATAAATCTTAGAGTGGTGCAGTGGCCTAGAGATGGAGCTCTCACCTCACAATCAGGAGGCTGTGAGTTCAATCCTAAATAGCAGCAGATATTTCTCTAGGCCAGGGGTCTGCAACTTTAAACACTCAAAGAGCCATTTGGACCTGTTTCCCACAGAAAAGAAAACACTGGGAGCCACAAAACCTGGTGAGTGATATGGAGCATAGCCAGCTCCATATCACTCACTTCCACCAGTCACATGACCCCCCCTAGCCACACCTACCCAGCTGATCATTAGGCCAAAGAACCGGTTGTTAAAAAACACCGGGAACCACAAAACCCTTTTGACATCTCTCTCTCTCTCCTCTCCCTCCTCTCTTTGTATCTCTCTATGTCTCTCTCTCTCTCTCTCTCTCTCTCTCTCCCCTCCCCTCTGTCTCTGCCCTGGCCGCTTCTCCATCCACCGCTGTCGCCTTTACCTTCTCAGGCCAGGCAAGGAGTGACTGGGAGGGGAGGGCGGGGCCAGCCAATGGTGGGATCACCTGACAGGAAGCCACAGCAGAGGGCCCAAAGAGCCGCATGCGGCTCCAGAGACACAGATTGCTGACACCCGTTCTAGGCACAATGAGAAAATATCTGCTGCGAACTCTGCATTGGCGCACAGGAAGGGAATCCAGCCAGTAAACACTCAGCTCCATTCATTTGCCCCGACTCCACCCCGATGCAAGGGGTCATTAAAAGACAAAAAAAAAATAGCAATATAAATCTTTAAAATAAATAAATAAGCATCAAAGTATGGAATCCAAAACCAAACTATTTACTCTTTTCTCTTTAGCTTCATACCCCTTATCCTTTTCTTATTCCAGATGTGAACGAATGTGCAGAGGAAGGTTATTGCAGTCAGGGGTGCACCAACAGTGAGGGTGGTTTCCAGTGCTGGTGTGAACAAGGCTATGAGCTTCGCCCAGACAAGCGCAGCTGTAAAGCCCTGGGTAAGAAAGAGTCTTCGTCTCCAGGCACTGGGGATCATTCAGTGCTTAGAATCTATCCGTGTGTCTGATGGATGACTGCTGGCTTAGTTCACGGCTTCAGTTTCTCCACGGTATTTAATTTTCAATTGTTGCTTGTAAGGAGGCTAGTCTATTTTTCCACAGCCTGATGACTCTAGTCAGGCTGGAATATAGCTTCCATTATTCCTTGACAATAACATTTTGGGATTGTTTACTAGATTTCATGTGAATTATAGTCCAACACCTTTATTTTTTTATTTTTTATTTGCATTTAGACAATATTAGATTGGAAAAAGATGGACTAGTGTTTTTTGGGGGGCGGAGGGTCTATCCCCAGCTAGATGCCACTTTTGGAAAATAGAAAATGTGAGAATAAAGGTTCTGTAGGAGATGACCAGGCTGAGCCTGAGAAAGGGACCAAATGCATCATCAATCACAAGTCCCTTCACACCCACAAGAATTCTAAGTCAGCCTACCTTGATTTCCTTCTATTCTTAACTCTTGCTAATTTCCTTTAACTGGTCTAGAGAGCTTAAGCTTACAATAAATCTTTAAAATAAATAAATAAGCATCAAAGTATGGAATCCAAAAGCAAACTATTTACTCTTTTCTCTTTAGCTTCATACCCCTTATCCTTTTCTTATTCCAGATGTGAATGAATGTGCAGAGGAAGGTTATTGCAGTCAGGGGTGCACCAACAGTGAGGGTGGTTTCCAGTGCTGGTGTGAACAAGGCTATGAGCTTCGCCCAGACAAGCGCAGCTGTAAAGCCCTGGGTAAGAAAGAGTCTTCGCTCCAGGCACTGGGGATCATTCAGTGCTTAGAATCTATCCGTGTGTCTGATGGATGACTGCTGGCTTAGTTCACGGCTTCAGTTTCTCCACGGTATTTAATTTTCAATTGTTGCTTGTAAGGAGGCTAGTCTATTTTTCCACAGCCTGATGACTCTAGTCAGGCTGGAATATAGCTTCCATTATTCCTTGACAATAACATTTTGGGATTGTTTACTAGATTTCATGTGAATTATAGTCCAACACCTTTATTTTTTATTTGCATTTAGACAATATTAGATTGGAAAAAGATGGACTAGTGTTTTTTGGGGGGCGGAGGGTCTATCCCCAGCTAGATGCCACTTTTGGAAAATAGAAAATGTGAGAATAAAGGTTCTGTAGGAGATGACCAGGCTGAGCCTGAGAAAGGGACCAAATGCATCATCAATCACAAGTCCTTCACACCCACAAGAATTCTAAGTCAGCCTACCTTGATTTCCTTCTATTCTTAACTCTTGCTAATTTCCTTTAACTGGTCTAGAGAGCTTAAGCTTACAATAAATCTTTAAAATAAATAAATAAATAAGCATCAAAGTATGGAATCCAAAACCAAACTATTTACTCTTTTCTCTTTAGCTTCATACCCCTTATCGTTTTCTTATTCCAGATGTGAATGAATGTGCAGAGGAAGGTTATTGCAGTCAGGGGTGCACCAACAGTGAGGGTGGTTTCCAGTGCTGGTGTGAACAAGGCTATGAACTTCGCCCAGACAAGCGCAGCTGTAAAGCCCTGGGTAAGAAAGAGTCTTCGGCTCCAGGCACTGGGGATCATTCAGTGCTTAGAATCCATCCGTGTGTCTGATGGATGACTGCTGGCTTAGTTCACGGCTTCAGTTTCTCCACGGTATTTAATTTTCAATTGTTGCTTGTGTAAGGAGGCTAGTCTATTTTTCCACAGCCTGATGACTCTAGTCAGGCTGGAATATAGCTTCCATTATTCCTTGACAATACATTTTGGGATGTGTTTACTAGATTTGATGTGAGTTATAGTCCAACACCTTTATTTTTTTATTTTTTTATTTGCATTTAGACAATATTAGGTTGGAAAAAGATGGACTAGTGTTTTTTGGGGGGCGGAGGGTCTATCCCCAGCTAGATGCCACTTTTGGAAAATAGAAAAATGTGAGAATAAAGGTTCTGTAGGAGATGACCAGGCTGAGCCTGAGAAAGGGACCAAATGCATCATCAATCACAAGTCCCTTCACACCCACAAGAATTCTAAGTCAGCCTACCTTGATTTCCTTCTATTCTTAACTCTTGCTAATTTCCTTTAACTGGTCTAGAGAGCTTAAGCTTACAATAAATCTTTATACACATTGAAACTGCCTGGATTTCCTAATTTTCCGGGTGTTGACAGGTTCTCTCTAGATATGTTTTTTTTTATTTGCATTTAGACAATATTAGATTGGAAAAAGATGGACTAGTGTTTTTTGGGGGGCGGAGGGTCTATCCCCAGCTAGATGCCACTTTTGGAAAATAGAAAATGTGAGAATAAAGGTTCTGTAGGAGATGACCAGGCTGAGCCTGAGAAAGGGACCAAATGCATCATCAATCACAAGTCCCTTCACACCCACAAGAATTCTAAGTCAGCCTACCTTGATTTCCTTCTATTCTTAACTCTTGCTAATTTCCTTTAACTGGTCTAGAGAGCTTAAGCTTACAATAAATATTTAAAATAAATAAATAAGCATCAAAGTATGGAATCCAAAAGCAAACTATTTACTCTTTTCTCTTTAGCTTCATACCCCTTATCGTTTTCTTATTCCAGATGTGAATGAATGTGCAGAGGAAGGTTATTGCAGTCAGGGGTGCACCAACAGTGAGGGTGGTTTCCAGTGCTGGTGTGAACAAGGCTATGAACTTCGCCCAGACAAGCGCAGCTGTAAAGCCCTGGGTAAGAAAGAGTCTTCGGCTCCAGGCACTGGGGATCATTCAGTGCTTAGAATCCATCCGTGTGTCTGATGGATGACTGCTGGCTTAGTTCACGGCTTCAGTTTCTCCACGGTATTTAATTTTCAATTGTTGCTTGTGTAAGGAGGCTAGTCTATTTTTCCACAGCCTGATGACTCTAGTCAGGCTGGAATATAGCTTCCATTATTCCTTGACAATACATTTTGGGATGTGTTTACTAGATTTGATGTGAGTTATAGTCCAACACCTTTATTTTTTATTTTTATTTGCATTTCTATACCGCCCTTCTCCCAAAGGACTCAGGGCGGTTTACAGCCTGATAAAACCACAGATAAAAAAATTAAAAAAACAAATTTAAAAGACTGATTCAAAATTGGCTGAAAATTCTAAAAACTAATAAAAACCCCATTAAAAACCCCATTAAAAACTATTAAACTATTAAACCCCATTAAAAACTATTAGGCCAGTCCTTTAGTGGTTTCAGAAGTAAAAATGGCAGCTCTGTATGTAGCAAAATTTATTTATATTTATCTATCAAACTTTTACAGTAGTGGCCAAAATTGTGGAAACCTTTTGGGAAAAGTGTATTTTTGAGGTTTGATGGCTAATAACACCACTTTTGGGGGGAGTTTCAAGATAATCATATTCCATGGCTGGAATGGCCTGGGAATAGCCCAGACCGTAACCCAATTGAAAATCTATGGAGCCGACTAAAGAAACTTGTTAGTCAGAAGCGACCCAGCAATAAAACCCAGTTAATAGAATCAATCATTCAATCTTGGTTTCACATTATAACAGCTGCAGAACTAAAAGACTTGGTTCACTCCATGGGAAGACGTTGTAAGGGTGTAATTCATGCTAAAGGCTACCCAACTAAGTATTAACTGACATGGTGATAATTTTTGAATAGCTTGTTTTTTCTATGGTGACAATTTTTGTATATCTCATTTTTTCTATATGTTTCACTTTTCTTCTTTAGAACTGCTAATAGCAAATCCTTTATAAAAGTTATTGCATTACTTTCTTGATTAAATTATCTGTACATTGATATATAATTTTATGGTACTACTCCAAAAAAATGGTGTTATTGGCTAGTTTTAGAAAATATACTTTTCCCAAAAGGTTTCCACAATTTTGGCCACTACTGTATGTTGCCTGTCTTCATGGAAGCAACTCTAAAATTGCATAACCTGAGTCTCCAGAATAGAATATAACCCTTAAAACCTTGCTGCAGCTCTCAGAGCTCCCTCATAGTAACCATCAATCATATGTTTTACTGGGGAAGAAGAGGGACATTATTAGAAGGATAGGATAAAATAAAATGAATTGTATTTAACTTGCTTTATAATTAAATTTAAATGTAAATCAGGCCTATGTTACTTTCTCCAATCTCCACTTGGATTTTGGAGCGCACCACCATGCGATTAAAAATCAAGTGTGGCTTATGTCTCTCTCTCTCTCTCTCTCTCTCTCTCTCTCTCTCTCTCTCTCTCTCTGTGTGTGTGTGTGTGTGTGTAGCTATCTCTATATCTACATTTCAATTTATATCTACATCTATATTTATATCTTGGTCATAATGGACATTTCAAATAGTTACCTAAATGTTTTAGTGATTTATAAGACAAGAGGAAAAAGACCCTTGTTTCCATTTTCCTTTTATATATCAGGACAGCCTTAGCCATGGCTCAATGGGACTATTCTTGAACAACCATTACTTATCACACTCTTCCTTCCTCTGGGTCCTAGGTGGGCTAGCCATTGACTGGATCCATGACAAGTTGTACTGGACAGACTCTGGGACATCTCGCATTGAAGTGGCAAATTTGGATGGAATGCATCGGAAAGTGCTTCTTTGGAAGAATCTAGAAAAACCTCGTGCAATTGCTCTTCACCCTATGGAAGGGTAAGTATGAGAGACTCACTGTTTGCCATCTTAATTTATCAGATGAAATTTGCTGAATGAAGACTCCACTTTAGCTGCCTGGAGCGAAATCTAGATTTGCCAGTCTACAAATGAATTAAGACCTTCCATATGACATGACTGTATGACTGTAACCTCGTTGCTGGTATCCTTAAGATTTATATTGACTGTTTCGTAATATGATTTGATTGCTTATTTGTTCCCTATGACTGTCATTAAGTGTTGTACCTTATGATTCTTGACAAATGTATCTTTTCTTTTATGTACTCCGAGAGCGTATGCACCAAGACAAATTCCTTGTCTGTCCAATCACACTTGGCCAATAAAGAATTCTATTCTATTCTATTCTATTCTATTCTATTCTATTCTATTCTATTCTATTCTATTCTATTCTATTCTAAAATGCCATGAAAACTAATGACAACTTCCCCTAGAGGAAGAAAACGGAGTTGGTGATTTTTTTACAAATGTGTTATTACTTTTATTATGTTTTACTTGTTGCGTCTGATAACACCTCATCCCCCATATTTTAGAAGATCTGTAGATAGAAGAAGGAATCTGTAAAAATCACCTTCTCTACATTTTCAACTTGGAATATCCTGTAACATAATTCTATTTACTGGAACTTAATGTACTCTTTTGATAGCCTTATTAAAAGAACACGTTCTCCTGTGTTCTGTAATGTAAGCTATGTTAGGATAGATCACTCTTCTTCAAATGTATTACCCTCCAGTTGTGTGAAGTAACTGCTAGAATTCTGAGCAATTACCATGCTAAAATTCTGGAAAGTTAACTTTGTCCATCTGGAGTGTACTCAGTTTGAAGAAAGCCACTGTAGGTGCTAATTTGTGAAGCCAAAAGATTCTGGTTAATAGTTTATTGGCAAAGGTTCATAGCCTTAATCTGTTATCCTTATTTGCTTTCATCAGCTCAATACAATCAGTTGTAGTATTATGTCTTTAGCTTTAGATTGCTAAACTAGTGGCTGTTTTGGTTAGCAATGTCTGTTGTCCTTTCAAGGAATTTCCACTGTTCACATTTTTTTTCTCTTTTCCAATAGTACCATCTACTGGACAGATTGGGGAAACACTCCTCGCATTGAATACTCTAACATGGATGGCTCCAATCGGCGCATTATTGCTGACACTCATCTCTTTTGGCCAAATGGGCTAACTATCGACTATGCAGGGCATCGGATGTACTGGGTAGATGCCAAGCATCATGTTATTGAGAGGGCTGATTTGGATGGAAAGAACAGGAAGGCTGTTATTAGTCAAGGTGAGATAAGGAAATTGGGATTGTTATCTACTAGATAAGCAACTAAGTGATGCCCTGAGTAACTCAGATAATACTGTGTGGCAAATCAGATCATTGATCCCAGGAGTTTGAGATCATCAGTCATTTGCTTTCATCCCATATCTGATTTTTCACCACGCTAATGCCAGCAGTCCTTTCAACTGCTGATGGTTGGTATCTACCAATTCACAAACAAGTTATAAAATCTCAATGACTGGGACATACAATATGAGTAGCAAATTGCACTGTGATGTTAGCCTTTACCTCCAGAACTGGAAATATAGAGTACTAAGGCAGCAGAAACCAGCAGAAGGTTTGCTTAGTTTTGGAGGTATTATTAAAAGAAAGAGACCTTTTTTGTCTCAGAGATGGAAGCAACCTTGAGTAAAGAGTGACCATAACCTTTTCATCTGCTTTTATTGGATTCTTGCTGCAGGCCTTCCACATCCATTTGCTATCACTGTATTTGAAGATAGCCTGTACTGGACAGATTGGCATACCAAGAGTATAAACAGTGCCAACAAATTTACTGGAAAAAATCAAGAGATCATCCGTAACAAGCTTCATTTCCCCATGGATATCCATACATTGCATCCTCAACGCCAACCAGCAGGTAACTGCAGAGAGAAAAGGCAAGATATTATCGTTAAAAGACAAGTGTTCTATCACAAACAAATACTGACAGGCAAATGCTTCCTCAATCTAACACTCTTTGTAGAATATAAAAATTGTCTTAGTGATTCAAATTGAATTGTTCGATCAGTGCTGTACATTCAGAAAACATGAATTTCCAAAGACATAATCCCAGGTAAAAGTGAACAGCTATAACATTTTCTTAGAAGCAGTGGCCAAACAGTTCTCCACATAAATTCATAAATGATGGTATAATATGATAATCTTTCATTATTGTTGTTGTTATATTACTATTGCTGTTGGCATATTTCTCTGTACCTGGAAAAAGATTTCCTAATTAAGCTGTCTCTACTATTGGGAAAAAACCGTTGAATTGCAATAAATATCTTCATTAATTTTATTCATGCTTTACTTTCCTTGTAGTATAAAAGTCCACAATTTAATAAAAATTACCATTGGACTAATATTACTAGTGGCTTATCAGTATGTTTCCTTGTTGTATCACGAAAATAATTTTGAAGTATGAAAAGTATATGGCTATATCCTTTATAAATCAGGGGTGAATATTTCTATTTTAGAATTACACTAGACAGATACAAATGCACAATAAATTAAGCCGTTCCAAAATAGAACCGGCTTCATTGTATCTCTGGTTCTTTTCCCTGTATAGATTATGGTATTTGCGTTTATGTATGTGTGTGTGTGTGTATACCTGTGTATATATAAAATATCTCTGTTTGGCTATTCGAGCAGGGAGAAATCGCTGTGGAACCAACAATGGTGGCTGTACTCATCTCTGTTTGCCAAATAACAAGGGCTATACCTGCGCATGTCCCACAGGTTTTCGGAAGACTAGCGGCCATACTTGTGCCCAGAGTAAGTGTGATAAGGAGTTTATGTACCTTCATAACATGTCTGTGTGCACACACATGAGACAAATTAAAGAATTTTAACAAAATTACATTTAAATGATACAGTAAATTTCATGTGAAGGGGTCATGGAGAAAGCATTCACAATTTAATGTCAATATTACAACGTGTTTATGAAATTGATGGCAGGATGACATTTGGATTTTTTGGTTGCTGTTTTTCCAACTTTCCATATAAAATATAGAATATTTTTTTTCCAATTTTATAAACAAAATGAACAAATCAAAAGTTCAGCTGCAGAAAAGCATTGGTGGCATGATGAAAGATGTGGGGTATCTGCAAGGAAAGGTGGAATTCTTGCCTTGGGAAATAATAACTTATATTTCTTAACTTGATACCGTTTTTCACTTAATTGGAAAATATAGTATAAATATCTCAAACAACTAAAAAGACTGCTGGGGTAGGAAGACTATGGAAGTTTATAAAATGCTGAGACTGTAATGGTAGAGAGAAGTTGAACAGAGGTAATATTAGGAACTGCAACTCACTCAATGAAATAATTTGTCAGTTCACAACCAATTGCTCTTCCACACAATGCATAGTTTGTAGAATAGTTTGCTTCTAGATGCAATGACAGCCTGTGGCTTGACCAATTTTTAAAGTTAGTTTATTAATGGAAAATTGGTTTGTCAGTTCTTAATGCTATAAAAATTACATTGAACCTATGGGCTCAGAGGCAGTAGAAAGTAAATTGCTAGACTTGCTAATGAAGGGCGGTTTTTGAGTTGTTTTTTCTTTCTGGGCTTTCTAAAGGCACCTGACTAGCTAATGCTAGCAGTGGCACTGATGGATCCTGAGCGAACAAGTTCATATTCTTCTTCCTAATATTTAGAATAATGGAACCGCCAATTAATGCACCCTGTCATATCCTTACATACAGGGACATTTTATTTAAGAAGAAAAAAGAACATGTTCTTTTTTCTTCTAATCCTAAAATCCCTCTTTCAACAGTATATACTCACTTCCATTTGCTCTGTACTTATTTGCTACTTAGTTAAGAGCCATGGTGGCACAGTGGTAAGAATGCCCTTTTGCAGGCTAGCTTTGGTCTCACTGCCAGCCAGTTAGTATCGATTCTTTCTATCCTAACTGGCTCAAGGTTGACTCAGCCTTCCGTCCTTCCAAGGTCGGTAAAGTGAGGACCTAGATTGTTGGGGGCAATATGCTAACTCTGTAAGCTACCTAGTGAGTGCTGTAAAACACCATGAAGTCGTATATAAGTCTAAGGGCTAGTGCTAGTTCATGTCTGGCCTACATTATAGATTGGACTTTTATATCCATATAGAAAGCATGGATATAATAGAACTTCGTTGTGCCAAGATCACTTTTTTGTGTTTGTTACCATAATTTTCTGTTAGAGATATTAAAAGAAGACCTTTCGACCTTTGATCAGGTCTTGACAAGTTCCTGCTTTTTGCCCGAAGGATGGACATCCGTCGTATCAGCTTCGACACAGAAGACCTGTCTGATGTTGTCATCCCCTTGGCAGATGTGCGCAGTGCTGTGGCTCTGGACTGGGATGCACAGGGTGACTATGTCTACTGGACAGATGTTAGCACTGATTCCATTAGTCGGGCAAAATGGAATGGAACAGGCCAGGAGGTAATATCCTACAGGAGCTCAGTGGAAGCATATAAGTTGCTTGTCTTCTTGGTGTTTGTTTTGTTACACCCATTTTGGCTCATTATAACTATCTAATCTTTAAATTATATTTTTTGAGGTATATATTCCATGCATATATCTTAAACTGGACTGATTCCAGATCTCTGTTTAAACAACTGAACATTCATAGTCCAAGAAAGGTCCGTGCTTCTGGTTACAGCAATATTGCCCTCAGAGTTTCATTGTGTTTGTTTTGTTGCTAGATTGTGGTGGAGAGCAGTCTTGAAAGCCCAGCTGGTCTTGCTGTTGATTGGGTCACAAACAAGTTGTACTGGACAGATGCAGGTACTGAAAGCCACTGCCATATTGGCAAAAGAGTTCATTTGCTACTCTGAAACATAACCACTGACCGAAAAATTGCCTTCCAAATTCTTAGCAGGATTATTCCCAATGCATCAACTGAGATGTACTGTATGAATGAGACTCTTTCAAACTCTATGATCATGATGACTTTAATAACATTGTACCTTCCTGTAAACAGTGGACAGGTTGCAAAGAAATTCTGGGAGTAAGAACTAATTTTATGTAATTTTTAAAAAGAGTGTTCTGAAATAGGAAAATCTATAGCATATCAATTTATTCCTGCAGAAATGTCTCTGCATGGCACTTTATTTGAAATGTTTGAGTTACACATTTTAATCTTACACTGATGTACTTGGTTTTTCAATATTATCAGGAGATGCAAATGTGGAAGTTTGCTTTGTATTGTAACACTGAAATTACGGAATAATTCAAATGGTGTTTATGAAATTCCAAATTGAAATATTCCAGTAGACAGAATTTTCAGCCAATCTGAATCAATTTGTTTTTCTTATGGATAAAAAGAACATGGAACAGTATTTAAACCTATAATTAAGAAAAGTTTTTGGTAAAATTATCCTGTGTTTTACTTGCTTTAATAGAACCAATAGTTTCTGAGTAACGATAGAATAGAATAGAATAGAATTTTTATTGGCCAAGTGTGATTGGACACACAAGGAATTTGTCTTGGTGCATATGCTCTCAGTGTACATAAAAGAAAAGATACGTTCATCAAGGTACAACATTTACAACACAATTGATGGTCAATATATCAATATAAATCATAAGGATTGCCAGCAACAAGTTATAGTCATACAGTCATAAATGGAAAGAGATTAGTGATGGGAACTATGAGAAGATTAATAGTAGTGCAGATTCAGTAAATAGTTTGACAGTGTTGATGGAATTATTTGTTTATCAGAGTGATGGCCTTCGGGAAAAAACTGTTCTTGTGTCTAGTTGTTCTGGTGTGCAGTGCTCTATAGCGTCGTTTTGAGGGTAGGAGTTGAAACAGTTTATGTCCAGGATGGCTAGATATGAGGATCAAATTAATTGAAAAAAAGTTTATAGAGGTCAGGAGTTATTATTCTAGACCAGGGGTAGTCAACCTTTTTATACCTATTGCCCACTTTTGTATATCTGTTAGTAGTAAAATTTTCTAACTACCCACCGGTTCCACAGAGGGTCTTTTGTTTGCGGTCACAATATGGCGCCATTTAGTTTCACTTACATAATGTGAATTAAACGTATGCGCAGGCGATACAAATAGTATATTTTCAGAAATTTAAATTGTCACGGGGAATTTTATGAAAACCTAATAAAAATGTTTTTAAATAATGCTATGAAATTTTTTTTAAAAGTCAATTAAATTTAAAAAAAAGGAAAGTGCTTCAGTATCGGACAAAACCCCTACCACCCACCATGAAAGCTGGAACGCCCACTAGTGGGCGGTAGGGACCAGGTTGACTACCACTGTTCTAGACTAAGGATACTTTGTAGGCCTGCTGAGGAAATCATTTTGCTGATATAACCTGTTGGTTTTCTTTGCCATGGTGTGCGAATGTAATTTTGGTATGGATTATTTTCTTTTATGATTTTTTTTTCCTGGTTCTGAGGGCTGGTTGTTTTTTCCTTTCCCTTTTCTATCAAATGCAGGAACAGACCGGATAGAGGCATCTAACATAGATGGAACCATGAGGACTGTTTTAATATGGGAAAACCTAGACAGACCAAGAGATATTGTGGTGGACCCTGTTGGAAGGTGAAAACTTTTCTCTTAAGACTGCATTGATGCAATTCCTGTATGTCATTACATTTTGATTCCTCATGACAGTGATATCCCTGAAAGTTTCCTGTTATAATTTTATATATAATTTTTTAAAAGTCTGTAGTGTTCATTCTTCTGTGCTGATACTTATGGTCTTCATAAAACAAAGACCCAGCCCTAATATCCTGTATGACCAATACCCTTAAAAGATTAATTCAGGGATAGACAATGTAGTATTCTCTAATGTTGAGAATAAACCATAGACAATCCAGTGTTGAATTTTGCACCAAACCTGGTCATTGATCATGATCGCTCCAGCTAATAGGGGTGAATGAAAATCTTTTGCAGGGTACGGATCTGCCTGCTTATGAGTTAACTCTTACAAACAAACATTAATATGTCATAAAGAATAAGGAGGATGACCATATTAAAGTTATCTGCAGAAAAGGGATGAATAATGTAGCCGTTTTGACTAATGTGTAAGATATTGTAAATTACAACTCTCTGCAATCCTTCCTTTGGGCTAACTTGGCTGGAGCTATTGTAATTTATAATTCAATACCATATGAAAAGATGCTGGCATATTTGGCAAATGTAAGCAAATACCTAAATAGCCACGGCAAAAGTGGAAAGCCTTCCTTGTTTAGGGTTTTCTTTTCTGTTCTGTTCTCTTTCTTTCCTAGCGCAGTTAAATAAAAATTGTCAGATTAATAAGGTGTAGCAGTTACACACCATTTTGGGTATTTGTATGCAGGTTCATGTACTGGACTGACTGGGGAGCTAACCCAAAGATTGAGCGGGCGGGAATGGATGCCTCTGATCGGTTGGTGATCATCTCTTCCAACCTGACCTGGCCCAATGGACTGGCTATTGACTATGAGTCTCAGCGCCTCTACTGGGCAGATGCTGGCATGAAGACAATTGAGTATGCTGGCCTGGATGGCAGTGATAGGAAGGTAAAATAGCCAAGTTGAATTGACTTCTGGGAAAGGGTAAATAGGAGATACACAATGTTTGTTTACAAAAAAACATACATGTATTCTCTTTGATCCAACATTCCCCATTCTGATCTTCAGAGGAGTTCAGCTGCTCTCTAACGGGACAAAATGAATAACTTTTGAGTGAAGACTAAGACAATGAAATGTATGGAAAACTGTGCTGGATTGTTGAGACAGGCTTAGACTTCCCCTGGTGCCAGTGGTGGAATTCAATGTTTTTTACTACCGGTTCTGTGGGAGTGGCTTGGTAGATGTGGCAGGGGAAGGATACTGCAAACTCTCCATTCCCACCCCACTCCAGGGGAAGGATACTGCAAAATCCCCATTCCCTCCCCACTCCTGGGGGAAGGATACTGCAAACTCTCCACTCCCACCCCACTCCAGGGGAAGGATACTGCAAAATCCCCATTCCCTCCCCATTCCTGGGGGAAGGATATTGCAAAATCTCCATTCCCACCCCACTCTGCGGCCAGCCAGAGGTGGTATTTGCCAGTTCTCCAAGCTGCTCAAAATTTCCGCTACCAGTTCTCCAGAACCTGTCAATACTTGCTAAATAGCACCCCTGCCTGGTGCCCATAGTAATTCTCAGTCAGGTCCCTAAAGGTCAAGCACATTTGAAAGGGATCAGGTTGGGGAAACTTGCTCTACGGTTTGTCAAACATGAAGGCAGATATATGCGTCCCATATATCTGCCTTCATGTTGCATGTTGGATCCTGCAACATTGGATAATGTTGCAGGATCCAATCTGGGTCAGTCACCAAGACCAGAGGTTTAGTCTTCTGATGTTTCCTGAGGATGGGCTCCAGCATGAGCCCGAAAGCTCAGAAGACTAAACCTCTGGTCCTGATGACCGACCCAGACTGGATTCTATAGATTGTACAGTCTAACGCTGCTTCTAAGGCAGCTGTGCATTGCAGTTTTTTTTTAAAAAAACTGCTCTTTTCCTGGCAGTTGGTTGATTTGCTTTTGGGATTGACAGATATTGATCGGGAGCAATTTGCCTCACCCATTTGGACTCACTCTTTACGGCGCTCGGATTTACTGGACAGACTGGCAGACGAAAAGCATCCAGAGTGCTGACAAAAGGACAGGGTTGGATCGTGAGAGTCTACAGGACAACCTAGAAAACCTTATGGACATCCATGTCTTTCATCGGCAGAGACCTGCAGGTATGGAGGTCTTCTGCATCAAGATAAGAAGTTACACGTCTTTGGGCTATAGATAGAAAGAGTTTCAAGTTTTTTATTATACTCTGATATACCGGTGCATAACGTTTATGGTACCACTAGCTGGTACCCATTGATACCCACGAAGTCCCCTTTTTTTTTTGATTCTACAGGCAGCTCTTAAGTTATGACCACAACAGGGACTGGAAAATTAGTTATTTCAATGGTGTGGTCATAAGTGAGGCATTATGTGACTACCGCCAATTTTACAATCTTTTTTTGCTGTGGTCTTTAAGGAAATCACCACATTAAGTGAGACATCACTTGACTGCGACTCCGCCAGCTTCTCCATTGATTTTACTTGTCAGAAGCTGGTTGGAAAGGTTGCAAATGGCAGTTATGTGACTGCAGGACACGGCAATTGCTGTCAATGCTCGAAGGATGCCAAGTGCCCAAATCACATGACTATGAGGATGCCATAAATGCAAGGACTGGTTGTAAATTACTCTTTTTCAATGTAATCATAACTTCGAATGTTTGGTAAATGAGTGGTCATAAATCAAGGACTACCTGTAATGTTCATAAGGGCCGGATAGCTCAGGCTGGTAAGGCCTGTTATTAAGAACACAAAGCCTGCAATTACTGCAGGTTCAAGCCCGGCCCAAGGTTGACTCAGCCTTCCATCCTTTATAAGGTAGGTAAAATGAGGACCCAGATTGTTGGGGGGGCAATAAGTTGACTTTGCAAATATACAAATAGAATGAGACTATTGCCTTATACACTGTAAGCCGCCCTGAGTCTTCGGAGAAGGGCAGGGTATAAATGTAAACAAAAAAAAAATGTTATTTTTTAAAAAATTAGACAGGACCACATGTAAAAGCAGCTGGAACCATACTAGATTTTATTTCGTTTACACATTAAGCTAGATTAGAGCAGTAATTACATTAATTTAATTCACTTAATGGAAGAGATTGGATAACCATTTGTCTGAAACAGTATAGGGTTTCCTGCCTAAGCAGGAGGTTGGATTAGAAGACCTCCAAGGTCCCTTCCAACTCTGTTATTCTAAGACACATATTTCTAAGTATTATCACTCTATTAGATTAAAAACTATAAATTGGTATAGTCTTTTGATGAGCTGGGAATTTTGGTGAAAGATTTGGAATCCTGAAGCATAAGTTTGTGCATCAGTTTCTTTTTATGGAAAGTATTCCCTTACCCAATTCAAATATATATATTCTATGCCTATAGAATTTTGTAAACCACAGTTATTCCTAATCACTTTTTTAATACATGGTTTCGCTATTGTTTCTTTCAGTGCATACACCGTGCCACATTAATAATGGTGGATGCAGTCACCTTTGTCTCTTGGCTCCACTTCCTAAAGGCTACAGCTGTTCTTGCCCTACTGGCATCAACCTACAAGCAGATGGCAGAACATGTTTATCTGGTGGGTCTCTTATCTCCTCTGGTTCTATTAGTCCCTGGAAAAGAGTAAGGTCTCCTAAACTCCACATTCCGACCCTAGAAAAATTATATACTCAAATTACAAGGAGTATTTTACTTACATAAATACCTGTTCTACTTCGATAGAATTTTATGTGTGTTGCAGTAGCTATTACTACTTTTCACCCAAAGGTAGGAATAGCTTAGATGATGATGAAATGTCTACATAAAATATGTTCCTATATAAAATTAGGTCTGATCACTTACTAGACAGAATTACTAGATAGAATTTGGAGGAAGCACTATGCTTTGTAGTATCAGACATAAATGCATTAACAGATATCTTGGTAAAGTGGAGTAGTTGTATTTCTTGAATCCTTGCTGCTTTTCAATATTATGCGATATTTTGTTTTACTAATTTTAATAACATTAATTTAAACATGTAATTATGCATTGAACTCCATCTTCAACTTTGCAGGAATGATTACCTTCCTAATCTTTGCAAGAAGATCGGATATTCGTCTGGTTTCACTTGATATTCCATATTTTGCTGATGTAGTTGTCTCAGTCAACGTCACTATGAAAAACACCATCGCCATTGGAGTCGATCCTGAAGAAGGTTGGCAATATGTAATTTAACCATTTTAGTTGTGGAATTGTTCAGGGCAGAGTAAATTTGCTGCTGTTTTTGCTTTTCTTGATAGAGGAATATAGAGATATGTACTTTCTCCTTTACTTTCCTCCATCTTTGGAAATTCTTTTTCTAGCAATAATAGTACAAATAACAGACTGAAGACATAAAAGCACCTGAAGACACACTTTACAATGTTGTTTTTCACCAAAATAATCCTACGTATTTATGGACTAACAAGGGAATTTAATTTCAATAAATGAAACTAATGTTGTTATGTTTTCTCAACAGGAAAGGTTTATTGGTCAGACAGCACACTGAGGAAGATCAGCAGAGCTTCACTGGATGGGTCTCAGTATGAAGATATTATTACTACAGGTAATAAATAGTTGGTTTGGTAAATATTAGACATCTGCTCCAGGTTCTTTCAATGATATGGATTCTTTACAATGAAGTGAACTTTTTTGGGGGGGCATTATCTTCACCTGATGCAATTCCTAAAGCTCTAATATAAAGGTTGCCTCAAACATCCAGTGATATTTTGAGGAGACAGAATAGTATATACAATATATATAGTATACTGTACAATGTAGTGTATGTTACTGACACTATAACAATATTTCTTTTGATGTAGGATTGCAAACCACAGATGGATTAGCTGTGGATGCTATTGGCCGCAAAGTGTATTGGACTGATACGGGAACAAACAGAATTGAAGTAGCTAACCTGGATGGGACAATGAGAAAAGTTTTGATATGGGAAAATCTGGACAGCCCACGGGCAATTGCATTATATCATGAAATGGGGTGAGTGCTAACAATGGATTATCTTGTTTTCAAAGGAAAGTCTGCAGAGGACAATAGAACATGACAATAAGTAATATATTGACTTTTCAATGGATAGTTTATTTGCCCCTTCTTTTCCTTTAGGTATATGTATTGGACAGACTGGGGTGAAAATGCTAAACTGGAGCGAGCAGGGATGGATGGCTCTAACCGCATGGTGCTTATTAGCAACAACCTGGGATGGCCTAATGGTCTGGCTGTGGATAAAGCTGGATCACAACTATTTTGGGCTGATGCACATACTGAGGTTAGAATGACATGACAATTTTAAATGTTTGGTGTAGAAAGTTGCCTCAGAGTGAAGCAATGGAATGTAAAGATGAGTATGAGATCTTAGGGATTAAGAGTAAATTTGTACATATATGCGTGTTCATCACTCTGGGATTCTAACATCATTCGATGACTTGCATGTCTAAGACACCCATAACCAATCAAACTTCATTGGTTAAACATCATATTGGTTGACATTGTCTCAACTTCTGTTTCACTTGAATATATTGGTATACAGGTAGTCCTTGACTTATGACCACAGTTGGGATCAGAACCTTGGTTGTTGAGCGAAGTAGTAGTTTAATGAGATGTCATGTGACATCCGCTTTGCTCAATGACCACAATCCAATTGTGATTGTTAAATGATTGGGCAGGTAGTTAGGCAGATGGAGTCCTAGGTAAGGGGGATGCTTCAGGTGATAGGGGAGACCCAGGAGGCTCCCTTCAAGAGCTAAAAATGGCCCCTGTCAAAATCTAAGCAGGATTTTCAGCTCTGAGTGAAGAGACACTTGTGCATGATCTGTGCTATGTCTCCCAGGGCATTCCCACCACCTGCTCTTTATCTTACCACACTGGCTATTTAATCTCTGGTTGGACTTTGGCTCCCTTGTCTCTGGGGCTGATTATAAAAGCTGCCTGCCGAAGGAGTTCAGCTCCCCTCTGCACATGGAAGGAACTCCTTCATTGGGGTTTAGAAACAGAGCCAAAATCCTCTGGGAACACCTTTGGCAGAGCCAAAGAACAGAGCCAACATCTTCAGGATTCCAGCTGTTTCTGCACCCTGCTGAAGAATTTCACCTCTCTTTGGGATGCAGCTTCTTTCAGTCAGCTTCCAGAGACACGAGGGAGTCCTCTTGGCAGACAGCAGCAGGTTGCAATATTTTCTGCCAGCTTCCCTATTGACTTTCTGGGGAAGCTGTAGAAAAGATTGCAAATGGCAATCACATGCCTGCAGTGTGCTTAGAAATCAGTCATGTGTGAACAGGTTACCAAGCAACCAGATTGTGAGGGTATCAGTTTATGGGGTGTAAAGCATCCTTTCTGAGACTATCATAATTCCGGATAATCATTAAATTAATGATCGCAAATTGAGAACTACCTGTATTGCTGTCTGATGAGTTACAGATAAGAAGCAAAGAGAGTCAGATTTTAGAATCTAGATATGGTAGCTTAGAATCTTTCTGTGACTTGGTTCAATCTTTTATATATGTACATTGTCTCTGAGGAAAAAAAATTTAGGATGATGAGTTCACTCACATATCTGTCTCACAAGGCATGGATGTTTTCTTTTCAAAGTTGAAATGGAGCCCTAAAATTCACTGTTTTCTTAAACATATGCCCTGATGAGGCACCCAAATGACAGCATTATTGATCGCTAGATTCACACAGTAAATTAAATCCTAATCCCAGAATAGCAAAGTATGTTCTCTTAACCTGCTGATCCAAACACATAAGATGGACTGATCAACACAACATGCTAACAACTGGGTAGACTCCTATTTTAGCCTGGTCCAGAGTGTTGTGGAAATCCAGCCAATCAATGGTTGTTGATTCACTGCATAGCATAGTTGGGGAGTCAAGATATGCTTTGCTGACTTCATTTCTTCTGGGTTAGGCCTCTCTTTTCTCTTTTGTTTTATGGGTGAGATTGAAATACACTTTAGCAGAATGCTAGAAATAAGCATCTAGATTACATATACTATTCTTGGCTTCATGGATCTTAGGAAGAGTTGCTATCTATTGGAGGCCTCTGAACCCGTAATCAGAAGTTCCTTGACATTCCAACATTCTGTCCTTTTCAGCGTATTGAGGCTTCAGATCTGAATGGTGCAAACCGCCACACCCTGCTCTCCCCAGTGCAGCACCCTTATGGCCTAACTTTATTAGATTCTTACATCTATTGGACTGATTGGCAAACAAGAAGCATTCACCGAGCTGATAAGAACACTGGTGCTAATGTCATCTTGGTGAGAACAAATCTTCCAGGATTAATGGACATCCAGGGCATTGACAGAGGGAGACCACTTGGTAAGTTTTAGTATTTTTTTTAAGCCAGACTTCATGAATTTTTATGGGCATGCTTTAATTCTTGAAAAATCATTCATGTATTTTTTTTTAAAAAAAGCAACCAGCATGTTTATCTGGCCTCCAGACATTTTGTGTAGATTTTACTCCATTATTTATTCCTACTGTTCAAGCATAATTCCATAGGCCTTGTTTGCCTGGGAGTTATGAAATCAAAAGCTCAATTATATCTGGAGGGCATCAGCCTGAGGAAAGCTATACTTAATTAATATTAGCCTTTTTGATGGTAATCTCAGATATGATCCATTTCTCCTAAGGTACTAACAAATGTGGCATGAAAAATGGAGGTTGCTCCGATCTCTGTCTTCCAAACCCTGAAGGCTTCTCATGTGCCTGCCCTACTGGAATTCAACTGAAGATTGATGAAAGATCTTGCGATCCTTCTCCTGAAACCTACCTGCTCTTCTCTAGCCGGGGCTCCATCAGGAGAATCTCACTAGATACTAGTGATCACATTGATGTTTATGTCCCTGTCCCAGAGCTGAACAATGTTATCTCCTTGGATTATGACAGTGTAGATGGCAAGGTTTACTACACAGATGTCATATTAGATGTCATCAGGTAGGTATCTTCTAAATTCCTCATTGTATGTTAATTAGCTACATAATCATATCTTTTTTTCCCCAAACTGTTCTTTGTCAAAGGGATCTGCCTTATGGAAAAATATTTAGGTAGAATGTTCTTCTTATTCTCTATGATATCTTCTTCCAGGCGAGCAGATTTAGATGGCAGTAATATGGAAACTATTATTGGCCAAGGACTAAAAAGAACAGATGGTTTGTCTGTGGACTGGGTAGCTCGAAATCTATATTGGACAGACACTGGCCGCAACACAATTGAAGTTGCAAGACTGGATGGAAGCTGCAGGAAAGTGCTGATAAATAACAGTCTGGATGAACCACGGGCAATTGCTGTTTTTCCTAGAAAAGGGTAAGTGACTGAAAAGTCAGCATTAGCAAAAATATTTATTTAAATAATTTATTGCATTAGGTACAAATATTCTCTTCTGTTGGTGCATCAGCCAAAAAGGTAAGTAACTTTCCCAACCTGGTACCTTCAAGGTATTTTGGACTGTTCTCACTAGTTATGTTATCAGGAAGGAGCTGTTATGTTATCACTAGTTATGTTATGTTATGAGGAGGGAGCTGTTACACTTGGAGGATGCCAGGTTGAGGAAGGGATAGAATGAGTAGGAAAGAAAAAGGAAGAGGATTGGCTAAAGTAGAAGTCTGCCTTCAGACATCAGGCAAATGGATTTCTTTGGTGGACAGGCCATCTTTTAGAGCTGACTGACATGTAACATTTTCCATTTGGTTTATTTTCTTCCAGATACCTCTTCTGGACTGACTGGGGACATATTGCTAAAATTGAACGGGCAAACCTAGATGGTTCTGAACGAAAGATATTGATCAATACTGATTTAGGCTGGCCCAATGGACTGACTTTGGATTATGACATCAGAAGGTCAGTACAACCTTGCATTTCAAAACTATTGACTGCAGGACTGTTGTGGTTTTAAAAAAAACTTCCCCTTTTTTTTAAGACAGGTCCCCAGGCTGCTCTCGAATCAGAAATTGTAACTGAGAGAAAGAACATTTCAGGAGTAGATATTAGTTTAACTTCCATTCTTTCTCTCCTTCTAGGATTTATTGGGTAGATGCTCATCTAGACCGCATAGAAAGTGCTGATCTTAATGGGAAATTGCGCCAAGTGTTGATCAGTCAAGTATCACATCCCTTTGCCTTGACACAGGTACAAAGGAAGGTGGGGTGTGTGTATGAATGCTGAAATGAAACTTAACTTCTAAGCAAATAGTTTGTTTACTTTGGGCACAGTGGACAAAGTTTGTACAGGGATCTTTTTTCTTTCTCCTGAATATCAGCCTGTTAAGCGATGCTATAATTATTTAAAGAGAGGTAATGCAGTGTAGTTCAACTAATGTGCGGATGGTTGGAAACAAGTGTCTTCATGACAGAAGAGTCAAGGAATAATATTGATTCCTTAGATGTACTTAAGGCTTTTGATTCTCTGAAAATCCAATTTTTAAAACAAATATTAATGAAATTTAAATTTGGTACCAGTTTTTGTAAGGTGATTGAACATATTGATGGATCAACTAAAGTTCAGATAAGACTAAACAGCTATTATTCAGATTGTATTATGATTTTCAGAGATACTAAGCAGGGTCATCCTTTATCAAGTTTATTATTTAAACTAGCCCTAGAAGCATTGGCAATAGCACTCAGAAGCAATAATCAGATTTGTGGGATGAAAATGGGAGATATTTGCAGACGTTACAATTTTGACAAATCTGAACAGCTTTCAGGATTATCAATTAATTTTTGTAAATCACATCTGATTTTTCATATTCTTCCAAAACTTCAAAAGGAAATTTCCATAGTTTTAGAGAATTCAGTAGTATATAACAGTTTATAATATTTAGGTATGCCTATTATTAAAATATTAACACAATATTTACAAACACTGTATACCAAAATGGAATAAATTAAGTAAGAAAATGAAAAATTGGGCTTTAAAACATTTCAGTATTGTAGGGTGAATTGCAGCAGTAAAGAGGTAAATTCTTGCAAGGTGTAACTTTTTATTTCAATGCTTCCCAATGATAATTTATTCATCTTCTTTAATATTTATAATTTTTTAAAACTGCCCATCTCCCTTACAGAAAGACTCTGGACGGTGTACAATAAAATATTATCAACATAAAAACTGTACATAAAACTTAAAAAGAGACAATGTTAAAAATTAATTAAAGCTTTTTCTTTTAATTTAATTAATCAAAAATAATTTCAGAAGAGACTTTAACACAGTGACAAAAAATGAGAGTAAATAAAATAATTTATATTAATGTAGTTCCCAGGTATTACTTGAAAAATATAATATGTTGAAAAAAATATAGAAAAGAACAAGTTTTAAATTTTCACAATCCCATTTAATTCCTCTCTGCTTATTACATAGTATTTTAATCATGTGTTTTTCTGTTTTCTGAGCAGCAGGATAGGTGGCTGTATTGGACAGACTGGCAAACAAAATCTATTCAGCGTGTGGACAAATACTCTGGTCGTAATAAGGAGACTGTGTTAGCCAATGTAGAAGGTCTTATGGATATTATTGTGGTTTCTCCTCAAAGGCAAACAGGTATATGCAGTCATCTGGGTTTCTTCATTAATTCATTGTATCGGATTAATAAGTGATGTATTCTCTAAACCAGTCTTCTGCAATCCAGATGGTTGGATTAGAACTCTCATCAACTGATCTGACATGGCCATGAGAGGTGGCTGGAGAATTTGGGGGCTGTAATAATCAAAATACTGGAAGTTTTATGCTGGGGAGGAAAAAACTATATATTTTGTGAAACATCTGGTCTGTATCTTCTAGGCACAAACATTTGTGGAGTGAATAATGGAGGCTGTACCCATCTCTGCTTTGCCAGGGCTTCTGACTTTGTTTGTGCATGTCCCGATGAACCAGATGGACGGCCTTGTTTTAATAGTAAGTTGTTTGTATACTACACCTCCCAGCATGAATCATAGCCCATGTTTTCTCTTACTAAAAGCTGCTTTAGAAAAATGGCTTCATTCTCTTAAATTAAGCTACAGCTATAAAGAACCTCTTTGGTAAAGCATTCAAATGCCTAGGGTAGGGGTCTGCAAACTTGGCTCTTTTTAGACTTGTGGACTTCAACTCCCAGAGTTCCTCAACCAAAAAAGCTCTGGGAATTGAAGTCCACAAGTCTTAAAAGAGCCAAGTTTGCAGACCCCTGGCCTAGGGACAAGAGAGTACTATTTGTCTTTTTTTCAGTTTTATTTTAAAATGTTGTATTTTTTCCTTGAGAGGATTCTTCTATCTTTCAGATATTCCATGTATACCTTCTTCAGTTCTTTAATCTTAGAATATGGTATCATTCAGAAGAGTTTGTTATATTTTGCTAGTAATTTGTGTGTAGTGACTTCAAACATTTTCCTACACATAATATTAGATGTAATTTAGGAACATTCTTTGGTAGATAAAATAAGACCCTTCTTATATATGCTTTCCATTGCACTTCTAGATGCCTGGCAAACTACAAGTGCTTATTTCTCATTTTTGTTCTCATAGTACAACACTACAGATTGCATTATGAGAAGAATCTTATACGCTTCTGCTATAAATAATGAAAAAGTTTATATTTCCATAAATAAAAAGGTCAGGCTTCATCGTCTCCTTTATCTCAGGTTATTTTCCTTTCTCTTCTGTCTAGTTCCTACCATGGGGCCTCCAAATCCTGAGACAACTCATGTAAGCAAAAGGAGCCAGACTTCTACTGACAGATTTAAAACTCCAACAACCAAGCCCCATATTTCTGTGGAAACAATAGAAAGAAAGTGAGTGGTTCTGTTTATTGAAAGTGATTGAGGGGAAAATGTGGGCTGCAATCTCTTTTTTAAATAGGGTCCTCTATCTATCTTTCTTTTTAAACTGCCAGATTTTGGACATCATAATGTTGTATATCTCTATCAGATGATAAGGAATCATAGCTAATCTGATAATTCTAACCATTCAGATATAGCACTGCATTCTTATAGTGACAGTTCATTGTGCTATATTAAAAAAAGGTTTTTCTCATAATAACAGCAGCAATAACTTAGAGTTAGAATAACTATAAAGGTTATTCTTTTTACCTAGTTTTATGCTTTATCTTGGTTCAATTTAACACAGTTTCTAATAGGAAGATGGCTTCATTTGAAGTTCAGCATCTACTTTTTCTTGTTGTTATATAGCTGCTCTGACAAGAAAGTTGGTCAAGGTTTGTGCAACCGAGCAAATGAAGCAATATTGGCAACTGCAGGTGAGTTTTTCATGTTCGTCTTCACATCATTTCAGGGATTCAAGAACAATAGAAATGATCAACTGTTAAGTTGGAGCCATTGAATGAAATTATGTAGGTTGACAAAAGACTAACATTTTGTTCACTATCTTGCACATCAGCTGTTTAATTTTGCAACTTTTCTTTTTTTCTTTTGCTCAATAAATCTTAGTGGGCACTAAGATGCTAATAGTGAATGAAACGACTGCAGATCACCTAGTAATTTCAGACACATATATTAATCTGGTTCTGTTCATCATAATCTAATAGGTAATAAAATGTAAATAAATGCTTAATCATGTGGGGCAAGGGTGACAAATTGGCAGCCCATGGGCTGGATATGTCACATGCAGCCCACGCTCACCCTGGCTCTGCAAAGGAAAAAAATCCTCATGATTTCTCGCGATACATCATGTGACACGATCGAATTTGACACCCGTGATCTAGGGCACACAGGTTTTTACTACCTCAAATATATAGTCGTAGAATGACAACATCACCCTTAATCTGACTGTTAATCTTCTTTCAGGAGAAGGGCTACATGTCAGTTACATCACTGGAGGTCTTCTCAGTATACTGAGTATTCTGCTGCTGATTGGTGCTGTGATTATATACAGGTAATTCTATATCTTCCTTCAGTCTTTCTGAATTAATGTATCAGAATACTTTAAGCACATGCCAGGATTTCTTTGAATTCAGTACTTTAAATTATAAGAAAATGTATCATTTTACCCTGCAAAACTAATTAGATGCGACAGTGCAGTATTCTTACAGGATAACTGGAGTTTAGAAGCAAGATAATGCTAGACAATAAAGGTCAGCTGCTTGTTTATTTACATAATTTAATTTGTAAGAAAACCTTCCTTTTCATATATTTCTGTAAAGGATAAGTGGTAACAGAATTCACATTCAACAGACTGGATTTCTAGTATCTATGTATGCTGCCTGATAATTTTAAGTAGGTCTATAAGGAGAAATTTCCTGACAGTTAGAACAATTAATAAGTGGAACGACTTGCCTTCAGAAGTTGTGAATGCTCCAACACTGGAAATTTTTAAGAAAATGTTGGATAACCATCTGACTGAGATGGTATAGGGTTTCCTGCCTGGGCAGGGGGTTGGACTAGAAGGCCTCCAAGGTCCCTTCCAACTCTGATGTTATGTTATGTTATGTTATGTTATAATGGAATAGTAAACATGCTTTGGTTTAAATCTTTCATTTTTGAATGGATATTTACCTTGTTTGTGAATGGTATTGTTTATTGCTTTGCCAGGATGAAACAAAATACACTTTGTCCCTTTAAACAGATGTAACAATGACTATACAATTAACTGAAGAGCTCTGATGAAGTGTACATTATTTTGCCATGAATTTCACTAGGGGTTTTTGGTGTAGGGATGAGGGGTTGTCTGTAGGAATTTGCAAAAGCTAATGTTTTTAAGGAAATGCATTGAGATGCAGAGTGGCCTTGGACTAGTCACACCTTCTCACTCTGAACTGTCTACTGTGTTGTTGATATGGAAATGAAAGGAAGGGAGATCTCCATGGTAGTAGTAAATGTGTAGATCAGAATCTAATAAATAGACAAATGTTTTCTCTTCATCATATTGTTCCTGCAGGCATAAGAAATCCAAATTCACAGATCCTAATCTAAGTAATCTGACCTACAGTAATCCCTCTTATCGGACATCTACCCAAGAAGTGAAGATTGAAACAATTCCCAAGCCAGCCATATATAATCAGCTCTGCTTTAAGAAGGAGGTAAAGAGCTCTTTTCAGAACTTGATATTAATCTGCTGTGGCATTAAAAACAAAATTGCAGTAGGGTAATTTATTTGCATTATTGGAATCCTTAGCTGCCTTAGGCAGTCAGAAAATTGGAAAGTCTTGTTTTAGTTATATTAATTACAGTCTTTGCTGCTTTAATCATAGGACTTTATAATGTGTATCTTCCACTTTGAGTTGGTCCAGCTGATCTGTGTCTATTGGTGCTTTGCTACCCATTAATATTATGGTTGAAGGAAACCAATAATAGTTTTAAGAGTTTAGCCATGATTTCTTTCGAAATCTCCTGAAGTCTCCTCTGTTTCTTCCTCAGCATCTTTCTCACCCCTCTGATAGCCTTTCACCATTCCTCTTTTGACCATCCACAGCCTCATATCAGGTATCATAGCTCTGTGTTTGTGCAACTTCCACCTCCCTTGTTTCTGTTATGTTAAGTGGCCTAATGCTCTCTTCTGCTTGGCTAACTTTCTGCTTTGTGCTGTTGAACTACTGTTGTTGTTTCTGTTCTTAGAAAGAAGTACAGGAAATTCTTTTATAATTGCCCTAGTTATGTCATTTTATACTGCCTGAATTTTATTTTTACATTTGCATCTAGCACATAATCAAAAAGTGATCAGCCAAAAAGAGGCCTTTTGAAAGAGGTGAAGCATGATTTAGAGAAAAATTACTTTACCTTGAATAGTTCTCTCCTTTCCTATGCATCTTGCTCGATTTGGAGACATAATACCTTGTGCCATTTGTTTTTATATTAAAATTAATTATGGATTGTACTTCTCATTTTCAATAAAGATTTTCCCTTGGACATTTTTAGTATTGCATAAATCAGATATTGCCAATATTTCTAATTTTTACTATACTTCCCCTACTGGAGATTAGACGCAAATCTCAGAACTGTGGACAGGGAGGGGTCTCCATAAGATGTATGTAATGGGAAACATCTGCACTTGTTATTTTGGTATTGATTCCTAGTTTAATAATTACTTATATTAATAGGATTTTGCTATTATCATTGTTTCTAGTAGGTCCTCATTTGTCATTTCTTCTAATTTTTCAGTTACAAGATTTTTGCTTGTACTTTTTACTATTGTCCTTCATATATTTATTGCTTCTTTTACTAACACTTAAGTAAACTGAATTTGCAAAGGCATTTCTCAGAAGTTGGTAGGCTAGATAGTATTTCATACTTGCATAATGTGACATATTAGAGAAATTCACAACAATGCATTACTATTTGATAGTGTTCTAAAATGCTGTAAAACTTGTTTGCCTTCCATAAATCATTCTCAGATGTGTGCTTCCTTTTTTCAGATTTGTAAATTAAGAATATTTTGCATAACTTAGTAACATTTTGCTTTTGTAAGTTTGTTTCATTCTTTGCTTCTTCATCATTTACATTTTAAGAGTCAAAGGAAAGTTTTTCTATCACTAGTTAATCTGATTAAGAGACTGTTTGTTTGCATTTAATCCAGGTGTATCCAAGCTTTTGACTTGCCTGGGCTATATTTAGCTGAACAGCAGTTGTCTTGGGTAGCATATAAAATATATAATACAATTAAATATATATATATATATATATATATATTTATATATAAATAACAAGCTTCCTCTATTTTAAAATAACTGTTATTATATCTTGTGGGGCTGCATTATTAACCGTCCAAGGGTGCATGTGTGGCCCATAGGCTACAGGCTGGACATGCTTATCTCACCTAAGTGATTCTAGGTATGGCTTACAGGATTAAAATTCATTCCCCCCCCCCTCACACACACACATAATCTACCCAAGGAACTTTGATTCCACTCATCACCACCAACAAAGCACGTCCAGTCTATCCCAGATGTCTGTGGGAACAGTCAAGTCTTGCAGAAAGCTAACACTTTCCAAGTTTCTGGGAGGTGGGGATTCTGTTCCATAGGACATGTGCTGCTACTGAAAAGGTACAATTTGGTCCAACAAGTTTACATTGTTTAATGGAAGGGGTCCAGAACACGTTTTCTCTACTAGTTGTGGTGGGGTGAGCAGAAACAATGGGAGAAAGGCAATCCTGCAAATAGCCTGGTCCTATGTTATGGTGGGCTTTATAGGTGGTGACTATTACTTTGAATTGCACCTGGAAACCTACTACCATTGTTTAGAATCCCATCTTTAGACCAACTTTCCCCTATATGTTGTTTTGTTTGTAGTACATTGTTAAATCTGAATTAATTCAAATCGGTCTTCAATATTTGGAACTATATTTCTTGACTCCACTAGTCTTCATACTTGAAGGGCACCAAGATGGGAATGTCTGGTTTAGATGGGACTATGATGATTTGTTGGGAAGAATATCTGCCCCATGAGTTGGAGGTTATAGTTCATTGTTTCTTTAATCATGTGACAAGAATTGGTCTTTTAAAAGTACTCTGCTTTTTATATTTGACTGTACATCTGTCTTGGTATTATTTGTTTGCAGACTGGTCCTGATCATAGTTACACCAAGGACAAGATCAAGATTGTTGAAGGAATATGCCTCCTATCCAATGATGAATCTGAATGGGATGATCTTAAACAGATAAGAAGCTCTCGGGGATGTATTCTCCGCGACCATGTATGCATGAAGACTGACACAGTCTCTATCCAAGCCAGCTCTGGCTCACTCGGTGACACTGAAACTGAGCAATTGTTGAAAGAGGAGCAGTCAGAATGTAGCAGCATCACTGCAGCCACTACTCCTGAATGTCATGGCTCCCTTCCAGACACAGGCTGGAAGCACCAGCGCAAACCCTCAACAGAAAGTGAAGTCTAAAGAATATGCAGAGACTTGTCCCTCCTACTGTCATCCTTCACATTGATGAAATAGGATCCTGCCTTCTATTCAACGAAAAAGTTTGGAGTCCAGAGACTTCCTTTGCAGAAGCATTTGAGCTGGACTGTGCCTTTGAGGCAGATGGAACACAGCTAAGGGACCCTTTTCACTCACTGCTAGATCATGTTTATTTATACGTCCTTTCATCCTAGAAGCTGTGATGTTGAATCTAGTAGCAGTTTCTTTTTCAATTGAATCTGACACAGATTTCATCTGGGTTTGTGCATAAGCTGGTCAAAGATACCAAATCTTCAGTGGCCAGTTTTATGAACTTAGCCATAATTGATACCTGTCACTTTTTCTCAGAGGGTATTGGCACTAACTGGATTTTGCACTGTACTCCTTCTGTTTTAAGAGGAAAGGGTTAGAGCCAATTGAACTGCCTGAAATGAGCAAGGGAATACAACAACAGGTCACTTTCACAGGTTCTGTACAGGGAGAGCAAATACATCTGAAACTTAATTGCAAGGGACAATAAAATATCACCACCGTTTTTACAAACTGGGGAACCAATGCTGCATCTAATATAGGATGTGAGGAATTTAAGAAGGTAAAGTCTTAGTCTGTTGCTGGCAACAGTCATTGGTCCTGTGATATCCATCATAATACCATTTTTAAAATATAGATAGAACTTACAAATCTGTTTCCCGGATAAACTGTTTTTTTCCCCATTTTCACTGGGCTTCCATTTAATTTTGACCTGCAAGGGAAGTTCTGGTGCAACATTATTTAATCATTCTTATTACCTGGTTCACAGGGCCAACTGCTGAAAAACTGTGCTGCTGAAATATGTGTGGAACACAAAAGCAGTGTATTAGGTTTAAGTATCTGGAACAAATTGGGTGTAGCAAAAATCCAGTTCCAATTTTCTGTTGAAAAATAGGGGTCTTCTTCTAACTTATTTTTTGCCAGTCTTTTCTCTTTAGAAATCCTGGAAGGAATAATTTAACTGCACCTTTTTTCTCATATTTGCTGTATTAGTTGAGCAGACAAAATGTGGTGTCAAAAAGTGGGTGCGTGCAATTGAAAAATAATGTATGTGGACAGGGAATAATGCAGTTAAGGTGACAGATGGCACACTACAAATAATTTGCTTATATAAAAAAATCCTTTTTAACTACATCAAAAATGATGCTATTACTCATTCTATGCTATAACAAAAACTCAAAAGCTGAGAAACTGCCATTTCACAATATGCACTGTGGGTGATGACTTACACAGCAAAGAATACTGTTTTGCACATTGTCCAAACTTTATTTGACAACACAGAAGTTCTACGGAAGTCCTATCTAGAACTATTAACCATATGAGGTATTCTCTGGGAAAATGTGATTGTCTCATTCTAGTTCTGCAGCTGCTCCCCCATGGTCAGTGAAAGATGCGTGGACAATGGTTGTGTCCCTGTGACATTAGTCTTGATGAAGAGCACAAATTTCCTGTGCCCAAACTAGTCATCCATCTGCTTTCTTGGTCTGTGTATTGTTCAAGCAGGAAGGCAGGAAAAATTCAAATGGATTCATGGACCACTGCAAGTTTATTTTTTACCTCTGTTCAAAATCAGCATGTTGTAACTTTATTACATCATTTCTTCCACTGAAAGAAATATAGCTTTCTGTTCTTTTCCAAACATATACTGTTATCAGCAAGTTGACTTAACAATCTGCACACTCGAGCATTGGATAAATCATCTAGAATAATACTACATGCAGAAAAATGTTTCCCTGATCATGTTCAAAGGGATCCTTTCAATACAGAGCTTGGTCATAGCAGCTGTATAATGGCTGCAAGGATGGTTGCTGTTGTGTATGCATTCAGCTGTTTTAAGTAGTATATTCCTTCCATTTTATTTTCCAGTTCTAAGCAGCAAGATCAGATGTGAGTTTATGAAGTCCAATATTTCTGGGCGGCATGAAATTGGGGAAAGTTGTTTAATTGAACTGTCTTTTCAGTTTCAGGCTCTTATCTGTTCAGATTTGAATGTTTATTGACCATTGCTTTAGTGTATGATAAATTAGTGTTTAAACTCTAAAGATGGAGTTCCATAGATGGACATGCATTGTCTATTTTATGCTATATTTCCATAACTGACTCTTCCTATGCTGATACTTAATAAGTGCCATATTCTCTGTACCTTCATCTCTTTGAATTCTGAACTTCATAGGGAGTAGAAGGGGAAACATAGCCCAACCTAAAACATTATTTTCCATAAGTATCTAAGACTATTCTCTTCAGAAAGAGATCTTACTAAAAGTCAGATAAGCAAACATTTACTTAATTTTTATAAGCACCTGAACTCTAGACTGCGGGATTAAGAGGCTACTAGCACTTAAATATGGATTATTGTGTAGAACAGTTAACATTGCTTCTATTTTTGTATTACAATCTTTCTGAAAAAGAAAGTTGACTGATTTATGTAATCTCATCAAAGGTCTCAATGTATTGAACTATACTTTCCAGATTTATCACTCTAGAGGTAGACCTTGCTTAATTACTGCCCGGTTTGGCAACTGTTTGAAGTTACAATGGCAAAGTCAGATTTTAGAAAAACATAACTTTATGATCAATTCTTATGCTTACAACTGTTTCAGCATCTATTGTGATCACCATTTGAGCACTTCACAACCAGGCATTTACAGCCATCACACCATCCCATGGTCACATGATCACTATTTGCATGCTTCACAATCAGCTTCCAATAAGCAGTCAATGAAGACATAAAGTCACAAATTTCAATTGGTGGTAATGTCCTCCTATCGGGATAAGTCTGTTCCCTTAATGACCGCATGGCTTAGCAATAGAATTGCTACTCCCAATTGTGGTTATTAAGCAAAGACTACCTGTATCTGCTATACATCAGTTCAATCTAGATTTGAAAGTCTGTTTGGTGGTATAATAGGTATACATTGGAATATAATAAGTACACCTTCCTTCTGCAGTTCTTTTTTTGAAAACAAAATGTATCATGGTTATTTTCTAATTTCATAAAGTAAATCAAGTTATGAAACTTTTTCTAGGCCAACTGGCATTCTAGTGATACACAAAAAATACAATCTAAAGAAGAGTGGATAGGTCAGAAAGAGCTAAATTTGATCTCATTTAATTGACCTGTGGTTAATATTAGTCTCAAACTTTGTATCTAATAATGTAATTCTGTGACAGAAATAATAGTTTCACATATTTCTGATAGCCAGCTAAGAGTCTATTTTCAGTTTTCAAATTTTCCCCTTTCTTGCAGAAATCTTAGCACAGAAATGTTCTTGAATTATCTTACATATACTGTACATTTGAAATCTTCCAACAGATTTTCAATTGTATTAAAGACTGGGGATTGTGAAGATCACGGGTGTCAGACTCGCCGCGTCACGTTGCTGTCACGTGACATTTTGAGATGTTTTTCCCATTCATGGAGCTATGGTGGGTGTGGCCTGCATGTAACACCCCTGGGAAGACCATTCCAATATCTTTTATAAAGATGTTGGAAAGTACTAATTAAAAGGGAATCCAGACTTTTGCAATCTGCCATATATCGGTAGAAATCATTTAGGACTGCTTCGAAGAGCGACTATTCAGTTATGTGATGAAAATTTGTGACCAATGCCTGTATTTGCAGCATCTCCTCTCCCACTCTGTCACATTTGCCATTACCGTTGTTCAGCATGGTAGCATATTGTTGTTTGCCTGATCCATTTTTTTCCTTTTGCGCCCTCATAGAGCAGAGATATAGCTTCTTAGCTCTTCCTGAGCTGCTTTTGTCCCAAGTCTCTAAATAGTACTAACCACAACTTAACAAGCTCAGCACTGTGACTTTAATTAGTTGATTAGAATCTTCCAGCCAGCTGGTAGCTGCTGCTTGAAAATGACAAGATCTTAATTTCTCGCTAAAGCCTTTTGTTGGGCTCTAAGAGGATTCTGGCTCTCAGAAGAAGGAAGTCCCAAAGGTGCTTTTTTTTCCCCAAGAGGCAACTGGACTTTCTTGTTTTTCTTTGAAGACATTTTGCTTCTCATCCAAGAAACTTCTGCATCTCTAGTCCAATTGCCTCTTGAAAAAAGTAGCTCTGAGACAGCCATGACCTGGATGATTGAGAATCTCCATAGACAGGAGAAGCAAGGCAAACAACTAGTTAGTGCATTGCTTTCAATGTGTGTTCCCCAGTGTGTGCCTGCCTACTCTCTAGTAATCTCTCCTTTTTCAATGAATGGAAATATAATAATCCATTCTTCTTGCTAATTATTTCAGCTTTGGGGTGAGCATTCCAAAGGACAGAGGAATGGGAAGAAAGGGATACAAAAGTTGCCCTATTTCCCAACTTCCTTGTGAATCAAGTTCCGGAAACCACCTCAAGTTTGGCCTCACCCATTTGGATAATAAATAATTTATTAAATTTATATGCTGCCTGACTCCTAATGATTCTGGGTGGCTTACAACTGTACATTTAAAAACGCAGAAGTGGGGGGACCGTCTATACAAAATTAGCACAACAGAAGTAATTCAATGGCGAAGAGAATAAACCAAGAAAGGAACAGAAATTTTAAAATGGTCATCAGTCATCCTCTCCAAAGTCTAATATAAATAGGCAAGTCTTTAAGGCTCTTCGAAACACCACAAGGTGGCAGCTGTTTAAATCTCAGGGGGAACTTTATTCCAGAAGCCAGGCGCTGCTGTGGAGGTCACACTTCCAAGGCACCAATAGATGTCATTGTTTAATTGATGGGACCCAGAGCACACCAATCATGCCAGATCAAACCAGTGAGGCAGATACTTTGTTGTGTCCGACCCATCTTGACCCCATGGGCAACATTCCTCCAGGCCTTCCTGTCCTCTACCATCCTCTGGAGTCCATTTAAACTCATGCCTACTGCTTCAGTGACTCCATCCAGCCACCTCATTCTCTGCCGTCCCCTTCTTCTTTTGCCCTCAATCGTTCCCAGCATTAGGCTCTTCTCCAGTGAGTCCTTCCTTCTCATTAGGTGGCCAGAGTATTTCAGTTTCATCTTCAGGATCTGGCCTTCTAAAGAGCAGTCAGGGTTGATCTCCTCTAGGACTGATTTGTTTGTTCGCCTTGCTGTCCAAGGGACTCGCAGGAGTCATATTTTTCTAAAGCAAAGTAAAGCTGAAATAAAATCCTAAGCACAGTCACAACTGTGTGATTTTTCACATAGTGATCATTTCAGTTAGTGGTCTCAATTGTGGTTGCTTAAATTAAATCTTTGCAGAGTTTTCTTACAAAAAATAATAATAATTCAGACATACTGAATTTCAACTCTCATACTTTCCTAGCATCAAATGCATCTGTAAAACCCTGAGGAAGTATATCTATTCCTTTGCTATTTGCAGATACACATTTAAAAATATAGATGAAAATTAGGAGGTTCATGTTATATCCCCATTGTCAGATAAACTGATGAAAAAATAGATGCTGCACTTTCAAAAGACAAGTTGGCAAGGTGTTTAAGCCATGTATTTTCATACTCCTCTGCAAGGATTCTCTTGTCCACATTTGTCTTACTTTTTGGATCTTGGTTATGGATTGAAATGTGGAAGCAGTGAGAATAATTTTAAGCCCACAGGAACTGATTTTCTGTAAAATCTCTACTTAGCAAATACATTAATATTACAAGAGAAATAATGAAAGTGAAAGCCATTATTATGTCTAATTCAGCTTTTTTTAATCTGATGTCCTCCAAAGATGTTGACACTGCAGTTCCCAGAAATTCCAGCCTGCATATCCAAAGCTGGCAGTAAATTTGGGGAGTTGCAGTAGCTTCATTTTTCGATGATTTTCATGATTTCCAGTTGATTTTTTTCCTCTTCTGAAAACTTTTTCACTGATATGTTATTTGACTTGAGAAAATACCTCATTTATAGCCATATTATCTGCTTTGTCTATATAGTTTGGGGAAAAACTTTTTCCATTGGACAATAAGAAACAAGTTATGCTAGCTAGCTATATTGTATTTGTATACATATACATATCTATGTAGGTCTTTGGTTATTCGGGTTTTCTCCAGCGTAAAATTGGAAGTGTCTTGGCGACGTTTCGATGAAGTCTCATTCGTCATCTTCAGGCTTCAGCTTTGTGCTTCTGGGAGCAAATTCTGCTCCCAGAAGCACGAAGCTGAAGCCTGAAGATGACGAATGAGACTTTGTTGAAACGTCGCCAAGACACTTCCAATTTTACGCGGGAGAAAACCCGAATAACCAAAGACCTACATACAAACACCCGTGAAAACCTCAGAAAACATACATATCTATTCTCCTACATGCAGAAGGGGGAAACTAGATCTTAACTATATTTATTTTTAGTTGGTTCCAATCTTTGTAGCCATTAAAACTTCTTTACACTTGAGGAATGAGAAAAGCAAATTGCAGTCAGGCATGCAGCTTTGTAGCAGTAAATATAGTAATATTGAGGCCATTTCATTTGATTAAAAAATTGTGAAATATTAAGCCATTCTTCTGACATAAAGAGGGATGTGTGGTTCTGAGTATAGGAATTTAGTTAAAAGAAAAAGTTTCACCAGAGATCAATAGTGTTTTCATCCCAGCTATATGTACTAAATTGCATGTGAATCCTTTTTCATAGATAAAGGTGCTTTCCGTTGCACGTTCTGATTGTATACTTTACCTGCTTCTTCAAAATCCTTTGCCCTTCTCTTCCATTTTACCCAAAACAGTGTCAGCATAGCAGGAAACTGAAGGAATGGCACCAACTCTTCTAATCTCACTTGTAAAACAAGCAAGGATCAATTTCCCTTGTGCTAGCACGCTTTGACTGAACATTACCTAATTCATGGTTCTTTGCTTGCATGTTTAAAAAAAAGCAGGTTTCATTGTACCGGGACTATACAGAATATGGAAAGGCCAGGAGTGGGGAATAATTTTTGAGCACTCATTTACTATGTAAATAGCATTTTTTCTCCCATATGTTCTGAACTAATGATAGTTAACTTCCCTGCATCCACGTGTAATGGTTTTAATGTTACCTGCTGAAAAATGATGTCATTTTTAGTTACCGTATTGCTATGTTCAATACCTTAGGATACGGGTGTCAAACTAGATCACGTCATGGGCCGAATCATGATGTATCACAACTTTTTTGCCTTTGCAGAGCTGGGGTGGGTGTGGCCTGTGCATGGCTGCCAGTTTGACAGGCCTGTCTTAGGGAATTATGATAATTTAATACTTTAGCTTTCTAAAAATCAATTTGCTGTCCATTTAAACTATGAATTACACCTTAACCAAACCTGCCTCCTAAACAAATAGATTTCAGAAAGTCTCAACTTCTCTGAAGATATAGGCAACTTAGGAGTAATGTGAAGCCAGGGAAATGGGAATTCATTGGTGGAATTAATTTACACATTTGGGATTGAATGTTAAAAGCAGTGGTGGGATTCAGCCAGTTTGCACCACTTCGGGAGAACCGGTTGTTAACTTTCTGAGCAGTTTGGCAAACTGGTTGTTGGAAGAAATCATTAGGGCAGAGAACCGGTTGTTAAATGACTTGAATCCCACTGCTGATTAAAAGTTATGATTTTCTTAATTCAGTGAGGTTGATATTGTCTAGATTATTTTAAGACAAATGTAGCATAAAGATCTTTGCATCTGTCATGCTTATAATATGCTAATAATGCATTTTAAATAGAGTACACTTATCTGTTTTCTACTCCCTATTAACAAACTTGTGAGTTGTGAATGTTTTTACCTTAGATCAGCATGTCTTTATTCTCAATATACCATTTCCCAGAGCCATGTCATAAAATGGAACCAATTCAAAGTTTCCAAGTGTTTTACTGTACATATAAATAAGAAGACTGCTTAATCTAAAACTTGAACTGATTTGTTATAAAAGTCTAGCTGGTAATGAAAATAGGTACCTCATCATTGAACGTTCTCTTAAATTCCTTTTCAGGATTGTAAATTAATTTGTTTTCTTTCAATTTTAATTTTCCTCATAATACTACAGTAGCCCAAACTGAAACTTGCTAGCTTAAAAAAACGCTGATATACATGCTACATTCCTATTAAAACAAGATTGTTAACTTTAAAAGTATTAACTATTAATAAATAAAGAAAACATGTACTTTATATCATACAGGCAAAAGAATAGTGGATGGAACCTAGAGTAGACAAAATAATAGCATTGCTGTGGGATGCATCCTAGAGAACTTCATGGAAAGCACAATGTCTAAAATTAATTTGGTACGGTAGGGCCATAGCCATTTTTCTTGGTGACTTAAGCTTGGACTCCATGCCTTAGAATAATATAGATATTTTTCCTATGGTTTTGACAAGTAAACTTAAAGTATCCACAGGATTAAAAATTTGTATCAATCTTGCACACTGCCAACCTAGCTATTGTGAATTGGCAGGATTTCTTAAATGGTTGATTTGTCACTTCAAAATCCTCCACATGCAAATTTGCATATTGATATCATTAGAGCTCCATAATATAAAACTACTGCTATGTTATATGTTTTCAGCAAATACATGGAATAATAAACAAGCTATCATTCTAAAACCCCACATAAATCCTTTTGTTCTGTAAATATTATTTATTAAAATGTATCTATCCTACTTACGTAGAAAATCCTGACGCACTTTAAAAAATATTAAGTATTAGGAAACCGAATTTAAAAAATCAATTAAAATGAAAACACCAAGGGGGGTAATGACTGGGAAAGAAAGCATTTAAAAGATGTTAAAAGTTGCCTAAAATGTCAGGATTGGGATCCTGGCTACAGAATGGAGTATACTATATATTGTAGTAAGCAACAAAGTCTAGGTAATTTTGTCAGAGCTTAAAAGTAAACGTTTTAAATAAGTACATGCAATCAAATTTTTTTTTAAAAAAAGAATGAGCTACAGGAAACAAAAAAGAGTTACAGGAATCTGGCTGCATGGGATTTCATATTAATCTTTGATTAAAATGTGTTTATAGGTAGTCTTTGACTTACTACTGGTCGCTTAATGACCATTTGACGTTATGATGAACCTCCCCCGTTATTTATGACCTGTTTTCAAAGTTACAATGGCTGCACCTATACTGTCATATGATCGCATTTTGGGTATCTTGCAACCAGCTTATCTTTATGGCTGGTTGCAATGTCCCGCAGTCACATGAGCACAAATTGTGTTGGCTTTTTGCCAGTTTCTGGAGTTTATTTGTATTTCTGGCAAAAAAAGTTCATTGGGGAAAATGGATTCATTTAACAAACAGAGCATTTGGTTAATGAATGTTCACTTAGCAACTCTGGTGTTTACTTAACAACTGCTACAAAAAATATCAAAAGTTAGGTCTGGTCACATGATGCCTCTAGGTACCACCAGTGACTTACGATCTAACTCCAAGCTCAATTATGATTGTAAATTGAGGACTCTCTCTATCTAGTTTTGGCTCAGTCATGTAAAGATAAATCACGTATATCTCCTTAAGTGTCTTAACTGTTAATAATAGCTGAGGCAGAAATTCTATATTTTGTGTCCTGGAAATTAAGTCCCATTAAAAACAGTAGTATCTATGTTTCACTAAACACATGTAAGATTAGGCTACTGTGTCTTGAATTATCCATTAATTCTGGCATTAAGCCTAAATATCAATAAGATAGCTAGATAGATAAATAAAAAAAACTTTATCCCAGAACACAATATTATCTAGGAATTGATACTCTAAATTATAATTTCTTACTATAACATGTTATTTAGAAATTATCTGCATTTTTAAAGTAGGAAACACATACCCTAATGATTCCTAGCATTCCTACAGGATGTTTTGTTGCTGGTTACGAGTTTAGCAATTTCTACCCGGGCAATCTATCAAATTTAAATGGTACTTTATCCTTCTCTGGTTCTGTCGTCAAGTCAGACTTGACTCCTAGTGACCAAATGAAGAAATCAATCCAATTATCTGAGCAGCATTTTTAGAAGTTATTTGTGCTTCCTTTTTCCTAGAGCTGAGAGAAAGTGTTTGGCCCAGTGTGATCCAGCAGGCTTTTGAGCCTAAGGCAGAACTAAAGTGAAGTTTCCATGCTTCTAGTTCAGTACTTTAACTACTGGGCCAAACTGGCTCTCTGCTAGAATCGAAGTGGTTCACACCAGACTCATGTTATTATCATCATATTGCTTAATGTGTTTTGAAGCTTTTTTGCCAACTTCATTTGAACTATTTTCATGCTTGTTAAACTTGGAAACTTCCTATATTTATATTTTTAGAAACTGAAGTCAACATATGTAATAATCTAATGTGAAATCTAAATACTCTAAATGCAAAGGGATGATGTGCTTTATATGTAGCATGAACTTTTGATAGTAGAATGTATATGATCTACATATGCTGAATCTCATCCTTCCCATATCCCTTATCTATTCCCTTATCAATATTTATTATGCCATGAGCATTAACTTCAGAACAGCCTGTTTTTGTTTGTCTCTACCTCCAGATGCATGTAGGAACTGGTGCACTGACTGTTTCAATTTTCACCATGAAAATGCTTGTATAACTATGCCAGCTTTTGATTGTATATGTGTTTTGACTTCTTGATTTCTATAATCCATACCCAGTAGGATAGGGCAAGATACTTTATGGTTTAATTAGAGAAGACAAATAAAAGGAAGGCATAGAATCTGAAATTAAATTAAAATCAAATGTTTTGTTACCTGTTCTGGGCAGATTTTAAAAACCTCCTCTGAATGCCAACTTCTCTGCCAAAACCCAACTCACCAAGAGTAACTCATTAGAGCAGAGGTGTCAAACTTGCATTGTCACAGCATCGTCCCACGACATATCACGACTTTTCCCCCCTTCGCTAAACTGGGTGTGGGCGTGGCCAGCACGTGAGGCATCCGGCCCGTGGGCCGCAAGTTTGACACCCCTGCACTAGAATAAGTAACAGAAAATGGTTTCATGGAGATTTAGTTGTTACTGCATCAAGGCTCCCAAATACTGAATGGAAGGCAATTTTGAATGTACTTGGCAGTTAGTATCCAAAATATTAAAATATTGCAAGTATTAAAAATATAAACAGGTAGATGTCAACTCCTGTATATATTGTTCACCTGACAGCAATATTTTATGTATTACATTTATGCTCCACTACAATCAAGTTCTCTCTCAGTGGTTTACAAAGTAGAAAATATTTAAAATACCCACATAACACAAAGTTTTATAGTACTGAAATAATAAAACAAACAGAAAAGATGGTTGTCAACAAATGAAACCATTCTCTGGAATATCTTTTGTCTTCAACATTTTCTTGAATGTACCTAGGGATGGCCCCAGCTTGATTACACAGAAATTTCAGAATTTCCATTGAAAGCAATGCTTTTCCATAACTTTCCAGTGGTGGGTTAGGATTAATAGATTTTTTTCTTAATAAATTGGGCCAATTGAGATCATAAAGAGTCTTGTAAGCACTCAGGAACTAAACTGAAAAAGGCTTTAGTATGGGCATGGTTTGCTACAGTTTTCCTTCAAAATGTATTATTTCCCAATATGTCCTTATAGCCCTGGAATTTTCTGATAGTCTCCCATCTAAGTATTAAGCAGAGCCATCTCTTCTTAGCTTTTTCAAGGTAAGCCAAGGTCCTCTAGATGTGACCTTCCATAAATATTCAAAAGATTATGTCCTCAAATGAATTACATTTATAGGCCACCCACGTGTAGCAAGAGACTTTGGGCGATATTTGGGTTTCTGGCACTCAATTTATTATTTTAAAAAATATCCGCTCCATTTCAGTTTTTCCGCTGTCTCTAAGTAAACATTCACCACTAAGGAAACAAGCACATCATTCTTTTCACCACACGCCGTCTTTTCAACAACTATACAGGCAGACATTATTTTGCTACCTTAAGTCAAAGCATTATCCCTGTGGAAAGCCTAAGACACCTGTCAGGAACTGCGGAGCAAGAGGGAGGAGGGAGGCACAGCAATCCAGTTTGGGGCTGGCTCTTCTTTGAGCTCGCGTTTGAAGCCGAGAGCCGGCACCTCCTTGCGGCGCCCTCCTTGCTTTCTTTTCCGCCGGGTTGTGCAAATAGAGACCGAGGCTGTTGGCAAGGCCTTGGGCAGGCCGGCCACCACCACAAAGGTTGACGTTTCTGAAGAAGAAGGAAAAAAACCCGACCTGAAAGAGTAGCCGAAGAAAAGCACAAGACGCCGACGCGGCCTCCCACTTCTTGCTGGAAACCGGCCGCAACTGCCAGATTCAAACTAGCCAATACGGTTCCAAGTTGAGGAGGCGGGTATTCTCGGTGGAAACCAATGAGGGCCCGGGATATTGGGAGGTGTGGACATCCTTAGTGATTTCAAACGGTGGCGAGGAGAGGCCTGGAGTTTACCTTTCTCCTTGGCTTCGGTAAGTGTCCCTTTTCTCCGTCAATGACTGTCCGAGTAGCGGGGAAGGCTGGGGCTGCGGAGCAGAGTCACTGGCATGAGGAGGTCACGCTCCATCCTTCTTCTTCACTTGGCCACTTCTCTCGCTCGACAGCGAGGGCGTAAGGCCGCTCCCGTGCTATGGACGCCCCGGGGACCTAAAGGCAGAAGCCGATGTGACAAGCTCTGTGGTTTGCGCCATTTGAAGCCCCACTTCTCTTCTTTACATAGGGTCCCGTGTGACTGGTGAAGCTCTGGCAGGGCTGGCTGAGGGATCTAAGAGGCGTTCAGAGGGACTCTCTAGGCAGTGGGCGTCTCCTCTTTTAATAGGTACTAGAGCGATTTTTTTCATATGCAGAACCACCAACTAGCTCGCTTGATATCCTAGCAACTTATGAACTAGTCCAGGTGGTCCGTGTGGATGAATTGTATAAATGGTGGGCAGGCGTGGTGTGGAGTACAGCTGGTGGCACCGCCTTTTGTCTGGTGGAAGAAAGTGAGAATTTTAGCTTACTGGCTATGAAGCCAGTTACTAATATGACCCGATTATTATCAATGCAGTTTTAACAGATTAACAAAGGACCTTGTAAATCATCTAATCCAATACACACACAAGCAGGAGACCCTGCACCATATCTGACAGATGGCAGTCCAATCTCCAGTTCCCACTGCTTAAAGGAAGAAGCCAACTATGTTAAGTAGATGAAGCCATTACTATTCTTAACATTTTCTAGTAGTTTATTTTGCAGGATGGATGAGTGAATGGCCATCGTTATTCGAAAAAGCACCTGCCATCACTTGCTCATCCGCTCTTTTCCTTGGAAGTAGTAACTACGTTCTCTTATCTTTTGTGGAACAAAAGGCACTGCCTTGGGAACAGCACCACTAAAGGCACAAACATTGAGAATATTTCAGAAGGAATCTGATCCCACCACTGCTAGTCAGATGTTATAAGCTACAATTAATGCCCAGTGGGTATCCTCCCCAAAGATTTGGGGACTTAGCTGCTACCTAAAGTCTTAGGCAATGATTTCTTTCCTTTCTTCAGCTAAAGGAACGCAGCATAAAGCCATACTCCTGCTTGCTCACTTCCTTGTGTGAGTGAATGTCTTTTAGGAGTTGCCACTGTTAGCACTATGAAGAAATGAACAAACTGCTAAGTTTTACCTGAACTACATTTTCATAAGGAGAAAATAAGCACTCTAAACAACTTAGCTTTGTTTCCATACTGAAGAACCCGATATATATATATTGAAAATGTAAGAGTAGGCAATCCCAATTTTATATCATATGCACAATTATCTGCAGAAGAATCTTTTCTTCCTCCCAACCCAAAAAAAAGTTTGTTAATAACTACAGCCACTACCCAAAAGGAGACAGATGAGCATGCAGAAGTTTATTCTTGATCATGGTTACTTCTCATGTGTTGTGATGATGTAGTAATTGAGCAACAGTGGCAGCTGAAAGTAATTGCTACTGATTTTTCACAGCTTCTCAGCTGTCTTCATTTCTTGGCAGTTGTTGAACTTCCTTAGTAGATTCATTTTCTGAGAAGAGGGAGATGGAGATAAGAATGTAATAAAAACAGGGATCAATGGCCAGCAAACCTGGCTCTTTTGTTTGCATAATCCAGAGTTACTTGTAGTACTCGGCAATGTGCAAAAAGAACTTTCCGAGAGATTATCGAAGACTTTTACTATTAGTTTCTCCTTTTGGAATTATGACACCTGTATAGTTACACTACTTTTATCTTACATATATCAAGCCCCTTGTATTAAGTTTCTTTACATTTTGGAAACAATGTATTTTTAAGTATGTATTTTAAACAAATATGTGCTTTATTTCTAAGCAAGGGTTTCAAAAATATTAAAATCTGTTACATCCCAAATGAGTATGAAAAGATATCCTAGCAATCTGGTTTAAATGTTTGATAGTGATGTCTTTAAATCTGAATTATCTAAACACTTCATGAAATTGATATTAACATAACATAACATAATAACAGAGCTGGAAGGGACCTTGGAGATCTTCTAGTCCAACCCCCTGCCCAGGCAGGAAACTCTATACCATTTCAGACAAATGGCTATCCAACATTTTCTTAAAAATTTCCAGTGTTGGAGCATTCACAACTTCTGCAGGCAAGTTGTTGCACTTATTGTTCTAACTGTCAGGAAATTTCTCCTTAGTTCTAAGTTGCTTCTCTCTTTGATTAGTTCCACCCATTGCTTCTTGTTCTACCCTCAGGTGCTTTGGAGAATAGCTTGACTCCCTCTTCTATGTGGCAACCCCTGAGATATTGGAACACTGCTATCATGTCTCCCCTAGTCCTTCTTTTCATTAAACTAGACATACCGAGTTCCTGCAACCGTTCTTCATGTTTTAGCCTCCAGTCCCCTAATCATCTTTGTTGCTCTTCTCTGCACTCTTTCTAGAGTCTCCACATCTTTTTTACATCATGGCGACCAAAACTGAATGCAATATTCCAAGTGTGGCCTTACCAAGGCATTATAAAGTGGTATTAACACTTCACGTAATCTTGATTCTATTCCTCTGTCTATGCAGCCCAGAACTGTTGGCTTTTTTGGCAGCTGCTGCACACTGCTGGCTCATATCTAAATGGTTGTCCACTAGGACTCCAAGATCCCTCTCACAGGTACTACTATTGAGCAAGGTACCACATATTTGGTACCTGTGCATTTTGGGGTTTTTTGGACTAATGTAGAACCTTACTTTTTTCACTGTTGAATTTCATTTTGTTAGATAGCGCCCAATGTTCAAGTCTGTCAAGATCCTTCTTTATCTTGAGCCTATCTTCTGGAGTGTTGGCTATTCCTGCCAGCTTGGTGTCATCTGCAGATTTGATGAGTTCCCCATCTATCCCCTTGTCCAAGTCATTGATGAAGATATTGAAGAGTACTGGGCCTAAAACAGAGCCTTGGGGTACTCCACTGCATACTTCCCTCCATGTTGATATAGTTCCATTGAAGACTACATGTTGAGTGTGGTTGGTCAGCCAGTTACGAATGCATCTGGTGGTGGTGCTGTCTAACCCACATTTTTCTACTTTATCTAGTAGTAGATTATGGTCTACTTTATATATTGCCTCAAAGGACAAACTATTGAAATGTTAAGGCTGCTGAAGCCATTTTTCTTGGTACCTTTTGTCTCTCAATGTTTCCTTCATTATGGTTGCTAAGTGCCCTTTATTCCAGAACTTGGAAAGTCAATAGAACATAATGGATTGCTATTTCAGAACAAGGTGATTCTTAACACTCTGTGTAGAACATGCTATAATGTCAGAATATCTTGCCTCAATGTCTTAATCAAATATTGGTGTACTGAAATAGATTCAGGGACTGCATTATTTCTAATATCAATTTCTCTGTCATAGTAATAACATCTACAAGATTCTTACAGCTTGTTGGTAGGTTACATACCCACATTTAGGGATCACCGAGATCAGGGTTAGCTTTATTATCTGGATCTTGCACTTGATTATTAGATTTCTGAATGTAGATACTATGAGTAGACTTAAGTGCTTATGAATGGACTGCAAGTTAATCCCTAAGAATGTTTCATTTGAATGGGATCATATTTTAAGTGACAGGTTAACATTGCATAAAAGTGCTGAAATAATCCTATGCTTTCAGTGTTGTAAAGACTGGCTTCCTCAGTTTAGCTGTGCTTATGTGCTGAGAAAAATGCAAAAGAGCTTATTTTATACTATTTTAAAAGATGTTCTTTAATTTGATAGTAAATTGTTTATTTTCCTTTTTTTTAATCTTAGCTTTTGTTTTTATTTTTTAAAGTCATAGTTTTTTGATAAATAACAGTTATTAAAAATATAGGGATAAGAATGCTAAAAATGGCAACAGGATGCCAGCTAACACTTATATATATTATGATACATGTATTACAGACCCTGTACAAGAGGAATAAAGCTTGCAACATGATGCTGCTTTCAGCATCAAGATCTTATGGATGCTCATGGCTGTGACTATGTACACATTGCTGGACTAAAAGTGAGGAGACCTGAGTTCTAGTCTACCCTGATCCACAGAATCTTACTGGACAACTTAGGGGCCATTTTGTTGTTTCTCAGTTCAACCAATCTCGTAAGATTCTTGCTGTGTGGAAAAGAAGGAGAGAGCACTGTGTACATCTTATTGAGCTCCTGTATAAAAGGTGGGATATAAATCAAACTTTTGAATTTAATGGAACTTTATGCATAGAATTCTTAGAAGTGAAAATAATAGTCCAGAGAAGCTGTCAGAAGGAAACCAATTGTGTCAAAATTTGTGTTCTTGCTGATTGCACTTGTAGTGAATACTTTGCATTATTTATTTTTATTTTTTTGTCCTCTCTCTATACTGTTTCATAGAATGTTCTTGATGCTGATTTTTTCACCAAATGTGTCAATTTTCCAAATACCTGTAAAAAAGATAGGTATTAATTTGTACCTGTCTCACTCTTTTGCGATTCTTGCTAGAAATTTCTTACAAAAAGCTTTGAAATGTTAAAGAAATAGACTTTTAAGGATCTTGTATTTTCTGCAAATGAATGAATAACTCCTATCCAGATGCTGTATTTGTTACAATATTAATCTTTGGATTAATTTATCCTTAAAAGGATTTTAAAGGGGGAAAGGGTTTACATATGAAAAATTGATTCTTTAGTTCACAAAGCAATACTCTGTTCAATTAAGTGTTTTTTGTAAATATGAAGCAAGATGGCTCTAACTAATTATATGAAATTTGAACAGAGCATTTAGCACTGCATTGGCTTTTTCAGTTGAGCACACAGGTGTATTTTGTTAGAGTTTTAACAGGGCAGGACAATCATTAGAAAATTAGACATTTTTGGGAAATAATTGGTGGCCAAAGTTATATCTCCGTAGGTTTTCTAAGAACAGCCAAGTCCAAATTCAGAAAATCAGGCTCTCCAGACTGGCAGTGAATTTCCAGGCTTTTTTTCAGTATAGAAAAAGATACTATCCACTGAACTGGGTGGGTAGGTTGTTACCTGCCTAAGAAAGTTTCTCTGGGTGTGTCCCCTCCCCCCTCCTCCCGAGTAAGTATCTCTTACTCCGTGGGAGTAGTATCCATCGGGCGTCTTCCCCTTGCACGCTAGTTAAACAAGCCGCGAGACTTCAAACCGACGCGCGCTGCACTTGTTGCATCCCAAACTGGTTTTAGTCCGGCCGAACGGCGCATAGGAACGACTCCCGAGTGATGCAGCCCGAGACCCGGTTCCCTCTTGGGAGAGAGGTCGGCGTTAGCACCACGCGAGACGCTTGAACAATTCAAGACGACTCTTGAAGTCGTTACTTCGCATTTTCCTCTTGGAAGAGGAGCCCCAACAACTCTTGTTTCCCACCGGCCAGGCGAGCAGAGCCGAGGATGCGCCTTACTGTGCGCATGCTCCTTAACTGGGAGGCGGACACCCTTGTCTTTGTTTGTCACATGGGCCGGAGAAGGCCCCGCTCTCAGGTGCGGTGGGAGTCGGAGGCTGGTGTCGCCGGCTGCAATGTACTCCGCCCCGCCTCAGAGGAGGAGGTGCCTGCCTTTTTGCCGGTAGGAGATGCAGTTACCCGCCAGCTCCTTTTAAGCGGGGCTACCGTGGCTGGGTGTAAGGAGAACTGCGGCCTAGCTCAAACTGGGTAAGTCGTCGTTGCCCGGCAATCGGCTCCGGGGCAGGGCGGCGACCGATCGAACAGGGGCCTTAAAGCTCCAGAACCGAGGTTTGCTAGGCTGGGCTGTCGGCAGAAACAATGCCCGGGGAGCGGCCTGCTTGCTACTCGGTGGCGTTTGACTTCGGAGTAAATTAGAGGTGCCAGAGAGCGGGGGTTTTGTGTGTTTTTGTGTAGCAGTAAGGATCGGTGATGCTGAATTTGTCAATGTCGACCGACCGAGCTGCAGCTACTGGGAGATGTGTGGCCTCTTCTGTTGGGGGCGGGAAACGGGAATTACGATTATTCTCCTGGCAAGTCCTAGTCTGTCGCAGGAAAGGGCAGCTCCGGTGGTGTCGCCGACCCAGAGCTGTATATATCTTGTGGGCAAGGGGTGTGATTTTGGATAAGGGGAATTCATAGGCATATAAACAACTGAGAAGACCGGCTAGCTCCTGAGAACAATGAGATGCCTTCTAAGATCATCAGAAATAACAAGAGATGAGAGTTCTAATTGACATTCCTGGCTCAATTGATGTTAGCGCAGGAGTGCTATAAATAAAATGAGGACATGAATCATGAAAGAGAATGGCATTTATACAGGGTATAAATATATTGCTCTTTTGGTTTGTAAAATATTGGATGTGTGCCTTAAAATGTTCTACCGTATATTGTACTTTTGAGAGAAATATTTTGAAAGAGCCTCCGTGAAACAAGCTGTATTACTTGCATTATCAGGGAAATTAGGCAGAATAGAAATAACAGAGTGGCATGAATTTTCAAAGGGCTTGCTCCAAAGAGCATTTGTTTCAAGAATAGGGAAATCTTCACAGCATCTCAGATTTTTCTGAATTGAATTGAAAGACAATGACAGGGCTTACAAATTGTGCTAGGCCATAATATAGTTTGCTTGGTTTAATTTAGTGTATTCCATGAAGCCAATGATGCAATTTTTAGCACATTATAACTTGGGCAATATGCATAAATCCCATTATTAGATGGTGGAAGCAAGTAAGTGATATATAATTGAGTTTATTTTTAAAATTCTGTGTTGTAACTTACATTACACTGTACACCAAATTGTTTTTAAAATCATGGTTTAGTTCATAAGCAAGGTCTGTAGTTAGTTCTTTCATGCTAAGCCATATATTTGTGTTATACTCACAGGGGTTGGATTTGTCTGAGGCTATGTTGCAAGCAAGCAAATATGTAGCATAGTTAATACACACACACACACACACACACACACACACACACACACACACACACAGATATATAATAGCATTACAGATAGTCCTCAACTTAAAACCATTCGTTTAATGACGGTTTAAAGTTGCAACAGCACTAAAATGTGATATGTTTGTTTTTCACCCAAGTGTTGCGACCTTCTGACAAGAAAAGTCAATGGGGAAATTAGATTCATTTAACAACTGTGTTGCTAACTCAACAGTTACAGTGATTTGCTTAACTGTGGTTAGTAACAAATTTTGGGCTTCATTGTTGTCATCAGTCAAGGACTACTTATACATATAGGTATAATAATATAGCATAATATACTGTATCAACTTTAAGAGAATATACTTATTTTTAAGTATAATTTTTATTAAGAAAATATGTTCCATAATAAGTAAGGTCACAACATGAAGTGGTATGCAGAGTAACCCAATATCTGAAGGAGAGGGCTCCTGCACTTTATAAGGGGTATAAAAGAGTTATGGTCAGACGTTGTAACATGTGACCCTGCATCTCCTCAAAAGTATGGGAATTGTGACAAAAACAAGAGAGATTTTGGGCCTATATGACAAATATACCTGTCTTAAGTTATGGTTATATTATTTAGACAGGTAGAAAATTAGAACAAAAATTTATGAACTTCTTTCCTTAAAACTCACCATTATTAATCAAGCAACAAATGAAACACGATTTAATTATTTTTCTAAATTAAAATAGGCACTATTTACATTTTTAAGAAACATATTCGAAATGAAACTGTACAGGTAGTCTCTACTTACGACCATAATGGAGTCAAACATTCCTGTTGCTAAGTGAGACATTGTTAAGTGAGTTTTGCCACATTTTACAGCCTTTCTCGCCACACTTGTTAAATTAAACACTGCTATTGATAAGTTGGTAATATGGCTGTTAAGTGAATCTGGCTTCACCATTGATTTTGCTTGTCAAAAGATTGCACAAGGTAATCACATGATTTTAAGAAACAGCAACGGTCATAAGTATGAACCAACCAATGAACCAATTGCCAAGCATCTGAAGTTTAATCACATAATTATGGGGATGCTACAAAGGTTGTAAATGTGAAAAATGATCATGAGTCACTTTTTTCAGTGCCGTTATAACTCTGAACGGTCATTAAAGGAACTGTTGTAAGTTGAGGACTATCTGTACTTCAATTTATTTCAAATAACCCAATGGTTCTTTCCAAAATCCTGTTCTTGCTTTATGGGGAACAAATTTATTATGCGTGGAGGAACTTGTTTCTGACTATAAACAGTAATGTTGAATAAACCAGAGTACTTACATTATTTGTGAACAGTGTACAAGTCTCAGTTTGTGGCATTGAGCAAAACATTGAGAGGCTGCATCTCCCCAGTTAAAGTCTACTTATCCCATTGGTTTCAGCAGGAAAGAGCGGTCCCAATACTATTTATTAGGGAGTGCCACCTGATGGAGCCCATGAATAGAGCCTTTTTTATTGCAGCACCTGCTCTTTAAGAGCATAATTTTTCCCACTCCTCCAACATTAGATTGGCCCCAATCTTGCTGGCATTTTGTAAGTTCAAGTCATGGGTTTTTTTTTTACTTAGCTTAGGGATCCAGATGCATGGCAGTGCTTGTGCAATAATTGTATTGCGTAGGGTCAGATTATCTGTGGGACTCCCTTTTCTTAACTACAACTACTTGTCCAAATAGATAGGGTGGCAAACTCCTAGTCCCTTCCCTTAAAAATGGTCACCTTATTGGTGTTAGAAAGCGTGCCTTTTCTGTGGCAACTCCCTACCCTATGGAATACAAGTAGTCCTCAACTTACAACAGTTCATTTAGTGATTGTTTGATGTTACAATGGCACTGAAAAAAAATGACGTGATCATTTTTCACATGTACGACGGTTGCAGCATCCCTGTGGTCACATGATCAAAATTCATATACTTGGCAACTGACTCATATTTATGACAGTTGCAGTATCCCAGAGTCATGTGAACATCTTTTGCAATCTTCTGACGAATAAAGTCAATGGGGACGCCAAATTCATTTAACAACTCTGTTACTAATTTAACAACTGCAGTGATTAACTTAACAACTATGGCAAGAAATGTCATAAAATGGGACAAAACTTAGTTAACTTCTTGCTTAGCAACAGAAATTTTGGGCTCAATTGCGGTCATAAGTCGAGAACTTGCCAGTATTGTTCTGGCTGAGGACTCCTATCCTCCTAACCTTTTGAAAAGCACTGAAGACTTGTCTTTTCCCTCAAGCTCTGGGTTAGGATGAGGTGACTGCATGTCAGAAGCTTAATTTGGTACCAGGTTTTAGTTTTAATGTTTGTAGTATTAATAGTTTAATAAGTAATAGTTTAATCCATATTATTTTAATTTGTGATATATTCATTTTATTTTTTAACAAAGCATTTATATAGCTGCCCAGAATTTGGTACAAGATTGGCAGGTAGATAAATGTTTTAAAGAAATAGAATATTTGATTTGTTGGTGGGGATTTATTTTTTACCTTGGCTGACGATTATATATATATATTTTACAGTTATTTTAGTATCCCAAAGATACTTTTTCAAGCGGTAAGTGGACTTCCTTGTTTTTCTTTGAAGATGGTTCACTTCCAAGAAAAACAAGAAAGTCCAGTTGCCTCTTGAAAAAGCACTTTTGGGACAACCAAAAGTTGAGAATCTTCATAGACACTTATTTTAATAGGGTTTCTAATTGTTGTTAGATACCTAGAGTCATGAATTTGACAAGGGTGGGAATATAGATTGAAATAAATCCAAAATCAAGATAATGGGGTTTAATTAACCATAGCCAAGTGCACAAACCCAACTTGTTTGTTTAATGTGATGACACCTAAATGATTTGTACAATGAAGTGGTTAAGGAGCTGGACTTGAACCAATCACCTCTTGATTTAGGTCCCAGCTTGATCATTGGTTATTTAGCTGAGTTTGGGCTAGTCACCCTGTCTCATCCTAATCTAGTTCATATAATTGTTGCTGGATGTATAAAATTAGATGTGTGAGGGTATATCAGGATAATGTGGAACTGAGTATTAAAATATATATATATCAATCTTGTGAAAGTAGGAAGCATGAGAAAAACTTAAAACAATTCTGTGTTGATTTGGGTTAGGAATAAGTTGAGATAGAAACTTCAACAATTTTTTGTTCTAATAAATAACCTTAACCACATTAAAGTACTTTCTGAGATTCCTAGCTGTTCCTATTTCCTGACCCCTTGTCCATTTCAAAAGTTGACGGGGGAAGTCCTTCCATGTATTAGATTTGAACCATCAAATAAAAGTTAGCATATACTGTATATTCATGCTTTGGATCCTAATATAAAGTTTAATGAAAACTGTCCATGTTAATCAGTTCCAGAATTAATTTTAAATATAATTTTATTTAAAACCAATTTGTCTTTTTTAAACAAAGGCTAGAAAAATATCTGTTAGGTTGGATCCAGTCATCTAAATCGCTACCAGTTCTATGATTTATTATTTATATAGCTTTGTTCTACAGTAGTTTTGAGAAATTAAATCCTGCACTGGAGTTAGAGATAAGAAAATCAAGGTCAGTAGTAAGATGCACCATATATTCTAGAGAAAGAACTCTTAAGGAAACCTTAATGTCACTTCTTTTTAGTATATTTGCTGGTAGCCCAGAATGAACACTAAATATTTTTTCTGCATATATATCTGCCCACATAGCAACTGTGAAATAAAAAACGAGCCAAAAATCTGAATGAATGTGTTTAATCTGAGCTGCATTGCATTGAAAGTATTGAGTAAATGCTGGATAGTTGGGGAAACTTCTATTAACAATTATTTTTCTTTCCTGTCATGACAGTGAATATCTGTAAGCCCCACCCATCCATACAGCTTACTCAACCAGAGTAAATATTAATGGGTGAAAGAGATGCAGAGTAGTCACTGGCATAGTCCCAATGTTGCTTAGTCGTAACATAAACCACTTCTAGAGATGTGCAGAAAAATAGCCTGAATTTTGGCCTGAGCATTGAGTGAGAGAGAAAAGAAGCTTCCATTTTCCTAAAAAGCTCTTAGGAAAAACTTGGCCTGGAGAGAAGATAATTTTGTCTTTGTGAGTGTGGGAAAGCGGAGAGAGAGATTAGAGACATTGCCATGTAACTTGGACAGTGGGACATATCATACAGACAGGGAGGAGAGAAGTTATGGAGGTGGGATTCTGGAGATGGACAGTTCCCTCATGAATTGCATATCTGAGGAAATTCTGAAGGTGAACCCAAATTTCTCTGCAAAATGGGGAGGGGGGAAGTTTAAAAAATGCTTTTTTACATTCTTGAAAATATGAAAACCTCTCTCTCTCTCACACACACACACATACACACACACACACACACACACACACACACACCAACAACATCAACAACAGCTCAGGCTGGTAAGGCCTGTTATTAAGAACACAAAGCCTGCAATTACTGCAGGTTCGAGCCCGGCCCAAGGTTGACTCAGCCTTCCATCCTTTATAAGGTAGGTAAAATGAGGACCCAGATTGTTGGGGGGGCAATAAGTTGACTTTGTAAATATATACAAATAGAATGAGACTATTGCCCTATACATTGTAAGCCGCCCTGAGTCTTCGGAGAAGGGCGGGGTATAAATGTAAACAAAACAAAACAACAACAACAACATCAATCCTCAGCTACATAATAAAGTATGGGTATTCATTTCTTAGATTCTGTTCAATTTTATTTGGTGGCAAAAACCAAAAAGTATTAGCAGCATTGGGTCCAGCAGCATTGGGTCTAGCCAGGCTAGAAAGTTTTCGTCTTGCCTTAGAGGTGAGAGCTAGCTGGATGACTTTGGGTTAGTCACTCTTTCTCAGCCCAGTTCATCTCATAGAATTATTGTTGTGGGAAAAATAGAAGGAAGGAGGAAGAAATATTAGCCATGTTTGCTACTTTGAGTTATTTATAAAAATAATAAAGACAGGATAAAAAGAAATCACCCTTTCTGCAGAGAATGAAATATTACAGGTGGGACATGGCGAAGACTGCCTTGGTAAATCCATTTAGATGTGAGGTGTTCTTCCACTCCCTAATTTTTTCCAAAAATAGATTCTGTTTCATTATCAGTGGTTGGTTAATCAAAATATTTTGTTTTGTTGCTTTTCTAACAAATTGGAGAAGAAAGTGACTATTTTGACTTCTGGCAATAAAAGCAATATAGAAACAATTTTATATTGCCGCCTTTGGAATGCTCAGGTTTTTTTCCTTTATTTGTGTAGCCCAGTGTTTCCTACTGGTCTCCTTTCCAAGCAGTAATCAGCTGTCACTCTAATTTTTTGAGACCAGTGAAGTTTAACTGGGTGCTGTCATCTGCTGAGAGACATAATGTTGAATGTTATTAAAATGACAAATAATCCCTTGAGTTGATAGAAACATTTTTGTTGTACAATAATTAATTAGATTATTGGAGCCTGATTAATTTTGTGAATGTGTAAACATGGTGGCAGTGATACAGAATTGAGTATAATAATTGGGAATTTGTGTTTTTCTGTTACTGAATGAATTAGTCAAGGTTCGAATTGGCCAGAGAAAATAGAGGCAAAATGCAAGATGATAGAGGTTCTGGAATTATTGTAAGAGAGTAGTAATGTACTATTTCTTGATTTTTTTTCATTTAATAGTTTAAAATGACTTGGGAAATGTTAAGCTATATAAATTGAATATGTTACCAAGGAATAAAATTATTTGGATATATTTCAGAATATATTCATATATACACTTGTATAGTAAGTGTTGAAGATTTGATGATACCTAAAATAGTAGAAACCTTTAAATAAAGATGACTGCAAGTGGCAAAGTTTAAAATATTACATTTTTTAAACATTTTGTTAATTTGTTGCATTTTAACAGCTTTTATATATTTCACTAAGGCATATACAATGATGTATATTGTCTGTCTATCAAATTAATCATTATGTTGTAGATTACCTAATTAGCCTGAGGAGTGATGTATAGATACATATATCGTTAAATAAATATATTTTTAAAGTAAAGCACAACTATACTAAACCTTAAAATTTAATTTGCAATCCACAATGGTTTTTTTTTAACACAATATATCAAAAAATAAACTCACACGTTGACTTGGCATGATATGTGGATCCAGATAGTGTATATTATATGGTGATATTCCTTGTATGTTAATACAAATTAAAACTAGTTATAGTCATTGGTCAAGTTACGGCCTACAGAAGCAGAATCCATTAAAGTGTAAATAATGTTCAACTTTCTATACTAATTTTATCAATCTATTCCTTTTCCTTTCAATCACCATGCCCCTTCCCATCTGGCATGCCCTCAGGATGTGTATGAGCTTAAATACTTACTATTCCCAATGCTGAGAATTTTGAGAGGTGTTATCAGTGTTTCAGGAGGGTGACAAGATTGCAATGTTTGTTTATTAATTTAAAATATCTTTCAAATTAATTATATAGTAATCAGTAATAAAATTTAACTAATTAAAGATCCTTGGAAGAAATTTAGTTTTTGAGCATGTTCCCATCAAATTGTTTAAAACATTAGGAAGAACACCTTTCTTGAGAAGAGAGGGACATTCGCATGAGTAGTTTTGCTAGTTTAATGAACTGGTTTTTAGGGAAATGTATATATAAACTGCCATCTTGTCTTAGGAGTTGTGAGAACACTCTAGAATGAGCACACTACTTTGATACTGCTTCTTAGTAAATGTAGCAAATGATAGTAATACTTCGTCTCACGTGTAGCTAGATACTTCGGCACCAGAAATGAAAAGGAAGGCATTGCTAAGAGCTGAAACAAAAACTGTTGTCTCCTCAGTCCAGCCACAGCCCCACCTAGAATATATTGTCATGTAGCCTGGTGATTTGGCTTATTGACGTGCTTTTTATAGGCTGCTTCCATGCAGTGTGCAACATTATAATTTTGCTAGCTATATATTTTGAAACTAGGTTTTTCTGTTACACTTTTAGTACTCGTCTGTTTTTCTTCTGTTCTTACCATTACCAAAAATGGACTCTTAAGAAATTTTTTAAATAGAATATATTCAGATTTATATTTCCTGAGCATAGAATTTGGATTTGTATTATAGTCAAAATACCATATTTTTCGGACTATAAAATGCACTTTTTAGTCTCCCAAAAAGGGGTGAAAATATCTGCGTCTTATAGACCAAATTTTGCTGAAGCCCCACCCACCTGCCAGCCATTTTTTTGGCCTCTGCACGCCCTATTTTCAGGCCTTTTTTCAGCTTTTATCAGGCCTTTTTTTTTTTGGTGGGAGGGCATTTTTGAGGGGGTTTTTTGGGCTTGTTTTCAGGGCTTTTTTTCAGCCCATTTTTGAGGCTTTTTCAGCCCATTTTTTCGAAAAAAAAAAAGCCTTGAAAATGGCCCCAAAAAGCCCTCAAAAACATCCCCAAAAAAAGCCTCAAAACATTCCCAAAAAGCCTCAAGAATGGTCCAAAAAAAGCCCTGAAAACAGGCCAAAAAGCCTCAAAAACGGGTTGAAAATAGCCCCCAAAACGGGCCGAAAAAAGCCCTGGAAACAGGTCCAAAAAGTCTAGAAAAGATGCAAAAAAAGGTAGGCCAAAAACTTTTTGTTGTTGTTTTCCTCTTCTAAATTTAAGTGAATCTTATAGTCTGAAAAATATGGTATACAGAATATACGAAGTCATAGTTATAATCATTTGGTGCTGCTGTTAGGTAGCTTCTATTTTTTTAATGTTAAATTTCATTCAGATCCTGTTATCATGTATGTTCATTTCTATTGAGTTCATATGTTTCAGCGTGCCTTTTTAGTTCTCATTGTTGCTGTTTTTGGTATTTCCTAGGGATTACAGTGAAGAACTACAAGTAACTGAAGCATCATGGCAGATGATAGTGAATGGATGAAACTACCCATTGATCAAAAATGTGAACACAAGGTAAGATTATCTTGTTTAAGGAACTGGCATTTCCCTACTTACTGAGTTTTGAGTTTAAGGAAAGGACAAATGTTAGCATATTTTGAAAATACACTATTTTAAAACAAATGCATTTGATCAAATTTGAAAATGTCTCCACAGGAACTGCAGTTAGTCCTTGACTTACAACAGTTTGTTTAGTGACCATTCAAAGTTACAACGGCACTGAAAAAGTGACATATGACCATTTTTCACACGTACAAGCATTGTAGCATCCCCATGGTCACATGATTTACATTCAGGTGCTTGACAACTGGTTTATATTTATGATGGTTGCAGCATCCTGGGATCATGTGATCAGCTTTTGGAACCTTCTGACAAGCAAAGTCAACAGGGAAGTCAGATTCACTTAATTTCACTGTTACTAACTTATCAACTGCAGTGATTCACTTAACAAACGTGGCAATAAAGGACATAAAATGGGGCAAAACTCACTTAACATATTTCTCACTTAGCAAGATAAAAATTTGGGCTCAATTGTGCTTGTAAGTCGAGGACTACCTGCATTTATCTTGGCTACACTGTGACATTTTTTATTTCTAAGAATTTTATAAATTCTTGTTTTTTTGGTTGGGAACAGATCTTCTTATAAATATGCTTTCATCTGAGTTCAATCTAGGGTTTAAGAAAATTGCATTTCTGTCCTGTCACCCAGTAATAGTGAGTGATGATCAGAGCAAATGTTAAATGGTGGTCTGTTTATATTTTAATGTTTATACAAAATAAGACTCCACAGTTCAGCTCTTGCTTCAGAGCAGTTGTCCTTCTCTAAATTTTTCTGGATTCCTCTTTTTGTCCTGTAGCTGATATAATTTGTGTGTCTTCAAAATCATTAATTTATCCAGTTACGGTTCTTTCAGTTCATCTTTTTGCTGTCTGTGCAAGGGTTCCTAAACTTTTTGCCATCACATCTCTCTTTAGTGTGATCATAATGTACACGCTTCTGCTAAAATTCTAAACATGAAAAATTGACACAAATGATCAATTATATAGTGGTACTTTGGAAAAGGTAGATTTATTTTCACATTGTACAACTAAAAGTTTCTTCAGAAAACTTAGGAATTTGGAAAAAGAGAGTTAGAAACTTCTTCCCTTCCTCATGCATACCAGATTTGTTTGGAGTAACATTTGCCTGTTTTAGTTGCTGTAAGAAATAACTGGATTCACATATCATACTAAGCATTGATATAATTTAATTATCATGTTTTGCGAACTGAGTCATTTAATTTGTTACCCATGGCTCATGGGTTCGAAATGTCAGTTGTGAAAATAAACGGTTTTCTAAAAAGTGCTCTAATTTATATGTGAACCTGGATCTGGCTTACTTAATTAATCAGCATGTGGGGAAGAAAAGAAAACAGCAGACAGACCACATACTTGTTCATTGCTTAACAGGGTATGTTTTATAAAACTGAAGCCATTTTCTCAAAACTAATACTTTACTGGCATAATGATTAAAATGATAAATTTAACCAGTCCTAATTTTTTTCTCTAGGAAATTATATATTTTTTTGCAAGCTTCCACAAAGCCCCCAACTCTTTATTTCATTTTTTCACTCTGGTGGTATCTATGTTAGCCAGGCAATCACTGCTTCCTCCAATTCCACATATTCATTTTGGACCAACTTTCAAACCATTACTAAAATATTTTCTCTTTGTGTGAACTTTGCTTTCATTGTACATAATCTTTTTCAACAAATTACTTTACAATGAGGCCATAATGATAGTTTCCTCCATTTCTAAAATTAAAAGTTTATTGGGACTGGCTCCAGTGCTTTTCCCCTGTTTGGGGGATAAAAAAGAAAGGTTGGATATTGTTACATGGTCATGCTGATTGTAACAATAATCCAAGATTTATTCTGTGAGGGCAAAAGTTGCTTGATTTCAGTTTTATAGCGTGCCATTTTTATCTTGGACAATTAACAGAAAACAGATGGCACAAAAGTACAGGAAGGATATCAGTACGGACTCCTAGTTTAAGGGAATCCCATGACTGATTTACCCAATTTTGCAATAAGAGATGTATGAAATTATGTATGTAGATGCTTACTAAAATATATTTGTATCATTTTCTCTTTTTTCTGTGATTTCGTATTCCTTACATATATAATTCCTACAAAACATTTCTTCGTATCTTTACAGAAGTTTAATAATCTAAATTAAATTTTAAAAATTTAAAAGTAAAAATAGTAATTCAAAATAATAAAGAAAACACAAACAAGAAAAAACGTCAAAGGGCAGACTCGATGAACCACTAGATCTTTTTCTGCTATCAGTTTTCCATGTTTCTAAATTGTTGAAATAACTTAAATGGGGAAAAATAGCAACATTAGTAGCATAATGTTTTTATAAGTTTGCTGTAATGATATTTATTTAGGGCATGCCATGTGTTGTTTTTTAAAAAATATTCAAATAGTTTACAAATATCTGACAGTGTTTGTTGGAAAGGAGAACTAGTAAAAAAATTGAGATCCTCAATTTTCCCTCCTCCTCTTTTCTCCACTTTGCTGTATCTGCCCTTATCTCACAGCAATTTGCAACAGAAGTCAACATATGGTGGCAGCACTTTGGAGGCATGACAAGAATGATGTGGAGGTCTGAAGAGGGGGAATAAAACATTGCTAGATTTCTGAAGAAAATCTCAGTTTTCAAGATTGTTAACTTTGTATATGATAGTTCAGATGAGTTAGAAATTTCCTCACTGATTTGTATGACTGTATTGTACTGTAATCAGTCATGACTAAAGCCGTTTCAGAACTCCTCAAATGTGTTCTTGGGACAGCAGATAGTACATCTGATGAATGCTGCAGAATTTTAGTAGGTATTTGGATATCTATGATTTGAATACTTAAGAGGGAGAACTACAGTACCTCAGTATTGGTTGTAATAAAAATATACAGTTGGTCATATAAAAGAATAGGATATAATTCTCTTGGGTCACACAGCGATTTAATTTATTTCCATTTTCTTCCTAGATATGGAAAGCCAGATTAAATGGGTATGAAGAAGCACTGAAGCTGTTTGAGAAAATAGATGATGAAAAGAGCCCTGAATGGTCCAAATACCTTGGACTTATAAAGAAATTTGTGACAGACTCAAATGCAGTAGTTCAGCTAAAAGGATTAGAAGCTGCACTTGCTTATGTTGAAAATGCTCATGTAGCAGGAAAGTAAGTTATTTGTATTTGTACTTTAGAAGAACTCTTGCTCCTACTAATGAGCTTAAGATCCCAAATTATATTTATATTTCAGCTTTGAACAGTTTCAAACATTATAGGAGTTAGAACAATGCTTTGGACAATTTCTTCAGAGCCACGAGGCTAAAATTGTGCAATGAAATCTATACCATAAAACTTTTCGGAACATGCCTACACTACATCGGTCATTTAATCCTCAGTTTGGGTTTTTGAAATGATTTTCTTCAATCAAATAAAAACTGACACCGTCTCCACTGCATGGGTACCAAATGTTGGAGAAGATAATTTATTTTGATAATTAATTGTCTGACTCTTTCAATAATCATATTTCTTTCTAGAACAATTTTAGAATAATTACATAATTACTACACATTGTAATGGCCCTTCACATTATAAAAATATTTTTCACTTAAAACAGTGCATGCATTTGAGCTGCCTGTATAATGTAGCAGTGAAGTGCTCAATATGCATGCTTATGAATCAAGTTTTTGTTTACAATTTTTATTAAAACTTTTAAACTAGAAGATAAAAGTCTACAAACTATTAGAAAGTTAAAAAAAATCAAAGAAAAACAAAAGGTGCAAGAAAGGGGGAAAAGCTAAGAAAAATTGAAAAGGAAAAAAGTATAAAGTGACTTCCAGCATTTGCACAGCAGTTATAAGTACAAATATATTTTGACTGCTCTTTCTCTAAAATTATATCATATTTACTCTTTTTCCATAATCTATCCCATCTAATCATTGAAACCAGAAGTTACAAATTCATTTGTTTTCATTTTTACACAAAAAGTCCATAAGAGGCTTCTAATCAAAAATAAATGTACATAATGTCTTTCCCTTAATCAAAGAAGTTAATTTCTTCATGCCAGCAAAATCTCTCAACTTCAGCAACCATTCCTCCATTTTGGGTAGCATCAAATCTTTTCAATTCTGTGCATACAGTAATCTTGCTGCTGTGATCATATATTGAGATAATTTTCCATGGCTGTTTCTAACTGTTTTATCCATGTGTATGAATGAGGTTATTAATAAGTATCCTTGAATGCAAATAAAAAAAATCTTACATTTCAGGGAAATTTTTCAGATTTCCAGAACTTTTAGGAATATTTCATAAATGCATCAAAAGAAATCTTAACCTCAATAAATTGCAGTAAATATAACAGTATACTGAAGAACCCTTGTGTTTAATGGAATTGACATTATTGCTGTAAGGTGGATGAGAATCAAATTGTTCATTCTGTTTTCAACTAATTCTTATTATTACCTTTCTTCCTTTTTTAAGAACAACAGGTGAGGTGGTATCTGGAGTTGTAAATAAAGTGTTCAATCAGCCTAAAGCTAGAGCAAAGGAACTAGGCATAGATATATGCCTCATGTTTATTGAAATTGAGAAAGGGGAAGTGGTGCAAGAAGAACTGCTTAAAGGCTTGGACAACAAGAACCCCAAGATTATAGTGGCATGCATAGAAACATTAAGAAAAGCACTAAGGTAAGATTTAATGGAAATTTTATTCAGACTTTCTAAGAATAAGGGAATTTATGATTAATTAAATTCTCTTTTGCCGTTTTCCATTTAAATGGTCATTGGAAAAAAGCTACATTATGTAATACTTAGTATGCATACATTGCCCTTTAAGTTCATGTGTTGTTCATGTGTAGTACACAAGTGAATTCAACTGCTGTTGTTATTTGATGCAACTTAACAAAAGACTGAACTCTACAAAGCAAGAAATGAAGAAATGGGAAGGAATCCATTTAAATACTACAATTTAGTCCGTCTTCTGCTTGACCATGTGTTAGCACATAGGCAATCTTGATTTACATTAAAAAGTCAACCAGCATCAGAAATTAAGAGGGCTATAAAAAATTGGTGGAAAAAATCCCGCCAAAGCAGTGGAAAAATCACTTATATAGAAAGTTAAATGCTCAACCGTAGATGGCATAGAAGCCCTAGTTTTCTCTCTGTGTCCTAATACTTTTTATGGATAGAGTATTCCTCAAGCTATGACTATTAAAGGGTGGCACTGAAAGAATGGTATTTATGCTCAATCCCCAAAGATACTGCCATAGTCACGTCAAAATTCAGCTGTTTGGCAGATCACCTGCATTTACCCTCCTGCATTTACCCATACCCCCATCTCTGTCCTTTTGGTTCCTCTGCATAGTAGCACTCCTTGGTGGTGGTAATGCTAAGCTGAAATAGAGGCCTGAGGCCTTCAACAGTCTTAGCCAGCTATCCAGCCCAAAACCAAGGACTGTCATCTCAAGCCCCACGTTACAGACCACCACTCCAGTGGTGTGCCCAAGTGACCTTCACTGGCTTCTTCCAATGACTGACAAAGCATATCCAGCCTGGCTCTACACAAGGCAGTTGCTGGCTTCTAAAACCTCACAAGATTCCCAATGTTCTCAGAATTGTGGGTGATCTTCTCATGATGTTCTGGAAAGCCACAGAAGCTTTCTGAAGCATTATGAGAACAGTGGGCACAGCCTTTTCATGAGGTTTTAGAAGCCCTCAGAAACCTTTTGAAACATTGTAAAAACCGCATGTGATATTTGCAGAACAGTATCAGTGGTCTTTAGATAACGGCCTGGTCACAAAATGTCACCCTTTATGATTGCATTGCTTAGTGACTGAAGCAGTATATAAGTCTAATTGCTACTGCTATAATGTTTAGAACACCTAAATATTTGTCACCAACTGTACATTAAGATAACATAATGTAGCTAATTGCATGTATATATTTCAGTGAATTTGGTTCAAAAATAATCACCCTGAAGCCAATAATCAAAGTGTTGCCAAAACTTTTTGAATCTCGAGAGAAAGCGGTTCGAGATGAAGCCAAACTTCTTGCAATTGAGATTTATCGATGGATTAAGGATGCACTTAGGCCTCCATTACAGAACATAAATTCTCTTCAGGTAAGTTGGGCAAATGTTTGATAATCTTAACAGGAAGTTACCAGAAGAAAATAAATTTTTTTCTGAGATGTTTTAAATAATTGAAAGCTTTGTTTTGGAAGATATTCCTTTTAGATACAATTTTAGTGGAGGAAACTTTATAACATGGGCATGATATCCAAGACCAAAAATAACTGGAATTCTAACAAATCTCATATTGAGTTTTTCAAGAGGCTTGGAAAAAATGGTGATACTTGCACTAAGAGTTAACAGCTGATCATCTAATATCAAGCTTTAAAAGATGGGTTATCTCCTAGAACTTGTGCTAATTATTAAGCAGCAAATGCTTATGTCAGCAAAAAGATTTTGAAGTTACATAATATACTAACGTTCTTCGTAGGCCGCCTTTCAGGTTCATTTATCATTTATAATCAATTGTATTCATGTAATCAATTATTTCCTCCAGCTTGCATGTTACTCTAATCCTAACACTTAAGTGGCTAATAAGCCTATGTGGGGGGGGGGGTAGAAAAATAGTTTAAAAAGCCAATACAGTAACAGCAGTGCCCCTTAACCCATAGCAGTATATATTGGATCAGTGTAGTTTTTATCCTCAAAAACCTTCCTAAAGAGCTATGCTTTTATACCTCTTTGAAAGCAGGGAATAGTCCAAACATCAGGGGTCAAGATTGTGTTTATGCCTCTTTCGGCTATTTTAATTCTTGTAGTTAAAAGAACTGGAAGAAGAATGGGTCAAACTACCATCATCTACTCCTAAGCAGTCCAGATTTCTGCGATCCCAGCAAGAAATGAAAGCAAAGTTTGAGCAACAGCAGGCAGCTGGTGGAGATGCAGATGGAGGTAACATTTGATCCGGAACTTCAACCTTGAGGATGTTATTAAAAAAAGGAAAACTCACCAAAAAGCATAAACTGACAAAGATGTTAGATGCATATCAGTATCTAGACAGTATCATTAATTGCACAAAGTCCTTTTCTGGGAATTTTGATCATATGATTAGTAAAATGTAGTATTGTAGCATTACTGGCTGTTCTTGGCTGTGTCTAATAGCTGTTTCCATAGGAGGTGATGATGGTGATGAGGATGTTCCACAAGTTGATGCTTATGAACTTTTGGAAGCTGTTGAAATTCTCTCCAAACTTCCTAAGGATTTCTATGACAAAATAGTAAGTAGAGACAAAACAATATGTTAATCTTAATCTCTGTAACTTCCCTTTGCATCAATACTGTGTGCATTAAAATATCTACCAAATAATTTCTCTTTTTTGCTACTGAATTTATATGTTGTCATGTCTAAGAGGTATCACTTATTAGGGACAATTGCAGTAGATCAATGTGAAAACACAGTGGTAAATTAAAATACGGTACTTTGTTGTTTCTGAAAGCATGGAAACCATGAAAGCATGTGCGTGAATTTTTCCCTTATACAAATAGGAAATGACACGTGACTAGAATGTATCACTTCCAATAATGCATATATCACATATCTTTAATGGTTTGCCTTGCAGGAGGCCAAAAAATGGCAAGAAAGAAAAGAAGCTCTGGAAGCAGTAGAAGTGCTAGTTAAAAATCCCAGATTGGAAGCTGGAGATTATGCAGACTTGGTGAAAGCTCTTAAGAAGGCAAGATTCTCTGTATTACCCAAATGGACCTCTCAAATCTAAATACAAGGTCTCAGTATTAGTATAGTTATAAGGAGCCTTTAATCTTTTATTGGTAAATATAGAGTGTTTAATTATAATGTTTGCTCACAAATTTAAGTGGATGATGAGCGAGATCTTAATTGCATAGAAATAGAAATAAATATGATTTGAACTCTGTAAGCAGATAGCAAATCAGCTAGCACTAATAAATTGCCCAGAATCTGTGGTTTCAAGCACTTATTATGTAGAATAAAATCCAGAATTTGTGCTCATGAAACACAATTTTCTCCTCTATTTACACACCCTAGGTTTGCATACTCCACCAAATGGAGCCTATTTTGTGAGTGTATAGGAAAGTGGCAGGGGAGAACAACCTCTCTCCTATTTTTTATGTATGTGGGCTGTCAGATTGGAGAGTAACTGTTAGATAGTTTAATATTAATTTAGGTGAATGGCATAAGAAATTATTTTTAATTTGTTTAGAATTCATTTTGAAATTTTACACCATTAGATTGTGATGCTCTTTCTTTACAGGTTGTTGGAAAGGATACTAATGTGATGTTGGTTGCTTTGGCTGCCAAATGCCTTGCTGGACTAGCCACTGGTCTCAGGAAGAAATTTGGACAATACGCTGGTCATGTGAGTATAATGTGCTCAGCATTTGCTTTTGAATTCTCTGTGTGTAAAATTAATTGTGGAATGAGGAATAGACTAGAATTTGGCCACCAGCCTGATACTGATTTCTACTGAATGCGTGTTAAATCTTCCTTTTATCATAGCAAATTTTCTTGTGGATTTTGTTTTATTGAAACAAAAGAATATCCAGGAAGATAGAAAAAAATGTTTCCAGAGATAGTTGTTTGAAATAAGTAAGAGTTTTAAAAACAGCAAACATTTTTCTTTTTAAAAGCTGTTTTAGCTAGATTGTAGTATCAGAGTGTTTCTTGATGTAATGAACTTTTAGTGTGATTCGATTATTTTCTCTGTCCTTTGTATGGGACAGTGATGAAGATTTCTTTGTATTACAACTGACACTGGAGTGGAGGCACAATTTATAACAACAACTTAATAATATTCAATAGGTTGTCCCAACTATTCTGGAGAAGTTCAAAGAAAAAAAGCCTCAGGTCGTGCAAGCCTTGCAAGAAGCAATTGATGCGATCTTTCTTACTGTAAGTGAATTGATACCAATACTCTGAACAAGATTAATAGGCTCTTCTTCAATAGTCAAAAGTGAATCTCTCATGTTCAAATATTTTAGACCACATTACAAAATCTCAGTGAAGATATCTTGGCTGTAATGGATAACAAAAACCCAACTATAAAGCAGCAGACATCTCTCTTCATTGCACGAAGCTTTCGTCACTGCACTCCTTCTACCCTTCCCAAAAGTCTCCTGAAACCATTCTGTGCTGCTCTCCTCAAGGTAAAAAAAATAAATAAAATCATCTGCAGAATTTGCATTTGGAGATAGCTTCTATTGCTGGAAGGTATCCTTTACTAATATGTAAGGTGGGAAGTTCAAAAACATTGACACATATCATGGAAGAACTTTTATCTAGGCAGGACAGAAGTGTTATGAAGAACAAAAGAAAAAGAGTGTTAGCTGCCCAGAGTCACAATTCAGAGGAGAGAAATGGGTGAAAATATGTTTTTACCATATTTCACTTTATAGTAGCAGGGGTCCCCAATCCCTGGGCTGCAGCCCACTACCGGGCTGAAGCCTATTTGGAGCAAGGCTATGCGAGTAAGTTGAGCTGCACACATGTTTCCCTCCTCTACACCCGCCCCCTGCTTGCCCGCCCAGCCCGCCAAGCTACAAAGGTTGGGAACCACTGCTTTGTAGGATACTGTGAATCAAAGCTCCATCAAGCAGAAAACTCAGATTTTGTTTTTTCACCACAGCATATTAATGATTCAGCTCTGGAGGTTAGAGATGCTGCATTTGAAGCCTTGGGTACTGCCCTAAAAGTGGCAGGTGAGAAAGCTGTGAATCCTTTTCTAACGGATGTGGACAAACTCAAACTAGACCGGGTAAGTAACACTATAAATCATCAGTCTATAGTAGGGTTCAAATATGATGTTATTCAAGGAGCCCTGAGAATAAGTCAGAGGGTTAACTATTAATATTTTCAATAGATAATAGGTGAGGCTCTGATTTGCTATGTTTGAACATGGTATGAGTTTTAGGTTCTATAAAATAGTGAAGCCATTTCTATCAGTTAATTGTGAACCTTTCATTATTTAAAGCTTATGTTGTGTTGGGCATATGAAACAAATAGCAGAATTTCTGTCTTGGGAAGGGGCCATGGGCAAATTTGAAACTTGTTTTTTCAAATAAATTATTTTATTTGGAAAATTAAGGTAAAATACAGACACTCCCCCTCCAAAGAAAAAAGAAATTGTACAAAAGCCAAAGATAGATGGGCAAAAGGACAAATACACACCACACACACACACACACACACACACACACACACACACACACACACACAGAGAGAGAGAGAAACATATATTCATTATCCTCTGAATTGAATACTCATAAATATACTGGAAAAATATTAGCTCCCCCTGCCACTTGCGAAGCATGCCCAATATTTATAAACGTCTACCTTTAATTGCAACCAACTTGACCTGTCATCTTCTATATATAAAGGCAAAGAAGTAATATGTTGATTGCAGAATGGCCATTTGAAAAGTTGGCAGCATGCTCCTGTTCCTCTGTAAGGGAGGTCTTTCCATAAATGCAGATGCATTTTAATCACTTTGACTTTGTTCTTTCTCCTAAGCACTTACATCCCTCCCCAGATTGCTTGGTAATGAGCTCCTTCATCTCACAAGCTTACTCTTGCAGTTCTTTTTCTCTTTCCCAGTTGGCAAGCAGCTTAGGTTGCTCCCGTTGGTGCTCTTGTTTTTTTCCTTTCCTCTGAAGAATGCCCTGGGCTCTCCTGAGGCCCACATTCAGGCCACTGATAAGGAAAGAGAGCAGGCAGATGTTGCAGATTAAAACTGTTCTAATTGTCCAGCCTTCAGAATATAAACCGATTTAAATGTTGTGTAAATATAATAAAAGTCAGATCTGAAAAGAGCTTCTTTACATTGTAATTGTACTCCATCTGTACCAGAAATAGAAAAATCCAAATAATTCAGGGGCAATATAGTTCAAGAACTGTAATTTTTGTAGCAATAATTTATGACACTTGTCAAGGACCTAGAATGGTTTAGCAACTGCTAGATTTTAATGCTTTTATGTTAATCTAATTTTGCATTCTAGATTAAAGAGTGTGCTGAAAAAATAGAGTTGGTTGGTGGAGGTAAAGTCAGTGGAGGAGCTGATAGAAAAGAAAACAAAGCTGTTCCTGGCAAGACTCCAGTTCTTTCTGGTGCTGCAGGAGATAAAGATATGAAAGATAACTCAACTAAATCTGGGCCACCGAAAAAGGCTCCCACTACTAAGGTATAAAAACCACACACTCTGAAATATGACAGATCGAATTTGCATATATTTAAATGAGTGCAAACTAATTGCATTTTCAGAAGTGACAAAATAGGGCATTGCATTTGCTTATGAGCTAAATTTACGTGGATATTCTGGAAAAGTCCAATGTTTAAACAAACAGATGTAATGTCAGGATTGCTATGTTTAACTTTCGCATTCAGTATGTATATCTTGTTCCCATGAAACATTACAAAATGAACATTGGGATTAACAGGCTCCTGCACACACGTACACAAATAGCAAATTCAGTAAAGTAAAGTTTAATTAGATTGAAATGTTCCCAAAGAAAATGGCAAAATTCTGGAATAGTAGTTAATATTTAAAAAATAAAAAACAATAAATCAGAGGTGAGACAGACCATTTTTCCTAAAGTAAGTTTCCCATTTTGGGCACCACAACAGGTTCTTTTGCTTAGGTAACTAGTGGCATGGGTAGAAGGGTCTCTGTGTTAAAGTTGTATGAAGACTCCATTTTAGATACTCTTGTTTTAGTCATCCGTGGTTTCAGAAGTTTCTATTGAATGCTATTTGATGTTTTTTTTTCTTGCTGTTGCCATTGCCAGAATTCAAACTAATAAATGATCTTTTCACCATGTTTTTGATTTGGCTGAAATTTTCAAATACTTTTTGAAGACTGATTAAAAAACAATCCAGTTGAACAGTATGTTTTTTCCAACACTTTCTGTAATTAATATGTTTTTGGAAAGTTACAAGTCTATAAGATAGCAAATAGTAAAATCCAACATTGTTCATTAGTGCCAAAACTATAAAATGTGCTATTATCTACATTAAACCCATCTTTAGAAGACAGTATTGTGTAGAATACCTAGATTCTGTAATACGAACAGAAGGCTGTCATATAGTGACCTCCCACTTCCTGTCCCTTGAAAAGATTTTCCTAAAATTCAGGGTAAGTGGGCTATGACTTGAGAAGTCTGAGGAGGAAGGCAGACTTGTTGAACATATATAAGCAGAGCACCTCCCCCCCCCAATCTTTTCTCTGAATTCAGTTGGTGATATTTTATTCCCTTTCCATTTAATTATCCATTTCCAACATCTATTGAATATGTGCTCATTTCAAAAGTTTTTCCCTCTCTTTTTTGCATACATAGGCTGGTGGTCCAGTGAAGAAAGGGAAACCAACTTCAGCTGGAGGAGTAGGAACTACTGGAACAAAAGCCAAAAAAGGAACTGAAGTAAAAGAGATATTTGAGCCAGAACTCTCAGTAAGTGAATTCTGTGCAAATTGGGTATTTTAAAACACTTCAAAAAACAATAATGGTCTTACTCAAAATAGTTGTGATTCAGTTACATGTGCGTGAAATTCAGTGTTTCATTCGGAACAGTTTTATTTCTCTAGTATTTTATGTTACATTAGATTTTGTTCGCTCTTTTAATCTTGTGAGTGTGCTGATAAACTTAGGGGGCATGTTTTCTTTCAGGAATTCAAAATGATTTAAATTGACTTGATAGTAGGAATGTGAACAAACTGGAAAATATTATATTTCAAACTTTGAACAAAACACTGCACCCTGGGAGTTCTGCTACAGTGTTTCAGACTGACCATGGTTCAGCAGAAACAAAACGTAACATTTTGTTGTGAGTTTTGGATGAAACAAAACCCAAGATTCTAAATGATTTTATTGGGGCAAGTAAGGCTGGTAAGCACTGACTGCGCACTCCCTTCTGCCTATAGCTGTTTTCTAAACAGCATATCCCCACAACCTATCCAGACCCAGTTTTTGAGCACCTTTTCTGTCTCCTTCAGCCACTATGACTAAACTGTCCTTGGCTTTTTCAAGCTGTTTCCCATGTTCCAAATCCTTTCAGCCTGAGGCAACCACCTAACGTACCCGAAACACACATGCTTCAGTAACAGCACGGGCTGCAGTAAATTGGCTGATCAATGCACAATATATGGTTCATGCCTAGATCATTTTGCACATCTCTTGTTGGCAAAGAATGACCGGCACATTTGCCAGATGTGGTTCAACTTCTCAAATGTAGTATTTCTAAAACAACGTTCAGCATTTAGATACTTGTCTAATGTAAATGTTAAATTATTGGTCGTCTTTATATTCGTAATGGGAAAAGTGCTACATACTATATAGCAGTTCAGCAGAATCCTTGAAGGAAGTACAGTATCTCAGTTCTGAAGAACATGCCAAGAGTGCTGTAGAATGAAGCCCATTTTTAAATTAAGTGGTATGTGTACATGCCCACTTGGCACAGCTGTCCCATCATTCAAGAGGCTAGTCACATAAGCAGAAAAAGATACATTGGGTCTAATGCACATGTCTATGTGCTCTGAAGTAACATGTGTCTTTGAATCCAGGTTGCTGTGCTGTAGCGAACCTGATATAAGTCAAAATGCCTAATAGCCTGATGAAGTCGTGTTTGGAATGTCCCAGTAGGCTATTAACAGGCGTGCAATTTTTCCTTTGCTAATAGATAGAGATGTGCGAGGAGAAGGCTTCAGCTGTCCTTCCAGAAGTTTGCATACAGCAATTAGATAGTGGCAATTGGAAGGAAAGGCTGGCTTGCATGGAAGAATTTCAAAAGGTAATAATGACAAGTTCTTCTAAAAAGTGTCTCACCCCTAAAAATATTTGTTTATTCCATAGTATAGTAAATTATTTTGGCATTTCACAGAAGCCTTTATTGTCAGACTGTATTTTGTGACTTTTCAGATTATTCCGGGTACTGCAAGTTTGTTAGATCAGATCTGATCCTTTAAAAAAAAATTTAAATACTTTATTTCTATAAAATCTGCACTAGTCAGTTTCCTATAGTGAGGCATTCAACAATAATTGATTCTTACTGTTGAAAAATAAATGGTTCAAACATCCTATCACTTTTACATTTCTTTTCAGAAAATCAGAATAAAGTTTCTAAAAACAAAGTTTGATTGTAATATTTGTAAAATATATTCGTAAAAAAAGAATAATTCTTATATAGTGTGGATTACATTTATGTTTACAATACTTACAATCTTCAGACCCAAACCTAGATAATTTTAAATATACTTTTATCCAGCTTTGAGTTTGAAGACTGCAAAAACTAATGGCTTTTAAAAAAATTCTAATGAAGGGGGGGAAATAATCTTGTTAAGAACTATGGTTTTTACGCATGCTAATCATGAAATGTATCCGAATGAATATAGGTTGATAGAATGCAGTTTGGCAGTATTTATGTTCCTGCATTTCTTAGAGTTTAACACTGTTCTTAATCTTTAAGGCTGTTGAGCTGATGGATAAAAATGAAATGCCTTGCCAGGCTCTAGTAAGAATGTTGGCGAAGAAACCTGGATGGAAAGAGACCAACTTTCAGGTAGAACAATATTAATGTTTAGAGTTAGTTCTAATATCATTAAATTTGCAAAGTTATCTTTGTTTGCAAAGTTACCTTAGAATTGAACCTGGAATTCCTTATGTGTAGGTTTGACCATTTATGTTTGAAAACTTTATGCAAACACCTTAATATTTTTTATTTGCATTCAGCATAATAATAATGTTCATTATGTTATTGTATTTCTTCATTGATAAGTGATATTTCTAATAGCATTACACATCTCATTAAGGTTTAATTAAAATATGGGTACCGTGTTTCTTAGTAAATAAGACTGAGTCTTATTTTCTTTTAGACTTGAATATAAGCACTTGAGCTTATTTTTGAGGCGGTCTTATTTTTTTTGAGGTGCAGCAGGCCAGACTCGGTGAGATGGATGTGCTGTGGACGCACCTTCGCCTCCATTCCGAACCTTCCGCGTTCAAAATGGAGGCTTTTTGGCAAACGGGAGGAAAATGGAGAGGGGGATATTCCTGCCTGCCATCCTTCCCTCAGTTCTGTGCTGAGCTTGAGGAATGGATGACAGGCAGGAAAATCCCCCTCCCCATTTTCCTCCCATTCACCAAAAAGCCTCCCACGAGCCTCCCAAAAAGAGGGAAAAAGCAAAGCAGTTGGCCGCGGAGCTGCTGGCTTCAGGGAAGTGGCCCAACAAGCAGAAGTGCTGCGTCCAGAAAGAGAAGGGCAAAAGCGGTATTTGTAAGGGACCAAGGGACCAGCAGTCTGCAGCCGGACAGTTGCCCTGTGCTGCCACTTGGGCTGGTCATGCCCATTCCCCCTAGGCTTATTTTCGGGGTAGGGGTAATATTAGGCCCACCCCCAAAAAATTAGGGTTGGACTTATTATTGGGGTGGGTCGTGTTTTCGGAGAAACACGGTATTTGGAGCCTTGTTAAACAAGAAAATACAATTAAGATAAAGCATTCAAATATATACATTAAGAAAGATGCTGAGAGCTGTGTCAATATTTACAGTAACTGTATTTAGCCTGCATGTGAAAAACTTCTAAATTCTAATTCAACGGCATTAAGAGCTTTTTAGACCCTAGGCCTTTCGGGATCCTCATTTCAATAATATCTGGATACTAGCTTATTGTCAGGCACAAGCAACCAGAGCAACTCATGAGTGGCCCAAGTAGCTAATTTTATTGTTGATCATCTGTATTACAAGAATGTCACCAGGCTGTCTGCCTTCCCTTGGGAAATGGCAGATATAGGCCTACAGGTTTGATCTCAGATGTTTCCTCCCCCAAACCAACCCTAAACTGGACTGTCTCTTTACTCCATTGGTGGGTTTCAAATTTTTTTACTGCTGGTTCTATGGGTGTGGCTTGGTGGGTGTGGCATGGGAAGGATACTGTAAAATCTCCATTCCCACCCCACTCCAGGTGAAGGTTACTGCAAAAATCCTCATTTCCCCCAATCAGCTGGGACTTGGGAGGCAGAGAATAGATGGGGGTGGGGCCAGTCAGAATTTTTACTACCGATTCTCCGAACTACTCAAAATTTACTACCGGTTTTCCAGAACTGGTCAGAACCTGCTAAAACCCACCTCTGCTTTACTCCCCCTAAAAGGGCCTCCTTTCCTTCAGCCAGTGATTCCGCACAGTTATAAAGGTATTCTCTGAACTTGTATTTTTCAAGGGAAAAGTCATAATGTATGTATTTTGAATGTATGCATAATAAAGTAATAACAAATATATCTAATTTTAGGGCATGCAGCTTAAAAAAACATTTTTTGTCCCGGAAGTTTTGTCTGCCCTAGACATCGTGTCTGTTGTGCCTAGTAGATAATGCAGGCACGCACTAGCCGTATTTGATGAAATGTAGGTCTCAAATCTTACTGTGCAGCAGATAGATCATTGGCTTGAAAATAAAAAATGGCTCCTCTTCTTCTTTGCAGGTGATGCAGATAAAACTTCATATCGTTGCTTTGATTGCTCAAAAGGGAACCTTTTCCAAAACATCTGCACAAATTGTCCTGGATGGCCTTGTGGATAAAATTGGTGATGTGAAATGTGGAAGCAATGCCAAAGAAGCACTAACAGCAATAGCAGAAGCCTGTCAGCTGCCTTGGACTGCTGAGCAGGTGCATATATTGTTTTTCATAGATATAATATGTTCAAAGAAAATTTACTATCACAAGAACTATTGCTCGTTTATATCAGTTGGAAATAGTCTGTTTTCATTCTAGGTTATGTCCATGGCGTTTTCCCAGAAGAATCCAAAGAACCAATCAGAAACTTTAAACTGGCTCTCAAATGCCATTAAAGAGTTTGGGTTTACTGGGTAAGTCTCAAAATTAAGAGTAGCATGCTGCTTACATATATACAAGCTGTTTACTAAATAACTGTGACACACAGAGAATGTCAATAGCAACCATACTAATTCATATTATTTATATATTTTTAGATGAGTTGAATGTATCCATGTGTTTGTTAGAGCAGTTATATGCATGTGCTCTTTCTAACTATTGTACTAGTTTTATACAGTCTCCATTGCCTTGGCTTCTGGATTGCTGAAGTCTGATAACAAATTGCTAGATTCCAGTAGAGATTTTTTAAAAAGGAATATAATATGCTTTTATCATTTTGAATGCACTTCGCACACCTTAAAAATTCAAACCTGCTTTACAGAAATTCCCAACAGATTTTTTAAAAAGGAATAAAATATTATTGTGTCCACTTACACGATGTGAATCAAATTTCCTTCTTTCCCCATGGTCCCTGGAAATACTAAGAAAACACGCAGAGCTGGATGCAAAGTATTCAGATGTCATTTCTTTAAGAAATGCATTTTCTGAGATGTAAGATGCGTCCGATTCTTTTGAGAAGCAGTTCCATCATAGCCAGTACTATTATCTCACATTTAAATTTCATAACCTTTTGACAAAGTGGTTGAGAATAAGTAAGAAGTTGTCATATTTTTCACTGTTCGATAATGTTCTGCTATTTTTGGCTAAACTTTATTGTCTTGTCTTAGATTGAATGTGAAGGCATTTATCAGCAATGTTAAAACAGCTCTTGGAGCTACAAATCCTGTGAGTATTTTTTTCCCTCCAAATCAAATTCTTTCACTGTCTAAATATTAAGCTTAAATAATTCAATTTTCTATTTAATAGGCTGTGAGGACATCTGCCATAACCTTACTAGGCGTCATGCTTCTGTATGTTGGTCCCCCTTTACGAATGTTCTTTGAGGATGAGAAGCCTGCTCTTCTTTCCCAAATAGATGCAGAGTTTGAAAAAGTAAGTTTTCTTTGAAATGCTGAAACATTTACTGTTTGGATGATCAGTTCACCTGGCTTCAGTATCTTTCTTAGTATTGCTAATAACCCAGTGAAATAAATGAACAATCTGCTAAGATAATCTTAGGAGATCGTATTGGCTGATGACTGACTGAAGATGAGTTCTAGTGTTTCAGATGGAAATGTTTGTCAAACTTTTATTAATATGAGTATTAATTCTTCAAGACTACTGTACTGTACAATTCACTGTTTGATTGGTGATAGAAGCTAAGTATTTGGGTAATTACTAAATAAGCAGCAAGTTCAGTGGTGTATCTTATCACAGTGTGTCATGGCCTATACAGGTAGTCCTCGACTTATAACAATTCATTTAGTGACCAAAGTTATAACAGCACTGAAAAAAATGACAACCATTGCAGCATCCCCATAGTCACCTGATCAAAATTCAGATGCTTGGCAACTAGTTCATACTTATGACCATTGCAATATCCTCAGATAATGCGATCAGCTTTTTCAACCTTCTGACAAGCAAAGTAAATGGGGCATCCAGATTTACTTAACAACTCTCTTACTAATTTAAGAATTGTGGTGATTCACTTAACAAACGTGGCAAAAATGGGGCAAAACTCACTTAACAAATTTCTCACTTAGCAACATAAATTTTGGGCTCAATTGTGATCGTAAGTTGAGAAATACCTGTATCTTATCTGATCCTTCCATTTTGAGAATTACTTGCATGATTTTTAATTAGCACCACACAATATTGTACAGTCATACGAATTAAAATTCCAAATGTTCCCTATCAAAATAATGCTTAATGTAATTTGGTAAGTATATGCATTTCAGATGCAAGGACAAACACCACCTGCCGCAACTCGAGGCAGTACAAGGCACAATATTGGCAGTGATGATGGTGAGGAAGGAGAAGAACAGGAGGATTCAGGGAATGATGTCGTGGACCTCTTGCCTAGAGCCGATATCAGGTTTTTATACTTTGTTTCTATTTGGTTTGGTTTTGTGCTACTTTTTTTTGAAATCTGAAGCAGGAATTGATTTCTTTTTTTATTTGAATTTATATCCCGCCCTTCTCCAAAGACTCAGGGCGGCTAACACTGTGATTGATTGGTAGGTTGGTTGGTTGATTGATTGACTGATCGTGAGCTATCAAGTCACTATTGGCTCCTAGCAACTACCTGGGTAGACTTTCTCCATGATAATTTGTCCTTAAGCTGCTATTTTATAGATCTTCCAGTGGTGTGCTCATCACCAATGTAACTGAGCCCATCCATCTTGCTGCTTGGCTTCCTCTTTCCTTTCACCTTTCCTAGCCTTGAAGTCTTCTTCAGAGATCTAGGTCTTTTCTTTTACATACCTGAAGCAGGATAATTTGAGCCTTGGTGGTTCTTCGTGGTAATCGGCATGTTTCTTGACTGCTTGTTCTTTTACTACCATTGCCAATTCTAAAGCTGATTCTATCTAGCCATTTTGGTCTTCTTAAAAATTAAAGTCCCATTTTTCACTATGCTCTTTACTGTTACTACTAGAGCTTGCAGATCCTTTGCGTTTTCAGGTGTCAGGGTAGTGTCATCAACATAGCACATGTTATTGTTGTTTCTTCCATTTAAAACCATGCTCATTTTCTTCCATTCAAGCTTTTCCTAATATTGAAATGAATATTGAATGAATAAGTGGAGAAGACTCCTTTTCCAACTTGGAATCAAATCTGTTTCACCTTTACCTGTACAGTGGCTATCTGTCCTATATATAGGCTTCTCATAAGGATAATGATATGTTCTGGGAAACCCTTTTTTCTGAGACATTCCACAATCAGTGAAACACATGCTCACTTCCTTTCTTTTTGGACTTTCTTATGTATCCAGAGTGCATTAGAATAATGTCTCATGTTCCTCAGCCAGCTTAAACATCTGGTGCCTTTTTTTTTCATGTAGGGTTTATAATCTGTTTTGGGTGATCCTAAGCGTTATTTTGCATGTAAAATCAAGCATATTGTATGATAGTTTGCACATTAAATTAAATCTCCTTTTTTGGTCATTGGAATGTAGCTTGACTTCTTACAATCTGTTGGCCAATGTATCATTCTCCAGATTTGTTTGAATAGTTTGGAAAGAACCATTATTGATTCTTCTTCTGATGTTGCCATAGTTCTGTGGATATTGCATCAGTTCCTACAATCTTCCAACTTGGAATTGAGCAGCAAATTGGTCTAACTTCATCTTCTTGAAAGAGAGGCTCTTATATGTAGGGAATATTTTTGATGGGATCTTGGATTTGAATGCCTACTGCATAATATTTCCGTTTCCCCACTCCATCATCATTTGATTTCTTTTGAATCAGTCCATCTACAGGTAGTCCTCAGATTACAACAGTTCATTTAGTGACCGTTCAAAGTTACAGCGGCATTGAAAAAAGTGTTTTCCGACCATTTTTCACACTTATCACGATTGCAGCATCTGCATGGTCCTGTGATCAAAATTCAGACGCTTGGCAATTGACTCATATTTATGACAGTTGCCATATTCCAGGATCATATTATCCCCTTTTGCGACCTTCTAAGAAGCAGAGTCAATGGGGAAACCAGATTCACTTAACGGTAGTTTGATTAATTTAACAATTGCAGTGATTCCCTTAACAACTATGGTACGAAAGTTTGTAAAATGGAGCAAATTCACTTAACAAAAGAAATGTTGGGCTCAATTGTGGTTGTAAGTTGAGGACTACCTGTACTGGCATTGCTTAGCATATAAATTTTAAATTTCTTAAGCCATACAATCCAGTGAAGCAGCACAGGACTTGCGGGTGGGGACAAAGCAGGAATAAAGGTAAAAGTAAAGGTTCCCCTCGCACATATGTGCTAGTCATTGCTGACTCTAGGGGGCGGTGCTCATCTCCGTTTCAAAGCCGAAGAGCCAGCGCTGTCCGAAAACATCTCCGTGGTCATGTGGCCGGCATGACTCAACGCCAAAGGCGCACGGAACACTGTTACCTTCCCACCAAAGGTGGTCCCTATTTTTTCTACTTGCATTTTTACGTGCTTTCGAAACTGCTAGATTGGCAGAAGCTGGGACAAGTAACGGGAGCTCACCCCGTTACACGGCAGCACTAGGGATTTGAATTGCTGAGCTGCCGACCTTTCAATCGACAAGCTCAACGTCCTAGCCCCTGAGCCACCGCGTCCCTCGGTGGCTCAGGAACTCACTAGCAGGAATACTAGTTGGTAAAATAATGAAATATAATCTGAATATAAAATAATACAATATAAAATAATATTTAGTTTATTTAATAGATTTATATGCCTCCTCCATCGCCCTCCCCATCTTAAACACTAGTCTGGGCCTTTTACAATATATATAAAATAAATTTGCAATTAAAAGGACAATAAAAGCTAAATCCTCTGAAATATAGTATGTTTAAAATTATAGAACATCTTGAAATACCATAAGACGGTAACAAAGCAGAAGCGAAGGCAGAATAGCACAAATTTAGCCAATAAATATATGCTATCTGGTATTAAAAGCTTATCAGTGTCAACTATAAGGAAACGGGGAGAAACCTGTCAGCTGGAGGATTTGTATGAGGATTGCTCTTGCTGCCTAATAAATCACTGACAAACATAGAGCCATGAGAGAGCATCACCACAACATTTTAAAAGGCAGACAGCAACTGTGCTTTATAAATTAGGTATGTTAAGGACAATTTCTCCATGTATAGGTATGTAAATTCTTAATCGTTAATCTATAACATATTTTATAATTTGCATTTTCTGTCTTGACTGTTACCGCTTAAGATGCTTTATCGTTTTCTCCTCCTTGTTTAAAGAAAATGGATGATGAGCTCTTGGGTTTTCTTTTCTTTACAGTGATAAGATCACATCTGAGCTGATATCTAAGATTGGTGATAAAAACTGGAAAATCCGAAAGGAGGGTCTGGATGAGGTAACCAGCATCATCAATGAAGCCAAATTCATACAGCCAAATATAGGTGAACTTGCACCTACCTTGAAGAGTCGTCTCAATGATTCCAATAAAATCCTGGTATGCTTAAAACAAGTAACAAATTTGTTACAGTCAGTCATCTTCCATCCTTTATATTCCAGTTTAATCTGGAATATAAACAGAAACACAATTAAAATGTCACTAGGCATTTCTGCCATTTAATTTATTTTATGTAATAAAACATTTTTACAATTGCTAGCTTGTCTATTGATACATCTCGTTCTCTGGGGAAAATGGTACTGCTGTATTCAATGAACATCAGAGAGGGTACTGTAAAGGAAATGCATTCTCCCATAATATGCAGAAGAACACAGTTGAGCTTTGTTAATCTATTTGTAGCACATACACCAAAGCACAGCTGGGGAGATTGTGTAACTTCCTCTTAATGGTGCTTCTGTTTCTCATGAAAGCCTAGTATAGAGAATCAAAATCTTGTGATTTAAATCAAATCAGAATTTAATTTGAGGTTCTAGGTAAATATTCAAATATGGTTTATATCTTTCCACATCTAATGCAATATAAACTCCTATATGATAGACTTCCTGAGCTCCAGTGAGTATGGCCAGTAGATGTTCTTTGAAAGAAAAGTTAGCGAATTTACATAGCTAGTTGTTTTTAAAATGAGTTTGGAATGTTATTCCAATTTAGTCTTATGAAATTGGCGTCCCTATTTTTCTTGTATTGTCCTAAAATTCTTCTGTATGCATTTAGGCAGCAAAATAACAACTTTTTGGGCTAGAATTATTTCTTAATAATTAGTTTTTATTAGATTATAGCAAGCAGAGAGGCCACAAGAATACCACAGATTTTTTTAATAGGAAAGTTTATGTCCTTGATTGGGAATTTTGGAGGTATTTTAAAACAAATACATAACCTTATGTGAAGTACTGAATCAGTATTTTTTCCTGAATCAGTATTTTTTCCCATAAGCCAAGGTGGTCCTTGACTTACAATCATTTGTTCAAAATTATGACAGTGCTGAACAAAGGGACTTATGCCCTGTACTTGAAATTACAGTTGCTATAGCACTCTGGGGTCATAATTCAGGTGCTTGGCAAACCTCTCGCCCTTAAAACTGACCATGGGGACACTACAACTATCCCTACCTGCCTATCTTTTTCCATTCTGCCCTGCTGGGTCTACTTCCCACCAGACTGGGTTCACACAAGCTTTGGGCTTGCCTCCTGCCCTGATGGGTCCCATATACCCTTGAGCCTCCCCCACCCTGTCATGCCTTGCTCCATTCACCTCTTCCAAAGATTGCCTTTCAAAGAGTGCAGCAGCTGACATGATGCATGGCCTTCCTGCTGGGGCCACCTTGGGCCATTCTGGAGGCAGTCACCATTTGCAATGTCAAATAAAATCGACCCTTCTGAGAAATCATGAGAATGGCAGCCTGAATGGTGCAAGGCAATCTTGGCCAATTTTCTTTGGGAAAAGGATCTTCAGAAGAGATCGAGTGAGGTACAACAGGGAGAGGAGACCCAAGGGTGTGGGTCCCAACCTGGTGGGAAGCTGTGCAAGGGATGCCTCAGGATAGAGAGGCCCTGGGAGACCCACTCCCTGAGGCACCCCAGGCTCTGCTTAACAACCACATAGTCATTTAACAACTGCAAGAGGAAAAGTTGTAATTGTGGTCATTAAGCAAGACAATCATGTAGGTATCTTGTTTAATGAGTGAAATGATGTAGGACCATAGTTTTGAACTTTATTATGGTCATAAGATGAGGACTACCTATCTTCATATGCTAACAACACAGGAAGCCAGAAATTTCAAAAGTTTTGTTCACCTGTTTTGAGCAACTCTTGAATGTAGTGTCTATCGATGTGAATTTACCACATTTCCTCCAAGTTCTATAGTTCGAAGTGCTTGTGGCAGCTTATTATATTTGACTGGGTTAAGGTACAAAGTTGTCTCTGTATTTAAAATCTTGTTCTTCAAGCTACAAAAAAAACTTCAGATGCTGTGAAATGATACTGTTGTGTTGTTTTTTGTTTTTTTTTGAGAAATTGAAAGCTCTCAATCTAGGGACATTTCATGCTCTTTTGTCTTCCACTTAGGTGCAACAAACACTGTCCATCCTTCAGCAACTGGCCACTGCTATGGGCCCAAATATAAAGCAACATGTGAAAAATTTGGGAATTCCTATCATCACAATTCTTGGAGACAGTAAGGTAAGACTGGCATACTATTTTGATGGTACACTTCGAGATTATATTATCCATGATACACATGCAAAGCTCTACATATGTGATCAAAAGATGACAGCTTTAGTTTCTCATTCAGAAAGTTGAATTTGAAGAAAATCAGACACTGGATGGACATCTGGTAGAAATGTGGTGGCTATGTTCTCTTGGAAATCCTGAATTTAAGGACGACTTCAGAAGTCCCTCCCCAGTTCCTTTACTCTGAATGTTTCATCATCAAATATTAGTACACCTTCTGTTAAATTTACTTGTTGCTGTGTGATAAAATAGGCCAAATAAAACTGCTGAAGATGAAAATTGCCGATATGCAATGTTAATATCCTAGCTTCAAAAATTGATTATAAGGTGTAGTATTGTTACATCTTATTGGGGTCTAAGTAGAAAATTGAAGGAAAGCAAATGACTTTCCATTTGAAAATGACAAAATGCAGATAGAATAAATATGGATTCAGATAAGCCACTGAATTTGCATCTGCCCTTCTTATTTCTGTTGTGTAAAGGAAAGTGGTTCGAAAAATCTGTTTCCTGATAGTATGCACCTTCTTGAACTTAATACATGCATTTTTTATGTTGCGTTAAATTGGCAGTAGACGATTATCCTCTCTTTAAGGTGTTAAACTCTTAATTGTTTCACAGTAATGAATATAAATGGTACATAGACAAATACGAGAACCTTATCTGGTTGGCTTTTTCACTTTTCTGGAACATAGATAAGTTGGTGTATTTATGTACGTATATATTATATCTTATTTTCCCTCCTCCCCTTTCCAGAGCAATGTACGGGCAGCATCCTTAGCAACAGTAAATGCCTGGACCGAACAGACAGGCATGAAAGAGTGGTTGGAAGGGGAGGATTTGTCAGAAGAATTCAAGAAAGAGAATCCTTTTCTAAGGCAAGAGGTGAGGATTTTAGTCATGGTTTGCTTTTTCATATTATCTTGGAAGAAGTGTCAGTTCAGTAGAGATGTGCAAAACAATCCGTGCACAATACACTATGATTCAACTCATCTGTTCATAATCCAAAATGTGGCAGCTCTCCTCTGAGTAGAAGTGGTTCTGAGGAGAGCAGAAAAAAACAACGAAGACATTGGTAAGTGGGTGTTTGTGGCTAATTACACCCATTGTGGCAGGTGGTTTTGAATAGATTATTACATGCTAAAAGAGAATCCAAGACTTGAAAGGTGATTACAGTAATGTGTTTTGTTGTTGGAAGAAGTATATTGAATCAGTTTCTGCATCCATTTGCTTAGTTATTGCCCCAATACTATAAGAGAGATAGCATTAAACTTACCAAGAATGTATCAAATCTTCATCTGCAGGTTACTTTCTCCTCATTGTCTCTTTCAAATCTTTCATAAAATTCCTCCCCTAAAAAGTGTTTTATTCTACCAAAAAAAAAAAAAAGGAGGGGGGGAGAGAAGGGAAGCAACATGTTGTTTCTATGTGTTCTCCCTAGTGGCCTGCTATTTGTGATGCCTTGCTAGTCAGCTATTGCTCCCTTCCATTCATTTTCTTCTCCAAATCAATTTTAATAGATTAGTGGATATCTAATTTTTAATACGTCAGTTTAATTGTCTGTTGAACCAAAATGCTCACAGTTTTAATTATTCATATGTAAATTTGTATAATCTTTAACTTAGAATACAGTGTGTTCCTTTCTAATAATCTTTCCTAACTTTAGCTTTTAGGTTGGCTCGCTGACAAGTTGCCCACTCTCCGAGCTGTCCCATCAGACTTAGTTTTATGTGTACCTCACCTGTACGCCTGCCTGGAGGATCGAAATGGAGATGTCCGTAAAAAGGCACAGGATGCTCTTCCATTTTTTATGATGCATCTGGGTTTTGAGAAGATGGCCAAAGCCACTGGCAAATTGAAGGTACAGTAAACACTAATAAATTGACTGATTGTTGTCAGGTTCTTTATATGGGAATTTTATCCTTGTAAGCCACTCAGTCATTGAAATTGAATTGAATGGCCATATAAATTTTCTTAAATAAAAATCAGTTTAAAAATTTCTGAGGAAACAGGGTCAAACTGCTAAGGGGAGTATAAATAGTGGCAAGGACAAATGGTATATAGACATGAAGTAAAAACATGAGTTATTTTCTGGGAAGTTAAGGACTTCCAAATAACTTTAATTATTGGGGTTTTGAAATCTAATCTAGGAAATCTAAAATGTCTGCATATGGGTTTTTATCTATATAAACTTGGCAATTTGAGATGGCCAACTTTTGAGCACTTGGGCTGCAACTCTGGAAGTCTTTAGGACCATTTATTGATGTGGCAGAACTTTGGTAACATGACTTTGAATCATTTTTAAAAGTAGTTCAAATATATTTTTGAAGGTTGGAGAGGTAAAAATGGTATCAAAAATAGCCCTTTTGCCACATAATTCACTGCAGTGTGGTATCAGGATGGTGAGAAGCAACCCGTGGGCCACAGGTTGCCCATTCCTGCTGTAGGTTGCCACCATTCCTTTGCACTGTGCGCTCACAAGCCGGGAACTGTTTACAAAAATTAATTTCTGTTTAAAATGTTGTACAACAGGCCAGAAATGCACTAACAAGGGAAATCAGAGCAGCAAAAAGAAGCTACTCTGAAAAGCTAAAGAATCAGTTTTCAGCAAATGAACCAGCAAACACGTGGAAAACTCTTAAAAATATCACCAGCTATGGCAAACCTCCTTCCCAGGCTGAAGGTAATCAACTACTGGCAGATGACCTGAATGAGTTTTACTGCAGGTTTGAAAGGAAACTACAGCCACCTATCTCCATAACCCCCATCTCAGACACACCAACAACAGCCAAGCCTCCTACAACTGACCCCATTTCATTGGGTTCACAACCCCTAGTGATCACAGAAAAGGAAGTGCAGGACCTATTTCACAGACAAAAGCCAGGAAAAGCTCCAGGCCCAGACAAGATAACTCCTTCTTGCTTAAAAGTCTGTGCTGACCAATTGGCCCCTATCTTCACCCATATCTTCAATAAATCACTAGGGATGTGCTATGTTCCTTCTTGCTTCAAACGCTCTGCCATCATCCCAGTGCCGAAGAAGCCCACCATCAAGGAACTGAATGACTACAGACCAGTTGCTTTAACATCTGTAGTCATGAAAACCTTTGAAAGGCTAGTGCTTTCCTACTTGAAAACCATCACGGATCCGCTGTTAGACCCCTTGCAATTTGCATACCGAGCAAATAGATCAACAGATGATGCTGTTAATATGGCTCTGCACTACATCCTACAACATCTTGAGTCTCCAAAGACCTATGCAAGGGTCCTTTTTGTAGACTTTAGTTCAGCATTCAATACCATCATTCCAGACATTCTTCTAACTAAGCTAAACCAGCTACAGGTACCGGAACAGACTTGTAAGTGGATCACAAGCTTCCTAACAAACAGGAAGCAGCAGGTGAAGCTAAGCAAGATCACATCAAATACCTGTACAATTAGCACAGGGCCCCCCCCAAGGCTGTGTGCTCTCCCCACTTCTCTCTGTATACCAATGACTGCATCTCCAATGATCCATCTGTTAAGCTACTGAAGTTCGCAGATGACACAACAGTGATTGGTCTCATTCGAGACAATGACGAATCCGCATATAGACGAGAGGTCGAACGACTAGCCTTGTGGTGCAACCAAAACAATCTGGAACTGAACACACTCAAAACCGTAGAAATGGTGGTAGACTTTAGGAGAAACCCTTCCATACTTCCACCTCTCACAATACTTGACAACACAGTATCAACAGTAGAAACCTTCAAATTTCTAGGTTCTATCATATTGCAAGATCTCAAATGGACAGCTAACATCAAAAACATCATTAAAAAAGGACAACAAAGAATGTTCTTTCTGCGCCAACTCAGTAAGCTCAAACTGCCCAAGGAGCTGCTGATTCAGTTCTACAGAGGAATTATTGAGTCTGTCATTTGCACCTCTATAACTGTCTGATTTGGTTCTGCAACCCAACAAGAAAAACACAGACTTCAGAGGATAATTAGAACTGCAGAAAAAATAATTACTACCAACCTGCCTTTCATTGAGGACCTGTATACTGCACGAATCAAGAAGGGGGCTGTGAAAATATTTACAGACCCCTTGCATCCTGGACATAAACTGTTTCAACTCCTACCCTCAAAACGACGCTATAGAGCACTGCACACCAGAACAACTAGACACAAGAACAGTTTTTTCCCGAAGGCCATCACTCTGCTAAACAAATAATTCCCTCAACACTATCAGACTATTTACTGAATCTGCACTACCAGTAATCTTCTCATCGTTCCCATCACCAATCTCTTTCCACTTATGACTGTATGACTATAACTTTGTTGCTGGCAATCCTTATGATTTATATTGATATATTGACCATCATTTGTGTTGTAAATCTTGTACCTTGATGAACGTATCTTTTCTTTTATGTACACTGAGAGCATGTGCCCCAAGGCAAATTCGTTGTGTGTCCAATCACACTTGGCCAATAAAAAATTCTATTCTGTTCTAAAGACCTGGAAAGAAAACAAAGTTTGGCTTGTAGTCATTTGATCAAGTGGCTTAAACATAAATACCTAAGCACTCTTTTTTTTTTTTTTTTCTGTAGCCAGCTTCGAAAGATCAAGTCCTGGCCATGCTTGAAAAAGCAAAAGCCAATATGCCTGCCAAACCTGCTCCATCAAGTAAGACATCTAGAGCAGTGGGAGCAGCTCCAGCCAAATCTCAAGCTGCATCAGGTAATCTTTCTACAGTTGTCCTATTTGAGAGAACTACAGACTTCAGAGGATAATTAGAACTGCAGAAAAATAATTGCTACCAACCTGCCTTCCATTGAGGACCTGTATACTGCACGAATCAAGAAGGGGCTGTGAAAATATTTACAGACCCTCGCATCCTGGACATAAACTGTTTCAACTCCTACCCTCAAAACGACGCTATAGAGCACTGCACACCAGAACAACTAGACACAAGAACAGTTTTTCCAAGGCCATCACTCTGCTAAACAAATAATTCCCTCAACACTGTCAGACTGTTTACTGAATCTGCACTACTATTAATCTTCTCATCGTTCCCATCACCAACCTCTTTCCACTTATGACTGTATGACTATAACTTGTTGCTGGCAATCCTTATGATTTATATTGATATATTGACCATCATTTGTGTTGTAAATGTTGTACCTTGATGAACGTATCTTTTCTTTTATGTACACTGAGAGCATGTGCCCCAAGGCAAATTCGTTGTGTGTCCAATCACACTTGGCCAATAAAAAATTCTATTCTGTTCTAAAGACCTGGAAAGAAAACAAAGTTTGGCTTGTAGTCATTTGATCAAGTGGCTTAAACATAAATACCTAAGCACTCTTTTTTTTTTTTCTGTAGCCAGCTTCGAAAGATCAAGTCCTGGCCATGCTTGAAAAAGCAAAAGCCAATATGCCTGCCAAACCTGCTCCATCAAGTAAGACATCTAGAGCAGTGGGAGCAGCTCCAGCCAAATCTCAAGCTGCATCAGGTAATCTTTCTACAGTTGTCCTATTTGAGAGAACTACAGTTTTAAGAAAGATTAAAATCATGAGATACTGCAATCATCCTAAATATAAGTCAGTTGCCAAGCATCTGACTTGATCAGATGATCAAGTCATAAGTGTGAAAAATGGTCGTAAGTCATTTTTTCAATTCCATTGTAATTTCAGTCACTAAATAAACTTTTATTTTGAGTGGCAAGCATGCATGCACGCAGCTCCATTTGCACAAGCATTGGGTGCCTGCCACTCATGAAAATGGAGTTCACACGCTCACCCACTGTGCGTGCAAATGAGATTTGTGCACTCACCAGCCGTTACCATAGCTTGGTTGCAGTCCCCTCAGAGCCCCCTAGTGGGTTGTGGCCCACAGGTTGGAGACCCTTTTAGTTTAAAGTATATCTTGAGAATTATAACATGTTTTGTAAACTGGCAGAAAGTGGATTGGTAGTTTTGATCCCAAGCCTGTATTGTATAAATTATCAAATTATTCCTTAGGTTCCAATGATGATTATTTATCTAGCACAATGGAGACTAAGCCTGATGCCAAAAAAGCCAAAACAGGAGGAAGTGCCCCTAAAACCAAGGTAAATGACAACTGTGGGTCCTGGTTTACTTGGCTTTGCAGTCATTACTAGGTGATTTCTAACTTTGGGATAGCACTAGTCCCAAGAATTCCTGCCCCCATTCATATTCTGGCAGGCATTGCTTCTGAGGCAATGCCTAGCTAGACAGGACCAGTGATTAAATGAGACTTTCCCATAGAAAACAGGCTGGAAGGCTGCTTGAGGGAGAGAAGACATAGGATTACGTCACCTCTGTCAGGCAATGAGTGGCAAGGACCACAAACAGACAAGCAAACCTTCTTTACTTGGCAAAGAAGGATTTGCCAAGGACCTTCTAGGCAAGGATATGCTTGTTTTAAGTTTTGTTTTAATTTGTATATTGTATTGTTTTATAATTTGGCTGTACCAAATCCTTCGGGAGAAGGGCGGTATAAAAAAATAAAATAAAATAAAATAAAATAAGGAGGGAACAGAGAAAGGAAATTGTCTCTCTATCCAGCTGTCTTATCCATCCTGCCTACCTAACACATTTTTGAACTGCCCATCTCCTTCACATTTCTATCATCTAATGATAGAAAATGAAGAACAGGATTTGGACAGCAGTTCTTAGTGGGATGGCTTTCCTGGATAATATCAGCCAGATACAGTATTGCATATCAATCCAGAACTAAAATCAGATAGAACCCTGGTTATGAAAAGTACTACCAGCTATGTGGCAAAATGAAACGACTGCATCACAGCTCTATTTTGCAGCTCATTCTGTTTCATAGAAAAGCTTTATTTAAGAAATTTTTGTTTCATGGTACATTGTAATACATGGTACTATTCATTTTCTTTTTCATTTTTGACTCACTAGAGCAGAGGTGTCAAATTCAATTTCATTGAGGGCCACTTCAGGGTTGTGTTTGACCTTGAGACCGGGATGGGTGCAGCTGGTGTGGGCGTGGCCAGCTCAAAGTCACTCGTGTCAAGGGTGCCTGTGGTGGCTTGAGCGCCCTGCCAGCGAAAGTTGGCTCCAGAGCTCCGTTTTCAGATGCGATGGGCTCCTGCAACCCTCTGCCAGTGAAAATGGAGCTCTGTTTTCACTGGCAGAGGCACTGCAGGCCAGTCTTTCATTGTTTCCAGGGTGGGCCCAGAGGCCGAATCTTAAGCACCCCGGGGGCCGGATCCAGCCTCTGGGCCTTGAGTTTGACACCCCTGCATTAGAGATTTTTGTGTCAATGTATGAAAAAGCTTCATGTTGCAGACCTCGGGTTAATGAAATAATCCTTGTGAAATACTCATGGCAATTGGAGTCTGAGCCTCGTGGTCTTCACTGAGAAGAAATTTGATGGCCTGACTGGTCCGTTCTAACTCAGTCCTTCCTCAGTATAATTTACATGCCAGTGATCTTAGATATGTAATATTTCACATATGGTCAATAAAAAGGTACAGAGTGCTTGTGCTCTATATTCATATTTATGCTGAAGTAAAAAAAAACTTTTAAAAGGTGTTTATGTGGTCAATACTATTAACTATAGAGTGTTTTATGACTTGTTTCAGCATTCTGATGCAAATTCAGGCCTCACCAAAGGCAATAGTAATCTGACAAAGAACAAAGTTATCAAACAGGTAATAAACGGGTACCACATAGAGTGGTTGGTACACTGACCTTTATATACTTGCTGCACTAAACACTGTTATGGCCTTTGTCTTTACTCTGCTAAATAGGTACTTGAGGTCTTCAGTGCACATTCTAACACAAACTTCTGTATAGGTGAAATACTTGGCTTGCATGCTGATGGGATAGATTTGTTTTAAATAAAGGCATTCCTGATGAACGTACCTTGATGAACGTATCTTTTCTTTTATGTACACTGAGAGCATATGCACCAAGACAAATTCCTTGTGTGTCCAATCACACTTGGCCAATAAAAAATTCTATTCTATTCTATTCTGTTGACTTCAATGGGATTAGTCCAGAGGTGCAGTGGAACGCGGTTTAAAATTAGATTATAGGAGGTTGGTTACAGGGAAATGAACTTACTATTGTTTTGTTTCTTAGGGTATACAAGGGAAAAAGGTTCCAAGCAAATCCAACTTGAAAGATGATGATGACAGGTCTGGCCCAGTTTTTATTTTAGTCCCAAATGGAAAAGAACAAAGAATGAAAGATGAGAAAGGATTAAAGGTGAGAGAAATGCTCAATGTCTGATTTCTGGACTGTATTAGACATTAATTCCTATTATAAACCATATTTACTTTAATACTGGAAAGCTCCAGATAAAAATACATGTGGAGATTACTTAGTTACTTATTCACTTAATTGTAGAAATGCATATTCTGCTCTAATGTACTTATCAATGTTATTATCATTGTTATTATTAACAGTTAACAATATTAACAGTTCAGTGGACAAGTATACAGAATTAGAAGTCGTTCTGTCATTCTTTTTTGTTAAGCATGGTCTACAAAATCTGCCAAATTTGTTCTGAGTTACTGTGCTTAAGACAAATGAATTCTTTGGAAAAGTTCAGTGGGGAGGTTCTCATTCAGTAGTAGGGAATGTTTCTACAATAACAAAAAAACATTTTATTGTATTTTTTTAAATGGGAAGTTACTAAAATTTCACCAGCCAGCATGAGTAATTATGGGAGTTGAAATCAACATAAGTTAAAAGTCACTGAGTTTGAGAAATACTGCACAGATGAATAGGCAGAAACAAGCCTCAAGCCACTGACTGCATGTGTATGCACCAAAGCATCTGTGTTATAATATAGTTCTGAGATATTAAAATACAAAGACTCAAGATTAAGTCCACTTCAGCCATGAAAGCTCACCAGGTGAAGTTTGTGAGATAAACACATTTCCAACAAGAGATCTAGTTGATACAAGTTAACTAGAGGCCAAGGTGGAAGCATTAACCCATTTTTTTAAAATAATCTGGACTTGTTCCTATTCAGATACAAGAATAAATTATCCTTTCTTTAAAATAATCAATTGTTTCTGGTATCTACTCACTGGAGAAGAGCCTAATGCTGGGAAAAATTGAGGGCAAAAGAAGAAGGGGATAACAGAGAACGAGGTGGCTGGATGGAGTCACTGAAGCGGTCAGTGTGACCTTAAATGGATTCCAGAGGATGGTAGAGGACAGGAAGGCCTGGAGGAACATTGTCCACGGGGCTGCGATGGGTCAGACACAACTTCACAACTAACAGCAACAACAATCCTCTTCATGACTGTCTCCAAAGTGGGATGGGTAGAAAGTGCTTGCTTGAGGTTTAACCAAACTAGCCCTAGTGAAAGGAGAAAAGTGAAAGTTACAAAGACACAACGCTTTGGTGGTCAAGTAATAATCCATATAGGAAAAAATATTTCTTCTGTAAATATGAATTTCTTTTGTTATTGTAAGAGGACCGATGTTCCTTAAAAATTACCTGTGGCTCAATAAAGCAGTCTTAGCGAATAAGGAAAACAACTATACACATATTTAGTATCTATATAAATGCCACTTACAATTTACAGATTTATTTATTTATTTATTTATTTATTTATTTATTTACAGAATTATTTTAAGTAAAATTTAAGTTACAAGTAGTTTAAGTTACAGATTTAATTTTTAAGAAGACCGTGTTCCCTCTTCCCTCAGGTTTTGAAATGGAATTTTACTACTCCTCGTGATGAATACATTGAGCAATTGAAGACTCAGATGTCTAGCTGTGTTGCCAAGTGGTTACAAGATGAAATGTTTCATGCAGATTTTCAACACCACAATAGAGCACTTAGTGTAATGGTTGAGGTGAGGAGCATTGACTTTTGGCAGTTGATAAAACAATAAGAACACCAGTATAACTTTTCCTAGAGGATGTGACTTTTGGAAATACGCTATTCAATCTAGAGCCCTGAATAATATTCTCATAAGAACAGTGCAATTAGTATTGGCCTCCATCAAGGCACTGAATATGAGCATTTGAAAGAAACTTAAATAGCAGAGTAGCTAATGCAAATAGCAATTATGCATGTACAAAACAATTATCTTTGGTCCCTTTGCTACTAGAAAAGTCATGGCGTAATCATTTAATTGAAATACAATTTCTTGGTTTATTTTATTGAAAAAAAATATTATTTTTTTTGCAAAACTTCACCTTAATTTTTTCCCCCCTTTCAAGCACTTGGAGAGTGAAAAAGATGGAGTTATCAGCTGTTTAGATCTGATTTTGAAGTGGATCACTCTGAGGTTCTTTGACACCAACACAAGTGTTCTGATGAAAACGCTGGAGTATCTTAAGCTGCTGTTTATCATGTTGAACCAAGAAGAATACCACCTCACTGAAAATGAAGCCACTTCTTTCATTCCCTATCTTACCTTGAAGGTATCCGGAATTTAAAAAGCTGCATACTTGGTGTGTCTTGACCTCTTAGAGTAGGTAGAATGGGGGGGGGGGAACCTAGATATTGTTGCTCACAAAATATAACAAAAAGCAAATTGTGAAATTAGAGCTCCCTCTGTGACAGTATTGAGAATAATGATGACTTTAGCAAATAGAACTAGAGGATACTGTATTTGGAGAAGAAAAGAAAAACCCTACTTGGAAAAGAGAAGCAAGAAAACCAGGTTTGAAATATAGTTACTTTTTCAAATAATAGAAATGGAAAACATTGCTCAAAAGTTTTTACTGATGTAAAGGACCCAAAAAATTGCCATCAGTTCTTAGTTTGGCTTCCTCCCCCGGATCCTTCTCATTCTTGAATAAGCATAAGTGATAATATGCTTCAATTGTACAATGCTTGAACTAAGGTTTAGAATAATACTCAATATCATTAAAACTTCATTCAATACATTATACTAGGCAAAATCGGAAAAATAGGGTGCAAGAGAGAGAGATTAAACTTTCATATATTCTATGATTGAGCAGCTTGCAAAAATCAAAAATTACAATAAAATCAATAAAAAGTTTATGTTTTATGAGATCAGCCAATGTGAACTTGTTACCTGTAATTTTAATAAAAAATATGAGAGCAGTTTCAAATAAAATACTTGCGTTCATAATGGTAGTAGAATTTTGTCTATTAGCCAAAAAAAAAATCCATTAGAAATTCTGATCTTTAACAGCTAAATTAATTGTAATACGTGATACACTTGATACAGTGTGTGTGAGAGAGCAACGTTTTTTAACATCGCTGTAAAAATTCACCAAAGAAACGCTGAGCAAATATCTTACAGAATTTTTTCAATTCATTAGAGAACACGTATCTCTTATTCACCACAATGACCCATGAGATTTTGTATTTTTTCTGCTGCTGTACTTGCAAAAATTCTAATTTACAAAACTCTCAGAGCAACTGAGAACAGTAATCCACATCAGGGTAGCATCTTCTTATATGTGATTATGCTTAAGGTTAAATGCACTCACGTTTGCTCCAGTGTATTTGTCACTACCTAAAATTTCAGAGTAAAAATATACAATCTGAAAACTTAGGTGTGCCCGTGATTCCCTAAAAGCCTTGAATGAGAATACTAAGAATATTGATTATGCTTCCAGTTTCTCTAAATTTCCAAATGTTTTCTCTGGTTTTAGGTTGGGGAATCTAAAGATGTTATTCGAAGGGATGTGCGTGCCATTCTGAACAGGATGTGCCTTGTCTATCCAGCCAGCAAAATGTTCACATTTATCATGGATGGGACAAAATCAAAAAACTCAAAACAGCGGGCAGGTGGGACGTGTAGTATAGATCACAATATCTTATTACAGTCATGAAAATAATGGAATGGGCAAATCCCACTTAAAATACTGGTGTGTCAAGTTTTGGCATTGGATGCATGAAATACAGGCAGATGTATTGATATATGCAGGAGTAGATACTTGTTTTCAGCCTAGTAAGGGATTGGAGGTGCACATTCATATATGCCACCACTCTACAAAATTATTTCCAAAGGGAGCAGTATGAGCCTTTTACTTAATAGCCTAGTTGCCATACCCACGAAGACATATTTGTGTCCTTAATTCCCTAAAGTGAGGGTGGCATAGGAAACAATGAGATAGGAAGGAAATGATTTTGAAAAATAGAGTAATAATTATGTTCATGTTATAAAAAATATTTTTAATGCCTGTTCAGGCTACTGACAATAAATGTGAATGATTAAAGGGCAAATGTGGCTATTTCGTACATTGTTGTAGAGTGTGTCCCCAGTTTCATCTTGGGAGACTTTTAATAATAAGAATTTTTACCTTGTCTATAATAACAGTTCACTTTACTAAGAAGTGTGGTTGCCTTTGGGTTTTGTTTATATCTTCTTTTGTTATTCCTTAGAATGCTTGGAAGAGCTGGGATGTCTAATTGAATCATATGGCATGAATGTGTGTCAGCCAACTCCGGGCAAAGCCTTAAAGGAAATTGCAATTCACATTGGTGACAGGGACAACACAGTCAGAAATGCTGCACTTAATACCATTGTTACTGTTTACAATGTGCATGGGGATCAGGTGTTCAAGCTGATTGGAAATGTAAGTAAACAGGAATCAAGGGAAAAAATTTAATCCTTATGGTGTATTGGGCAATTCAGGTTAAGTGGTACAAAGTCACAACAGACCTGCATTATACAACTGACTGACTATATAGATTATCAAGAACAGATAAAAATTGTACTTCACACTATTTAGTTGATGGCTAATGAATCATTCTGATGTCATTCTGAATTGTAAGCTGGTAAATAAATAAGTATTTATTGTTAAATCTGCAATAGCAGTGGAAATTAGTTGAACTTTGTCTACCACAAAGTTTTGACAACTGTCAGTGAAGAATTAGAGGAAGTTGCATTGGTAAAAGAGGAAAAAACCCATTTGCACAGAACTATTATTTATTCATTTCAGTCCAGATTGTGAGAATCAGTGTTTAAAGCGTTAAAGCAACTCTAAACTAAAAGTCACATATTTTGTGCATATCCAGATAAAGTGGGAAGAAAAGCCTGAAGATGTCTGTCAGGGATCAATCATTAAATGCTTATTTAGACCAATAGGTCTCTTAATACAACTTATTTTATATCAACCTGATTCTAAATACAAATGTGACTAATGAACTTAAAACGTAGCTGTTGTCTCTTTACAACAATTTTAAAATATTTATTAGTTGTGTACCAAATTACAAAAATTTAGAGTTAAAAAAGATAAAAAATCTTTCTGAGAGTTTCACCATCCACATTCAAGTAGGAGATCAAGCTGTTTTGAAGTAAAGAAATCAGGTGGTATCAAGTACCACCTACTTCCAAATAGTACCTTACATGGAATTATTTTTCTTACATTTTAGAACCACTGCTTTTGTCAAAATTTCAATTTAATTTTACTTAAATTGTATTATTTAGAGCAGATTTCTGAATTTCTAATCGAAATAGTAAAAAAGGTCAGTCTTACATGATACTTTAGGCTGTAGAGACCCTGCAAAATGAAGAACAGCTGTATTAATGATGATTTTATCTTATTTTTTAAATCTTCAGTGCTTTGAGTTTAAAGATATATTGATAAATCCTACAACTACTTTCCTATTCTCATTTTGAAAATCTAAAATATCGAATTAATGTTATTCAATTTGGATAACATCTCTGCACTTGGATACGAAATCTCATATTCTTGCAAGACGTTAGTTTTGGCAGAAATTGTAAATTAAGTCAAGTGCTGCTTTAGGTCTTACTCTTTCTCAAGTCACTTTCCTAGGTTGGGAATAGGAAAATTATTATTATTATTATTTATTTGATTTTTATACCGCCCTTCTCCCGAAGGACTCAGGGCGGTGTACAGGCAAAAATAAAACAGATAATACAATATACAATTTAAAAAGCAGATTAAAAAACTTATTTTAAAAAAAATGATAGAAGCAACCAGAATTTACCTACATGGCAGTCCTGTGTCAACAAAATGAGTTAATATTTGTGAGAGCGATATTTGTGTGCTCCGTAGTTTCATTCAAACACTGACAAGAACTTGTATTCCACTGGCAAAACTTAATTGTAATCTGCTCTTGCTTAATACAGGCAATGGTAGTCCCCAGAAACTCTCCAAACATCTCTGCTGAAAAATGACAAAGGATTTCCCATTATTTTACAGTGAGAGACAGATAAAAACTGAGTATAAATCCTAAAATAGGCATAGTGTCAGTGTCATCACTTGTATGATTTGAGCCCTCTGATTTCAGCTGTCTCCAAATGTTAGCTCTTGGCCACAAAAGGCTTGCCCATTCCTGTTCTATAGAATTAGGTAATTGACAACTTAGGTAGTAAATTGTCTTGCCTAGTGGTCACAGTACACAGAATCGAGGATAGATGCCCAGCTGCAAAAATGTGGATGCTGGCTTACTGACATATAGTATTGCCTTTAGAGAGAATCTGTGTAACATCATACAGTTGCTGTATCTTCAATCTCTCTCAATTTATTTTTCATATGAGAGAGCTTACACTTTTTACACTATCAGGGAGAGAAATTGATGAATAATAAATAAATGAGAGACTCTGCCTTTGCTTATTTTCATGTTTAGGGCATATAAATTATTTTTTCAGAAATTATGACGCTTTGGAGCATTCCTAGAGGCAAATCTTAAATGACATTAAACTTTTTCTTCTGGTACAGCTTTCTGAGAAGGACATGAGTATGTTGGAGGAACGAATAAAACGGTCGGCTAAGAGACCAAATGCTGCTTCATCAAGGCAGGTTGATGAAAAACCCCAGCGCATTCAAAATGCCAATGCCAGCACAAACATGCTGCGGAAGGGAGCAGCTGAAGACATGTCTTCCAAACTCAAGTATGTTATGTGGAGAAAATGCCATCTGTGTGCAACATTTTCACAGTGTGTGCTAAAACATGCCTTGCTGTTGCCTTGTGTTTGTCTTTTGTTTTTATCATTGCTGCATGCATGAGACACAGATTGCAAAAAAACAAAACAAAACTGCAAAGCAAAATGTTTGAACCTTTCTTCATCTGTTTTGTCATGTCTTGAATGCTTTCTAAATGGTATTGTGCCTTTTTTCACTGCTTCTCCATGGACAGAATTATGTATCGCACTTATAGGATGTAAGTACTAATCACTAAATCCTTGGTAGCAGGGCTCATGCGATTTCTGTTCCCCCCCCCAATCATTAGTTATTAAATAAGCTTTGGAAGAAGTTCCACATATTATTATAAAGCTTCTTAAAACTTAGGGTTCTAGGAAAAACTGATGTAGGGTATGAGAAATAGGGTCAAGTCCCATCTGTTGGGTAAACAAGTTAAGGGAGGTACTTCTACACAAGCAGACATCCTTCAGGTGGCATTGGATACCATCCAATGTGAAATTAAGATCCCCATCTCTGTTTAATACGTAATTCTTGGACCCCTTCCAAGAATGCCTTTTGCTAATGCCGTTGTTCTAAAATCCTCTGCTTAGTAGGAAATCCCTAACAAAATAAGACAAATGGCAAGTCGTAATTGAAGAGTATAAAACTCAGCTGGGAATATTCTGGATTCAGAAACAGTGGTCACTAAGAAAGGCAACCTAACATAATGCCTTCTCCATATATGAATAAAAACTGGATTCATTTGGATAAAACCATACTTTCTTCTTCTCTCTTTAACATTTGTGATGGTACTTATATTTTGCTGCCAGACATAAAGGAAAAAGGGAAACCTAACAAGTTTTTAAAGAGAGTACAGATTTCAAATAGTTAGTGCCATGGCTGATGACCCCTGGCTTTGCTTGGTTAATGCAAAGGCTATAAAAACTACTACAGGAAGTCATTGACCTACAACCATTTGTTTAGTGTCTGTTCAAAGTTACAACAGTACCAAAAAAAGTGACTTACAACCAGTTCTTGCACTTACAACCAAATCTCCACACTCATGTGATCAAAATTTGGGCACTTGGAACCAGCATTGGAACGTTGCAGCATCCCTAGGTCATGTGATCACCATTTGCAGCTTCTGACAAGCAAAATTCAATGGAGGGAAGCTGAATTCACTTAACAACCACACAATTCATTTCATAACTGCTGTGATTTGCCTAACAACTGTGGAAAAATAGGTTGTAAAATTGGGTATGGCAACTGTCTTGCTTAACCAAAGGAGATTCTGGTATCAATTATGGTTGTAAATCAAGGACCACCTGCATGGGTTTTTTAGTTTTGGTGGGGTTTTTTTGTTCCTGTGTTTAAACGTAATCATTAGGGGATAACAAATTTTGTTACGTTGAAATAGCAAGCCATTATTTGTTGTTTTGCTTCATTAAGCCCTCCAAAAACTGAATGGTAATGGGAGTGCCTTCCCAATTTCTTTATGAACTGCAGAGCATGTTGGGAAACCAGGGAGATTCCTTTGACATAAAGTTGGACTCTCTTCAACAAAGTCCCAGATAATATAGAAAAGAATGTTTTCCCTCTAACTTATGAAGTTTTCAGAATGTCACTTCTGTCGGGAAGGCAGCATGCTTCCTGAAATATTAACGAAAATGTGTTGCTTGATTTTTATAGCCAAGCCCGTAACTTGAGTGGCCATTCAGAGGCAATGCATACAGTTCCTCGGGAATTTCAACTGGATTTGGAGGAAATAGAAAATGATAATGGCACAGTGCGATGTGAAATGCCAGCACTTGTTCAGCACAAACTGGATGACATCTTTGAGCCAGTCTTGATTCCTGAACCTAAGTAAGTGTGGGGGAATTTTGTTTGTTTTGACCCAGGATGTGCATATTGTGTTCTCACTAACACATGAAGGTTCTACCCGAGGCCATAAGAGAAAAGGTCAGAGCAAAAAGAAGTCAGTACTAATTGATGTAGCTATAGTTAAATTTAATAGAGCATTCCATTTATAAAATACATTGATTCTCTCATCTGCATATACCAGCCACTGTCTCATACAGGGATAGAGATATATACATACATGTTCCTCTCCTTTCTTCTAGCAGCAGTGCAAAACACACAAAAAATTATCCTACCCACAGAATAGAGATAGGAAAAGGTAGAAGAAAAAAGGAGAGGAACAAAATAGAGATGAGACAAGGAGAAGACTTGACAAGGAAAGAAAAGAATGAAAGAAACCCTATTCAGGTGTTACAGGAAAAATGTTAGAATTCCACAGGCCATCTACTTATTAGCTCTATTTGCAGCCATTTGTACTTCCTACCCATATGCTTGTTTTCAATAGCAGAGTCTGTTTTTCTCAATTACTGTAAATGAAGACTGCAAAATTTGCAAGTGTTATTTTGGAAATAGGGTGGAAAGGATTGTCTTCTAGTAATCTTTCCTCCACCCAGGGTCCGCGCTGTCTCCCCACACTTCGATGACATGCACAGCAATACTGCTTCTACTATCAACTTTGTTATCTCCCAGGTAGCCAGTGGGGATATCAATACTAGTATCCAAGCTCTTGCACAGGTAAGTGGTGTTCTTTGTAGAGGGCGGCAACATAGTGCTCCTAAGGACCATCAGTTACTGTTTAACAGATCAACAAATTATTTGCGAGAGTGATGAGTTGCACATTTGGTGGAGCTGTGTGTCAGGTGACACATGCACCACTCTGAAATATGTCTTGATGACATAACTAAGTGCACAGGGGCCATCTGACTCGCAGTTCTCAAAAGGAACATAAGTGGTTCCTTCCTGGAGTGGACCTCTGGTCTACCTAGTCCAGCATTCTGTTCTCACAGTGGTCAACAACTCCACAAGGAAGCCCTTCTCCCAGCAGATGGTCTATAGAGTTACCAACAAGACTAATAAGTTTTAAACCCCATGACTTCCAGGAATTGATCCAAAACGTTTTGAAGCCAGCCAAACTGGTAGCAAGCACCACAACTTGTAAAGAAAAAAGATCTTATGTTCAAGGGCAAGAACACAGAACATTGTCACCTTCTAGATGATTCCCTGACTTTCATTTTGATGCCAAAAGGCATGCAAGGATACTTTAACTCTTCATATTATCTAATAAGGCAACATTTATTTAACCTTACTGGGTTTTAAATCAAATTCCTGTTCCTCCACTATTTGGATTTCAGTCTACTTAACCTTGAAGCAGAGTTCTCATTTGCCAGCTGAGGCCCCTTTTCTTCCAGGAAGTATTTTTTGGGGGAGGGGGAGGGGGTGGCATGGACTTGGCTTCTGGCTGAATAGAGCAAGCCAGAGGAATGGAATGAGGAGGTTTTTGTGGTGCATTCAGTTTGTTTGTTAAGCATATTTCTATGCTGCCACATCAGAAAAGACTCCTTAAATAACTTTTCATGGATACAATTTTATTTCTCCTATTAAGAAAATTTATTCTAATTTTGAGAGCCAATTTGGCCTAGTAGTTAGGGGACCAGGCTAGAAACCAGGTGACTGTGGGTTACAGTCCCACTTTAGGTGCAAAATCTGACTGGGTGACTTAGGTCAGTTTCTCTCAGCCAAACTCACCTATAGGATTGGTGTGGGAAAAATGGAAGGTGGAAGAAGTATTAGCTATGTTCACTGCTTTGCATTCTTTATAAAAATAATAAAGGTAGGATAAAAAATAAATAATCTGACCGGTTGACTTTGGGTCAGTCTCTCTCATATATATGTATATTTGTAAGTTTTAGAATAAGATTTGATGAGCCTCAGTTTACCAATAGGTTCGAATGGAGGTTTACTGCAGAATAACAATCAATTTTACTTTTGCTGTTTCCAAAAGGAGGGATACTGTTTCTCAGCTATTCCAAACAGCATGGGAAAGTTTATGGAAACAACTTTTTTACTTTATGGAAAAGAAAGGAATACTCAGGGGTGAATTCACATTTTCATCTTGCATTCCCCTAGGGCTGTGATGGTGAACCTGTGCCACACGTGCCAGAGGTGGCACGCAGAGCCCTCTCTGTGGGCACACGCACCATCGCCAGCTGCTCTTCCGGGTTCCAGCACACGCATGCGCCCAGCCATCTGCTCTCTTCCGGGTTCCAGCACACGCATGCACCCGGCCATCTGCTCTCTTCCGGGTTCCAGCACACACATGCACCCAGCCATCTGCTCTCTTCCGGGTTCCAGCACACACATGCACCCGGCCATCTGCTCTCTTCCGGGTTCCAGCACACACATGCGCCCGGCCATCTGCTCTCTTCCGGGTTCCAGCACACGCATGCGCCCGGCCATCTGCTCTCTTCCGGGTTCCAGCACACGCATGCGCCCGGCCATCTGCTCTCTTCTGGGTTCCAGCACATGCATGCGCACTGGAACCTGGAAGAGAGCAGCTGACCGGTGCACATGCGGGGCGTGCTGGCCCAACGTGCATGCATGTGACAGAACCCGGAAGAGCAGCTGGCCACTGCACACATGTGCACCAGCCAGCTGCTCTCTCCCGTGTTCTGGTGCTCCGGCGTACATGCGCTCACTCCAGTTTCGGCACTCAGTGCCAAAAAGGTTAACCATCATTGCCCTAGGGCTAACAATTATTGCAATAGTGGGGGGAAATGAATTCTAAATTTTTGTAGTAATGTGCATATTTGAGACAGGTTCTTTGAAGTGGGAAGGCTGTAGAATTTGTTAAAATAGATAATGCAGGAATAACTAACCTTTGCTGGCACTGCACATCTGATGTTTGGTCTAATATTCTAAGATTGTGAACAAAGTGATGGATTCTTAGAGAATTGAAATAGAATAGTAGAATGGGAAAAGTAATAATTAAGAGGAGAGATTGGTGATAGTGCATGCCAACGTCTTGAATACTCTGCTGCGTGAAGAAACATTATTATTATGTCTGTATACAGATTGATGAGGTTCTAAGACAAGAGGATAAAGCTGAAGCAATGTCTGGCCATATTGACCAGTTCTTAGTAGCTACATTCATGCAGCTCCGACTCATTTATAATACTCATATGGCTGATGAGAAACTGGACAAGGATGAGATTGTCAAGTTGTACAGTTGCATCATCGGAAACATGATTTCAGTAAGAGTTCTTTATTTCCTTTGCCACTGTAAAATGAGGAAAAAAACAATCAAAATTCGGTCAGGTATAATTTATTTATTTATTTTAAATGTAAAATGTATTATTTTATTCTAGAACAGGTATACATTTATCTAAAAAGTAAAGTATACTACACATCAAGCAACCTTAATGCAGAATCTGGTTGCTTGGTACATAGTAGGTCAAGTTGCATGTTTTTACTCATCATCTTTCTGAATTTTGGTCGTTACCAAAAGAAATTCACAAACTTAGTTCCTAGAAGCCTAATTAAAATTTAAAAATGTAATGTTTGTCTACTGTTTGGAAAAAAAGATAGTTTTTATTTAACTAAGTGGGGGCCACGATGTAGTATTTTATTTTGTTCGATATGCTTGGGTTAAATGATCTAGATATTTTATACATTTTAATTTTTGAAGTGCTATTTTCAGGGATGAGTAAATGCAGCTCCCCAAAGATCTTAAGTGCATTTCTTGTAGCCCTGTTCTAATCTGGAGTTTTCAGCTGCAGTGTCAGTCATCTGACATCAACATTCTTTAAAATGTCTTTAAGAGGTGCGGCTTGTGTTTTATTGTTGTGTTGTGATTTGCCACTGAATTTCTTCAGGCTGGCATGTAAAGAATCCCCTTCCCTTCAGTCCTGCACCACAGGTTCTTTCCGCTCATCAACACTTCTAAATATATTTCTGAAAACAAGGCTTAATGAGAAGGCAAGCAAAATGCAACATGGTTTTCCCATAGTGACCAGTCTTAATATTGGGGCTCTGAAGGGGTTCTTAAGGCTCGTAAATTTATTCAGAAGAGAGTATTGTATCTAACACTTAAATTCCTTTGATAGTTATTCCAGATTGAAAGCTTGGCAAGGGAGGCTTCTGCAGGAGTGTTGAAGGATTTGATGCATGGCCTTATTACCTTAATGCTGGATTCAAGAGTTGAAGATCTAGAAGAAGGCCAGCAGGTTATCAGATCTGTCAACCTCTTGGTGGTAAAAGTTCTAGAAAAGTCTGACCAAACCAACATATTGAGGTAAATAACTTGATGATAAGATGAAAAAAGTCTTTTTTATGTATTTATTTATTTTATTTATTTATTATTTATTTATTAATTAGATTTCTAGACCGCCCTTCTCCCGAAGGACTCAGGGCGGTGTACAGCCTTATTAAAACACATAGGTACACAATAAATTTAAAATACATTTAAAATGAAATATTTAACCGGCCAATTTAAAACTAAAAACGGTCAAACGACCGATATAAAACCCTAAACTATAAAATCACCATTAAAAACCCATAACTTAAAAAACTAACCCAGTCCAGCGCAGATAAATAAGTAAGTTTTGAGCTCGCGGCGAAAGGTTCGGAGGTCCGGAAGTTGACGAAGTCCTGGGGGGAGCTCGTTCCAGAGGGCGGGAGCCCCCACAGAGAAGGCCCTTCCCCTGGGTGTCGCCAGACGACACTGTCGCGCCGACGGCACCCTGAGGAGTCCCTCTGTGAGAGCGCACAGGTCGGTGAGAGGTATTCGGTAGCAGCAGGCGGTCCCGTAAGTAACCCGGCCCTATGCCATGGAGCGCTTTAAAGACGTTCACCAACACCTTGAAGCGCACCCGGAAGGCCACAGGTAGCCAGTGCAGCCTGCGCAGGATAGGTGTCACTGGGAGCCACGAGGGCTCCTCTATCACCCGCAGCTGCATTCTGGACCAACTGCAGCCTCCGGATGCCCTTCAAGGGAGCCCCATGTAGAGAGCATTGCAGTAGTCCAGACGAGACGTCACAAGGGCGTGAGTGACTGTGCACAAGGCATCCCGGCCCAGAAAGGCGAACTGGCGCACCAGGCGGACCTGGTGGAAAGCTCTCCTGGAGACGGCCAAATGATCTTCAAAAGACAGCCGTGCATCCAGGAGAACGCCCAAATTACGCACCCTTTCCATCGGGGCCAATGACTCGCCCCGACAGTCAGCCGCGGACTCAGCTGACTGTACCGGGATGCCGGCATCCACAGCCACTCCGCCTTGGAGGGATTGAGCTTGAGCCTGTTTCTCCCCATCCAGACCCGCACGGCTTCCAGACACCGGGACAGCACTGATAGCTTCATTGGGGTGGCCCGTGTGGAAAAGTACAGCTGGGTGTCATCAGCGACAGCTGGTACCTCACACCGAAGCCACTGATGATCTCACCCAGCGGTTTCATAGATGTTGAACAGAAGGGCGAGAGAATCGACCCCGCGGCACCCCACAAGTGAGGCGCCGCGGTCGACCTCTGCCCCCGTCAACACCGTCATGCATCGGTCGGAGAGATAGGAGGAGAACCACCGATAAACGGTGCCTCCCACTCCCAACCCTCCAACCGGCGCAGCAGGATACCATGGTCGATGGTATCAAAAGCCGCTGAGAGGTCTAATAGGACCAGGGCAGAGGAATAACCCCTATCCCTGGCCCTCCAGAGATCATCCACCAACGCGACCAAAGCCGCCTCAGTGCTGTAACCGGTCGGAAGCCGGACTGGAACGGGTCCAGATAGACAGTTTCCTCCAGGTGCAGGGGAAACTGATATGCCACCATATTTCTACAACCTTCGCCGCGAAGGTTGGAGACCGGACGATAATTACCTAAAACAGCCGGGTCCAGGAAGGCTTCTTGAGGAGGGCCTCACCACCGCCTCTTTCAAGGCGGCCGGAAAGACTCCTCCAACAAGGAAGCACTGTAATCCCCTGAGCCAGCCTCGTGTCACCTCCTGAGTGGCCAGCACCAGCCAGGAGGGGCACGGGTCCAGTAAACACGTGGTGGCATTCAATCTACCCAGCAACCTGTCCATGTCCTCGGAGTCACAGGGTCAAACTCATCCCACACAACATCACCAAGACCGCCTCAGATACCCCGCCTGAATCGCCACAATTTTGGTCCAAACCGTCCCGAAGCTGAACGATTTTATCGTATAGATAACCGTTAAACTCCTCAGCACGTCCCTGCAACGGGTCATCCCGCTCCCCCTGGTGGAGGAGGGAACGAGTCACCCGAAACAGGGCGGCTGGGCGGTTATCTGCCGACGCAATGAGGGAGGAGGCGTAGCAACGCCTCGCTTCCCTCAGTGCCACTAGGTAAGTCCTGGTATAGGATCTAACTAGTGTCCGATCAGCCTCTGAACGGCTAGACCTCCATGAACTCTCTAGGCGTCTTCTCCGGTGCTTCATCCCCCTCAGCTCCTCGGAGAACCAATGAGCCGGTTGGGACCTGCGCCGGGTCATAGGCCGCAAAGGCACGACACGGTCTAAGGCCCCCGCCGCGGCCCGTTCCCAGGCTGCAGCTAGTTCCTCTGCCGTGCCGTGAGCCAGACCCTCAGGAAGTGGCCCAAGCTCCGTCCGAAACCTCTCTGGGTCCATCAGGCGCCTGGGACGGTACCACCGTAATGGTTCCGCCTCCCCTGCGGTGTTGGGTAGCGGTCAGAAAGTCCAGGCGAAGAAGAGAGTGATCTGACCATGACAAAGGTTCAGTGACTATTTCCTTTAAGTCCAGATCTCTCAACCACTGACCAGAGACAAAAATCAGGTCCAGTGTGCCTCCCCCGATGTGAGTGGGGCCATCCACTACTTGAGTCAGGTCCAAGGCCGTCATGGAGGCCAGGAACTCCCGAGCTACTGTCGACGACGAGCCGGCAGATGGCAAGTTAAAGTCCCCCATGACTAAAAGTCTGGGGGTCTCCACTGCCACCCCGGCAAGCACCTCCAGGAGCTCGGGCAGGGCAGCTGTCACGCAGCAAGGAGCCAGGTACGCGACCAGCAAGCCCATCTGACATCTATGACCCCACCTCACAAAGAGGGATTCACACCCGCAATCTGAGGTACAGTGGTCTCCTCGGCTCTAGACTCTCTTTAATAGCAACCGCCACCCTCCACCCCTACCCTGGGCCTCGGCTGATGGAATGCACGGAAACCCGTGGGCACATCTCGACCAGGCCCACACCCCCTTCAGTGCCCCACCAGGTCTCCGTAACACCTATAATATCCGTGGCACCCCCCTGTATCAGATCATGTATTAGGGGGGCCTTATTGGCCACGGACCGTCCGTTGCATAACATCAGACGAAGGCCCAGGCTCTGAGGGTCTTGACCATCCGGGAACGGGAGAAGTCAGGATCGGGCACGCGATCGCCTGCAGACATCGAACGCGTGACCCCTATGTCGATACGATCCCCTTCCGCCATATCTGCCCCTCCCACTTACCGTGCAAATAGACTCACCTCACACAAGCCACTGATGATCTCACCCAGCGGTTTCATAGATGTTGAACAGAAGGGCGAGAGAAGCGACCCCCGCGGCCCCCCACAAGTGGGGCCCCGCGGGGTCGCCCTCTGCCCCCCCGTCAACACCGTCTGCGACCGGTCGGAGAGATAGGAGGAGAACCACCGATAAACGGTGCCTCCCACTCCCAACCCTCCAACCGGCGCAGCAGGATACCATGGTCGATGGTATCAAAAGCCGCTGAGAGGTCTAATAGGACCAGGGCAGAGGAATAACCCCTATCCCTGGCCCTCCAGAGATCATCCACCAACGCGACCAAAGCCGCCTCAGTGCTGTAACCGGTCGGAAGCCGGACTGAACGGGTCCAGATAGACAGTTTCCTCCAGGTGCAGGGGAAACTGATATGCCACCATATTTCTACAACCTTCGCCAAGCGAAGGTTGAGACCGGACGATAATTACCTAAAACAGCCGGGTCCAGGAAGGCTTCTTGAGGAGGGCCTCACCACCGCCTCTTTCAAGGCGGCCGGAAAGACTCCTCCAACAAGGAAGCACTCGTAATCCCCTGAGCCAGCCTCGTGTCACCTCCTGAGTGGCCAGCACCAGCCAGGAGGGGCACGGGTCCAGTAAACACGTGGTGGCATTCAATCTACCCAGCAACCTGTCCATGTCCTCTCAGAGGGTCAAACTCATCCCACACAACATCACCAAGACCGCCTCAGATACCCCGCCTGAATCGCCACAATTTTGGTCCAGACCGTCCCTAAGCTGAACGATTTTATCGTATAGATAACCGTTAAACTCCTCAGCACGTCCCCGCAACGGGTCATCCCGCTCCCCCTGGTGAAGGAGGGAGCGGGTCACCCGAAACAGGGCAGCTGGGCGGTTATCTGCCGACGCAATGAGGGAGGAGGCGTAAGAACGCCTCGCTTCCCTCAGTGCCACTAGGTAGGTCCTGGTATAGGATCTAACTAGTGTCCGATCAGCCTCTGAACGGCTGGACCTCCAGGAACTCTCTAGGCGTCTTCTCCGGCGTTTCATCCCCCTCAGCTCCTCGGAGAACCAAGGAGCCGGTTGGGATCTGCGCCGGGTCAGAGGTCGCAAAGGCACGACACGGTCTAAAGCCCCAGCCGCAGCCCGCTCCCAGGCTGCAGCTAGTTCCTCTGCCGTGCCGTGAGCCAGACCTCAGGAAGTGGCCCAAGCTCCGTCCGAAACCTCTCTGGGTCCATCAGGCGCCTGGGACGGTACCACCGTAATGGTTCCGCCTCCCGCGGTGTTGGGTAGCGGTCAGAAAGTCCAGGCGAAGAAGAGAGTGATCTGACCATGACAAAGGTTCAGTGACTATTTCCTTTAAGTCCAGATCTCTCAACCACTGACCAGAGACAAAAATCAGGTCCAGTGTGCCTCCCCCGATGTGAGTGGGGCCATCCACTACTTGAGTCAGGTCCAAGGCCGTCATGGAGGCCAGGAACTCCCGAGCTACCGTCGACGACGAGCCGGCAGATGGCAAGTTAAAGTCCCCCATGACTAAAAGTCTGGGGGTCTCCACTGCCACCCCGGCAAGCACCTCCAGGAGCTCGGGCAGGGCAGCTGTCACGCAGCAAGGAGCCAGGTACGCGACCAGCAAGCCCATCTGACATCTATGACCCCACCTCACAAAGAGGGATTCACACCCGGCAATCTGAGGTACAGTGGTCTTCCTCGGCTCTAGACTCTCTTTAATAGCAACCGCCACCCCTCCACCCCTACCCTGGGCCTCGGCTGATGGAATGCACGGAAACCCGTGGGCACATCACGACCAGGGGCACACCCCCTTCAGTGCCCAACCAGGTCTCCGTAACGCCTATAATATCCGTGGCACCCCCCTGTATCAGATCATGTATTAGGGGGGCCTTATTGGCCACGGACCGTGCGTTGCATAACATCAGACGAAGGCCCAGGCTCTGAGGGTCTTGACCATCCGGGGAACGGGAGAAGTCAGGATCGGGCACGCGATCGCCTGCAGACATCGAACGCGTGACCCCTATGTCGATACGATCCCCCTTCCGCCATATCTGCCCCTCCCACTTACCGTGCAAATAGACTCACCTCACACAAAGGAACACACTCCCCCATAACCTCCGAACCCATTTGATAGTCGCCACGAGCATGCGCTGGAACTGGTTTCCTCCCGACGGGCTACCCCTCATCCGCCCTAACCTCCCACCCCACCCACCCTCCCCCCACCAACCCAAGCCCGTCGATTTCCACCCTCCCCGTAAAAGTCCCATTAAAACTCCCCTTAAAAAATCGGTTAAAACAATTAATTAAAAATCCCCTAAGTCTCCTATTCTTGGCATGCCATCTCTCGGGGTTCCAAAACCCGTCCTCAAGATAGGCCTCGATAACGTAGAGGGCCAGACCCACGAGAGAGGGGAATCTCGTAGGGCAAGAAGGTCCGCCGCTGAAAATGTCCGCATGATGAAAAACACGGCAAGCAGACCCATCCTGGTCGGTCAGGATATCTCCGGGTGGGAAAAGTCGATGGAAATCCATCTCAGTCTCAGTCTCAGTCTCGGGCAGTAGATGAATTAGTAACCGCTTTATACAATCACTCAGCACCGCAACGGCTCACCCCGCCCATCGAATTCGGAAATTGCAGCCCGATTTGGCTGCCGATGGTAACAAACTGAGGCTCGATGATGTTCTATGGACAGTCCAAGGGTGGTCGGGGAGGAAAGGCGAGTCCTCCACCTCACGGACTCCATGGGCTCCATCTCGGCTCCACCTGGGAAACTCCACTGCCAACGCCCGAGCGCCATCTTCATCCACGACCGATGTCAGGGCCGTCAACACCGTCAAGGCCAATGTCAGGGCCAACGCCGCCAACGCCGCGCCACCTAACCAAGCCAGGGCACCGCCGGAACAGAAACGCTCTAGTTGGCCCCCCGACGAGGCCGTCCAGAATCCTCCTTACTCTCCAGGCTGGGGGGCGTTCTCACCCAAAGTGGGGGGGGACCCAAGATCTCCACAGGGTCCCCACCCCCTGGCTCGAGCCGCCAACGCCGCCAACGCCGCCGCCGGCCACCGAACCAGGCCAGGCCACCGCCAGGCCCCCGCCAGGCCAGGCCAGGCCACCGCCAGGCCAGGCCGCCGCCGCCGTCGGAAAGAGGCACCACCGGAGAAAACGCCACCAGAGAACACTCTGGTCACGCTCCCCGAGGCCCCGGCGGGGGACCTAAGATCTCCAAGGGTCCCCCAAGCCGGCCTAAAAGGCCTGCTGCCTGCCGCCGCCGCCGCCAGCCACAACGCCGTCAACGCCGGCATCACTCCTCCGGCTGCCAAGCCGCCGGACCAGGCCGGGACCGGGCGAGGCCGGACCAGGCCGGACCAGGCCGGATCAGGGCGCCGGCGCCGGAAATGGAACGCCGCCGCCGCCGCCGCCGCGATGGGAGACCGCCCCGGGCCGCCCCAAACCCACCTCAACACCCCCGGGCTGAGGAGACACTCATCCACCCGGGCGGGGGGACCCAAGGTCTCAAAAGGGTCCCCCCTCATCCAGAAACGTCCAGGAGGCTCGCCGCCGCATCTCTCAGTCAGCGGCGCGACGCCATCTTGGACATGCGCAAACTAAAGTACAAACTATAGTAGATTGTACTATAAGAGCACTTAACACTAATATTCCAGCATGTGCTTGATGAAATACTTTTATTCCTCATTACAGTTGAATACAGTTGAGCAATGTTTCAAATTCAGTTCAGAAGAGATGGTTTAGAGCAGGGGTGTCAAACTCATGTTGTTATGACAACATCACATGACATGTTGGGACTTTTTTCCCCTTCGCTAAACCGGGCATGGGCGTGGCCAGCATGTGACACATCTGGCCCACGGGCTAGGCGTTTGATAGCCCTGGTTTAGAGCATAAACACTGGTTGTAGCTAATTAAAGCAGCCATATCTGTTCTAATTTTCTAATCTGCAATAACTGTGCAGTCTTAGAAAAAGTCACATATGCTTTTCTTGAGTTACAGATAAGTGTTGTGTTCATATTCTGATGTATTTTGAAAAATTTCCCAAGTAAAATCCCAAGTATTATACCCCTCTGCATGGTACTTGCTGATCCTCTGTGAAAATATGTATGACTCTTGTAGTGGTTATATTTAGATGAAATTTAGGAGATTGTTGCTTACTTTGTGGCAGACTTGCTTTTATGTCAATTGTTATTATATGTATTGTAATTTTACATAATTTGTATTTGAGTTTTAAATGCTAGCCACCCAGAATCACCACGGTGAGATGGGTGGCCATATAAATCAAACAAATAATGTTACTTCACTTAATTCTTCTAGTGCCCTGCTTGTTCTACTCCAGGACAGTCTATTAGCAACTGCTAGTTCTCCCAAGTTCTCAGAACTTGTAATGAAAGTGAGTACCTAGGTTTGTTTTAAAATTTGAAATGGCATAATGATATGTATTGCCAATTATAGACCTAATTTTTTTTCTATTGAAAAAAATTATAATATGAATACAACTTAGTGTGGCATACTGTTATTAATAGGTAATCCTGATAAAAACTAAAGGCTTAAAAATCTCTATTAAGTGTTGGTGTCTTATGTCCAATATAACTGAGCGGACAATCACCATATTTGTTCATGACTATTTATTTTAAACTTTTAAAACATCACGTTTGCTACTGATGACTCTACATTAGGATGTGCTGTTCCATAGGTAACTGATTTTGGTTTGTAAACATTTCTCTCCTGTCTCCAAGTGCTTATGGAGAATGGTAAGACTTCTCCCTGAAACCATCAACAGTATCAATCTGGACCGAATCATGTTGGACATTCACATCTTTATGAAGGTGTTTCCAAAAGAGAAATTAAAGCAGTGTAAAAGTGAATTCCCAATACGGACTCTGAAGACTCTAATTCATACATTATGCAAACTGAAGGGACCCAAGGTAAGACCAAATGGATTTGTTCCTGTGAATAGTTCTCAGGAAAATTTAAAAGATTCTCTCTAAAGTTATAATGTTCCTTTCCAGATTTTAGATCATCTAACAATGATAGACAACAAGAATGAGTCTGAATTGGAGGCTCATCTGTGCAGAATGATGAAACATTCCCTGGACCAAACAGGAAGCAAATCTGATAAAGGCACAGAAAAAGGCGCTTCCCGTATTGTAAGTATATTGTATTTTAAAATAGAAAGAAAACAGCTGTCACCTTAAACCTGGTTAATTTTCTGAGTGCACAGTTAGAATTTTTGTGAATTGTATCATTTTTACTGTATTGAACTTTTAACCTGGATTAGAATGGAATGGAATGGAATGGAATGGAATGGAATGGAATGGAATTCTTTAATGGCCAAGTGTGATTGGACACACAAGGAATTTGTCTTGGTACATACACTCTCGGTATACATAAAAGAAAAAATATATTTGTCAAGAGCATTAACCAGTGGTGGGTTCTAACTGGTGTTATCACCGGTTCGGTTCACGCACGCGCTTTGCATGTGATCGGCTATCTACATAATTGTTGTGACCCAGACTCGAGCAGGTAGCAACAAACACAGTCCTTAATGAAAATAAACTTTATTCAAGCAGCTGGGAATTGACCCATTCCCAGCATCGTGAAACTCAAAAGAAAGCAAAGGCTTCTCACACAAAACAGTCTGTCATTATTTCCAACCTGGTCCAATTTAGATAATTGCCAAAGTCCTTTGCAGATAAGCGTCTCGAGCAGAGAATGGAGTGCTGCCAAGGTCTTCTCAGAGAAACATCCAGAGCAGAGAATGGGACGAGCACAGCTCCAATGTTGTTTTCCGGCAAACTGAGACACCGATGCCGGTCTCCTTTTAAACCTTATGGGAGGGGCCAATTATCTCTTGGCCCTACCCCCAAGGTGACCTCTCTGCTTGAGGTGCTCCTGCCTCTTGGCAGCTCTTCTCATTCAGGCATTAGAGACAGGCTCTCCCAGTTCCTCCTCCTCCTCGCTACTCTCGGCCTCTGGAGGCTCTGGAGTCCGCACCTCACTCTCACTACTCTCAGGCTGTGGAGGCTCTGGAGTCCACACCCCATTTCTCGATGGCCCTGGCCTCGCCTCCGCCTCATCACTGTCCGATTCCGCCACCAGCACCGTAGGCTGCTGACGGACCACAACATTGTCCTTGCCAAGAAAAAAAGAAGCCTTACATGATAAGATGTTCAAGAGAAATGGCTTAAATGTGTTGTGTTTAGGATAGTCACAATTACAAGGTTTATTTCTGGTTCTGGTTGACACTCATAGTTCTCAAAGCAGTACAGATATCAAATTTGTCTCTTGGTGGCTATAATTTGTCTGTAAGTGGCAACATTTGAAGACACACACTTTCCTTTTTTCTCAACTTTGTGCCTTCAGGCCACTATATTTATACATGGCAATTTGAAGCTTGCTTGTACAGTAGTGTGTATAAGAGTATTGATAATATTAGTGAACTCTATCACAGTATTCAGAACTCTGCTACTAGTGAGCCTGAAATCACTGTTTGCTATTGTTAATAAGTTGAGATTAATGCTGTCTGATTTCTTTTCTAGAATAGTGATTTGTTTTCTTTAAATTGGAATATACTGTCTGTTTTTCTCCTCATTGATTTTTGTTAATCCGGCTTACCTGTCATAGTGTTCTCCCTTTGTTTCTAAAGATGTTTCAATTACTTACATTTTGATTCCTCTAGATTTTTTCATTTGTTTTTGTGCATTCTGTAGTTGTTATTTGGATTTTTAATTTGGTTTGTTAATTAATGTCTGAATTCGTTTTATAGGATGAAAAGTCACCAAAGGCCAAAGTAAATGATATTTTGGCAGAGATATTTAAAAAAATTGGTTCTAAAGAAAACACTAAAGAGGTAAGAAGTATGCCTAGAACAAAAAAAAAGTTGTCTTTTTTCTGCACATGAAAGAAAGACATTGTAGCTCAGGATTTGTCCCACTTGATTGATTGGGGTTTGGGCAAAGTTTTCATGTGGGACTTGTAGAATAATAGTCTCAACACTTTTCTCCCCTATCCCCACTGAATACTTCGCCAAGCCATACCCTTTCTCTTGTTGTTGTACCTTATGCCACTGCTGTGTTTGTATTTTAGCACAACATAACCCAGTGTCCATCCTTTTCCCCCCAACCATCCCAGCTCTTTCTTTCCCTTACCTTCTCTTCACTGCTACTGACTTCATTTTTCTTCTAATCTTTTTCAACATGGAATGCCTATACCCAGCCACAAACCACCTAAGTCCACTCTTTCATGCAGGCTATGGTCTGTGCACAGAGCATTTTGCATATCTCTATCAGTTTCACAGCGATTTTTTGTTGGGGTTTTTTTTGGGGGGGGGCAGCTTTGCAGCCTCACGTAAAGATCTGGGCTAGCCTTTAAGAAAGGTTTAGAGCTGAGGTGTCAAATTCAATTTCATTGAGGGCCGCATGTGTTTGACCTTGAGGGGCTGGGATGGGTGTGACCAGGGGGGACATAGCCAGCTCAACGTCACTTGTGTCAGGGGCACTTGTGGCACCCGAGCACTCTGCCAGCGAAAATGGGCTCCCGAGTTCCATTTTCATCTGTGACTGCCTCCTGCAACCCTCTGCCAGTGAAAAGAGAGCTCCGTTTTTACTGGCAGAGGCACTGCAGGCCGGTCCTTCGTTGTTTCCAGGGCGGCCCCATGGGTCACATCTAAGCGCCCCACGGGCCACATCCGGCCCCCTGGTCTTGAGTTTGACACCCCTGGTTTAGAGCCTAACTGTTGAATTTAAACAGAGAATACCTAAATCAACCTTTGACCTTTTAAAGTATCATAAAGTATGAAATCTTAATGACCAAATAATAGGGTGTTCAGCTTGGAGCCATGATATTGAACTGGTGTTAGTATACAACATTCAGAACCTAAATCTTCAGAGCTAATGCTTGTTTTTATATGTACAACTTTTAATAGCTGAGGCATTTTGTTTTTAAAACAGGGTCTGGCAGAGCTGTATGAATATAAAAAGAAATATTCTGATGCAGATATTGAGCCCTTCCTAAAAAACTCCTCACAGTTCTTCCAGAGCTATGTAGAACGAGGTCTCCGGCTGATTGAAATGGAAAGAGAAGGCAAAGGGCGGATTTCTTCCACAGGTAATTTGATATGAACTTGCAGCCATGAGCTCTTGTATGATGAAGCTATCAGATTTGTCCAGGGTCAGCAGAACAGGTAGAAAATTTCATAAGTAATATATCAGCTTTCTTAAAGTACAGGCCGGGTGTGGCATTAAGCAATTGTAGTGGCTATTCCATAATAGTCTCATTATGCAGGTAACATCTACAAATGGTGATGCCGCGAGTTTGACACCCATGGTTTACAAGCTTAAGCTCTCATAAGAATCTGAACTACTAACAGTCAAAGCAAATTGGTGGTAGATAAGAATCAATGGAATTCAAGGTGGGCTGGACTTAGATCTCTTGTGGGCACAAAGGGACTCAATAGTGATGATGCAGTTGATCCCACCTTCAGTGTTAGCCTGGTCATCCCCTATACAAACCTAGGTAACATCCCATTTCAATCTTTTGTTGAAGTTAGAGTTGACTCATTTGTGGCTTGTGATTTTTTTTTATTTTGTAGGAGTTTCTCCACAGATGGAGGTTTCATGTATTCCCACTCCCACCAATGTAGTTTCTTCTGCTATCGGAAATTCAAACGGGGAAGAGGTGGGGCCATCTGTCTATTTGGAAAGATTAAAAATCCTCAGGCAGCGATGTGGCCTTGACAATGCAAAGGTAGTTAAGTAGAACAAGTAGAAAGTTTTTGACTTATTTGTTTTAATTGTTTATCTAGTTTTTAACATTTCATCTAGTTTTAGGACTTGTATGGAGAATAGGTAAATATTTTAGGTCACAGTTATACAGAATTATTGAAAATTCAAAAGGGTTTACCCATCTTTAAGCACCATTGCAAAAAAAAAATCTGAGTTATGCCACAAATCCATATTTCACTCTTTTTGGTTACTGGTGGGTTTTTTTCACTGTATGTCATACGTTTAAAATTATATCAGCATAGATGAAGATAATGAGCAAGGCTACATACCCTATGCTTTAAAAAACATTGCAAGAAAATGTTAATTCTGTTTATGACCTTGGCCATAGTGAAGATAAAGAATAGGGTAAAAGTTTAGCATCCTTTCATTTTAAGTATATATTTTACATTTCTAAAACTTAAGTAAACCTCCTCTTAAGAAGATCAGTTATAGTGGTATTGTTAGAGCCAACCTTCTTGATTTGGTAAAAATATGATACGCACTTTTTGAATACGAGTTTTCAATATCTCTCCCCACAGCAAGAAGACAGAGCATCACTGGCCACCACACTGTCCAAACCATCAGTCCCCACTGTTGCTTCCTCTACAGATATGCTCCATAGTAAGCTTTCCCAGCTCCGCGAATCACGGGAACAATACCAGCACATTGATCTGGACTCCAATCAGACCCATACTGGCATTGGAAGTACCAATTCCTCTTCTGCAGCATCCAATATTGATGACTTGAAAAAAAGACTGGAGAGAATAAAAAGCAGTCGCAAATGAAATTGCGTGAGACGGTTTGGCTATTGCAGAGCTATCCATCTTTAGTTGACTAAATTAGAAGTCTTCATAGTTAAATGGCCTCATGCAGGCCTTATGTATACAAACTGGTTTCTGTGTATAATACAGCAGATCTTGGAGGAGGATCCAAGTCAATGTGGCACAAATCTTTGTATATATTTTGCTTCTTTGTGAGCATTTCTTGACCGTAGAAGAGAGTTCGTGTATTAGTTTTAGTGTACAGAGCTGTAAACAATTCTCCTGCTCAGTCCAATTTCTCAAAACTTGGGTTTTATTTGTTAAGTTGTCTTATCTTAGCTCTCTTAAATCTTAAAGAAACTTTTCGTTGCATTCATTTTTAATTTTGTGAATTACTTCTCCATATAATCCTTGAACTGTTTCTGTATGGATGCATGGCATGAAGCAAGTAATTTAAGTGTCTTTTTGTAAATAAAGTTTGCATTAACTCTCTGTGGGAGCAGCAGTGACTTGGTGGCAAATGTTCATCCATGTTCCTAATTGCTATTGTGACTCCGCATTTTGTTAAGTGAGTGTGTGTTTGAGTCACTATAGTAAATGAACTTTCATTGGGAAAAAAAAGGAGAAGCTGAGATACTAATGTATAAATGTGTTCCAGATGAAGGAAATTTTTAATATTAATAATATTGTGCTTGCAGAAAACTCTTAACCCAAAGCCAGAACATTTTACATCTCAGACAATATCTTCCAAATCTTTTCCTAGAATCTTAATTGAGGACTGGTTTTAAACCTTTTTAAATGTTAGATTTCCTCAAGATAGTGGAAGTATTCTGTACTTAAGATGGGCAAATAATTAGGTTTTTCTTAATGTTACTATAATTGTGGTGAATCCATTTTCTCTTCCTATCCCAGAAGCTGCTAGTAAGTTTGTGTTTAATGTATCACCAGAAATTGTAATAATGACTGAGATATTTGGGACTTTACTTCCAAAATAATTGTGTTTTGAAGTGAATGGATATTGTGACCATTGAAGGTCACGCTATTTGTCAAAATATCCATCCACTTCAGAGCACAATTGTTAGAGAGTTGTGAGAAATTATCTGGCTGACTTGCATCTCTTTTATTCATGATTGCTTCATAAGATCTCTTCCTACAGGTGTCATAACATAGAGTTTCTGTAGTCTCTTTAGCACCTTCCATGTTCCTGCTATGTGTCCCGTATCATACTTCCTAGAGTATCAGTTGCTTTTATGTCTGACATAGATTTCATTTACATCTTTATGCCTGTTAAGCTTTGGCTGATAGCGCTGATGCTATACAGTAGTTCTATATTGCAACCAATCAAGTTTGGTAATAATCTGTAAAATATAATTGGTCACTAGGTGCATATATGATATGTAATCTGGTGGAAAATTGGTGTAATAAGCGTACTTATCCGTAATATGTAGATTTTCCTACTTAGAAGATTATCTATTCTTGCCTTGAAACTTATTCTAATTTGCAATCTTTTCAGCTGAAACTACTTCATAAAGAATTACTTACCTTAGCTAAGAATATTAAAGAATAAATCGGCACCTACCTAGGTGGGTAAAATATGTTTTGTGTTTAAAAACCACAATGCTAGCTTGCTAGCACTATGACGGGCCTTGAAATGGTGCCAAAATATATGTATTTTGCTAACATATACTTTTCTTCTGGTACATTATTTGAAATAGTAACAAATCCTTAATTTTTCAAAAACACACAAGAGTTCACTTATAGAATCTGGAGATAAACATTGAATTATAATATTCAGCAAGAATTAGAAATAATATTTGGAACTGAAGCCTCTGAGTTTAAATCTATTAGCTATGTTGTCTAACAATATACTTTCCTTTTCTCCTTGCAATATGTGGCTTTTATCAGTTCGATAATATCATTTTAATACTGATTTCCAAAATGCCCTATAGCATTTAAACCATATTTAGCTTTAATTTAGAACTAAGGGAAATGTTTCTACAGTACATTTGAATAAATGTTACCTTTTACTATTAATTTCTCTGTACTTCCTGAATCTTGGTGATACAATTTCTCAGTGGAGTAACTATGAATTTTTTTCTAGAAAAGATAGAACTAAATTTTTTGTCAGTGGTTCAGAGGATGACATTTTCTCAGTTACTATATAGAGAACATATTTATTGGTATCAACTTTGTTACTTAATGGATGCTTCTGTAATATATTCAGTTTCCTCTTCTGTCTTTATAGAGCTTCACTTAGTAAGTGGAGAAATGTTTGCTGCTGTATTAAAAGTGACTGACAGCTCTAAAAATAGTGAGATCATTGCATTGTTGCTGCTGTAAGTTTCTCCAAAGAAAAGGAGTTTTGTTCTATTCTGCTCATCTATAATGTGTCCTATTCAATGCAAATTGGGCTATGTGCTTGACCTATTATTCTTGGCTTCCCTTTTTCCTTTTTGGGTTGAGTGAATAGTAGAACTGGCAATATAGAAACATACAAAGAAGCTAACTTTTGCAAAATCATCTATAACTCAACGTAGTGTACAAGTTGTGATGCAAATCTTATGGCTGGTGGCTGGTTCTCACAACTCATTGGCACCAGCATATGAAAGCATTGATAATTCAGCTAATTCCAATGTCCGCATCAAATTCCATCAGATCATTGGGAGAAGAAGTACTACTTGACTGGCTTTGCTTCATTTTACGGGGACCTACAATAAAATTATTTTTTCAGAAGAAATCATGTTATAAAGAATATGCAAAGGCTTTTGGTATGACCTGTTAGTGTTAAATAATGCTAGTTTGAGTTTCTCAGTGAGTTTGGACATATTTTTAATTAAAGAATTTTTGCGTGAACTAGAGAAATTAGAATGCTTTCAAATTAAATTAAACCAAATACCGGGTTGGTGTTTAGTGTATTGAAACAAATACTAAGTATTGTATCACTCTGAATGAAAAAGCATTTAATGATGTTAATTTTTCCTCCCCTGATTTCTTAGGACCTAATTTTTTTCATGATGTCTGTGAAACACATGTTTAGTTTCTATGCATCCAAAAGCATAGCATTAGAAGACTTTGATAGAAATTCTGCCTCTAAAATACTGTAGCTTTTATTAGTTAACTCACGGTTTTTTTCCCATGCGTTTCATTTTTAATATCTGTTGCACTAAACTAACAGAAAAAGAGTATGTGTACAACAGTAGTCCATTAATCAGTAATTAATCAGCATTAATCAGTATAATAATAGATGCAGGAAAATGGGCATGCAAATTGTCATAAATAGTTCCAAGAAAAATTGATGCTCAGATGTTTTCTTTAACCATTTGTTGGGTGAAAAAGCTAATCCAAATGTCTGTCCATTAAGGGTGTTAAGTTTATGTGTTTGCTTTTTTTTTAATACTCCCATTGCATCTATGTTTCATTTTTACCCTTTTCTTTAAACCATTGAGTGTTTGAAGTATCAGAATGTCTGTTAGAGGTTGAAGGGTATGAAGTTACAAATGAAACTGTAAATTAGCCTCTTCCAATGGATACTCCTTGATTGTTCAGGGGAAAATATTTAATTAAATAAATGCTGTTATTGCCAAACTTTAACAAACAAGCATATCTTCTTGTTTCTGGGCTTGTGGGCATGAACCTTGGACAACACTGGTCCAAAGATGCCTTTTCAGTAGCTTGCCCTTTAATGAGGTAGCAACCTCTCTAACAATGGAGTCAATTCTATGACATTTAGGATGAAAGCCGTTGTTGCCTTTCAAGCAGAAGGGATCTCTCAAACACAAAAAGGCTGGTTTTTAATCATTAAATAAAACATGTGGTTGGATGCAAAACCTTTGCCGGTTTGTAATCCCTGCCAGGTTAAAATTCTGCTACATATAATTTCTTTCCCGCAGAACACTTTACTCTCCAAAGAAACAGGAAAGCCAACTTCTTGCAACTTGTATTATTTGCCTTGCAGCTTCCTATATTAAAGGTATACATTTAGGGATGCAGAAATGTTCTGTCAGATTCTAAAGGTGTGCTTTGAGTAATCGTGCATGGATGTCCTTCCATTATCCGGATGATTTGGCTGATAATTCAACAGAAATTGCCTGCAGTTGATACCAGGAAAAAAACCAAGTGTTTTATCTAAAAATCTTTATTCAGGAATGACTCGGGAAGGCTTTTAGTATTGTACGGTTTAATTATTCTATGTCTGTAAACCAAGGTGCAAATGCAAATTTTGATTCCTATTTAACGGCCATGTTTCTCAGTAACCTTTTGCATCCATTTCTTCAGACGGAACATATGGGTATAGAATCCATATCTGCCATCTCGATCACAACCTTCTCCCCAGGAGACAATGCCTACTTGATACCACCGTTCTTCTGTTGGATGCTGGTAGGGAGGAAAGAAGGGTCACAGTATCAAAGAGGGGGATCAGCAAATTACAAATAGTCACTTAAAGAAACATGAACAGAACCAGTAGAAGGATTGTGTAATCTACAAGACTACAAACAAGAAAGAGGTAGTCCATGAATATTTCTGAGTCTAGTTTTTCACCTTATTTGAAAAGGGTTGGGATAGGGAAAATATTCAACAACAGAATAAATTAAGGTTTATGTCAAGACAGGAATTTCAGAATTTGTGTTAGTGAGAAGATTCTCTCTTTTTTTTCAGATTAAGAAGATCCTATAGCCCTGGCTGGTGATTGCTCTTACTAAGATTTCTAAACTGAGATTTGAGGTAGTTGCTTTTAAAAAAGTACTGACATGCTGAGCTTTGCCTTTGACTGTTCTGATCTTGAGCTCAAAGTTAGCACTGCTACAATTCAAGGGCTATATCTGCTGTGTATATATGCTTGATCCACACACTTGCATATGCACACCCAACAGTAATTTGGGGAGGGAGCCACCGTTTCCTCACTTGATTTGTGGCTATCTCTTTCTAAATTTCTGCTTTCCTGCTCTTATTGATATGTTTAATTGACTTGTAATGCTCTTAAAGTGAAGAATATGCAATCCTTTAGGAATATTGTAAAAAAGAAGAAATGAACGGTGGCACTAGCAAGGGAAAGTTGCACCAGCAGTTTGTCCATTTATGTTTTGTAATCACACATAGAAACTTACCTTCATGACAAAAGGGCCCCCACTGTCACCCTCACAAGCATCTCCTCTCTTGCTTTCTTCAGGACTATAACCTAAAAAAAAGCAATTAGTAAAAAGGCTGAACTTTTTTATATTTTTTCTGGGTCCCCTCCCCCATAACTTTTAACGTAGTTCCTGAGCTAATCAGTTTGATATTTATGAAATATTATGACCTGCTTCACTTGCTACAATGGCTTACTTAAAGGGTTCACTCTAGATTACACCCAATACTAATTACTGGTTGTTTTCTGGTTGTGAACACAGGCAATGCCTTTGGTTTGCTGGTTGGTATGCAGAAACTCCATGATTTTGTGAGGTGTTAAGCATGTTTGCTGTCATAAAATGTACAGGCAATCATGGTTTAAATGATCAAGTTATATAAAACAAGATGCTATATTTAATATCAGATCTTCTATTATTTTATTCTCAGGCAAAATTCTACATATTTAGCTAAAACCATTTGGCTAAGACTCTGAAAATGGTTTCTTTCAATTCACCATAATCTTTTGAAGGCTTTATAAAATGATGGGGTAGTGAATCAAAATCATAAAAAGCTCTTCTATAAGGGAGATGGACGGTCTCTAAATATGATAAAATAAAATGCAAATAATATGGCAGAAAATTGGTGATTTGTTTCATGTGAAATGCTCCAGAGATTTTTTTTCTATTATAAACTTCAGCTCATTATGATACAACTCGTTTAAATCAGGAGTGAGTTGTTAGAGAAGCTGCATTTCTGGTTGGATTTAGAAATAAAAAAGCGGATATTGTTTTACCAAAACATGGCTTAAAGCAGGGGTCACCAACCTTTTGGACTTTGGGGACCACCAAATTCATAATTTTAAATCCCACAGACCACTAATACGAATTTTTTAAAAAGATAAATAGTATTTAATGCAATATAAAAAATGCAAATAATTTTTCTGCGGACCACCAAAATTGTCTGGTGAACCACCAGTGGTCCACGGACCACCAGTTGGTGACCACTGGCTTAAAGTAATGGATAAACTTGGCCAATGTATGGCAAAAGGTGATGTGGTATAGTGTCCAAAGAGACTATCTCCTAAATTAGAAACAATTTTTTCACCCTCATTTAAGTTTTGCTTAGGATATATCCAAAGCAGCTTAAGATATGGTTCTATACCAAGGGTGTCAAATTCAATTGCCTTTATGGAGCTGGGCTTGGCGTGTCCTGTGCATGACGCATCTGGCCCATGGACTGCCGTTTGACACCCCTGTTCTACACTGATGTGTGCCATTTCTATAGGTAAGGAAGAAAGATGTGAGAGGTTCTATGTTGTCCAGTGTTGTAATTTGGGAGTCGTAACGGTAGGTGAATTAGATTCTTTTGCCTATCTATCCACTCGATGTCCATTACTGATGTATTTATATTTGGGAAAAGACACTCAAGTTATTCCGTTTGCTCACTGGAGAGCAGAGGAATGGAGGCAGGAGTAGTAACAGGATGAGCGTTTATAATCTTCCCTCATGCAATGAAAATAACTTTCCTTCATCCTATTGGCCGACTGCTATTCCTTGCATGGTGGGCTTTGAAAGCTGTTATTTGTTCAGTACCCAACTGCAAACACACAAAGAATCATGCCTACTGGTACTTCTGCCTCAGCATCAAATACCTAGGAAAACTCACCTGCACAGAACATATTGTCTGTGACTTTAATATTAGTGGATGCTTTACAGATGTCCCGGCTCACAATGGGGAGATTCACCTGCTGCAGCACGCTGGGCAGTTGTCGTGACCCTGCGCCCCAGGTGTCAAACAGATTACCCCAACCAGTAACACGGCCTTTATATCCTGTTAACAATAGGCTATGGAACAAAAGTGGAGTTGATTAAAATATTTTGGTGAACCTAGAGTGAGATAGATTAATATAAATAATGGAGATATAGTGCCTCATTAAAAGAAGGTCATTTATATTTGCCCAACCTGGGCAGTATATTATGATCTTCCTCTTGGTCTCCCCCACCATCTGAATTGTTTGGCAAAGATCAAGTTATGACAGGAAGGACAAAAGTCAACCATCTCACTAAGAACTGGGTGAAGAGATTGCCTGCAGAAATCACAAGAAGAAAAGGGAGGATTCAGTAAAAATAAAACAATTTTAGAGCACACTTAAGTAATTTGCTCATTGCAAATGCAGCTCAAATGTTGAACTCCCCCAGGCAAGTTCTCTTTTGCTCTGAAAATAGGAAAAAAAATTAAGAAAAATGTGAAAATGGAGTTTTTAAAAATTCTTATATTGCACTTCCATCTGCTGCCCTAAAGCCTAACTCCTTCCTCAATATTTCTGACACTATGAATTCCTTCCTCTCTATATTTCTTGGTTCTTTTCTACAGAACAAGTGAGAACTCTCCAGTTTGTTAAGTAGTCCCAGGGAGTTTTTCTCTTGCAAGCTTTTTGTAGCTAAAGACTTTCAGTTAAGATATTTGTGCTCCTTCATTGTGGTGCTTGGATATTCGGCCCTGTCAAAGCTAGATGGTGGGAACTCTGGCATAGCTCAGTCATCAAGCTTTTATATTGGTCAAAAAAGTCAAGATGGTGTCCATGACAATGTACCATTCAGTCTACCATGCTTTTTTATCTTGACCTGCAGATGCTTATGGCAGAGTTCAAATTCATACTGTACCAATGGATAAAGAAGATGGAATCTAGATATCAGAGAATGCTTCAATCCACAAAGTTGTGCAGAGTTAATTACCAAATATGTATGGCATGCTGTAAACATCCTATACAAAATGTCTCTTGGCTTTCCTCCAGTCAACATAATGAGCTAATACAAATCAGAATTAGAAGTCAGATAAAATCAACACAAATCAGATAATTAGAAGTATCACATTGTTTGCCAGTAGTCTAACACATCTAGTGCTGCTAGCAGAACCAATAATCCTTTATCATCTTACCAAGTTGTATTCCAAGGATGTATGAAACCATACTGAAGATTTTGCATTTGACAATGATGACCTTTTTCAGACAAAGGCCAACTAGTAACTCAAACAGATGCAAAAGCTCCTCATTGCTTCTTAAGAATGCTAATACTGATTAACATTTCTTAGCACCGTTCCCTTTCCTTGAAGAAGATCATGGTGCCAAAGGGTTAATACTTCCTACAGAGTTCTATCCTTCTGTCTGACAGAGCAGGGGTCTGCAACCTTGGCAACTTTACAACTTGTGGACTTCCAACTCCCAAAATCCCTCAGCCAATGCATGCTGGCTAAGGCATTCTGGGAATTGAAGTCCACAAGTTGTAAAGTTGCCAAGGTTTGAGACCCCTGCCACAGAGGACTGAAAACTTCTGGATGTTCTCTTAGATCTTGGTCCCAACAATTCTAATCTATGGATGCCTCTTGCTTCATCTTTGGCTTTATTTCTTCCAAGCTAGTGGATGTGAATACTGGGTTTTGGTGTTTATTTTTTCATTTTTGTTACCCTAAAGAAGCAACTCTACAGACTGCTAAAAGTCTCCTTGATGTTTTCTGAGGTTGGTTGTTTTCTTGCAGATCTTTCATTACCCAACTGGGCTAATCTAGATAGCAGTGAAGACATTACCTAGTACCAAGAATGCCACAGTTCAACCCTGAACTACAAAAACTCTCTTCTAGTGAGATGGTTAGGGCCTAGAAATTTTGATTAGTAGTTACGGAAGTGAATTTACTATTATTTACCTGAATATCACATAGTGCTAAGCCCACCCTTATTGCCAATCTTTAAAGAGAAAAAGATAATTGAGCTAGGTTTCTCACATCTTGCCATCAAATATTTTTTACCTTTAGCTTTTTACCATTCCAGAATGGGCTGGGAGCATTCATCTCGTGGACTGAGATTTGAATTTATTGAATGCACCAGATGGTCACTCTGACATCCACTGAATTCCTGTTTCACACTGTAAATTGGCTAGCTTCCCCTGAATTTAACATATTCTTACATAGCTATTACTGCTTCCTTTAATGCATATGATAATGAAGTCTTTACAATTGTGTATCCTCTTGCTTTTAAACACTTCCACACTTTGGCTCTTTATGGTGCACCCATATTTAGTTCAGCCTTTGTTGCATGCTTCCAATCTTTGCATTATCATGCCAGAATCAAAAATAGCTCATTCAGGATCTTACCATTTATGAGCACCACTATGAATATCTTGCAAAAATTAAATGTTCCTTCCCAATAACTGAAGAATAACGCAATCCTTCCTGATTGTGAGTGTGAAAAGATTAGGTGGATAGACTCTGTTGCCTGTACAAAGATCAAAGTGCTGGAAAGTTTGGCAGCAAGACACCAGGGAAAAAACCTCACAGACATTCCAGTATCGATAATTGAGATAAGGAGTAAGAAGGCATATAAATTACAAAAGGAAAGTGAGAGAAAGTGACTTGAGGGGAGAGGGAATTAAATAAATTAAAATTAAGATTTGATTTCTTATGTTTTTATCCTATTGTGTAAATACATAGAAAAACACTGATTTTGTAAATAATGCATATGAATCATAAATCATAGGGCTAGACTTGGGAGGTCTTCTAGTCCAATATATTTACTTGTATCTAATATTAGATCATACAACTGTATCTCATTATAGGTGTATACATCTATACTAATCCATCATTTGTTTAATTACTGGCTGTGTGTGTATCAATTTTCACACACACCCTTTTGCATTGTGCGATTGTGTCACTCATATTTGGCAGTGAAATAGTCGAATTATGCTGCTACAAGTTTTCTTTTCCTAACATTGGCTTGACCTTGCCTTACTTTAAAACTTTTTCAGGGTTTTTTAAAAAAACTACAGAATCTTGTCTCCTTACCTCTGAACAACCTGCTTGGTAGGCAAACATATTGGGTGTATATAATCACTGAAAGGTACAGGCTTCGCTAGACGTAATAGTGCAATGTCCCGATCCAGATTTTCCATCCAGTTATATTTGGGGTGGAAGATGATTTTATCCAGGAAGATAATTTTCTCCTTGCCCTGTTCATATCTGAATAGCCAGAGATGAGAAAATATGCAGTGCTAATGTCAGGACATTTTTAACCTTTCTGTACTCTTTATAGTATGAACATCAAAGAGTAGTTTAATTGAGTTCCTTTTCCCTTGTGTTAGTTCTGCAATATTATGATTACTATTAACTTTATTGAATATCTATCCAGATAGATCACTGTGAGCTTAACAACTAAGGTAAAGTTACAGTTTATTATCATTGAACATTAAATGATGGTAACAGATTCAACTGGTCTTAACAGCTACATCAAAATTGTCAAGCACATTTTTTTCACCAACACAAGGGTTAGAAACCGAGGACAGCCAAAGGGGTACTGTATACTTCCATCACAGTTAATTGTTAACTGATGGTTTCTTAATATAGGACCATTCTCAGTCATTCTCAATAAAAAACATATTGTAAGAAAGGCTCATTTCTTTCATTCTTGCAATATGTAGCATGTAGGGGTTACATATACAACTGTAGGGGTTGGCATCAAAGGAGACTAATAAACCCTGCATCCTGGAACTTCTAATTGCCTGCAGATGTGAACTAAATGGAACTATAAATAAGAAGAGCAGAGTTTAGGAGTCCCAGAATTTCTGGGTGTTGGGTAGCATATAAATTTAATCAATTATTATTATAGTTGATCATGTGGTCAACTAGATGTTTAGGCTGGATTTTTATCTACCAATTGAGTCCTTCCCAAGGACCTGGGTAGCCAGAGACAGATGTTGTTTGATTGTGTTAGTATTGTTGCAGGATGTAAGCTACTTCAAGTAAAGCTCTTTTGAAACAGACTGATGGTGGTTTTATCAATGCTGATGTTGTTCAAGTGGGGCTCTGGATATTTTGGGATTGCACCAGTGGTGGGTTGCTACTGGTTTACATCGGTTCAGGAGGACCGGTAATTTCTGCTAGTTCGGAGAACCGTTAGTAATTGCTGGCTGGCCACGCCCCTGAACCGATTCCGCTCGCTCACCCCCACCCCCTCCACCCAGTCACTCTTCACTTACACTGTGTGAGTCCTCCGCATGCCCAGCTGAACCGCGCATCATCAGAGGGTGTTTTTTTTTAACTTTTAAAAGCATTTTTTCTTCAGCCAAAAAATACTTTTAAAAGTAAAAAAAAAACCCTCTGATGATCGCACGGCTCAGCTGGGATCGTCTGAACTCTTTAAAAGCATTTTTTCTACAAGCTCTTCGGCCGAAGAGGTTGTAGAAAAAATGCTTTTAAAAGTAAAAAAGGAAAGGAAAAAAATTGGCCACACCCACAGAACTGGTAGTAACAAATTTTACATTTCACCCCTATTGGAGACCTCTAACCTAGACCACTTTAGAAGCAAAGTGGTGGGTTTTGCTGGCATTTCAGGAGGAAGGGGAGGGAGGGAGGGAGGGAGGGAGAAAGACAAATAGAAAAAGAGACAAAGAAAGAGAAAGAAGGAAAGAAGGAGGGAGAGAGAAAAGAGAGAAAGAGAAAGAAAGGAAAGAAAGAAAGAGAAAGAGGAAGGGAGAGAGAAAAGAGAGAAAGAAAAAGAAAGGAAGGGAGAGAGAAAGAGAAGGAAAGAGGAAGGAAGGGGGGGAGAGAGAGAGAGAGAAGAGAAAGGAAGGACCACATACCCAGGCACTAGACTTGGCTTCAAAAGACGCTTTGAAACAGGAAAGCAATCTAGGACGGAAGGGACCTTAGAGGCTATATAGTCCAATCCCCTGCTCCAGCAGGAAACCTTACATCGTCTGGATTATTTTGGTGCCTCTAACAGAAAGGAAAATTGCCAGAAAGGAGGAGTTTACTAGGACAAGGCTGCCATGCAGAGGAAGGCAGAGATAGTCCTTGACCTATGACCAGAATTGAGTCCAAAATTTTGGTTGCTAAGCAAGAGCGTTGTTAAGTGAGTTTCACCACATTTTACTCAATCCATGATCTCTCCTGGCTCTAACAGTCATGTGCAAGTTAGGGAAGAACATCTGAAGGTGTGTGTAATGTTCTAAATGTACAGAAGTTATAGTTAAATGTGTGGCGAAAGTGGATTCTGGGTGTGTTTACCAAATGTAGTAAGTGAGGTTGAATGTGTATAGTTTTAGAAGAGCTGTGTGTGTGTGTGTGTGTGTGTATACAGTATATATAGTAGATAATGTAACTTTTTATGTGCCTATACACACTATGCTATGTAATATGTATGTACACATATGGCATATATACATAGGATTAAATAGTATATTTTGGATGTTCAGTAATAGTAAATAAATAGACAGGGAAATTGTATCTCGCTGACACTTTTGAGGCAAGGAGAGGCCAGGCACCCTAATCCTAACTTTTGACGTGAGTGACATCAAGTTGGCCACACCCACCCAGTCACATGACCAAGCCACAACCACCCAGTCACATGACCACCAAGCCACGCCCACCAAATAAGCCCACAGAACCGGTATTAAAAAAAATTAGAACCCACCCCTGGATTGCATCCAAAAATACCTATTACAACTATCACAATTTTTGGTTTCGTTTTCCAGAGTAATTGGTCTTTTGTAATGCTATTATTAAGGTTGGTGGATTGAGGCGTTTCATTCTTGCTGACAAGCCTGCTGCTCTGTCCTTGTGATTTCCATTTCTGCCCCTGTCTCAATAGGACACCACCTCCCAGCTCGAAAAAGGGGATGATAGAAGGCTGTTATGTGGTGGAATGTAGCCTGCATTCCCAGGAGAGAGGGAGTGCATTCCAGAGGAGCAAACTACAGCGAAAATTTGGATAGTTGTGTGGGAGAAAGAGAGTTAAGGTAGCTCCTCCCTAGTAATTCTCATAGTATACAATGGTGCTTTAATTTGGCAAGATTTCTGCCTATGGGTAAAAAAAAATAGAGGAAATTGCTTAGAAGAATCTCAGTGTGACTTTCTTGATTTTTGGAGCCTGACAGCTATCACCTACACTCAGTGTAGAATTTGTTTGGCTCATAACTTTTTAAGCTCTTACCGTATCCTGTTATGTTTGCCAATCCGTACAAGGAGGTCATCGGTTGTGTAATTTTTATCCCAGGGTGGATAGAAAATGCAATGTGCAGCAGTGAGGACCCAGCGATTGCTGATGAGACTAGCACCACATACCAGCTCCTGTGGTTTCTTCTTGAATATCATGACTTGCCTAAGTACAATAAAATCAGAAATGCAGCGGGTGGGAAGGCAACTTTTTCAGGATTGATCATATCATTGAAACACTCTACAGTGTTACACTCTACACTCTACAGAATGGATAGACCACAGTTGACTTGCATGTTATCTTTTCTTTGTATTGCTAGGTAGTTCCTTTTACTGCCCATGGTTCCCAAAGAGGAAAGAGGCAGAAACTAACAAGGTTATATTTCTTTTAGAAGCTGCAGTGGCAACTCATACATCAACTGATACAGTCGGTGACAGTAATCAGGCACCCACAGGAAGGAAAATAAGCAAACTCCCCCCATTCCATCTCATTCCCACAGCCGGACTTACCAAGGAGCACTGCCCACTTCAGCATCTACCCCCTTCACAATTCGGCCTTGCAAATAGGACTCCAGTAGCTCATTCTCCGTGCTGTCAGAGATTTTCTTTTTCTCAAACAGGGGACGGATGCCACAATCTGGAAATATAGCCCCATCCACATGTGATTGACTAGATCACAAGCAGTCCTGTCTTTTATAAGCCAAATTTCTGCTAGGAAGAGATGACAGTGAGCTTCTGGCATAAGAACTTTTCCTGATCAACATGGATGTTGCCTTTATTATGCTCAGAGAAGGTGGAAAACTCCTGCCTTAGGGAAGATTGGTTCTCTCTTCTATCAGCCTCAAACACTATCATGGGTAACAACAAGGTGTTGAGTAATCTGTGGTATCCTGTGCAGTGTCAGTGGATCATTTTGGAAGACAGCACTGGCTGAGAGGACTCTCCTTCAATCAGGGCTACTTTCTATTTGCTGCACTTAATTTATCCCAAAAGTAGCTATTATGAGAGCATTAGCCTCCTTAATTATTATTAGCCCCCTTACTAACTCAGAGTCTACATAACTATGTTGAGAAAGGAAATTTATGCTGGTGCAACCTGAATGAAGCATGCAAAATGTTTGAATATGCCCAAAAGGCGGAGTTAAGGAGAGACAGACTTCAGTACTGACTTCCTATCATTCTTATTTTTCATAGCAAATCAAAGTTATTTCCCAGATTTCTACCCTGCCCACCTCCTATTGGACAATGGGCAGGTACCAATGATAAGACTTTTGAGGAAAAAAGAAAATGCCCATAAACTAGTCACCTGATTACAACTATAGGCTACCTTTTTTGTTTTATATATGTTTTTCTTTTGTATCAAATATTTTAACATTCTTATTTCCCATCGTCATTTAGGCTTGGGGCAGAATTGCAAATATTGTAACAAAGTCCAGTTGAATAATTATTTATAATTATCTCTAAACAAATCTAGACCTTAATATGCCATTCAAAAGTGTAGCCTCTAGGCTGAAAAATATTAAGTATCTCTGTGCTAACCCCATATTAAATGAGGAATTATATTATATTTTTTCTCTAATTTCTCTAATGTTCTTTAATTGATTCCTTTCCTCACCTGCTTCGCCTTCACCAAATGTCTTAGGATCAAAGAAAGTTTCATGTTGCTGGATAGTAGTTCGTCCTCCTATTTGGTCCTCGGCAACATCATCAGCATAATTTAAATTGTCTTCTGAAATGGAAGAGGGACAGGAAAATACAAAGAAGTAATTTATTTAAAAACATTGTGATTTCTCTATCAGTGAACTAGAGCATTCCTGATGACATATCAGGAAGCCCTATGGATTCTTTAGGAGTAGGGGGGAAACAGTCTGCTGCCATGGTAGTTGCTGGGATCCAATAGGTTCCTGGATTTGGTGGCGACTCATGTGAGGACTTTTTGTCTTCAGCAATGCATGTTATACTCAAAGAATTACAATTGGAAAACAATAATTTCACTGTAAAACTTCAAAATTGTCCTCTATTAAAATATCAACATGCCCTCCCGGATACTACATTCCTTCAGTGACCACGGAAATAGAAGTCTGTTCCTCACCACAGTAGTTCAAGTTGCAATAGTTGTAGGTCCTGTTTGGGTGGTCTACGTAGCACCAGACCCCTTCCTCATCATGATCAGGGTTGCGGCAGTAATTCTCCACCAGGGGCACTTCTTTCAGGAAGTTTTTTCTGTCGCTCAAGTGTCTTACTTTTTCTGAAGCCCATGGCAAGCACTGGTCTCCAGACTCTGTGACAGAAAGAGTCCCTGTATAGAGCAACCCTTCCTCAGGTACACATTCCTCCTCCTGTGTTTGCTCTTGCGAATGTGGACGTGTTGGAGAGAGGGGAACTGTTGTCCGGTTCTCACCTAAAAGGAAGAGCAAAATTACCATAAGCGTTGATGAAACAGCAATTCAGAGCTGACAGAAAAACAGTCACAGCATGTTTTCCCTGACATAGACATGCAGGACCTGAAAGTAGTGGTTTTGCTTCATATTACACATGTCGTTCAATTGTTACTTTACACCAAGTATTTATCCAAGTCTGAATTCTGAGGACAAGCTGAAAGAACTTGTGGTGTTCAGTTTGATGAACTTGGGGAAGACATGATAGCTGTGTTCAGGTCCATGGAGAGAAGTTAAAGGGAAGAAGGTCATGATTTGCTCAGGATGCCGGTCAAAAGGTGGTTCTGAATCTCAATGATAAGCCTAAAAATGGCCAACCTATGCTTGTACGATTGTGTGAATTATAGTCTAATTTCATGCAGATTTTTGTTTAATTCCAAAAGTAGTGTGAAAGGAATTAATGGAGACTTCTAGTAGAGTAATTCATCCTAACTGCTATGCAGGAAGGGGTGTATTAAGTTGGGAAAAAAGAATCAGAAAGAGGAAATTGAAGAAAATTGAAAATGTCAGGAAAAAAATGACTTCTGGGGAAGCAACTGTGGACTGAGGAGCTGACAACTGAAGTAATAAGACGAACATGTGAACAGATCAGCTCCTTGGAATTCCTCTCTGGCTCAAGGAAAGGATTCGGATCACCCACAGGTTTGTTCCATACAGTCTGCCAGTAAAGAGATTGTAAAATAACAGTCTCCAGTGGTTTTGAGAGCTCTAGGAGGGGAAATCACCTAAGCCATAGTTCAGCATCTTCAAAACAGACCTTGGCTTCCTCTCTTGACTACTTTAGGAAGTTGCTATTGATTTTCTGAATATTAAGAACCTTCTGAATGGCAAGTTTCAACATGCTGGAAGAGTTTCTTTCTACCCTGGATGAAAAAAGTGTAACTTTAAGGATTTAAAAGAAAAAGTTTAATTTTTGGGAAATAGCAAAATGGACTAGAATGTTGATTTTGGAAAGTTAAAGGCTCAGTTAAAGACTAAGTGGGCTTGAAAGAATATTTTTCTATAAGGTGTTTAAAATTTTTCAGTATAAAAGAATATATGAAAAATTTGACATTAACTGTAAGAAAACTTCCCGTGGCAAAGTTTTGCTGATTAATAAATACACATATGATATATATATCATAAGAGAGAACTTTGAAAGTTGACCAGCAGAAACCAGAAAGAACTAAGGATTTCAATTAAAGGAGAAGAGACCCATTAATTCAATGGAGCAATACTAGTTGACTACAGAAGAAATTATGGTTGTTTCAGGGGTGAAATGCTCCCGGTTCGGACCAGATCGCGCAATCCGGTAGTGATGGGGACGGGTAGTTTGGAGAACTGGTAGCAAGTTCCCCCTCCACCACCCACACCTCACTGTTCCTCTTCACTGTCCCTGAAGTTCTCGGTGGTGATATAGCTGCAAACGCCTTAAATGACTGCCGCGGCACTTCAAAGGGCCGCACTACAGCTGATCAGTGCTGTAGGTGGCTAGTAGACCGGTGCCTCTATTTTTAAAGAAGGTAGACCGGTGCGCGCCCAAGTTTTGTATACTTCATTATTTTTATTATTTATTATTATTGGCCATGCCCATTCAATCACCTGACCACCAAGCCACACCCACCAATTAAGCCACGCCCACAGAACCGGTAGGGAAAAAAATTAGATTTCACCCCTGGGTTGTTTGTACTCAGAAATTATTTACAAGACTGATACTGTAAAAATATATTCAAGAGAGGGTATAGAAGAAAAGATTTTACTGGTTAAAACAAAGACTGAATTGAATATGAATTTATAAATGGATTTTTAAAAAGTGAGATGGAAACAATGCTACAATGGATTTAAGTTTAAAACCAGCTAATATCTTAATAACTAAAGAGGACATACAAATAATAAATTGGAATAATTTCTTTTCAAGAATATTTATTTTTATTTAAATAAAAAAATCTTTTTTTATTTTGGACTTACAAAGATTGTTAAATTATTAAAATTGTTCCAGAAAGAGAAAAAAAAATGATAAGAAATCAGCCAGGGGTGACAGGATTAAGGATCAAGTTTTTAAAAAATAAACAGAAGAAATATAAAATGAACTTATATATATATGGAAATTATATATATGGTAATTTCCTATAGCAATTAACAGAATTTCTTTTTTACCAGAATGAATTGATGAGCCTTTGAAAATCTGTCTACAAACAGGGAGATATTTCTTTTGCTTTATTTCTTAAAGTGAGGTTGGAATAGAAAATGGATAAATATTTATGTTACTATTTCTGTAGCTCTTTATGGACTTTTTCTGATTTCAACCGAACAATTATCTTTTATAATTGATTATTAATAAAGTATGAGATATGAAAAAAGATTTTTTTTTAATTGAGGTATTAGAGAAGGTGTTAAGTTACTGAAATTGTTTTACATTTATCTGGAGGTAGGGGGAAAGTCATTTCTTCTTATTTTTTATTTTCTGTTTTCTATTTCTTTGCACTTCTCTTTCTTTACTTTTTCTGTTTTTCCTAGTTGTATTTATATATATATATTTCCATTTGTAAACTTGAATTTTTTAAAAAAATTGTTGTTGTTTTTTAAAGAAAGTGTCAGGGGAAAAAAGCAAAGGTTAGAAGTTCATCCACTTTTGATTCCAGCCACGTCTAACTTCTTGCTTAGCCTCAGACACTGTTGACATTTGTGTCTCCCTACAATTGACTCTTAAGGTATCATATACACCAACAAAACAAACCTCAACCCTTGTTCAATCCCCATATTATGTAAAGTAATACCTGAGCAGGTCAGCAGAATGTATCTCTGATCTCATGTAGGATGTCTTTTCCTCACCATAGGGAAACTGATTTTAGAGGCTATATTGTGCAAAACTCATATAAATTAAGGCAGAGACCTAATCAGACTTTACCTTTTGTACCAGCACTGAGACTCACCACACACAGGAATAGCACATTCTTCTATTGGTACTCCTGGATTACGGGTGTAGCACCAAGGCCCTTGGGAGTTGTCGTTGGGGTTCCTACAGTAGTTTTCAGTGAGATTGGCACCTGGATGAGTTGTTTCATTGAACCTGAAAACAACCACATTATACAATAAACCCTTCCCAGCGTTGAATTTACAAGAAGGGTGGTATAAACCAGCCAGTGCTTGCAAATCACAAGGATATCAGAGCAAGACTACCGCATATGTGGAAAATATATATCTTTTCCTATGCTCTAATTCAGTCATGGCAAAACATTTGGTCTCTCAGCGTGTCAAAAATTGAGAAAATGCCAAACTTGACTTTGTTGGTGTGTCACCCTCCACACACTCTTGAGTAAAAGAGAAGCAATATAGTCTTGTTTTATTAATTTTTGAATGGCTCTTATCTCCCCCACATCTAGGCTGCCCTGAACAGTGGCCCTCAGCGTCAGCACTGAGGCTGGGCCTGAAGTAGAGGCCCAGGCCTTGACTTCAGCCCTAGCGCCACTGCCGCCACTCAAAAAAGGCCACCTCATGATGTCCACCAAGGCAAAATTGCTCCACCAGAGTCTAGCGCTCCCCGGGATCCACCTCACATCGCTTACATTCAGGTGATGTTCTCTGTCTATTAAAGGCCTTGCGGCCTACCCAAGGCTGCTCCAGATCACAGAAGGCCTTCCTACTGAAGTGGCTTCAGAGAAAGCTCTTCTGTTGCCTCCAAAAGTCATGCAAAAGCACGGCCTGCTTTTTGCACATTCTTTGAAGGCTCCGGAGACCACAGCCCTCTCGCACAACTTCCAAACCATTCTTCTACAGACTCCAAAAATCATGGAAGAATGGTGGGTGGGTGGGTGGGTGCTTTCTTTCTTTTTTTTATAAAAAAGTTTTATTTTAACATTCATATCCAATAACATATTTAGTGTACCATCATATACAATTAATCGGACCTGCCCGGTCACCACCCCCTTCCTTTAACTCTCTTCCCTTCTCTACCTTCTTCAACTTTCCACGACCATCCTCCCCTTCTCTTATCTACATCCTCTCCTCCTTCCTCCCTACTCCTTTCTTCTCCCTCTTCTATCCCTCTTCCTTCCTTTCCTCTTCCTCCTCTTCTCTTTCCTACCTCCTTCTCTCTTCTCCTTCCTTCCTTCCCATCATTCTGAAATGGTAGCCAGGCAGCTCCGATCTTACATTAATTATACATCTTCAATCATCTCTGTACATTAACCATCAATCTACTTTCTACCCTCCTCCCCCCCCCCCCCCCCCCCCTCCACCCACCCCCCCGGGACTTCCCAGAACCGAATACAGGGTATAAAACTAACAGTCGAAAATTAAAATATAACACAAATCATAATCCATAGTCACTCCTTAAAACCTCAACTCCCCTTCCAGAAACAAAGAAAATACATTTCTTCCAATCCATTATATATCAGACCATTCCACTCCTAGAGTTCTCAGAAATTTCTGATTGAGTTGGTGTTTGTTCTTCAATAAAGTACATAGTTTTTAATATCCAACCTTCATCAATCAATACCAAAACAACGTTCCATCTTCCAATATTCACCAAGGATTCTTCTGAAATGTCTTTCTTCCTTAAGCAGTCTCTCAAGAATAGTTCATATTTCCAACTTAATTTCTTAAATTTTACTGTCCAACCTCCAAAGGTAAACAATAATCCATCTTTTCATATCTTTGATATCATTTACATACATCAAATAATATTACAAATATTATTGTTAATCCTATATTATCTCCACAATATATCAATTGTAATAATTAAAATCTTCACTTTACCTTGCTTATATCAAATAACATTATTAAAATTACACCTATAACTTATCCAAAATATATCAGTTATAACAATTAAATTCTAGTTAATCATATAACAACATTACATCCATCTCTCAAATATAATATTTAATCCAAATTCCTAAATTTTACTATCTATCCTCCAAAATTATATTCCATCTTCCTATTCCTTTATACCTCAAATACATCAAATAGTACCCCTAAAATTACACATTTATATCCAAAATAAATCATTTACAAAAATTAACCATAATCATATATAATAGAATTAAACATTCTCCCTCCCCCTATCTTCTGTCTTACACATTTTCCACCTTCTATTCACCATTCAACTTACATCTATCGATAAAGGATTCCCAATCTTTAATACATTAGTGTAGAAATCTCGTGCTTTAAAAACTGTATTGAGAACATACTTTCTTCCTTTATAATTCACTGTTAAGCCAGCTGGAACCTCCCATCTAAAATATATCTGATGTTTCTTCAGCTCATCCACTAAAAAGGCAAATTCTTTTCTCTTTCTTAACATTTTAGGAGGAAGACCACAGCCCTCTCGCACAACTTCCAAACCATTCTTCTACAGACTCCAAAAATCATGGAAGAATGGTGGGTGGGTGAGTGGGTGGGTGGGTGCTTTCAAGAATAGATATTGCTGGGTGTTAGTGAATGCTGGCTTGTCACTTAAAACGTCTGTATCCCTTTTGACACACATGTCATAGATTCATCGTCACTGACCTTAGCTGCACCCTCTCTTAACTGTGGTCTACCTGGTGATTTAAAATCAGTTTCTGCCTCCAACAGATAAATGATCAATCAGTCCTCCAAGTAACCCTGACATCCACCTCCAACACCCTAGATTTAGCAGGGGCAGAGAAGGAGTTGAGGAGTTGAGCAAAATTATCAGCTTTTGCTAGAAAACGGAGGTAAACTTTCTCAGCTTTTGAATGTGTTGAAGAGAGCTGTAGACCACACCTGTCAGCTTGCATCTCTGTGTACAGCCGTCTTTGCTGAAAGGTGTTCAATGTCAGTATGGAAGAAACAACCTCAGAAGCCACTCATTTTTTGCATTTAGAATTATTTTTTCAGGGAAGGAAGGCCGCTTGTTTGGTTTTAGTCACGCAACAAATATATATTTCTTCCAACTGGCTTTCAGTATATTTAAGCTGGGTAGCCATAGTCTTGTTTTATTAATTTTTGAATGGCTCTGAAAACCCTTATTCACCTGAGGTTTTATCATTGTAAGCTAACTTAGCTTCTTTTAGGAATTAAATTCCTTTAGGAATTAAAAGACAGTACAGAACTTTCTAAAGATAAATAAACTTACTGAGGTTTGTGAGGAAATTTGCTGGACCAGAACTGACATTCAGTTCCTGATTTGGTGACTGAAATCTTTCCCCTGTAATTCTGCCCTATTCCTAGGGCACAGGAACCTATCAAGAGTTCAAAGCACAGAATGAATGAAACAGAAATCATAGCATGGAGAATCAACCTGAAGATTTCACGGTATAGGCCTGGATTTGGGGTAACAGAACATACAGGATTGATTGTATTTGTCAAGGTTTATGATTCCTTTTGAGAAGAGGCCAATGAATGTTGTAAATGGCTCCACCAAAACTCATTAGTTTTTAAATAGCTCTTCCGTCAGAAGTTATATGAAAATTCAGTATAGTATTTCTAACAGACTACTGATATAAACAGCTATCAGGTGATGTGGCCATTGATTGAATAATTTATCTTTATAAAAATATATTTATAATATTTAAAATACTGTAATTTAAAGAGTCTTAAGCATTAAAATTACAGTAAAACCAAAGAAATAATCACAATCTTCAGTGATTTTACACCCAGATCTATTTTTTAATTTTTTAAATGCATCACAAAATATGTGCAGGATTCCAATCCCATCACCATCTAATAAAATAAAGGGACCCAGAAGAAGGGTCGTCTCCCTGGTGGCTCCTTCTCTTTGGAACATCATTCCCCCAGAGATTAGAATGGCCCCACTCTAATTCCCTTCTGGAAAGCACTGAAGACCTAGTTCTGCCAGTGGGCCTGGGGAACCCAGAGTGGGATGGAGCCCATTAAATGGCTCTTGTGGTTGGCTGTCGCTGGGGTGAGAGGTATGCGGTGGGAGGTGATTTTATTACATTAATTTATTTGATTTTTTATTAGTTTTACTGTTTTTGAATGTGGTTTTTATATTCTGTAAGCCACCTTGAGTCGCCATAGATGACTAGGCGGCAATATAAATTTAATAAATAAAGAAATAAGAGACAATACTGGATTATTTTTTCCCCTCTTGTTTCGATGCCTTGGGACAACATGAAGGCTTAAAGCCATGCTAGAACTAGTAGCTTAAATATACCATAAATATACAAGGTATTTATTGTAAAATGTCATATAACATATTGGAAATTATCAATATCTTTAATGTACGACTATGAATATGTACGACTAAATTCTTTCCCATGTGTACACAGTTGTATATACTATATATATAGTAAAATCCAACATTCAAAATGTCCCATTGAATTGAATAGGGGTTTCCCATTGAAAAGTCTTGGCTCTTTTTCTTACTGCTCTAACAGTTACTTTTGTCATCAGTTCAGAATTTGCCTCCATTCTCTTGAAGGAAAGGAACTTCCTTGTGTCCACTATCACCAAGAAAGGAATCATGGATCCTCCACAATGTTTTTACCTTTCAAACACTCATCCAGAATTGCTCTCTTTTTCAATACAGTGCTACAAACTGGCAAAAGAAGAAAAATATTTAGTCCAAGGAGACCAGCAGCTCATTTATAAAAGGTGGAATCTAATCAAATCTAATTATCATTGGAAATTATTACCATGCCTAAAAGTATGAATGCCTTTTCTCCACAAATTGCTCCCCCATAATCAAGCCATAGAACTATTTCCCTCAATCTTTCATTCGCCTGATATTTATAATTTTAATTCCCATCTAGCATAGACATGGAAATTGTGAGTTCTGATATATTTATATAGAATACATATATTTGATTGACTTAAGAATAATCAAGAACTTGGAATGAACATTCAACAATAAATTATCTGCAAAATTCTGGTTATCTGATGAGACTCACACAAGACATACCTGAATACTGTGCCCAGAATATATCCTGCAAAATTAAAGTATTGACTTAGAAGACCGACCAGTGATAAATTGATTTAGTAATGTATACTGACATGTTTATTGCAATTTTACAGTAAAAAGGAGATATGACTCAGTCAAAAAAGAAAATGAAACTGAACACAACATCTTGCTGTCAGTAATGCAGTCTATTGCTGTAATATAGTATCATGATCAAGAGAAGCCATTGCTCCTCTCTATAGTACATTGGGTCAATCATACCTGGAACATTGCACCCACTTCTGGCCACTGCATTTTTGGGAAGATTTAGACAAACTAGAATATGGTGAGCAGAGGAAAAAGCAACCCAAATGTTATGGGACCTTGAAAGAAAAACTTGTGAGGAAATGTTGAAAGCAACTGGGTTTAAATTAAAGAAAGTAGATTTTGACTGAATGTCAGGAAATCATTCCTTATGGTAAGAGCTATTCCACAATGAAACAGATCGGCTCAAGTGGTGATAGACTTTCACCCAGTGGATGATCTGTGAGATCCCTTCCAACTCTTACATAATGAATAGCAAATATTTCAGACATAACTCTCATAATTAAAAAGAATAATAATCTTGCTCTACTGTATATAGCAAAGAAAATAATTTAAACGGTAGATGGACTCTAAATATGTGACTAACTAGTTGTAGGAACTAGTACATCAAAAGATACATACTGTTTGGATGTTGGATTCAAAGGTTTCGCGGGCCTCCTCATAGACACAGGTTTCCTCTAGACACTCCCGCTCTAGATTACCTTTAAGTAGCTCTTCCATGAACCCCTTGTTAGCTCGTTGTGTGCGCCTCAGCAATGAAAGAGCTTTCTTTTGCTCAAGAAAAACTAGTAAAAACAAAACATCCAGTCAGCGGACCATAAAGACAAAGATTGATTCTTTTTACATCTGTCTCTTCTCTAGCTAGAATTTCCAGAAGTTAAAATTGATCAACATCTAAAGGGACACCGACTGATCGGCTCCAATTTTTCAAATTATAAAAAATGAAATGCCTGAAAAGCAACCTTCTTCTGGAAGTAGAACTCTCATTAATTAATGTATATCAACTTCTCATTCTGATGCTTTCCAAATGTATTGGAACTATAATTTCCAGAATTTCTGTAGCGCATATAAATTGGGAATTGCAGTAACTGTAGCAATAAAATATCTGGAGGACAGCAGTTGAACTACTATATGATCTGAGCCACAACAGGCAGAAGCAAAGTGCACTCTCCAGAATACTAATTCAGGTAAAATTCCAAATGTTTCAGCCAGGTGAGCTAGATCACACCTACTGGAAGAAAGCAATCTAAAAAATATGTCTTGGAAATAGTGCTGGATTTAGACTTGGTGTGGTCCTAAGATATATGAAGCTTGGAGATAAAGGTAAAGATAAAGGAGTCCCTGTGGATTATAGTCTAGTCATTGCTATATAAAATATAAATATAAAGCTTGGAGGCCCCTTGTTAAAAACTTACACTAGAAGGTCTCACAAAGGTGTGTACTTAAAAAGGATCATGGATCATCTCCCCAAAATTGAAAAACATAAATGCCTTTTAATTATTCAATAGCAAGGTGTTTGAAGTGAAAAATACAAATTATTTTCAAGTGAATGTGTTTACTAGTTACATGTTTATCATTTGGCTGGTTTGATCTGTTTTATAGATTATAATCTCTCTCACAGTTTATAGTGAATATAAAAAGACACATAAAATTCTAAGAGAGAGAAAGAGAGAGAGAGAGAGAAAGAAAGAAAGAAAGAAATTCTGAAACTTTTGAGGCCCTGTGGATTGTGAGGCTCTAAAGTGTAGTTTATGCATAAATCTGGCACTGCCTGGGATATCAAAAAGACCTCCAGCTTCACAACTCTGTGTCTTTTTCTCCCTAGAGCCCCTAAGCATTGATTTAAAATTAAATGCACAGCTTTTTACCAGTCTCACTATCCTTGATCAACATGCAGCACAGAAAATTATGTGAGATTACCTGATAGATTACCATTCTTTAATTCAGCAATTATTTTGCATCTCGCTGTTTTTCTTTTACTATGCTTTCCTATTCTCTTTCAGTTTTTTACTTTGTTGTTTGTTCTTTCCTATCAGTTTTCTTTTTCATTGACTAGTTACAAACAGTTTAGGAAATAGTTTGCAAAGAGGAAGATTTTGCTCATGCTGGAAGTGTTCAAAATTGCTCTCTAAAAGAAATCTCATGGTAGTGTTATTATTTTTAATAACCATAATAAAATATGACTGTATAAAGCAAATCTTTGTGAACTTATGATGGCAGAAACACATTTTCCTCATAATATAAAGTCAAAGTTTAGTCAAAATGTATGTGTTTCCTTTTCTTTTTCTTCTTTTCTTTCTTCCTATCTGTAGAGAAAAAACTTATTTACTTGCCCTCACATCATGACTGCCACCGTGATGGCAAAGTTGGCTGTCTATTTATCTAACCTTTGTAGTTCTCTCCTAATGCAACTTGCTGGGACATTTGTTTTCTCTTTTCCAAATCCAGATATCAAAACCTCCAAATCATCTTCAGGAACAGGCTCTGGAGAATGTTAAGACAAAAATGGCTATCTAAGTAATAAAAAAGGAGGAAAAGGGACAGCCTAGGTAGAAATACTAGAGACACAATGAAGAGGAATTTAAGAACTAAGGAATGTATTACAGCTGAAGCGTGGCAGGCTAAAATCTGTGCTGTTGTCACCTAAAAGCAGTTAGAAAAAGCTTGGACATGATTATCCTCCCTTATATTCAATGGCACATGTCCAGATTAGGCTTTTATTATGCAAAGAGCCACATTACTGCAAAGATTTATGCCAGGGATCTGGGATTTCTTCTTCTTTTGTGTTTTCCCCACCACCTTTCCTGACTTTTTAAGAAACTAAAATCCACTAAGAAAAGAAAGATGGCATATCTGCCTAGAAACACCAATCCACAAACTCCTCAAAGATCAGAGAATGTTTGAATCTTTGATAAAGTATAAAGAAGAGCTTTTCTATCAAGATAAGAAAGAACTGCAATCAGAAAGAACTGATTAAGGGAGCTCCTTTCCTGTCTATATCACAAAACAAACACAGAAAACTGCAAACAGCTTCATCTGATGCGACTCTTGAGTATTCTTAAAATATACACACCCAAATTAAAAAGTAAAAAAAGAACAACTTAGCTAAAAATCTCAAAAATAGCTGTTTTCCTCGCTTTCCTTCGTAAATTTTCCCCAATATTTTTCTGCCCTTCTCTTGGGAGTCGTAGGAAGCACTATGGATTTATTTCCACAGTTGCGGTATCTACTGCCTGCCATAGTCACTGTGCCTGGCATTCTTTAGAAAGGTGTTGCTGCTTCTTATATGATAAAGGATTCCTGGATGCTCGATCTTCTAGCTTTTCTGTCACATATAGGACAATCCCAGAATAAACCCTGAGATTTGCTGTCCTATCTGAGAAACATAGTTATAGCTTCCTCTGTGCTTCCTCTGAAATCTCACTAATGTCTAAACTGCTCATTCTCCAGATCACAGACTGTTTATTTCTAAAAGATTAACCTGGCAAATCTTTTTCAACTTCTCCCTCTTCCTCCCTGTTTTCAATCCCTTACCGCTGTTGCCCAGTGTGAGCTGAAAGAAGGTGGCAAGGAGAAGAGTCCTCAGCATTCTGGTTTTGTTCTGCCCCATCTTGGATGCTTCTAAACACAGAAGAACTGCAAATGAAGTGGATGAAGAAATGTTGCAGCCTAGCCTGGGTTAATGTTGAACCAGAATGAAGAAACAGGAAGCTAGGTCATAATGTGTCAGGGATGATAATGCCAAGGAAGGAATCCCCTCCTGGCTTCTTCTCTCCCTGTCTTCAATGAACTTTTACTTTCTCTAAACTTATTGACACATGCAATCGATAAATAAGAAAGACCCCAGGAACACATTTAGTGGACTCAGGACACCAGATATAAGTGGAGGACTGATCTTGTACTTCATGAAATTAACATGAAGGCTCTTTGAAGCAAAAGACATCTGACTCTCCTGGCTTAAAATAAGGGAATATGAAAAGGCAATGAAAGAACTGTACCATACCTTTAGTACCAACTGTATGAACATAAAAGCCAAAGCCATGTGAAATTTTGATTGATTGGCTGATGGGGGTTCAACCATGGGGGTGAATATGGCACAAATGGAGATTCACCAGATGAATGATATTGTTACACTATTGTCAGAAATTAATGAAAAGTTTTTGGATCAATAGAAAAACTCAGGCTCAGCTTTGCTATCCCTTGAACTTTGCAGACTAGGACTACAGAGCTTTCAGCAAAAAGATGTACTTGAATCCAGGTGGGAAAGTCCATCTCAGATCCTGACCACTGCCACCACCATTTAGCGTCAAGCTCTACCAGCATGGATTCATGCATCATATACTAAACTAGTTCCATTTCCATTGATAAATGCCCAACCCCAATAACAACACAGTTGCTTGAAAATTATCTCTGCAGGGTCCACCAAGCAGACTGGAATTCTAAAGTCACTTCCCGTGTGCATCTCAGAAATATATACACATGTTCCCAGAGGTTCGCTTTCTAGCAATGATTTTTCTTTCACAGCAAATCTGGTATATACATTTAGCACATAGGTGGGGGGAAAGGAGAAAGAGAGAATTTGCCTCAGTATGTGAAGAATCTAATGCTAACTGGGGAAGAAACACAGTTACTTACCTGTAAAATTAACTTTGCCCCCCTGGATTTAGTTCTCTCTCAATATACCTTCAGCTATCATATTTGCAATAACTACAATACCTCTATAGGATCCTTGGTGCTCTCTTGGTTTTGTTGTTTTCTTGCAGACATTTCATTATCAAACTAGATAATATAATCAGTGCCAGTATGGAATTGGATTTTCTCTCATTTTATATACTAGTGCATTGCCGTGTCAGTATTGGTGGAAATAGCCTTGGTGGTTCCTTGATTGGGTTATTGTCTGTTAGCTTATTTGTCTGAGTTGGTAGTTCCTTTATTGGGATATTGTTTGCTCCTTGATGGTCTAATATTAACCTTGGTGTTAATCTCTACTCACAGGGCTGTTGATTGCTAGTGGGGAGGTACTTTAGTCTTTTTGTTTCCTTATGGGCTTCTTGATTGTCTCCTTTGGTATGTACGTGTTTATCTCTATGTGCCTGTTGGTCTGGATAATGTTACATAGATGCCTTATTATCTACCATTTGTTATAGCACTGAAGCACTGCACCCTGTTGCCATACCATTTTAGGAGAACAATTGTCAAACCCAAAGATGGCCATTTTATTTCCCATTGTGTAGAGAAGCTGTTGCTGTAAAGGAACAGTTAGTCAGATACCTGAGGATGTGGCAAACAACTCCAAAACTTCATAGATTTGGTAGAAGGTAAAGGATGGGTTTCCACAGTAAATGGGTAAGAAAGTTTGTTCTTTTAGATACAAGATTTTTATTTTTCTTGTCGTTGGAACATGTATTTTTTATGCATGTGCATATGTATATAGTAATGATCTCTGTTTACTGAATATGAATTGAATATAGTTCTGAGAAGACTATGAAATTTATTCATGAATAAACTAGAACATAGACATTTTAGCATTAAAATGAAACCAAACTGTCCCACGAAGTCTTTTTATGAATTGTTGTATACGTTTAATAATCTGACTTTCAAGAATGTGGGATCTTGTTTATCAACTTCAAGGATTAACAGGAGGTAGAAATTGGTTCATGTATTGATAAGATGAACATTTTAATAAAGGCATATTTGAAGTTTGGCTGAATGTTGAATATACAAAAATCTTAGAAGGCATATCTAAAAAGAGGCAAAGGATGTCTTTTTGCTTGCAAGCTGAGATAAACATTTACTCTGTTACAAATTTGACTTAAGGGTTTATTTCTTTTCTGTTTTGCAGAAAACAGGGTACTTTCCAGGGTAGTCTGCAGTGCATCATATTTCCTGTGATTTCTGATCCAGACCCTGCTTAACTTTCAAGCTTAGATAAATTCAGCCAGGTACTACCAGGTGCAAGAGGTTCTAGATTCTTGTGGCCAAAGCAAAATCATTGAGTGGGACTAGACAGCAGACAGAAAACATGCCATGTCAGGTCATATGACTCCTACTGCCATTAGTGCACTAATAGCCAATGATAGGTAGATAACTCATTGGTTTTGTAATCAGTCAATCAAACAAACTGTTGTAAAAACATTTGCTATTGTGCTAGGATGCCTACTCTGTATGTAAGCATTCCCTTGTCTGCCAATTAGCATATTATCAAAGAGTGTAGAAGAGAACAGAGGTGGTCAGAAAGAAAATATATGGGAAAAAATAATTTAGTCTGGGAAAACAGAAGGTATGAAAAGGCTTAGGATTTTAGGTTTAGGAAGGAAGGAGAAACCCTCACAGGTTTTTCAAGATTCTATTATTACAACTTACAGCAATAAAGTAATCCTAGTATTTCTTGTGAAATTTATTTCCTGATTTTATCTCAAAAGGAATAAAAGGGATTGAGGAGGAATTATAGATTCTTTATACTGTTCTCTTCCATTGCAACCTGGGAAAACTGTTCTGTTAAATTGAAGTAAAATGTATGTATGAAGGAATCTTTGGGTTGACTAAGGGTTGAGATTTAGGCAAACACATTCATGGGTCTTGACTATATCAACTATGTACTGAAAATTATTCCAACAATCCATACAGCACTCCTACCAGACTTATTTTACACACACACACACACACACACACACACACATCCACTTTTCATTGTTAAAAACAATCCCAAAGAGGATGGGTAAAGTTGTTTCAACTCTATTTCTAATTTTGAATAATAATTTATTTTTATTTTATTTATTTATTTATTTGTCAAACACAACAGTATATATAAGTATAAGCATGAAATAATCATACAAACTGGATACAATCAAAGGGAAAATAAGAAAGGAACAGTAGGCACGCTGGAATGGGGTGAGGTCAATAGTAGATGGTCTTTGGTTAAAGCTTTGGGGATTTTGGGAAGAGACCACAGAGTCAGGTAGTACATTCCAGGCATTAACAACTCGTTACTGAAGTCATATTTTCTACAATCAAGATTGGAGCGGTTCATATTCATTATGAATATGAATCATGAATAATTGAATAATTGTATAAATTTATCCTTAAAGCTGCTCAGCAAAGTGACCCTAAAGTGACCCCATTGGTTGTCTGACAATTTAAAGCTCTTTTTTACATGACAAGATCTTATCAGTTTGAATATGTAGTCACCAGGAATTGAGCTTCACTTAGGAGAGTTTTTAATCTTCACTGTAGATGATGAAGTTATTTTTATCTCCCTCTCTGCTGCTTCTAATAGACAAGACTTCATAGCTTTACTAGGAAATAGTGCCGGCACTGCCATTATCTCAACAGATCCAGCCTACCTATTAAAATTAAAGCCTAACCATTGAATTATTTTGGATAAGGAAAAAACTAACAACATTTAATCCATCATTTTGGATAAAGAAATAAAACCTGGGGTCTTTTAGTTCTTTTGAGCTACAACTGCCACAACTTCTTAATATTCTCTGAGTTGGCTGGACTGATGCGATCGTAAGCTTAAAACATTTGGAAGGAACTAACTTTATTTAAAAATTCAGACTCTGAATATTCCAAAGTGATACAAAATATAATTTATTTAAGCTTTTCCTATTCTTATCTGAGACAAAAAATAAATGCTGGCGATGAATTACCAACCCCAGTAGCTTGCTTCTTTCTGTCTGTCTTTTTCACAAATGGGTTAATATCTGTTATCTCTACTGGAGGTTAGCAAATATTAGCATTAGGTCAGCTGGGAACAACTCTTTGGCCACTTGTACAAAGAGCAATTACACAGTCCCCTCCTCTGGTTGAGAACAGGATTTGAGGAGTAGAGAATCAACACTCATTACACAGGAGAGAGGATTGAGAAATTTCCAAGCTAGGACCTGGGTTATGGATTTTATATGACTGCACTGAAGACTGCAAGATTAGATGTATCACTTTAGCAATACTTGGGGGGGACGGGGGAAGCAATCAGACAGATCACATTTCTAACAATGGTAGATTCTTCTGTTGCCTAAATAGTCATGGCTACCTTTTAAGCCCATGATCCTCCTCACCAGGCACAATATATCTTGAACAAGATGGTGTAGATTCATAGGATAATTGGAGAGCACATGGGAGGCCCTTCTATACCTGCCAGCCAGGAAGGAAATTAGCAGCCTTTATACAAATTAACAACTATCAGTGTAGGGAACAAATGAACTTTGAATAGAGAGAGCTTGATTTATACATTGTCCTATACTATAGGAATCCCCTAATGATGGTTCACCCAATACAAGTTTAATAAATTGTTATATCAGGTAAAACATAATTCAGCATCACTCTTCTTACTTTAGGACCATAAATCAAAATAAGTTACAGTATGTAATGGGATAGGAAAAGGCTGACTTTTGGCTGCTGCTTTTAAATGTCAGGTCAGTTTGTAATAAGGCCTCCCTAATTTGAGATTTAAATGTTAATGAGAGGATGGACCTGCATGTATTACTGAGACCTGACTGGGCTTGGAAATGTGGTGGCTGCCCTTTCCGAGATATGCCCACCTGGGTTTGCGGTGTAGCATCAGCCAAGACACCAGAGCAAGAGTTGAGGTGTGGTGATTGTCATCCAGGAATCACTTTTCGTCTTCAGGAGTGCTGCACCACAGGTCACCAGTTGTGAGACTCTGTTCATTAAGTTGGGTTCTAAGGATCAGTTGGGTTTGTTACTGTTGCACCAATCTCCCTCTCTAAGCTTCTTGACTTATCTCTGGGTTGACAGTGGGGTTCCCAAGATTCATGGTCTTGGGGGATTTTAATCTACCTTCTCAGTGAGGTTTGAGGTGGCCCAGAGGTTTATGGCCACCATGATGGCCATGGGCTTATCTTAAATCATCCAGAGCCTGACAAAAGACAGTGGTCACACATCAGATGTGGTGTTACTCTCGCAAAGTGCTGTGATCTGAAATCAGCAATTTTTTTTGTGTTCCCCGTGTCATGGTCACATTATGCCCTGATACCATAGGATTCTGTAGTGCCACCGTCTTCTGCAGCTCCGTTAGATTGGTTAGCCCCCCCTCCCCCCATGACTGATGGAACCTGATGGGTTTCAGAGGGAGCTGGGAGTTGTTATTGCATCCATTTCAAGCCTTTGTTGCCACTTGGAATAAACTAAGGTGGCCAACTTTTTTACAATGAGAAGGAGGACAAAATTAATTGAAGAAAAAAGATAGTAAATAAAAGAAACATTTTATTCATTGCAACAATAATACAGAATACACTATAATATGATAAATGCATAATAAAAAGATTTGTAACAATAACATTTTATATTGTAATTATGCTTACATGCCTATTATTATTTAAATGAGTACTTTTCCATTGAATAAACAAACTTGTAAATAAAATTATACATATTTGGAAATTATTAAATAGATAATGAATTAATAAAACTTGAATTATTGTGCTCACCTGTGTATGATCGAATATTCACTGAGAAAGAAGTGAGTCTAATGAGTGCGTGTGTGCTGTGTTGTGTTTTGGTAAGAAGTAAACAAAGCCACTTGCGTGCAGGGCACTCTTGCATGTGGCACACTCTCTCAAAACAATTCTCCTGTGTGGAGCACATGCGTCTCACAATCGTGTCACTGACCGAGCCTTGGAAAATTGTCATACAAATGCGTCACATCACATGCAATGGATCGGATCGGCATCGATCGAATAGGGAGATTTGCAGATTAGTCTTCAAATATTGAAAAGGAAGACATGTAGGAGGACACTTTTTGAGAGAGGACAGAACTTACAAAAGAAGGACTATCCTCCCTAAAGGAGGAAGATTGGTCACCTTAAATAAATGGGCAGGTGAGGCTTTAAATCAGATTGCACCTATATGATCTCTCCTGTCTCGTGGGTGGATTTGGCATTTTCCATGGCTCATGGTAGATGAAATGACAGAAGAAACATTTCTAGAGAATTGCTGGCATTCTACAAGGGAAAAAGGGGCGTGCATAAGAGCACAAAATGCTTACCGTTCCTGTCCTATTATTCCCTTCATTATATCAAATTAACATAGCTGTTGCATACTTTTACTTATATATATATATATTTCATTCATGATGTGTTGTTTTTATCTATGACAATGTTTGTGTATACTGTTGTGACAAAATAAAATAATAATAAAAAAACTTGACTGGACACAGGTTAGAGCTGCTATTAAGGCCTACCTTGTGGTGGTAAGGATCAGTACTTCTCTTTATTGCTATCCTGTGGCTGTTTCAGGTGACAAGTTGCCTTCTTAGCTAGAGAGGGCTCAGAGGACCCCCTGCACAGGCATGTGAAGAATTTGTTCAACAATGGTTAGACATTTGCTCACATTTGCTGGCCTGGTTGCTAATCCAGAGATGTTTGGAATGGTTTGAACCTGTTGAGCCTGATGAAGTGGACAGAGTCTTTAGGTGAACTCAGGCGAACAAGTGAACTCAGCCACCTGTTCTTTAGATTTTGCCACCCCCACCCCACTCTGGCTTGTTAAAATAGCCCAGAGGTGTTGCATGAATGGATTCTGGCGGTGGTAAATTTTTCAAGTCAGGGAGTTATTTATCACTATCTCTTCATTCGCCTCCTCCTCAAAAAGCCATTGCTGAACCCCACTATGCCCAGTACCCCACTAGATGCCCAGTATCTAACCGGCTTTTTTAGAAAACTGGTTGAGAAGATGGTTTCATAATAGCGTCAGAGAACTCGGGATGAAACAGATTATCTGGATTCTAACTCATAAAAATATGAGATCCAAAGGTTTCTAGTTTATTTGCAGACAATTTCATTTTTTCAGAAACCTGAAGAAACAAGTTCAATTAACTGGACCAAATCTTGACCAAAAGAAAAAAGAAAACTAGAGCAACATGTGATGTTGAAGTTCAAAACTTTAAGAAAAGCAAATTATGTATAGTGTTTAATGAATTTAGGTCAAAACTGAGCAACAACCATAGCTGAAAATCCTTAAAAGTAAACAAGCTCAAGAGACATGGGAAATAAACAAATACCAGTAATCCCCATAAGGAAAATTGGGAAAAAAATCAGTCTGTCCAGATCAGGGCTGTCAAACTCCTGGCCCATGGGCCAGATATGTCACACACTAGCTACGCCCACACCCGGTTTAGTGAAGGGGAAAAAAGTCCTGATACATCATGTGATGCTGCCATGACAACGTGAGTTTAAAACCCCTGGTCTAGATGAACAGTAGGTTCACTGATAGGCTAAGAAAGAAGATGTAAAGAAAAAGTAAGTAGGGGTTAGCGAGGCGTACAAGTTATAGTCCAAGCTTTAGGATGGAGCTGGGATCTAAAACTCAAATAATAAAATGAGATTAGTGAGAATGCAAAATATAATAATGGGGAGTACATCAGAAATGAAAAAAGAATCAAGGCGGCTACTCATTTTTTGCATGGGAAAGTAATAAAAGGATATAGGGAGAGGATGGGATTATTTTACAACTTTGTCTCTCCACTTGATTGAAGAAATGGGAAAGGGGGATAAAATTCAGGACTGAGAAAGTTAGAGTAAGAATCTACTTGCTACCTTAAATGAATTTAAGATTCCAAGGTCAAGGTTAAATCCCACAGTGGTGAAGGAACTGGTTGAAGTAATCTAGAATCTACTATACCACTTAAAGACTCCTGGAGAACAGGAAGAGGTTTGAAGATAGAGAAAGATAAACAGAATTGTATTATTCAAAAAGAGAAAGGAAGACTCAGTAAATGACAAACTAGCTGATTTAACTTCTGTAATTTGGCAAAATACTTAACAGAATGTCTAAAGGCCCTCAGAATTTTTTTTTATTAGAAGCTGGTGTCAACAACATGTCATACAAGTTATACAATTATATCACCTAAAACAGCTCCTTCATACAGCTTGCATTCTTACCAACATTCTCTGTAAAAATTAGAAAGTCTGTAGTAAATCCTAGCAGACCCTTATGTGCAAAGCTGATCAATAACATTATCAATTAAAAAGCAATGATCAGAAATGCCCCCATATCTGTAAGCAAGCACCACTTAGTACTTCAGATCAGCAAATGAATGAGATACCTCAATGTGACTTGTTACTAAGCTCAAAGAGCAAGTTGGATACCAAAGCAAAGAAGGAAGACAGATGTTTTGACTCATGCAAGGAGTCGCTAAATTCACTAAGGTCACTTACAGCTGTGTCAATATTTGTCGCATGCAAAATGTTGGACCAGGTCCTGGAACAGCTAAAAATACAGACCAGCTACTCTACATTGGAGTTCTAAATCTTATTGCCTCAGAGATCCACAACAGTTTATAGCACAGACTTCATGTAATGCTTACAACAGTGGGAAGTCAGTAATTTTCAGAGACAATTTTTAAAAAGATAAAACGTCAGGTATGTGGAGGACGTTTTTGAAAGTGTTTAGTAACAAAGCACCTGCTTAATAGGAAGTAAGCTGATGCTATTGTCCTCTACTACTATTCTACTTTCCCAGAGTGCTTTAACTACATTAGATTACTTCTGTGTTGTTGTATGGTCAGATACACATACTCCTAAAGAACTAGAATACAACCCATGTAAGAATGTCTGCAGGATATACGTGGGCCCTTGAAGCATTATTGGAAATAAAGATTACAACTGACATTTGGACTTTGCTTCCCAGCATACATTTTTTAAATGAAAAGAATCATGTGGTAAGTATATGACAAAATGCCACAGTAACCTGCAACATCATCTGTAAACTGCAACACTGTGATAGCACAGCTAACTAGAAAACAGTTCACCAAATTAAAACAATTTACCATATTCCAGATACCGTATATCCATTAACAAATAAAAACAAATATATTCAACTAGTTTTTTATGAGGAAACCATTGTTAGAAATGGAGGGTTCAGCATCAAGTAAGATAACATGTCAAAGTATCTGCTCTGTGTCAGGTTACTAAGTAGCGCACTTTTGTTAGGCTTTGTTTTTCTTTATAAAATAGGCAACACTGAACTTTCTTATCTATACTTTATTAAAGGTAGAACTGTGGATTTGAAGAGTTGTAAGAAACTAGCTGAATACCCGTGCTCCGCTATGAAACTATGTGAATGGGCTTGATAAATCAACACTTACAGCTTGAAAATTAATGAGTAGTTATGATAGGCCTCTCTCCACCCCTTCTCTCCCTCAGCCTTGCCCCACAGAAGCCTATCCTATCCTATGCCCCCTTTCTCCCTCAGCCTTCCCCACAGAAACATCTCCTATCCTATCCCCTGCTTGCTGCTTTGAAAGTAAAACTGAAACTGAAACACCTCTCCTCTGCTTGTGTTTTGCATTTGGAACAGATTTCTTTTCAGGTGTGGAGGGGGAGTAGAACTTCTTAGCATCAGAGCGTGTTAATAATAATGTAGGAAATTCTAATGCCCTGATGGTCATTTGGAAAAATCCTTTCTTAGTGAGCACCTAGAAGCCAAGAGGAACATATGTGGCAAATTTCAAGTTTGTATGCTTTATGGTTCTGGAGATTTTGTGATGATGCATGAGTGGCATTTCGCTTTTATATATATAGATATGTTTTGTGCACACAATAGCTTTGTTTTGACATATCTATTGTTCAACTGTACCATTTTAGGTAATAACCAAGAGACCAAAATGCTACCTTGCAGAAAAGAATAACTACAAATATTATCCCTATATAAATATTGTAGGAAAATATTTTATATACTGTATAAAATACTGTAGCTTCTTAATATGAATCAAGATAAGTAACGAGCACAACCTGATTCTTAAAAGCAAGGATCATTTAAGAAAGTACAGGAAGAAACAGATCCGGCAACTAAATTGATTACTTTTAATTTTAACCTTGGAAACAAGATTTCTAAGTCATTGAATATGAGTGTTTTTCTAACTGATCTCTGTCTCATAAATATGCTGCAAAACCCAAGTGGAAAGAGATATTTTTTTTTATTTGCCTCTCTGGGCCCAAACAAATATGTTTACCTTATTATTAAATAGACCCTCTGTTTTGTAGTATATAAATTATGTTACAATGTCTATGGAGATTCTCAGTCACCCAGGTCATGGCTGTCCCAAAGGTGCTTTTTCAAGAGGCAATTGGACTTGTTGTCCCTTGTCTGGTTTTTCTTTGAAGATGTTTCGCTTCTCATCCAAAAAGCTTCTTCAGCTTCTGATTGGATGATGGGGAATGGAAGGATTTCATCTGTTACCTCTTGAAAAAGCACCTTTGGGATATAGACTGTAAGGCCTCTATTGCTTACTTGGATTTATTAAATAAAGAAAAAAAACCCCAAATTCTTCTTATGGGGGAGAACGAAGAAAGTTTAGAATATATTGAAATATCAATAGTTAGAGATATTAAGAGTTTCACCACACTGAATAATGAGACTTGGCAAAGACTGTTTTATTAATTTCAATATTTACTTGATCTCAAAAAGAAATATTTTGTCTACATCACAACTACCAGGATATATAATTCTCAGCAAGACTTCGATGATTTAATTTAGCCTGTCCAACATCATATATGACCCTGCAGAAGTTGTATGCCCTTATCAATCACATGATTTAGCTAGTCAATGGACTGATTGCTCTCAGAGCCACATTAAACATTTCATGTGGAGGGATATAACCAAGTTATTCAAACTATTTAACTGAACCACTTGATCAATGCTTGTCTGCATTACCACTGTATTTTTTTTAAGAACTGCAAATAGATACAAACAGTCCTCGCTCAATTTAAACCAATATTGACTGTGCGTAAAAGGTTAGTTAGTGAACATTTTTAATAAATAACTTCTGATCTATTCATTGAGCCTAGTATCCAACTCAATCATAAAGGCTCTTGGCCCTGATATTGATAATTCAGCAAAATTTGAAGTTATATGCAGATAGTCCTCCATTTATGGCTATGGACACAACTTCCAACTATAAAGGGCAGGCTTCATTCTTCTTCTTGTGCTATATCTGTCATTGGACATTGGCAATCATGTTGGCGATCCTATTTTTATCAACAGCCACATGAAAAAGTGCCTGTCAGCGTTCCAGAAAAAGCCATATTAGGCCGGAAGCTTCCGTGCTGCCAGTGCTGCTGAGAGTTGTCCAAACCAGTCCCTTGGATTTTGCAGCCATGATGCTTCATTACAATTGTAAATTGAGGACTAACTGTACCTGCACTTCTCTGGCATTCTGTGCTTTTAAGACATCATGTTGCCCTTTCACAATTATAGAAAAAGCAAATTGTTTGTTGCTTGTTTGTTGTTGCCAGGGTGGGGTGGGGTGGTGGATTATTGTTTTTACTTTTTGTATATTGGATTTTTAATTTTTAGAGTCACTGAAAGTGAACGGGCGGCTGTATCAATTCTCTAAATAAATAAAATACATAAATTCCAGATAATCCAAAATAAACACAATGCTCAGCTTCCCAATTCTACCTCAGTGACTTCTGCCACAGCACTAAAACCAACACCCTCTTGAAGAATAAACATGTTACTGGGAGAAGCCTGCTCCTGCACAATGATGCATCCTCCCTCAGCAATCTCAATGACATCTTTGTGCTGAGTAGAGCGCTCTTGTGCTGCATTGTACTTAGTGTTAGAGACGAGGACTTCTGCTTTCCTGCCAGGCTCTGCCCCATTCAGTGTGTGTACTACCAACACAGCAGACTGCTCTGAAATGGCAGTATCCTTAAGATGTTTAATGTCAGATTTGGATGAATCCTTGACTATATTGTCTTTGTGCTCAAGCTTATGGCACTGAAGTTTCTGAGGGAGGCTGTAGCCTATGCCACAAATGTTACTCTGATGGGGCTTGTCATCATGATGGGCTTTCTGATGACGTCGGAGTTTTGTTGCTAAAGGATAGGATTTGGGACAAAGATGGCAGCGGAAAGGCCTCTCGCCTGTATGTAGGCGTTCATGAGCTCGCAATGTGTGGGGATCACGCAGTGCTTTCCCACATACTGTACACAGTTAAGCCTCACCTGTGTGGGAAATCAGATGACGGAGCAGCTCAGGACACTGTGGGAAGGCATCTCCACAGAAATGGCAGTGGAAAGGACGCTCCCCTGTATGTAACCTAAGATGCCCATGTAGATTGCCTTGCTGACGGAATGATTTGGGACAGTAGGGACAAGTATAAGGGCGTTCCCCTGTGTGCAGGCGCATGTGGTTCCGCAGTGATCCTGGATTGGCCAGGTGCCGTCCACATATCACACACTGGTAGGCAGAAGAAGTAGAGCTTGGCTGTTTAACTTGATGTGTCTTGCAATGGATACGAAGGCAAGGTCGACGGGCAAATGATTTTCCACAATCTGGACAGACATAGGGACGCTGGCCTGTATGCAGTACCTGATGTTCTTGAAGATCACGCTTGGTGCCGTATGTTTTATGACACTGTGAGCAGGGAAAAGGCCGTATCCCACTGTGGCCCAACACATGCGCTCGGAAACTCTCTTCTGAACTATAGCTCTTGCCACATTCTGTGCACAAGAATGGTTTGTGATCAGTGTGCACAAAATGATGTTTTTTCAGGTGGCAAAGCTGAAGGAAGGCTTTCCCACACTCTTTACACCTGTGCCGTCTTTTAGTGCTTGGTTCTGTGCGAGCAGAATCATCAGGCTTGTATCTATGTGACTGTTCCTCTTGTCTAGGATTCTCTTTGGGTGTACTTGGAAGAGATCCATTCGGGATTCTTTCAGCACAAGATTCTTTCCTTAATGGCTCTACATTATCAGTCAAAACGGCACTGATACAAACTGCACTGCATGGTGTTGGGTTTGAACAGGTTTCAGCCAATGTTGCATCTGACTTTATCTCAGCCATCTGCTCTTCCTGAGAATCCTCTTTGCCGTCATCATCCTTGGAAACAGGATGTGTGTTTGAAAGTTTATTATTTCTACACTTTATATTGGTATTCCATTGTTTAGTTTGCAAGGAAGAAGTTCTACTGCTTTTCCTGAGATTGACATCTAATCCAAGAATCTGTTCCATCTGTAGCTTCTTATTCACCATAGAAACACAACGGGCTCTGTCCTTCAACTCTGCAAACTTGGAAATACCAGGAATACCTGAAGAATTGAATCAGGAACTGTTAGCTCTTTTAATAAAACATCAACTAGTTATAGTCACTTTATAGTAAAACTTATTAATTCCATACCTTATCATACTTTAAGCCTTTGGAAATATTTGACAAACTAAAGTAGTAGTCACAAATTGACAAAATAGTTATCAATTGATCAAATTGTAGTTTTGAGAACTACAACAACAAGGGCATTTTATTTGAAATATAAATATCCTATAGTCACTGTTTAGCAATGTCATTGGACATTGACTATTGATAGTTATGACGGTGATGAAGGAGTAACTTTGCAACCAACCTCACATTTACAACCTTTGCAAATCTGTAAAGCAAAGGAAAGCTGAAGTAAAATCATAAATGTAGTTGCAGTTTCACCTAGTGATCACTTCACTTAACACTTGAATTGCCTGTTCCAATTGGGGTAGCTAAAAGAGGATTCCCTGTATTTTAAGGCTTGTACATACTTTGAGTTTCTACATAAAGTATGTTGCAATACGTATACAGATTAGAGAGAGAATAACTCTTCTAAAAGGATTAAAATGATTTAATATTTTCATTTCATTTCATACTAAAACCTTTGGCAGTGATGGCTAACCTTTTTGCCATCGTGTGCCAGGAGCAGGAGAGGGTCGTGCGCACGTGTGCCCACACCCATAATTCTATGGGCCCTGCCACTGCACATATGACCCCCCCACTCTTGGCATGCGATGGCACGGTGGGCCCTGTAGGCCTGTTTTTCTCTCTTCCCCAGGCTCCAGAACCTTTCTAGAAGCTTGGGGAGGGCGAAAATGGCCTTCCCCATCCCCCCGGAGTCCAGAAACGGCCCGTTTGCCAACTTCCGGTGGGACTGGAACAGTGGTGGGATTCAGCCAGTTCGCACCACTTCGGGAGAACCGGTTGTTAACTTTCTGAGCAGTTTGGCAAACTGGTCATTGGAAGAAATCATTAGGGCAGAGAACCGGTTGTTGAATTACTTGAATCCCACCACTGGACTGGAAGGCCTATTTTTTGCTGTTCTCCAGGCTCTGGAGCCCTTCTAGGAGCCTGGGGAGGGTGAAAATGGCTTTCCCAACCTCCCCCAGAAACGGCCCATTTGCCGACTTTCGGTTTCACAGGAAGTTGGCAAACGGGCTGTTTCTGGCCTCCGGGGGAAGGGGAAGGCTGTTTTTGCTCTCCCCAAGCTCCTAGAAAGGCTCTGGAGCCTGATGAGAGAGAAAAATGGGCCTTCTCCACCAGCCCCCAAGGCCCTCCGGAGGCAGGGAACAGCCTGTTTCCCTATTTCCGGTGGGCCCAGAAGGCCCAAAAATCAGCTGGCCGGTGGGAGCATGTGTGCCGGAGATGAGCTCACGTACCACCTGTGGCACGCATGCCATAGGTTTGTCATCATGGACCTATGGGAAAATCTTTGATTAAGAAAATTTTCTAAATATTCATTGAACAATTGCTAGGTTTTGGAACAAAATGCAGCAGCTATAATAATATAAACCACAGGTTTGTAGATTTAAAAAAAAATGTCTTAGTGTTTTTTTGCAAGTGTAGGACCTGCTTTCTTCTGTTCAACCGAGTGTTGATCCATTTGGCTGTGATAAGAATTTACCAACCAGTCTGCCACCTGAGCTTGATATCATGGATTGAGACAGAGGGGCTGGACCAAAGTCACTCGGCCAGCTTTCATGACTAAAAGCAGGACTAGATTTCACATTCTGCTGGTTTCTAGCCTGGTGCCCTAACTACTGGACCAAAGTAGCTTTGCTTTGTAGTATAATTGTACAGTCAGATATTTTACATAATATATTCTACGTTATAGTAAAATACTTCATGAATTATAGCAGCATAATAAATTGCTGCTTATCCAACTGTGTTGGCCAGAATTACTGAATTAAATTCAGTAAGGAAGACTAGCATGACTTCTACTCAGCAGGTCTATCTGCTTAGCAGTCCTAGACAAAGTATAAATATTCTCAGACTCAGTTCCCAATCTCTGAAACTGAGATACTGAATGGAAAAACACTGTGCTTTGAAATTACTAGTGAAAATTAAAGAATAATAACTAGGAAAGCTTATTTGCAAATGATTCTTTTGTGGGCTTCACAAAAGAGTACCATTTGTAAAATAAATAAAAATATAGAAAATGGAGCATTCAGCTTGAAAGGTTTATCAGATTTTCATTTAAATATTTTCAATAATCTTAGTTTGTTCAAAAATATGGGACAACTCAAGAATCTACCTTATAAAATTATATTGAATAGAAAAACAGAGTTGGACGGGACCTTGGAGGTCTTCTAGTCCAATGTTAATATTGGTAACTTACCAACATTATTTACATAGATCAAGGCCATACAACAACTCAAAAGTGGCACTTTTTCAAAACTTCCTGTGAATAGAATGTGATAATGAATTCTTTACTTAAAGATCTCAGATCTTTACTTTAAGATCTTGTTATCAGAAATAAAGTCATTTTTACAGCCAGTTGTCGACTTACAACCAGTTGTTTAGACTCTTTGCAGTCATGACACCCTTGGGAGGACACTTCATGACCCATAAAGCACTTCTGGCTGTTTTAAAATATCATCCTGGCCTAGCCAGGTCACCTGATGCCACTTGAAAACCTGTTTAAGTGCTCTGCAACCATGTAATTGCCGTTTACAACCTCTTCTATAAACTTCTTCAGAAAGTTAATCAGGAAATGGGCAGGGGAATTGTGGAAGGGATGTTGGATTTGAAGTCCATTTCCTCAGCATGGCAAGGCATTTTCCTACCATCCCCACACCCCCCCTCCGTGCAGAACTGGGGTTCACTAGCATATCTGCTCCTTCCATGGGGAAGCCTGAATACTAGCACATTCCAGCATTCTGAACCTTTCAAAATTAAGATTTCCAGAGGTGATGTTCCTTGGTGCCCTTGAGGAACAGGCCAAATCTGGTAAAAATGCTAGCAAATGTAGTTGTTCTCGTAATTGTTCTCCTTCCTGGGGCAGAGAGAGCCTGGACCTCTCGGGTGTGGTAGATGGTCCATATCCTCTCCCTGTGCCATCACATCTGAGAGGCCCATGTCCCCTCCTTGGAGGTCTTTTTAACAACTACAATTGTGGCTGTTGAGCAAAGCAGTCACATGGCATCTCACATAATGATCGCTTTGCTCAATAACCAAGATTTTGGGCCCAACTGTTGTTGTAACAGGAGCATTAACTGTATATTTCATTTCCTATTTGATTTGCCAGAATGATGTATGATACTGCTTTCTAAATTCAAAATTTCTAAACCATGTACAGTACCTGCAGAGGAATCTTGGACAATATACTTTCGCAGCAAAGTTTCCTCTTCTAAATCTCTGGTCTTGGTTGTGGTTATTACTGGCATTTTTTGCAGTGTTTTCTTTTTTGTATCAAGTTCCCCATCTGTGGTATGTGCTAGGATATTATTTTTCAGACAAGTAGGACTGTCTTGTGATTCAGTTAACCAGCATAGCAGTTCTCTGCCCACATCAACTGGACAGCAAACTTTGATGTGCAGTTCCCCGTTGATCCATTCCAACATTACATTGGCTTCATCTTCAACACGGCTTTGCTTCACCAGGCTATAAAACACATAGTGTTAAATATTCATTTTGGTGTAAGATGCAATATCATTCCAGACCACCTCCACCCCCACCCAGAAAAAAAAAACACTTAAGAACACAGCACATTTATTAAATAATACAGTATTTGGAAATGGGCATCCACAGACTTTTTCTGAATTTATTTGAATAGGATTATAGAAAACTCATATGCACTAACTCCTATCCTTAGCACTTTAGCTCAACCCTCTAGGAAGTTTAGGACAGGAGTCTTTTCTTTTTTCTGGTAATATTGCAAAATGAATCTAATTGCGTGTTAATCTAATATATAATATTTTAACTCCCTTCCAGATATTGATGATCCTGTGGATCAATGAAGATCCACAACACTCACAGTTTAGTGAGAAAATCATACTCAAAAACAAATACACATACACATACACTGCACATACATTGACATTTCATTAATAAAAAAAAGTATGGGCTTTGATGTTATTTTGGGGGAGGATAAAGAATGCACTAAGTGAGACAGTGGCAACACGACACCATGCAAACAGAGAAAACTGGCATCTATGTTTTGAGAGTGGAGTAGTTTTCTTGATCGATTAAAGGAAGAATTAGAATAATGCTTTAATGCTGTATTATATTGAAAAGCAGCTTGTGTAGTTTACCAGTTTAAAATTTTAGGGGCAAAGTTGACAGATTTTGATGAAATTACGGTAACTTTTTTTGATTAAATACATTATCTATATTAATTGCTCACTGGAAGCCTCTTACGGACTTTCTGCATAAACGTGAACAAATATAAACGTGATTTATGGTTTTGATGATAGGATAGAATAATTATAGAAAGAAGAGCAATATGATATAGAGAGGGAGAGATTAAAATATATAATTACTGCTATGAAAAATATTATAAGTCAATTTTGATACCTTTTTTCCTATTTTTCAACTTTTTCTTTACTTGCACTTTTTGCTTCTTTTTTTCTTACTTTATAATAGTTTTGTCAAATTTTCTTGTTTAAAAATGTTAATAATTTATATACGTACAAAAAACACATCAGCTGATTTCTTTTGAATGTTCAGTGTAATATCTTTTTCCGTCATTCTTGTAGCCTGCCATTTTTAAATCCATTTTCAATTCAATCTCAATCATTTCAGATATAACTTGTTCCCTTTCTATAACATCTTTTACACACAGTCTATCTATAGAAGTGGATACTCTTAACTTCAGAGTCCACTATTCAAAAATATTCTTCAATATGTCCAATGTTAAAATATTTTGCTTCATTCTGTATTTACAAATCTATACTAAGGATATAGTTCTTCTTTTAATAGTTTTAGAATCTATATATGTTTGAATGCTTGTTATCTATTGTTATCAATATATTAATTGTAATGTTTAAATTTTTTTTAAAAAAGTCACTGGGTTGCTGATTGACCACTTTGCTCTTAATATATTTGGAAATTAAAACAATCAATTTAATACTCATACAAAATTATTAAAATTAAATATTAATATTCCATACAAACATTCACAAGGGAAACTTTTAGTGATAGTATGTGCTTCAAACTCAAGCTAAAGCCTTGGTGGCGCAGGGGTTAGAGTGCAGTACTGCAGGCTACTTCTGCTAACTGCTGGCTGCCTACAATTTGGCAGTTCAAATCTCACCGGCTCAAGGTTGACTCAGCCTTCCATCCTTCTGAGGTGGGTAAAACGAGGACCCAGATTGTTGGGGGCAATATGCTGACTCTGTAAACTTCTTAGAAAGGGCTGTAAAAGCACTATGAAGCAGTATATAAGTCTAAGTGTTATTGTTATTATAGTTGGAAGAAAAAAGGAATGAAATAATGTTTTATTGTGGGTGTAAATATGGAGAACCAGTTTTTAAAAGTTGAAGCTAAATCTCTACATTATTTACCATTATTTGGTTTCAAGTTGCCCATAAGGAGCTTTATTATATATTTACCATTTCTGTCCCAGAACTGGAAAAAGGAACTGAAAGATTACTAACTATATAGATATGGATGTGGAGCTGATGATGGCATACTGAAGTACGCCTAACCTAATCCTTTTCTCAGACATATAAATAGTATTTTAAAATTAGAAAGAATTAATGGCTAAGGAGAAATCTAGTGAATAAATGGAACATAGAAACTGCTCTCAGGAAGCTACAGAAACAATTACAGAAATCATAAAATGTGACCTCCTATACTTGTCTATGTCTTGCATGAAGATTAGAATTTCTCATCTGCCTTTATAGATACTTTTTTTGGTAGACATTGCTACTAAAAGCAAATTTAAGAACTCATTCCTTCCTTCACAACTCCCTACCTGTCTTCCTAATCACTTATGCCAGAGAAGATTCCATTTTTTCCTTTCATTACTGTATTTGCTTTTAAAATTTATCTAGCATGTATCTTAATACATTATTTTCATTTAATGGATTTATTTTCATTATTTCCACTGGATGGTAATCTCTTAAAAGTTTTATCAGCTCATATTTATGTCAACTATTAAAGAATTCTTAGCTGATTAAGAAGTTTTATCAGAATTGTGTATGATTAAAATAATAACTACAAATGTTGCTGCATCTTTACTTTTCATTTCCATGTGCAATTGCCACAGTTTACATTATCTGAAAAGTATTTCATCTTCTAAGTTGCTCGGATAACTTGTAAAATATCTGAGCAATTTATAGAAAAAATACATGGTACCTGACAGATACTTTATGGGAAAATGTTATTTTTAATAAATATATTGTCTACTTAAACATGAGCATACTTTCATCTATCAAATTACAAAGAGGAGCAGTGACTAGCTAAATACAGTTAATTTCTACTAAAACTGATTAATGGTTTAAAAATTATCCAGACTTTCTGATAAACATTATCTCATCAAGTAAACTGGGGATTTAAAGGCTCTAGTAACAAAAGTTGAAGCCATTTAGAATAAGAGGCTTAGTATTTAGCTTTTGCAACACAAGATAATCAGAGCATAGTCAGTCTACACAACCTTGCTGCATTTGTTATAAATCTATTGTAGTCAATTTTATTATCAGGAAAAAGTTCCAAGACAGCAAGACAAAAGAAGAGTTAATCAGCTAATCAGTAATAAAGATGCCAGAAATGAAGAAAATCTCTAGTTGCCATTAAAGCTGAATTTCTACAACATTAATACAATACCTATTTATAATCTTTCATTTATTTATTTATGGTTAAGCTTACCTAAACATATAATTTCTCTCACACTCTTGATTTTTTTTAACCTTTATTAAACATGCACAACAGCCACAGAGGTTCCCCAGCTATTCAAGTTGTAGAGCAATCTTTAGAAAATTCAAAGTTACGTGTAGATAAAGACATTTGACTGAAAGCTGATTCCAGGCACACATAAAGTGATTCTTTTATGTTTAGTTCCAGGCTTCAAATGTGTGAAGTCATCATATGATCATTAATTTGTGTATATCACCACATCAAAGAATTTGTAGTACAGTACTTGACATTAAGATCTGAATGAATCATTTTCAACTTGATTATAAATAAAATAAACATCAACTCCTCTTAAAAAATAAATTAAAAAACAAGTTACATGAATTAATCTTAAAATGTTCACTATTATATGAATTGTTAACAATCTATTACATTGCTATAGATGTGACCTGGGCATTTTATGTCCTGCAGGGCACATCCAGCCAATAGGCTGTTCCTGCCTGGCATTAGTGTTGGTATGGGAGAGACAGTGATAGGAGGAAGCAGAGTGGCAGCTGCCCTCCACAACAGTCCCAGTTTCTCACGTGGCCCCTTGTGAAAATTAATTGTCCACCCTTGCCATAGATGAAAATTTCTGAGAAAAAAAAATTAAATTATCCATATGCTTCTGTTCTCACCTCTTCCAGCTGGATATCCCATTGCAAGCAGATGCCTCTTTCCAACTAGGTAATGGACATGCCTGTAATTGAGAGCAAGGTGTGTGAGGATCTCAAATTTGCAGCCGTTTCTTTGACCCATAGATCAATTCATACAATTAAGCTAACAAACTAAACATATTAAAGTCACCTAGAGTAACCCCCTGACGAGAAAGGCAGCAAATAAATTTAACAAATAAATAAAATAAAATAAAATAAACTTGAGGAATGCAGATTTATGCAGACAGGCTTTTTATTTGCAGCCATGAACACAAATCAAAAGTACCACCTCTCTATCCCAAGCTAATATGTGAACTTTTTAGAAGAAAGGAAGAACCGTTAGCCCTTGACTTACCGTACATACTCGAGTATAAGCCGAGTTTTTCAGCACGTTTTTTGTGCTGAAAAACGTCCCCTCGGCTTATACTCGAGTATATACGGCTTATACTCGAGTATATACGGCTTATACTCGAGTTTTTTTTTTCTTTTTTTCACATTATACCGGACGGCGCAAACTTGGCGGGCTTTTGCATTAGCGCGGGGAAACCCTGCCGGTGCGGTGAGAGGGCGGGGCGGGGGAGCCGCCAGCCTTCTTGGCTGAGGGAGGGAGGGTTTCCCCGACCGGTAGCTGCCTCATTTCCCACCCTCGGCTTATACTCGAGTCCCCAGTTTACCCCCGTTTTTGGGGTAAAATTGGGGACCTCGGCTTATACTCGGATCGGCTTATATTCGAGTATATACGGTACAACAATTTCCACTGACAAGCAAGGCAGTTGTAAAGTGAGTTGCACCCAATTTTGCAGTCTTTTTGCAAAACTTTTTGCCAAAGTTTTTAAATAAATCATCGAAATTGTTAAGTGTATCTGGTTTTCCACATAGATTTTGCTTATCCTAAACCAGTGGGTCAGGTTGCAAATGGTGATCATATGACCCTGGGATGCTTCAACTATCACAAATGCATGCAAGTTGCCAAGAGCCCAAATTGTGACCACAAGTCTGTAGGGATGTTGTCACGGTTGCCAATGCAAGGAGTGGTTATAATTTTTTAAAGTACCATTGTAACTTCAAACAGTGGCTAAATGAATGGTTGTTAAGTCAAGGAATATTTGTACTCATATTGCATTCAAAGTCCTTGCTTCAAATGCAAAAATGGTGCAGTAGAAAATGGCTGCAGGTAATTACGACTCTAATGGAGCCTGCCTATCATGGTCATAAGTTGTGACAGTCATAAAATCATGATCAATCCAACTTTGTCTTACGGCAGTCATTTAGCAAACACCATGGTCATAAAGTGAATCAATCATTTGCTAAACAACTGGAAGTAAATGTCAGTTTTATGTAAAACTGGTTTTGCTGAAAAAACTGGAGGTAAATGTCTGTTTTATGCAAAAACGCAGTCATGTGACTATGGGACTCTGCAAATAGCCATAAATGTGACCTGGTTACTGAGCAGCACCTGACCAGCCAATTTTGAATCTGGGTTTTAAGTACCCTCAAATATCATCATAATTTTGAATAGACCCTAAGTGATCCATTGTAAGTTGAAGACTAACTGTAACTATCCTGCTACAACACAGTTTCATCCATCAATTTTTTCTATGGTTGCGTTTCAACTTTTAAAAGTCAATGATTCAATAATTGATCCTGCACATAGTTATGGTTTGTTAAACAAATCATAATGGTTAGGTTTACAATTAATCCTCATCCTTAAACTATGGTTTATAAATCACCATGGTTGTATTCAAATAACTAAGCTCTCACATTATAGTTTATAATTTGCCATAGTCTGGCCTTCATAACAATTACTGATTAGGGAATGAAACTATTGCAATTCAAATCACGTTTAGCAGAATTTTTCAGAATTGATGAAGTTATTGTTTTCTGTGCCATGGCTGTCTACTTATAAACCAAATCTAAAAAACATTATGGTTTCATGTATTCTGTATATTCACCAACAACTAATAGTTCATTTAACGATAGGAAACTAAACTAAACATTTAGTGAATATTTTTCAGCAATGCCAGCAACCTTTTAGATTAATGTATTTTGGGTACTCAGCTTTTATAACTAGTTTACAACTAAGAGCATTACTGCATTGTTAATCCAGGAAATCTGTTATTTCCATAAACTTTATTAAGTTATCCATAAAGTTATACAGTCCGTGCTGACCGACAATCTGGAATGCCAAGACTTTGTTTAGATGATAGCGCACAGCAAATTATTTAAGGTAATTCACTGTAACATATTTTAAATAATAGCTGGATAGATTAAAACAAAATATGAGTTGTCTTGAATAGTTCTAAAGTAGAACATGTATTAATAATTAATGCATATTCTGTGCTAGATGTAAATGTCATTTTAATATATAGTAGTATATATTGTATAATATATATATTAGGAATGAGGATATAAGAAAAGCATTGCATACATGGAGCAATATTCATAATTATTCCACTGACGTTTTCAATATATTAGATAACAAATGTTAACTTTACTTCAATTGGAAGTAAATAACATTATCTATGTATCTTGAACAGTGTTCAAGATTTCTATAAAAATAGACTATGAAGGAATTAAAGAAGAATGCAAAACCAGAACCAAGATTTCTCATGGGGAGGGAGAATATATGTATGGTATCTCAGTGTGTGATAGAGAAAAATACAGGTAAAATTTGGCCAGCATCTTGTTTCTTAGAATGCCCCCGCCAAGATACCTATAGGAAAATTGCTGATAGAACATGAGGTCATTGGCAATGTCTTGAGGTTCCACCCTAACTATAGCTCTTATCTCTGAATTGTAGACAGTATGTAGCTATTATGACTACTAGTTATTTAGGCTTTCTATTAATTTGTCTAACCTTCAAAAGTAATCTAAGCTACATGTTATTCCAAAGGTGCTTTTCAAAAGGCAACTGGACTTTCTTGGTTTTTCCCTTGAAAATGTTTCACTTTTCATTCAAGAAGCTTCTTCAGTTCTGTCTAAATGGTAGGAAAAGAAAGGATTTATATTCTTCTTGTTGCTAGTTGCGAAGTCGTGTCCGACCCATCGCAACCCCATGGAGAACATTCCTCCAGGCCTTCCTGTCCTCTATCATCCTCTGGAGTCCATTTAAACTCATGCCTACTGCTTCAGTGACTCCATCGAGCCACCTCGTTCTGTGTCGTCCCCTTCTTCTTTTGCCCTCAATCTTTCCCAGCATTAGGCTCTTCTCCAATGAGTCCTTCTTTCTCATTAGGTGGCCAAAGTATTTCAGTTTCATCTTCAGGATCTGGCCTTCTAAAGAGCAGTCAGGGTTGATCTCCTCTAGAACTGACTTGTTTGTTCGCCTTGCAGTCCAAGGGACTCGCAGGAGTCTTCTCCAGCACCAGAGTTCAAAGGCCTCAATTCTTTGGCGCTCAGCCTTTCTTATGGTCCAACCTTCACAGCCATACATTGCAACTGGGAAAACCATAGCTTTGACTATAAACACTTTTGTTGGCAGGGTGATGTCTCTGCTTTTTAGTACGCTGTCTAGATTTGCCATAGCTTTCCTCCCCAGGACCAAGCGTCTTTTTATATATATCTATATATATCTATCTATCTCTATATATATCTATATCTATATCTATATATAATTGTGTGTGTGTGTGTGTGTGTGTGTGTGTGTGTGTGTGTGTGTGTGTGTGTGTAGGTCTTTGGTTATTCAGGTTTTCTCCCGCGTAAAATTGGAAGTGTCTTGGCGACGTTTCGATGAAGTCTCATTCGTCATCTTCAGGCTTCAGCTTCGTGCTTCTGGGAGCAATGTGTGATTGCAGCTGTTTCTTCCTTTTTAACTGCTAGTGGGGGTTTGAACTGATTGGGAGGGAGCTTGGCTGTGCTCTGATTGGATGGGGGTTTTTTTGTGCTCTGATTGGCTGGGGGTGTGTCCCAAAAAGAACCCCCCACTAAAATCCAAGACAGAGAATAAGAAAACGGCACAGCCCTCCTCCCATATATAAAAGGCACCACAGACAGAATCAGCAAGATCCTCCACAAACATAACATCAAGACAGCATTCTGCACAAACCAAAAAATATCCACCATCCTAAGAAACCCCACAGACAAAATTGAGTTAGAAAATCAAGGTGTATATGAAATCCCATGCACCGCCTGCCCCACCACATACATCGGACAAACCAACAGAAGAATAAGTGCACGCATTGAAGAACACAAGAACTCAGTCAAAAAAAGAAACGTCGGCAAGACACTTCCAATTTTACGCGGGAGAAAACCCGAATAACCAAAGACCTACATACAAACACCCGCGAAAACCTCAGAACACACACACACACACATATACATATATATATATACATATATATATATATATATATATACATATATACATTTATATATACATATATATATACAGAGGTGGGTTTCAGCAGGTTCTAACCAGTTCTGGAGAACTGGTAGCAGAAATTTTTAGTAGTTTGGAGAACCGGTAGAAAAAATTCTGACTAGCCCCACCCCCATCTATTCTCTGCCTCCCAATTCTCAGCTGATCCGTAGGAAATGGGGACTTTGCAGTAACCTTCCCCTGGATTGGGAAGGGAATGGATATTTTACAGTATCCTTCCCTGCCACACCCACCAAGCCATGCCACGCCCATCAAGCCACACCCACAAAACCGGTAGTAAAATTTTTTGAAACCCACAACTTCTGCAGGCAAGTCATTCCACTTATTAATTGTTCTGTCAGGAAATTTCTCCTTAGTTCTAAGTTGCTTCTTTCCTTGATCAGTTTCCACCCATTGCTTCTTGTTCTACCCTCAGGTGCTTTGGAGAACAGCCCGACTCCCTCTTCTTTGTGGCAGCCCCTGAGATATTGGAACACAGCTATCACGTCTCCCCTAGTCCTTCTTTTCATTAAACTAGACATACCCAGTTCCTGCAATCGTTCTATATATATATAATCGTTATATGTGTGTGTGTGTGTGTGTGTATGCAGGTTTTGGTATGTTCGGGTCTTTTCCCGTGTAAGATTGGAAGTATTTAGGCAACTTTTTGATGAGATCTCACTCATCATCTTCAAGCTTTGGCTTTGTTCTTATGTGAGCAAAGTTTGGATTTTAACTGCTGCTTCTCTATAAATACTGGTGTGGGGGGGGTGTTTTTTGAATTGCAGGCCTAGCTGTTGCAAGCTGATTGGTTGGCTGTGTTGCTACATATTGATTGGTTAATGGAGTTTTTTGAATAGCTGGCCTAGCTGTTTCAAGCTGACTGGTTGGCTGTGTTGCTAATTGGTTAATGGTGTTGATGTTTATGTGATAAGTAGCATTTTGGGCCCTGGTCTGGTTCCGAGTTCGAGTTCCTATTATGTGTTGATAGTAGTATTTTGTCCTATTATGTGTGGGGAGTAGTATTTTGGGGCCTGGTCTGGTTCCGAATTCGAGGTCTTGTCATGTGTGGATGTTTGTGTGGGAAGTAGCATTTTGGGCTCTGGTCTGGTTCCGAGTTCGAGGTCCTGTCGTGTGTTGGTGTCAATTTTTATAGGTGGGATTCATTTCGTGACTAGTGCTAGTTTCCAGATGTTTAGTAAGCGGGAGGTATTGTCACATTATGGGGGTGTTTCTCTCTCTCTCTCTCTCTCTCTTATGAACATATATATATGTTCTGAAATATTCAAGCCAACATTTTCTCAAATAAAAATCACAACAGAATAGGCTTTCCATTCCTACAAATTTAAACCAGGAAAGAGGAAAGTTGGGAGAGCACACATCCACTGATATGACAAGCTGCATCATCTTTTGCCAAAAGGGATGTTGTTATTACTTACCATTTTATGTATTTATTATTTCCTATTTCTTAGCTACCTATCTCCCAGAGAGGGCTTCTGGGCATTATCATTATATTTTTATGCTGCTTTCTTATTATAAATCAAGGCAGCAAACATGCCTAATAGTCCTGCCCCTATTTTTTTCCCTACAGCAACAAACGTGTGAGGTGAGTTGGACTGAGAGAGTCACCCAGCTGGCTTTCATGCCTAATAGGCGCCCACAATTCCCAATATCTTGGTTTCTAGGCCAGCACTTTCCCCACTATACCAAACTGGGCCTCTAGATTCAGACATTTTTAGACCCAGATTTCCACCTGGTGGACCTATGGGGTCAGCAGGGACAGGGACGACAGCACCCCGACGGGCTTCAGCCTATTTCTACCTGTCGCTCTTGCCCGCTTTCTGAAGCTTACCGACAAGGAAGCGGCCGCCTTCTGTTCTTCGACCTGCGGCCCAAGAAGCAGCGACATTCCCGGCTCCAGAGCGTGCCCCACACACCATACTCCCAGGCCCTTCTCCGAGGACAGCGAAGGTCCCAGGGCCAGTCCACGAGGAAGGTGCCACGCCGGGCAGAACGGACACTTGCCCTGCATATTCAGAAGCTTGACCTGCAAGAAAAGGACGGTCAGCGCAGGAAACTACGGCCCTCACACAATCCCCCCCACATACACACATAAGAAAATCCCTCGCTTAAATCCGGGCCTTTCTCCACGATGACTCTCGCATCCTGTTAGGAAGCGGAACGTCCCACTCCACGAACCTCGGTTTGCCACCCGGGCAAATATTCCTTTCGCACGCCTGACGTTGAGCGCTGGAGGAAAGAAAGGAGTTTCCATGGAAACGGGTTCGTTTTCCGGTTCAGAGTCGGATGTTTGCGAAGGTAGTTTGACAGAGGGGAGCGGCTGTTGGGCAAGCGAGGCGAGCGCTCCGAACGCGCATGTTCAGAGTCGGAAGCGGAGAGCTTTTTTTTTTTTTTTTTTTCCTTCCTACATGAGATCGACCGCGGATTCGAGCGCGCGCCCCTGTTTCGAGGTAATCGGGCGGTGAGGGTGGAATTGCCGGGACGGAGGGAGGGGCTCCTTCTCCGGTGGGAATGTTCTCGCTTCGTCTGAGCGGTCGGATGGGCGCATGTTTTTTGGAGCTCCTTGGCCAAAGTCCAAGGCACGGAGCCTCTGCGTTGAACTTCAGTCTTTCTTTCCCCACCTTGTCACTTCGGCCAGGCATGGGCGTCCCCTCAACTCTTCTTTTGGGCATTTCCTTTCCATTTTAGTGTATGTTATTTTATTCCTCAGCCTTCTGTAAGGGTTTCGTTGAAAACATTTCTCACGTCAACTTCCTTCTCTTAACTTAACTTTACAGTACCGAGCATTGTTTCCCAGGGAACATCCTGCTTTTGTTATTGCAGAATTGTGGTCGTCTTAGCAAGCACAACCTATCATTGGCTTCACCATGTTTTGTTACATAAACCACAACTGGCTGAATTCGATATTGTTTTAACTAAGCCATAATCTGCGATTAATACAGCCACAGAACCTGGATTCACAGGTTATGTAGGCAAAACCAGACACAATGGCTTAGTGTCATGTAACATAATGGCTTAGTGTAATGTGTGATCTGAATGCTAGATTTGTGTTCCCGTGGACTGTTTAGAAAGAGAATTGTGTTAAGTAAGGTACTACTTAGGGAGGAAGAAGTTGCTAAAAGCAAACTAGAGGATTTGTATCATTCTGACTATAGGCAAAATGTTAGTTTGTACTAATCAGCTTGATGTGCTAATAGTGAAAATTGCAGGGCTTTCCCTGACCTGTGACAGAAAGTGGAAATTGTGTGATGCATAGATGGATGTCTTGAAGAAGTAGTCTATATATGGATGTGATTGGACAGAGAGGTTCAGTAAACAAACACAACTGCAGTGTAGTATAGTATAGCAGAATTTGTTTGGAAATTTTGAAGGAGGGTTTCTTTTAAGTGAGTATTCTACCTGACTTATGCTGTATATTCATTTGTATGGCATTGATTGCCTTGAATAACAGTCAAAATAAAGTTCAAGTGTACTGTAGCTGAAATTCTTTCAAGTGTATTGGCTTTGCAGTAAAAAAAAAAGGAAGGCCAGGAATGATTTAGGAATAGTGGTATGCATGCAAGTTACTAATGCAATTTTTTCCAGTTGTTGGATTTGCTGTAGCTTCACCAGAATCAAATCGGCTGAGCTAGTAGAATTGTTCAACACGAATAGAATAGAATGGAAATCCTATTCTATTCTATTAGTGTTGAACAATTCTACTGGCTCAGCTGATTTGATTCTGGTGATGCTACAGCAAATCCAACAACTGGAAAAAATTGCATTAGTAACTTGCATGCTCAGAGAAGTTATGTTCTGGCAGAAAGGTGTGGTATTTTTCAACTATAACCTGATTCAGCAGATTGTGTCATACAGTAAGAGGATCTTGTCTGATTTAAACTGAAAGCTGTGAAGCAGGGGGATCATCCTGGGTTAACTTGCCTTTTTTCCTGCTTGAACTGCACTGTATAGCTAAATGCCTATTTTTCTTTAGTACCTCAACTATTGCTGCAAAATTTCAGTGGATTTTATTATAATGGTAATGCTGGAGTTGCAAAAAATATGTATATAACTTTATTTTATTGCTTTGTTGGGCTTGAATACAGGAAATAAAAACAAATCTGCTTTCTTCATAAGCTAAAGACAGACATTCATGGGCACCAGCAATTCAAGTATAATTTCTTGAGCTTCCATTCCCACATATACATGATTAATGTATAAAAGTACATTAAAGCACATGTATGGGTATAGATTCTCTTAAAACATTGTTTCTCAATCTTAGCAACTTTAAAATAGGGCCTTCAACTCCAAGAATTTTGGGCATTGAAGTCCACTTACCTGAAACCTGCTAATGTTGAGAAACACAGCTTTAAAGTTTGTTAGAGTGCCTACATGAAATTGAAAAGGATTGAAAAGGAATTTAAAATGTTTTGCTAAATGATCAAGCCAATGGTTGCTTTTGATGTTTCATGTCTGCTTTCTTTTTTTAATTGTTCTAGTATTTTTCTTTGTTAAGCTTAGAACAAGTTATGTATTATTGTGTGGCTATTATTCTTTGCCTTAGTGTATAAACAGAATGATTTTGAAGTATAAAAATCGTAAGTTTTAGTGACTTTGTATAATCATTACTTTAGGAAACTTTTGGAAAAAATAGAGAAAGTTTGGGACAGCGAATATCTAAAATTACCTTTTCCTTTCAAAGTTAATTATAACTTCATTTTCTTATAGTCCTCTTTTAAATATGTCTGAAAAGAAAGGTAATGTTTGCTGGAATATATACAGGTGGTCCTCAGTTAACAATCACCCATTCAATTACCATTTGAAGCTATGACAGTGCTAAATGAATGGTGGTTACAACTGGTCTTTGAAGTCCCAACTGCCCAGCAGCCCCTTAGTCACATGATCGCGATCTCATCACTTGCCAATCAACTTGCATTTATCTGCAACATTCTGCAGCCGTGATTGTGATATGTAATTTTTTTTCCTGGCTTTTGAGAAGCAGTGTCAACAGGGAAGTCAGCAAGGAAAGTTGCAAGTTGCTTGTGTAAGTCTCTCCAGAGGATTGTACTAGAAGCCCTCCAAGGTCCCTGTTATTCTGTTATTCTCCCACATGTACTCTTGAACCTGGTTGCACTTGTGCTGTGCCTCCCCAACCACTTGTGCATCCTCATGCACCCTTCTTCATCCAGCAGCTGCCATTTATCTGCCCGCTGACCTGCTTGCAAGCTGCCTTGGGACTTGCAGCTTCCTGCTGGCTTTCCCATTGACTTTGGTTATTGGAAGCTGGCAGGAAGTTGCAAGGTGGTACTGACTTAATGACCCACGTTCCTCAATTATAGCAGGAGGGAATGCAGGGATTGCTGATGCTATGTGATGTGATTACCTGATGGTGCACTTTACAATCCCATTACTTAGCAATGGAAATTGTGGTCCCAACTGCCATTGTTAAGCAAGGATCCTGTATTGTAACCCAAAGACTGCCTATATAGAATAGATGTAGGTAATGTTAAGCTGCTTGGACCATCTCCTATCTTTCTGTGTCAACATTACAAGTGGCAAATATCTTTACTATAAGTATATGTTCCAGCTGATGTTTAAATGTTTAGTATTCTGCAAAGTGTTGTAGGTTGCTTCAGCAAAGCGTAAGTTAAATGATTAATTTCAGTAAAGAATTGAACAATTGATGTTTTACAGATGCTATTTAGGTAACACAGCCACCCATGATTTGATGCTATGAGAAAAAGGCAAATATTTGATTTGCATATTTAGAAACAGAAAACTAGTTTGGTAACTTCCAACTCCTGGTTTCCTCAGGTTTCCCCATGCTCCTCAGAGTTTGTTTTTTTAATGTCGACCAGTAGTTTGTCTTGTAATAATAAGAAATCTCCAGTGGTGTTTAATATTTGAAGAAAAAAATACACCAAATTAGATATGCCTCATCTTGTAAGAGATTAGATTATATTTCGGTCCAATGCTGAATATTGCAAATTGGAAGTGTTTTGTTTAAGCATGGATTAGAAGAGGTTATACTAAGAAGTAATAGGAGTGATATGGCCAGTAACCTCAAATATTTTAATGTATTTGTACTATGTTCATCTTCAAATGGAACAGAAATATAGTTAAAATTTACTAATATTGGGAAAAATCCTATATTTATGCATTAATCTGACTTTCTGCTCAAAGTATGAGCTATGTTCAGTGGAAGGTATTTTTATAATTTATATGAAAATAAATACTAGTTCCCCTCTAATATTTGTGTTGGTCATTTCTTCATTGATGATTTAACAACATATTGAAACACTATCATGGATCAAATACTACTTGCATATACTTATATCACATCTACCATATGCTGTCTATATTTCAGAGAAAACATAGAATATAAATACCACTTATAAACTAAATACCATAGTGGTATGATAATTAATAAATACTGTATTCTGATCACGTTGTATTACTAAGTGAGAAAATTGGACTCATTTACTATAAGCAAATTGGAGATTGTTTTTAAGTTGATACTAGGGATATTGCTTTAATTGGATAAATTTAGATAATTTTGAGAATATGCTGTTGAAGTTGTTTTGAAGAGAATGAGTCACCTCATATGGTGGTTAAGGTTTCCATAGAAACTGAGGATATTGCTAAAGACAGATGGTTGGTTGCAATTTAAGCATGTTTCTAGCATTAGCTATTCATTCAAAAGAGTAAAATGTCCTGCTCTTTGTCCCTTTGGCAGCTCTTCCCATCTTTGAGAGAGGAACAAACCATAGCTGAGGTTAACTTTGCAGATTTGCCAGTCTGCATTAATATTTCCTTCCAATATGTTGTGTTTTGTCAAGCTAGACTTCCTGCAAAATAATTTTATAGACAACTGAAGTGTAAGTGTAATGTAAATATACATTTTGATATGACTAATAATATAATATATAAATATTATATTAGCTATAAAATATGCAGCTAAATTCCCTTCAGTGCCCTCAAGGATTTATTGAAATTATAGCATAATGCTTTAATATGTGGAGATATTTTTTGCTGTTCCCTTTATAGAAGTTATATTAATTTCTAATGTAAGATATAGCCTTGCTTTGATCCATTTTTAAAAATATTTTATTGTGCAGTTGATTATTGCTTGAGTTGATTTTAAGGATTCCCTAACACTTTTAATGAGAGCCAATGTAGTGTAATGGTTAAGTCATCAATCTAGAAGCCAGGGATCGTGAGTTCTAGTTCCACCTTAGGCACAAAGCCAGGTGGGTGCCCTTTGGATAATCACTTTTTCTCAGCCCTAGGAAGGAGACAATGGCAAATCACTTCTAAAAAACTGGGATTACAATTGTAAGTCATGCCATTTATTAAGCAGGTCACCACTTAATTGCACCCATTTTTTTGACTTTTTTGTGATTGTTGTTAAGTGAATCACCAGTCATTAAGCAAATGTGATGGTCTTTAAGTAAATCCATTGCCTGTAATTGGGGTCATACATCATGGTCACATGAACATAGGCCCTTGCAAACAGTGGTAAATGTGTGCTGGTTGCCAAGTGTTCAAAAAGTGATAGGTGTAGGCGAGTGAAAAAAGTGAAAAGTGTAGGCGAGTACTACATGAGAGGTGACAAGTGCTTCCTTGTACAAGAAGGGGCACAAAAAAGGGCCTCTGGTGGCTCAACAGGCTAATACAGCCTGTTATTAACAGCAACTGCCTGCAATATTGCAGGTTCAAGTCCCACCAGGCCCAAGGTTGACTCAGCCTTCCATCCTTTATAAGGTAGGTAAAATGAGGACCCAGATTGTTGGGGGGCAATAAGTTGACTTTGTATATAGTATACAAATGGATGAAGACTATTGCCTGACATAGTGTAAGCTGCCCTGAGTCTTCGGAGAAGGGCGGGATATAAATGCAAATAAACAAAAAACAAAAAAAACCTGAAGCTGGCCATTCCTGGTTCCTATTTCATCAGAAGTTGATTCAGTCTTAGTCTTCTTTGGCACACCTGGTCCCTCACAGCCTAGTGACATCAGGTTTAGATTTCCACTTCTGCTTGGCCTGGACTAGATATTAAAGATGTTTGGATTAGATATTAGATATAAAGATATTTATATCTGCTGCAAATTGATGATACCTAATCCCAAATCAATTGAGAATCTCCACCAATAGTTTCACATAGATGTTAAACAGATGAGAGAGAGGACTTAGCTCTAGGGACCTCATTGCAAAATTGCCATTTTGACCTGCACACTGAAATATAAGTACTTCAGTAAATAATTTGGATCGGCCTATTGCCTTGCCTTTTCCTATCACCTTTGTTATGAGCCTCTGAAGGGAAAGCAAATATATTAGCATAAGAGGTATAACGAAACAAAACGCAATTGCAATCAAAACAGTCTTATCTGTGCTCTCCCCCTCAAGTTAGATATGAATGAAAGGTCTGTTTACTTATTTATTTATTTTATAATTACATTTCTATACCGCACCATCTCCTGAAGGACTCAGGGCGGTTTACAGCCATATTAAAATACACACACCAATACAAATATAAATATAATAAATAACAATATTTAAAAACAATTAAAAGCAAATATTTAATGGCCGAATCACTAAAACGGTCAAAGACCGATTAAAACCTGTTAAAATTTTGCTAAAATATTTGTTAGGCTAGTCCCGCTCGGTGAAATAATAAAGTCTTCGGTTCACGTTTGAAGGCCCGGAGGTTGGGGAGTTGGCGTAACCCCGGAGGTAGCTCGTTCCATAGGGCCAGTGCTGCCCCAGAGAAGGCCCTCCCCCTGGGGGCCGCCAACCTACATTGTTTGGTCGACGGCACCCTGAGGAGGCCCGCTCTGTGAGAGCGCACAGGTCGTTGGGAGGCAATCGGTGGCAGAAGGCGGTCTCGTAAATACCCCTGTCCTAAGCCATGGAGCGCTTTAAAGGTGGTAACCAACACCTTGAATTGTACCCGGAAGGCTACCGGCAGCCAGTGCAGGCCGCGCAGGATGGGTGTTATATGGGAGCAACGCGGTGCTCCCTCTATCACCCGCGCGGCTGCATCTAGTCACATCTAGAATGACATTTAAAGGAGGGCACTTTGCTTATATATACTGTTGTGACAAAATAAATAAATAAAATAAAAAATAAATAAAATGCCAGGGAAAAGTGTGAGATGTTTCTTCGCTGATTTGTGAATTTCTGCTACTTCTTTTTAAGTAATCTTTTGAGCACTTGAAGCATGGAGCAATACCCAGATTTACAAGAGGACCTGAGTCTGGAAGATACTAGTGAGTCTCTCAATCAGCTCAAATTGGCCTCTCTAGATGACAAAAATTGGCCATCAGATGAAGAGCCTGTTTTCCCAAAATCAGGTAAGTGTTTCTGTTAATAAAACAACGGCAGGAGGTGGCAGTCAAATTTTAAGGCAGCGGTCCCCAACCTTTGCAGCTTGGCAGCTGCGGGGGGGGGGGGGGGGAGGAGAACTGGGATGTGCAAGTGGCATGCATGCACATGCTAGTGCAGCTTGACTTGCACGCATGTGCACATGCGCTGGCCTGCTACTTGTACAAGTCAAGCTGTGCACGCCAGCTCGCCACTTCTGCGGCCTGGTTGCAAATAGGCCACAGCCCAGTAGTAGACCACGGCCTGGGGTTTGGGGACCCCTGTTTTAAGGAGTCCATAATCTGAAAATATTGCCTGTCTGTAGCTGGTTAAAGTAGCTCTGTCTTTCTCTTCAAGACCCTAACTTTCCTCTGCAGATTTAGTACAGTCTCAGGAAAAGATTGGCTGTTAGTGATGTCTGGATATTCAGAAGCACTTGTTTGCCTATGAATCCAAAATGTTGTAAAACTCTGTTCTTCAGCATTCAACTTAAATTTCTTTAGCATCTTTAGCTTAATATCCTGACTATAAATTGTAGTAAAGAACTAAGATAGTAATCAGCAAAGAAGAACTGGAATATTACAGGTTGTATATAGCGAAGAAATACCTGATATAGATATCAATGCAGTAGATTAGAGTTGTTCATTTTGGGATTTGTGGCAGAAGATTTTAGGTCTACTATTTTGTTTCATTAATGGTGTCTATATAGTTAAAGCAGATGCATTTATAAATATGTTTAAACAATTAATCTTAGTACATGCACCTGTCTATTTTGAAATACCAAATAAACAAATAAATGTACCCCATTTGCACCCCACCACACCTGAATAAAGGTGCAGGTATACTGGGGGTAAAATCCAGCAGGTTCTGACAAGTTCTGGAGAATCGGTAGTGGAAATTTTGAGCAGTTTGGAGAATTGGCAGCGGAAATTTTGAATAGTTCAGAGAACCAGCAAATACTATCTCTGGCTGGCCCCATAGTGGGGTGGGAATGGAGATTTTGCAATATCCTTCCCCCAGGAGTGTAGAGGGAATGGGGATTTTGCAGTGTCCTTCCCCTGGAGTGTGGTGGGAATAGAGATTTTGCAGTATCCTTTCCCTACCACACCCACCAAGCCACGCCCACAGAACCGGTAGTAAAAAAAATTGGATTTCACCACTGAGGTATACAGAGAAATTAATATAGCCATCCTACTTATAATGCACCTAGACATTTCTCTGTATTTCTGGACCCTTATTTAGTAAGTTTGACTTTATATGATATTTCTCTCTCTGTTTATTTACATATGTACTGTACAGATGATACCAAGAGCTCCCCGGATTCTGCCACACATCTGCGGTGGGATGATCCCTACTATGATATTGCTAGGCACCAGATTGTGGAAGTAGCAGGTACTGTTTTGTTATAGGAGTATAATGCTTTGAAATAAAATAAATAATCTATTTTTAACAGCTGTCAACAGTCAAAATAAAATTCTTTTCTCATAGAAATTTTTAAAGATACCTTCTCTAGGAAATAATTGAAACTTGCAAAGAATGCAAATAATTTTAAATTTTGAAGAACACAGGTTGTGATCCAAAGTCTTTGATAGTGCCTGTATGATTTGTCATAAAAAGCAATGCTCTCTCAGATTGAATTGCTGATTAAATGGCTACATCCATGTGGCTTTCTTGACAAAAATAGAGAATTGGTTTTGAGCCCATTTCCAGGATATTTCTTTAAATTCACATTAAGTTTACAGAGCTTGGATTTTCCAGTGGGCTCCTAGCCTTACAATTACTTTTTGACATTTCTGGATTATGTATCATAACTATATAATATAAATCATTTCCAGCAGAATAGTTATTTGAAAAACTAAAATGAGAAAACAGAACAAAAAAGTTATCAAAATTATTGCAAAAGATAGTTTCCAAATTACTTTGATATATTTTGAACCTTGTAACTTTTTGTAGGATTTTTCCTCCCCCCCCCTTTTTTTTTTTTTTTGAAGAAAGAGAAGTTTTGTCTCATTCATAGTGCAAAGGGATAATAACCTCTTTCTGGAAAAGGCTGCTAGAAAGTAACAGTAAGATGTTATTTGCTTTTAGATAACTTTTTAAAAGAAACACCAGAATATACTGGTGTTCTGAGATGTCAACTAATTTCATACATTTATATAACATTTGACAGACAATTGCCAGATAAAGTGATCTGTTCAGAACCTGCAAATACTCCTAATTTTTTCTGAGCTATAGCAAGCATTTTAATTCTTGGTCTAAATTATTGGGTACCTTGGTCATATGTTTAATTAGTCCATGGAACAACTGAAAGTGGAAAGTCAAACCACTGTTCAAAATCCTGAGTCCATAAACTTGCAAAGAAACAGTTAAGCCCTTTGCTATTTCATTGATAGCTAGGCTGCTGACATTTCTGTTTAGCTGAATTCTAAATTCAGCTATTATCTGAATTCAGCTATTATCTGAATTGGATGCAGACTTAATTGAGAAGGATATGGTATGTTAATGGTTACTGGGAATGATGTTCTGAGACTGGAAGAGTGGACAACTGTTTTTAACTTGTCTTTACGATTAATATTAATCATAGTGCCAAATAGGGTATACACCAGGGATGTCAAACTGGCGGCCCACAGACTGGATGCATTACACACAGATTACACCCACCCCAGCTCCACAAAGGCAAAAAAGACATAATGTGTTGCGATATGTCACATGACATGATAGAGTTTGACACCTGTGGTATACATGATAGCAGATTCTCCTAGTGACTAATTAATAGAAATGAAGAATGGGTGTTGTAGAAAGTAAATGATAAAAAAGGAGGAAATGTCAGCTATATGGATAAATGAAATTGCTGGATAGTTTATGGACACATCTGCTTAGATTTCTTTGACAGCAATAATTGTTTTGAATTTTCAAACTGCAGTTGTGTAGTCTTTTTGTCCATTAGGCACTTTGAATGTATAGGATAATTGAAGGCACATTCCAGTCCTCTACAGCAAAATGCATTTAAATAACTTTTATATATAGTTTTGTAGTGTTGGTTTCTGAGAGATTTTCAGCATGGGAGGCATCTTCTTCTTCTATGCAAATATGATAGAATGCCTTTCTGTTCTCAGGGACTGTAACTAGATATTGAACAATTCATGAAACAAGGTCTCCACTGTTAAATTAATAGATAGGGCTAAACAAAAGATAACTGTGGTATACATTTTGTTCAAATACATAAGAATAGCTCTATTGCTGACTTCCTCAGATTTCTACCATTTGACATACGTTCAGTGAAAACTTCATATGTTCCAGAAATATTATTTATTTTGTGGGAAGTAAATAATTTTAATATATTCTGTGCTGCTAATATGGTTTAATTATTTCTGTGTTCATGTTAATTTTATTTTTCTATGTTATCTGTTTTCCATTGTAAACAGCCTATTGTAGTTCAGAAGAAGGTTCCTTTATTACCTATCTATTTATCTATGGAACAGGTGCAAATCAAGAATAGCTTTAAATAAATACATGTTGTGCATGTAATTTCATTTCTTTGTTTTCTGGTAGTTTATTTATTAAATGTGTATGCGTTTAACCTCCTGTTCACAAGTAAAAAAATATTTCTATTATTACAAATGCCCATTGATTTTTAGCTCTGAATTATGAGAAAAAGAAAAACTGGACTGTATTTCAATTCATTTTTCTTCTGCATTTTCATTTATTGTATGCACAAAAAGCATTTTTCAGATATTTAGAATAGGGCCTTTTAAAAGTATTTTGTATGATATAGAGCTGCAATGTGTAAAAGTAATTTCGTCAAATCAGTTGAAGTGGTCTACTAAAATAAGGCCTAGTTTTTTTGAATCCACAATTTTCTGTCTATATTCATTTCACAAGAAAGCAAATTGTAAGTGCTAAAAAACAAATAACTTGTCCAGTATTATGGATGATAGAGCTGAAATGAAATAGGATTACAGTTATTTATTTGTTTCATTTATATAGCTGCCCATCTCATATATGTGATGCTGGGTGGCTCACAAAGTTGAAATACAAAACAAACAAACAAACAAAAATAAATAAATAAATAAATAAATAAATAACCAAAATAATATAACAAAGACCATTAAGAACAATAAAAATGTTAAAACCATTAAAATAAGTGGCAGTACCATTAAACTTCCTAACAATGTACAGTAGCCATTTAGCAGGCTCCACACCACTGTTACTTAATCTCCAGGTTGTCTATGCCAATCTAAGTTCTGGGGGAATGATCTCTGCTTGGAATAGTTGTGTGATAAGGATTTTGGATTGCTTCTATGTAGCTTCTCTCTGCCAATCTTATAGGGCTCCCGGTTTTCTAAGGAATTTTGAAAGATGATCCATTCCTTGGTGTGTGAATAGGTAACTGACTCAATTGCTGTGGAGATTACTCTAGGAATCTGGTGGGTAAAGTTGCTTGCATTTCTTCTGAATTAGACTCCAACTGGTGAGGCCTTGTTGAAATGACAGACTTGTCTGGAAAGTATTTCATGGTGTGATTTCTGGGAAAATGGACAGAATCTTCACAACGGTTAGTCTGGTCACTTGTTTATTAGATCCTCTTGTTTATTAGATCCTCTTGTTCATAACCTCCCAGCAGATAATGTGTGGATCCATGTGAAGATAAATTCTTCCATGAGATAGGGATGCTTCCATCTGCCTTCAATGTGGTAGTGCATACCTAATCAAGAGGCCACCTCTGGACCCAACAGTTCTCAATAATTTTCATCTAATTAAAGCAAGAATGGTTCTTATACATATGGTCATGCCCAAAAACAAAGAATGACACATGGTAATTCTTCTAAGCTGATTTCTTTATTATTTCCATACCTAAAGACAGAATCATGCTAGATTCTATCTGCTTCTACCATATACTCTGAGAACTATTAAGGAGGGCTTGTCTCTCACACAAAATATCTAAATTGGAATGCACCCAACCCTCCTCAGAATCCACTTGCTCCCTCCCTCCCTCCCTCCCTCCCTCCCTCTTCTATCTATCTATCTATCTATCTATCTATCTATCTATCTATCTATCTATCTATCTATCTATCTATCTATCTATCTATCTATCTTGTTCGTTGCCCATCTTGTGGTTCAAGGCAACTATTCCTACTACACTTCCATCACCCATAAAATATAATTACTTTTAGTCTGATTTTTAAGGGCGCCTAAATGTCTGCAAATATTATAAATTAGTAAATATATATAAAAGTGATGAAGGTCAGAATCCAATAGTACTTTTTATTATTTATTTTTTCTACTTTTTAGATATTTTATCTTTCATTAAGTGTGCTTCAGCTGCATTTTTTCTGTGTCTGTCTGTCTGTCTGTCTGTCTGTCTGTCTGTCTGTCTGTCTGTCTGTCTGTCTGTCTATCTATCTATCTATCTATCTATCTATCTATCTATCTATCTATCTACTGTAATAACAATAAAAATGGAGAGATTCTAATATTAATTAACTTAATAGTTAATATTAAGCCTTCCATCCTTTATAAGGTAGGTAAAATGAGGACCCAGATTGTTGGGGGGGCAATAAGTTGACTTTGTAAAAATATACAAATAGAATGAGACTATTGCCTTATACACTGTAAGCCGCCCTGAGTCTTCGGAGAAGGGCAGGGTATAAATGTAAACAAAAAAATATATATATTAAGTCTTCTAATAATATAATAATAATAACAACAGAGTTGGAAGGGACCTTGGAGGCCTTCTAGTCCAACCCCCTGCCCAGGCAGGAAACCCTACATCATCTCAGACAGATGGTTATCCAACGTTTTCTTAAAAATTTCCAGTGTTGGAGCATTTACAACTTCTGCAGGCAAGTCGTTCCACTTATTAATTGTTCTAACTGTCAGGAAATTTCTCCTTAGTTCTAAGTTGCTTCTCTCCTTGATTAGTTTCCACCCATTGCTTCTTGTTCTACCCTCAGGTGCTTTGGAGAATAGTTTGACTCCCTCTTCTTTGTGGCAACCCCTGAGATATTGGAACACTGCTATCATGTCTCCCCTAGTCCTTCTTTTTATTAAACTAGACATACCTAGTTCCTGCAACCATTCTTCATATGTTTTAGCCTCCAGTCCCCTAATCATCTTTGTTGCTCTTCTCTGCACTCTTTCTAGAGTCTCAGCATCTTTTTTACATTGTGGCGACCAAAACTGAATGCAATATTCCAAGTGTGGCCTTACCAAGGCATTATAAAGTGGCACTAACACTTCACGTGATCTTGATTCTATCCCTCTGTTTATGCAGCCCAGAATTGTGTTGGCTTTTTCAGCAGCCTTTTTTTAAAGTAATTACTTAAGACCAAAACCATTATTGTGTTACAAATATTTTGATATGAATTGTAGTGGTTCTTTTTTAATGTTATACTTAACTTCAGAAAAAACCCAAATAATTTTTATGTTTGTAATAGTGACATTCTATATTGTAATAAATATGGATTCTTTCTTTCTTTCTTTCTTTCTTTCTTTCTTTCTTTCTTTCTTTCTTTCTTTCTTTCTTTCTTTCTTTCTTTCTTTCTTTCTTTCTTTCTTTCTTTCTTTCTTTCTTTCTTTTTTTCTTTCTTTCTTTCTTTCTTTCTCTATTTTCAGTACTTTGAGCTATCTAAATAGTAGAATGCTAATAATATGTAATTATATCATGTAAACATTAGGGTATTAAAAGAATACAATGTATCAAAATTTATAACAATGTAATAAAAGTGGAAAACAATTTTCTTCCAGTCTCCAGTCTCCCCCTTTTGGTAATATTGTTCAGATTACAATTCCTTGAAGAAATAGATTATTGGGAGCATTTCAGTCAGGTTTTAGATTGGAGCATAATATAGAGACAGTATTGATTGTATTTGTTGATAACTTTTGGGGGAGCTGGGTTAGTGGTGCAACCATACTGGTTGTTTTTGATCCCTCAACAACTTTTGATGCAATACATTATGGTATTCCTCACTGGTTGTGGGGTTTGGGAGTGGAAAACCTAATATTGCAGTGGCTGTCTTTTCTCCATGGCCAAAAAGGACTACTTGGGTAGACAATAAGTAAGTAAGTTATATTTTAGTTTCCTGATTAAATTAAGACTGAGCTATATGAATATTTCCAATAGTGGAAAACAGATGGTAGAAGCAAGAGAGAAAGGTCATATTGCCTACAAAAGCTCACCATATCTTTGATAATGGAAATATAAGACAATGTAAACTACTGTGTTTTCCTGAAAAAATGACCTATCCCGAAAGTAAGTCCAGCTTGATTTTTACATGTGCACCCAATATAAGCCCTACCCCCAAATTAAGCCCTAATTAAGACCCTGCCCACCCTGGGGTGCAGGGGTGGGGCGAGGTGCACGGGTAAAAATTAAGCTAGGGTGGGAATGGGGGAGTGCAGCTGCCCTCACACACACCAACACCTGCCTCGCCTTGTAGGCCCACTTCTTCGGCTGTTTGTTGCCACTTGCACAAGTTGCCCCTGGCCTTCGTTTCGCCATCAAAGGCCTTCTGGAAAGCCCTCTGCAAACAAAAAATGAGGTCCGGATTGATGCACATGTCACCCCTGGCCTCTGTTTCGTTATCAGAGCCTTTTGGAAAGCCTTCTGCAGTTGATAACAGAGCTCTGGATCCATCTGGAGTCCCTTTATCGGCTACAGTTGCCTTCAGCAAAGCCCTCTGCAGCTGATAATGGAGATCCAGATTGATCTGGAGCTCGGTTATCGGCTGATGAGGACTTTCCGGAAGGCCTCTAATGGCAGAACAGAGGCTGGGGGTGACGTGCGCATAAATCTGGCCTCGTTTCTCAGGTGCTGAGGGCTTTGTGGAAGGTTCTGACAGTGAAATGGAGGATGAGGGCAACAGGTGCGAGTGGCGGCAAGTGGCCGCAGAAGAAGTGGTCTGGCAGAGAGTTCCTGCTGTTGGTGCCAGGGCAGCAAGGTAAGTCAGTAATTAGAGCCCCCTGAAAAGAAGCCTTAGCCATTTTGTGGGGGGTTGTCAACAGAAAATAAGACCGGGTCTTATTTTCAGGGAAAAAACGGTTCATGCACAGAAATGGCCGTGGTGGCTCAGGCTGTAAGATAGCCCGTTATTAAAACACAGCAGCCTGCAATTACTGCAGGCTCGAATCCCACCAGGCCCAAGGTTGACTCAGCCTTCCATCCTTTATAAGGTAGGTAAAATGAGGACCCAAATTGTTGGGGGGGCAATAAGTTGACTTTGTAAATATACAAATAGAATGAGTCTATTGCCTTACACACTGTAAGCTGCCCTGAGTCTTCGGAGAAGGGTGGGATATAAATGTAAATTAAAAAAAAATTGAACTGCAAACAAAATTTCAGAAGTAATTTGATTAAAGATAAAATGGAGCCCAAATCTAATTGATTATTTGAGTAAACGCAACGTTACTCTCAATGTGGTAAGCACAGTTAATGCTCACAATCACTAATCTTTTTGTATGGAAGAGAGCTCATAATTTGAAGTCTGGATTCTTCAAATGAGATTGGACAAATTTACAGGTACAGCTTAGTTTTAGTAATGCACAAAAGGGGCCTCCAAGATCAGAGGCTGTAAAGCAGGGGTGTCAAATGCATGTCATCATGGCAGTGTCACGTGACATATCGGGACTTTTCCCCCCTTTGCTAAACAGCGTGTGGCCAGTGCATAACATATCTGGCCAGGAGTTTGACAGCCCTGCTCTAAAGGCTGTTATAAAGGCAGTGGTGGGGAAAAAAGTGAATATAACCCAGGTGGTAGCAGAAAATGTGGTACAGAATTCTCTGCTTGGTGATTCTTGGAGAGGATTTCAATCTTTTAATGAGAATCTCTTTGAAGACATAGCTGGTGCTAGCCTTGTCAATTGTACCTAAAACTTAAAAATTTAGAAGCTAGGAATTTATAGATAGCAGAGAGTCACTGAGTGTAACCACCCACAATCTAATCTTGGCTCCAGTTCTCAGGAAGTTCTCAGGAAAAAGCATTCTAGTTTGATGAGCTCACATTCTGCATTTCCATAGAACAACATTACATTGTCTGCAAAGACCATCCTCTGAGATCAGGATTGAGTTGCCAGAGAACAACTAAATGGCAAGTTAGAGATAATTAAGGAGGCGGTCAAAACCAGGAGGTAAATATCAAATATCAGACTCCGATATGACTGAAGATAGTGAATAGTGAAAAAACAGGGAAACTGTAATTCAAATGACACATACTTTTTTCAGCATACACAACAGTATATTTCAGCAATATTTTGACTGCTACAAATCCCTGAATTTTATTGGGATTCGGTTCCCAGGCTCCCCAGCCAATCAGCTCACGCATATCTGGATGACTCTAGGTTGTAGAGCACTACTTTAGGACTTTTTTTTGGCGGTGGGGGTGGGGAGATGTTAGTTTCTTCTTCCAATAATAAGCATGTTTGTTTTTTGTAACTGGCAACTAGTTTCTGCTGTGCAGTGTGTACCAGCTTTCTTGGATATTAATGTGATACTATAATGGGAAATTTGCTCTTCTTGAATAAATGATGGTTATATGAAATTTAAGAAACTGAGACAGCTGCTTATACCTGTATGATGATGCTACCCTGAGTTTCAAAACGTGCAAGAAAAGTGAAAATAATGGTGGAGTCTTTGAGTTATATTGTATGTTTTATCCATAGTATCCCGATTCTTTACTGTTATAAAAGAAACTACCATACTATATAAAATAGACATAGGAATCTCTGGGTTTAAACTTTCGTTTTCAGTTCATGCTTTTTAAATGAATTTCAGTGATTGAAGGAAGTCAGACTTTGTGAGACATTCTGAGAGCATCTTTATGTTTAAATAAGTTTTGTAGTTGAAAAAGTCAGACTTTATTGTGTCTGCCAGAAATATAGTGCTTTTCTAAACATAGAAAGTGCTTTTCTATAGTGCTTTTCTAAACAAGTATAGAAAAAAGCAAAATGCAACAAAAAATATTTGTTTAGATTTTGGAGAGTTTGGAAAATGGTATTATGTCCTAGATTTATCAAGGAAGAACATTCTATTTTTTAAAAAAGAATAGCATCGAGAAACAAAAATACCCAGGAATGTTCTGATACTCTGTATGTCTTTGGGTTTGCATGTAAATTTTTATTCCAACCTTCGTCATCAGTCCAAGGAGTCAGTTTGACTTAAGGGACTTTTGGTATAATGTACCTTTGTTTCTATTCCTCCAGGGCAGGGTGTACTTGATGGGGTCCAGCCAGGTAGGTAAAATGCCTAGTCTTCTTGTCATTGGCATTTAAGATCATGGCACTTTTTAGCATGACTGTGACCTGCCGCTGGGTTATCTCAAGGGAGCCCAAATTCTGTGAAGCTGAGGGCTAAATCCCAGTCCTCAAAATTCACTTGTGTGCCTTATGCCAAGTAGATTGCAGCCATGCTTCTCTTCTAAACTGGGGATACAGCCATTTTGGTTATACTACCTATATATAATCAAGCTATTCAACTAAATGTGGGACTTTGAAATTTCCTAGCAGAGCTCTGCAGTGGACATCATGGTGGGCTTATTTGGGGTATTCTGGTCTCATCTGTTAACTTCTTTTTTCTTGGATGGTGATGGGTACTCTACCCATTAGGAAATAATTAATGTTAACTTTCCCATTCTCAATTTTTTGTGGGGACAGTTTCTTCTGTAATTAATATTTCTTTAATTTACCATTTCTCTTAATTTGAAATTCTGGAAGAAGAGATAGTGCCTCTTCCATGTTTTCTGTGACATCATTAAATGTATCAAAACTGATTCCTGAAATCTAGAAAATGGGCAGGCTTTTTTTAATCTTCTGTGCTTTGGTACTACTTTGAGCACTTTCTTTTAGAACCTCCAACATGAATGCTAATTTTTTCCAAATCTCCTTAAAATCTGTTTATTCCATGGCTTTTCCATTTTTATAATCTTTTCCTGTAAATAGTCATAAGCTTACATTTCTTGAAGATTGTATCTTAAATGTCTATGAATTAAATGTTTATCTTCACTTGTCTATACAGACAGGTTGATTAATATAATTTTGAAATATTGGCAATTACTATTTTAAAATACCTCTTAAAGCAAATTAATTTATGATTTTAAATGTGGAATGCAAGTCACTGTCATGAGGAAGGGCAGAAAAGAAAGCTCTCTGAGCTGTTAAATATTCTGCCTTTTAAAATCCTGTTTTTCCTTAGCCTAACAATTCTCTCATACCTGCATTACTGAGATATAGAAATATACTGGTTTCTCGTTTGCTATTGTTGAGTTTCCTAGTTGCCATTGCTTTACAGGTTTTGGTTTATTAGTTATAGCCAAGTTCATTTCAATATCCTATTTTTAGCATTATTATCTAAACAGTGCATTAAAAGGAGGAAGAGATTCTAGAGAAAGTAAATAATGCTTCTGTAATCATGTAGGTCTTTATTCATGGAAAAAACTAGGATGGCTGGCTTATTAACTAAAGAATTTTTGGAGGAAAAAAGCTCATAGTATACTTAAACAACATTTAAAGTGTTTCACATATTATAAAAAAATCTTTATTTCACATTGGATTCATTTTTAGAATTTCAAATATCCTGGACAATTTTGAAATAACTCATAGCCCTGGAAACATTTGAAGATAGTCTGGGAGGATACTGCAGCTGCATACTGTATATCAGTAACATATTTTCTGAGTGCACCAAAGAGAGTCTGATGTATAATATGACATTTTTATAATTCAGCATTCAAATTAAAATTCAACAATATAGATTCATGTAGAATTAACCAGCTGATTTCATATTTATTAAATATACATGCTTTGGAATAATGGGAATTCAATCATTGTTTATTATTTGTTACACCTTGAATTCAATTATCAATAGAAATATTTCTCCCTGAGTCATCTAAAACATTTATAAATATTAAGGCACATATGATATAATCAGTTGTCGTACTTCATAAATGATAGCTTTTTTAAACAAAACTAAAACCCAATTGTAATTAACCTTGTTGATATTAGACAAGTTGGAAATATTCAAGTTATTAGAAGGTTTTCTCCTTTGCTTTGAAAAGTGTTATATGATATTTTATTAGAGTAACCAGGAAGCTAAGTATAATCATGGTTTACTTTTGAACTGAAGTTGATTTTTCTAATAGTTGGGAATTGAGTTTGCTCTAAAAGTAAAGGTTGAAGATAGAGATCATTGTCTATGAACAGTTTTCAAAGCATCCAGCTATTTCTGTGTTTATTTGTTTCCACTTTAAATTCAAACTCAAAATGTTGAATTAAACTCTAATTATATACACCGCATCCTATTAACACAAATTAGGCAGTAGCCTGATTATCTGGTGCAAAAGTATTCTGTTACCATTCAAGAATGCTGCTATAATGCAGTAGAAGACTATATAATTTCATCTTGCATTTTTTTCATCTTGCAAGTTTTTGTTTTATGCTTCTTACTTGGCAGATTTTGTTAAATTAGTCAGCTAAGGGCTTGATGGTTATAGAATGTTGTACAGTATTTTCTCTTTGTGAGTGGGTACATCAGAAATATTAACCTGTCCATATTTAAAGCCTGTTATCAGTTCTTGTTTCACACTGAATTCACACTGAAACAACTACTTTGTCAAAGTAAAATAATATTGACGCTCTGTCTCTTAAAACAATTATGGTTTAAAACTTAAGAAACGCTGTCATACTAGTGTAGGACTAATCTTTTTTGCAACTTTTTAAAAGGGTTTTTTCTCTTTGACTGTAATATACAGAATACCATCCTGCAGAACAGAGAAGTATATCTGCCTTTGTTGAAATAGATGTAAAAAGAAGAAAAAAATAATAATAAGGGGTTCCACTGTACCATATTACCTGCAAAACAATGTTATCCCAGTAAACTCTTAAAAGCATCTGCAATCTACTCCAGTGCATACATTGGATATATGTACTGTGTCAGGGGTCTCCAACCTTGGCAACTTTTAAGACTTGTGGACTTCAATTCCCAGAATTCCTCAGCCAGCAAAGCAAAGCTGGCTGAGGAATTCTGGGAGTTGACGTCCACAAGTCTTAAAGTTGCCAAGGTTGGAGACCCCTGTATTGTGTCATAGTAATTCAATTTTTGGGGAACTATATGAATGTTTCTTACTGAGGTGCTTTATTTTTGGGCAACCGTGGGATAAGCTGTTGGATGTTGGTCTTGTGACTTGACTGGTAACTGTGTATAATTGTTTCAGATTAGCTCTGCATTGCCGTCCTGGTTTCATGTCTCTCTTAGGTGCCATTTTGTCACAAGTGCCTTCCACCATCATGTGCTTGAATGGCAAATCCTAATGTTTGCACAGTACAAAAGAAAAAGGAAAGAAAAGAAAATCTTAGGAGAGGGATTTCCAAGCTAATAAGGACAAATATACTTAATAGGCATGGAATGATGCCGAACTCTGGGTGGAAGGCATAAAAAAATGGGGAATGAGGAAAATGGCAAATGGAGTGTCTGGAAACATGAACAGTGAGTACTCCAACCTTGTTGCAGGTTCCATTTGTTTCTGCTATTTGCATCAGTCTTTTACATAAGCAGTGTTTTATTTCAAATGAGTCCATATGTAGCTCGTATCTCATTTGATACAATTTCCTTCCCCCCCATCACTTTTACATTTACATCAACTGTCCCTTGCTTGATCATTGATCCTAATATATTGTATATTTAATATGTCGAAAGATGTTCTTGTGAAGGAGTTTGCTTCATTTGAAGCTTTGCAGAATAATGCTGTTTAACCTTGTATTAATTATTTCGGTATTGGTAGAAATAAGATCTAAACACAATTAAGATGATTATAGGCCTTAGTAATATTTGGCATTGTATTTTGGCTTGTATCAGTCACGAGTAAGCTTCATTTGTCACAGGAATATATACAGTAGAAGTTGTAAATACATCTAATTAAAGAAAAAGACAAAATGGTCCTTCCTCATGAATTTGAACTAACAATAAACCGATCAATCAAAATAAAATCTGTATGACAGGAAATTTGTATTTTCTTTAACCATTTATATACTATTATGATGATAGTTAAAATATTAAACAGCAAGAAAATGCATATAATTTCAGCCTCCTATGCAGAAAGGCCCAGCTTTGCTCCCATAGAGGAGAATATAGAATTCCTTTTTCATATGCATATGTTTGTTCAAGAAAATGTGTTTTAGGTAGGGGCAACTTCAAACTTGTGCTTTAATCACATGAGAAGTCAGATTGTCAAATGTAGCTTTTTGGGAAAAAGGTAATTTACGCCAAAGCTCAATATATTTAATGTTCTACTTTTATTATATATTGCAATAGATGTATAATGGCAACTAAGTTCCTAAACAGCAAATTAAACCTTATATGTACAAAATCATATTCATCAGCCTTTCTGTTATTTTCATAAAAAACCCAACTCATCTTCTCATAACCTGGCAAGGTAGTGGAACCTCTGTTTCTGAAGTCTCCTCTTGATAACAGTATTATTTGTTTTCATTGTAGGCTGCTTAAAAGGCTTCTGTTGATGATATAACTTTCATATTAGATGTAATCTGATAGTATGGAAAAAAATGGGGAAAACTTATAATCAGGTACCTCTTGGTCTGTGGAATTCCTTGATTAGGGTATTGTTTTCTGCTTGAACTACCAAGGAGGAAGCCACATATCCCACCAACATGGCAAGTAAGCTACTGTACATAAACAGGGAGCAAACTCCATACTCACCAACACTGATGGTGTCACCTAGAACAGTGGCCCCCTAAACTTTTGGGCACCACCAGTTCCGTGGAGAAAGGTTTTTCCACGGACTGTGTGCTGCCTGCATCCTGGGGATGGAGTTGCGCTAGTTTGTGTTGCCTGATTGCTAGCATGCCACGACCCGGTGCCAGTCTACTGACCGGGGTTAGGAACCCCTGACTTAGATGGGTAATTAAACATCTGCAAGCAAATGACCAAACTTAAAGAGCACCAAGGACTCCACAGTTCAACCCTGAGTTACATAAATCCTCTTTTGGAAACTGTTGGTCTGTCATGTCTAAGACAAATGTTGCCACAGACTTGTTTAGTCATCTGCATGGTTCTGGGCTGTAAAAAAAATGATTATTTTGTATCATATGTGTTATAAGTCAGTAGCAGAAGTCCTTGTGACTCTGCCATCTGCTGGTTCGCTTGTCAGTTGATAGAGCTTGAGGGCAGATAATTATTGCTTATTTTTTGAGTTTGTTTGCTTTGCTTCTTTGTGGTGATTTTCCTTTTTCATACTGAGTACGCAGGAACAAGCAGGTGCTGAGAGATTGGATGCACTGGGGAAAACATACACAGTGAGAATACTCCCCTGTAAATTAATCAGTTACTTTTTTTTCAGACTGTGTTGAAAAGGGTTTTGTTTTTGGTTTATTTCCTTTGCTTTAGAATCACAAATATGTGTCATGATGATGTTGTGGATGTTTCTAAATTGAGTTAAAGAGAGCAAATCCACATTGACGTCTCGTGGCCCAGGGTTGCCATTATCTTTGTCGCTTTAAAAAGAACATCATTCCTCAACCTTTCATTGACAGGACATTTGGTTGGTCTCAAGCATTAGCCATGTCCAAACTGTGTCACTGGTCTTTTTCTGCAAGCAAATGTTATGTGGCAGTTTTTAGTTTGGTGTTGAGTTGAAAATGGCATTGGAATATTTAAGCATGTGACTAAGCTAGCTCCCTTGCTTTTCTATTTAGGGCTCCTTACTTTGTACTTTATGCTGTGACATGTAGCATTTCTGTCCTAGGTGATGATAAGTATGGGCGGAAAGTAATTTTGTTCAGTGCCTGTCGGATGCCTCCTAGCTATCAGCTTGATCATGTGAAGCTGTTAAGGTGAGTATTGCTCTAACCGACTTGCTTAATCTTTGAGTTTCTCCAAATGCTTCTCTCATCCTAGAAGCTTCTTCAGTTCTAACTGACTGGTAGGGAAATGGAAGGATTTATATTCTTTGCAGTCATCTGGTCGTTTTAGGACTCTGAGGGTTAGCCATTAGCTCTCAGAGAAGAATATAAATCCTTCCATTCCCTACCATTCAGTTAGGACTGAAGAAGCTTCTTGGATGAGAAGTGAAATGTTTTCAAAGAAAAACCAAAAAAGTCCAGTTGCCTTATGGAAAAAGCACCTTTGGAAGATTTTTTGAGCAACCGTTAAGGGAAAATTCTGTAAACACTCATAGTTCATTTGTTAGCTATTCCCAGTCACATTTTAGAATCCATATCTGTCTTTATATAAAAAAACTGGATTGTTATTCTGATTAAATACAATAGAACCTCTGGTCATGAACGTTTCTGACCACGACAAAATCTGGGTTTTTAACCAAAAAAATTCACAATCCCCCCCACTCCCGTCAGTTTTCCCTTCCGCGTCATTTTTTTTGTAAGCGCCAAATTTCCAAAATTTGGTTTGGGTCACGACCAAATCAGTTTGCGACCAAAGTTATGGAATAAATTGTGGTCGTGACCAGAGGTTCTACTGTACTGATATAATTACTGACCCTCATTTCTCTTTCTTCAGCTATTTGAAATATACACTGGACCAGTATGTGGAGAGTGACTACACCTTAATATATCTGCATCATGGTCTGACCAGTGAAAACAAACCATCTCTAGGTTGGCTGCGGGATGCCTACCGGGAATTTGATCGCAAGTGAGTGACTGTGGTTTTGGATTTTAAAAAGAGTTAAGATGGTCTGGATAAGGATAAAATAAATAAAAATGACAGTATAATATAGTTTTATAGCTTTCTTGGCTGAGAGATTTAGGTTGATTCTCTGTTTTTCTTAATAGCAAATCAAATTCATTTCAGTTAAAAAATGTTTCAGATAAATCATAATTCTTTGTTTTTCAGATACAAAAAGAACATCAAAGCATTGTTCATTGTGCATCCAACTATGTTTATCAAGACACTGCTGATTCTCTTTAAGCCCTTGATCAGGTATGAAAACATGAAGATGCTTTTTTGGTAATAGTATGGATGTAGTATAAAATGGTTAGGAAGTGAAGCGTAGTTTTTAAAGTGTTTTTTTTAAATTAGGCTTACAATTATAAGTTGAAATTTTAAAAATTATATTGTTTTTGTTTTCCTTCCAGGAAAGAGTTTGAGGATGCATTATTTCCCTAATTTTTTCCTTACAAAAATGGATGAATTGGGTTGAGAAAGCTGTTATATATGGTTTTTATATTTGGTTTAGCAAAGCATTCCATTCGGTTCTCATGATATTTTGATTAGCAATCTGTTAAGTTTAGGCTGGTGAAATAATAGTTGAATAGCCACATACCTGGCTCAAAAATCATACTCAAAAATGATATCAAGTGAAATGCTCCAAGGCTGAGTCTTGGGCTCTCTATTTTATATTATTTTTCGATTTGATCAAAAAGGTGGAGGTAATGCTTATCAGATTTGCAGATGATACAGTAATGGATATGATAGCTAATTCCATAAATAAAATTCAAAACCATCTTGATAGATGGAAAAATAGACTAAGTGTAATAGAATGAAGTTGAACAGAGGCAAATGTAAAGCTCTTCATTTAGGAAACCAAAATTAAATCTAAAGCCATAAGCTGGGAAACTATATGGCTTGGTAATAGTATTTGTAAGATATTCTTGGAACAGCAGGCAATTACAAACCAAACATGAGCCTGCAGTGTAGTTTAACTATAAAAAAACTAATTAAAAAACTCTTCAGTTCCGGGCAATACAACAGGATTCAGAGAAACTACAATAGGAGCAGAGAAGGGTAATAAGACTGATGAATTACATTTTACAAGAAGTGACTGAGAGAACATTTACTCTTGAAAAAATATTATGAGTATGCTAGTACTCTTCAAATAACTTTTTCATAGAAACAGCTCAAAGTCTCTGTGCTCTTGTGCAAAATACAGAAAAATGGGTGAAAATTATGGAAGGCAGATTGTAATTGAATATTGAAAGAAACAATAAAAACACTTAAACAATTATTCTGAGATAGATGTCTTCAAGGCATTTGTTGGGAATGATTTAAATTTGATTCCTGTGTTGAGCAGGAGTTGGATCAAACGGCCGAATAGGTTGTAAAAATGCTTTTAAAAGGTAAAAAAAAAAAATTGCATGCCACAGCTGATCGCCCCCCCAGTGCGCTGTTCTACTTACCGCATGCCTTTTTTTGGCATGCACTGTGCATGCGTACCTTGCATTTGGTGCGTGGTGCGCACTGGGCATATGCATGCGCAGTTAGTGAACTGGTAGTAAACCGGTTCAAATTTCATCTCTGGTTCCAATTCTTCCTTTTACCACCAGTAGGGGTTCCACTTACCTTCGCTACCTGTTTGGAACTGTGAGTGTGCACACGCACATGCTTGCTTCGCTCACACATGGCGCTTCTGTGCATGTGCAGAGCGTCCGTGATGATGTCTGGGCGGGTGACCGGAGCCTACTGCCACTACCGGTTCTCCTAAACCGGGATGACCCAGTAGAAACCACCACTGTTTACCGCAACCCAATAGTTGTGTATCAGAATTTTAAGTTCAATATTTTAACCACCATACTATCTCAGTACAGTGGGGCCAATTCATTCAAGTTATAAGACTTCCATTTCTAGTTGAACAACTGGCACATGATGAAACCCAGAAAAAAGAAGTTTATTTTATTGATTGATTGATTTGATTTGTATGCCATCTAACTTGTCTCAAAGTGACTCTCTTTTGCACGTGTTCAAAAGCCCATCCATTTTATATGTCCAAAAGAACAAAATATTTCAAAACTGGGGCTACATGAATCATTCAGTAGAAATAACTAGGATTGGATTGGATTGGATTTTCCAAGCAATGAAACTGCAGATGAGATGGCATATAACAAGGCTACCTCTCTATGTGTGCATCTCATATACCACAATGATGTAGTTTTACAATAATGTTCCATGTTTGTTCAAAATATTATTGCATTTTCCCCTCTAGAGGAGTATGTAATAAAACAAAAGGAAAAAGGATACCGTATTTCCTATTTTCTACTTATTTTCTTTATAGCATAGTGCAAATATTGCCTGCAGTCCAGTAGTTCAGCACTACGAAAAATAATACTAAAACTCATTGTTATTTAATGATAGTTTCCATAATGCAGCTACTTTATGATTATTGTTTTTGCATATCTTAAACAAATGCCTTTGCCTTATGGGGATCAAAAATGCCTAACTTGTGTTGAGCTGCTACTTGTATTGTTTAATGTTGGAAATCTTCCAGACAGCTGATTGCTGAGGATTTCTTCTCCTGTAATAAAATGATTTATTACAAAAGACTGAAGTTTCTTTTACAAGTAAAATTCTGTAGCACTGCATTTGAAAATTTATTTATTTATTTATTTTATTTATCGTATTTTTATACCGCCCTATCTCCCAAGGGACTCAGGGCGGTTTACAGCCAAGTAAAATATACACATAGATAAATACAAGTTAAAACCACAATTTAAAAAACTTATTAAATACGGCCGAATATTAAAACCCCAATAAAATAATAAAACCTGATTAAAACCAAATTTAAAATTTAAAAATTCTAGTCCAGTCCTGCGCAAATGAACAGATGTGTCTTAAGCTCGCGGCGAAAGGTTCGAAGGTCAGGAAGTTGGCGAAGTCCTGGGGGAAGTTCGTTCCAGAGGGTGGGAGCCCCCACAGAAAAGGCCCTTCCCCTGGGCGCCGCCAGCCGGCACTGCCTGGCTGACGGCACCTTGAGGAGTCCCTCCCTGTGAGAGTGTACGGGTCGGTGGGAGGCAATCGGTGGCAGTAGACGGTCCCGTAAGTATCCCGGCCCAATGATCCATTGAGAAATCTAAACAGGAAGAATTTTAGTAATCTATAAATTGCCAATGATGCAGGGACAACAGGACAATATATCATCCTAACTACCACACAAGAGCATCCTTCTCAATGCCATTTTTGTTCATCTCATCCTTGAGTGTACTGACACTTATTTTTTCATGAACTGGGCTATCAATTGTCTTGCAGCTTTAAGTTTGGACGGAAGATCTTCTATGCGAACTATCTGAGTGACCTTGAGGAGCATGTGAAGTTGGAACAGTTGGGAATCCCAAGCCAGGTGCTAAAGTGAGAACAGATTGCTTATTTCCAGCTTCTGTGGAGGATGCTGTATTAAGAAGGGGAGTCAAGGAAAGGGCCTGTGGTGTTTCATTTCTTTGCACATGATACAGGCAGTCTTTGACTTACAACTGTTTATTTAGTGACCATTTGAAATTACAACGGCACTGAAAAAAGGGACTTATGACTGTTTTTCACACTTACAACTGTTGCAGCATCCCCACGATCACATGATCAAAATTCAGATGCTGGAGAACTGGCATCTATTTATGACAGTTCCAGTGTCCCGGGATCATGGGATCACCTTTTACGACCTTCTGACAAGCAAAGTCATTGAGGAAGCCAGATTTATGTAACAACCGGGTTACAAACTTAACTGCAGTGATTCACTTAACAACTGTGGCAACAACTGTGGCCATAAAATGGGTCAAAACTCACTTAACAACTCTCTTGTTTAGCAGCAGAAATTTTGGGCTCAGTTGTGATCATAAGTCGAGGACTACCTGTACTTTGAACCATTTGGATGCCTACCAGTAAAAGATGGGGAGACGTTTTAATACAGTCTTTGTGTTGGATACTTTCTCCCAGTTATTCAGCTGTTTTATCATTCCTTTACCTTATACTTGAGAACTTACTCTTAACTTTCTTAAGCAGAGATTATTTTAGGTGCCATTTTTAGTATGCTATAGATCTAACCTCATTCCAAATTACCCGTATATACTCGAGTATAAGCCGACCCGAATATAAGCCGAGGTACCTAATTTTACCACAAAAAACTGGGAAAAACTATTGACTCGAGTATAAGCCTAGGGTGGGAAATGAGGCAGCTACTGGTCAATGTAAAAAATAAAGATAGAGCCAAGTAAAATAACATGAATATTTATTTGAACGAAAAACAATAAAAGTGCAAGTGCAAAATGTTCGGCGCTCATTTTTATTATGCAGCGCCCCCTGCTGGACATCTATCAAAAATACAGTATCTTTTAAAAGTACATCGAGACGTAGACTCGAGTATAAGCCGAGGGGGCCGCTTTTCAGCACAAAAAACGTGCTGAAAAACTCGGCTTATACTCGAGTATATACGGTACTTGTTTCTGCTCAGTTGCCTATGACCTTGATGTCCTAGCTTTTATTAGAGGGTTTCACAGTTTCACAGTTAGTTAGTTAATTAGTTAGTTAGTAAACAGATGGTGTAACTGTTATAGAAAGTATATAGTAGGGCATTCTTTCACAAAGTAGTGCATCAATGGATACTAGTTAAATAAGATTTTTTTAGTGTAGGAGAGATTTCATACATACCAATGTTTCTTTCATTGTAGGTATGACGAGTATTTGAGATCACTACAAAAACCTGTCCAGGTGCCTCAGAAAACAACACCACCCCGTCCACCTCTGCCAAATCAGCAGTTTGGTGTTTCTCTCCAACAGTGAGTATTTCCATCTCTTTATTTTAGTTGGTGTACTAGTGATGGCTGCGGTAGTAGTATTATTAATGTTTCCAATCCAATTACTGCTGTAATAGGTTTTCTTCTGCCAGGCTGAGCTACCAAGATCATGGCCAGAGAGATGCTGGATATTAGCTAGTTTCAGGGTCTTTTCTCCACCCCTACATAATATGTGTGTCGTGTGAGTGATTCTTTTAGAAAGGTTGTTGTAAAATTATTTCTAGGTTCTTGCAAATGGAAGATAAACAATTAAGGCTCTCCTCTACCAACAGGCTGAGGGAGAAGAGCTTAGACCGGAATCCTATCCCATTGGTGGTCAGAGAAACCACTGCTTATCTACAAGAGCATGGTAAGAGCAAGGAAGATCCATGTTCAAATTGATCTGCCCCCTCTAGTATTTCCTCCAGGGATGTTTTGCTTTGATGAGCTTAGCTATTTTCAAATGTCTTCGCATTTTTCTAATTTCACACTGAAAAAACAGTGCAATCCCATACATAGCAGTATTGTAGCTGTTTCCATGTAAATATCATGGAAAAAATTTCTCTAAATCCTTTGGAGAACGTGCAGTCTTCTTGCTTCATTGTCCAGTTCTATAATTGGCAGAATAGATGCATTGTTTTTAGGGCTACATAATTTGTATGGCTCATGTCTGTAGTAATACACTTACTCTGAGCTCTTTCCTTTCCTGCCTCTTTCAGCTCTTACCACACAGGGGATTTTCCGGCGATCTGCAAATACACAAACAGTAAGAGAGGTTCAACAGAAATACAACATGGGTAAATGTCTGCTCGAGGTAGTCCCTTCCATTTGTCTTTCTATTCTGTATGGGCTTTAAATTTGTCCTTGGCATGTGGAGCTTTTGCCATATTGCAGGTTATGCTTTGGCTATTGCTCTGAAACACTTTATTTTCTCTTACCCAGGATTGCCTGTGGATTTTGCAACATATGAGGATGTGCATCTTCCTGCTGTAATTCTCAAGACCTTCTTGAGGGATCTGCCTGAGCCTTTGCTCACCTTTGGTCTCTACAGTGATGTTGTCTACTTCTACAGTGAGTGCTTATCAAGATGGCCCTAATCCCATATCAATAATCTTTTCTCAGGATGCCTGACCCAGAGTTATGATTTTCTTTGACAGTAGGAGACAAATTATTTTTTCAAGTTAATATGATTACATTTCTATTGATTAAGAGACTGGTTCCTTTTCCAGTGTTTTTTCTCTGCAAGATAACGTCTCCCTATATCAGCTAGAATTGGGAATGTTGGTGCATATCACACTTGTTTTCTTTTACTTTAAGATATGGAAGAAGAAAAGAGTATAGATATTGTTCGCAAAACACTTCAGACTCTCCCAGAAGAAAACTATCAAGTTCTGTGTTTATTAATGAACTTTCTCGGGCAGGTGAGATTAGTGTATTACATACTTTTCAAATTCTCAGTCGTAAGGTGTGGTGATGATGGTTGGCTTATGTAGTTTTAAAACAAATTTGAAAAGTTAATGGAGGGTGCCTATCACTTATTATTAATCATAATATGATAGGCATCCTCCGTTAATTTTGTATAATTCTGGGTTTGGAAATAATCTAAATCTGAAAATGAGATACATTGTTTAGAAGACCTGCAAAGACTTTGATCTTCACCCTGTGAGGGAGCATAAAGGCCCTTCGTTTCCTCATGCTTCTCATTTTTAAACTTCCATGTTTGATTAAATTTATTGCAATTTTTAAATTTGGTTATGACAAGCTGCCCAGAGTTGTTGAAAGATGGGAAGCATACAAGTTTAATAAGTTGTTATTATTATTAGTTACTATTTGGAAACGAGATGCTACAATAGGGGAACTTAAATTTTTCCTGTGTATCCAATCTTTATCCCTTCTATAGTGCTTCATCTTGACCCCCTTTCCCCAGTCACTGACAAATATTCTAGTTGTGAAAAGTTAAGGCTCAGGTTCCCCCAAAAACTTCATTGTTGAGCAATGAATAGAAAATTTCTATATCCATGTTGAAATCAGATTACTAAATGGGTTCTTCCTAAGACACTGTGACCATTAAACAATTACGGGTGCCTAGTCATTGTAGAAGTGGATAGCTTTATACATACAGTAGAACTTCTGGTCACAAACGCTTTCCGACCAAAAAATTCACCATTTTTTTTCCGTCGATTTCTCCTTCTGCACCATTTTTTTGTAAGTGCCAAATTTCTAAAATTATGTTCGGGTCACGACCAAATTGGTTTGCGACAAAAGTTATGGAATGAATTATGGTTGTGTTCTGTCCTCCCTTCCACATCACAGAGAAACTCGAGTTTCACAGTCCTTTTATTGAGACAGACCTGATTCTTCTGTAGGAAGCACAAGACTTGGCAGCGACCGTGCAGAGGCCTGTCAAGTTCTGAAGTCTTAATCTCGGACAGAGATAAAAGCACTCGTGTCCCAGTCCCGTTGCCAAGCTTACAGGAAAGAAAGGCCTTTAACTCCTGATTGACCGAGCTGCAACACACACTGTTGTGTCTTGTCTGCTCTCACCGCTCTTATCTGCTCCCGAACACGGAGGAATGTATGCCTCCCGGCCCCAGTCCTGGCTCCATGCCCAGACAAGCTGAAGAGGAGGGGGCACCTCCCGGTCCCAGCCCTGGCTCCATGCCCAAGCAGGCTGCAGAGGAGGGAGCATCCCCCGGCCCCAGCCCTGGCTCCATGCCCAGGCAAACGGAGCAGCTAGACCCCTCCCCCTCCTCCACAGCATGTGAGCCTGAGGAAAGTTTATTTCCAATAGCTGCTGATTGGAGTGACCCTCGCATCAGAAGACTGGATAGGCGGAGGCAACAGAAGGAAGGAGGCAGGCCTTAATGAGTGCTGAGTCATGGAGCCACACCCCATGGCCTATATAAAGGATCTGCTTTCTGGCAGTCTCTGAGTCAGGCAAAGTCGAACTTATCTTGCTGAAGTCACTTTCTGGTCTCCTGCCTGCTCTGAGGACTTTGCTAGGACTTTGGGCAGAGCTGCAGAGGCAAGCCTGATTCGGATTTCCCTGACCCGGCCGTCAGCGGAGGAGTGGGACACGACACACACTGGGTAGTTTTTTGTCCGTCACAAAGCCCAATGGCAGCTCCACCCACTTTTATACCCTGTGGGGTGTGGCTCCATGACTCAGTACTCTCTGAGCCTGCCACACTTTTTCCTCTATTGTGCATGCTTATCTCTTCGTCGCTGCCTCGGGTTGATCCAGGATTGATCCTCAGCAGCTGGAGCTTGGGGCGTTGCCAGGGAGGAGGAGGAGGATGTGGGAGAGGGAGGCCTTGTCAGCTCCTCCTCCTGGCCTGCAGCAAATGATTTGTAATTAAAGGCTTGAAGTCTACTAAACAGCAGGTATTCTAAACTCCAAATATCACTATTTTGTACGGAAGACAATTTGGTCTTTATGTGTAACCTGAGAGTTGAACAGATGGTAAGGAGCCAAGAAGCATTGAATCAAATTCCCGTTTTCTTTCAAGTGATAAGAATAAATTTTCTTTCTCTCCCATTACTTCACATGTAGGTCTCTGCCAACAGTGATATCAACAAGATGACAAATGCCAATCTGGCAGTAGTTTTTGGCCCAAACCTGTTGTGGGCTAAAGATGCAGCTATAACCCTCAAAGCCATCAATCCTATCAACACCTTTACCAAGTTCCTCTTGGACAACCAGATGCAGCTTTTCCAGAACACAGAGGCTTGAGCCATAAGCTCTTTGTGCTAGCACACTCTGGGTCCACTGTGATCATTCCTTTCTCCTCCTCCTCCCCATCCTCCTCCTCCTTCTCCTCCTCCTTTTCTTTTCTATTTGCTTTGGAGATGTGGCTATTCTGAGAACGTTCCAGGTGGTGTGTAGTGTGAAAGGTGGATACAGTTCCTTGTTTGTATATATGGAGGGCTTTGCAAGAGGGGGCTTATCAGACGAGGAGGGAAAGCAGATCTTAAAAATCAAGTTCTACCTTGGCTATTCTGCCTTGAGTATTGGTATTAGGATTTAGGTTGTTCTTAAATGTTTTATCTCCTTTCCTTTCCCAAAGATGTCCTATCAGATAAGTCTCCTTAGCTGTCAGTGGAACTGCTTTCTCTTAGTACCAGGCCCCGGGGGAGTGGATTAGGGTAGAAATTACTTCAATTGGTTCTCTGGTCCAAATTGATTCTTCACAGGTGCCCAAGTCAGGCAATCCTCTTTAATACTCATAGTGACTTGCTGAATACACTTTATACCTTTGATGGACACGTGGACTTAGTCAAAACTGAATCATAATACAACTGGCTTAAGTGCCTAGAAATTTATCTATAGATTTCATGCAGCTCTGAAACTTGATCTGTTATCAGGTGTTCCTGTTATGTAAAGATATGTGCTCTTGGATACAAGAGAGCTCACTTTTCTGCCTTTACGATATCCTCCTGTAGACTTTGCCAGCAATTTATTTCAAATTGGCCTTGGCAGCAAGCCTTTCCCTTTTAATTGGCAGATAATGAATGCAAGCATGTGTATGTGTATTGATATGCATTCAACCAGGCCAGCTCCTCTCTGCCAATGTCCAGATCAAATGTTGGCCATACCTGTGACTGAAACAGGGGAAATGTGCTATTAGGTGGTTCAGGATGCAGCACTTTAGCCATTGGAATTAGATTTGTTTCCAAGCAAAAGCTTCGTAACAAGGCCAAACCTTATCCTATCTGCTGGGATCTACTGTGCCAAAACTATTAACAAATGAATTTGTTTCTACCATCTTTTCCTTATGGGACTCAAATGTAGCTTTTTGACTTAGTCAAAATGACACTGATGCACCTTTGGTTTACTTGGCACTTGAGAGATTTGATGCATTGCTTTCTCTTTTTCTAGGAACTGAGACAGCCCTGCAGTAGGTTTATCTGGCTTTTTTGAGTGTCTCTTTTTGACTGTCTCGTGAAATTAGTTTCGTAAGAGCTAGTCTTAATTTATATAACAATAGCGGTGTCCTACAATATCTTTTAGCAGTCATAAAGTTTTAAAATAAAATATTAACATTTCCATTATGTCCTGCTGACACCTCTGCTGGCAGCTGGAGATGGCCACATAGCTGTAAGTTGACCCTACAAGGTAGAGGGCCAAATCATACAATTATAAAGAGTAGCAATGTTTTTTACCCCATAGTTCAGTGAAATTACGTAATGAAATTATTTGTTATGCTTATAATTAACAAATGATCAATGAGAACTAAAAAGTGCACCTGGGTTATTGGTGCCAGTAGTTGAACCATGGCTGGTATAAGAGCTCTAGTAGTAATTGAAAAAAATCCCAAACTGTTAGTGATAATCCGGAATGGCAGATTAAGGTAGCTGAAGCTATTAAGATGGGCTGATGTGCTAAGATTGCTCATTCTCCTTTATTAAGGCATATACGATTAATCTGATACGTTGTACATAGTGGTTAGTCTAAAGAAACATGGGACCCTTTCAGCTAGAAATGGAAAGTTAAGATTATCAAAAGGTTTTTTTTCTTAATGTCTTTTATATAATACTATTTAGCATGACTAAACGAGGAGTGGCCTTGCGTAGAAACCATATCAATATTAGCTTCATTGTTTTATATTTCAAGCCATGAATAGCTTGTAGGCTATTTTTTTATAGCATGCCATTGTGAATTGAGACTAGATTTGGTCTGATTCTAAGCTGTAGAAGTATTGCTTTGTTTATTAAAAAGGCCCAGATGGAAAAGAAACTGATTGTACAGAAATTTAGAATAGTAAAGTCCCAGTGCTGCAAGTTCAGTCCCTTTATCCAAACTATAATTTCTATACTGAATTAGTTTCAGAATTATGTTAACATCAATTGGAGAGAAAATAGTTTCTTGGGGGTTCAGTATTGTCATACCTGGGCAATGACACATTTATCAACTACATATATTTCAAACTCCTGAATGTGACTTTGCGTTGCCAGGTTATAAAATATATCTTGTTAAGTGTAACATTTTATTAAAGCAAACTTGCAAAACTGTAGAAGTGAGCCAGTGTAAATAACCTTTAATTTTCTCACTTTGCTGAGAGCTACCAGAAAATCTAAAGCATGTGATTGCTTTGTTTCTTTATCTTTTATCATTTTGCCTTCTTGAAACCATAGCTAGCCATAGACCTTTGATTAGGCTAGACTGTTTAAAAGAATGAAATACATGGTCTGAACTAATGCTGCACTCCCAAGTTTTGATTTCCAAAATGCCTGCTGCCTGAATTGGGGTATCCAAGCAGTTAGAGTAATTAGAGGAGCAGCATCCATGTAGCTGTTTATGTCTTCCCACCTCCTTTTCTAATAGAACTTGATAGCTTCTTGTGGCTATGCTTCCTCTCCTCTTTTGTCCCTTCAGTGATACATCTACTTATTCCTGTTCATTGTTGCTTGGGTTTCATGTTAGATATTGACCTCAGTATCTGTTGATGGAGCACTATGTCTCCATTTTATTCCTCTTTTGCCTGTTATTAAATCCACCGATTCTTGGCATCCTTGGAAACCATTCTGTGCCCACTTTGCTAACAGCTTCTCCTCTGCTTGTACTGACACAACAATTTTGGGGTAATACTGCTGATGTTGAGTCCAATCTGGATGTCTTATGTGTGCTGCCTCAGCCAAATATTATATGGCAAAATGAGCCCTTATTGCACACTCTCCAGTGAGGTTTTCATGTGGTAATTTTTGTTGCTGTTCCTTCTTTTGATTGTTTATTGGGAGCAAGGCTGGGGGTTGTTACTGTGATTTTTATTTACATATCCTTGTTTATTTTCTTCCAATGGTACCAATCTTGTATTCACAGTTTGCACTTTTTGTACTTCAATAAACACTCAAAGCCAATAACAAATTTTGGTGTGCTGCTCAATTTGTTATTCTAAGACTAGTTATTAAGAGATGCTTTTTAATAATAGGCACTTCCTATTGACTCCTATATTTTCAAGTATTGACTGTTTAATACTTGAAAATATTGAAGCTATTTTTTTTTCATTCCTAAACCCATTGTATTGGTTGGATCCAGCACAATGTCCCTATTAAGTATAAATCAATGCTTATTAGATATTGTGCAGTCCATTTTATCTAGAGTTTCTCCAACTCTACTATGGCTGTTTTAATTAGTTGCTTTCAGATCTGGAGTAATGTTACTACACAACCAAATGTTTGTATGTATCTTCACTATAACTAAAGAGGAATAAATCTGAAATTAGAATCTCATTGATGGGTAACCTGTCTAGAACAGGCTCTTGCTATTTTTACCTTTTCTAGGTAATGATCTCACTAACTCTTGAAAAGAAAGCTAGAAAGCATCCCGCTTCTGAAGATAAAGTTTGCTCCTATGTGAAGTACATATATGTTCTTTTGAGGGAGGGCAGATTTGTCAGGATTGAAGACTATTATAAAAACTAGAATAATGTCAACTGTGAGAATCATAAACTTTTCTTCTGTCCTAGCCCTTATTTATATTTACAGCTAAATATACCAGATTTGAATATAATAATAATAATAATAATAATAATAATAATAATAATAATAATAATAATAATAATAATAATAATAATATTTTAATTTGTATACCGCCCTTCTCCCGAAGGACTCAGGGTGGTGAACAGGCAAATAAAATACAAACAAAAACATACACCTTAATTAAAACAACCCTTAAAAAACTGATTCAAAATTAACCAAAAAATTTAAAATAACCTTATACCCCATAAAAATTACAGAATTTAAAACCCACAATTAAAAATTAAAAATTAAAAATTTAAAATCAAGCCAGTCCAGCCAAACGGAATAAATAAGTTTTAAGTTCGCGGCGAAAGGTCCCGAGGTCAGGTAGTTGTCGAAGCCCGGGGGGAAGCTCGTTCCACAGGGTAGGAGCCCCCACAGAGAAGGCCCTCCCCCTGGGGGCCGCCAGTCGACATTGTTTGGCTGATGGCACCCTGAGGAGTCCCTCTCTGTGGGAACGCACCGGACGCTGGGAGATAGAGGCCGGCAGTAGACGGTCCCGTAAGTAGCCCAGTCCTAAGCCATGGAACGCTTTAAAGATGGTAACCAATACCTTGAATATAATCATATTGCTCTTTAGAATAAAAATTAAAATATTTATAGTGACTGGGAAATGAAAGGAACTATATTATGTAAACAGAAAAAGGAATTTTTTTAAAAAAATGTTAATTTTGCCTTTCACTCTAAGAAAATGATAGATTGTGAGATAATTGACTAATAACATGATGAGTCTCATTGAAATTAGTGAGGTAATGGGAATAATCACACTATTTTAGTGTGGTTTTTTTTTTTTTTTTTTTTTTTTTGTTTGTTTGTTTACATTTATATCCCGCCCTTCTCCGAAGACTCAGGGCGGCTTACAGTGTATAAGGCAATAGTCTCATTCTATTTGTATATTTTTACAAAGTCAACTTATTGCCCCCCCAACAATCTGGGTCCTCATTTTACCTACCTTATAAAGGATGGAAGGCTGAGTCAACCTTGGGCCGGGCTCGAACCTGCAGTAATTGCAGGCTACTGTGTTCTTAATAAGCCTTAATAACAGGCTTTACCAGCGTGAGCTAAACCGGCCCTTTTATATATATTTTAATATATTTTAATATATTTTAATATATTCTATCCATTGATGAACTCTTCTGTTGATATTAGTTAATTTTATATGGAATTCAAGATAACACTTCAAAAATTCAAAAGTAGGGGGCTGAATTCTGATTCTAGTACTGTATTAGCTTTTTAAAAATTAAACATCAAATAAAAAAATAGAAACTTGTAAAATTTTCATGAACTATCAAGTAGAAAGCTTTTGTCTTTTTAAAACTGAAACCTTCTTTTAGGATTTGGATATAGTCCTTCATAGCATAGAAATGTATCAGGCAAATGTTTATATGTGGCAAGAGTCAATTTATTTTTTCTAAGTATTTGCTCCCACAACCATTTTTCTTATTTTTTTTTATTTCCAGAGAATTGTTTTTTTAAATTTTCCATACAAAATGCTGAGAACATGTTCCAGCATAAATATGGTTACCATGTTTTCTCTTAGGGGAACTGGGAGATTTCAAAGGGTAGAAATTGCTATCCAAATATTGCATTTGGTTCCCATGTGACATGCTGAGACAGGATGATTTTTGTTTATGGAAATTACAGCTGCAAAAGCCTTTTCTTCCTTATAACTGAGTATATACTTAAACTGATATTAAGTCTTCTCTGGAAATGCACAGCCAAAGGTGGCCAACCCATCATCCTTAGATTACATGCAACTGCAATGTACTATATGGAAGGCCATGGGATGATTTCACTCTCTTATCTACCTAAGAGAGCTAAACATCTTAAGCTTTGCAGAAAGCTTCTTTGCCCCATAACATCTCCTCAGTTGAGCTGGGGAGTATAGCGGACGGGGAGGAGGATGTTCCATGGGGAAAAAAATTAAGGCAGTGCTTCCCAAACTTTCCTTCATTACCCCAAATCACTTATCAGAAATTGTTACCCCATGCAGGTTAAACACTTTTAGTCAAATAAATGTCCCTCTCTCTGTGAATGGGTAATGGGTTTGTGTGTGGTTATCTAAAGAAATATCACTTTTATCCAATTTTCAATAATTTACCAGGTTTGCGAAGCACTGGCTTAAGGCATCCATTAATACCCAAAGCAAAATTTCATCTTGGCTACAAATGTTGATACTAGCTCATAGTATCCAACACACCTGCATTTAAGTTGCATGACTACAGCCTAGTACATAACTTTTTTATGTGTTTGTGATAGCTTTGAGATAGATGTGCATTCTGTAAGCTATGTGTACAAGCTAATTTCTGAGCTTTAATGTGATCAAATTTATTGTACAAATACTGTTCATGCAGAGATTTCATTTACCCAGCTTTACCATGTTTCTGTACATAATATTGTATTTTCCTTAGAATTTAAATTGCACATATTTCTAGTATGGAAAAAATGAGACATTTTTATAGCATATATATTTATTAATGTAGTTATATAAATGATTAAAAAAATAAATCCACATCAAAAGATTTTTGCCAACCTAAAATGAAAATCTGATAGCATAATTAAATCAGCCTGTTTCCATTTTGTGGAAGTATAAAAGTTCTTGATGTAAATATTGACAAAGCTGGGCCTCTCTCACAGGTTTATTAGTTATATTTATGTATGTACTTACACGCAGATATGCTGCCTCCTATCACTTTAGATGGCTTCAGAGTATGTTTCTCTCCTGTTCTAAAGAAGTGTCCTTTAGATGGCTTCAGAATATGTTTCTCTCCTGTTCTAAAGGACACTTCTAATCTTTCATGTCTATCGATTGCTTTTGGAATATTTGAATTATTTTTTCTCAAGTACTAATACTCTAGTATTAATACACTAGAGTCAGCAGTGTAATTTATCAAATTTCTACTATTTCATTAAACTGCAAGAGAGACAAGGTGTATGTCATAGAAAACCTTACCAAATTACTTGTGTTTCATAGCTGATCTTCTGTGTGTGTGTGTCTGCTTCTCATACAATCGTGTGCATTCATATTTGAAAGTCTAATTGAATCTGGAGAGGCATATTTCTGAAAAAAATATTGGGAAAGGTGATATGAAAATGGCAATTCTAAAAAGAGTAGAAATTTGGGGGCTTTAACAGGAAGATAGCAGTTTCTTTTGCCTTGCTAAAATCTGAAGTTTTGGTAGAAAAGACAGTGGAACGGATGAATTTAAAGTAGCATAAAAGTTTTATTGGAAATTGTATGAATGTGTAATGGAATATTTTGAATAGTGTTTCCAAATAAAGGCAGGGAAGGAACCTTCTTCCTTCAATTGACACATTTGACTGTTGCCTGTAATGTATAAATTCTGATTCATAGCACTGTAATGCAAGTAGACAAAAATGTATCCTTTGAAGATCTATAACTGAATTCCTGATAAGAGGATTTATGTGGGATAGTAAATTGATGTTTGTTAGGCAGAGCCAATGTGATTTTTTTCAAAGAATAAACAAAGAACCCAGGCTCAGACAAAAGCATCTTATAATATTATGTAAGCATATTTCTTGCTCTTTCCTGCCCCTGCAAGGATCTCAAATCTGTGAAGTTCTCAAGGGTTATTCTGTTGGTAGAACATCAGAATCAAACCAAAGAATACAATCCAGTAGATATTTCAGTATAAGAAAAACCCTGAATGGGAAATGAATATCAACATGAATAACTTATAATTCTATTCAAAGATATTGAAGTTATATTATTTTATCTGTATAATTTTAAACTATGAGAATAGTTACGGGTAGTTCTCAACATACGACCATAATTGGGACTGGAATTTTGGTCACTAAGCGATGCGTTGTTAACTGAGTCATCAAGTGACTCAACTTTATGTCCATTTTTAACCATAGTTTTAAGCATATTACGTGGTAATTCAATAACTCTCCAAGATACTGCAACCAATGTAAAAGTGGGTCAGTTGTTAAACAACCAAATTGCGATCATGTGACTTTCAGTAGCAGTAATGCAGTGGTCCCAACTTACAGGATGGGCCTTAGCATCACTTTTTCATAGCTTTGAAATGTCAATAATGAATGGTTGTAAGTCGAGGACTACCTATATTTGACTAAATTCCTTTAATCGCCACAGCATTTTACTGTGAAAATGAAGGGAAAACAAAATAAGTCTCATGACGTGAATGTCAAAGTAAATGTGCAAAAAAATTCTCTGTTTTGGCAGAGAAGCGACTTTTAGGAACATTAGGAAAAATAGAAACACAAGCAATTTCCTTATCAGATATTATCATTTATAAGAATAGGCTCTCCTATTAGGCTGTAGTCTATGCTGGAAAAGCCAATCTTTTTTAAACAAGTAGCTCTACATCATCTGACATCTCATGAAGAATAATAAGGAATGCTTTTTTTTCTCTATTCATATAACATTTTGATTAGAAAGCTAAAAGGCTCAGGGAATCAAGCCCTATTTTATGCAGATATGACTATGGGGTGAAGCCTTTTTCTGGCAATCTATTTTAAAATAGCGTTGATGTTTCTATCATTCTGAGCCCCTAAACAAGCACGCACACCTTGCTTAGGAGCAATTTAGGTATGAACTTAGATGTGTGATCTTCAGTGGACCAATAATGAGTAACAACATCACAAGTACTTCGAAAATAAATTTAAAAGGTATTTTTCAGTTAATTTAAATACATTTCTTACAGTTTGAGCCATTAAGATAAACTACATGCTAGAAGACAAAAGATTTAGTTTTCTGCTCATTTTTGCAAAGTAGTAGGGAACAGAAAATTCCAGAGTCTATCTGAAAGATGTATACTGCCCTAATAATCTCCCCCACATCACCCCGTCTTAAGACCACAAGCAAGCAAAACCTATAGAAGAGCAGAGCGCTATACTTCAGGAAGTCAACATTCCATTATTTTAAACTGTAAATATCCTTCATATCTAAAGGCAACAATCATACAAAAGCATCTAAGATGAAAGACAGAAGGAAGGAGAGGATATGATCTTCTTTCTTCAGTACAGTATATGGCAGTTCAATTCTAAACAGGTTTACTCAAAAAAATATCTTCCTAAAGTTTAAAGATGCTTGCTCCCATTAAAATATGCATAGAGGTGAATTCTCAGCCTGTTCTTTGACAATGGAAAGGAAGAACTTGTGCCCAGAGCCTAACCCTGAACTCCTATGGAGGTTTTTTTCCTTCCTTCCCTAATAGTTGGCATGGAACATGGAGCAAACAGAACATATAGAAATGCCAATCAATTGCATTACTTAATGCCTAACTCGTCAGAAAAGAAAACTTTAAACAAAATGTTGCACGATAGAACAAGTACCGTAAATCTTGTAAAACATACTTCTATACCAAGTTACTTTCTAATTCATTGCAGATTACATGAATTTATTTTACAAATATGACAGAGCTCAGCCTTTTAGAACTCTGCAAATTCACTATACCAGAGAACATACCTTAACTGTGACATTTCTACACTCCCCAAGAGGGCAGAGTGAAATCAAGTCAATCTCTGGGAAAGATAAATTTCCCAGTACAACAGGTCTGCTTTTTTGGGGGGGAGGGGGAAAGGATGATGCCCTCATTCTTTTTAAGGTTGTTCACAGCACTTTTGCAGTGACAAAGGACACAGCGGCCTATGGCCACATAACAATGTGAAAACATAACATACAACTTTTCTTTAAATATAGTTTCCTTTAGAATAATAAATATTTCTTATGTCTCTTAACATAGAGCAGCAGCATCTGTAAAAACTTTGGACTAAAGATCCCTAATTAAGTAATCCTAAAGAATTAGGATCAGTAACATATTTACAATTAGCAATTGTAAGAAGACCCCATGAACTCTGAACCTTCTTCAAAAGCAACAAGACTTTTTGTCTAGCCTTAGGCAGGCATTGTTTTTTTTTCACTCTGTTGGTGGAAAAATATATGAAAAGCACTTTTTTTCTGCTCTTACGGATTAATTCCCAACTGTGCAGCAGGGGGAAAAAACGTGGTCTTCATTTCTTATTTCGGCATGCAGATGTGCAACACTTTGTTTCCATTATTTAGAGCATTAGAAGTGAATATTTATCATCTGTTGTAGTATATGAAACACACTCATTGAAAATAGACTAATTCTGGATTGTTCAGGATTCAATGAGCATAGATTATTCTGTTTGTTTTGATCCTTTCAAATGATGGTTCTATTGAATCAAGTGAAAAGAGACAACAGTTGATGGAAGCAGAAGCAACAGAAAATCATTACAGATGAGATAATAGAAGGCAAAAGTGATCATTTTGTTCTTCACTGTACTGCTTCAGATGCCAACTGTAACAAGAAGGAAAATGAATTAATTCGTCACAAGGTCAGTTCAAAGTGATTCACATTTGTTTCTGCATCGGACAAAGCCCAGAAACAAATGAAATTGTTGATGCAACATAACAGGATCCGGAAGGGAGGCAGATGCAAAATGTTTAGGCCTGCTTTTCCAAGTGCCGAAGAGGACATCCGAGGCTGTTCTAACTTGGTTCAATTTCACTGTAAGGTTTCTACAAAAGCATCAAATTCTTTGACGTTCCTCTCGTGCACAGCCAATTTCTCTGGCAGTGAGTCCTGTGGAGAGAGGAAATGTGTTAAGTGTCTAAACTGAAATATCTGTGGGCAAAAGATGCAGTGCTCAGCAGGAAAAAAATGCATGCCCATTCAAAAAGCTCTTTCATTAACCAGGAAACCTGCACATTTCCTCCAGACGATTGTGAAATGGCAGATAAAAAGAAATCAGACTTTCTGCTACAATATATTTAAATAAATAAAGATGAGAAAATTTGGCCAAAACCTTGAGTTTCAAAAGCAGAAATGGGACTTGAATCTCAGGTATTACATTACATATTTGCCAAGAATAAATACTTAGCTCACAGTTACTCTCAGTGGAACCCATCAATATATGTAATCATATGGTTCTTTTCTAAACTGTACGGACACATTACACAACAGAATATAAAGAGCAGATCCCAAAATGTAGGAAAAACAGATCTACCCACCTAAACAACGCACACAATAGGAAAGCATTCACATAGAATTTGAATCTACTAACCCTCCATATAGATCTTGAAGATACTTATTACTACTAAAATTATAGCTTGCTTTCCCACAAATAAGCTTCTAAGTGAAATGTTAAAGAGTGCAGCTGTCCAGATCTGTACTTCTAAAGATGCTTTTCAAAGCCATATAGGGCCCAATAATCAGTGGTTGAATCCTCCCCAGTTTGCCCCCGATTCGTTGCCCGCTCATGAGCGGTGCACACGAAACGCATGCTGTGCACGCGCAATGCACGCCAAATGCACACTGCATGTGGAAAAAGGAGGCTTGGGTAGGTAAGTAGAACAGCAAGGGGGGGAACAGCTGTGCCATGTGATTTAGATTCACTAGAATGCAGGATTTCCTGCTTTCTAGCGATTTTAAATTGCGAGGCACAGCTGATCGTTGGAAATACCGGTTTGGACCACTGGTAGCTTTTTTTTACTACCGGTTCACCCGAACCGGTAGGATTTCACCACTGCCAATAATACAAAGAGAGAATACAAAACAGCAACTAATTGAAAATCAAGAGCACCTCTGTACAAGTCAATATAAGACCATGCCAGTGAATCTATCATGGATTTTCTCCAGCTGTATTTTCTCAAGATACATTTGTTTTACAAATTTCCTGTAAGGTTCAAGGTTAACTAGCTCTCTCCTTCCAAACAGAGCATTATACAAGGAGTCAGACACTAGAATTGCAAGGAGGGGTGAAGTTAAAGCTATGCTGTTTCTCACCAAATAGATTTCATAATATCAATTATTTCCCAGCATTTAATGAAAGTCAGAGCATTGGAAAAAACTTTCCACAATCAGACAAAAATTGTTGAAACAAAGAAACTAACATGCAAGAAAGCAAAAAAGGACCACACCTTATTTGTTTATTGACCAAAGTCAATAAACAATTAGACATCAAGAGTGAAATTCAAACCATCAATGCCCTTTACAGTTTGTTAGAAAACACACTTAAACTTGTATAAAACTTCAAACCCCTGAGAAAAAGAAAATCTTGAAGCTATAAGGGTCCCTAGGGTGGCTATTACATATCATGAGCTTGGGATTAAACATGTTTTTGGCAGTTCCAGGCAGATTTCCAAGCAGTTCTTGCCTTATTTATCTGTCCAGTTTTTAGACATAGCTCAGCATGTTTAAACTGAGGATATTTCAGAAATTCCTGCAATAATTTTAAGGAAAGTCAAAACTATTACAAAATCAATTATTCTTAGCCAAACTATTTCATACAGTCATTATGGGGAAAAGGGGAGGAAAGGAGCCACCTATGTATGCCACCTTGATCTCAGAAGCAAAAGACAGTATATAAATTAAATTCATACATATAAATACACGCTTGTAAAAACTGACATTTGGACTTTGAACTTCCTGGTTGTCTATTTGTCCAACTTATTAATATAGAATAGAATAGAATAGAATTTTTATTGGCCAAGTGTGATTGGACACACAAGGAATTTGTCTTGGTGCATATGCTCTCAGTGTACATAAAAGAAAAGATACGTTCATCAAGGTACAACATTTACAACACAATTGATATGCTCTCCAAATTGAAAAGAGCTATAGAAATAAGTATCCCTCGCAGAAATCTTATTGCTTACCAGGTCTTCTGCCATGGATTGAGCTCCAATATCAATGGAGAGACTGCTGAGTTGAGGAGGATTCTGAAATTCACGATAGAAAGTCCCTAAGTCCATGGGGATAATGTCATCTTTAGAAAATGCTGGCTTCTAGAATTGAAGTGAAAGATTTAAGTCAACTATGCACAAGCAATAACATATAAAATAGATATCATTCTGAACTCTGGCCTGTTGAAAAGAAGACGAATAAGTAAGAATTGTTTAACATACTGTACATCGATGTTTCATCTTATGGTACCACTATGTATTAGATTATTAGATTTCATGGAACAGAGAAAAAGAGGAGAAAAAAAGCTCTAAAGGAACTAGATTGGGAGCAACAAGATCAGGTTAAACCCTAGCAAGATGGAGTTGCTGTTCATCCAGAAACATCTTAATCTCTTAAAAATAACAGTTCCAGCTTTAGCTCTGAATCAAGTCACCCTCCTGGATTTTCACATCCTGCTTGAAGAAGAGACAGAGCCTGTGGCAAGGAGAAATGTAGGCAGCTTCAGCTGGTATGTCTGTTATGAATTTATCTGGACCAGGAAGCACAGGCAAGAGTTATATGCCTTTATCATTGTATGATTAGACTACTACAATCTATTCCTTGTTAGGCTCCTTTGAAGATGATGTGGAGATATAGTTGATACAGAATACCATGGCAAGATATGCCAAAATAGAATTAATGTTTAGTCTACAATTGCTGCAATGATTGTCAGTACAGCAGCTTGAATGCACAATTTAAAGTATTGGTTATTAACTATATAGCTCTACCTGGCTTGGTACTGGGTTACCTTAGAGCCTGCCTTGTCCATGATTATTTTTTCTTTCTAAGAGGCCATCAACAGAAGATCTACTTTAGATCCTGCCACCATATGAAGTAACAGGTGCACAGGTTCAGAGATGGGCCTTGTCAGATACATCACCTACATTATGGGATGGGTTGGCCCCAGGGATTTGATTAGTGCTTTCATTCTTGGTCTTTTGGAAATTGCTAAAGTATACTCTTTGAACTGGCCTTCTAGCCATTTTAATGATTATTGAAGGTGAAGGGTCGTCATCTATTATACTGAATTTTTTAATTGTTTCGATTGAACTTGACCTTGAAAAGCTTATGAACTACCCAGAATCGTTTAACTGTGATAGTATGCATATTTTTTTACATAAATAAAGACATTGAATTCTCTGCTGCAATAAACCAGTAATTTTCTCTGTCTCTTTTCTTTCTTCTATTTTGGAATACACATAATTGTAGCCTATCATTGTTATTTCTAATTCACTTCTATTTGCACAGCTCTATTCACTGCTTCATGAGTCTTTTTAAAATGAAAATACAACTGTTGTATCGCTGTAGTTTTTGCTTCAAATAGTAATGTATCAACTATCAATAGATTTCTCTCCCATTCTTATTTTTCCATAGTATCTATTAATCTCTAGTTAAAATAGTTTTCCAATAATATTTTTAACTTTCTGAAATAACAAAATCTGATTACAGATTAAAATTATTTTTATTTTGCAATATGCTATGGTTGATTTCTGCATTGTCAGGTTTTTGTTACAAGTCATCATTGTAGATATTTTCTTTGCTCATACCAGTATAAAATCTGGCTAATGAAATAAGCTTTTGGCATTAATTTTTGGCTTGCAAAAATTAAGACAGACAACTTTTACCTAGTTTGGTAATGAGTCGTCTGCAAGTAAACCACCAAACTCAGAAAGCATCAAGGACCCCACAAATTCACCGAAGAGACTGGTGCTTCTTGGAAGAAAACTCTACCCCAAATACCAGAGCATGGAGTTTTAAATACTAGTTACTTGTGTAATGTAAAATTTATATGGACTTACAAAATCTATCATAACAAAATCATCATGGATATTCCCATTGCTGCTGCCACTGGAACCCACTGAGTGTAGGCTACCTTGTAAGGGAGACTCTGTGTCTGGAGAATCAGGAGGATTTACCTGTTAAAGGAATGCAAATGTTCAATTAACATAATAAAGTCCTGATGGGCAAAATTAAGCAGAGACAAGAAGTTATCTTTGCAGACAGAAATTATAGACATGCTTGGCATTCAGGAGGCACAATACTGACAACAATTTTATAGGACCGAGAAAGGTAGGCAGTTCTTACCATGGGATCGTTATCTTCTAGTTCAAAGCTCTTGGGAGCAAACATTTGAAAAGGAATATCCAAACTGGCCATTGTCACCTAAAGAGGTTCAAAAGATAGAATCTCAAATGTCTCCTGACAAATCCTGCTGTTTCTGCCAGAATGAAATATACTGCTGCAAATTTTCATGCCTACAGCCCCAAAATTGGTCAGGACAAGTTCAGAAATTAGAGAAAGCCAAATATAGCCAAGTTGTGCAGACCTGGAATGGCATTTCTCCTGTGTTATGGGAAAGGATATTCCTTGTGTTCCGCTTCTGAAGCCATATGCAAGCAATGAATTAAAGTGAATTACCTGGCTGATGGGCTTGTTGACAAAGGCTCCCACCTTTCGGACAAAAAAGGTTTCCAAGGCATCGCGTGGAGAACCGCTCTTTCCTTCACTGCTGTTAGATACGGTTTCTGGATCCTCACTGAAAGTTGAAAGAGGGTGTAATTATTATTATTATTATTACACTAGAGATATACAACCACTGATACAAAGCATTGGATATGAAGTACATATTTTTCCTAATAACTGTCGTAGCTTTTTACTAAAGTTATATATATAGTACTTCCCATAGAATTAAAACTTAGATTTTAAAGGTGTTCGGAGTATTCCACCTTTGATAAACATTGTTTTTATTTGAAAGTTATGCTTTATCTTCTAGCATCAGTCTACTCATCACACACACACATACACACAGCGAGAGAGGGAGAGAGGGAGAGAGGGAGAGGTTTCCTCAACATTCATTTGATTTATTCTTAGCAGCAGCAATACATTTTACGTACTAACAAAACATTTTAAAGATGGATTTAGGATTTCCCCCAAAGTATTTTTTTCAAAGAATGAAGAAATCTCCAAAGGGAAAGGAGACAGAATCTAAAGATTTTGTTCCTTTTTGGCCCTTAGTGGCACTGCCATAATCAAACAAAAACAAGTGTTAACAATATTGTTGAGAGTTTGAGAATTATGGTATCTTATGCTACTTACAGAAAATGCAGAAAAACAACTTTTTAAAAAAGAGAAACCACTAAGCTGAAAACTGCAAATACCTAGAAAAAAGAACTTCAAAGGATGATGTTAAGCTTTTCTTCCAAAGCTACTAATCTGCACAACAAATGCCATTAATCCTCGAGCAAATTAATTTTTGGTTTTTAAAAGCGATACATAAGACAGTTAAGGGAAGTTAAATACCTACCTACTAGATGGAGTAACTGCAGAATAATGGCCTCCATCCAGGGGAGTGCACGTCATTATTTTCTCATGATCTGCCTGGGTGCCATGCATCGGTTGGCTAGGAATCATAGGTACTCCTCCCTCCTTTCCTGGAACTACCAACTAGAAAGTACAAAGATCAAACTTGTTATTTTTGAACTCATTTGGGAAAAGAGAGAATGCTCAGTTCTCTTACTTCAAAGAGTGCAATTGTTTGTTTTTCAATTAAAAGTAATGGAATTGATGACATATTTTGGAAGAAGCAGTGCACTTTGTTTCTCAAGAACTTGAATGATTTCTACCAATAGGCAGAGGGAGGAAGAATTTCAGTCAAATGTGTAAGTACAGAGGGAGAAGAACTAAAGTAGAACTAAATGGAAGATAACAACTTGAAGAATTGAGAGCTGCCCTGGATCCCCTGTAGCAGTTTTCATTTGTTTATTTGGGCCTACTGTCAGAGGTAGTACTTCAAACTTCCTAGCAAGCAGGACTGAGCTGTTTCTCAAAGTATACCTTAAAAGTAAAATACTTTGCAGTGGAACAACATTTTAATAAATATACCTCATAATAATTATAAATTTTATTCAATGCATATGGATTTATACCACGGCGCAATTTTCATGGTCATATAAAACACCCAACTATACTCCACACTGCATTAAATATAACTACAGTAGATACGTCTTCCATTTTTCAAGCATTGTATAAAATAATCCACACTTCTAAACAGTTAAGCAAAGAAGATATGATCAAAGTTCCATACGGTGTTCAGGCTTTGCCAAGGATTCAAGAAGAAATGAAATTCTATCATTCTGGGATGCAAACCGAGAATGATAGGTCCAGATGTAAACAATATCAGAAAAAAAAAGACATTCTTACTTTAGTGCAATAACGTGTGTTTGTGTATGTAAATATGAACTCCATATTAATTCTCTAGGTCCTCACTTTAAAAGAATGCTCATTAAAGTCTTATTTCATATGAATTCAAAAAGCAATATTAGTGTTCTTTGTCCAATGCTAACTAGTATCATTTTTTTTTCAACTATTACTCTATTTTCTTTGCTGATGTGAGACGAATAGAGTAAGTTCAGAAAAATTGTTAGCTGTCAATGAGATACATTTTAGAGCAGCAAACCTCTGAGAATACCTGGTGAAGATGTGTAGCACTCAAGCCGCCAGCAAAGACTACTGGGTAGCCCAAGTCAGCTGATCCAACTCCCAAGGCTGCAGGCTGATAAGAAAGACGAGAGCTGGAGAGCTAAGAAATAGGGGTAGGGAAGAAAAAGAAGAGAAAGGGAAACCCCACAGAGTCTGAATAATGTTTAGATATATAGGAAAGGGAAGAAAATGAAATCAAGATGTGCAAAATAAAATTGCTAGTCTTGTTTCTAATACTTTCTCACACAAAAAAAGGTAAACTGATTTTAATGGAATTTATGACTGATACTAATTATTTTTAAGGACCAATTTCCAAGGATCTGAATTACAGAAATGACTTCATATATATATATTCGTATTTAACATTTTAAATAAGGAAACAATCTGTGCAAATGACAGTACAACCATTGCTCTGAGAGAAGCCTACCAAAAGAATTAATAACAATGTTAGATAATTATCATTCATATGCCCATTTTATCTCTCATCAAGAAGTAGAAAATCTAAGCAGAAGACATTTTGAATTTCAGCTATAAAATGCAAAGTTTTCAAAGCAGAACCTCTGATCATCAGAGAAGAAATCTAAACCTGGACCAAAATTAATATCTGAGACATCACATTTCACTGCAACTATTAAAATAAAAAGGAAAACCACAAAAGATGTGCCAGAGGACAGAACTGATGTTTATATTACATCTCTTACACTTGACTATCCAGAGTACATATATTGCAGAGTCTATGAAAAATAAACGCTGGAATTACAACTCTTACACACATACACATTTGCATAATATGTTACATTACATTACCTGTTGTAAGCATTGTAGGTGTGATTTCCTAGCGAAGGAAAATATGTTTGTAAGTTTATGCGTGTGTGTGTATATAAGTGTACTATTACCCCTATTAAAGCAAATGATAGAAAGCTGTACTCTTTTGGATACTGTTGGATGGTAAATTCTATACAGGTAGTCCTCAACTTACAACAATTCAGTTAGTGGCCATTCAGTTACAATGGCATTGAAAAAAAGTGACTTATGATCATTTTTCACACATATGACCATTGCAGCATCCCCATGGCCATGTGATTTATATTTGGATGCTTGAAAACTGACTCACATTTATGACACCTGCAGGGTCCTGGGATCATATGATCATTTTTTGCAACCTTCTGACAAGCATGGTCAATGGAGAAACCAGATTCACTTAACCACCGTGTAACTAATTTAACAGCTACATTGATTCAGTTAACAAATGTGCTCAGAAAAGTCGTAAAATGGGGCAAAACTCACTATCATCCCTATATTAATGAATCATGTTTATATTGTCAGAGATTGCTGTAGCGACTAATATAAAGGTGTTCTGCCGTTGCTTTTTTTTTGTTTTGTTTTTTTTACATCTGATCCTAACATACTGGTCTTATTTTGCAGCCTGATCTTCCATTTGGGTGGTATACTGTTTGGCTTTTTTTTTCTTGTTTGTTCATTTAGTATCCAAGTTATTCAGTTACAACTCCAGCTGTGCTGTACATTAGTTGGTTTGTTTCTTGCAGTGAGCTGGTGCTTATATTTGATATTGCCGTATTGGCATCTTTTAATATTAGTTTTAGCTGTTTCTTTGGAACAAGCTTCAATTGTTCAACAGGCAGCCTTATTCCATTGTTTTTGTGCTGTTTTTGGTGTTCAGTTATTTTTTCTTCTTCTTTCAATTCCTTTTGTTTTTTTAATTAAAGGGCTTTTTTTTCATTCTGTAAAGGTGGTGTCTTAGGTTTGGGAATAAAAATGATTTAATAGCTATGCAGGCTTCCTCTAGTTTCAACTTCAACTGGTTTGCCTCTACAGTCTGAGCTACTTCTGGTAGAGCTTCAATTTTTTGCCCTTGGTAGACCTTTGTAGTTCTTCTAATTCTGCTTCACTGAATCCTTTATTTCACATTACAAACCAACGTTCATCTTCTAGCTTCTGTAATGTTATTTCTGATTCTGGATGTTTTTCTTTTCAGAACTGGTACATTCTTTTCAGATATCCTCTTCTCATTGGATTTTATTTGTAATAACAGATCACTATTTCAGTCTTTGTATATTGGCGATGGGTAAATAATTTTTCTTCCAGTCACCCTGCAACTGCTGGTTGCTCAGCCAACAGTCTTGATTCCTCTAGCCCATTTTTCATCAAATGTCCATGAAGGTCAACATTTGGAATAGTCCTTGTTGACCAAGGTGACACCCAATCCAGTATGGGTTCCTGTAAATTACATCTCACCATATTGCTTATGGGTACTTGTTATTATGAGATTTTTTTAAAAATCCCACTTTAAAAACAAAAATTGGTGAACACAAGACGGCACTGAAAATGATGACCACCCCTCCAGCAGCATTCATTTTTTCAAGGAATATGATTAGCATGATCATCTGCACAACCATACTATTTCCTTATACTTTCACTATAGGTTTTGACTTATGACCATAATGGAGCCTGGTGCATGACTATCTCATTTAATGATCCCCATCCCTGGTCTTCCCATTGTGGTTGTTAAATAGAGAATGGAGTGCCACAAAGGGTGGGGAAGGCCTTGGGAGGCCCAGAAGTGGGTGCTATTTTTGGAACAGCTACAGTTCATGGGCTGAACCACAGGGTTTAGGAATGCCATGGGATGGAGTGGCCTGCTTTCCTTTTCCAACAATGATCTCCGGAACTTTGGAGATCTATAAAAGGTAAGTGAGTGGTCAGTGATGCGGTAGGGGTGGGGAAGAGGGGTTTGGGACCCCGTAGGGTGAGAAGCAGGTCCAAGGCCTGTAGAGTGCTAGGTTCACAGTCATTGAGCTAGGATTATGGTCACATGACATCTCACATAACCACTTCACTCAACAATCAAGATTCCCATCCCAATTATGGTCATAAGCCAATGATTATCTATATAAAACAGAAAATACCTTATCTTTTTATTATGACTGAAATTATAAATAAATAAATAAATTATAAATCCTCTTAGCAATGGCCTACTTTTTCCTCATCCTCTTGCTATGCTTTTTCCCACACCCAGCAACAAAATTTCAAATAAAGTCTCATATACCGTAACTCTCAATCCAGTCTTAGTGTCTTTTCCTTTTTTTGGAAGAGAAAAAAAATATAGTATGCATCGCTGTGACAAAAGTCGATACCATCAATAGACTGTTACAAGATATTTTTCACCGGTATCTCTAAAATTTTGTTATGAATCCATGAATTCAAGAACTTTACAAGCATCTTGCTCAGTAATAAAAAATATAAAAGTAATAACTTTCAATATGATTTTTTCCCCTTGAGTTTCCTTTCTTTTAGAAAATGTATTTGGAAACTGAATATATAATGCCAACTTTGTAAATAGGACATACCTAAAGGCCTGTTTCTTTTTAGGCCAGCTGGGCTCACCAAGATGAAGTCAAAGCAAAAGTATTTACTGTTTACTTTTGTTATGTATCTTTTAGTTTTTAAAATTTTTGACCCTATACATTTTCCACAATCAACTCACTTGAGGTGAAAAGGCCAGCCCCATCATAGGGCCCTTCAAGGTATCCATCACCACAGGAGGAGGAGTCTGAAAATGTGCTTTAGTGACAGTAAATACACACTATACAAAGACGCACGAAAGAAAACACACAAGGAAGAGAAAGAAAAGAACTTCAGAAAGAAAAATGGAAAAGAGTTTGATGAACTGAATGTTATGTCCAGACATATTGGAAATGTTCATATACAGAACTGGAGAGCACTTCATGATTTGCAAGAGGTTTAACATTTCAGGGTAACTGTTAATACAACAGTTTTCCAAATTAATCTCTTTTTAATTTGAGAATTCCATTTAGATCAGGAAAAAGAGTCAGAATTTGCTATAAATACACAGGCCTTCTAAGGATTAGGTCAAATGGTTATTGGTAACAACAGAGAGGAGAAAAGATCAATTCAATCAAAACTATCAAATATTCTAATGAGCACAACCACTTCTATCTTCACTAGCTTGAAGAATGAAATTCCAATGAAGACAGGAGACAGGCATATATGCAGAGGGGATGGAATGGGGAAAGCATGAAATGTGTCATGAAATCATGATACAAATCCATATATATTTGCATCCAAAAGAAACAGATAATGAGTAGAGTTTCTGGTTTTCCATTTAAAATGGATATATAGGATGACAAGCAAAGTTTTTGATCACAAATTTTATAACTGTGCTGTCTTGCCAGAAGACATGTCTTTTCATATTAAACATAATTAAGACAATGGCAACACTAGAGTCAGAACATTTTAAGAAGTAATTCTTGTCAAATGTTGATGGTCAATTAATTATCAAAGAAATAGCCTACAAGAATGCTCTATATCAGGTATGACTTGATATTTATAAGTTGGGGAAATGGGGATGAAGAAATCAGCTGTAAGTTCACTAAATAAGTTTATTATTTAATAAATAATAATAATAATAATAATACTCAGCAGAATATTCTTCCCCTAAAATTAAAATTAAGAAATGACTATATAAGTAATTACATACAACCTAATTCCCTGGCAGCAACCACCAATATTGCCATTAGAGAAGAACAGAAACTTATTTTCATGCCAGGATGTCTTATTGCACTGAGTTTTAAAACTAAGCCTTGTGTCTTGATTTTTAATACAAATGTTTTGCAGGAGTATCTGCCAATCTATGTTAAGTATAGAATTTTTTAACATCTGTAAATTAGCTGGATTAAAAAGTTAGACCATATATTATGATCAGTAGATGGTCATCAGGCTTGAACTAATTTTTCATACACCTATATTCTATTCTTATTAAATAAAAATACAACCTCTTGGCAATAGTGAAATATATGCATAAGGAAGTATATTCTGAGCAATGCCCATCACTGTATAGTTGTCACGCTCTTCGTTCTGTACCATATAATAATACAGGTTGCAAAAGTGTCAGTTGCTAAAATATGGCTGTAAAACTGTATAAATAAGGCACACTGGGAAACTTCTAAATTGATTTTGAAAAACAACTTACCTGGGATGGGGGAGAAGTAGAGAAAGAAGTTGTGCATACTTCTTGAGAATCTTCTACTGATGGATATGCCACTGCATTTTCTTCACCTGTTCTGTAACAATCACAAGATACTTTTTTAAAAAATGGAAATGTTTAATAATAGCTAAACAAAGGTTCTACTGATACAAACATTATACACAGGAATTAGAAGATTTGGGTGGAGTTGAAAGGAGAATTATGACAGAGCTCACTCTTTCCTTAAAAGAGCGGAACTGGAAGGGTGGGTTTATTATTTTTGCATTTTATGTGTTCATAAATTTTCCCCAGAAAGAATGATTTTTTTAGAAGTTTTGTTTTTTTCCCCAAAAGGAAGCTTTTACTGATATTCATTTCAAGACTATTAGTTGTAGAGATATACAAAATGTAGTTTCAGAGCTTCATAAAATACATTTCTGTTTTGGCCTATGAAGAAAATATTAACCTGGGAAAGGTTTTTAAAAATAGGTCATCTATTAAAATACTTTTGAATTATCATGCTTTACTTTTACTACCATACAATCATTAAATAGAAATAGAATAACAGAGTTGGAAGGGACCTTGGAGGTCCCTTCCAACCCCCTGCTTAGGCAGGAAACCCTATACACCACTTCAGACAAATGGTTATCCAATCTCTTCTTAAAAACTTCCAGTGTTGGAGCATTCACAACCTCTGGAGGCAAGTTATTCCATTGATTAATTGTTCTAACTGTCAGGAAATTTCTCCTTAGTTCTAGGTTGTTTATTTCCTTGATTAGTTTCCACCCATTGCTTCTTATCCTATCCTCAGGTGCTTTAGAGAATAGCTTGACTCCCTCTTCTTTGTGGCAGCCCCTGAAATATTGGAATTAAGGTAGGAATTTATAAAACAAGTGTCAAGATGTTTGAAAAAAAAGAAACTATTTTCATTCTGCACTTTACTCTGGAAAAATATTTACAATCCCAAGATTTCTCACTGACTTAGGTGTGACCTGAAATGAATGTATCTTAAAGTTTTCCCATTCTATTCATCCACTTCTAAATAGTGTGAGAAATTCAGGCTTTTTCTGCATACTACACTTCAAAATTGAAGCAGTGAGCAAGACTCACATGATTTCTCTACCCAGCAATGTAAGCTGTAAAGGTTTTATACCTGGGATAATTGCCTCCACTATTCATGATTCCTCTTTCCTCACCTGTAATTGCAGGGATGCATGGGTGAGGAGCTGGGGTAGGGACGGTCCACAAAGTGATCAATGATAATCCCCATGATAGGTGGGGTCCTCTCAAACTGCCTGCAAGGCAATAAGTAATAAGCAAATTGTGTTATTCATAGGACTGTGGTTTCTATTTTACAACTTGTTCTGACAGCCATCCTGCTCTCTTGGGTAAATTTATGGGGAGCAGAGCATCACCACAATTCAACCCTGCAACTCCACACATAAACAAGGAACTTGCTCAAAACTTAGAACTACCAATATCAATCTGCCAAATCCAAGTAACTAAGATTTTCTGGCTTAAAGAAGGATATCCTAAGAAGAGATTATTTAGTTTGACTAAGAAGTCCTCACCTGGTAGACATGAATGCTAGGTTGATTCTGTAGGCACATGACAAAGTGATTGTGCCTAGTGGAGTACCAACTGTCCCAACTCGGACTGTCTGAAATCCTACACAGGCAGAAGAGAAGTGATCATTGTCCCAACTATTCTTTATGTCAATAATGATCAACCACAAAAATAAAACGATTCACTATTGCTCTAGTCTTAGCTGAGCACACCAATAAAACTGAAGCCCTCAAGATGATGTCCATTGAGACCACCCTTTGTGTTCATCACCCTCTCCTGTTCCACCTCATTTTTAATTTTAATGCAATATTGTTTGTGGGAAATTAGTACAGTCACAAGAATATCTCTAGACCCTCTCTGAAATGGGATCTGGAACAGAAAACTTCAGGTCTGAAAGAACTATCAAGTTATTTGGAAATTACCACTACCTTGTACTTAGCTATAGACCTGCAGAAGTTGCTTTTCTTTTAACCTTACCAATTTACTTTTTGAGAGCTGATACTTTGTAACTAAACAGCTTACCATAAAAGTAACTTTATTATTATGCTTATAATACACTCAAAAGTGATTGATGCAAACTTCTATTAGTTCTCCTATTGACAAAAGTCAGATGTATATATTCTTTAGTTGAATCCCAGATATCAGTTTCAATTCTTCATCAATGTCTTATAAACCTCAAACATCCATCCATGTATACATGTTTCTTTTGTAAACATGTGAATCTGTTAGTCTATAATTGCTCATTTTTATTTTGTAGTCTGTTAATAGTAAAAAAAAAAGCCTAGGTCTAATTTTTTCGGATACCGTCATACCTTCTCCCAAGCCATTCAGTTGCACTTCTCCAAAGTATACCCTACAACAGATAAGTAGAGACAAATGGAAACACATGAAATATAAAACCTGATACAGACAATATAGAATGTATTAGAAGTTGTATTTATTTTTTGGTTCTGAGGATGATCAAAGTCAGTATTACCTGTACAATATGACATATTCATGACCTTGTTTCCTTGAGAGTCTATAGGCTGGTGTCACCCTTGTTATAGCAAGCAAAGATTTCAGCAGTAGAGACAGCCTATTATACACAGTGTAGGAAACTTTGGTTTCTTTATCACATCTAAAAGCATACATAAAAATAATTAGTCCGACATTCCAAGAATTGATAAATTCTGAAATAAATCAACTTTGAAATACAGGTAATCCTCAATTTATGACCACATTTTAATCCAAAATTTCCGTTGCTAAGCAAGACAAGTTAAAGTGATTTTTATCCCATTTTATGAGCTTTTGGCCACACTTATTAAATTATTATTATTATTATTATTATTTATTATATTTGTATACCGCCCTTCTCCCGAAGGACTCAGGGCGGTTCACAGACAAAAAACAACAACAACAGAAAACATATAATAGATTAAAAACAGCTAAAGAATAGATAGTTGAATTCAATTGATGCTCTGACTTTTGAATACAAATTTAAAACCTCATTTAAACCCCTTTTTTAAAAATCCCAATTTAAAAAACTACATTCAGGCTAGTCCTGCTCTTCGAAACAGCAACGTCTTCAGCTCGCGGCGGAAGGACTTGAGATCGGGGAGTTGACGAAGCCCCAGAGGGAGCTCGTTCCAGAGGTAGGGGCCCCCACAGAAGGCCCTCCCTAGAGGTCGCCAGCCGACATTGTTTAGCTGACGGTATCCGGAGGAGTCCCTCTCTGTGAGCGCAATGGTCGGTGAGAGGCTAATGGTGGCAGTAGGCGGTCCCGTAAATATCCCGGCCCTAGGCCATGGAGCGTTTTAAAGGTGATGACAAGTACCTTAAAGTGAACCCGGAAGACCACTGGGAGCCAGTGCAGGTTACGCAGGAGGGGTGTTACATGGGAGCCAAAAGGTGCTCCCTCTATCACCCGCAGCCGCATTCTGGACCAGTTGGAGTCTCCGGGCACACTTCAAGGGAGCCCCATGTAGAGAGCATTACAGTAGTCCAGGCGGGATGTAACAAGGGCATGAGCGACCGTGCATAAGGAAGCCCGATCCAGAAAGGGGCGTAACTGGCGTATCAGGCGAACCTGATGAAAGGCTCCCCTGGTGACGGCTATCATATGATCTTCTAAAGACAGCCGTGCATCCAGGACGCCCAGATTACGAGCCCTTTCCGTGGGGGCTAATAGTTCGCCCCCAATGGTCAGTGATGGAATTAGCTGACTGTACCGGGCCGCCGGCATCCACAGCCACTCGGTCTTGGTGGGATTGAGTCTGAGTCTGTTCCTCCCCATCCAGACCCGTACGGCCTCCAGGCACTGGGACATCACTTCAACAGCCTCGTTGGGGTGGTTAGGGGTGGAAATATAGAGCTGAGTATCATCAGCGTATAGATGACAACTCACCCCAAGACCACGGATGATCTCACCCAGCGGCTTCATATAGATGTTGAACAGAAGAGGCGAGAGAACCGACCCTTGCGGCACCCCACATAAGAGGCGCCTTGGGGTCGATCTCTGTCCCCCCGTCAACACCGTCTGCGACCGGTCGGAGAGGTAGGAGGAGAACCACCGATGAACAGTGCCACTCACTCCAAGTCCCTCGAGTCGGCGCAGCAGGATACCATGATCGATGGTATCAAAAGCCGCTGAGAGATCTAATAGGACCAAGACAGAGGAACAACCTCTGTCCCGAGCCCTCAAGAGATCATCAACCAGCGCGACCAAGGCTGTTTCCGTGCTGTGACCAGGCCGGAAACCGGACTGGAATGGATCAAGATAGACAGTTTCATCCAGGTACTGGGGCAACTGTCGTGCAACCACACTCGACAACCTTTGCCAAAAAGCGAAGGTTGGAGACCGGACGATAATTTGCTAAACTAGCTGGGTCAAGGGAAGGCTTCTTGAGGAGGGGCCTCACCACCGCCTCTTTCAAGGCGGCAGGGAAAACACCCTCCATCAAAGAAGCGTTCACGATTTTCTGGAGCCAGCCTCGTGTCACCTCCCCGGGGGCCAATACCAACCAGGAGGGACACGGGTCCAATAAACATGTGGTCGCATTCAATCTCCCCATTAACCTGTCCATGTCCTCAGGGATCACAGGATCAAACTCATCCCAGATAATAACATCAAGACCTGCCTCCCTCACCCCGTCCGGATCCACCCAGTCTGTGTCCAACCCTTCCCGAATCTGAGCGATTTTATCAAACAGATATTGTCCAAATTCCTCAGCTCGACCCTTTAAGGGATCTTCTACCGCTCCCTGATGGAGGAGCGAGCGGTCACCTAAACAGGGCGGCTGGGCGATTATCTGCTGATGCAATGAGGTTGGAAAAATACTCCCGTTTTGCCAGCCTCATCGCCACAAGATAGGTCTGAATTTGAGACCTAACTAGTGTCCGGTCAGATTCGGATCGGCTGGCCCTCCAGATACTCTCTAGGCGTCTTTTCCGGCGCTTCATCTCCCTCAGCCCCTCGGAGTACCAAGGGGCTAAACGAGATCGGCACCGGGTCAGAGGCCGCAAAGGCACAACTCGATCTAGAGCGCCAGCCGCCGCCCGATCCCAGGCGGCAACCAGAGCTCCAGCCGAGTTGTGGGCCAAATCCTCAGGGAATAGCCCAAGCTCCGTCTGGAACCTTTCAGGGTCCATCAGGCGCCTGGGACGGAACCAGCGAGTCGGTTCCGTCTCCCTGCGGCGGGGATCGGCGGTTCGAAAGTCTAGCTGAAGGAGCGAATGATCTGACCATGACAAGGGTCTAATAACTAACTCCCCTAATTCCAGATCATTCAACCACTGTCCAGAGACAAAAATCAAATCCAGAGTGTTTCCCCCGATGTGAGTGGGGTCGTTCACTAATTGGGTCAGGTTCAAGGCCGTCATGGAAGCCATGAACTCCCGAGCTGATGTGGATGCTATCCCCACCGACGGCAAATTGAAATCCCCCATGACCATAAGCCTGGGGATCTCCATTGCCGTCCCAGCGACCACATCCAACAGCTCAGGCAGGGAATCTGTCACGTAGCAAGGAGCTAGGTACGTGATCAGTACACCCACCTGCATCCCACGGCCCCACTTAACGAGGAGGGACTCACATCCGGTTATCTGTGGTACAGTGATCTCCCTCGGCTCAAGACTCCGTTGATAATAACCGCCACTCCCCCACCCCTACCCTGGGCCCTGGCCTGATGAAACAGACGGAAACCCGGTGGGCACATCTCTATCAGTGGAACCCCCCCTTCCGTGCCCAACCAGGTCTCCGAAATGCCAATCAGGTCCGCACCCCCCTCCTGTATAAGATCGGAGATGAGGGGGGCTTTATTTATAACGGACCTGGCATTGCATAACATCAGGCGAAGGTCCAGCTTCTGAGGATTTAAGCCACTCGGGGAACGGGAAACTATCGGGGGACCGGAGTGCGCGATCGCTCGTAAATAGCGAGGGCGCACTCCCCGAACTCGATATGGGCCCCCGCGTCCGCCATACCTGCCCCTCCCACTTACCGTGCAGATAGGGTTATCCCCAAGACCATGAGCTCCACCCTCCTCTTCCACCTCAGAATCGATGATATTTATGCCGCGAGCTGGCACAGGATCTAGCAAAGGCTCAGATAGGTATCCCCCTGAACCTAACTTCGCCGTCCCACCCTTCCCCTTGGATAACTTAAATAAGAATTTATTATAACACCTAATTAAAAAACCCCTAAGCCTTCTCTTAGAAGCATGCCATGAATCATTGCAGTTGTTAAATGAACCATGTGGTCATTAAGTGAATCTGACTTCTCCCATTGACTTTGCTTTTCAGAAGCCAGTTGAGAATGTTACAAATGGTGATCACATGACTCCAGGATAATGCAACTGTCATAAATACATGCCAGTTGCCAAGTGCCTGAATGTTGATCACGTGACTGTGACAATGCTGCCACAGTTGTAAGTGTGAAAACTTTTTTCAGTGCCATTGTAACTTCGAATGGTCATTAAACAAATGGTTGTAAGTCAAGGACTATCTGTACTGAATTATAACTGTAAAAAAATAAAACTATAAGATTATACTTTTACAGAGTTCAAAGCAAATTAATATATCTACAGATTTTGTGTAATACACCAATTATTTAATTCTAATTCAAATGAAGATGTTTGCTTCTCAAATATCAGAGAGGAATATCTTAAGTAATAATTAATGCATTAATCCACAAATACCATAGACTTATATAGAAATGGATGCATATTACAATATATCTTTGCTTGATATAGAATAGATAAAACAGTTTCTTCTACAATATTCATAAATTAGAATAGGATATATTTTGGGCATGTGGAAATACGGTCTATTTTTAATTCCAATGCACCAAAACCCAAAAAAGTTTGTTTTCCAATGCAGTGAAACCATGATTTATCAAACCCCAAGTCAATGGACTTCATTTGCAATAGGACCAAATTGTCACAGCAATTTGCATCATTTGCATTTGATGATACCTTCACACAAATGTCATTGATACAAATGAAGTAATTTACATTATTTGGTTAATAACATCATCATGCAAATAAGATAATTTCTGCAATGACATACTGGTAGTTTTCATGTAATGACAACTGGACTTGGCAACTTGGTCAATAAGCAAAGTGGTTATTATGTGAAATCGCAACTCTTATGACTTTATTGTGAGAGATACTTTGCCATCACTATCATAACTGCAAAAGGTTGCTAAATGAGGCAGCCGCTAAGCAAGGACTACCTGTACTTTTGTTAGAACAAAATTTCTCCTCATCCAAATTAAAATGAAGTTCCATTCTATATTCATTTCCTGAACTGGAATGCAATATTAACTAATTACTATACCTATAAAATACTATTGTGGAATGAAACGAAGCTCATTGATGATAACAGATTTATCTAAATCCCATAGCTTTTTGCAATACATAAGTGTATTTAACAAAAAGGGAACTGAAATGAACAAATTTCTATCTGGCTTCCTGACATATGAAAATATTTTTAATTCGATAATTTAGAATACACTGTGGGAGCTCTAGCAAAATGCCTGCACAAAATGCCTATCATGGAAGACTTAATGAGACTCAAAGCATCCCAATGCTTTATATATCACCATCTCCAGCCCCCACCTCTTGCATTTCCCCAATTTCTACCTTTGTCCATTTGCAGAGCTAGCAGGCTCTATTCTGCATGATTATTTTCAGCTTCTATGAAAGCTTACTAAGCTCATTTTAGCTCTTTAGACATTCTTGAGAATAAAGAATGCTTCTATAGATTGGCATTTTGACCTATTATAATATGCCAACTTGCCACTTTTTAACTGAAATTTAAATTGAAGTGTAAAGTCAAGGAGGGCACAAAGGGGAGTATCAGACCTAAAAGCACTACAACACCGAAGGCCTTAGTTTTAGGGTAATTATGCATGATACTATTATCAATTTACCAATGTTTGAAAAAGCGTAAATACCAGGAAACGTCTAAGCAGCTGATAACAGAAGTAAAACTGCATGGAAACATTTCATGCAAGTTGGAACAGCTTATTTTTACCTAAGATTGGGAAATACTTGCAAACTTTTATTTTGTAATGTGCGAATGTTAACTCATAAATTAATTATGATGGACATACTGGATGTATTCATTTTTATTACTATTTCTTTCTATGCACATTTTAAAATATAAAGAAAAAAATGGGAAGTAGTTTTTAGTTATTTACGCTTAACAAAAAGCCTCCTGTGCCCATCAGTTCTAGAGATTCACGAATATTAATTGTTCACATTCAAGCCTGTTACTCATAACAACATTGTAGCTTTAAAACTGGTCACTGAGTTTGTTATTTGCATTGTTTCTCTTCTTGCTTCCCTTTTCTTTTAGGCTTCCAAAGCATCCTAGGGACAGGTAGTGTCCTTGCTGTTATTGATGTGAGCCTTTCTGATAGGTTTTTTCCAGTAAAGACAGGAACGAAAATACTTTAAATAGTAACTTACTTTTCATTCATCTCTAAACACCAGATTTCCAGCTCCATGGAATCTCCCTGCAGTGGAAAAAAAATATTTCAAGCAAGCCTTTATAATGACAAAGCTTTTACTTGTAAAAAAATGTACCTAGTACAGATGAATCAGTGGGTGTTGTTATAAATGAGGCAAATCCAACTTTAGGTGGAGTTAACATTAGTATAGTTTCCAAATTATGAAAAGTGATACCTTCATATACCTGAAAAAATGTCACACAAAAGAAGCTCAAGTTTTGTCACTGCAGAATGCAGGACATAAAATAATGGATTGATAAAGTATTTTACAAAACTTGCCAAATTCCAGTTACATGGGAAATGGATCCTGGATTTTGGATGCATTCTGTAAGTTAGTCCATTTGAGGTACCCTAGTTCAAAAATTGTTGTCCCATAGTGTACCATTTCACCCACGTAAAGATTATTAGAACGAGAGTTTTAGAAGTAGACAAGATAGTTCTATCTACTATCTCATCATGTAAGGCAATTTCAGATAGAATTCTTGGAAAGAAGATCGTACGTGTAATAATATTTCAGTGCTAAAAAGAGTAGTTTCTGTTTTTTATATAAACATGAAAATTGTATTGCTGCCAGCAGTGGTTTACTGGAATCCTCTCTTGTTAATTTTCATATGATTTGAAGCCATGTAACAAAATTTGAGATGAAATTGAATAAGAAAAAAAAAGAATGGTTGGTTCAATTTATACCTCAGAGGTTTTAAGGGAGATTTCCACACACATTGACCGCCCAACAGCAGGCAGCTGTCCTGCCAAAGCTTTTTTTGCTTCATGAGTAACTTCTGGTATGTCTTTGATTGCCAAGTTAAACTGTAAAATTAAGAATGTAGATTTTAATTTTCAGGAACCTACTTTAGAACCCTACAAACCTTCCTACTGCAGGAGTATGTATAATAAAACACAGTTCACAATAGATTAATCTCACTGCTATAAAGCAAAACATCCTTTACTGTCCTACATCACAGATTAATAAATGTTGATTTCCTCATAATGTTGTAAAGCAGATAATATACAAACACAAAGATATACACGTCCTATTTGCTTTCACTATCTGTCTCTAGAGATCTTGTATGTCACAAATAATCAAATGATCTAATAAGAACTTGCAAAGGAGGAGTGAATTCCTCCCATACATTCTATATTTATATAACCACTTTACAACAGAAGCAAGGTAGAAGCCACGTGCTTTTAATATGTTATGAATGACGTAACAAAGGGATTGTTCTCAAAAATACTTTTTACCCAGTCAGAGCCTGTTGGTGAGGAGGATGAGCGAGTGCAAATTTTTTCTCCAAGTCGGGCCTGCACAATCACCTGTACAGTCTGAAAGACAAGACAGGCTTACTGCATTGAGAAAAGACAAATAGTCAAAAAGTCAAGTAGAGAACACCTACTGAATAGTACCAGATTGAAAAAAAATTAAAGGAGGTACAAAAGCCAAATTACTCAACTGTTTGATAGCAGAAGACAGAAATGTATGCATGCATTGTTAATTGCTCAGATCCTGGGCAGAACACTTTAGAAAATCAGATAACTTTTCCTATATCTCTTAACAATTTAATTTATAAATACTTTGAATTAGGGCTGTGCACACTTCAAAAAAGCTTTTTATTTAATTGATAAATTTATAGCTGCCCATGTCATATGCATGACTTTGGATGGCTAACTAAAACAGAGTAAAACAACAATAAAAAAGACAGAATTAAAAACAATTTGGAATAAGTTTTCAGACTCTGAGCAAGTACAAGAGCCCCTAATATAGAATTCATGTTTTTTATTACTTTACTACTGAAGAAGTAGTGAATAGAAAAAGAAGTAAGTCTCTTTAGGGTTGGGTTAACTTTAGTACTGAATTTCAGGATTCCTATTTTAAAGCCTAAAATCATAAAACTGAAAAGATATTTCTGAAATTCTTAATTTCTTCAGATTTCTTAATTTTAAAAAATGTTACAGAATTCAATTACACATTTTTGTGTTACTGCCACTGAGTTGTGCAAAACTTTAGCTTTTGTTATGCTGTAATCTAAACACAATGCACACACAAATAATTACCTTCAAAGCAAAAAATTTTATGAACTTGTCCAAGTCCTTCCTGTCCTGGGAGCTGAGGTCAGTATCCATTGCATATGAAAGTCTGAAACAGGACAAAAAAAATTGATTTCATATTTCCAGTCTTAGAAGTCCTTTTACCCAGTATTATTCAGCCAAACTAGTCTTCAACATCAACAAGTAGATTTTAAGTCAGCCACTATTTTTGAAATAAATTTGTTCATTTAAATAAACAGAAATTTAAAAGATTCAGTGAAGTTTACATTATCTGCTCTTTCAGAATCACCTGACAAAATCAAGTAACTTTTTATTTAACCCGATGAACTTGAAAGAGATACTTGGTGAATAAGATTAATCATTCATGAAATGAATTCTAGGTAATGTGATGTGAGACAATGAGTAAATGCTGACATATCATTGTTCATGATGTAAGTTTATTCAGAGTAGAACTGAAACAGAATTCAGCAGTAGTTGATGTCATGTCGTTATATATTGTGTGTGCTCAATACAATAGAATGCTGTTTTAATGAAGAAGAAGATTGTCATGCTGAAGGATGATAAACAAGCCTAAACCCATATATTTTGGGCAGATAATGTGATCAGATAACCCACTAGAAAAAACAATAACTATGCTTGATAAAAGTTGAGAGAATCAGAAGACAAATGGATAAAATGGGTGGATAGATCAAATATATTACTGGAAAGTCCTTGGAAGTGCTGTGGACAGAGATATACAGCAAACCAGGATTAAGGAAAGCAGAATATACTCTCTTCATGATATCTTTCAATGCACATTCCACAAAAAGAATAACTGTCCCCTTTTTAAAAGCACCTTAAGAGTCTACTAACGAACCATCCTAGCTCTTTGGAATAAATATGGCAGACATCCCAACATGTCCCAACCAAGAATAATGAGTGTAACCAAAGACCTAATACTAAAGGAAAACAATAGGGAGTCAACTACAAAATAAAATGCAAGGATTCTGAATTACATTATATAAAACAAACAACAGAAATCAGTGGAATGCATCCCCAAACATCAACTAACTCTCAAAAGGCATAATATGACTTCATTAACCTTCCTCTGCAAAGACAGTCTCAAGGATAACTTCAGATGGGAAACTGAAATCTTAGAACAAGCCAGATTAAAAAATACAAGAAAATTCTTGGAAGCAGAATTCTGAGCAAGCAGAAAGGAGTAGATATTTAACTTTATCTATTATATCAAAAGGTCTACACTTGAACCACTCCATCACATTATCACAGGTCATATAGGAAACCAACAGAGATATGAGACAGAACCACTCACCATCTTATCAACCAAATAATGTACAAAGCACAAGGCATCAATAACGTACAAGACACCATCTGCACACAGGGCCATTCCATCAAAGCATGAACATAGCAGGAAAGGCAAGATATACAGTCTAATTTCTACCAACCAATAAACCTAATTTCTCTAAAATTCCTGCACTGATAAAGAAGGGTGAGGAAAGCATATTTGGAGAAGTCTAACAATATAACAGAGATACTGTCAAGAAGATGGCATGTACATGATGTCATCATGATGCATGTGATTCTCTCATGCATTTGCCTCCTAATATCTGTTGCAAGTAATAGCATTTTGTATATCATAATTTATTATTTGCAGTCCACAAATATCCATGGCTATGGACTATGCTCAGAGACAAGTCAAGATAGCAATAGCAATAGCACTTAGACAGCCCTCTCTAAGCAGTTTACAGAATCAGTATATTGTCCCCAACAATCTGGGTCCTCATTTTACCAACCTCAGAAGGACAGAAGGCTGAGTCAACCTTGAGCCTGGTGAGATCTGAACTGCCAAACTGCAGTCAGCCGGCAGTCAGCAGAAGTAGCCTGCAGTACTGCATTCTAACCACTGCGCCACCACTGTTCTTGTGAGATGCCGTTTATCTATATAGCCACTAAGGTTGAGCCAGACTTGATAGCACTGGATACCTAAGTTAGAGCATGCTAGGTACAAAAATAATTTTCATGTTGCAAGGATAAAAAAAGCTCCTTTCCCTCAAATTTGAAAACATGAAAAACAAGTTGTTCAGATCTTTGTAACAGCTACTTTAAACAACTATAATGAATGATAATTTTAGCATTGTATGCTTATTTAGTGTTCATAGATCAAGAAAAATCCACTATCATAATTAAGATCAGGGCAGGGCCAAATTTCCAAACAGAACCTTGTTGGCATTTCAGATTACAATCTCTCAATCTTTTTGTTCAAAAAGGACAATTAATGGCATCAGAGATTAGCTAACTGGTTTTGAATTTTACATAAGGCAAGGATAGATGAAGCTTTTGACCTAATCAGCAAATATGAAATTGCTGAAGTACATTATCCTATAAAATGATCTCCATTAAGGAGAGCAGGATATAGTAGGCTCTGCCCTTCAATAAAGGTTGCTAGGAAGGTTTTGGACAGCCACATAGCACATTATACAAAGGAAAACTGTTGAAGCTACTCCTCTCACAAAGCCTCTTAAGATAGTTCCTGCAACGTCAGCTTTCATTTTTCCTAAGATAACAAAACACCTCAAATAAACCAGTGCTTTATAGTTCCCTAGAATGCCTGCAATGCCTTTATGAGGCCGAGTTCTATTATTGGAAATACAGATGCTACAAACCAGTGACTGCAGCATACAAGTTTCTGTCAAGAAAAGGAAGGCATATGTTACAATCAGTCATAGCATAATGAGGTGGTAAATGAAAGGAGAAAGAAACAAAAGGCATATTAGTATTTACCAGACTACTTTATTAATACAGTGGATGGAAAGATCCCAGAACCCCAAATTTAAGTACAAAGCATCTACACATAAAGTTGAAGTCATTCCTCAAACAGCTTTCTTCTATTTAAGGCTGTAAATATGGGTGAGAAACAAGAAGATAAAACAAGAAGTCCTTGACTTACAACAACAATTGAGGCCAAAATTTCTGTTGCTAAGTGAAACAGTTGTTAAGTGAATTTCCTCCCTTTTTACAATATATCTTTCTCACAGTTGTTAAGTGAATCACTGCAGTTGTTATGTTAGTAACATGATTGTTAAATGAATCTGGCTTCCCCATTGACTTTGCTTGGCAGAAGGTCACAAAAAGTTATCACATGACCCAGGGACATTGCATTTCATAAATATGAGTCAATTGCCAAGTGTCTGAATTTTGATCATGTGACCGGAGGTGCTGCAACAATCGTGTAAAAAACTATTATAAGTCACTTTTTTCAATGACTTATATGATTCAGCTGTGATTGAACACACATATCACAGTAAACCATGCTTTTCTTTGATCAAAATTAGTTTACGTTAATCTGCAATTTATTTAAAAGTCACAGTGGCTAAAAGTTCACTTGCACAAAAACAAAGATATTAGCTTGAATGACTGAATTAATGAACTGTGCAAACCCATCCCAAATACCAACTAGAAATATAAAGCCCAGGAAGATACATACTATGGTTGACAGTCTGCTAGGAGAATTAAGATATCAAATTGCCCTGCCATTTTCTGGTATGACTCATCCATTGAGATGGTCATCCACCAATCCTTCTCAAATCCAAAAGCTGGACTAGAGTGTGTAGACATCATAATTCTCTTTTTTCCCCCTTCTGCAGTTCAATATTCCACACATCATCTTCTGCCCCTTCCTTGTTTTCTTGTAATTCAGGGAGAGCAGTATATTTGTAAGATGTAACCTATGAAGATCTATGTATATTTTGAGATGCAGGAGGCGATTGTTACCTGCGCAAGAGAGGCTGAGGTGACAATTCGAGGTTTCATCCCGGGATTAACCCAAGAGGCTTCTCCTAGCCTCTTTGCTTGGCCATATTCATTTGGCTTCTCTTACTCCCGACCTCTCCGTCTTGATGGAAGATGCCTCTTTTTTTTCTTTTCTTCCCGTTGAGGATCTTCTCAGTTTCAAAGAGCAGAGGAAACCAGTGTCTTCTCTGTCCAACTAAAAAGGAAAAGCACTAAGGAACCTCCATATCCACTCGGTAGGCGACTGGCTGAACTGCCTAAATTTCCGCGTGGACACAGCCAGGAAAGGCGCAAGAGGCGAAGGAATCTAAATTTTCAGCTTGGCTCTTGAGGGAAGAGGGTGAAGAGCTAAAAACCAGAAGTGGCCCTGTGAGGCGGGGGTGTGTTGTGAGGCGGCAGCACCAACAGCTTCTCTTTCCAGGCTTGGTTCAGACAGAGGAGAAAATGCCTCCGGCTCGGCTATGAATAGACTTCGGTCCGAGTGGCGCTTTTTTCCGGGAAGAGCCGTCCGAGAGACGCTTGTGCCCAAAGAAAGCCGCGGGCTGGTCGCCCTCTTAACCTGGGGTCTTCACTGCGAGGGGCTGTGACGGCGCCTCACGACCGAGGCCTCCCCCGGGATCCCGTCACCGCCGCCATTGCTGCTGTTTGTTTTCATCGGTTTAAGGCAAATGAGGAAATCGGGGCGGCACTTTTCACACGGAGTCAAGATTATTTTCCCCCCCTCCCTTTTCCCGCATTCTTGATTTTTGCTTCCCTCCAGGAAAATTAGGCCGCAACGCTCATAAATTCATGAATAAGAAGGCCCGGATGAAAATGTTTTTTTTAATATATATATCCAAAAATCATACTTGTGAAGAATCTGCGTTTGGGAAACAGCAGCTTGAGCGCCGTGCGAGAGTGGAAAGCTCCGCCTGGCTTTCCCGGCGCTGGGAAGAAAACCCGGAATCGGCGTTTTTGGCTCCTTTGGACTAATCCTAGGATGGGGAAAAAGAGGTGAACGTAGAAGGCTGTTTCTTCTCCCCCACCACATAGGTTCCTTTCTTTAGGGATCACATATCCAAGCACATCCTTCCCAGCCTTAGACACTGTGGGGGAATGCAGGTCCCTTACACCGGCTTTCGGTCCCCCTAAAAAATGACTTCCAAGCAAACCCTTCCTTGACCCATGACAAGAGCTTCGAGTCTAGGGGCTAAGGGAGACTGATGAAATGCTTCGTGCTTTAAAGCATTCGGTTGTGCTTAGCTGATTGCTGCTTGGGCCGCTCATTTTAAAGTAAGTCTTTTCAAAGTAAGTCTTAGTTTGTATCATAAATACATTGATATGGAATATAAGGTGCCCATAGTCAGCTCTAGCTTGTTTTGAAATGGGCTAATTTCATGTTTCTCTGCCCTTCTCCAGCTCTTTTTAACCTCAGGGACCACTTTAATATATATATATATATATATATTATATATATATTTTTTCTGAGGTTTTCGTGGGTGTTTGTATGTAGGTCTTTGGTTATTCGGGTTTTCTCCCGCGTAAAATTGGAAGTGTCTTGGCGACGTTTCGACGAAGTCTCATTCGTCATCTTCAGGCTTCAGCTTCGTGCTTCTGGGAGCAATGTGTGATTGCAGCTGTTTCTTCCTTTTTAACTGCTAGTGGGGGTTTGAACTGATTGGGTGGGAGCTTGGCTGTGATCTGATTGGATGGGGGTTTTTTTGTACTTTGATTGGCTGGGGGTTAAAAAGGAAGAAACAGCTTCAATCACACATTGCTCCCAGAAGCACGAAGCTGAAGCCTGAAGATGACGAATGAGACTTCGTCGAAACGTTGCCAAGACACTTCCAATTTTACGCGGGAGAAAACCCAAATAATCAAAGACCTACATATATATATACACACACACACACACACACACCCTGTTTCCCCGAAAATAAGACATTCCGGGTAATAAGCCCATTTGGGCTTTTGAGCGCATGCACTAAAATAAGCCCCCCCCCCGAAAATAAGGCCTTCTCGTAAATATTTAAATGCAGAGCTGAAAATCAGGTAAGATGGCAAGAGGAGCCTCATCTTGCTCCACACGCCCCAAAATAATAAGTCCTCCCCAAAAATAAGGCCAAGCACTTATTTCGGGGTCCCAAAAAATATAAGACAGGGTCTTATTTTTGGGGAAACATGGTATAATGCTCACTTTCTCTCTTTCATGCATCTTTACCACCATCCATTTCCAGTGCTTCCCATTCTCTTTAATTAAAATTGGTTCTTGCTCTTGCTTAATCTAAGACAAAGTTCCTCCAAGTGATACGTATTGATCTTCAAGGTTGATGGGATTCTCTGTTGTTATTGTTTGTAGCATTATTAGTTCAAGTGTTATTTGTTTTCATATAATATTGGTGTGTGTGTGTCAATTAACAGTCTCAAATTTTATGACAGGGTCAATATGCTGAAGATTTGGGGATCCTTGGTCTAAGGACCACAGCGAGTAACCTGCAAGACATGCTAGGTCAAAATGTGGTTGCGTGGTTTGTGGCTGTGTTTGTCATACAAACAAGTTTTCTACCATAATAAAACAGGTGTTGCCAGCATCATTATTTAAGGTCCCTTTGCTCTCCAAACAATTTTTAGCTGGAGAAATGTGTTTGGCTGCACAAATAATCCCCTCTAAATGTGCAGATATCTAACAGTACAGGGATTCACAATAATGGATTATGCAATTTGTTTAAGCATATAAAGGTAAAGGAAAGTTTTCCCCTGTTCAGTCATGTCCGACTTGAGGGGCCAGTGCTCATCTCTGTTTCTTAGCCTAGAGAGCCAGCATTATCTGAAGACATTTCTGTGTTCATGTGGCCAGCATGACTAAATGTCGAGGTGCACAGAACGCTGTTACCTTCCCACTGAAATGGTATCTATTAGTCTACTCAGATTTGCATGCCTTTGAACTGCTAGGTGGGCAGGAATGGGAGCTCATCCTGTCACGCAGAGTTAGGGTCTTGAACCTGTGTGTGCTTTCCAGCTGACAAGCTCAGTGTTTTTAACCAATGAGCCATTGTGCCCCTAATTAAAGGAGATATATATGTAGGTCTTTGGTTATTCGGGTTTTCTCCCGCGTAAAATTGGAAGTGTCTTGGCGACATTTCGACGAAGTCTCATTCGTCATCTTCAGGCTTCAGCTTCGTGCTTCTGGGAGCTTCGTGCTTCTTGCTCCCAGAAGCACGAAGCTGAAGCCTGAAGATGACGAATGAGACTTCGTCGAAACGTCGCCAAGACACTTCCAATTTTACGCAGGAGAAAACCCGAATAACCAAAGACCTACACACATACACACACACACACACACACACACACACACACATATTCAATAATAACCATTTTCAAAAGTTTACTGAAATATGCTTTTAAATAAATAAAAAAATCTTTAGTACTTTATAAACTTTGCAACTATATTAATTATACTTTAGTAGGAACTCCAGAGGCTAGGAAAACAATGTAAGTTAGGATCCTGAGTGAGGTATGCTTCTAATGCCACGTTATGTCTGGAGGCAAGCTGCTGAGGGTTCAAATAAGGGCATGGTTAAGTATATTCAAATACTGGCTAAAGATTAATTTCCAATTGTAAGGCTTGACCTCTCTTATTTTGTTGCTGGAAGCAACAAATTGGAGATAAAGTTCAAAAATTGGGCTAACCACCAGAAATACTTCTACTAAGGTTAAAGATATATTTAGTTGGGGATATGAATATCCATATATTTTTGCCTGTAGATGATGACCTCTTAGATGAAGACACATATACTGGTAATTGGCATCAAATACTAGATTGTATAGATCTGGAAATTAATAAGATAGTTATATTTAATGAGGAAAATTGTGTAAATGATCACAAGTTATACGGTATATAAATGGCACAAAACTAGAGCAAACAGATTAATGTTTAGAAAACATTGTCCTAAACTTGTTTGTCTGATTTGGAGAATGTAAACATATTACCAATTTCTTATGGGATATATACGCTTCAAGTTTTATATGAGATATTAGGTCAATATTAACTGTATATTCTTTCATGCTAAAATATTCCCTGGCCCTGTAAACTTTTAACTTTAAAAAAATCATTACAATTTTGCCAGAGAGATTGCCATAATTCATCATTAACTGAAGGTCAATAGCAAAATCTCATGGATACCTCATTTCCTTCTTTTCCACTAAAACTTATTTGGTAGGCATTTGGCACATAATACTGTAGTAACTCTTTATTACATGCAGTATCTTTTGCTTGAATTCACAGAATGTTATACAGCAATAATATCAAATAAAATGAGAGTTCCTATATATAAATGAATTTCCTGTTCTATTCAAGTACAATTACAAGTACAATTTACAGTCTTAGACCAGAACAAATAAAAGTGCTCAGTATATATACACTTAAGAATTCTAGTATTCTAGCCTCAATTGTTATGTACATCGCTATGGTAGAGAAGACATGTATTTGTGATGAATCCCCAGTGCAATTCAAAAATTGTGCTATTTAAGTCAATGTGATTTATGTTGAAATAAAGTAGGAAGAAGGGAAGGAAAATTGTGTGATATGTTGTATTTTCTTTTTTGCTTTCTTTTGACTGCATTCTTTTCCATGAAGGTCAACACAGAGAAGAAAGATAAATCTATTATGGCTATTCCCATAGCAGTTATTGATTGTGATCTCTTGCTATATGGACGTGGACATAGGACACTGGATCGCTTCAAGCTGGAAGATGTTACTGATGAATATCTTGTATCTATGTATGGATTTCCACGTCAGTTCATTTATCATTTGGTGGATCTTCTAGGTGCCAATCTTTCTCGTCCTACTCAACGATCCAGGGCCATCAGCCCAGAGACACAGATTCTCGCTGCATTAGGTTTTTATACTTCTGGCTCATTTCAGACTCGCATGGGAGATGCCATTGGCATTAGCCAAGCATCTATGAGTCGCTGTGTTGCCAATGTTACTGATGCCTTGGTGGAAAGAGCCTCTCAGTTTATTCATTTCCCAGAGGATGAAATGTCAATACAACATATGAAAGATGATTTTTATGGGCTGGCAGGTATGCCAGGCGTACTAGGATTGGTTGATTGCAATCATGTAGCGATAAAGGCACCCAATGCTGAGGATTTATCATATGTTAATCGAAAGGGCCTTCATTCTTTAAATTGCCTGATGGTGTGTAATGCCAGGGGAAGGCTACTAAGTGCAGAAACACACTGGCCAGGAAGCCTGCAGGACTGCACTGTGCTTCAGCAATCGGCTCTAAGAAACCAGTTTGAAGCTGGTATACAGAAAGATGGCTGGCTACTTGGTAGGTTCATGCTGATCACTACTCCTCTAAATCTGTTTTGAATAAAGTTCTAATTGATTTATTGACATGTAAAGAAACCCAAATGTAGTTGCATCATAAATGCCTTTTATAAATATAAGTGTAGCTTAAGATGTATATTTTGTTCCCTTTGCTAAGATTTCAGATTCAAATATTGGTTGCTGAAAATAAAAGTAAAATCTTTTGCTGTTTACTAGGAATCACATTTTTTTCTTGATTTTACAGGTGATAGTTCTTTCTTTCTTCGCACCTGGCTAATGACTCCTCTGCATATTCCTGAAACACCTGCAGAGTACAGATATAATATGGCACATTCAGCAACTCATAATATTATTGAACGAACATTCAGAACACTCCAGGTTCGGTTCCGTTGTTTGGATGGATCAAAAGGGACATTACAATATTCTCCAGAAAAAGCAGGTAACATCATCCTTGCTTGCTGCGTCCTTCATAATATCTCTCTGGAGCATGGAATGGATATATGGTCTTCCTCATATTCAGAACAAGTGGAACATCCAGAGGAAGAATATGAGCACATGGAATCTCTTGACTCTGAAGCTGACAGAGTTCGCCAGGAATTATTGCTTACACATTTTAGTTAACCAAATTTGAGAATATCAAGTTGGTTTTAAGGAAAAAGATAGAAGGAAATATAGTTTGAGGTTTTTTTTATAGAATTTGCCAAGAGGATAATATTATTTATCAATCGTTTGCAAAAATAACATTGAATGTGTCCATTTCTTAAATATTTTGATTCTACTGTACATGTTGCATCTATGAAATTACATGGTTGTCTTTAATGTCCATCTTTATTAAAAATAATTAAAGATATACAGTAACATTATCTCTAATAAGTTTATTTTCCTGATAAAATGCTTTATTTTGAAGTTTTGCAAAATGTGAAATTTTGTTTTCTTTAAAATTAAATTCAAAATAATTAAGTTCAGAAGGCTATTTGCAATTTATTGCTCACTATGACAATTATATAATTTATGTAGCTTCATAATTTAAATTGCATTTTAGTTATCAACTATTTGTGTAAAATAACATTTGTGTTGAACTATGATAGAGTTCTCAAAAGATGTGTCACTTCAAAATTCGTATTCTCTTATACTAGCATCTTGGCATCACGCTCAAGAATGTAGGTCACAAGAATTATATCAAGAAATATTTCATAACTTGCTTCTCCGTCCATGTGACACCTATGAGCAAATCTGAATACACCTTGAACAACTGTGATAATTACCAAAAATCTGTGTGAATTATGTGGTTCCAAAAAAGACAAGTTCAGATCTAATCACCATCTAATAATAATAATTTTTTTTTAAGCACATAGGGAAATCTTAACTTATTTTGCATTGGCCAGATCTCACCTTGACTACCATATTCAGTTCTGGCAGTGCACTTTAATTGGAGAAATTGGAAAGGTTCAGAGAAGCGCAACAAGAATGATCAGAGGACTAGAAATTAAATCCAATCTCTTGAATTTAAATGCAATTTTAAGAGTGGGAAACGTTACCCAGAGACATGATTCAACCCTTAGACAGATATCTGTCACAGGTGCTTTAATTTAGATTCCTGACCTGCTTCCTGGACTATAAATGGTTCCTTTTAGTTCACTGATTCTGTAACTAACCTAGCAAATCCAGATCATGTAACCAACTATTAAACCCAAAGCCTGTGATTAATTGGGCTAAGAATGCAGATGGTCCTAATTTAATAATTACTCATTCAGTAACTGAACTTGCAATTAATAGTTACAACTGATCCTCAAAGTTGTGGCTATCAGTGTCCCTGTGCTGATTTGATAGTACTCCGAACATTGAACCACCAGCCTGGATTTCTGACCATCACAGCATCCCATGGTGATGCAATTGTAATTTGTGATCTTCCCTGCCAACTTCTCACAAGCAAAGTCAATACAGATGCTGACAGGAAGCTGGAAGTACCATAGCAATCATGTGAAGTCCTTGCTTCCAGATGGGTCTTGTTAAATGATGGTTAACTGAGGACTGCTGGAATTGCCATTGCTAAGTTGCCTGGATACATTATGCATTACGATTGCATCTCTTAGTTACAAAAATTCCAGTCCCAATTATCTTTTTTGGGTGAGGATTGGGGTGAAATGTAAAACTTGTTACTACCGGTTCTGTGGGCGTGGCTTGGTGGTGGTGGGGGTAAATGTAACTGGGTAGGCATGGCCAACTTTTTTCTTTTTACTTTTAAAAGCATTTTTCTACAACCTCTTTGGCCCAAGAGGTTGTAAAAAATGCTTTTAAAAGCTTCTAATGATCAGGCAACTCAGCTGGGATCGGCAGAGGAGCCTTTTAAAAGCATTTTTTTACAACCTTTTTGGCTGAAGTGGTTGTAGAAAAAAATGCTTTTAAAGGGTTCTGACGATCCCAGCTGAGCCGCGCGATCATAAGAGGCTTTTTTAAATACTTTTAAAAGCATTTTTTTGGCCAAAAAAAATGCTTTTAAAAGTAAAAAAAAACCCTGATGATCATGCGGCTCAGCTGGGCATGGGGGGGCGGCAGGGATTTTTGCTACCGGTTCTCCGAACCACCCGCCACCATCACTACGGATCGCACGATCTGGTCCGAATCAGGAGCATTTCACCCCTTGTGAGGACTACCTGTACTAAATCAAGTAACTTCTTTATTAAATCAATTTATATGGCTACCTACTTTGTGAATGTGATTCAGGGCAACTACAATAATTAAAATAATATTGGCAAAAAATAAACAATGGTCCCTGAGGATAAATCCAAATAAAGCAATTAACAGAGACGACTTAACAAGCCATCTAACCTCCTGATCCCCAGGCCCTGGAACACACCCAGATCTTCAATGCTTTACAAAACTTAGTAAAGTCAAGGCTAATCTGATTTAAAGCTGTATGGAATTCCAAAGAACAGGTGCTATAACAGAAAAGATATCCTTCCAAGGTCTCACATGATAACATCATTTAACTGAAGGAATCTGAAACATGCCCTTCCTGTCAGACCTAGTGAGATGAGTAGAGACAACTGGGGAGAAGTGGTCCCTCAAATAACCCAGTTCTATGCCATGGAGGACTTTATAGGTGACAACCAGCATCTTGAATTCTATATGGAGGCACACTGAGTTACTATACTTTGTGGAGCAGAGGTGAAATTGTATTTTGCAGCTTGTTGCTAGATAAAAAAAATGTTGCTAAGAAATAAAAAAAAACTTTGAAGATTACAACAGGACATTTGGATGGCACAGATATTTATGGTAGCATAAAGTTAATGTAGATTTTAAAAATCATTTTAGGATCATTGGTGGTCTCTGGGCTTCATGGTTTTCTTGCAGGCCTTTCATTACCAAAATAGATAACATTATTAATGCTGTCATAGTTCAATCCTGGACTACAAATATTCTCTTCTATTGAAAAATCATTTTATTAGATGTGCCATATTGAGAATATGAAATAGATACTAAGTTTGTGTTAAAACTTATGAGGATCTCAGTACAATGAGCACTCCATAGAAAAACAGCAGGCAACTACAAATGATATCAGGAATTATTGTAAACATTACCAAGGGGAATATAAGATTAAATCAAGACAGGAACCAATATCCCTGAAAATAAGTACGTGTACCTTTTTGTTATAAAAAGTAGCAAAAGAAAAGGCCTAAAAAAATTGAGATGCAAAGCACATAATCATTTTGTACATTAGGGAAATAGAATATGATGAATGTTAAATAAATGTGGGGTCCTTGATAAACTGAATTTTCTTGCGGACGTTTCAATACCAAACTGGATAACCTCACCCATAAGAATATTCTATAAGAAATAATTTTATTCTACATTCTATAAGATATTTTATTTACCAATTAAAATACATTTTAGTTTTATTAATTAGCTAAATCCCCACACAGAAATCTTTTAAAAGACAGGTGGACACAGCCCCAGAGCATAATATATTTTAAAATTACATGAATGACTTTTCTTTTTAATCAGAAACTCTGGACATGTCTTTTGAAAGATAGGGAGGAGGGAGAAAGCCGGAAACGCGAAAGGGGAAGAAGCATTGCTTATTGTTATCTTCAAGCTTTCCCCCGCCCCCCGCCCCGGTTTGGCGAGGATCAAATGACGTCAGAACTGAAAGATCTACATCTCGCAAATCCCGCTTTTCTCCTTCCTTTCGAAGCCCACAGAATCTGCCTCTCTGGAGTCCCGCCCGCCAACTCCGCTCTCTTTCTCCGACTCCTCCGCTCGATTGGCTCGGTGTTCGTTTCGCGACGGCTCCAGACTCGACTGCGAGGGTGCTCGGCTAGGCGCACTGGCCTTGATAGTAACCCGGAGAGGCAACGACGAGAGAAAAGCTGCATTGGGAAGGAGAAGGCGGGCGAGACCGTCGCCGGATTTGGGTTGTTTCCCTTCCCCCCCCAGCGCTCCCCGAAATCAGATCCCGGCCAATTCGGTAACCGTCGCTCCCCTCCCCAAGGGAAAAAAAACCCACGTCCGGCCGTTTTTTTGGGGGGGGGCGTTTGAGTGCGCCGCCGGGCCTTGGTCGCTGCCTGCCCCAGGTAGGCTCCAGGCCTAGAGATTCTGGGCCTGTTTCGCCTTCCTCCTGGGAGAGGCCACAGTGGCGATTTTCGAGGGGAGGGTGGAGAGGGCAAGTGGGCGCCGGAGGTTCGAGTCGCCTGGGCTACGAGGCGGTAAGGCCTAGCCTGGCGTCTTAAGCCCTCCAGCCCGCCCACCTTGAACACCCGTCCTTCGGTCGAGGAACCTACTACCCTCGCACCTCCCCCCCCGCCCAATGCCCTCTTTTCCTCGGGCAGACTTTCAGGAATATCGGTGCCACGAATTGGTGGGGGTGGGAGACTCCTTAAGGGACTCCGAGGGCCCAGCCGCGGATATTTGCGTGGCGGTCAGCCTCCCTCCGAGCGAGAGAGGCCTCTCTTGTTTTAAGAGGCTTTGTTTTTTGAGGCATTTTCTGGCATATTTTAATTTCCCCCCCCTCCTCCTCTGTTTTTTGGTTTGTTTTTAGCACACCTACGTAATCTTTTCCTGCTTCCTTCTGTTCTTTTCCTTTTCCTGCTTCTCTGTTCCTCTTTGGAGGCAGAGATGGATGGGGTGGTTGTTTTGCTCTGGTTCCCGAAGAGGAGAGGAGTTTGACCTGCTGCCTTGCTAGAAAAATTCTCACAGGCTTTTTTTCCCCTCTGCTTTCTTTTTACCAAGAGGTGTTTGTTTTTTTTTAAAGTGGAGAGCAAACAGGTAACCCTGTGTGTGTTGGTTTTAATGAGAAAGCACAGTGAGACATAACCTGTGTAATGACAATTGCAGGGTAGATCGACTGTTCGCCCTTTAAAGAAGGGTTGCTGCTCATTGTGAGACAATAAATGCAATCTCGCCCATCCCAATCTCCCCAACATCATATGGTAAGTTACAATTATGCCGATGCAGCTTCTTTTATATAAAAGGAAACAGCGTCCTTTTCTTTAATGTCTATATTCCTGCCGGAATGTATACAAAGGAAACTTTTTTTAAAAAAACATGATCTTTTTGGAACTGATCTAAAATAAATTCCCCCCCCCTGTCGTTTTAATGATGTAATAATATGAGTTGCAAGGATCCCAGCACTACACCTCAGTTGCAAAAAAAACCCCAAACCCTCAATGTGTTGCCAATAGAAAACTGTTATTTTCCTGTCAGTGTTTTTGCTTTTAATAACACCAGTAAATCTAATAAAACACCTTTAAAGCATAAGGGTATGCTAATACTAATCCTTAAGCAAGAAAGTTTTTAATTCTTCTGCTTCAAGGTATTTTGCCCATTATTTATAAAATTCATGAACTTTGAAAGATTGCTTAAATAAGCCCTGGGTTCGATCTAGTCCTGTCTTCTCCTGGATATTGTATAATGTAACATAATTTGGGAAACAATGTGATAAAAAGTACAGTTTTTAATATTTTAGATAGACCAATAAAGTACTTGCAAGTATATTTTTGAACACTCATTCCAGGTATCCACCTCTCATCTTTAATATACAAACAAAGCAGCTTAGGAGCCATGTGAGGAGCAGACCTTTTTCGTAGAACTCTTATTTAGTCTGGTATTTGGTACCAATATTAGAATATAATTCTAAATATTTCATGTTTTGCAAATTTGATTTTAAGGGGTGGTGCAGTGGCTCAGCGGTATTTAAGTTAGGTTACTTATATCAACTTGAGATTTCATTAAGATGTGGCCAGATGCTTAATCCCATTTTAAAAAAATATAATTTTGTATATGGTTTTCATTTTGTTTAAATATTGTTAGCTGCCTAGAGTAATGTATTTGATCTTTTAGTAGTAATTAAATGTTATTAAAAAGATAAAAATTAATACAAGCTAAAAAAAGAATAATAAAAAAATAAGTGCAGTAAATAAAAAAAATAGAAAATAGAAAACAAGGAAAAATAATATAGTAAAGGAAAAGGAAAAGAAAAATATAAAAAATGATTCTGCCCTTCATCACAACAAGTATAAATAATTTTAGTAAATTGTCACCTTTAAAGTACAATAAATGATCTCTTTCCATATCTTTAAACAAATCCTTAAACCCTTGTCATTCAGTCCCAGTCAGCAAAAGTCCATCAAAGGTTATGAGAGATAACATACCTATTTTAACTTTGATCAGTTATGTAAATTAATTTTATATTCTTTCATTTTTAACAATCTTGACTTTAATCCCTTCAAATAATGTCCTAAAACTTTATTTCTTTTCATTATTTCTCTTTTCCATTCTCACAAAATTATTTAAAATCTTAACCAGTCTCTTTTGTAAATCCAATATAGGAAAGTTATCCAGGTTACTCTTTGGATTTGTTATTTTTGTATACCTTTTAATTCTTAAGACTGTTAGCCAGCATCATTTGTGTATCCAGTGTAGCATCTTTTTCCATATCATTCTTGTAGCCTGTGATTTTTAACTCTACTTTCAGATCACTCAGTCATGTCTGGTAAAACTTTTTACTGTTATGTAACTTCTTTTAAACATTGTCTGTCTATAAAATTAAGTTCTGGATCTATTGTTCAAAAATATTTGTCAATACATTCAGTGTCAAAATATTTTGCTCTATTCTGTATTGTAAGTCTAATTTAAATGTTCTCATTTAATTGTAGTCTTTAGTGCCTTCTGGTTCCCTGTAGTTTGCAACCTTCAAAATCACCATCCTATCATTTTTTTAAGGAATTCAAAATAAAAATATTTTCTGATGGGAAGGATTCATTATAATTTATTCTAAAATCTTACTTCAAATTTATCCCAATACTTAATCCATTTATAACTTTCTAAAATCAAAAGTTTTAATCATCCTTTTGCTGTTTATTCCAGATTTTTTAAAAAAAGTTCTTAAATTTGTACTTAAAACTTCTTTCACTACCGATTGACAAAAACTCACCAGGTGCTAATGGTTCCAAAGGTTCCAAATAGCTGAAAAGCAATTAATAAGCAATTTCTGACAGTGATTAGAAAAGGAAGTATGTGAACCTAATGCCCATAAAGGTCTCGATTACAGTTTGAGCAAAAATGACTTTTCCTCATTTCAAGAGCTCTAAACCTACTGAGGACCATGGTCTTGCGGTCTTCTCATGACAAGCGATTTATGAAGAACTTGTGGGCGATCTCAAGACTTCACTTTGTAGAGGCATTACAAAGAGCCAATCGACTTCCCGGCTCTTCATTCCACTGCAGTTGTCGGTTCCACTTTTTAATATATTCCGTTTGCCATTTATTCCCCAGAAGCCAAAGTCAGGTCTTTGAGATGGATGGCCATATAAATTGAATGAATCGAATTGAAAGGTTTAAAAAAACGATAAAGCCAAGATTATATTAATGCTATAAATGATGGCATCATGCAGTACTGTAGTCAGAATCAGAAGATTAATATTTTAGAACTAAAACATACATAAATTATTGTTAAATGATGGAACTGAGAAGTTTAATTTGCAGAAATGTGTATAAAGGCTATTGATCAATGCATTATACCTATACCAGATCTATTGCAAGAGGAAGGAATAGGCAAATTAATAATGAATTGATTTTAATAAAATGATAAAACCTCTGTATATTCTAGAATATGAAATTTGGAGGATAACAATTTGAAAAAGTATGCTTTTTTTTAAGTTAGCAGCCCTTCTGAAGAAATTACACCTGATTTTAGTGGGATATACTTCTAAATAAACATAGATATAGGTGGTTCTCATCTTATGGCCACAATTGACCCAAAATTTCTGTTGCTAAGCAAGACAGTAGTTAAGTGAGTTTTGCCCCAATTTACAACCTTTTTTTCCACAGTTGTTAAGCCACAGTTTCACCACAGTTAGGTGAATCATGTGGTCATTAAGCAAGTATGACTTCCCCAATTGACTTTGCTTGTCAGAAGCTAGCTGGTAAAATTACAAATAGTGATCATGTGACTCTAGGACAGTGCAACTGTCATGAATATATTTCAGTTATTGATTTTTTTGATCATGTGACCATAGGATGTTGCAACGATTGAAAATGTGAAAAATGGTTATAAGTCACTTTTTTTAATGCCACTATAACTTTCAACAGTCACTAAACAAATAGGTTGTAAGTCAAGGATTATCTGTATGATTGAATGTTGTTCTATGAAACTCTAGATATATACTAAAAAGACTTTCTGTGAATGCAAAGTATCCACATGGAGTGGAAAAGCCTCTTAGACTGTATTTTTCAATATTTTAATCTTTGAAATATGTTCTATAGTATCTTGTAAGCGTAGTATCTTGTGTAATATATATTTTTCCTAGTATCAGTGTATTGGAATGTTCTTTCTGATTGGGAAAGCTTTATTTATTGTCTTCCTTCGTTTGTCCCAACAGAAGCTATTAATAAGAAACTTGTTTACGAAAATGCCTTATGACTGATTTCTCATTTGTCACATTTTACTGTTATGAAGTATAGTCAAAGAAAGCTTAATTTTTATGTGTCTGTTTTAGATTATTTTGTTTATCATTCAGAAATGCATTAATTTCTGCTTTACTAGGAGTAGGAAGAGACTATTAATTCCTAATGCCATTTTCTGTAACCAAAGGTTTTCTGTGAGCTTGATCTATGAAGAAAAAATTATATGTTGGACCAGAATGTTGATGTGTTTTTCAACAGTAGGAATATTTAGCCACAACTTGCAGTTTTTAGTCTAAGTAAAGATTTAACCATGTTTACATTCAGTTGATAAATTAAGAGAGGACTTAACCATACCCATATTTGACTAAGAACTGCTCCAAGACATGCCAAATATTTATTTCAAGTGCCTTTAAGATAAAGTTGTTTACTGATATAGAAATTAAATTAACAACCATATCTTTCAAAATATATATGATTTATACCACACCTCTATATTTGTATAGAGTGTAAATTCTGCAGAAGGTTCTTTTAAGAACTCTTATCAAGTTTGTTTAACAAAAGTTTTCTTGTGGCTAATTAAAAATATTGTCCTTCATAACCGGCTGATGTCTAGGTCAGCAGTTTGGAAGTTCTCAGTGAGATTAAGATGGTAATAGGAACTCTCCAGTTTCCTTTTGGTTGTTTATAGAAATTGATATGATTATTTTTTTCTGTAAGCTTTCATAATCTAAAGATTATATTTTACTTCCACTTGTTATGTGGCATCTGTTATATCACCTGTTTCTTTAGGCAAAACCTACAAGAAAATTCTGTGAATGAATAATTGACCTTTTATAGAAACAGGAAGCATTAGGACTACATTTTCTATGTGTTTGGCTATATTGCTTATTGAGTGAGGATAAACTCTAAATTTTTCTGATTTCAATCTAGATAATACAAAATTATCATGAAATAAATATTAGATAAAAATCAGGGATTTGATTTGTTATATATTTCCAAATAGGCTCTAGCACATCCAAATGTACTTACTTTATTTATATCTTGCCTTTATTATTTTTTCAAATAACTCAAGGCGGCCAACATATCCTACACGGCTTCCTCCTCCTATTTTCTCATAACAACCCAGTGAGTTGCTGTGGATTGGACAGAAAGAGTGCGACTAGCCCAAAGTCATGCTGGCTTTCATGGCTAAGGTGGAACTAGAACTCGCAGTCTCTTGGTTTTGGCTAAGGTGAAACTAGAACTCAGTCTCTTGGTTTCTAGCCTGGTGCTTTAACTGCTGGACCATACTTGGATGGAGTTCGTATATACTTGGCTGAAACAAAAATGCTTGGATTCTTCTGTACATTGTTATTTTCAGTCTCCAGTGTGGTGGGCTTAGAATGGAAATAAGAACCTGGGTTTCATCATTCTGCAATTTGAAATGTGCTTCTTTCAACAGGCAGTACAGTTAAATTGTCCTTTCGTATAAAAGTGATAAAGAAATCTTAAGGTGATGAGCAGTGTTAACTGTTAAATGAATGATGAACTGTATGCATTTGTACTGACCCTAGGAAACTTTTGTCTTAGGCCCTGTTTTGAAATATCTCTTATCTAGATTTCCATGAAGATAGCTTTGCGAGATGTGGATGGGCCTGCTGTAGATCCTTGGCACGTGAGATTGAGTGTCTGTCAGTGACTCATTTTCTGCACTAAAATCATGAAGGTTGTACCAGAAAAGAATGCTGTGCGAATCCTTTGGGGCCGAGAACGGGGAACACAAGCTTTGGGAGCACAGCGTCTTTTGCAGGAGTTAGTGGAAGACAAAACCCGTTGGATGAAATGGGAAGGCAAGGTAAGGCAAGCTATGTAGCACATATTGATTCATCTAGTGTAATATTGTCCACCATGATTGGCAGGAATTCTAAAGGGTTTTTAATGTTTTCCTGCTTTACATGGAGGCACACCAATGAAGATTCTCAGTCATCCAGATAGAGTTGTCTGGAAATTGTGTCATGGCAACTGGACTTCTTTTCTTCTTGGTTCGAAACGTTTTGTTGCTTATCCAAGTAACTTCTTCAGTTTGAGAAAATTGGTTAGGGGAACCCCTTATATAGGGACGTTTTGGATTGATACATCCTTAATTATATAAACTAACTAGTTTTCAGTGAGCTGTGGAGTATGAGTGTTTTGCCTGTAGATAGTTCAATGTACTAGACTTGCAGAATTAATAGATTTGGATTAATTGATTTCATATACGTGCTGGTTTTAAAGCCTTTATGAAATGATATAACACAGAGTTCCCCAACATTTCTGGCTTTGCGTACTGGTGGGGAGGGAGGAGTGGATGGTTCCACGCAAGCAGCTGACAAACAAACACATACACGCAGCTCCATTTGTATGAGTGGTGTGCACCATCGCCTAGCACTTACTTAAATGGAGCGTGCACATGCGCTTTTCTAGATGTTTCCTCAGCCCGGTTGCAAACCCCTCAAAGTCCACTAGTGGGCCATAGCCCACAGATTGGTAACTCCTGATATAACATATGGAAGTTTTAAGAACATGTCTCATTTTCCCAATGTTGATTTTCGTAAAGAAAAATGATAGTACATATAGAAAGTACTTTGAGCTTAGAAACTGTTCTGTACTTTTTAATTTTCAGAAAGTTGAGTTACCGGATAGTCCACGCTCCACTTTTCTGCTAGCGTTCAGTCCAGACAGGTAACATTTATTTGTTTTTTATTATGTTCAAAATATGTTCTGTTTTGGAAAAGATACATTTGGCAAAGTAATCAGGCTTTTCCAGACTTTGAAAATTTGAAGTGTACAATGCCTTACCACCAAAGAAATAACATTTAGAGTGACTAAAGTGAAGAATGAAATGCTAAAATACTATAACCCTAGTAACATTATATTCATAAAGTAAGGAGTTCAGTATCCAAATTGGTCATTACGCTTGCCTGAATTTTGAAAAGATGACTTACTATTAGAACTACAATTGAGCCCAGAATTTATGTTGCTAAGTGAGACATTTGTTAAGTGTGTTTTGCCCCTTTTTGCAACTTTTCTTGCCACAATTGCTAAGTGAATCACTGCAGAAGTTAAATTAGTAACATGATTGTTAAGTGAATCTGGCTTCCCCATTGCCTTTGCTTGACAGAGGTCACAAAAGGGGATCACATGACTCCCGGACATTGCAATTCTCATAAGTATGAACCAGTTTGCCAAGTATTTGAATTTTCATCACGTGACCACAGGAATGCTGCAATGGTTGTACGGATGAAAAATGGTCATAAGTCAGTTTTTTTCAGTGCTGTTGTAACTTTGAACAGTCACTAAATGAACTGTTGTAAGTCGAGGCCTACCTGTACTATCTTTGAAAAATTCTACAATTCCAATTTGTGGATAATCCTCCACATTTAAATTAAAAAGCAGGTTAATTTATTATTGCCTTTCTCAAGAAGCATTGGACCATAATCCCATCTTATATTTTCAAGTCAACATGACCATTATTGTGTACATTGAAGTGATGAGACCTCTGGTTTAAGGCTTTTGGAGGTGTCAAGTTGGGGAAGACTAGTTTGGTTGGAGTTATTGCTGTGGTGTTTCTCCTGTTCCCCTCCTCAGTTATCTGCTTACGATGTCTTTTTTTCCCCCAGGACTCTCATGGCATCAACTCATGTAAACCATAATATTTACATCACAGAGGTGAAAACGGGCAAGTGTGTTCACTCGCTAGTTGGACATCGACGCACACCGTGGTGTGTAACTTTTCATCCCACTATCCCAGGGCTTATTGCTTCAGGGTGCCTTGACGGAGAAGTTAGAATCTGGGATTTGCATGTAAGTTCTTTCTAGCGCACATTTATTTCTCCTTTTATGCATGGATGATTTGGTCATGGGGGAGGTTACCGCTTTAAGAGTACACCCTTTTTCATGCTAAATCTGTAAAGAAACATCAGGGGATTCTGGATTGGTTTTATATATTAAAAAAAGTCTTCCCATAAAACTCTGTGGCATGAACGGGTATTTTTCATGATTATTTTTTCTTAGTGCAGAAGAGCTGAAATGTTTGTGTCGACTCAAATGATCTTTTTCTCATTTCTCTGGAATGTGTGATAATTCCTAGGTAACTTCTACAGACAATATATTGCAATGTGCTTGTGGTAAATGAGGTAAAGAATCCTAGTTTCACTATGCAGGATGGGGGCCTGTGTGATAAAAAAAATATGAAGGGATATGTGCTGACCTTATTATTCAATTCTAGATCTAGCTAAAGGTGAGAATAGGAACCTGTTTTGGACAGGTTACTTTCTTTTTGCCTTTTCTTTGTTTCAAAACCATTGGTGACTCTACACTGACTTGCTCTCAGGGTGGAAGTGAGAGCTGGTTTACAGATAGCAACAATGCCATTGCATCCTTGGCTTTTCATCCAACGGCTCAACTTCTGCTAATTGCAACAGCCAATGAGATTCACTTCTGGGACTGGAGTCGCCGGGAGCCTTTTGCAGTTGTGAAAACAGCTAGTGAAATGGAGCGAGTCCGGTGAGTAATCCTGGGAGTGTATCTAGATAACAAGGAAGTAGAGGAGTAACTGTTGTTAGGAGAAATCCTCATCTAAAAGCACTTAGGTATATTTATAGATCAAAAATGAGAATGAGTAACTGACAAACTGGATGTACTATGGGAGATTGCTATATTGGCTTCAGTGTTAAATTTGTTATTAGCACATGTTGATGGTTCGTAGTTTGGAAATTATTAGGGAATGATACATAACTTATTCTGAGTTTTCCAAAGGAAGAGTGTATTCAAAAGTGGGGGTTAGTACTCCAATTTGAGATTAAGCAATAGTTCTATTCAAATTCATAGCTGCAACCGCCTACTGTTATATTTCTTTATCTGAAATAAAATGAGACTCTAAGACAGTATTGCTTATCTAGATCATAGATGTGTGCCATTTTTAATGAGTTTCAACTCACCTATCCTGTTATACTTCTTTAACAACTATGGCCTTTCACAGGTAGTACAGCAAAGTAGTTGGGCAATAGTATGTGATATGTTGAGTAACATAGCAGAAACTGAGGCATATAAAATTTGCAGGTGGGCATGAATATTCATTAAATGAAAATATTAAACTATAAAAAGGCAGTTACTTTAATGATTAATATTACTCTGGATATTTTGTTAGCCAGAGGCATCAAAAGCCCAACTATCTGGCTGATAGGATCAAATGGCAATGTAAGTCTTGGTGAACCTGAAAACTAAAGACTGCTTGAAACTGCTCTGCAAAGATTGTGCTTACCTAGGTGTTTGAAAGGAGACAAATAAATGAATGAAATGGATTGTTAAGCTAATAAAACCCGGAAAATAATAGGTAATCCCAATAACAATCCTACAATTACCCAATGCACAAAAGATATAAATGCATTGTGTTGAATTAAATTAACTAACATTAACTTTTGAAATCATAATTTACTTTAAACAACTTTAAAAAAATTGTAAATTAGAAGCATCGCTGAAATATAGCTTGTGTGTGTGTGTGTGTGTGTACAGCTGACTCTGAAACGATAACTGAAAATATTATTTTTTGTAGGAGTATTGCTGTTTAGAGAGTTAGATGCAATCTGATTTCCAAAATCAGGCACTTTTTTTCTTTCAAATACTAAAAATGTGGCAAGTTTATTAGAACTTGTAGATATTGGCTTGAACAGCTTGAGTTAAAATTAAATCTTCCTTTCTATTTCAGACTAGTACGATTTGATCCCCTTGGGCATTATTTACTCACAGCAATTGTTAACCCTTCCAACCAGCAGGTAATTATTTGGTGAATCGTTTGGAAGTTATTAGATATTCTCTCTGTGTGAAGCTTGAGGTTTTGGATGTAGTATGAACATGCTTCATAGTATAGTTCTGTGTTATTAATTTAGTGTATGTATTACTGTATGTATGTTATTTTTTAAACAGACTGGTCTGGAATAGCATGATCCAGAATCATTAAAGCTCTAGGTTGTAATCTGAAAGCATTTGAACGGGTGACTCCTGGATACCCGTATATACTCGAGTATAAGCCGACCCGAATATAAGCCGAGGTACCTAATTTTACCAAAAAAAAAACCTGGGAAAAACTATTGACTCGAGTATAAGCCTAGGGTGGGAAATGAGGCAGCTACTGGTCAATGTAAAAAATAAAGATAGAGCCAAGTAAAATAACATGAATATTTATTTGAACGAAAAACAATAAAAGTGCAAAAGTGCAAAATATTCGGCGCTCATTTTTATTATGCAGCGCCCCGTGCTGGACATCTATCAAAAATACAGTATCTTTTAAAAGTACATCGAGACGTAGACTCGAGTATAAGCCGAGGGGGCCGCTTTTCAGCACAAAAAATGTGCTGAAAAACTCGGCTTATACTCGAGTATATACGGTAATCCATTTTAGTCTTTGGTACAGAATGGGAGGACCCAATAAAAGACAGTCTTATACATAACTTTTTTTTTGTACAAGTTTTTATTGATTTTTTGTTTCCCCCCCTCCACACAAACACAATTCATAAACAATGTAGTGACCTTTTCTTATACAGTTCAAACTATTCAAATATATTTTTCTTAATTACAGTTTTTGCCAAAATATATTTTTCTTCCTAACTTTTTCTTCCTTTCCTATTTCTTTGCTTATTTTATCAAATTACATCTTTTTTTGCCCTTCATTTTCTAATTTCTCCATTTTTATTCATATTCATTCCTTTTCATTCCTTTTTTTTTTACTATTTCAATTTTTATTCTTCGAATATTTTTGGGGTTATCATTTCTCCATTTCTTTCACAGCAACCTTTTCTTAAGCGCCTTTCCTTCCCTCCTTTCTTCATTCCACCTTTCTTCTCCCCTCCTCTCCTATTCCTTCCCTACTTCCCTTTCCCTTTTCCTCCTCCACCCTACTTCCTCCCTCTAACCTTCTCTCCTACACTTCTCTCCCTCACTTTACCTTTCTTCTTTCTCTCTCCCTCTTTCTCCCTTCCACCTCCCTTCTACCTCTCTCCTTATCTCTATCTCTTGCTGTATCTATTTTCAATTTCTCTAATATCCAGACATCCCCAATTCTCTTAATTATTACACATATTTTTCCAACCTCCTCTCCTATATTTTAAACCTTAACATTACCGTCATCTTATTCCATTTCTATCATATAATCAGTTAATATGACTTTCCATTTCTTATTATCTTAACATTTCTATTCAAAATTCAATACTTATTATTTTCTTCCAACAATATACTTCATTTACTAACATTTCAATTTTATCCCATTTTGCATCTTAAAATTCAATTATCTTCATTAATAAACCATACCATTCCATATTTCCTCTGCTGGATTTTTGATCATTTCATTCATTAATCCACACACACACAGAAAAAAGAAAGATAAGGAAGCAAATCTATCACTACTTTAATTTCTTTTCTTTTGTTCATTTTTCTCCTACCTCTAACCATTTTCTTTCAGTCTCTCCCAGACCCCTTCTCTTTGTATTTTCCTCCCTTTCTTCCCTTCTTTCATTTTCCTCTTTCTCCCTTTCTTTTTCCTTCTTTCCCACTTTTCTCTAGTTGTCACTCTTTTGATGTTCCCCCTCAATTTTTCTCTATTTCTTCCTCTTCTGTTTCGTCTTTCACTGCTAAACCCAGTGTAATCATCTATTTTTCTCACTATCTTTTTCATTTTTTAAATTGTCCTTCTCAATCTTTTCTTTTTCATTTCCCCCCCCTCTTTTTTAAAATTTCTTTCCTTCTCTTCATTTTTACTTTTCCACTATCAATCCCAGTATTATCATCTGTATCTCCTCACTTATTTCTTTTCCAGCCATATGTCTCACAGACTTTCGGATCATCAAAAGCATTTCCCACAATTCCTCCCAATTTTCCATATTTCCAATACAAGGAGAAAGATTTTTTAAATCAATTTATAACCAAAATTTAAGTCCATATATTTCTTTTCTTCTTTTCTTCTTTATTTCTGGAAGAGTCCACCCAGTATGTCTTTAAAATATTCCAATAAGTATTTATCTGTTCTGCTCCCTCTCTTCTTTCTGCAAGTTCACAGCAGATGTCCAAACAATGCTTTTTCCCCACGCTGGTCTAGATGCTCTGATACTTTCTTTCCTCCAGCAGATAGTTCTTTCCCTTTCACAAATATTTCAGCTACAAAGTATCCATTATTAGTCCACCAAATTTATCATTTCCTGACTTAAGTTTTTGTTAGTTAACGATGTTTTCTTTCAGTTTTTTATTCCTTTTAATATTTAGTCTCTTCCACAGTCAAACTAAAATTCAGATGAAAAGTTTTTCTGGGGCTTTAATTTCCAAGTTCCATTTTTTTCCCTTCTATTTGTACTTCCGCGTGCCAATTTAGCCGCTGATTCAGAATAAAAACTTCTTTCAAGCCTTAGTGATTTTTCTTCTTACCTATATAATGGCAAATCACTTTTCTGGTAAGAATCCTCCGTTCGGTCACCTCTCCTGCTCCAATCTTTTAGCGTGGTTGCCCCTGCTAGTGACAGCTCAATGGCTGCCTTTCCATGCCGCCGGGTCAGAGGCTGGTGTCAGTGCTCCAGGGAATTTGCCACTTCCCTGTTCGCGCCTATCTGTGCCTCCTTTCTTCGCTGTCTCTACAGCTATGATCCCAAAAAAAGGAATCCCCAAACGGCAGGAATATTGGCAATCCTCAGGATCCTTGAGGAGCCCCGAGAATCACCATCCTGCAGCAATGCTGGCCCAGTCTTATACATAACTAATGCATGAAATGTATGGCTGAGCTAATAGGAATATTTCCATTACCATATTATAATGTTTGTTGGCTTTCTTTGCACTGACTGTTTTTTGAGCCATATTAATTGCATTGCTCTCTTCGAAAGAACTGTACTATATCTTTGTGGGAATTTACAGCATTATTACATGGAATTTTCTGAATCTAATCTGACCATTCTAATAAAAGATTGTTAGTAATTCTATCCAACTCAAGAAAATCATTTTCAGCTTTATCTTTCTAACTGTTTGAGGGGTTCCCACCCCATATGAGTTGATTGATTGTGTGCACTTTATTCTGCAGAATGATGAAGAGGTGGAAATACCTGTGGATAGTACAGAAATACCACATTATCGTCAACGTTCCATTCTCCAATCTCAACCAGTGAGACGCACACCACTCCTTCATAATTTCCTGCATATGCTGTCATCACGCTCTTCTGGTATCCAGGTGGGAGAGCAAAACGCCATGCAAGACTCTGCTACTCCCTCCCCTCCTCCCCCACCTCCTCCCCCACCCCCTCCTCCTCCTCCCCCACCTCCTCCTCCTCCTCCTCCACCACCACCTCCAGCTAGTGAAACCTCTAGAGCATCTGCCTATAATGGCCTCAGTGAGCCTGTCAATTACCCCTCAGTAAAATGTTGCCAGCATCTGGGGGTTTTGTGCCTTTGCAGGCGATGTTCTAGTGCAAGACTTCCATCTTCTCTCTTCCCATCCCAGGACAACGCCCCTTCCACATCCTCTGGGTCCACTGGCACTTCCTTTTCTTCTGTGCAAATGGAACCTTACCAACCCCAGGAGCAGGCATCTTCAGCACAGCAGGAGCAGGGACTCCTTAATCGACCATCTGCTTTCAGCACTGTTCAGAGCAGTACTGCTGGCAACACCCTGCGCAACTTTAGCCTGGGCCCCACTCGTAGATCCCTTACTGGGTCTTTGTCAGGCCATCCGTCCAGGATCCACCCAAGACAGATGGCCTCAGGGTTGGAGGGTTCTGAGTGGACTCGAACAGTGTTGAATATGGGCCCTCGCTCTGAGTTGGAAGGTATGCCTCCTCCTAGAACCAGTGCCTCTTCAGTGAGTTTGTTGTCGGTGCTGAGACAGCAGGAAGGAAGTTCCCAATCCTCTGTATATACTTCAGCTACAGAAGGGAGGGGTTTCCCAGCTCCTGAAGCTGAAGCAGACAGCACCAGTAGTACTGGCCCAAGCAATCCAGCCAGCCTTCGCAATGAGCTTCAGTGTGACTTGAGGCGATTCTTCTTGGAATATGATAGGCTTCAAGAACTAGATCAGGGGATAAGTGGTGAACCTAGTCAGTCACATCAGGCCCAAGAAATGCTTAATAACAACATTGAGCCTGATAGGCCTGGTCCTTCTCATCAACAGACCCCACATAGCAGTGAAAACAATTCCAATTTGTCACGGGGGCATCTGAACCGCTGTCGCGCCTGTCACAACCTGCTGACTTTTAACAATGACACACTTCGCTGGGAAAGAAGCACACCCAGCTATGCACCAGGGCAGTCCCAAAGCACATTTGAGGGGGTGCCATCCAGCAGTAGCCAGCTACCACCACCTGAGAGAATGGAAAGCCGAACTTCTCCCTCTAGCAGGCTGCCCCTGAGAAGATCTTCTAATCCTCAAGAGGAAAGGACTGTGAGAGGGGTCTTTAATCAAGAGACGGGGCACTGGGAAAGAATTTACAGCCAATCTGCTTCAAATAGACCTGAGAATGTATCACAGGACGCCTTAAACCAGGAAATGCCTGAGGAAATTTCAGAGGAGGATTCACTCAGGAGGTAAGACTGCTAGATTTTTCTAGCTAGATTCCATCTTGATTTGTCTTTGAAGCCCCACCAAGTCTGACCTATTCTAAGTGTTCTAATATAAAAGTGAAAATGCTCTTATCGAAAAAGCTAATTATAAAAATTAATTGGTATTTTTAAAAGGAGGATTTTTAAAGGCTTTGAAATGCAAGAAATTAAAATGGTGCAAGGAAAAAGAAAGATGAAACTTTCTAGGAGAAAGTGACTTCTATTCAAATCTTAAGTTGTTGAGAGACTGCTTGGATCAGCTATTTTTTTACAATAATTCCCATGTTCTTCTGTTACATGATAATTATTTTAATTGTAGATTTAGCAGTAGAGTTGAGAAAATAGTTGAACTACTACAAGTTTGATCATATTTAAAGGAGGAAAAATAGCTATCTTGGAATCTTCTGTACTAATGAAAAATATTGCTTTTGCTTTCCTTTTTCTGTGGAATTGGGCATTACATTTAATATTTTATACTTGCACTTTCAGTATTGATAATAAAATAACCAGTTACTCTAAAATTCACATCTCAGTAATTTTCTACTCTCCTTCTGTATTTTTTTTGGCTAAGAGAGAAATGAGATTTTTTTTTGCCTTAAATTTATCTAACGTTAATGTTGTTAGGTGTCTTGTTTTACATGAGTAACTAATCTTAACTCTAATGTAAATTGTACATTGGTTTTCTCTGCTACCTCATATTTGGCTTGCAATATTACATCAGTGCCAAACAATTGCTTAATAGATAAGAGCTGTTCTCCTCAGACAGAACTATTGATGTATTCTGAAATGGACTAGGTAAGGACAGTGATTGTATCATAGAACTGATCTGGAAGTGTTTGCTTTGTGTATCAAGGCTGAAAAATAATCACAGTTCTATTTTTTACATCTAAATCTACATGACCTACTGAGGGGTATAGGAAGAAAACCAGTAGAATTTAATCAGATTATTGAATAATCTTGTAGGATTTTATAATATTTATGATAAATAATTCATTATGTTCAGTTACATATCCCAAACTTGATAGCTTTAAGACTTGTGAACTTCAACTCCCAGAATTCTATGCTGGCTATGCTGGCTGGAGAATTCTGGGAGTTGAAGTCCACAAATCTTAAAGCTGCCAAGTTTGAAGACCTCTGGGTTCCATGGTCCACCTTATAGGAGGAAATGATCACAGTCTTAAATGGGGACTGAGACTTCATTTAATTCTTGATATTATTTAACAACAATAGAAAACTTCTAAACAAGCTCATTAAAATAACAGGCTTAAAAGTCTCTCAATCTGTTTATTTTACAAAGCTACTAAGGTGAGGCAGTGGAAACATTTAATTAGCCTGCTGGCCAGTTGTAAAAGTAGAACTATGGCTTTTGTCTACATAGAAGTTGCCAACCCCTGTGGTAGTGAGTTGTTAATCTTTCTTGGCTTGACCTTCTTTGCCAGATGCTGCATTCTCCCTAAATGATCAAATGCATGGTTAGTGAACCCTTTTTAAAGTTTCAGAAAGCCTTTTATGAAATGTTTCTTATGATGATATCTATCAAATTAGGCTCATATGTCTACAATAATATACTCTTCCCGGATAGAAATAGTCTGGCTGTAGGATCCTTGTTGTGGTAACTTCCAATTTACATATATAGAGGCAATAGGTTGTATGTTCTGTTGAAGTACATCTGAAATATTGAGATATACCATGGATAAAGTATCCTGGCATCTGTTATTATATACAAAGGCAACTCTGCATACTTTATAAGATATTAACTTGGTAATATTTATTGGGGAAATAAAACAGCTGGCAGGAAAGAGTATTCAACCTTTAAATTTATTTTATTTTATAATAGATCATTTTCCAGAATTACTGTAGTTTATAACATTCTGCCAAATATGAAAAAGATATCTGACCTTATTTCATTTCTAGCATTTTTTATTTATTTCAGCAATCGGCACTAGAGCAAAATATCAGCACTGAAGCATCTTATACTAGTGTTTTTTTAATGTGTAATGGTCACAATAAATTTAATATTTGTCTTCCATTGATGTTCCCATTGTTGCTATCATTTGTACTGCTTACATTTTACATTCATTTCATCATGCAATCTTTTAATGTGTGCGGTGTCTGAATCGTAACTAAGCCTCAACAGATGTTCTGTTTTTAAAAATCAATCAAATTTCTTAAGTACTCACTTGTTTTTGTAATTCATTTTGTATGATGCTTAGTTGGAAATATTAAAATCATTGAAGTAATTTTTAACTATTCCAGAGCGTCTTGAGAGCTTTCATTTTTGTTTTATTAAAAATTAAATCATGTAGGATATACAATTTCCACTGATCTTTTTTTTACTTCACCTTAATGAAAATAATTAACGTTAAAGCAAGAAGTAATACATCTGGACTTATTTTTTCTGTTTTTATCCCATACATTTAGTGTACTGTTTATAATTAATGATCTCTTACAGATAGTACATTTCTGTTTTATTCCAAGTTATTTATGCAAATCTTCTAGGAATCCTGCTCTTTCAGGAGAAGTAATGTAGCCATAAGTGATACAATCCGATGTTTAATCCAAGTTAGACAGCTATTTTGGTAGTATAGTTTAATGTGTTGCTAATACATTTTGTTCTTTATTAGTTGCAAATATCTTTAAGCCCTGGCCTTTTATTTGACCAGATAAAATAAATTAATTGTCTCTGCCACTCCCTTTATAGTTTGTTTTCAATTCTTATTGGGTTCATTTGAAATAAATTGATTCTCGATAAAATATTTATTATTGATATTCCTGCTATATTTTCCTTTACTATCTTTAAAGCCAATAAAAATAAAAAGTGACAGGACAATCTTGTCCTGCCCTTTTCATTATAATACATTATTGCAATAAATTCCATTTACCATTATCATCATCATCTTTAGAGATGCCCTTTATTTCTATAAAAAAATTCAAACTATGGTCTACCTTCCTCAAAGTCATATTTGTTAAGAGCCATTTCAATTTATCACAATCTTTTTGTGTCATGTTTTTCTGATTTATATTCTCAGTGGTGTTCACAATGTGTCATATATTTCTTTAGAGCAAATTTAGTTAGGATGTATTGGATCAGTTAAAAAGCCATTTAATTTCTCTGCAAGTATAGTCTATAGATCTATAATCTACATTCACTCAAGAAATAGGCCTATAAGCCTTTGGGTGGGTTGGAGCATTTCCTATTTTGAAAATTAAAAAAAGAGCCTCTTGCCACAAGGAAGGACATTGTTGTATCGCATTCATGACCTGGGTACAGATTTCATCAAGATTTCTTGGAAGATCCTATGATATATTGCAGGAATATAGTGGTGTATAGAGCAGGGGTCTCCAGCCTTGGCAACTTTAAACCTGGTAAACCAAGATTTCTGAGAGTTGAAGCCCGCCAGGCTTAAAGTTGCCTAGGTTGGAGACTCCTGGTATAGAGGATTTATTCAATTTCAGTTTCTATATTGCTTTTCATGTTCTTTGATTTATTTATTAAGTAATGCAGTTATTGGAATGGTGACAGCAAATTTATTTAGATAAACTAAATAATGAAAACAGGTTGTGTTTGGTATCTCTTTGGGTCTGGTTTCCTTGAGCTGGTTTGTCAGTTTAAGAATTTACATGTTTGGTAACCATAGGTCTTCACAGGTGAAGGGAATTAATGATGGCTAAATAAAGGCTATATGCTATATCATGTTTTACAAAGTAGCCATGTGTGAAAAAAATTCTGATCTTTGAGCAATCTTGTTTAATTATCTTAGGCTAATCACATAGTGTTTAATAAGCTTCTAATTGGTTTTCATAATTGACTTCTTGGTCTTATTTTTTTAACTGGAGTATAACTTAGAACCTTGTTAAAGAGAGCATATTTACCCATCCACAGAGTTTAATTTGAAAGCAGCTGGCCTCTATGCATATAACTTCTGATTTAGCCTTGGGATTTTGGCCCACAGGCACATGTATTATGCAAGATTTTGTGGATGCATACACATTAAGATGAAATAAGGCCATATGTTTGCCTTCATGCAATAAGGGTGTGAAATTTTAATTTATTCCAGTGATCTTCAAACTGATGGTGCTTGAAATATAGGACTATTTGCTTACAGATGTTTTTCACCATCTGCCTCTATATCTGTTGGACCCAAAGGTGATTGTGCTATGGAAATATTGCTCTATTACTGCATAGAGTATTTGAGGGTGATGATAATGGACCAGAGGAAAATAATTGAGTAGCATACATGAACAGCCTTAGTTCTCATTTACACATTTTTTACTTAGATGAATCTTCCATTGTGTTCTGTAAAATTTACTTCTATGCATGTATACCTATTACTAAGGTAATGTATACCTTAGAAATCCTACTAAGGATTGCAAACTTAGTAAAGAACAAAGCCTATAAATTATATTACTATATATTTGCAATATACTCTAATATAGTACAGAAATTCTAATGCTGAGTTATAGATACTTGCAGGTTTGACTGACAGCTAGCAGATTCTCTTTTAACTTAAAGTAGTAACGTCTAATTCACATTTCCAGATTATTTATAACTATATTTTATATGTGGGTCCAACCAACGGGACCCAAAGTGGATTAAAACAAAAAAAATTAAAAAATATATAATATTAAAATAAACTCTGTAATAAATAACAGCTAAATAATAGTTGCATCCTGAAGGACAGCCACAATATCTAAACACATAGCAGGAGGCCCCCTTTCCCCCACCATCAGTTTAGTCCCAAACCTTTCCCCAAAAGCAAGATTTTAATGGCTTTCTGAAAAACCAGTGGACTAGGGATGCTTTTCCAAGAATAGGAGTCTCTGTTGAGTGGGGTCTGAAGATGACATTCCCTAAGAGAAGGGATCTAGACAAGGCACATTTCCCCCTATCTTCCAGTTTTTTGGGAAAAGGTGTTCACATAGATATACAGGTCGTAAGTAATATTGGGCTTTAAAAATAAATGCTTTAAAGCCAGAACTTTGAATTGCACATAGTAAAAGATTCCGAAGAATGGGAGATTTTCCATTCATCTGAGATGATAATATTGCTGAACCTGTGGTCAGTTTTCTTGAATAAGTTAATATTAAAATACTAGGTTTCTACTGAAACAGAAAACAAGAATAGTGATCTGAGGAAAAGTTGGAGAAGAAAGGAACAATAAATGATAATACTTTAGACTTTTACTGTCCGAGTTTAGCCATAATTCTGAATAAGACATGCAGAAAAGGAAAATTAAAGGAATCTATATTTCTTGTTTCTTTACTCTCTCTCTTCTTGAATTTTATGTTGCTCATCTGGAAACAATATTTATTTGGAAAGGAAAACATGAACATCAATGCACTCAAAACTAAGAGGCACTGGCAAAGAGTCAATAAAGTGGTGATAAATGAAGGCATTAAACTCCTGTATCAAAGTGTGGACCAGAATCTTGTCCTAGTGGACCACCACTAAAGTTTGAGCCAGCAATGTACTGCAGCTACCAAAAAGCCAACATAGTTCTAGGCTGCATTAGCAGAGGGATAGCGTCAAGATTGAGAACTACTACTCTATAATGCACTAGTGTGGCTAATCTTGGAATACCATGTCCAGTTCTGGTTGTCATGATGCACAAAAGATGCTGTGAGACCCTAGAAAGTGTGCAGACAAGAGCAACAAAGATGATAAAGAGTCTAAAAGTTAAATTATGATGACCACTTAAGGAAATTAGGTATGTCTAACCTAATGAAGAGAAGGATTGAGGGGTGACATGGAAGCTGTCTTCCAGGACTTGAGTGGCATCACAGAGAAGAGGGAATCAATTTATTCCCTAAAGGATCTGAAGGCAGGAGAAGAAGCTATAGATGGAAACTCATTAAAAAGAAACCCAAGCTGGAACTTGTGGGTGCTCCATTGCTGGAGGTTTTCAAGAAAAAATTGTCCAGGATGCAATAAGGTCTCCTGCCTTGGGATGGGATTGGCCTGGCAGATCTCGGAGGTCTCTTCCAGCCCTATGATTCTAAATTCTGATGTGAATCACTTTCAAAACAATTATATCAGTATCCAATTTCAATTTTGTATTAAAATGCTACTGCAAGACTGGTCCTTTTTCTTCTTTCTTTTTCCCTAGGAACATTTCTCAGTCTGGAAAATCTGGAATATATTTCACAAATGTTATCAGTATCATTTTCCATATCTTCCTCATTCAGATTTAAAAATAATGCCGAAACATTAAGAAACCTGTCTTTAATATTTTTATCTGGAACCTCTAGAATAGGTCTAAATCTCAGGCAAATTCTTTTTCTTTCAATTCTAGTAGAGCCAGTTTATCCAATTCTCTTTCCAATTCTCTTCCTTGGACTCCTGACTTTCTTTCTAAATTTTCCACTTTGTCACTAATTTGTTTTACTTTTCCAGATATTTTATTAACATCACCTGTCCTAGTTTTACAAAGCTTTCATTTGTTTTTTAAAATGTCACTTTCCCTCCATCTGACCAAATTTATTTATCATTTATTGAAAAAATTCTGAAGTGTAACTTGTGTAATTGCAGGTTACTCTAGTGAGTCTCTTCTGTCCTGTTTTGTCATTTTTCTAATAGTCTAAAAGCAAAAATGTTCCAGGTAGACAAGATAGAAAAATACAAGCCAATTGCGACTGCAAAAGAAGGTGGAGGCCAATGACAAACCCCATATGCCTCGCACCCTCCTTGCCTAATGGTGACAGTCACAGCAGGCAATTCCGTCTATGAAACAGCTGCCTCATGGGTGCCACTCCGGCCGCTTTTGCCATTGATTGCGGCCACTTCTGCAGCAGGAAGCCAAGCGATGCGCCCGATGTGCCTCGTGCCAGTCTTCAGAAGGGTACTATAGTACCAAATATCCACAATTTTTTTACTTTTTTTTTGTCCCGACCGTACTGGGCCACGTGGGTCAGGACGAAATAAGTGTTAAAAAATTGTGGACAGCTGCTGCTACAGTATCCTTCGGAAGTCCGGCGTGAGGCATAAGTTTCCTACTGCAGAAGTGGCTGTGCCCAAGGAGCGCTTTTGGAAGAGAAGGCAAAGGGGAAGCGATTGCTTGCAAACTCCTGCCCCGCTCCCACCTCTCTGCTGGACAACCCCCGGCAGCCCCAGATGCCCAAAGCCCATGCCCGCCTGGCTCCCTTTTCCACAGTGCCCGGCTCTTTATCAAAGAGGCTGGCAGGTGAGAACTTGTGAGAAGTTTTTTTTTACCCTACAATGTGTTTGCCTGCAGACAACAGCGAGACACACAATGGAGCTGTAAGGCAGGTAAGAGTCCCTGGCCCCTGGCCCCACCTCTTCCCACCTGCCACCCCCAAATTGCATCCAATTTGGGCAGGGGCAGGAAGCCCTACCATGCCCAGCGAGGGGGAAGAGAAGAGATGGCAAGAGGAGCCCCATCACGCTCCATATGTCTCGCTTCTCCCCCGCCCCACCTGCCACCCCTGTCAACAAAGAGACGGTGGGGAAGGGAAGCAGCCAGGCTGCTGTTAAGGTACCATTGAGGTGCGTGGAGCTGTCTTACCTGCCTTTCAGCTCTGTCATGTGTCTCTCCATTGTCTGCAGGCAAACATGTTGTAGGGCAAAAAAAAACAAACAAAATTTCTCGTGAGTTTGAGAAGTTTGATTGAACTTGCGAGAAGTTTTTTTTTAACCCTACGTATTTGCCTGCAGACAACGGCGAGACATGCGATGGAGCTGCAAGGCAGGTAAGTTGCGTGTCTCCCGTCTCCCCGGTCCCCAGCAAGGTGGGGGGGGAAGAGACGGTAAGAGGAGCAAGCCCTGCATGTGGGGCAAGGGAGAAGCAACGCATCTTGCTTCTCCCTTGCCCCACATGCAGCCCGCTCAATAAAGAGCCGAGTGCTGTGGAAAATGGAGCCCGACAGGCACAGGCTTTGGGCATCTTGTGCTGCTGGGAGTCACCCGGCGGAGAGGCGGGAGCGGGGCGGGAGTTTGCAGGCGAGGGGGATGGATGGTTGGCTGGGAGGCGGGTGAGTGCCAAGAACGCTGGGGAGATTCCCACCTTTGGTTGCCCCAGTGAACAGCTGACAAGTGGCTGCACAGCAACAGCCATCAGATGGCCACGCTCGCCGCCTCCTGCCCCCCCCAAAATAATAAGACCCCCTGATAATAAGGCCAAGCCCTTATTTTGGGGTTCAAAAAATATAAGATAGGGTCTTATTTTCGGGGAAACACAGTAAGTGCGAGAACAGTTTGTAAATATTTTTTTTTGAGGCTGTCCTAACTTTAAACTATTATTAAATGAATGGTTGTAAGTTGAGAACAACCTGTGGTGAAAATAAAAACAACAGAATAAAAAAATAGACTATTTCCTTAGCCATTGAAAACTCTCAGATCCTCTCTTAATTGAGCTTTGTGCCAATAAGTCTTAAACCTTTAAACCAAAATCTATTTTATACTCAATGCAAGGAGTCTTTGCTGCAAAAGGAAATCTATCTCCAGCTATAATTGATTGGGCTTAAAGTGATTGGAATAGCAAGGCTGTAAAATCTGTAATGGCTTTGCTGCAGTTAGGAGTGTAGATAAAAGTCCAGGGTTTCCGATCTAGCTACGAAATCTTTGCCATTTCTGCAGTCATCAGAATGAACTGTGGAACTGCCTTCCGGAACCTTCGTGGTTAATCTCTCAATCTTTCTTTGATTCAGGGAGATAAAAGCCCACCATAATTCACCTTCCAGTTGGCTTTTAAAAATTGCATCAGCTCTCCACACTTTTAGAAAGGTTTGGAGAGCATCAGGCTGCCATTCCCCATTGGAAGCAACTCTGTTGTTCTAGGAACATATTCAGAGCAGACATTTTCATAATATTTTAGAATTGACCAAATAACTCAATCAATGGCTTGCTCTGTCAGGAGGGGTGGTCAGCTAATTGATTAATGACAATAGCACTTAGACTTGTATACTGCTTTATAGTGCTTTACAGCACTAGAAGCAGTTTGGAAATTTTTTAAAAAATCAACTAGGTCTACAGGCTCTACAATTGAATTTAGGCACAAGTAGTCCTTGATTTACGACCACAATTGAGCCCAAAATTTCTGTTGCTAAGCAAAGCAGCTGTTAAGTGGGTTTTGCCCTATTTTATGACTATTTTGCCACAGTTAAGTGAATTGGTGCATTTGTTAAGTGAATCATGTGGTCATTAAGCAAATCTGGCTCTCGTCCCCCCAATTGACTTTGCTTGTCAAAAGCTGACTGGGAAGGTTATAAATGGTGATGACACAACTCCCACCTCCAACAGTGCAACTGTCATAAATACATGCAGGTTGCCAAGCAACTGAATTTTGATCATGTGACCATGAAGATGCTGCAGTGGTCACAATGTGAAAATGGGTAATAAGTCACTTTTTCCAGTGCTTTTGTAACTTTGAAATCACTAAATACTGTACCTGTACCTGGTATTCTGTTCCTTTTTCTTGTAAAATCTCTCAGTAAAATGGGACTTGAAAATACAGCTAAATATTATGTGCTCATAATTTAACCTTGGGATCAAAGTAATTTCAGACTTCCACAGCTTCATTCATTTGAATCCACTTGAATTTGATTTCATCCATTTCCAAATTGCCTATTTAAGGCTTACTGAATTTCTTCATCCTTTTCACAAGGATATGATCATACAGTGCAAATATAAGGATTTAATTTGTTGAATTAACTGATCTTGAAATCCTCATAGTCATACCTGTCATGCCCATACTCCTAAACTATGGTTTACCCATCTTCTGCTGGCAGCAATCATTTGCCAAATTATTTTAAAATTTTGTTCAGTTACATTCAGGTGAAAGTTTTAGGAAAGATGTTAAGTTTTCCTAAATCTCCAAAGCATTCCTGTGAAATATTTACTGTATTTAAATAATTATACTCTTCTGGCTAAAAGAAAGCAGCTTACGTATCGTTTTCCCTCTTTCAGGGGATTATGGTGCTAACCTTTCATAGACTTAAGTTTTCCCCTGGTCTCTGCCTTCCAGATATTTTGCATTGCAGCTTTCACTATGGCCATTCTGGTTGAGGATTATTAGAATTATCATTCAGGATGGCTCTCTGTGGTGGCAGGCTGGCTCAGATTTCCTGGAACATTCAGATACAATAATTGTGTACATAATTTATTAGGGCAGCATGGTGAACTGCATTGGAAGGTTGAAATGTGATTAGGTGTGAACATAGTGTAAGAACTTCCTATATTCACAACATCTTTCCTTGAAAGAGACATATTTGATTTAAGTTCTTGACAGGTGCCACATGCATGCCCACATACACTTCAAATTACATTCTTTCATCCCCTGCATAGCCCTATTATTTTATGTATTAGAATGTTTTTCGGCTTTCAAATCAGCAGAGGGCGCATTTCTCAAACTTTAAACAGTAAGTCAGTAAATGTTTCCTCTAATTATGGTATCACAATACTGCTGTAAAACAGAATTTAAGGGCGAAAGCATTCTGCTATTTCTTCAGCAAATATACTTTGAGTATTTTTCTTCATTGTCTCTTTCATAGAAGGAGAAACTTAGTCTGACATGATTTCTTTTATCTGCATCTGTAATAGCAGCTTGTGCATTACATGAATTTACAAATTTCCTAGCCCTTCTTTTCTTTAGACTTCTGTCCTGGCATGTGAAAAAAATTCATTCTGATCAGAGGTAGTTAATATAAAAACACGATTGCAAAACAGGCAAGTAAGAAAGGATTTACGATTGGGAATTTTCACGACTGCAAAATATTCTACATGATTTTTAAAAAAGGAGTGAACAAGAACAGTAAAATGTGGGAAATGGCATTTTGTCTATTCCCAGTGACGCTATCGTACTGCTGGGGGAGAAAAGAGAAGCTTGAATTTTTCCAGTTATTTCATCTTTTTGGGAATTGTATTTGAGCATACTTTTTTCACCATTGTAGCTTCCTGACATATTTAAAAAATCTTATGGTTACTATTTCATTATTTCTTTATTTCAGTTCTTTTTATTGTTCAGATTTGGTGGGAATATGTATGGTTCACTTTCATAAAGGATAGTAGAGGGCATCATGTTACCATTTGCATCACTTGGGAGTGGCAGATTAAAATCTGAGCTACTCTTTTTCTAGATGTAGTCATTCTGTCATCAAACCCAAGGTAGAAACAGGAAGTGTTACACAATCACTCTAATCATAGCTTAAATGGCCTGTGTCATTCTAAACTAAGCTTCTGCAGATTCCAAAACATCCTAAAAGAAAACAAATGATTCTTTTATTTATTTAGTTCTATGTGAACCACCTTTCAGGATAAAAAGTAGCTTACAAGTAATGTCAACATTCGGTAAAATGATAAAAATACTTACAGCCATTGTTATAGGAGTCTCTTTAGAACAGTTTGTGTTAAGAGCCTATTTTGGGAAGGAGGATAATTTTTTAGAATTGTCAAGAACATTTTCCTTTGTTTTTTCATCATCAACAGATATTTTAATCAGTTTTATGTAATTTGGATAAGCAAGCAAGAAGTAGCTCCTGCGTGAACTTTCCTGGGTTATTACATGTTGTCCTTGACTTATGACCACAATTGAATCTCCAAATTCCATTGCTAAGCAAGATTGTTATTAAATGGGGTTTGCCCCGTGTTATGGTTTTTCTTGCCACATTTGTTAAGTGAATCATAGCAGTTGTTAAGTTAATAACCTGGTGGTTAAGTGAATCTGACTTTCCCATTGACTTTGCTTGTCCAAAGGTCATATGGCTCCGAGACATTCACTTGTCATAAATGTATGCCAGTTGCCAAGCATCTGATCACATAACGATGGTGATGCTGCATCAGGCATAAGTATGAAAAATAACTCCCTTTTTTCACCACTGTTGTAACTTTGAACAGTCACGGAATGGTTGTGAGTCAAAGTCTACCTGCATTGGTACCAGATGATGAAATGCATGGATGCATAAGTTCTACACAAATACACACACATACATATACATACACACACACACACACACACACACACACCACTATACTACAAAAGTTGCAGCATGAAATAAGTAGTTACATACTATGAATGTGTATGAATTTTATTTGGAATGTGTATGAATGAAATGGTGTAATACACCAGATAGACTTTCTGATTGTTCAGAAGAAAAGGTCCCTGAATATTATGGAAGCAGAAGAGTATTGTATGTTATCAGTAATTTTTGATGGTCTTTAAACAGAATCATCAGTTCAAAGGGAAAGTTTTAACTGGGATTGCACGACTAGTGAAGATAAATTTGTGCTGCATTCTCAGTCTAATAATAACCATACAACAGTAAAAGCATAGTAATAGTATACAAGGAGTCCTCAAGTTATCACTCTGTTTTCCTTTTGTGAAGGCTAATGGCAAGAGAGAGAAATCTTCTTTCCCTTCCTTACTGTTGCCTTCGATCCTTTGCTAATGGTGGCATTTACAATGGTTGCTGTATCTTTTGATTATGATTTGTGGCCTTTCTGGCTGGTTTCGGACAAACAAAGTGAGTTTGGGAAGATGGTAAAAATGGTCATATAATCATGTCCATCATGGATTGGATTGGAATGGAACGGGAAAGAATGGAACGGAACAGAATAGAATAGAATAGAATAACAGAGTTGGAAGGGACCTTGGAGGTCTTCTAGTCCATGCTCAGCCAGGAAACCCTATACCAGTGCTGAAACCTGAATATGCATGCATAAGTGCATGCATGTGCTGGAGTGCCGGAACCCGGAAGAGAGCACCTGGCTGGTGCGCATGCGTGCGGCAGCCAGCTGCTCTTCCATATTCCATTGCGGACATGTGCGCTGGACAGCTGGTTTGGCACGCATGCGCACCGGCCAGCTGCTCTCTTCTGGGATCCGGCGCGCATGCCATTACGGCCCTGTACCATTTCAGACAAACATTTATCCAATTTCTTTTTAAAAACTTTCAGTGTTGGAGCATTCACAACTTCTGGAGTCAAGTTGTTCCACTGATTAATTATTCTGTCAGGGAATTTCTTAATTCTAGGTTGCTTCTCTCCTTGATTAGTTTCCATCCATTGCTTCTTGTCCTGCCTTCAGGTGCTTTGGAAAATAGCTTGACTCCCTCTTCTTTGTGATAACCCCTGAGATATTGGAATACTATGTGATATTCCCTTAATGACGGCTTCACTTAACAGCTGAAATGTACGTCCTAATTGTGCTTGTAAATTTAGGACTATCTGTATTACTAAGAAAATATTGACTTTAATGAATTGGACTATTCCATTGCTGAATACCATGGGTTTAGTTTCTAATTATAGACACTATATTTTATTCTTGTTTGTGAAAGAGATTAGTGTTAGCTACACTTATTTTGCATGTAGCAATCTTAAAACTTTCATAGTCCTGAATGAGTTTGTATTATTGAGTCTGTATTATTAATTATGTATATTTTATTTAAAGGGATGCGGTGACTCAGTGGCTAAGACGCTGAGCTTGTTGATTTGAAAGGTTGGCAGTTCAGCGGTTCAAATCCCTAGTGCTGCGTAATGGGTGAGTTCCCGTTACTTGCCCCAGCTTCTGCCAACCTAGCAGTTCGAAAGCCTGTAAAAAATGCAAATAGAAAAATAGGGACCACCTTTAGTGGGAAGGTAACAGAGTTCCATGCACCTTTTGGCATTTAGTCATGCTGGCCAGATGACCACGGAGACGTCTTCGGACAGCGCTGGCTCTTCAGCTTTGAAACGGAGCTGAGCACCACCCCCTAGAGTCGGGAACAACTAGCACATATGTGCAAGGGGAACCTTTACCTTTATATTTTATTTAACCGGTATGTGTTTCCTGGAAAGCTTAGGAGATAAGTGTAATTAATATTTAAAAAAAACACTAAAACGTTAAAAAACTGTCATTAGAGAGGAGAATTAAATTAACTGAAAAATCCACATCTATTTTGTTTAAAATGTAAATGGTTTAAAAAGTACCTTCACATTGGAAAGGCTCTCCTTCTGGAGAGCCTTTTTCATAGCCAGTCATTTCAGTGCTGAAATACTGTGATTTTGAATGTCCATCGTCTTATTTTAGTACATGTGGTAGCAAAATAGTTCTCTTCTTCCTTTGAATTTGATGAAAGAGCTTTTTAATTAATCTACCACTTACTGTATTTTTCAGTGTATAAGACGCACTCCCCCGCCCCCAAAAAACCTCCCAAAAAACTGGGTGGAAATGTCACTGCCCATCGCCTCAGTCACTGCCCATTGCTACTGCTGCCTATCGCCTCAACGTGCCCCATTTTTGGCCTCCGTGTGTCCTGTTTTTGGCCTCCATGTGCCCTGTTTTTGCCCACCGTGTGCCCCATTTTTGCCCATCGTGCATCCCATTTTTGGCCTATTCCAGATGGTGGGGATAGGCGGCAGTGGCAGCAATCACTGCCACCTGGAACAGGCCAAAAACAGGACACGTGGAGGCCGAAAATGGGGCACACGGAGGCCAAAAATGGGGTGCATGGAGGTGGCAATAGATGGCAGCAGCAATGGGTGGCGATCCCTGCAGCCTGGAACAGTTGATCGTTGGTATTCTGGGAGGCCGATCCAACCGCCAATCAGCTGCTTGTGCTAAATTGGGCTGTGCTGAAGCTGACCAGGCTCTTTTCTGTTTGCTGCAAGGAGGTAAATTGCTGGGAGGCAGAGGCTAGAGGGTGGAGGCCGAAGGGTAGGTAGGGCAACATTCGCTGTATAAGACGCACGGACATTTCCACAGTTTTTTGGGGAGTGGGGGGCCTTTTATACACCGAAAAAAACTTTGCAGAGGCAGATTTTCCCCCCCTTGATTTCCTCCCTAAAAGTTAGGTGCATCTTATGCTTCGGGGCGTCTTATAGTCTGAAAAATACGGTACCTGTTGTGCTAATTTTGTATTTTGTAGAAAGACAAAGCTGTTTGCCTGTAAAATCTATATCAGGATTTGTTAGATTCTGTTATCAGCACCAAATTAAGTTAGCTATTTGCAGATCATAATAACAGTTTCAGAAGACAAAGTTATGATTCTGAGATCCATTACCTGGGGACCTCTGTACATCAGTAATTTAAATGGAAAAGTAATAATTTTTGCTTTGTCCAGTGTAGTCAGATTGTTCTGTTGAGTAACGTGCATTCTAATTATTATTTTTTGCATGTTCACTTAACTGACTATTCCAGTAACTCTGAATTGCTGCAAATTTAGTTATATGGCTGACTAAATTTAAAAAAAACCCGATAGCAAAGATTATCTTCAAAAGATGCACCAAAATTGTCCTCCTATTTCAAGATAATTGCTGCTTTTGGGTATAGAATACTAAGCTAGAATGAACAATTAACCAGGCTCAATAAAATATATGAAAAATGCCAACTGAAGCAAAAGTTCTGTTGTTCTAATAGAAACTACTTATGAGTAAGAAATATTTCAGTTTATTTTTTCTGAATTAAAATTTGGAGATATAGTTAGATAATTCTAAGGTATGAATTATCATTATCTGGACGATAAATCTCCTTCTACAATAATTGGTCTTTTAAGTGTGTCTCCCCTTTGAAAAGTCTGGAGCTGTGACTCAGAGTCATGATTGGGACATAGTCTCCTTTGAAAACTGGAAATAAACGTTGAAATCGCTGTCCGTGTAAAGATAAAATGGCTATCTGCTTCCAGTAGAGTTTGACTGGAACAGTATAAAGTTAGAATAGTGGGTAAGTGAGTGAATCCTCTGGGTTTGTAGAAGATTTTAAACTGTATATTGTAGTACCGTTAGATGTTAGGATAGAGATTTGGAATAGGTGACTTTTTAAAAGCATGAGCAAAACTGAGATTTCTGATGTAGAAATCTTATTTATAACAAAATAGCAACTTCTTGCTGTGACCTCGGTGTAGTTGTCATGATTTTGTGATAAACAAATTGAGCTACCATGTTTTTCGGACTATAAGATGCACCTGACTATAGGATGCACCTAAATTTAGAAGAGGAAAACAATAACAAAAAAGTTTTGGTTTACTTTTTTTCGGGCCTTTTTTGGCCCTTTCCCTGTCTTTTTTTGGCCTGTTTCTGGTGCTTTTTTCAGCCATTTTTGAGGCTTTTGGGGCCTGTTTTGGGGGCTTTTTTGGGCCCATTTTTGAGGCTTTTTTCAGCCCATTTTTGAGGCCTTTTTGGCCTGTTTTGGGGGCTTTTGTGGCCCGTTTTCAAGGCTTTTTTTGGCCTTTTCCCCCCCAAAAAACAGACTGAAGAAAGCCTCTAAAACAGACCAAAAAAAGCCTAAAAAATGGTCTGAAAAAAGCCTCAAAAACTGCCCCCCAAAGCCTCAAAAACAGGCTGAAAAAAGCATCAAAAACTGACCCAAAAAGCCTCAAAAGCAGGTCAAAAAAAGCTCCCAAAATGGACCAAAATAAGCTTCCAAAACAGCCCCCCCCCCAAAAAAAGCCTCAAAAAATGGACCAAAAAAGGCCCAAAAACAGGGCATGCAGAGGCCAAAAAATGGCTGGCAGGTGGGCAGGGCTTTGGCAATATTTGGTCTATAAGACGCATGGACATTTTTGCTCCCTTTTGGGAGACAGAAAGGTGCATCTTATAGTCCAAAAAATACAATAACTTTCTATTAAAAGGAAAAAGGTAAAGTCTCTACTTCTTAGGGGGTTGGACTAGAAGATCTCCAAGGTCCCTTCCAACTCTTGTTGTTGTTGTTGTTATTATTAAACAAGCATTCCTCATGAATATCGTGATTTAGTCTGTCTTTACAGTTGCAAAGGTTGGCATTGGGACTCCCTTGTTTTTAACTATCGCTTTCAGGTTGTTTATATTTAATAGAAGAATATATATGATGGTTATAGAAAACTTGAGTTTTTGAGATTTGAAGGCATTCAGCTCTATTCCCCCTTTTCATTTGATTGCTTGTGAATAATAGAACTATATGTGGATTGAAAAATGGGAAAACGTTGATAGACACATTAAACTCCTGTGCTTGAAACCTAAAGATGCAGTCATGAACATTGGCCCTTTTGATAGAGACACTGTTATGGGAGTTTCTGTAGGTTTTGTTCTGACCTAGGCTTCCTGAGACAATAAATAGCACACGATTAGTCCCAAAAACCCTCTTTTTATTTCAACGGCTGTGAATTCTGTTTATTCACAGCCCTTAATGAGTCACAAATAGTTTGTAAAGAGTCTGACAGAAGTCTGCCACAATTCTATGGGATAAGGCTGAGAAGCACCCGTCTTTATCTCCCTTGACATGCTGCCAAAGACCTAATTGGCAATTAGCTTTGCAAGGCCACACAGAGCAAAGAGTCAAAATGGAGTTTCAGAATTTAAACCAACCAGAACTAACAAAGTTGCTTCCTGCAAAGGCTCACATGCCTTTGCTCCTCCTTTATGTCTTATGGGAGGGGCCAATCATCTTCGAGCCCTAGTCCCAAGTTGTCCTTTTTGTCTTAACTGTTCTTGCGTTCTGGCAGCTCTGCGCATGCGCGCACTGGGGACAGGCTCCCCTTGTTTCTCTGCCTCGCTGATGTCTGACTCTGGAGGCTCCGGAGGCAGCACATAACTCCCAAATGGCCCTGGCCCCCTCTCTGCCTCCAACGCAGAGCCCTCATCTGAGCCTTCCCAGACTCTAGGACTGGCCCATGATTCTCCCCAACCTCTTCACTGTCTGACTCTGCTGTCAGCTCTGCAGGCCACTGGCGGACACAACAGGTTTTCAGGTACAACTTGCGAATGTCTCTTGCATTTTTAATCTTTTTAAAATTACCAAATAATTATAATAAAGCAAATCAAGCATTTAATTTCATTCTTAAGCTTCATACTTTATAGCTGCTCATTCCATTTTTCATGCCACCAATAATAGTGCCCTAATAATAATTATAATAATGTAAATTTTATTTGCCACCCAACTGCCTGAAACTTCACACAGGTATTTCTGACTGCTTTCTCTAAAGGCAAAGTAAAGCTTTTTGCATCTGGTAGACTCTTATCTTATTTTGCATGTAATCTATCACACTGACTAAATAAGTATATTGTCACTCCTATATTCTATTCATACTTTAAGATAAATAAAGGTAATTAAGCTAGCTTGCAGTCTTTGTCTCTTGCTGTTTGGCTGCTGAACATGGTCTCTCCTATCTCTGTCTTCAACTTCTGAGATGCCTTCTGGGGGGATAAAAATGTGGGATGTTTCGTCCTCTGTGGTTTTCAAGCTACTTTAAAATATCCAACTCTTGGAGATCTTCTCAGAAACTCGCCCTGGATCGCTTCAGGATACCTAAACTTTCTTGAACCTGTGCCGTTTCAGCAGTTCCAAATCCTAAGTCTTTCTTAGAATTCTCAGCCTGTTGTGACCGAGGCCCAAGTAGTGATTACCAAACACAATTAGACCTGAACAAACATATTTTATTAAAACAGCTGAGAATTAATTCATTCTCAGCTTAGTCCAAAACAAATTCTTCATAAACAGTCCTTCAGCCTTATCACCAATCTTTGCTGTCTTTTGCAATCTGCCAAAGGCTTTTCTTGGCAAACCCCCCACAAAGTTCAAGAGACGCTGACAAGAAGCAATGGAATCAACGTTGCTTTTCCACAAAAAACCCAAAGGCTCATTGCTGCTCTTTTAAGCCTTATGGGAGTGACTAATCATCTTTTGGCCTTACTCCAAGTCGTCCTTTTTGCTTCAGCTGCTCTTGCCTTCTGGCAGCTCTTCCCATGCGTGCATTAGGAACAGGCTCCTCCTGTTCCTCTGCCTCTCTGCTGTCCGCCTCTAGAGGCTTCGGAGTCTGCGCATCGCTCCCAGATGGCCCTGGCCCCATCTCTGCCTCTGATGCAGAGCCCTCGTCCGGGCCTTCTCCTGGCTCCAGGACTGGCCCATTGTCCTCCCCAGCCTCCTCACTGTCCGATTCCGCTGCCAGGTCCACAGGCTATTAACGGACCACAACACAGCCAATATTGCTTTCTTAAAACCAACCACAGCTTTCCACTGTCTAAATTTATCATAGGTTTCCAGCTCTAACTTCTCAGTTTCATTAATTTTCCATAGCTTGTCCCCAGAGCCTTTTTTAAGTCTGTACCTTATTTACCAATGCAGGAATAGTTACCCTTTCTCCTATGGAAAAAAAAATACTTCAATAGGAAGGTTTTGTTTTGTATTCCAACATTTTGAATTGTTTAGATGTTTGACTGTATACATGACAAGATGCTACAGAGCCATGGGTGATAACACATTGTTACAGACTGCCTAAAACATAACATGATCTGTCAAACAGAAATATAATATTATTGTAGTATTTGCCCGTTAGTCATTTTTTTATCTCTGTAATGGCTGTAAGCAGCCTCCAGATGTCACGAGTGAGGAAAAATGGTAGAGGCAACTTTGTTAGAAACAGGAGATAAAATGATGGAATTTGCTACATAAAGCCTGGATTTTTTACCCCTCATTGAGCCACACTCTTAAGGTCTCATGTTTGGGCTGAAATTTTTTAGTTGATACTATCTTGGTTCTTCCACCACCATCTTCTCCTTCTCCTCCACATAGTCAGTATTAATATTTTTTTTACTGTTAACAACTTCAATTTTTGATTTCTCAAAAACATTAAGTGACTTTCATTCAAAACTTTCATTCAATTAACTTTCATTCAAAATATAACTCTGTATTTGCGTTTACAGTTCTGTAGAGCAAGTGGCCCCAAAACTTTTGGGCACCAGAGACAAGTTCCGTGGAGAGATGTATTTCTCTGGACTGGAAGGGTTGTGGTTTCGCATACATAGGGCTACATAGGGCTTCACTTGTTTGCATGGTCTGGTTTCTGGCATGCCCAGTGCCAGTCCACAGTCCAGGGGTTGGCGACCTCTGCTGTAGAGTGATCAGAAAAGCAACAGGGCATCATCTTTCTCCAGAGTAATCAAGAGTGTCTTATAATTAGAATTATATTGTATGGATGCTTTCTCTCTTCTGGCATGTTGTCTTTACCTGTAGATTAATTTTCCACTTTCTGAGACTAAACAGAATCATAGAATCGGGAAGGTCTGTTTAAATAATCCAGACCCTGGTGGTGCAGGAATCTATGTTAAGGCGTTGGAGAATAATAGCTGGTTGGTATATGCTTGAACCTATGCAGTCAAGATGAGCCAGTGCTGTTTTCAGTAATTACTTTCAACTTAGGAAGGAAGGATATTTTTTAGTATTCTGTTGGAATTCTATTGGATTTAACTTAAATCATTATTTCGAGTCCTGCACTCAACTTCTGTTATGTGACATCCTATAATGTAATGCTATCATATTCTCCTAAGTTATTTTTCCTCAATATTAAGTTTACCCAGTTCTATTCCATCTGTTTTCTTAGGAATATTTTCTAATATCCTGATTATCCTTATTGCTGGTTTAGGATCGTTTATCTAGCCTCACTGAGCATGATAGTGAGCATGAGGCAGGGCCTTCGGGGTCCAGACAATCAAGGCATGGCAAAGCTCCTTCTCAAGCCTCTGAAAGCCCTAAGAAGGCCTCCAAGGTTTCAGAAAGGGTGGCTATTCAAAGGCACAAAGCCATTGAACAAACAATCCAGAAGGCACAAAAGGAGGGGGCAAAGAGGAAAGCAAGCCTCCAAAGCAAAGAGCCCTCTGGCTCACAGCTTATCTCGCAAGACAGCCTGAGCTGCCTGTTATTCCAGAGGAGTTTCCTCCAGCAGCATGGTCCCCTGAAGATGTCATGGAGCAGGGACCTGTTCTGTCCAGCAACAATGAGTTGCTTTTTGGTGCTATGCCAGTCCTTGAACTATCTGGTCCTTCTTGGGAACAACCTGTGGAACATAGGATGTCTTCAGTTGAGGCAACTTTCACACCCACGGACACGGCTTGAACAAGAGGATGAATTACAATTTCCATCAAATATGGTGGCATTAATATCTGAGCAGGTCATTGCAGCCAGATTGCAACCGAGGACAGCCTCTGTAGCGTCTGATCTGTCCAGGGCCCATGCCTATCACCAACTGCCACAATTGTTGGGGAAGGATTCCCCATTTATGGATCCGGGCGGCTCAGCTGCTTTCTACAGCCAGGCCTCTCTGTCAGGGGAGGAGATGCTATATGATACCGATTTGTCTGACGATGAAGGACTTATGCCTGACTAGCCGGCTTTTGTAGGGCTGTTTCGTTCTCACCTGTTTAAGTCCTTACTCCATAAGGCTAAAACAACTACTCAGCAAGGCACAGTCCAAACAACTTCTGAAGTGAATGTTCTGACCCAACGGATCCTTTATTTGCTGAGCCTACTATAGAGTCAGAGGAAGTCCTGGCACCTAGACTATTTCTGGACATTGTGTGAAGACAATGGTCTTCGCCCGGATTGGGGCCTAACCCTAGCAGCTTAGACAGACGCCTGTACAATATGGGAGCAGACCTTACCAAGGTCTTGCAGGTTCCCACTGTTGATGCCCCAGTGGTGGTTTATCATCACAATCTACTTTACCAGGACCACCGGAGGAAAATCTCCGTCCTGAGGATAAGAGATCAGAGCAGTCACTGGTTAAGGCCCATCAGGTTTCAGCCTGGGCCATCAAGGCAGCCACAGTGGCATCATTTTTTAACAGCTTCGCTGCTCTGGTTAAGGCAATTGCAGGATCATCTCCCAGTTGCTGATTCTAGGTCACAACAGGACCTTAAGAAAATAATAGCAGCATTAGAATTCTCTACAGATGCTATGCTAAATGCTTCCAGATTCGCAGTTAAGGCCATCGGTTCTTCTGTTACAACTTGACGCCTCTTGTGGCTAAGGCAATGGCAAGCTGATGCCAGAAACAAGTGGCATCATCTCCTTATGGAGGCGATAAGTTGTTTGGTGATTTGCTGGACTCCATCGTGGTGGAGTCTAGAGAAAAGTGCAAAATACTGCCCAACATATCCCATCGAGCGGATTCATGCCAGGCTCCTTACTTTCACCCAACTTCCTTTCGGGGGCCGGACAGCAGTTTTGGAGCACCATGGGCCCAACGGTCCTTTCCATTCAGACAAGGACCTGGTCAGGACAGGCAAGGCAGACAAGGACAACGGTATCCACCCAAACAGTCCTTTTGGGGTGGGAGGGGTCGTCCCTTTTGATGCTCTAAATGACTGCTCATCCAATCCTCCCATAGTAGGCTGGCTGGCGTTATTTGCTGACTGGTGGAGGATTTGACACACAACATCAATTGGTTGGAACTCTGGGCGATACATCTGGATCTCAGGAGTTTCGAGGACATAGTATTGGGGAAGGACATTTTGATTCTGACAGACAACGCGGTCGGCAAGGCCCACATAAATTGCCTTGGGGGGACCCAATCTCGGCCACTCATGCAGGAGGCTGAACAGCTGGGTCTTTGGGTGGAGTTTCATCTGTCCATCCGGGCAGCACATATCTCAGGGGTGGCAAACGTTTAGGCGGATTGACTCAGTCGAGCATCAGTCAACCAGATGGAGTGGTGTCTGGACCCATCCTTGTTTCCAGCATTGACGGTCCACTTCGGTCTTCTGATCATTGTCCTGTTTGCCACCTGGGACAACCGCCAGACCCAGAGATTTTTCTCCAGGTTCTCGTCTCCAGGAGCTGAGGCACTGGATGCTCTATGGAGCCCGTGACTGTCAGGGCTGCTTTATGCCTTTCCTCTGCTCCCATTGATTTCCAGGGTCAACCAGAAACATCTAGAGGAGGAAGCCGAGCTTCTACTTCTGGCTCCCCATTGGCCCAGGTGGCCTTGGTTCACGGACCTAGTGACCCTATTAGTGGATTGACCCTGGAGGATCCCTTGGGATAGGGTATCCCTCAGCCAGGGAGTTTGGTTCACCTGGAACCCCAGTGGTTCCAACTGACTGCCTGGCGCTTGAGCGGGGCCTACTGAGGGGGGACTCCAGGATCATTAAAACTATCCCAAGCTTCTTGCAGGGATTCCACCAACCGCATCTATAATGCCACTTGGATGGTATTTTGCAGTTGGTGCAAGAAACGGGGTCTGATATCCATTTCTGTAGCGCAAATTTTGGACTTCTTACAGGACGGTTAGATGACGGTCTTGCCCCTAATACTCTTTGATGACAGGTAGATGTCCTGTCCTCCATTCTGACTTGTGGTACCAGGAACTCCCTTTCTCGACATCCAATAGTCCGTCAGTTCCTTAGAGGAGCTTCTAATCTGAGACCTTCCATAGTACACCGGTTTCCCTTGTGGAGCCTAAACAAGGTCTTGACCGCCCTTACCCGGAGTCCCTTCAAACCCCTTTGGGAAGCCAACCTGAGCTTTCTGTCGTATAAGGTGGCATTACTGGTGGCTATTACTTCTCCTAGGAGAAAGCTGACGACCCTGTCAACCAGGGAGGACCTATGTGTCTTCCATGCTGATAGGGTTATTTTACGTCTAGACCCAACATTGATCCCCAAGGTCAACACATTGTTCCATAGGGCTCAGGAGCTTGTATTGCCCAATTTTTGTCCTGAGCCATCCCACCATTTGGAACGTACTTGGCATACATTGGATGTGCAGAGGGCTCTGCATTAAAAGGACCTCCTCTCTCAGGAGGACAAAAGCCCCCTTTGTCTCCTTTCAACCGGCAACACTCAGTTGCAAGGTTACATCATCAACTTTGGGGAGATGAATTTGGGCTTGTATAGCTATAGCTTATGAGTTCCAGGCCTTGCGGGTTCCTAAACGCATCATTGCCCACTCTACCAGGAGCGCAGCGACTTCGGTGGCTTAGGCTACCAAGCTTCACTGGAGGAAGTTTGCCAGGCCACTACTTGGTCGTCCCTGTCACCTTTTATCCGTCATTTTAAGCTGGATTCTTTCGCCTCGGCTGAGGCAGCTTTTGGCAGATGGGTGCTCCAGAGAATTCTTTCAGAGCAGGGGACACAGGCCCGGACTACACCCTCCCAATAGGACTGTCAGGTTTGGTATGTCCCATTCCTGACTGCTGTTCCCTCCTTTATGGAGAAGGGGCGTTGGTCTTACCTGACACGCCCTTTCTTAGGACGGAGGGAACAGCAGTCATCCCAGGGGTGAAATCTAAAAATTTCCCCTACTGGTTCTGTGGGCGTGTCTTAATTGGTAGGTGTGGCTTGGTGGTCAGGTGACTGAATGGGCATGGTCAATAATAATAAATAATAAAAAATAATAAAGTATACAAAACTTGGGAGGCACTGGTCTACCAAGTGCCTTTTTTTGGCAGGCACCGGTCTACCTTCTTTAAAAATAGAGGCACCGGTCTACTAACTGCTTACAGCGCTGATTAGCTGTAGTGCGGTCCTTTGAAGTGCCGCGGCAGTCATTTAAGGCCGTTTGCAGCTATATCACCACTGAGTGCTTCAGGGACAGAGAAGAGGAACAATGAGGCGTGGGCAGTGGGGGGGCCCCAGGGATTTTTGCTACCAGTTCTCTGAACTACCTGCCCCCATCGCTACCTGATCGCGCGATCTGGTCCAAACTGGGAGCATTTCACCCCTGAATCATCCCCACTCGGTTTTCCATCTGGCCCTGGGGTTTGGGAGGGGTTTGCAGTATTTTTGTTTTCACAGCTCAACACATCAGTCTGCATTATCGCCTTCATCAAAAAGCTGGGAAGCAACAGGAAGAGGCATGGCTTAACAGTTTTGCAGATTCAGTCCTAGCAGCTAACAGACAGAGTTAACCCATTCCTGATTGCTGTTCCCTCTGTCTGAGAAAGGGCGTGTCAGATAAGACCAATGCCCCTTTTCTTCCAGGCAGAGAGTGGGTGGGGGAGGATATTTTAGTCCAGATTCCTCCTCCCACCTGTATGGAACTACGATTATAGCTAAACCTCACTTAACTGTTTGCTTAATTTAGTGCGTGTTCAAAGTTACAAAGGTGCTGAAAAAATAACTTTGCAACTAACGCTTGCATATATGACCTTCACAGCATTCTTTGTCATGCGTTCACCATTACAGTAAGTATATGTTATCCTGTTACTGACCCATTTTTTTTCTCCCCCTTTGCAGAATGGAAAGATGGAAGGGGAATTGATTGTAAAAGAATAAGCAGGCACACAATGCTGGTATGCTAGCTGTTTGCTGAATCTCCTTGGGGCTCCCAGCAAGCTCCTTTCAGCACCAGCACATTCCTTTTGATGTGTGTTTCCTATTGTTTGCCTGCATAACTGCTTGTAATCCTTTCCTCTCCAATGAATGTAAATATAAAAATAAATGTTAATTCCCTTCTTGCGAATTATCCCAGTACCAGGATGAGTATTGATTAGTTGTGTCAGTTACAAGCAGCATCTGTGAGCCAGTTACCTCAGGGGTCCAGTGAGCATTCAAAAGAATGCGGGTGGGTGGAAAAAAGGTAAGCACAGTAGCGGTCATGTGATTTTGCAGTTAGCGATTGCTTCATTTAATGACTAAGCTGCCCATCCCAATTATTGTTGCTAGCATTTCATTTCATTTACCATTACCATTATCATTCAGTAAAACTGCTTGCAATAAAGATAGCATACCAGCAATGGAGACAAATTCTTGAACATGCAGTCCATCCCTTCTACAGGAGGTACAAACAGTATTTGAAAATCCTGCAAATATCCTACCTTGGCAGATCAAAAATTGACACAATTTTTCCCCTGTTACCACCTATATACCTGACACAGTAGCAGCTAATAGATACACTGTCATGTAAATCTGAATAAGACCTTCCATCTTACATCTCTCCCTGTGCAATATTGCAATCAAGATGCTTGTGCTTCCCCAAGAATGGTACTTCTGGAAAGTTTGGAGGCAGGGAGATCAACTACAGATCTGCGAGATCAGATTAAGTGCAACCATTGAAGGCTATGTATGCCTGGGCTTGAATAGAAAGTACACAGACTGATTTTTCACCTTTTACGCCAAATGATGTGCAGTTGATTTACAGTGGTCATTTATACATTCCCCTCCTTTTAAGGGAAAAAAAAGTATTGCAACTCTGCCATGAGAATAGAACTGTGGACATGAAGACGTTTAAAATTCTGTATCAGCTGTTCAGATTCTGGTGGCTGAATGTGAGAGCAGATAACAAAGATTATATTTCATTTTGTGTTTGACACTGGGTTTAAGTCTGTTCCTGGAAAGCTGGCTGGTTTCAGCCCTTCTCACTCTTGTGACTATTGGATCATGGAATTTATTACAGATTTTCTTGCTGTTGAGGATTATATGACTATTTTTGTGGTGGTGGCGGCTTGTGTGGAAAGATGGCATCTTACTCCTTGGAAATGCATTCCATCAGCTCAGGAAACAGTGCAACCTTTTCTAGACCTTGCTTCTAAGTACAAGAGCTTAGTCACTCATGTGATTTCATATTGCAAATCTCAGTTTACATCCAAGTTTTGGAAAGCTTTTTTTTAGCTATTAAGCATTAAGATTCATTTGTGATCCTTTACTCATCCAGGCTCTAATGGTAAGTAGCGAAAGTGAATCAATTATTGGAACATTACCTAAAGGGCTGTGTGTGTTACCAGCAGGACAATTGAACTGAGCCATTGCCTCTTGCAGAATTTTGTCTTCCGACGAACCCTCCCATAAGCTGGACTCAACATTCTTGGCCCCTTCCCAGTTATCCAACAAATTAATGCAGAGCCCTATCATCTACATTGCTTGTTTTAAAGATGATTCATCCTATTTTCCTTTGGTTGCTGCTTGTATTAGCTTTCCCTTATTGTTCTATCCTAAAACTGTTCCTCTCTCCCCTTTTTTTCTGGTGGATGGAGAAGAAGAAATGTATTCTAGAGTCTAGCCACAGGGAAAAATGATTGGAATATATAGTTCACTGGAAGTTATACTTTAAATCTGGGTAATTGTAGGAAAGCCCTACAGATGTTCACACCCCATGCCTCATACAGCAAACTAAGACCTGTTTAGTATGAGTGGCTTTCTGGTAGACTATACTACCACCAGCATGCTTCTCAACCTCATCAGAGCATTGCAAGTGTCTTCCTCATGACAAGGGGTCATCATGGAGTGGGTATATATTGTAATTATTGTGGTTGGTTGCACAGTGAGCAAATATTTAGACTGGATATTTAGACTAGACTATCAAGTCTCCTTCTCAAGGACCTAAGATAGGCAGATGTTGATATTCAGTGGTGTTAAAGGTATCATTGCAGGATGTAAGCTGTTCGAGCAAAGCTGCCTTTTGCTATTGACTGATGATTGTCATCACACAGTCAGCCAGATGTTCAAATTGGATTTAGCATTTTTATCCTCTAGTGAGTACTTCACAAGGACCTGGGGTAAGCAGATGTGGATGTTCGATGGTGTTACAGATATTGTTGTGGAATGTAAGCTGTTCCAAATGAAGCTACCTTTTGCAATAAATTTGTCAATGCGGATGGTGTTCAAGTTGTTTTGGGATTGCACCCAAGGTGACTATTACCACTGGTACTACCTGTGCTTTCTTACTATTATTACTATTATTAAAATTGATGTGCTGTCTAACTCACATCTCTACATAGTCACAAATAAAACAAATTTAAAATAAGAAAAAACAATGCCATGCTGTTTTGATAGCAGATTTGACTGATTGAATTCAGTCATTCTAAATAGTATTCTTATCAAGCTGTGGTTACTACAGAATTTTTACAGAATTGTACTAAAACAGAAATAATACGATACAGAATATTGTTCAGATCTTTGGTTGCAGACAACATGCTAGTCTAACAATATTGTAGCCTACTCAGCAAACCTCCATGGCATTTTAAATATAAAAAAGGTTGTGTAAAAAAATTTTTAATATTATATTGATACTTTTTCTGAATTGTCCTTTATATATTCTACTTTGTCAAATTAGAAAATCATTCTGTTCTACATAGTATTTTCTCTAGATATCTCTAGTGAGTTTCCTATTGTAAAGCTTCTTGGAATGGAAATACTGTAAACACTTTTTTGTTGGGACATTCTTAAGAATGAAGTATTTTTATTAAAGCAAACACTTCCTCCTTTGTTAAGTGGGCAGAGTTTCAGAATGGAATTCTATTTGGATTTACCGTTTAATATTTCTTTTTCTTTTTATACATAATGTAATTACAAAAATTTCTTGTTAAGTATTTTATGAAATTTAGTTAGTGACAGCAGAAGACTAAAAGGATAATTACAACACACATACACATATATACATACATAGAAGGGGTGTATGAATAGCTCTAAAAAAATCATTAAATCCTTTGCGATTTTCTTCCCTTTAATGTTCCTACGGAGAAATTATGCTGAAGTTCAAAATACTTTTCTGTGTAATTGCAGCCAGCCATGCTGTGCAATGATTCATCAAGCTTCCACATTCCCAACAGCAGTGATTCAAGTGAGAGGATTCAAGACGAGAGCTGATCTTGCTTTGATTATAGAATATTGTATACTTTTATTCATATTAATGGACATGTATTTTGAAACTTGTGTTTAAACAAGTAAAATGTCTTTTATTATATAATTTAATGGTATTTTGATTGTTTAATCTGTATATTTGATATGATGTTTTGAGTTTTTGTTTTAACTTAAGAATAAGGAATTCATCTATATATTTATATGGTGAAGAAAATCAGAAGGCAATTCCCTATTCCTTCTTATAACTTTTTAACTGTTTAACTTTTTTGATGCCGCCCTCCCATTTTTTTCCTTTTTGTTACCCTGTTTCCCGCAAAATAAGACATCCTCTGATAATAAGCCCAATCGGGCTTTTGAGCGCATGGCAATAAGGTCAAGCGCTTATTTCAGGGTTCAAAAAAATATATAAGACAGGGTCTTACTTTCAGGGAAACACAGTACTTTGTATTTTATACTATTTTGAAATTAATAAAGTTGATTAAAGAAAAACAAGATGAGACCTGATGGAAAAATGTCTAGGACAAAATGGGTTATTAACTCCATAGTTCAAGAATACACAGCATGGCCAAGAAAATTGGACTTCAGATTCAAGATTTCAGATAAAAGTTCTGCCTTTAAAATGAAGATAAGTATCTCCAGACCAGTATGGACAATAGATCTTCTGGAGGCTTCTTGTGTCAGGTGTGATTTTGAGCCATTATTGGTTTTTTCTGCAGTGAGATTTTGAGGAATGAAGATTACTTTAGAAAAATCTCTGCTGGAGTACCGTATTTTTCGGACTATAAGACGCACCAGAGTATAAGACGCACCTTAGTTTTTGGGGAGGAAAATAAGAAAAAACCTGATTGGTGGGTGGATCGGTCTCCCGGAATACCCCCAATCAGCTGATCCCAGAGATGAATTTTTTCAGAGGCTTTTTTTTCTGGCTCTGAAACCTCCGTTTCAGAGGCTGGGCGGGGCTACATTCAGAGTATAAGATGCACCCAGATTTTCATCCTCGTTTTTTGGGGGGGGAAAGGTATGTCTTATACTCCGAAAAATATTGTAATTAAATGCCTATTCCTTATGGAAGAGCAATAGTTCCCTGGGATTTGAGGAATTAGGTGCAAAATACAAGGAATATAGTTCTGATTCCTTTTAGGAGCAGGTGTCAGACAAGCTAGTTTGTGCAGGTTTTTGGTCATGACATGACAGCAGTTTTCAGAATATTTTAATCCATTCTCTGATTTTCTATTCTGGAAGTGCTAGAGGCTTAACAGATTTTCTGATTACATCTCAGTAGTCCATTCTGTTTGCTGTTTTTAACCCCAGCTTCTTATGTTATAATTTTGGAGATGCTAATTCTTAAGGAAAAAGACCAGATAACGTTTGCTTCTAAAATGTTATCAATACAAGTAGGGCCTTCCCATTCTTTCTTCAGCTCCCAACAGCAGCACATTTTTAAAATCCATGAATAATATTGAGCAGAACAGTTGCAGTTTTCTACAGGTGCTAATATCTGGAAGGCAGGCAATCTGTTGCAAGCATAACAGAGAGCACTGTTGAACAGATGGCAATTTTATACCTCAGATATTAAAAGAAAAAGAATAGAAGTAGACATGGGCTAATTTAGCAAGTGAGGTCTACAGCATCAGTCATTGTGCCAAGTTAATCTTAATCACCGAAGCATTGATTGACAATCTGGAGGATGTAAGGTGCTGTTCTCCTAGTGAGCAGAAAAACAGGATGGAAATTATAATTTCTCGGCTACTTGTGCTTATATGTCATTTGTGACCACGTTCATATTGTCTAGACAGCTTGTACAGCAACCTCTTCAAGTGCCTAGTGGTGCCTTAATGCAGATCTGGAGAGTATTTGCTAAAAATAAAATAGTGTCATTGGGGTGGGGACACCTGCGATGGTTCTTATACTTGAATATACCAAGATAACTGATTTTGGAAGAGAAAACACCAGTGAAGCCTGCTCCTTTGATTCTTCATTTTATTCCTTAAATTCTCCACATCCACCAAAAATCCCAGTTCATGTTTATAGACCGAACACAGACTCAATTCTCGTGTATAGTGTATGTATAGTACATACTGGTTGATTATAAGATGGGTAGCTATATAAATGTTATAAACAAACAAAGAAACACACAAACCTGATCTGCAGTTTTTGATTAGGCCCTGGTGTCAAGGTTCCAGAAAAACCTCTTCTACATAAAAAAAACTCAGAAGCCATTGTCTTTCAGAGTTCTTTACTAGCATGAGGAAACTGGCACACGATGAGTGAAATTCCAAAACTGAACTTCCGGATTCTTTTCCCAGTTATACAAACCCCAAGAGTCCCACCCCCCTAACCCCTTTGCTGGTCACATGGTCCCACGTTCTCCCAGTTCATTCGAATATCTTCTCGCCACTCCTGCAGATGTGAACACCATCCGACTTTGACCACTTGAAGAATGTTACCATACCCCTCAACCCCCCTTCTTCCCCTTAGGGGAAAAATGTGGCAGCGTCTGAAACCCTAAAGTCTAGTATGGTTTCCAGGCCTGACACCTGGACAGTTTGGAATCAACTCTAGCTTTAGATATGGAATTTATTAGGCGAGTAGCAAGTTTCTCTTTTTGATTTTCCCTACCTCAAAAGGTCATGGGTGGGATAAATTAAAGGGTAATCCTCATGTGAGCTGCCTTGAACCTCCTGGAAAGAAGGCGAAATAAATCCTAACAAGTAAAGAAAAATAAATCCACCTCCTGTTCTGCTGATCAGAGAGTTGCCTTTTCCTCTTGGATGCTAATGCTGCCAGTTGCAAATCCACATGTCTTGAAATGTGTATTACTAATTTAAATGGAAGAGGAAGGCATTGATGTTGAGCTAGGCAATAGCAGTGACTGACAGGCTAGGCCAGGTCTTCTAACCTTGAAGGTGGTTTATTAATTTGCATGAATATTGTAAGGTTGGCTGCTTATGAAGCCCCAGAGGATTTGACAGTAATGCTCTAGTGAGTTGAGTGGAATTTTTTTTGGGGGGGTGGAATATGTCAAAGTTGTATCAGCATATCTCTGCAAGTTTTCTGACTTTTGTGTATTCCAATAATTTTTGTGCATCAGCATTTTTATGGATTTTCGGCTTGTGATTGAAAGAGCATAAATTTTCATAAAGCAAAAGTTTGGAGTTCCTTGAAGACTTTTGATAACCTTATTAGCATTACAGGTCATAGCCTTTATACATGTAGTCCTTGACTTACAGCTATTCCTTCAATGACTGAAATTACAACAGTGCTGAACAAAGGAATTTACGACCTGCATCCAAAGTTATAACTGCTTCAATGCCCCTGCAGCCATGTGATCACAATTTGGGCACTTGGCAATGTGTCCACCCTTATGATCAACTGCAGCAACACTATATCGCTTCCCACCTCTTATCTCCCTCCCCCCATCCCTTCCTGCTGCGTTTCTTGAGCTTACTTCTCTATCTAGATGCCCACAGACCTTGGGCCTCCACTTTACCCTGTTTATCTTGTTCCATTTATCTCTTCTGAAGATCATCTATCCGAAAGATCGACAGGCCAATGTGACACATGGCTTTCCTGCAGAGGCCCTCTCATGCCATACAAGAAGATTGTGAAAAATCATGCTCTTCTGAGAGATTGTGTGAATGGTGCCCACCACCAGAATAGTGCAAGGCAGCCTCTGTATGGAGACTGCTTGTTGCATTGGCTGGGTGCTCTGTTGGAAAGGCAATCTTCAGAAGTGGTAAGGGAATAAATATAATGGGGCAGGAGGAGGTCCAAGACTGGGAGAACCAGAGGGGCAAAAGCTGTGCAAGGCCTGCCTTGGGATGGGGAAGGTCCTCTAGAGCCAGTGCAGGCCATGCTTCAGCTGGGAAGGTGTTACAGTGTAGGCCTGGTTCCATGCCAGGCCTCCCTAAGGTGTCCCCACCTCCTATAGCAACCTGTGCTTTGCCGACTAACTTGCAAAGTTACTTAACAACTGCAATGGGGAGAGCCAGTATTGTGATTAAAAGAAGCGATTGCATGGGAACCTTGATTAGCAACCATATCAACTTGCAACCATAATTCTGGGCTCAGTTGTGATTGTAAATCAAGGATTACCTATAGAAACATTTATAGTACCGGACCTTTGGATTGTGTGTTTAGGTTCTTTAATGTAGCTTGATTCTCAGTATTTTAGGCTAATATTTTTCAAAGTTAGCAGCTTTATGATCTATGGACTCCCAACTCCCAGAATTCCATAGCTACCATGCTAACTGGGCAATTCTGAGAGTTGAAATCCATACATCATAAAGTTGGCAAGTTTGAAAAATACTGCTTTAGACTAGAATCCTTAACATGCGGTGTAAGGCTTGTTGAACTTCAAAATTGCTCCTGATCTAATGCTGCCATTATTGTTGAAGCTGTTTTTCCTATCTAGTAGTAGGAAAGAATATAATTTTGCAAAATATTCAAAGGTGATCTTTAGAAAGTGTATTGTTTTCTCAGTACTGAACCAGGGACATTTTTTGAGATGGTGCCGCATGGTGAGCTTTTTTCGTGGTTTCCTGGTTATCTGTTCATGACAACCATAGACAACAATTCTGTCTGGACTACCAGAGAAACAAATAGCTGCATATGCACTTAAATGCAGGCAACTGGAGGAAACCTTTCAAACAACAGCACTGAGGTTTCTTCAGTGCTATGAGAAAAGGCATCTGAGTGCATTTTAAACAAATGCTGCTCTGATTCCTTTGCATAAGTCTTAATGTTTACATGCATCTTTATTATAATTTATAAATATCATCTCTCAGATATTTAGATTATAAATGTAAATAAATATTAGACTGCTTATTTAAAGCTATTGAGCAAATTAATTTTCAGTGAAATTGATCTGTTTGGAAATCCAAACTATATAATAGTGGGATGCAGAGTTGGTTGTTTGGTTGGTTGCTTTTGATTTGATGGTGCTCATCTCTAGACAGGGACTGTAAATGTATAGTGCACAAAGCATCTTATTCATTAACTAAGAAAAACATTTAACTCAGCTGATTTATACAGTCATCTCAAATAATTTTTTGTTTGACTGCTATACAACAAGAAGAGCTGGTTATTGAAAATTAAGTTGTTAAGCAGTTTTACAACTGAATGCCCCCTTGAGCAATGTTCTCTTAATTTGTTTGGTACTCCTTGCTCCTTCAATAATAACTGATAACATTTTATAGGTTTCTATTATGGGCTGGCAATTATTAGATAGTTTTGTATATATCCTTTCATATCCTTGATACATCAATGATTGTTGCATGTATCTGGGAGTTTTGTTCATGTCAGTTGAATAAAAACATTCTTATCTTCCAAGCAAAGGATAATGTGCTAGCCTAAATTCTAAAGAATTCTGAAGCCCGAGAAAGGTCACAATGAAGAGAATATCTACATGCCTATAAAATACTAACGTATTAAATAATATAAATGGGAAATCCATTTTGAGACAGAGATGGAAGGACATTTCTAGTTGTTTGTGTTGAGATAAAAAGCATTGCTAGAAGAGAATGAATGTGTTCTGTCCTCCTTCGCCTCCGTCCGAGTGATGGCTTAATTAGCCAGCACTATCAGCTCTGGCAGCAGAATAGCGAACGTCTGCCAAGTTCTATGATATCTCCCTCGATGCTGGTGAGTCAATTCAGCTCTTAGGTAATCAGTTGATTTGCCGGCTATGAAGAGACACAGCAGTGCTCACTGCCTTTATATCCTGTGGGGTGTGGCTCCATAACTCAGCACTTCTTAGACCTGCCCCAGCCCTGCTTCTGTTGTTCCCTCCCCTCCTGCCTACGAAACCTAAGATCCAACCAAGCCTGATTGCTATCAGCTGGGTCTGAAGGCGTGACCTGGGGGGGGGGAAGAGTCGGGACTGAGGCCTCGTTATCTCTTTCACCTGGCCTGCTTCTGGCTCCTGGAGTTGAGCCAGGGAAGCCGGTGCTCCCGAGGTAAGTCCTGATGGTCCTTCCCCCTCACTTTCCAAGTCACTTTCTGGCAGCAGGCCCGGCTCCAAGTCACTTTCTGGCAGCAGGCCCGGCTCCAAGTCACTTTCTGGCAGCAGGCCCGGCTCGGGGGGCGCAGACACAACAGAATGCTACGTGATCTTAAAACCATGGCTAACCTTTTTGCCATCGCGTGCCAGGATGGGGTGGGTGGGGGAAAGGTTCTCACACGCGCATGCCCACACCCATAATTCTATGCGCCCCACCCTGCGCATGTGCGCGCAATCCCCCCTCCCCCACTCCTGGCATGTGATGGCCCGGTAGACCCGTTTTTCTTTCTCACCTGGCTCCAGGTCCTCTCTGTGCATCTGGGGAGCCTTCCGCACTCCTACAGAGGCCCTCAGTAGGCCTGAAACGGCTTGTTTCCCAACTTCCGGTTGGACAGGAAGTGACGTTTTTTGCTGTACCCAGGCTCCAGAGCCTTTCTAGGAGTCTAGAGAGAAGCTCTGGAGGCGGGGGAACAGCAAAAAGTGTCACTTCTGCTCCAACCAAAAGTTGGGAAATGGGCCGTTTTGAGCCTCCAGAGGGCCTGGGGAAGGCTATTTTCGCCCTCCCTAGATGCATAGAGAGAATCTGGAGCCAGGTGAGAAAGAAAAACGGGCCTTCACCACCCCCGCAGGCCATCTAGAGGCAGGAAACAGCCTGTTTCCCTACTTCTGGTGGGCCCAGAAGGCCCAAAAATCAGCTGGCTGGCGTGCGCATGCATGTTGGAGCTGAGCCAGCGTGCCCACTCATATGGCTACGTGTGCCACCTGTGGCATGTATGCCATAGGCTTGCCATCACAGCCATAGGTGATAAGACCAAGAAACTGAAAACACATACGATGTTTTTAGAGAGAAAATGGGTGGTATAACAGGATTTGAAGCCCTAAAGATTTAAAAAGATCCAAGAGGGATAAGAAATATTTGAAAAAATCCTCATGGGAAGAAAAAAATGGAAATGTTTTAAAAGTCTTGTATGGATGATTAGTGAATTCATTGACAAGCTGAGATGCAGAAAGGAAATGTATAAGAAATGGAAACAGAGTCTTATAACTAAGAAGTGTAGATGGCTAAATGAAAGAGAATGATGCCAAGTGTGAATTTGTTAAAATAAGATACTACTGTTAGGATTAACCTGACACAATTTATGACAGAGTAACTAGGTTGGTAGAGCAAAGGAATGCTGTGAAGATGGTTCAGCTTTATTTATTTATTTATTTAGCACACGTTATCTGCTGTCCTAATCATAAGACTTTGGGTGGATAATATATGTAAAATGCTTAATATCTACAAAGTATTTAATGAAATCTCTCATGGTATCCTTGAGGTCAAGATGGATAAAATAGCTTGACTGCTGTGTTTATTTCATATAATGTATTTTATTTATTTTTATCCAGCATCCAGAGTTATGTGTGTGAAATTAAAGGCTATATAAATCAAATAAATTAGCAAGCAACCAGTTCAGCAGTCTGATGGATTCCATATTGGCTGAGCAATCTTATCCAAAGAATTCTTGTATCTAGTATTGTCTTGGTGGGAGATATGTAGTAGGGTCTCCTCGGCCAACGGCAAGGATCTAAAATATGAAACGGAAGGATTGCTTATTTTCTGCATCATGCTCTGCATGCCTCTGTTTGGGACCTGGGAGAGTGAATTTCAGAATCTAGGAGGTTGTCAGTGGGTCCAGACAAGGAGTCTTGGGGGCTTACTGGATCTGTCTCAGACTGGGGTTAACTGGCTTCCACACTGTTGGAATCATTCCCTCCAAGGTACTATTATTACTAGAAGTTTCTGAATCTACCTCCTCCTTAGAAGGCAAGCCAAGTAGAACTTATTAAATTTTCAGATGATACCGAACTCTAGAAACTAGCTTACAGAAGAAGACAACAGTTCAACATTACTACGACATCTATTCAGTGGGATGATGTTCTTGCTGTGACAAGTACAAATTCTACAATAAAAATAAATTGTAAAACTACAGGATTGATACCAGTGCAGTGAGAAGGATATAGGGGTACAAGTAGATCACTAAAATAACATGATCAAATCGAGCGTTATGTCAGTTAAGAAGACCAGTGCAGTCTTGGGCTGCGTTAACAGAAGCACTGAGTTCAGATGATATTTCCATTATTCTCTATGCCGATTAAATTGGGAACTGCAGAAAAGAGTGATAAGGCATCTGGAAATCGAATTCTACGAGGTAGAGCTAAGAGCTTGGCATGCTTAACTTGCAGAAGATAACCAAAGATGTAGTCTTCAATGTAGTCTTCAGATATTGAAAAGGTTCAAGAATGGGCCTGTCTTTGTTGTAACCAAAACAAGACACGGCCCAACATGTTGAAATTAAAACAATAGTGATTCTGGTTGAAAATTGGGATTTTCCTGATGGCAAGAGCTTTTAAGTAATGCAGTGCTCTGAACTAGGGCAGATTTTACATTCCTTTCAAACAGGTTTGTACATTTTAGTGGATTCCTGCACCGGGGAAGGATTGAACCAATTGATCAATATACTGGGTTTGGAAACCCAGTTCCATCAATCTCAACCTCAACATAAATGTCATACTACGGACATATAGTACATCCTCCTGTAAGCAGTCAGGCCACTGCATTTTGAATCAATTGCAGCTTCTGAAATGGCTTCAAGGGCAGTCATGTGCAAAGTATATTGCACTAATTAATTCTGAGATGATAAGGTCATAAGTTACTGTTGCAAAAAGATTGGGAATTGGCCTATGGGGTGTAGTAATTGTGACTTCCTGCACTCAGCTGGGGGGGGGGCACTTGCAGTGTATTTTAAAAAATTATTTATGTAAACATGGGGAGCTCAAATGTATTTAAAGACAGCACATACACTCCTGCTTTTAGAAATTAAACCTGCTCCTCACATGATTATATTCCAATCTTGAAAATACTGTTGTACAGAGAGGAAAAAAACTTGAAAACTATATGCTGAAAACTTTGCATAAGAACTTCAGAGGCACTTCTTTTGACATTCTACAGCAGGGGTCTCCAACCTTGATCCCTTTAAGACTTGTGGACTTCAACTCCCAGAGTCTGAAAGTTGAAGTCCACAAGTCTTAAAGGGACCAAGGTTAGAGACCCCTGTTCTACGGTATATGCTGTATATGTGATCGAAATATTTCTTATAGGATATCTAGGTTTTGTACTGGGAAAATGTTGATTGCCAAGAGCAACTGTATATGTATCATAATTTCTGTAATGCCCTGTTAATTCCATGATCTATTATATTTACATTTTTGTAATATTAAATAAAATTAAATTGTGTAAGAACTTAACAGTAGTTAAAACAGGAGGTCTATCTGGGAATTGCATATACTTTGCTATAGCTCGAGATTCCCAATCTGTAGGATTAGAGATGTTTTCCCGCTCTTGGTAGGTAATTAATATAACACACAAATGCTGATTTTTATTTTGGATCATACGGTGATTACATCATAAATGGTACCATTTTTAGCTAAACCCTTATAATAAACCTGTGGGGATGGAGAAAGCAGGCAATATTTTAATAGAATTGAAGTACTTGCTGTGCTTAGGGTGACTATTGGGCCAAATTAAGCAAAAAAATCAAAACAAAATGATGCTATTCAAGATATTCAGAATTTTCATTTTGGAGGAGACAAGAAACCAAAGAGGTGGAATAATGAATACTTAATATTTTTTTGCTTTGTTTTGTAGGAGGCTGTTGGAATCTTCACTCATTTCACTCTCACGTTATGATGGGGCAGGATCCCGTGAACATCCTATCTATCCTGATCCAGCTAGGTGAGGACATAATTGAGTTCTTTTAAAAGCAACGTTAAAGCGTGGTGTGTAATTGTCCTGATAGGGCAATAATTGTAGGATTAGACTTGTACCCATTTTTTTCTATAGGAAGTACAATGGTTAAGCCAATCTTTTGGAATCTAGAAATAATCATTTATGGCAGTGAAGAGAGGAAGTAGCATAAATGCTTACCTGATGGGATGGGAATTTAGGAATTACACTAAGACTATGTCTTTGCTTTGAGCTTTAATATTTTTCAAATGACAAATTAAGTTTTTGTAATTCTATATATTAGATAGAAAGGGGATTGTCTGATGGCAAAATAGAAGGATCTCCACCTACAGATATATTGACCTGGTTTTTAATGTTTTTAAATATAAACTATAATTGTTGAAATGTGGCAAATATTTCAAAAGTGTTACAAGCCATACTTATTCACCTTTTCATGTGTTTGACTTCAAAGAATTGTGCCATAGCCTCAGACTTCTTATTAAGACTGTATTGGTTGGAAATAATTGTCAGTAACAACAGAGACGGTTTGTAAAGGCTGGTTCTGCTTCACTAATTTAATAGTGAAGGATCCTATCAGGGGTTAGTGGCTGTTACACAGATGGAAAGTAATGTGGAAATACAGTGAAGGGCAAAGTAATTAGACATTAAACTATAATCTAATGTTGAGACTTCTCCTGTTAAGGCCTCTAAAAGGTTAGCTTGTCTCTGGGCATAGCTCTAATAAGGATCTTCAGATCAAATTTTTATGTCACAACCTCACCTTTTCTAATTAAACTCAGCATCTTTGGATTTTCGTGAATAAAAAGTGATAACTGAAGAGTATGGATATTATAATATGGAAATAACCTTGTCATCATAGCATTAAATTCACTGGCAAATATGACTAATTTGAAAATTTAATTGTTAAATCTAAGAATCAAAATTCAAATGATCCGAACTACTGTTAATTGAAGTAGTATTGGGAAGTAGTATTATGAAATGGAAAGTAAACATTTAAAAGAAGGAGTGATAGGGCCAATTTTTAGAGGGAGTGAAAGAGGTCATAAAAAAAACTCCCCAGACCTAACAGAGTGAGTGAGTGACCGTTAAATGTATGTATGTACATGTATGTATGTATGCATGTATGTATGTAATGTATATAGGCTCTATTTCCCAGGTTTCTTGAAACAGTAGAATTTTATATTGATGCATATAGACTATAAGAGCGTGTGTGTGTCCGTGTGTCTCTCTCTCTGTGTAGTTTATTAATGATATGGCAGAAGTCTTTATTAAACCAGAATTTCACTCATCATTTTTAGCCCATCACCCTGTTCCAATTCTGCTCTCAGCCAATGATTGGCTAATATTTCCATAAACTTGGTGGATCTGTGTAGATGCCTTGAAACAACTACTATAGGGAATGCCTTGTGATCAGTTGCTGTAAACAAAGCTCTTAATATTCTCCAAAAAAGTGTTTCAAGTCTTGAATTAGTTGGAAGATCAATAGTGAACCTACAGAGCAAGTTACAACCTTTTAGTGTGTAGACATTCAATTATTTACTCAGTGGATTAATTAAACAAAGGACTTCCTTCTGAGATCTCCAAAAGCATCCTTTGCAATTATTAAATATACATGACATATGCATGTAGCAGCAGCTGTCAAATTATTCGGAGTTAAAGTGCTGGACTCAGGTCTATATGGCACCTAATTATATTTTTATAAGGATGCTTCTAGGTAAGAAACTAACCCGTCCAGATTTTAAGAGATTATTACATACATTTTTTATTGTGTCCTTATGCAGTTGAAATTAAATTGCATCTCTTTAGGGACCCATTTGAAGCTTTGTTTCCTCAGATGCTGGCTGAAGTAAATTCTCACCTCATTATGTAGGTTTGAACCTTCCTTAAAAAGAAAAATCAATCTCAATCTGGTTTATGGTGGCTTTTCCCTCAGCATTAGCTGGTCTCATCCCCAATAAAAATATAGTCAGCCTTTAGTAGATGATTTGGGATCTAAAACTCCAAACTGATGGAACCAGAATTTCCCACCTCCACTCAGTAACCATCCTTCCTTGCTCCATTCCCAGATATTTTTATAGCATTCCCCATACTTCACATAGACTTTTCAACTTGGTCCAATTGGCAAATTATTTATAGGGGCAACAACTGGTAGATAGATCAATATTTCCTACGAAAATTGCATTTTTATATGTTCTGATGCAGAAGCAGGATCTGTTTCACATTTACTACCGGTACTTGAATGCCTTCTGAACAATAAATGAAAGATGGAACTCATAACAGCAATTGTAATCTTCTGCTCCTCTGAACAGAACGTTATTGTTTTTCTCCTAGGTAAACGTTACAAACAAGGTTGCTAAATTTTTAATAATAGCCATGGTTTGTTGAAATCATCTGGTGTCTCCATTACACTGTAAATTTCAGTCTTTTCTGCATAAATTTTATTTTATTGTTATTTTATAGGATTGCTTTTATATTTGATATATTATAATATTGTCTTCTTTTAAATACTGATCATGCTCCAAAAATAAAATAAAATAAAATAAATAAAAATAAGCTTCTCTTGAGAACTATAAAAGAATATACTAAATGGATTTCTGGTTGAGTTCCAACTGTAATAATAAACGTATAGAAAAGAGGAGATAACAATATAATAGAATTTCTTCTTGTCTTTATTCCTAGAAATTTCTCCTAGAAACCTGTTCTGTATATAATTTCTTTTGTCAACAAGCAGTGTTTCTCCCATAAAGCCTTTGCTTAAGACCTTTGTCCTCACAGCCTTCCAAAAAGAGAGATGAAACTGTATAATGGAGCTTACTCATTTCATTGTTACTATCACCTCTTCTTTCCTTTTTTTCCTCTTGTAGTACTTAAATAAATAAATTACACCATAAACTTGATTTGACAAAGGACTGTCCCTATTGTCACTCTGTAAATGATCTTGTATCTCAGTAAAAATAATAATTTGAAATAATTGGGTTTAAGTATTCCTTTATATATATGTTTAGAAATCTTGTGACCTGGGCAGTTCATTGTCTGTTTTAGATAGTGAAACATGGCGAACTTTACAGAACTTAAATAAGAGACTTCACAGACTCTATAAGTAACATGGAATATAAAGCTGTGATGAGAAAATTAGAATAGAACTTAGATGTGCTGCTACATTATTAATAGGGTTTCATAAAGTAATAATTAGGAAAATAGCTCGTTGTCTTTTTTGTTGTAGTCCACTTTTTATTTTTTTGTATATTGCTAAGAGTCATTGTTCAGATGGACAGCTATATATATATTTTAAAATAAATAAAATTGAAGATGGTAATAGAGGAAAATATTGATTAACTTATTTGGATTTGAGTAAAATTCAGATTAAAATAATAGTAAGTGATATTTATTGAAAATACTTTTGAAAAATTAGGAAATAATGCAATAATAGGAAATAATACAAAAATCTTTTAGATTAAGATTCTACTGTTGATAAGTGATAAGTTCTTTTTAAAAAACACGAATAAAACATAATTTGAAGGAATGTATCTGCACACTCAAATACTAGAATTCTAAAACATGTCTTCATCCAAGTAAGACAAATAATATGGAAAAAAGATATAGGTTGTCCTCAACCTGTAACCACAACTGGGATTGGAACTTCTGTTCCTAAGCAGTGCAGTCATTAAGTGAGTCATGCTCAATTTTATGACCTTTTCTTCCATGGTCATTAAGCAAATAATGCAATCATTAAGCAAATCTGGCTTCCCCCATTGACTTTGCTTGTTGAAAGCCAGCTGGGAACATTGCAAATCGTGATCATGTGGCACTGCAACCATCATAAATGTATATCAGTTGCCTAGCACCTAAATTTTGGCTACATGACTGTGCGGGGTGATGTGATGATCATAAGTGTGGATGGGCTGTAAATTACTGTGTTTTAATGCTGTTGTAATTTCAAACAGTTAATAAATGATTGTAGTCGCAGACTGCCTGTATGGCTGAAATGAATGAGGGTGATGCTAACTAATAGAAGAATGAGCAGTTAGAGAAAGATTGTTCTGTTAGTGCAGATTGATGAAGAAGGGAAACATTGTAGGAAAAGTAGGGTGATCAATACATTGTAGAGATTAAATCAATTACTTCTGTGATTCATATTCACTCTCTTTAAAGAAGCTAAAGCATCAGTGACCTTTTTGGAACTAATGAGATGTTTTGAAAAGATCTTATCTACTGAATCAAGGCAAGAGAGTATTGAAAAATGAGGTATATGAAAAGTTAGAAAATTCAAGGTGAGAGAGTTATTGGTAAACAAAATTGGTGACAATTTCTGAAATGTCACAGTTCACAGAGGTTTACATACAAATATTTGAGACCCGGTCTTACCAGGGTCTCAAGTCCAGGAATATTTTCTTAAAAGCTGTCATATCAGCTTGTTTTATAAATAAACCTTAGCTTTTGTGATAAATGGGCGTTTTGCGATCAAGGTTCAATCTCTTGCTTTTCTGTTTAATTTATGAAAAGAATTATTATTACAGAGGAAACACCATTAATGATGCCGTCAAACTTTTCATGAAAACCGTTTTATTACTTGGATTTTTGTATCAAGATGTTGGTGTTAATACATTTAAAGCTATCAGCCACCCAATTCACACGTACCTGTATTAAAATAGTTTTATATTATGCCTTTTTGCAGTCTCAGATGTGTTTTTACATACATTTTCCTGACCTCATCTATTATATACCACAGCTACTTGTTAGTCAGATTTTGTAATTTTTTTGTCAGAAAAGTAATTGTCCATTAAGTGAAAATGTAAAAGCTTCAATCCAAAGGGCTAATTAATTCAACATCCAATTTCTACAGCGGGCAACTACAATCTTTTGGAGCCTACAAAGAGCACTGAAGGAAATCCTTCCCCATTGTTTATTTACATCTGATACAGCCATAATTGCTATTGTATGTTATATGTGCCGAGTCAAATATTAAAATTATAGCAATAGTACTTAGACTTACATACCGCTTCACAGTTCTTAACAGCCCTCTCTAAGCGGTTTACAGAGTCAGCATATTTCCCTCAACAATCTGGGGCCTCATTTTACCAATCTCAGAAGGATGGAAGGCTGAGTCAATCTTGAGCTGGTGAGAATCGAACTGCCAATCTGCAGACAGACAGCAGTCAGCAGAAGTAGCCTGCAGTACTTCATTCTAACCACTGCACCACCCTGGCTCATTATCCTCTCAGGAAGGAAGAGTATACCAAAAATTAGAAAAAATAGCAGCAGATAATGGAAGTGTTCTATACTTTCTTCCAATACTAAGTTCTTTTTTTACACAGTTGAGGAATGTGTGCTTTAAATAAACGTGTTTCTATAGTAAGTACATTTTATGTCTGGTACCGTATTTTTCGTAGTAGTAGACGCTCAGGATTCTGCCTCTGCCTACCAGCATTCATCGCTATTCATCTGGCTAGTGTCCTAGCAGCAAATAGCAAACAGCCTGTCAGCTTCAGCACATTATCGCAGCCTGATTCAGCACAAGCAGCTGATTGGCGGATGAATCGGCCTCCTGGAATACCCCCAATCAGCTGTTCCAGGCTGCAGGGATTGCCACAGACCATTGCTGCCTCCATGCCTTGCGTTTTTGGCCAAAAATGCAACGCAGGGAGGCCAAAAACGCAAGGCACAGAGGCGGCGATGTGCTGTGGCAATCCCTACAGCCTAGAACAGGTCTAAAATAGAGTGCAGAGGCTGAAAATGCGACATGAGGCCAAAAATAGCCAAAGGGTGGGGGCCGGTGGGTGGGCGGGGCTACGTTTGGTGTATAAGACACAGCCAAATTTTCACTCTCTTTTGGCGGGGGAAAGTGTACCTTATATGGTATGGTAATTTGGTCATTTTTTTAAAAAAATCTCATTTAATAAATTAGAACAATTTGTATTGTAGCTTAACTCACTCTTACAACTCTGGGTAACAAATAATAGTAAAAAAGAAGTAACAACACCACAAAACAATTTGAAAAATTACAGTAATAATCAATATACAGTGAGCCAGAGGGCCAATAAATCCTTTCCCTCTTACTGTTTGACAGCAAACAGTTAACCTGCCAAGTTCACCTGATCTCACATATCTGGTGCTTCAGATAAAAACTAGGTCTGTAATGCCTTATAGAAACCTTATCAGGGCCATCTGATTCGGGAGGTGTGCAGTTCCATAGGGAAGATAGCACAATAAAGTTGATGTCTTATACATGCTCAGTGAAGGAACCTGGACCACATCCATTCTATCACATTTGGTGGGGTGAGCAGAAGCCATCAGAAATAGATGGTTCTGCAAATAACCTCACCCTCTGCCATGTAGGGCTTTACTAGTAACAGCTAGTACCTTGAATTTCGTCTGGAGCCTTACTGGGAGCAAGTGCAGCTTGCAGAGCAGTAACCTTATATAAACATATATTGACATCCCCCAAACTGCCAGTATTGCCGCATCCTAGATCAATTGCAACTTTTTTTTTTAATTCAAAAAGTTTTACAAAAAAATCCCCCCCTTCCCCCCAACCCCCCTCCCTTCACTAATCCCTCCCTCCCCTGACTTCCCGGAACAAGCACAAGGTATAGTTAAAATAAAACAAACGTATGCTAAGAAAATTTTTCCCCAAAACTATTATACCAATTTTCCCTCTCTAGCTCTGACTTCCTCCTAACATAACCAAAATCCTTCAAAAAAAATTAACAATTAACAGTAATAAAATATATAAATCAATAGAACAAATTAATCCTAAAGTATTTAAAACCAGCTAAAGCATAAAAATCCAATCCCATTCAGAGAATATCTCCTTATAGCTTCTATAACCATATAATTTTTCCCCAGGTCTTTCTTACATAAGATCTTTCGAGAATATTCTATTTAAAATTCAGTACAACACATTATAAAATTTCAATACAGAAAATTACAATATCTATTCACCTTTAGTCCTTCCTCGTCAAAATCCAGTATAAATCCAAATATCTAGTCTTTTATGATAGATATAAAACATATAATCAACCCATTTCTTCCAGATCTTCCTCACACATTGTCTTTCAGGGACACTAATATTTTTGTCTGTTAATATTTCAAAACAACCTTGTTTCAAGGATAATACTTTTGTCTCTTGCCATTTTTTTAATGCATTAATCTCTGTCTTTCCTTCATTACTCCTTTTGAAAAGTCAATCACAATATTTCCTAGTAGTTCCTTATGTCCAAGAATCCACAAATTACTGCCGTATATTTCATCAGTCCAAAAAGAGAACTCTTGGAAAGCATTAACCCTGTGAGTTTTTTCGTTCGAGACAGCCTCCTGTAGCACAAATTCAGGCATTTCATCCAAACTATTTAAAGAAAACTTCTTTACATCAACTTGTTTATTCACGATCATATCTTCATATTTATCCACTTTTGTTTGTATCTCCTCCATTCCATTTTCCAAGTCCTGATTACACTGGTTAATTTCCTCCAAGCTCTCATCCAAAACGTCCCCATTTTTTATCAATTCGTATTTTTGAATAATTAAATACATTCTTTCTGTGTAATCCTGTATAAAGTCACGAATCCATTCTTCTGAAAGAACCTTCATGGCAAAGTTCTTGCTGAGAATCCCCTTATGAAATACTTAAACAACGTAATATAATCCAACAATCCACAGTCCAACACAATAAGATAAAATCTCCATTCAGTTTCAATTTCGCAGCAAGGATCCTTTCCTTTCCTTTCCCTTCCCTTTATCGCTCTACTTTCAGTTGTTCTCAAACGCCATTTTAAACAATTAAAGGAAGGGGGGGGGAAATTTCTCTTTTTAAAGAAGGTGGAAGTCAGAAAGTCAAACATACTTGCAAACCAATAATTGTTCACTCATGCTTCTTCCGTCTGCTTATAGAAATCCACAAAAAAAATCAATTGTTAGCAGAAGTGGACACCTTCCTCTTTTCCTGCTTTTGCAGAAGCGCACTGAATACTGGAGATTAAAGGAGGATTCAATGGGATTCGACCTTTCGGGACTTTGCATAACAAAAACAAAGCCCCTAGGGGAATCTACCACTCTCCCCCCCTGCTCTTTCTTTCTCTTTCAACCAGAGAGGGAAATTGAAGCCGGGGACAGCTGTTCGTTGCTGTTTTCATTGGCTTTTACCATATCCAGTGCGGAGTGCCATAAATTAGCACCCAGCGAGAAAGGTGGCGCCAAGCGGAAGTGATCAATTGCAACTTTTGAATGCTTTTCATGGACAGAGAACAGCAGTTCAGGCTCAACCAATCTGCTCAAATTATGGAATATTGGAGTAAAGTATTGGCATTTAAATTTTATTGTATAAAATTTAAATGTTAATACTTTATATAAACATATATTGATATTCCCCAAACTGTCAAAATTGCCACTTCCTAGATCAATTGCAGTTTCTGAATGCTTTGCATGGGCAGCCCCACACAGAGAATGTTCCTGAGCTTTGCTGGCTCAGGAACTCTGGGAGTTGAAGTCCACAAGTCTTAAAAGAGCCAAGTTTGCAGACCCCTGGTTTAGGGTAACCCAGATCCAGTTTTCCCTAAGTCAGAGAAGCTCATTGTGTGATTTGGGCCAGGACTTAGAACAATGGAAAACTTCCCTGAAAAACAATCTACCTCATTTATTAACCTACCTCATTTCCAAGGACAATTATGTTTAGGTAATCTTGTGAATGCTACTCTTTATCTTGATTTCACAATATAAGTCTAATGCTAGAAGTGTGTAAATAATATTCAAACTCTATGAGTATGAATTTATTTCCTATAATAAACGTGCAGAAAGGCACACATATTCTGCTTTAACTTCTCATATTGGTTTGTCCTTCTCCCAGTCTACTATTTTGACTTGGCTTGAATCATATTTTAGAATATGCCCTTGTGTGCCACTCAGAGTTCAAGTGCAAGAAATGGATGAAAAAAAAAATGCTTTCTTTTGAGGTAGATATTTCATTTCAAATTAATGGGAAGAATGTAGTATAAGATACTTTTGAAAAAGTAAGTAACCTTAATAACTTGACATAGTAAAATGTTGTACCAGCTGTTCCCCCATCCTTTATTTTATAGCTTTCAAGGGAAAAGACGGGAAAAAAGAACAAACACTAAGACAAAAAAATAAAGACAAAATGATAAAAAAAAATACACATAGATATTTAGCTTGTTTTTTAAACCCTTCCTTAAACCTTGATATCATGGAGTAATGTATTTTATTTATTTATTTATTTTATTTATTGTTTATATTTATATACCGCCCTATCTCCCAAAGGACTCAGGGCGGTTTACAGGCATTTAAAAGCAAGAAATACAATAAATACAATTCTAAAAACAATTAAAAAACTTATTCAAAAGCCTTAATTAAAAATATAAAAATTAAAACCCAAGATAAAACCCATAAACTAAAATCTAACTCAGTCCTGCGCAATTAAATAGATATGTTTTAAGCTCACGGAAGGTCCAAGGTCCGGAAGCTGACGAAGTCCTGGGGCAGTTCATTCCAGAGGGTGGGAGCCCCACAGAGAAGGCCCTTCCTGGGCGCCGCCAGACGACATTGCCTCGCTGACGGCACCCTGAGGAGTCCCTCTGTGAGAGCGCACGGGTCGGTGAGAGGTATTCGTAGCAGCAGGCGGTCCCAGATAACCCGCCCTATGCCATGGAGCGCTTTAAAGGTGGTCACCAAAACCTTGAAGCGCACCCGGAAGGCCACAGGTAGCCAGTGCAGTCTGCGCAGGATGGGTGTTATACGGGAGCCACGAGGGGCTCCCTCTATCACCCGCGCAGCCGCATTCTGGACTAACTGCAGCCTCCGGATGCCCTTCAAGGGGAGCCCCATGTAGAGAGCATTGCAGTAATCCAGGCGAGACGTCACGAGTGCGTGGGTGACTGTGCACAGGGCATCCCGGTCTAGAAAGGGACGCAACTGGCGCACCAGGCGAACCTGGTAAAACGCTCTCCTGGAGACGGCCGTCAAATGATCTTCCAAAGACAGCCGTTCGTCCAGGAGGACGCCTAAGTTGCGCACCCCCTCCATCGGGGCCAATGACTCGCCACCGATGGTCAGCCGCGGATTTAGCTGACTGTACCGGGATGCCGGCATCCACAGCCACTCTGTCTTGGAGGGATTGAGCTTCAGCCTGTTTCTCCCCATCCAGACCCGTACAGCCTCCAGACACCGGGACAGCACTTCGATAGCTTCGTTGGGGTGGTCCGGCGTGGAAAGGTACAGCTGGGTGCCACCCGCATCCAGCTGATCCCCCACGCCGAAACCACTGATGATCTCACCCAGCGGCTTCATGTAGATGTTAAACAGAAGGGGCGAGAGGATCGACCCCTGCGGCACCCCACAAGTGAGGCGCCTCGGGCCCACCTCTGCCCCCTGTCAACACCGACTGCGACCGGTCGGAGAGATAGGAGGAGAACCACCGATAAACGGTGCCTCCACTCCCAATCCCTCCAGCCGGCGCAGCAGGATACCATGGTCGATGGTATCGAAAGCCGCTGAGAGGTCTAATAGGACCAGGGCAGAGGAACAACCCTATCCCTGGCCCTCCAGAGAACATCCACCAACGCGACCAAAGCCGTCCCTGTGCAGTAACCGGGCCGGAAACCGGACTGGAACGGGTCTAGATAGACGGTTTCATCCAGGTGCAGAAACTGATATGCCACCATACTCTCTACAACCTTCGCGCGGCGGGTTGGAGACTGGACGATAATTACCTAAAACAGCGGGTCAGGAAGGCTTCTTAAGGAGGGTCTCACCACCGCCTCTTTCAAGGCGGCCGGAAAGACACCTCCACCAAAGAAGCGATCGTAATCGCCTGGAGCCAGCCTCGTGTCACCTCCTGAGTGGCCAGCACCAGCCAGGAGGGGCACGGGTCCAGTAAACACGTGGTGGCATTCAGTCTACTCAACAACCTGTCCATGTCCTCGGGAGCCACAGGGTCAAACTCATCCCAGACAATGTCACCAAGACCACCCTCGGACGCCTCACCTGAGTCACTGCAATCTTGGTCCAACCCGTCCCGGAGCTGAACGATTTTATCGTATAGATAACCGTTAAACTCCTCAGCACGTCCCTGCAGCGGGTCATCCCGCTCCCCCTGGTGAAGAAGGGAACGAGTCACCCGGAACAGGGCGGCTGGGCGGTTATCTGCCGACGCAATGAGGGAGGAGGCGTAGCAACGCCTCGCTTCCCTCAATGCCACTAGGTAAGTCCTTGTATAGGACTTCACTAGTGTCCGATCAGCCTCTGAACGGCTAGACCTCCAGGAACTCTCTAGGCGTCTTCTCCGGCGCTTCATCCCCCTCAGCTCCTCGGAGAACCAGGGAGCCGGTTGGGACCTGCGCCGGGTCAGAGGCCGCAAAGGCACGACACGATCTAAGGCCCCCGCCGCGGCCCGTTCCCAGGCCGCAACAAGTTCCTCAGACGTGCCGTGAGCCAGACCCTCAGGGAATGGCCCAAGCTCCGTCCGGAACCTCTCCGGGTCCATCAGGCGCCTGGGACGGAACCAACGCATCGGCCTTCCTATTACTCTGATCATTTTTTAACCTCTGTTATATAGTGACTTTGAAGCCAGATTAACAAAACACAAAGGATTTTAGATAAAGATATTCAAGCAGAAATCTCCAGCTCATAATCCAATCCATATTGAAAAACTACAGCAAGTCTTCTATTTTTGATACAGATTTAGGTAATAATATCGCATTATAATCCTACAACATCAAGAAGCAAATGGGATTTGTTTTTGAGCTAATAGCAGTATTTTAATTTTTCAGGTTGTCACCTGCTGCTTATTATGCCCAGAGAATGATCCAGTATCTTTCACGCAGAGATAGCATTCGCCAGCGCTCCATGCGGTATCAGCAAAATCGCCTCCGCTCTTCCTCATCTTCTGCTTCCACTTCTGAGAATGCAGGTCCATCTGTAGAAGGAAATGACCTGGAATTTGAAGACTTTGAGTAAGTTCTTTATTCCAACACAAAGCATTAATTATTTTATACTTTGTCTGCTTTTTATTTTTAAAATGCTTTGTACGTGTTTAAAAAAAGTAGGTTGAATACACCTTTTCCTCAAAATTAGAGTTTACAATACCGATTAATTTGTCCTTTTTAAATGCATGGAAGACTAATTGTTCCCACTGCTGCCCTCTCTGACTTTTCAAGCTGTTTATCCTTTGAATGACAAATTACGTAAGCAGAATACTGGGAATCTGTTCAACTGTCAAAAACAAAGTATCAGTCCTAAGAGTCACATTTCTGTTGTTTCAATGAATATAAAAAATATGAGCATTTAAACATGTAATTTACACTGAATCAATATTTATTTATTTATTCCTTCCTACTTCCTTCAGTTTCTAAGGGTGCTCACTCCTCAAGTGATTCTGAGAGGTTTAAGAAAGGATTAAAAACATCAAAGTAGAAAGAAACAAAAGAACCACAAGAGTAAAAACATCTGTGCCAGGAGGAGACAGATGGCTGGTACACAAATATATTAGGTTCACATATCATTCTAGCACAATGCCTGTGGAGAGAGCCACACCTTGAAGGCCTGCCATATGCAGTGGTGGTGATGGGAGTTCTGTTGTAAAGGGTAGATGCAGCAACAGGAAATGCACACCTCCTGGATCCCATGTGATTATGATACCTTATTGATTGAGACCAAAGGATACCAACCAGGGGTGAAATCCAGCAGGTTCTGACAGGTTCTGGAGAACCTGTAGCGGAAATTTTGAGTAGTTTGGAGAACCAGCAAATACCACCTCTGGCTGGCCTCAGAGTGGGGTGGGAATGGAGATTTTGCAATATCCTTCCCCTGGAGTGGGGTGGGAATGGAGATTTTGCAATATCCTTCCCCTGGAGGGGGATGGAAATGGAAATTTTGCAATGTCCTTCCCCTGCTACGCCCACCAAGTCACGCCCACAGAACCGGTAGGGGGAAAAATTGGATTTCACCCCTGATACCAGCCTTATCTGATCTTTAAAAATGAACAAAAACAATCACAAGGAAATGATCATACAAATGTCTTAGCTCTGAAGCATGAAGCACTTTATAGAAGAATGCTAGCAACTTTATTTATTTTATTTATTATTTTAATTTATATACCGCCCTTCTCCCGAAGGACTCAGGGCGGTTTACAGCCAAGTAAGACAACAATCACAAAAATTAAAAACATTTTTAAACAACTAACTCAATTTGGCTAAAAGGATTAAAACTCTAATTAAAATACCCCATTAAAACTATTAGGCCAGCCCTGCGCGATGGAACAAAAATGTCTTCAGCTCGCGTTGGAAGGTCTGGAGGTCAGGGAGTTGACGTATCCCTGGAGGCAGCTCGTTCCAGAGGGAAGGAGCTAAATAGCACCTAGAAACTCACTGGTAATCAATACGCTAACAGAATAGATCCAATGGGCGTATTGAAGTCTACCCCAAATTAATAATACTGCTGTATTCTGGACCAGGTATAACTTTTGAATAGTTTTCAAGGCCAGCCCTGTGAGAGTACATTGCGACAAGCCAAATAAGAGGTGGATAGGACATGAATAGAAGAAAGCAAACCTTCCTGATCCAGGAGTGGATGCAGTTAGTGCTTAAGATCGTATTGTGCAAAGGCACTCCTCCTGTAGGTCAGCGCCAATTAACCAAGCAAATTGACAAAGCAATAAAGCAATCAACTTTCCTGTAATTCAGGTGACTCCAGGGGATTACATTGAGTCTTGTGAACAATATGGAAGTGCTTTCTCATTATCTTCTTCCAATATTTTTTAAAACTTCTGGTCGAACCCACTGAGCTGGATTTTATGCTGATCTCTCATCTAAGTATTAAACAGGTCTGACCCAGATTCTCTCTCTAAAAAAACAGAATACTCAGGATCATCTACGTGCTGCTATTGAGTGATAAACATAAAAGAGAAAAAATGAGATGGAAGAAGGAAAAAGTATATGGATCGAATTTTGTTTTATTCGCCTTTCATGATAGTATTTCTTACTGCAGATCTCAGAAGGTTTTATAATTTTTATCATATATTAGCCTCAAAATTACTAATTTAATATAGGTGTTGAGATTCTTAGCTCTTTCTTGCAGATATTATGTTTCTTACTGATTATGTTGGGCAGAAATTTGTCAAAACTGACTATATTTTCATGTCACAAGTAAATATCTATAGCTTGTTATTGTTTGATCGTTCAGTCTTTATGATACTTTGTGATACAGTAGATATAATTTTGCTATGTTTGTGTCAGTGAATTCTTCTTTAAATTTTATAAGCTCATTCTTGGATCATCTTTAACATACCCCTTTTTGTCTACTATCCATCTTTTTCAGTTGCTGTTGAACATATTTTAAGTTTAGGTTTTTAATCTATTGACCATTGTCTTCATTGTTTTCACATTATGTGTCCAGAATATTTCAGCTTTAGCTTTTTTATAAGAGTTTTCAGTGAGCAGCCTCATTTTATTACCCGTGTTTCCCCAAAAATAAGACCTTCTCTTATATTTTTTTGAACCATGAAATAAGCGCTTGGCCTTATTGTAATGCGTTCAAAAGCCCGATTGGGCCTATTATCAGGGATGTCTTATTTTTGGGGAAACAGGATACATTTAGTAATGAATTATCTTTTCATTTTCTAATCCAAGATCTTCACAGTTTTCTCCAGCACTACAATTCAAAGGAATTTTTTTGGGGGGGGAATTTTTTTTGGAAAAAAAAAAGTTTTTTTGTTCATCCTTTCTGATGTTCCAGTTTCACAGCTGCATAACTGGGAAAACCATAATCTTGATAACACGTGTCCCTTTCTTGTTAATATGTTTCTCTACTTTAATATTTTATCTAGATCAGTCATAGTGATTTCCCAGGTAGCATCTGTATTTATTTCATGACTATAATTGTCATCCCTATGAATTTTTAAGTCTAGGAAGGTGAATACATTTGTAGCTAGGTGTTTTCTTAATCTCCTCCCAGAGTAGTCAGGCGTTTGTCATGGTATTCTGTATTTCTGCAGATGCTGTATTCTCCTTCACCTCCTGATTAGAATACTACATTAGTTTATTTGATGTTTAAGCAAACAAGGATCAGTTGTTGGTGGTGTTCTTCTGAGCAATACTTTGTAGAGTTCTGAGTAAAGGCCAGTGTAGCAGAGCCTTCTCCAACCCTCATTTACATTTGCAGACACCACAATTTCACTGTTATTGTCTTTATTTTTTTACCTTATTAAATGGTCTGTGAGTTGGCCTAATAAAACTGTTTCCTGAATCTGTGAGAGCAAATGATTATGATTACTGTAGTTTTTGGAGTATGATGTAGTTTTTTTCCCTCCTAAAAGAGGCTGAAAATTTGGGTGCCGTCTTATACTCCGAATGTAACCCCGCCCGCCCACCGGCCCCCACCCTTCAGCCTCCGCACGTCCTCTTCCTGGCTCCAGAGATTGCCCCTGACAATGGCTTGTGTTTTGGGGCTCCACGTGTCGTGTTTTCAGCCTCCAAATGCTTCATTTGAGAGCCTTTCAAGGCTGTGGGGATTGCCAAAGAACATCGCCACTGATCGCCGCCCGAAAATGCAATGCGTTTGGAGGCTGAAAATGTGACGTGCAGTGCCCAAAGTGGCTCCCTGGAACAGCTGCTGCCTTCTTTTACCCCTTCTTCGCTTCACCTGCTTTAGTTACTGGAGCTCCCTCCGGTGATCAACTGTGCTTTTGAAGCTGTTTTTCAGCCCCAATGCGGTGCTTGCGAGCAAAGCGATCTTTTTGCTTTGCCTGCTTTTCTAATTGCTGCTCCCTCCAATGATCAGCTGTGCTTTAAAAACTGTTTTTTAGCCCCAAGCAGCCCCAACCTCAAAACCAGCGAGCGAATTAATGTGCTGAAGCTGACCAGGCTAAGGATGCTAGCCAGAATAGTAGGCAGAATTTTTATTTTCCTCCCCAAAAACTAAGATGTGTCTTATACTCTGGTGGGTCTTATACGCTGAAAAATATGGGGTATGTGTGTGTATTGTATTTTTCTCCTTATATGAGGACTCAGAGAGGCTCGCTATAATAAAATAAAACATATAAAACCTGTAGAATTAAAATTAGAAGTGAATTCAGACTAGTAAAGAATCCTTTTGACAGCTAAAAGTCTGATGAAAAATGTACTTCGCTATTTTCTGACTATCGGGAGCATAGGAACCAAATTACTTCCTTAGGGAAAGCATTCAATAATGTGGGTGCTACATCAGCAAAAACCCTCTGTTATATACCAGATAACTAAGCTTTTGGTAATAGAGGCATCTTCTATACTGCTGATCTAGAGTTCTGTAAAACAGCATTTGCCCCCTTTTGGTGTTTTTTTTTTAAATTGCCTGTTGTTTCAATAAACAAAGTCATTAACATGCAATGTATCGGTGTGAAAAAATAACCAATTCCCTTAGTTTAACTGAGCCAAGTAAAAAAGGCCCAGTTATCCAATTACTTCATTAAACTATCAAGCAATTAGAGCTGATTTAGACCCCCCACTTTCTATAATTCTGATAAACTTCATAGCGAAGTTCTCACTATTCATATTTTAGAGGCAAGTCAGGCCCCATTCAGATTTCAAAAGACCTGTGTAATAAAAGCAGTGATGGAAAAAGCAAATTACTAAAACTAAAGATCTGCCAGTCCATGGTCAGAATCTTAGGACTGAAAGAAGCTTTGGGACAGAGTTAATCCATAGTCATATGGTATTTACTCTGAGACCACAGCATAAAATCATCCAAGGTGTCACAAAGAAGTCCAAAATAACACTTTAAGTTTGCCAAAAAGTGCTTGGAGACTCTTCTGACAGCTGGAGGGAAACTGTGTGGACAGATAATCCAGGAGTGAAACTTTTTAGGCTATGTAGGTATTGTTATGAGCTACAGAAACCATAAAACTGCATTTTAAAATAGGAATCTCATATCGGCTGTCAAGTAAGGAGGCATAATGTCATGGTTTCAAAATGAAAGACATCTGGATGACTTTGAGCCAGTCACTCGTTCCCACTTCCACAGGATGGTGGTTGTATATAAATGACGAGAATATGATGTGTGCCTTCTTAAATTGTATACCGTATATACTCGAGTATAAGCCGAGTTTTTCAGCACGTTTTTTGTGCTGAAAAACGTCCCCTCGGCTTATACTCGAGTATATACGGCTTATACTCGAGTTTTTTTTTTTCTTCTTTTTTTCACATTATACCGGATGGCGCAAACTTGGCGGGCTTTTGCATTAGCGCGGGGAAGCCCTGCCGGTGCAGTGAGAGGGCGGGGCGGGGGAGCCGCCAGCCTTCTCGGCTGAGGGAGGGAGGGTTTCCCCGACCGGTAGCTGCCTCATTTCCCACCCTCGGCTTATACTCGAGTCCCCAGTTTACCCCAGTTTTTTGGGGTAAAATTGGGGACCTCGGCTTATACTCGGATCGGCTTATATTCGAGTATATACGGTAATTAACATCTCATTTAATTGACTTTACATGTAAAATAAGTAAAAGAAGCATCAAACTTTGTAAATCCCAGGCAAATATCATTTGATCAGCGACTGCTCAAAGTTATTATGACTGTTGCAGCATCCTTGTGGTTATGTGGTCAAAATTTGGGTGCTTGATGGCCCACCTAATACTTGACTACAGGGGCACTCCAACCCCCCCCAAACTATCTCACCTCATCTATGTCGCTTTGGCCCCCTGCTGCCCTGTGCTTCAGTGCCCCAGCTGACCTTCACCATCTGTTTGCTCCTGCTGCTGCTACTGAGGTTGCCTCATCTATGGCTGGGCTGGGCTGGACTAGGTCTGGCTTTTGTGCTGCCAAACAAACAAAACCCAAAGCAACCCAGAGCTGTGGAGCACCCAAAAGCCCCATTGCAAAAAGCTTCTGGGTGGGGCTGCGCTTCATGCCCCATTGCTTTAGCAAAAACAAATGGTTTTTTGGGAGGGCACATTGCTGCTCTGGGGTTGCTTTTAGCTGTTTCCCCCCTTCCCCCATAGTAGGAAGGCCAACCTGGTGCAGCACCTTTTTGCAAAGGAGTGTTTTGGTGCAATGTGGTTCTGGGGCTGTTTTTGACTCTGCCCCCCCCCCTTTCCCCAAGCTAAAGCCTGGCCCATCAGCCAAGGCCAGGCACACCGCAGGAGCAAGAAGACAGCAGGCCAGCTAGGATAGGGAGCACAGGGCCGCAAGAGGTTTGGAGTGCAGGGTAAGGGTGGCTGGGACTGGATAGGAGCAGTTGCAGCCTTTCATAGCATAGTAAATAGTCCCAGAGCCACATGATTCTGGGGCTGCTTGCCACTCTGGACATCAGAGTGCAGGATGGCTAAAAGGGCAAAGATGGAGAGGAGATAGCAAGTGGGGGAATTGGAGGCATACCCTTAACCTAGGAAGGCTTTGGTTCCATCCCAGGCGCCTGATGGACCCGGAGAGGTTCCTGACGGAGCTTGGGCCATTTCCCGAGCACCTGGCCCACGACTCGACTGAAGAACTAGTTGCGGCCTGGGAACAGGCCGCGGCTGGAGCTTTGGACCGTGTCGTGCCTTTGCGGCCTCTGACCCGGCGTCGGTCTCAGCCAGCTCCTTGGTTTTCCGAGGAGCTGAGGGAGATGAAGCGCCGGAGAAGACGCCTAGAGAGTGTCTGGAGATCCAGCCATTCTGAGGCTGACCGGACACTAGTTAGGTCCTATAGTAGGACCTACCTAGTGGCAATGAGGGTTGCGAAACGTTCCTACGTTTCCTCCCTCATTGCGTCGGCAGATAACCGCCCGGCCGCCCTGTTTCGGGTGACCCGCTCGCTCCTTCAACAGGAGGGGCGGGAGGACCCCCTACAAGGGCGTGCCGAGGAGTTTAACGGTTATCTATACGACAAAATCGTTCAGCTTCGGGACGGATTGGATCAAAATTGGGTAGATCCAGGCGAGGGTTCCGAGACCCGTCTTGTTGAGGTGGTTTGGGATGACTGATCCTGTGACTCCCGAGGACATGGACAGGTTGCTGGGTAGGCTGAACGCCACCACATGTTTACTGGATCCGTGCCCCTCCTGGTTAGTACTGGCTACTCAGGAGGTGACACGAGGCTGGCTCCAGGGGATTACAAATGCTTCTTTGCGGGAGGGGGTCTTTCCTGCGGCCTTGAAAGAGGCGGTGGTGAGACCCCTCCTCAAGAAGCCTTCCCTGGACCCAGCTGTTTTAGGGAACTACCGGCCAGTCTCCAATCTTCGCTTCACGGCGAAGGTTGTAGAGAGTGTGGTGGCATGTCAGCTACCCCAGTACCTGGATGAAGCTGTCTATCTAGACCCGTTCCAGTCCGGCTTCCGGCCCGGATACAGTACGGAGACAGCTTTGGTCGCACTGGTGGATGATCTCTGGAGGGCCAGGGATAGGGGTTACTCCTCTGCCCTGGTCCTATTAGACCTCTCAGCGGCTTTTGATACCATCGACCATGGTATCCTGCTGCGCCGGTTGGAGGGGTTGGGAGTGGGAGGCACCGTTTATCGGTGGTTCTCCTCCTACCTCTCTGACCGGATGCAGACGGTGTTGACAGGGGGGCAGAGATCGACTCCAAGGTGCCTCATGTGTGGGGTGCCGCAGGGGTCGATTCTCTCGCCCCTCCTGTTCAACATCTATATGAAGCCGCTGGGTGAGATCATCAGTGGCTTTGGGGTGAGATACCAACTGTACGCTGATGATACTCAGCTGTACTTTTCCATCCCGGGCCACCCCAGTGAAGCTGTTGAAGTGCTGTTCCGGTGTTTGGAAGCCGTACGGGTCTGGATGGGGAGGAACAGGCTCAAACTTAATCCCTCCAAGACGGAGTGGCTGTGGATGCCGGCACCTCGGTACAGTCAGCTGCAGATGTGGCTGTCTGTCGGGGGTGAGTCATTGGCCCCGATGGAGAAGGTACGCAACTTGGGCGTGCTCCTGGATGGTCGGTTGTCCTTTGAAGATCATTTGGTGACCATCTCCAGGAGAGCTTTTTATCAGGTTCGCCTGATCCGCCAATTGCGTCCCTTCCTGGACCGGGATGCCTTATGCACAGTCACTCATGCTCTCGTTACCTCTCGCCTGGACTACTGCAATGCTCTCTACATGGGGCTCCCCTTGAAGAGCACCCGGAGACTTCAGCTAGTTCAGAACGCGGCTGCGCGGGTTATTGAGGGAACGGTTCGGAGCTCCCACATAACACTTATCCTGCGCAGACTGCACTGGCTACCTGTTGTTTTCCGGGTGCGCTTCAAGGTATTGGTTACCACCTTTAAAGCGCTCCATGGCTTAGGACCGGGCTATCTACGGGACTGTCTACTGCCGGCCTCTATCTCCCATCGTCCGGTGCGCTCCCACAGAGAGGGACTCCTCAGGGTGCCGCCAGCCAAACAGTGTCGACTGGTGGCCCCCAGGGGAAGGGCCTTCTCTGTGGGGGCTCCGACCCTGTGGAACGAACTTCCCCTCGGACTTCAACAATTACCTGACCTTAGGACCTTTCGCCGCGAACTTAAAACTTATTTATTTCGTATGGCTGGACTAGCTTGATTTTTACCTTTGAATTTTAATTGAATTTGATGGGTTTTTAAAGTTTTGTAATTTTATGGGGGAGTGTGTCATTTTAACATTTGGGCAAATTTAAATTAGTTTTTTTAAGGGATTTTTTAACTATTGTGTGTATCTGTATTTTATCTGCCTGTTCACTGCCCTGAGTCCTTCGGGAGAAGGGCGGTATACAAATTAAAATATTCAATATTCAATATTCAAGGCTAGCGAAGGAGCTGGCTGGGACTAAGCCCAGAGTGGCTTCGATAGTGATAGCTACTCACTTATCAGTTAATGACAGCAACCAAGGATTGCTGCGATTATAGTTGCTAAGCAATGCAGTTATATTTATTTATTTTTATTTATTTATTTTATTAAATTTTTATACCGCCCTTCTCCCGAAGGACTCAGGGCGGTGTACAGCCAAGATAAAACACAGGAATATATACAAATTAAAACATTTAAAACCTAGCAAATTACAAAAAGGCTGATAATTAAAATTTAGTTTTAAAATTTTAGAAATATTAATAAAACCCCGAATTAAAATTTAACACTATTATGCCAGTCCCGCTTGAATAAATAGGTGTGTTTTTAGCTCACGACGGAAGGTCCGAAGATCTGGCACTTGACGTAAGCCAGGGGGAAGTTCATTCCAGAGCGTTGGTGCCCCCACAGAGAAGGCCCTACCCCTGGGGGCCGTCAGCCGACACTGTTTGGCGGACGGCACCCTAAGGAGACCCTCTCTGAGAGCGTACGGGTCGGTGGGAGGCATAAGGTAACAGCAGGCGGTCTCATAAGTACCCGGGTCCTAAGCCATGGAGCGCTTTAAAGGTGGTAACCAAAATCTTGAAGCGCACCCGGAAAACCACAGGAAGCCAGTGCAGGCTACGGAGTAGTGGTGTTACGTGGGAGCCACGAGCGGCTCCCGTTACCACTCGCGCAGCCGCATTCTGGACTAACTGTAGCCTCCGGGTGCACCTCAAGGGCAGTCCCATGTAGAGAGCATTGCAGTAATATGACATCTAGCTTCACAGCTGCATTGTTTACAATGGAAAATCCAATCCCAATGGTGGTCATAGGTGACAGGAATACCTGTACTTTTCCCCAGAACTATAACTGGGCATTTTTCTAGTAGGAGAAGAAATTCTTAGCTCTTTTGTTCATTATTCTTGCAACCATTCTGAATTTAAAATACAGAATTACAGAACTGTTTTAATTGCTTTCTGAATATGACCTGTAAAGGATGATCCTCAAAAAGACAGTCTCCAGCTGAGTCTTGGAAGATGGAGGCTCCTTTGCAATCTGTGCTCATTTTGTAATGCTACCAGTTGGGATAGAAATGCCAGTCCTTTGTTCCCTTCTATTGCTGTTAAATACCTCTTCAACTTGATCATCTGAGCTTGCACCTTCTCCTAAAACAGCAGGGAGCGATCTTCAGGAAAGAGAATTCATGGTAAAAGCAAACTCCTTGTTCTTTGGAGCTGTCATTTTCATGTGCCAGCAATTAACCACTCGGAAGCACAAGGGAATGAATGTATCTTTCCCTTTTCATTGTAGTTTTGTTTGTGTAAAATGTAAATGAGGGGACAGATGTAGAAGCATCAGCCTCCTAATAGCTTTCCCTAAACAACACCACAGGCTGCAAGTAGGAGTGAGGCAGTCTGCTGGAGCCTATTGTGATGGGGAGAGCTCAGCGAGAACAATCCTCAGTTATTTCCATTACTGCCTCTTATTTGTCTGCTAGGGAAAGAAATTTGACTGCTCAAAGGCATCATGCAATCTTAATTCACAGAGCTAGGTAGATACCTGTGGGGAAATGTGTTTCCCTGCAGATAATATTCACAGATGGAAGGATTCCATTCAGGAGAGTGATTCAGTCAGCCGCACTAAGGCTGCTTTTGCTTTCATGCTGAGTTGGGGGGAAAAGGTGCTTCTGTTGTATGCCTTAGCTTGGCTTTTTGGTAACACATTCTATTGTGATCTTGCCTCTCTCTGCATTTGTGGTATTCTATCCTTTCTATGCACTTTGCCTCTGTGGCTAATAGAGAATCTGGTAGAGTGTTTCTCCTCTGAGATTTCACAGAAATCTGTTGCTGACATCCTTGGCCTCTTTTCTTTCCATATATTTACATTTATAGTAACCCTTTCCTGAAGGGAAAAACAGTGTCGTCCTCCTCCTCCTATTCCTCCTCCTCCTCCTCCCTCCTCCCTTCTTTCTCCTCCTCCTCCTCCTCCTCCTCCTCCTCCTTTTTACATTTTCACGAGTAGAATGCCTTTTCTTTCTCTTTTTTACACGTTTTAATTTCTAAATATCCATTTTAGGCCTAGTACTCTTCAATATCTTCATAAATGACTTAGATGAGGAAATAGAAGGGAGGGGGGGGACATCAAATTTGCAGATGACACTAAGCTGGCAGGAATAGCCAACAGCCCAGAAGATAAGCTTGGGATCCAAAAAGTTCTTGATAGACTTGAACAATGTGCCCTATCCAACAACATGAAATTTAATGTGGAGAAAAGCAAGGTTACACCTAAGCAGGAAAAACCAAAGATACAAGTACAGATTTGGTAAAATCTGGCTCAAAAACAGTAACTGTGAAAGGGACCTTGGAGTCCTAGTGGATGATCACTTAAACATTAGCGAGCAGTATGCAGCAGCATCCAAAAAGCTAATATAATCCTTGATTATATAAACAGAGGTATAGAATCAAAATCATGTGAAGTATTAGTACCGCTTTATAAATCCTTAGTAAGACTACACTTGGAATACTACATCCGGTTTTGGTTACCACATTACAAAAAAGATGCTGAGACTTTGGAAAAAATACAAAGGAGCAATTAAGATGATTAAGGGCCTGGAGACAAAAATATATGAAGAAGGGTTGCAGGAATTGGGTATGACCAGTCTAGAGAAAAGAAGAACTAGGGGTGACATAATAGTGGTATACCAGTATTTGAGCAACTGCCATAAAGAAGAGGGAGGTCAACTTATTTTCCAAAGTACCAGAAGGTAAGACAAGAAATAAAGGATGGAAACAAACCAAGGAGAGAAGCAACCTGGAATTAAGGAGAAACTTCCTAACTGTAAGGACAATTAACCAGTAGAACAGCTTGCCTTCAGATGTGGGTGCTTCATCACTGGAGGTTCTTAAGAAGAAATTGAACAGCCAGCTGTTTGAAATGGTATAGGGTCTCCTGCTTGAGCAGACTAGAAGACATCCAAGGTCCCTTCCAGCTCTATTCTGTTGAAAATGATTAGAAGTAAGTCATACAGAGCACAAAATTTTCAATAGTTGTTTTGAAAGCCTAGACTGGGTTGCTTTTATGGTCCTGGAAAATGAGTTTAGTCATTTGGTATTTCTTTTGTGTGACATGCTTTAAAATTTTGAGTGCTTTATTCTATTGTTTCCTGCGTTATGTGGAAACATTATTTACTTTAATAATCCAACCAATTTATTGCTGATGAAGGAAAGTTAATTTCTCATATCTACCCAGCTGTCTAGATGGATATATAGCTTTGGGTCTCTCTCCACCCCAAAGGAGAGAATCTTTTTAACTGGAGCTAGTTTTGAGGAGGAAAACACATCACTCTATTTAAATTACAGTTTACTTTTTTTTGAATTGTCCTTACAAACAAATTACAGAGTTCATAAATTGTTTCAAAATTCTTTAGATGTAAAAAAATCCAGTGTTATATACATGGATGCAAAGTACTAGGTTTGATCTTTATGAAGCATCTCATGGTCTTTTGAAATGTTTCTACATACATAGGACATCTTGCTCAATTCTGTCATCTGTCTTCAGCAAGTAATAAAGAATATGTAGATTTTATTCTTTAGCACCAACTGATACACAATATATAAGACTATCATTTTACGGTCTGAAAATCTTCTCTGATATTGTTCATCACTTTTTCATTAACAGCCTGCCCACCTTCAAGAATTAGCTACTAAATTCCTTGTTTAAATTCCATCCTTTATTTCATTCTGCAGGCCCTCTTTTTATTTTAACTATTGCAGGATAACTTAGCTCATTAACAGGAACATGTTTTATATCTCATCTGAGTTAATATATGATTTTCCCCCTTACCCCTTGAAACACAATTGCAAGACTGAACTCTTTCTTTGTTCTATTTGTCTGAAGAATGTGATATAGGAGGCTTTTGTTATTACCACAGATCAGACAAATGAACTGTGTGTAATTATTATAGAATATTATTTACATCAGGAAAAATATTTGCCATAATTTCAGGGTCATAATGGACAGACAATTGTCTAGATAATCAGCTTGCCAGGCCTGGAAGCCACCTTTTATATTAGGCCTTCAGACCTGTCACTTTTACTACTGTGGGAAATTGGGAGGGGGATTGTATGGAGCATGGGTGATATATAGTGATGATAACATTCTTTTCTCAAGAAGTCAAGGACAACTTGTCCTGCACCTGGAAGGCTGGAACTGGAGGCTGGAGGCATCTCCAGTTGGGACGATGTTTGATTGGACCGTGTGATGGATTTGGGGGTATTGGGTTGGGACTTGAACTTTTCTTTGGGTGGGGAAAACTTGGAAACTTTCAGATTTGGGTTTTCCCAGATGTGCCAATATGACATCTCTAATCAAATGTAACTTTGAGGAAATTCAAGCTTCAGAGTTTTCTTTCGTTGGGAGTGTTACTTGGAACCCTGACACAAAATATATTTGATTATCAAACTACAGTTGTGCTCATAAGTTTACATACCATGACAGAATTTATGATTTCTGGCCATTTTTCAGAGAATATGAATGATAACATGAAAACCTTTCTGTCACTCACGGTTAGTGTTTGGCTGAAACCATTTATTATTAATCAACTGTGTTTACTCTTTTTCAATCATAATGACAACAGAAACTACCCAAATGACCCTGATCAAAAGTTTACATACCCTGGTTGATTATGGCCTGATAAAATGCACACAGGTTGACACAAAGGGGTGTAAATTGCTATTAAAGGTACCCATCCTCACCTGTGATCTGTTTGCATGTAATTTGTGTGTACAAAAGGTCAGTGAGTTTCTGGCCTCCTGACAGACCCTTGCATCCTTCATCCAGTGCTGCACTTATGTTTCTGGATTCTGAGTCATGGAGAAAGCAAAAGAATTGTCAAAGGATCTGCGGGAAAAGGTAGTTGAACTGTATAAAACGGGGGATATAAAAAGATAGCAAAGGAATTGAGAATGCCAGTCAGCAGTGTTCAAACTCTAATCAAGAAGTGGAAAATGAAGGGTTCTGTTGAAACCAAACCACGGTCAGGTAAACCATCTAAACTTTCAGCCACAACTGCCAGGAAAATTGTTCGGGGTGTTAAGTAAAACTCACAAATAACTTCAGGTGAAATACAGGACTCTCTGAAAACATGTGGTGTGGCTGTTGCAAGATGTACAATAAGGAGGCACTTGAAGAAAGATGGGCTGCATGGTCAGGTCGCCAGAAGAAAGCCATAACTACGCAAATGTCACAAAGTATCCCGTTTACAATACGCCAAACAACACAGAGACAAGCCTCAAACCTTCTGGCACAAAGTCATTTGGAGTGATGAGACCAAAATTGAGCCACAACCATAAATGCTACATTTGGAAAGGAGTCAACAAGGCCTATGATGAAACGTACACCAATCCTACTGTGAAACATGGAGGTGGATCGCTGATGTTTTGGGAATGTGCAAGCTACAAAGGCACAGGAAACGTGGTCAGAATTGATGGTACGATGAATGCAGTATGTTATCAAAAGATACTGGAGGACAATTTGCATTCATCAGCCCGGAAGCTGCGCATGGGACGTACTTGGACATTCCAACATGACAATGATCCTAAACACAAGGCAAAGTCATTGGCTACAGCAGAATAAAGTGAAGGTTCTGGAGAGGCCATCTCAGTCTCCTGACCTCAATATCATTGAGCCACTTGGAGGAGATCTCAAACGTGCAGTTCATGCAAGACAGCCCAAGAATTTACAGGACCTGGAGGCTTTTTGCCAGGAAGAACGGGCAACTTTACCATCTGAGAAGATAAAGAACCTCATCCAGACATACCACAAAAGTCTTCAAGCTGTCATTAATGTTAAAGGGGGCAATAGACTGTGTTAAGAACTGGGGTATGTAAACTTTTGATCAGGGTCATTGGGGTAGTTTCTGTTGTCATTATGATTGAAATGAGTAAATACAGTTGATTGATAATAAATGGCTTCAGCCAAACACTAACCATGAGTGAAAGAAAAGTTTTCATGTTATCATTCATATTCTCTGAAAAATGGCCAAGAAATCATAAATTCTGCCAGGGTATGTAAACTTATGAGCACAACTGTAAACGGTTTTATGAAAGAATGCTTAAAAACAATGTAACTCCATTGAGCAGAGCAAAAATATTCTCCTTTTGTATATGCATAAAATTCAGAAATAGCCCTTTTATGAACAAAAACAGTTTACTAAGGTGAAAATGCACCTTTCGCATTAAGTCCATTCTGATAAATATTGACAAAGAACTGATAGAAAATTATTTAATTTGTAAGTCTGAAATTGATGTTTTTTTCTGAAAAAACTTTAAATGCCAATTAGAAGCTTTGCCAATTCACGTTGCTGTTGTTGTTTACTTTTTTTAATGTAAGATGCCAGAGGAAGGGAAAGTATATCAGATGATAAGAATAGGCGACCTTTTGCGGATTGGAGGTTCTTAAGAATCTCTTCACTTACCATGGACAAAGGAGAGATAAAAGAGAGAATATTACTCTGTGTATTGAAATAGTAAAGAAATTAAAGAGAAATGGTGAAAATAGATATAAGCTGAAAGTGTTCTAGTTGGTATTGTGTGCTGGCTGGAGAAGCAACAAGCAGTGATTGTAGAAAATCATGAGCAGCCTGAGCAGCAATATTGAGGAAAAGCAAGAAATTGTTTTCCATAGAACCATAAAAACCTAAGCTGGCATAGAGTAATGAATGAATGAATTCAGTAGACCGGATTTCAGCAGCCACCACAAAAGCAGTAGAAGGTAAACCTGCAGACTTAAAGAAAAAACAGAAGCTCTGAATTGCTGTCATCAGACTCCAAAAAGTTGTTTAGGGAAAAGAAAAAGGATGACCAAACTCCCCCGCCCCCAAAATCCCAATGAAAAATTGGTGTCAGATATGTTTTAATGACAATATTGTATTTATATTGAATACATGTTGGCATTGGTATATTTAATAATTTTTGTAATGTTTCAATTGTAGTTTATTATATATGAGGGGATCAGAAATCATTTTTTTTTGTAAGGGTGAGATCCTGCTTATCCTCTGCCTTCACAGTTGATAGGTCTGTAGGCCAAGGAATGCAGCAAGCTGGACAATGCTGGCCTGCCAGCAAGGAGGTAACTTACAGGATGTCACTGCTGCCCGGGATGCCTGTCTCATACCCATCCCTTACTCTGGGAGTTTGACTGCCCCTGGCCCTTCTTAACATGCATGATCGAGTAAAACCAGGTGGGCCAGGCTTGGCTCATAGGTGATAGTTTGCTGATCTCTAGCATGTTCTGTTTGTTTTGCTTGGGATCACATAAAATAGTTTGTAATAAATAAGCAAGCAAACAAACAAAGTTAGATGATTATAGTGGAGCAGGGCAGGAAGAAAGAAAAGATTCAAGACGTAACATATGCAACACTTAAGGAACCATCTGGATTTAATAAGCTTTATTCTTTATAGAAAAGGTGCTTGGAGATTATTATTTATTTGAGATATATAAAACAATTTCATTTCTTATTGTCATGCAGGAGATTTAGACTACCATAGAGGGGATACATTTAGGACTGTTGGAATCAGATCCTTCATAATTCGATTCCTAGTTATTAAAAGCAATAGCTCTGCTTACCATCTGTCCTATTTAAAATATTTTTCTCTTAATCAACTTTTCTTTTGATTACATTTAACTATATGCAGTATGTTAGTCTAGGCTGCCCGTTTATTTTGTACAGCTCTGTCTTGGAATAAAATGAATATATCCACTGAAACAAAGTAATAAACGAAAGTTAAGAATATTTTTTTTAAAAAAATGAGCTGTTTGGGGAGAATTGATACAAGGCTATCCTACTCATCCCCATGAAATTTTAAATGTTAAATATAGTTAATTTTAAAACAGACAAATGCTAATACATATTAGCAGCTAAATTATGAAGAAATTGCTCAGTTCTTGCTTTGGTCATCTGGTATCTTGCTCTACTTCTTTTGTGAATGGATTGCCTGCTGTTAATGTGGGATCTTCCAACTTTAGCTCCCATAGCAGATTGAAGGTCTCCAGTTAAGAGAACTTAAGCCTCAGAAACACACCTGAGATAACTTGGCTGTTGCCTTCTAGTTCTAAATCTAAAGACTTAAAATGAGAAAAAAGGGGAGGAAAAGAAAGAGAGAGAGAGAGAGAGAGAGAGAGAGAGAGAGAGAGAGAGAGAGAGAGAGAGAGATGTAGGTCTTGGCATATTCGGGTCTTTTCCCGAATATGCCAAGACTTACATACCTATACCCGTGAAAACCTATGAAAACATATATACATACATACATACATATATACATACACCGTGAAAACCTATGAAAACATATATACATACACACACACACACACAAACACAAACACACATACATATAGTAGGTTTTCACGGGTATAGGTATGTAGGTTTTGGCATTTTCACACATATACATATACACACACATAGCATTCTACAATAAATGCATTTTTTTTTTACTGATTTAAAGTGTGTATAGCTTCTCATCTTAATATTGAACTCTGGGCAGCTCCCAATCAACAATTAAAACAATGTCAATAATAAAACAACACATTGCATACACCTATTAAAACCATAAACATTAAAATCTCTTTATTTAAGATAAATTTGACCTATGGGAAGCTGAATTCTTTTTAAAGCAACAGATGTTAGAATAAGCTGCTCCATCGCTGTTCTATTGTGGACATTATAACTAGGACACAGAACTATGGAGCATGGATAATCTGTCTATTCCGGATACCAGCTTTTCTTAGTTTCTGCCAGCATGGCCAAAGTTTTGGAACATGGAATTTATAATATAGCTATCTTAGATAACACCAACTTAATTTATCCCTCTGATTTAAAATAAATCTGTGAACAAGAAGGAGTAAGAGATGCAGATTGTTGTCACTTACTGACTACTCATTCAATTAAATTTACAACAATGGTGAAAAATGAGACTTACGATGGGTCCTCAAAGTTGCAGCCATTGCAGCATCCCTGCAGTGACATGATTGCAATTTGAGTCCTTGACAACTGGTGTACATTCACATGATAACAGATTAACAGAGTTGGAAGGGACCTTGTTGGTTATCTAGTCCAACCCCCCCCCCACTCAAGCAGGAGATCCTCATTTGTAACCTTCACTGCCAGCTTCTGACAAGCAAAGTCAATGAACAAGCTGCCAGGTCACAAGTTGTGGGTACATAATATTGCACATAACAACCCATGGTGAGTTGCTTAACAGCTGCAGATGAAACTTGCATAAGTCACAACAACTGCGCTGATGGAACTGCTGGTTCCAGTTGCGGTTGGTAAGTGAGAGTTCCATGTATAGCTAATAACCACATTCATACTAAGATGGTAGATTTTATATGGATGGCCTTAATAACATTTCACTCTTGTACTGGTACTGCTTTAACATATTAATCATCAATATCCCAATTTATTTAAATGTCTATCTGTCTAGTATTCCCCTGAAATTGTGAATGGTCATTCTTTTTAATGCCCGGTTGCAACTGTTAATATGCAATCATTAAATTGGCAGTTTTTTAACAATGTGTCATTGAAGACTTACTTAGTTTGTAGGACAGAATTATAGATTTGTGATGTAATTCTTTGGAATTGATTTTCAAATAGTAGTTCATCATTAGCATTTAGCTGGGTTCCACTGCAGTATGCAACAAATGGCTGGGCGATGAATTCTTTTATATTTCATACTTACAAGAGATTTTGATCTTATGAAGAGTATTCTGTGTAGTAGAATCCTTTTTGATGGTTGTGATGATGATGATATTATTCATTCAGGCGTGTCTGACTCTTGGCATTTCTATGGACTAGGTCTCTCCACATCTTCCAATCTTGAGAGAATTCTTGTTATTCTTCTTTAAATACAACTAGCCCTCGACATACATCCACAATTGGAACTGAATTTCCATCATACATTGTTGTAGTTGAAGGTAGAGTCAGACCTGATTTTATAAGGGTTTTTCTGGCAGCTAAGAAATCACATGGTTGCTAACAAAATCCGGCTTTCCCAATGGGTGGTTTTAATGGAAATTGGCAAAAAAGAGTTGCAAATTGACATAGAATTTATTGGCCAAGTGTGATTGGACACACAAGGAATTTGTCTTGGTGCATATGCTCTCAGTGTACATAAAAGAAAAGATACGTTCATCAAGGTACAACATTTACAACATAATTGATGATCAATATATCAATATAAATCATAAGGATTGCCAGCAACAAGTTATAGTCATACAGTCATAAGTGGAAAGAGATTGGTGATGGGAACTATGAAACGATTAATAGTAGTGCAGATTCAGTAAATAGTCTGACAGTGTTGAGGGAATTATTTGTTTAGCAGAGTGATGGCCTTCGGGAAAAAACTGTTCTTGTGTCTAGTTGTTCTGGTGTGCAGTGCTCTATAGCGTCGTTTTGAGGGTAGGAGTTGAAACAGTTTATGTCCAGGATGCGAGGGATCTGCAAATATTTTCACGGCCCTCTTCTTGATTCGTGCAGTATACAGGTCCTCAATGGAAGGCAGGTTGGTAGCAATTATTTTTTCTGCAGTTTTAATTATCCTCTGAAGTCTGTGTTTTTCTTGTTGGGTTGCAGAACCGAACCAGACAGTTATAGAGGTGCAAATGACAGACTCAATAATTCCTCTGTAGAATTGGATCAGCAGCTCCTTGGGCAGTTTGAGCTTACTGAGTTGGCGCAGAAAGAACATTCTTTGTTGTCCTTTTTAATGATGTTTTGATGTTAGCTGTCCATTTGAGATCTTGCGATATGATAGAACCCAGAAATTTGAAGGTTTCTACTGTTGATACTGTGTTGTCAAGTATTGTGAGAGGTGGAAGTATGGAAGGGTTTTTCCTAAAGTCTACCACCATTTCTACGGTTTTGAGTGTGTTCAGTTCCAGATTGTTTTGGTTGCACCACAAGGCTAGTCGTTCGACCTCTCGTCTATATGCGGATTCGTCATTGTCTCGAATGAGACCAATCACTGTTGTGTCATCTGCGAACTTCAGTAGCTTAACAGATGGATCATTGGAGATGCAGTCATTGGTATACAGAGAGAAGAGAAGTGGGGAGAGCACACAGCCTTGGGGGGCCCCTGTGCTAATTGTACAGGTATTTGATGTGATCTTGCTTAGCTTCACCTGCTGCTTCCTGTTTGTTAGGAAGCTTGTGATCCACTTACAAGTCTGTTCCGGTACCTGTAGCTGGTTTAGCTTAGTTAGAAGAATGTCTGGAATGATGGTATTGAATGCTGAACTAAAGTCTACAAAAAGGACCCTTGCATAGGTCTTTGGAGACTCAAGATGTTGTAGGATGTAGTGCAGAGCCATATTAACAGCATCATCTGTTGATCTATTTGCTCGGTATGCAAATTGCAAGGGGTCTAACAGCAGATCCGTGATGATTTTCAGGTAGGAAAGCACTAGCCTTTCAAAGGTTTTCATGACTACAGATGTTAAAGCAACTGGTCTGTAGTCATTCAGTTCCTTGATGGTGGGCTTCTTCGGCACTGGGATGATGGTAGAGCGTTTGAAGCAAGAAGGAACATAACACATCTCTAGTGATTTATTGAAAATATGGGTGAAGATGGGGGCCAATTGGTCAGCACAGACTTTTAAGCAAGAAGGAGTTATCTTGTCTGGGCCTGGAGCTTTTCCTGGCTTTTGTCTGTGAAATAGGTCCTGCACTTCCTTTTCTGTGATCACTAGGGATTGTGAACCCAATGAAATGGGGTCAGTTGTAGGAGGCTTGGCTGTTGTTGGTGTGTCTGAGATGGGGGTTGTGGAGATAGGTGGCTGTAGTTTCCTTTCAAACCTGCAGTAAAACTCATTCAGGTCATCTGCCAGTTGTTGATTACCTTCAGCCTGGGAAGGAGGTTTGCCATAGCCGGTGATATTTTTAAGAGTTTTCCACATGTTTGCTGGTTCATTTGCTGAAAACTGATTCTTTAGCTTTTCAGAGTAGCTTCTTTTTGCTGCTCTGATCTCCCTTGTTAGTGCATTTCTGGCCTGATTGTACAGCATTTTATCACCTTTTCTGTAGGCTTCCTCTTTGGAATGTCGTAGCTGCTTAAGTTTAGGTGTAAACCAAGGTTTGTTGTTACTGTGTATTCGCAAGTTCCTTGTAGGTACACATAGGTCTTCACAGAAGCTGACATATGATGTTACAGTATCTGTGAGTTCATCCAGGTCTGCAGAGGTATCTTTAAAAATATTCCAATCAGTGCAGTCAAAACATGCCTCTAGCTTTAATTCTGATTCCTCCGTCCAGGTCTTCACTGATTTAATTATTGGTTTTGTGGCTTTAAGTCTTTGCCTGTAAGCAGGTACAAGGTGAATCATGATCACATGACCACAGGGTGCTTCAGCTTGTCCTAAATATGAGCCAATTGTCAAGTGTCTGAATTGTGATCAGGTGACTGCCAGGATGGAGCGATAGTCATAAATGCAAGTACAGATAGTCCTCAACTTATGACCACAATTGAGCCCAAAATTTATGTTAAGTGAGAAATTTGTTAAATGAGTTTTGCCCCATTTTACGACCTTTCTTGGCCACATTTGTTAAGTGAATTACTGCAGTTATTAAATTCGTAACAGGGTTGTAAAGTGAATGAGGCTTGCCCATTGACTTTGCTTGTTAGAAGAGCTCAAAAGGAGATCACATGACTTTGGGACACTGCAGCCATAATAAATATGAGTCAGTTGTCAAGCATCCAAATGTAAAATCATGTGACCGTGAGGATGCTACAGTGGACCTATGTGTGAAAAATGGTTGTAAGTCATTTTTTTTTCAGTGCCATTGTAACTTCAAACGGTCACTAAATGAACTGTTGTAAGTTGAGGACTACCTGAACAGATTGTAAGTCACTTTTTCCAAAGTTGTCATAACTTTGAATCATTGTTAAATGGTTATAAGGTGAGGACTATGTATCCTGTGAGAGGTTATCAAAGCTGACTATTTTTATTATTGCTACATCCCTTGGGAGACTGTGTCTGTAATTTAATACATACAAAAGAATGCTTTTGTCTAGTTCGAATGCTTTTTAAAGTATTCAGCACATTCCTCCCTTTTTATGATAATCAAGTAAGAATACATTTCTTGGTGCTAATGGAGTTCTTCAAAATATTAAAATTGTTCCATTTTAATGCAAGATATTTTTTTTTGTTAGCTAATCTGAACCGCATTATTTTAAGATTTGATTTTAGGAAAAGCATTTGGTGTTCTTTTTTTTTCTTTAACTGTCTCTCCCTTATTCTTAATGCCATTTATTTTTTGTGATGATTTGATCCGTATGTACAGCAGTTATATTTATTGGGTTATGGTATAAATAGCATATTCATCCTTCTTTTGCTTACAGAAAGAACCTAATAAGAATTTCTTAGTATTTTATATGTCCATCAACTCATTTGTATTGAAGGTAATGACTCAATTATCTGTTCATATTTGCCCAGTCAGACTGTTAACTAGTAGTATGTAGTAAATATTGGAGGTTAGCTTCTCTTTAAAAAAAAAAATCCATTAATAGGATGATTAAAAATTAGGAAAGTTGTATTTGTACAACTCTACTACCCTTATCACTCTGTCAAGATGCATATTTTTGTATTTTCTATGAGAGTAGCTTTGAGCTATTAAACTTTTAGTAACTTGTCGTGTATCATTTTTCTTGTGTTAGTATTTAAGTTTTTTAAGTACTGAAACAAAAATGCTTAAATTCTAAATGAGCCTTTTTTCTTTTTCTGAAAAAAGGGGTTAATAGATAGATATATGCGGTATAGAATATTTTTATCCTATTGGATACTTACAAAGGCAATGTAAAATAAGCATAATTAGAATGTCTGTGACTATTTTTTTAATAGATTAACCTGCCAGTTGTGTTAAAAAAAATCTGCCAATTATCCTGGCTTTTGAAGGAACCAATACATTTCTTATGTTGGTTTTCAGAGTTGTAAGGCTTAGATTGGTTTAACAATTTCATCTGAGTATTTTAGTTTTCCACACAATATTACCAACTGCTCTGAAAGGAAGGATATCAGTGAAACAGATGCTGAGGAATTTTGCCTCATGAGTCGGCTCTAACTAGACTGTACTCAAACTATACAGCCCCTCTCCTTCGGTCTTCAGACCTGTCACTTGCCCCAGCAGCTTAGCTGAAGCTTGGGCCTGGCAATCGGCCATCTGTCCATCCATTTTTAGCTAGCAGACCATACAAAAGTTTGCTGACTTTGTCTAAGAAATAAAGTTTATCTAAGTTTATCTAAGAAATAAAAGGTACACAGTTCCTTAACTTTACACATATACAGTTCTCATCAATAGGTTAGAAGCTTGTGATACATTTACTTTGAAATAAGCTCCCTGGAATTCTGTAAGAATAAAAAAATATTATTTTAATCTTAATATCGAACGACTAGCCTTGTGGTGCAACCAAAACAATCTGGAACTGAACACACTCAAAACCGTAGAAATGGTGGTAGACTTTAGGAAAAACCCTTCCATACTTCCACCTCTCACAATACTTGACAACACAGTATCAACAGTAGAAACCTTCAAATTTCTGGGTTCTATCATATTGCAAGATCTCAAATGGACAGCTAACATCAAAAACATCATTAAAAAAGGACAACAAAGAATGTTCTTTCTGCGCCAACTCAGTAAGCTCAAACTGCCCAAGGAGCTGCTGATCCAATTCTACAGAGGAATTATTGAGTCTGTCATTTGCACCTCTATAACTGTCTGGTTCGGTTCTGCAACCCAACAAGAAAAACACAGACTTCAGAGGATAATTAGAACTGCAGAAAAAATAATTGCTACCAACTTGCCTTCCATTGAGGACCTGTATACTGCACGAATCAAGAAGAGGGCCGTGAAAATATTTGCAGATCCCTCGCATCCTGGACATAAACTGTTTCAACTCCTACCCTCAAAACGACGCTATAGAGCACTGCACACCAGAACAACTAGACACAAGAACAGTTTTTTCCCGAAGGCCATCACTCTGCTAAACAAATCATTCCCTCAACACTGTCAGACTATTTACTGAATCTGCACTACTATTAATCGTTTCATCGTTCCCATCACCAATCTCTTTCCACTTATGACTGTATGACTATAACTTGTTGCTGGCAATCCTTATGATTTATATTGATATATTGATCATCAATTGTGTTGTAAATGTTGTACCTTGATGAACGTATCTTTTCTTTTATGTACACTGAGAGCATATGCACCAAGACAAATTCCTTGTGTGTCCAATCACACTTGGCCAATAAAAATTCTATTCTATTCTATTCTATATAGTTGGTTGGTTTTGAAAACTTCAAACTTAGCAGAGTTATTTTTTTTAAAGTGTAGACATAACTTTCTTCACTGTCTTGCTATATCTGTTAAGGAAGGCGAAAACTATCCATCTATCTTTACGTACTAAGAAGAGTTCTGAGTTTTTTTTTCTGAACAGAGTGCAGTGACTTTGCTTTGTTAATATAGCCATACCAACTTCTTTGGGTGAGATTTTTCTCATATCTTAGAACAGCTATGCTAAGCATAAAGACTGCTGGATCAGACCTATCTACTCTCTACAGAAAATTCTCCTGAGAACAAAGGCAAGCTTCATTTTGCAGCTGTTGTAGAATTTGAAAAACAAGATGAGGCAATAAAGATAAGATTTCCATACTTGCATGTGAATCTTAACCATTAATCTTAATGCAGAATGTAAGATAATGTAAAGGGGAAAACTGTTTTGCCTTAAAACTGTTGTGTTTATGAATGTTTTTTTATTTCCAGTTGCCTTATTCTTACTTTAGATCTCTGCTTTAGATCTCTGAAATACAGAAACGTACAAGAATTGTTTATAGTTCTGCTCACTTGAAAATTAGCTTCTAACTTAACTAGGCATTGAAATATGTGTGACTAAGGGAAATCAGTTTAATGGAAGTTCTTTTTATTTTTGCAATAACCTTACTTTTTCTATTATTATTAGGGTCATGTTTTTTTATTAGCTCAAAGCATTAACAGTGACTTAAATAAGCATTTTATATTTTTTTAAAATCTAGTTTCCAATGTTAGAGAGAAATGTGAATCTTTGCTGCAAATATTAACTATAGAAGAATAAACAACTATTAATAAACATTGAAATAAAGTAGCGCTATTAAAATAATCTAATACTGAAGTTTTCACCTAGCTCTTTTGTGCTTTCAAGTGTGAATTTCGATGCATATAGATATCTACAATGCTATTACTTTTTGGGATAAACTGATATGTAAAGCAAAACAATTAAAAAGTGATATAAATAAATTAAAGGTAGAAAATCAAAGGAAAAAAATCATAACCAAATTTAGTTTATACAAACACTATTCTGTATACCTCTCCATATTTTTATATTCTTGCAAACCATCTTTACTTCTACCACACCCATTAATTCATATATTTCATATTGTTCTTAAATGCCTCTTCCTTTGTAAGATCTCATAAACTCCGCAAAGCTTATGAATAACTAAATAATTTCAGTTTTATTTTTTATTCTATATTGCAGTTTATTTTTAAATTGTATTTTTGAACTTTGTAATGTTTTGATCCTTTCTCCCTCTGAGCAAAGGAAGTGAAAAGTTGCAAAATGATAAGAAAGGATCATATAATTCATGTAAAACTACATGAGGCATGCTTCAGATGTCTTGCTTGCAGGAGGTCTTAAAGTGTATACTATTGATCCTGTACCTAATGATCTGAAGAAAAAAAAGAGTATGAAGAATGAAGAGCAGCCTGTTTTTCTCTGTTGATCTGTGTACTTTTCTGCCAATGTAGACTTGCTGGTTTTTACAAACTATTATCTCAGATTCTAGTGAATCTAATTCAGAGAGAATGTTTTGGTTCCTTCGGTAAATTCAGTAAATTCTGGCTACTATACAAAAATGATATGAAGCAAAGGAACATTTCACATAATGTTAAATATGATATTGTGTTAGTGTTTTTATTAAGTTGTGATCTAATCCTTTGAGGAAGGTGAAAGGTGAAAAGAAAACCCAATAGTTAATTAAGTTATAAGGAAGTTGTTTTACTTCAGTATTTACTGTGATTAGTTGGAGGAAAAATCCTGCATCTGACCTTGCTCTGAAGAATTAATAATTAAAATCTCCCCCTTTTTCCCCCCACTGAAGGGACAATGGAGACAGGTCAAGACACCGAGCCCCTCGGAATGCCCGTATGTCTGCACCATCCCTTGGACGTTTTGTCCCAAGGTAAGAGCTATATAACTAATAATGCCTGTAAGAAATTATCTATCTATTACTCAGGTCTTTATCAGGTTCACAGCAGTTTTAACAGTATTCTTCTCCCCTTTTCAGACGCTTCTTGTTGCCTGAGTATTTGCCTTATGCTGGGATTTTCCATGAACGTGGACAGCCTGGGTTAGCCACTCACTCCTCTGTCAATAGAGTTTTAGCAGGTAAGTATTATATCTTCCCTATTTTTAACTGTAATATTGAAATAATTGAATCAGGCATAATATGAAAACCAAACTCTGCGGTGGTTTCATTGTCTGTTCAAACTAGAATATGTTTCAACGTGAGTGACTAAATCCACAAGATACATTTTTTGTAGGTACTATGAAATAAGGTACAAGTGAAGGATTTCTAGAATGGAATCCAAAAAGAGGATGGGCAAATATGTTAAAGCCTCCATTTCTAAGTGGTCCTATTCCTTCCTTCCTTTTTAAAATTAACATTCTGACAAGCTAATGATTAGTTTGTTCCAGGTTCCTTTAATTCAATTATAGGGTGCCTTGTTCATGTTCTGGTTTGTAAAGTTTCATAAGAACAGTTCAGATTCAATTAGGATTCTAATAGATGCATATTCAAATTTTGGCAGCATCTGCTTATGGTGTTCAGGAAATTGTAGAGTTTAAGTGAGTGGGAAGGAGGCAAATAAAATAGGACCCTGCCTGGAAATTAAATTTTCTTATGACAGATTTTTTAAGAGGTGATTTGAGGAACATAAGTTGACCTTTGTTCAATACCAGATGTGAAGATGATTTAATAGTTTTTGTGCGCTTGGATTTTAAAAGCACTATGTTCAAGCGTGTACATATATTACACTCTCTGAATTGCATTAAAGTAAAAAGTTGAGAAAAATCTATTGTAAGTTGAACAATAGAAGAATATGTAGTTAATGTGAATTATGTAAATATTCATGTACCAAATTAGATCTGGAAAAGATTTAGAACAGTAATAATTGTCTCCAATGTAATTATTATATATGATCACAAAATATGATATTATTAAGTCTTCATCAACAGATATTGGCAATGGCTAGAAACTATTGACTTCACAATCTCTTTGGCTCTAAGACTTCATATTTTGTAAGTCTTGTGTTCTTGAACAAAGAAAAAATGTCTTATTTGGAAAAATCATGATAAAATCATGACCTCTGGATTGGCTGACAACTTTGATTTGACTTTCAGAATCTTGGACTGGATTTTGACTATTCTTCTATTCTTCTTCTGGATCTTGACTATTCCAAAAAGCAACTATTCATGGCAACTATTTTCAGAGGCTTTGTTTTGGTTTGCATTCCTTGTCTGTTGTTATCTTCCTGTAAACAGTAAACTACAAGTTATCTGCAACTGTGTCTGTGTGCATGTGCATTTAAAATCAGAAGTAGGGTAGCCATCATTTAGTAGGCAGGAGATAATCACTGATACATTGTCCTCCCCAACTCTCCAATACTTTTGTTCTACCTTAAGTTGTTTGCTAGAGATATCCCTCCCCTGTTATGTAACTTCCTGCATCATATTTAAAGAGGAAGGCACATTTATTAATCATCAGAAATAATGTCATTAGGCATGGCAATACGTCTCTGAGATTCTAAGCACCTCTAAGCCAGTGCTGTCTGAAGGAGAGGTCTGTAGCTTTTAGTGAGATGCATTCTTTCCTTTTCTGTGTTGGATTCGGAGTTACGTGGAAATAGCTCATTGGGAGGTGATAATTTGCTGCCAGGCAACACAGCAGATTCTTTTCCAGTTCTGCTTTCTTGGTTTACATCTGATTTTACTTCCCATTCTGAACATTATTGCTCCTTTTGTAGGTAGCCATTTTTGTTACTTCTTTTGAAATCAGCCTTTTATCTTTAGTAAGCATGCTCATAAAGGAGAACATTTTAAAAGTTTAATACAAGGACATTGTAGCACAAAGATACACATTTATTTACTGGGCAAATTATGATAGACATCCCCAAATATGAAAAGATTGCTATGAAATACAATAACAATAACATAGTATGATCATGTCTAAAGAACTTAGTTTCTTCACAGTTTTAATCTAAGCATAGAAGAATTGCTGTACGTGGCCTTGGGGCTCTGAATGTCTTAGGTACTCTTGGTTTTAGGTTGCAGCTATATTCTGTTCAGTAATTTGGAATTTTAGCTATTACTTTATATTTAATTCTGATTAACTTTATATCTTTCATTATATTTTGTTTAGTTTATTTTAATTTTTGAATTTCTGGAATATTTGAATTGCATTTTTGCTTTATTTTTAAGTACTGGTGTACATATATATTTTTTTATCTCTTGTTTTAGAAGAAATGGTCATCTGGGTTTAGTTCCAAGTGGGAAGAAAGACACTGAAAACATTGAGACTGCTTGAAAACCATGTGGTCCCAGTGGATAGGACCACATGGTTTGAGGTCCTGGGCAAAAAAAAGGACATGGGTGAGAGAGGGACAGAGATTTATACCCTCTCTTGGGTCCCTCCTTGGAGCTTCCTGTTCCTGTGTAAGAAATGTCACGTGTGTAAGAAATGTTGGTTGTCAGACTTCCACAGGGCCATGCAGGGGTAACTTTGTAGGTTGTCTTGAGTCCCAGACCTGGTTGAATCTTGCTGGGTGATGATGTAATAAAGGGGCTTTGGGCAATTCCTATTATAGTTTAATGGCTTTGTCCTGGTTTGGATCTTGACTGAGGGCTAATCCTATCATGTCCTGAGGGTCATGTCTTTTATTTTGTAGATAAGATGTCCTAGCCTTTGTTGGCACCAAAATATCTACTGGAGGGGCAGGGAGCTGAGGCTCTGAGTTTGTCTTTAGAAACATGTTTCTCCTTTATGGAAAATATAATATTTTCTTTTTAATATTTCTTATACTTGATCTCATCTTTTAAATTATTATGACAAACACAGGCATTAGCTTATGGTAGCAAAGTAGTGATAATGCCACTTTTAAAAAGTCCTATTATGTTTTGTGCTCATCTTGAGAAAAGTCATTTCGTGATTTCCTGGGTATTCTTTTACAAAGGTCATCATAATACATTAATGTTCATAGTGGAAACTCATTGTGGAAACCTCTTCAATCCAAATGTAATAGCAATCTGAAAATGTATAGATGTATAGCGATCTGAAAAATTATATTAATTTTGTTAATCTTAGAACATACCTCTCTCTAAATAATATATGAACTGCTTTAGCTGTCTAATCCAAACAGTGAATATATTCATATAGGTTCTGTATTTATTTATTTTATTTTGTCACAACATCATACAAAAAGATTATATAGTATATACACATATAAACATATATAGGAAGAAGAAAAGAAAAACAATAGGACAGGAACGGTAGGCACGTTTGTGCGCTTATGCACGCCCCTTATGGTCCTCTTAGGAATGGGGTGAGGTCAATAGTAGAAAGTTTTTGGTTAAAGCTATTAGGATTATGGGAAGAGACCACAGAGTCAGGTAAAGTATTCCAAGCACTGATGATTCTGTTGCAGAAGTCATATTTTCTGCAATCTAGATTAAAGCGGTTTACATTAAGTTTAAATCTATTGGTTGCCCTTGTATTATTGCAATTAAAGCTGAAGTAGTCTTTGACAGGAAGGACATTACAATAGATGATTCTGTGAGTTAAACTTAGGTCTTGTCGAAGGCGACGGAGTTCCAAGTTTTCTAAGCCTAGGATTTCAAGTCTGGTGGGATAAGGTATTTTGTTGTTTTTAGAGGAATGGAGAACTCTTCTTGTAAAATATTTCTGGACACGTTCAATTGTATTGATGTCAGAGATGTGGTGAGGGTTCCAAACAGGTGAGCTGTATTCTAGAATTGGTCTAGCAAATGTTTTATATGCTCTGGTTAGTAGTGTGGTGTTTTTGGAAAAGAAGCTACGCAAAATTAGGTTTACAACTCTTAGAGCTTTTTTTGCTATGTAGTTGCAGTGGGCTTTGGCACTTAGATCATTTGACATGAAAACTCCAAGGTCTTTAACGGGATGGGGGTCGTCTGTAAGGTAATGTCCATCTAGTATGTACTTAGTTTTAGAGTTCTTTTTTCCTATATGTAAGACTGAGCATTTGCTGGTTGAAATTTGGAGCTGCCAATTTTTAGACCAAGCGGTTAGATGGTCAAGGTCGTTTTGAATGATAGAAGTGTTGTCTGTGGTGTTAAATAGTTTGACATCGTCAGCAAAGAGAACACAATTACTTGAGATATGGTCACAAAGATCATTAATGTATAGAATAAATACATTAATTACACATTAATATTTGATTTGATTAGATGAATTATGTTTAACTGTTAACCATTATGGGAAAAAGTGACAGAATGGATTTTTTGACTGTACATATGTGGAATATATTGATCTTTTGAAACCATTGTTTGCATTAGCATTTGAAACCAGAAAATCTCACCTAGGATTTCTTTTGAATGTACAGTATGTATGGCCACTCATCTTAAGCATTTTATCAATGCAATGTAATGCAATGCAATGCAATTGCATATACACCATCGTTACCACAATCCTGGGCAATACACAAAACAGTAGATACATCACCACCCTGCCCAATAATCAGGAAAACTTTATAAAACTCTTATAGCACCCTGGGACATCAGTCTCTCATATATTCCGTGGTTGCCCAAATTTGCCTGTGTAGGGTTTTGCTAACAATCGTACCACTAACATTTGATGGCAAAGGCCAATAGAGTAGGGTTTTTGGTGGGAGGCTGTTACTGAAGGCAGGTACCACAACAGATAATATTGTTATCATTTTCTGTTAGGAATATTTATTAGAAATATTAGGTTTAAACATAACTTTTCTGAAAATGTAAAAAGACAATTGCTTGCCTTTTATGTAAGCTACTCATTTAGGCAAAAGGCTTATAAATCATTCTACCTTGATAGCAATTAGAACTGGTGTTTAAATACCTTAAGTAAATGGACAATTAGTGGCAGTACACTGGCTTTTGCTTCAGTAATTAACCCAATTACCTTTCACATTTTTCTTTAATGGTGAAAGTGAATATATTAACATGCTGGTTGAGTTGCCTTGGAAACCATATTCCAAGCTGTTCTTCAGACCTGAATCGAATAATGTTTTTCCTGCATACGGTTCCCTTTGAGACTTTTTTTATTTTATTTTATTTTTATTTATTTTTATTTATTTATTTATTTATTTTTGACTTGGAGAATACATAGTACATATGGCATTTAGAAGGTAATATCTTGTGCTGGGTATCCTAAAGGAAACTCATTCTAGTCAGGCACATCCCACTTTGGCAATATTTTTCTCCATTCTTTAAGGAGAATATTGACAATTGGAAAATATCCAAGAGAGTAACATGGCAGGGGACCTCAGAGTGACATTCTCAACATGTGGAGCTGGATTTGTTTGACCTGGATAATGAACTGCTGAGAAATGATACTTCACTCTTCGCAGATAGGATAGGATAGGATAGGATAGGATAGAATAGAATAGAATAGAATAGAATAGAATAGAATAGAATAGAATAGAATAGAATAGAATAGAATAGAATAGAATAGAATGTATTGGCCAAGTGTGATTGGACACACAAGGAATTTGTCTTGGTGCATATGCTCTCAGTGTACATAAAAGAAAAGATACCTTCATCAAGGTACAACATTTACAACACAAATGATGGTCATAGGATACAAGGCAGCCGTATTATAGATATAGATCAAATTATTGTTGTTCCAGAGGAATGGTCAAAGTACAGAAGGAAGTGTTTATGTAAACTTTAGGGGCAATTGTCAGATAGAATCAATTGTTTGACCTTGGACCAGATTGCTTCTCAGACTCTCTGAAAACTTTCTTAAATGTTATTAAGCGGAGGCTGGATGGCACTTATTAGGGATAGTGGATTTCTTGCTTTGCTACAGCCATTGGGCTGGATGAACCTCTTTCTAATTCTGATCTTGTGTAATTCTGCAAATAATATAAACTTTTATCTGCTGCACTGATCTAGATCAGGGATGTCAAACTCCCGGGCCATAGGCCGGATGCATCACGCGCCGGCCACGCCCATATCCAGTTTAGCAAAGGAAAGAAAGTCCTGATACATCACGTAATGCCGCCGTGATGATGAGAGTTTGACACCCCTGATCTAGATGGGTATTTTTTAAAATAATCTCTGGAAAACAAATGTCAAACTTTTTCTGACTGATATATTCACTGACATATCACTAACTTTATTTAGTACTAGTGTTCCTATGTTTTACAAATTTGATCCTACTGTTCCTTTTTAAAATGATTAACTTGGGTGATGAACCAGTTTTATATTTGTGAAGAGATAAGAGAAGCCATCTCGAATGGATTAGAAATATTTTTTAATAAATAAGTGCTATCAAGTCTATTGAATGACAGTTTAAGGATTGGAGTTTTGGGGGGGCAAATGAAATTATTACCTTAGATTATGGCTTCTCAGCTCTAAATATAAATTGAACTTCAGTAATTAATCATCACTAGATGACAAGGTGATGCTAGATAATGAGGCAGCTAGGGCAATTTGATCACATTCTTTTGGCTCAGGAAGCATACTAAAACTAAACCTTTAGCTCTGTGCAAATGAAATTGTGGCTTATGTTGAGGCTTATTAACTGGATATCAGTATAAATGTTGAGCTTTATTCATTAGAAGCTGATTACATTCTTTAATCTATAATAGAATGTTGGCAATTTTTATTCATATCAGTGTACGATTGCTTGGTATCTGGGAGTAATATATTACTTAAGAATGAACAATCAGCTTGTTTCCAAACCAGTTTTCCAACCTGTTGTACCTCCAATTTGCTAAGGTTTCTCCAAGTTTGTAATCTGAATTTCAGATTCAGTGCATGCTAGCAATGATCAACTGCCTGAGAAAACTATTATTTTAATATTCAGAAAGTTCATGTCAAAAGATATAAGAAAATGTATTATGTGACAGCATGTCTCTTTTATGTAGAGATAGAATACTAGGAAGGGATATATCTTCTGTCTGTTAATTAATTATCAAGAGCCAGTGTTGATACAATGATTAAGGCATCAGACTAGAAACTGAGAGACTATGAGAGCTAGTCCTGCCTTGGGCACAAAGGCAGCTGGATGATCTTGGGCAAATTATTGATTTTTGGCCCTAACAAGGAGGCAGTGGCAAGCCACTTCTGGAAAACCTTTTCAAGAAAACTGCAGGAACTTGTCTGGACAGTCTTCAAGAATTGGAAATGATTGAACAGAAAAGGTAAAAAATACTACACTTGTCTTAAAACCCTTAGTGGGGCCAGTTTGGTAGAAAATAAAGTCACCATAGTTCTTAGTCTGCATTCCTGCATGATATTTTTTTAACTGCAAGTTGCTTGTGGAAACAATTTCAGTTAGTCAGGATACAAAAAATCCCATCTGTTACAATTAATAATTTTTCTCTGTTGAGAAAATATGAAACAATCTTGGTGATATTTTTTAAAAAAAGGAATAGATGGAAACATGATCTCAAAGCAGAAAAGATATAAAATAGATACTTCGTATTTCACTGTTTCTCAGGCTTGACAACTGTAAACTGTTCAGATTTCAACTTCACTGGGGAATTCTGGGAATTGAAGTGTACTCATTTTAAAGTTGCCAAAGTTAAGAAACATAGAGGTACATAGTGTTTTTCTTCAGCTGAATCCTAATACTTAAAACATCCTTGTTGCTTTCTGTAAGGTCCTCCCAATTTAGGTAACTGTTCCATTCTAGAAAGCCTTACATAATCTGATTCTTATGTAACTCAAAATTGGATCAATGGTTTTTCAAATCAGTGCAATTAAGAGTAAAATAACATTGAAAAATGTGAGACACAACAGAAGTTTTCTGCATAATACTTATTGCAATATATGACTTAGAATGTCTTTGCCTTGTGACAGATGTGTCCAAATTTAAAGTTTCACTTCATAGTATTCAAGTTATCTTGCATTGTTTGCATAACAAGTTTGTTATTACCATGCACATTTAGATATGATTTAAAAAACATTTGGATAGTTCCTTATTTGAACACTTGTAATTTACTGTCATGATATCTACGGTAATTTGAACCTTCAGTTGTACTATTGTGGAAGGTTCTGTTGAGTAAGTTATTTCACCAAGTGTGTTTGATGAATAACCTCCCCTCTTAATCACACATAAACTTAGAAAATAGAATTAGAGTATAATATTTTGTTCAGTTAAAAGCACAATAAAGCTAAAAGCACAAACAACAGAATCATAATATTGTGATAAAATAGTTTTAAGAATTTCAAAAAAGGAAGCATTAGGGGATCATGAATAGCTGTATGTGTGTGTGTTCACAAGATACCAAAGAAGGTGCTAACAAAGTATTTAAAGGGAAAAAAACCTATAATTATAATTTGTGCATTGATTGGTTACGTGCTATCAAGTCATTATCGACAGTAACCACATTGATAGATCTTCTCCAAGACGGTCTACAAAGACTTGACCTTTCATGTCTCCCAGTGATGTAGTTATCACCAATGTAGTTAAGTATTTCTTCTATCTTTTTTCATACTACAGACTTCTCAAGGGCCTAGGTGTTCGCATAATGTATTTAAAATATAATAATTTGTGCCTGATCAATTATGTCTTAAATGAGAAATCTAGATTGATTTATTCTATAATCCCTTTGTTTCTTTTCTTGGGTGCCTATAGTTTACTCAGGAGTCTTCTTCAACATCAGAGTTCAAGCATATCAATAGTCTTTCTATCTTCGTTTCCAACTTTCGTTTCCATTGAAGAATGCATTTGCTGTTGGGAAAAATCTGTCTGGCGTTACAAAACAAAAAGAGCTGCAAATAGGCCTCTTAAAGCAAATCATAATTAAATAGGCAGAAGGACAAATAGAAGATAATTGCTTAGATCATCATTTAATCTAAAAGCCAAATGCTCTGTTGGGATTATCCATAGTTATAATATAAAAATGAAATTGCTAGAATCCTGGAACATGTGTTTTTCATTTAACTCTAAATGTAGTTGGAGTTTAAATTATTTTAAAAATACAATTTATTAGACATGAAAGATGTTATGTCAGAAAGTGAGTTTAATCACACTAACTGAAGAAAATAATTGGAGTTTCAGCCAAGACTATACTTTTATTTTGAAGAATGTATTTACAGTACCCAAATCAATATGAGACAATAATTAAACAAACTCTTGTAAAAGGGTCAGTAATAAAGAGTTTTTTTTCTTCAAGCCTGGATAATAAATCCATTGGAATATGGCTCAAATCTTTGCAGTAATGAATTTGCTATTGAACAGAGTTCTGAATGAAACTTAAATTAACTGACTTTAAAAGCCTCTGTGTTTAATATGTAGAACATATTGAATATATGTAGAACCCTATAAATATATGGAGGTTGATATACATATTTTATCCATAAAAATGTGGAGCAGGTGTCACAAATGTGTAATGTAACTCTGCCAGATCCCTTTTAAGGACCTTTACCCTTCTGCTTCCTCAGTCTTAAGTTCTGGGAGTACAAGATGGGGCTGAACAGCAAATCTGCCTTTCGCAGTACTAAACTTAAAAAAAAAATCTCAATTTTCTTTCATTTACAGGATAATGGTGGTGATGATGTTATCCATTCTTGGCGATTCTATGGTCTAAGTGTCTCCACATCTTCTGATCTTGCACTTCTTTTTGAGTTTTTCTATGCTCTGGCTATTATCAACTCTTGATGGTGTCTAGTTTACCAAGATAAGTAGACACAAGCAGTTTAGAATTACTTGGGACTAGTACAAAAAAACAACAGCAGAGTAACAATATGTAAAAGATTTTTATTTTAACATAATAATTGATTGGGGAGTGCGATAAGTGAACCAAATTATAGAAAGGCAAGTTCTGTATACCAGTCATTGAGCAGCAAACAGATACCTAAAGGGACAGAAAATGAACAAAGTTATTTATTTGTTTGTTTATTGTAAAATTATTGGCCACTCTTGTTACCACAGGGTAACTCTGGGTGGCTTAGAATATTAAAAAGATAAAACTGTTCAACACCTAGATTATATAAATAAAATACTATAAAGATCCAATTACTTTGATCCAGCACTTTTTCTCCCTTTTTCCTCTTCTACCCCAAATGTTCTCTCCTTTCCTTTTTTCCTTTCCCTAGTTTTCCATTATTTTTATTTTCCTTTGTATTTTATATTCTGATAAAAAATTGTAAACCAAAGATCCAATCACTGAGCCCTGACTAAAAGATGGGAGAGAGGAAGTAGGATGAGAAGAGGGAGAAGATGGGACCTATTATTAGTCGATCAATCGTCCCCCAGTGTGAAACTCTTCCATTGGAACCCCAAGCCTGCTGGCAAAGCCAGGTCTTTAAATCCTTGTGGAAAGTCAGGAGGATTGGAGCCAACCTTATTCCAGGAGACAAGATGCTCCAGAAGACAGGTGCTCCTTAAACCCACCAGCCAGAGTACCCTGGCCCACAACATGCCTCCTCTGCCAACACTGCTCGAGTGGACCAATCTCAGTGGGATGAGATGGTTCTCATATGGAGAATTGCCCATACGAGTAAACCATGCAGAAAAGGAGTAAAATGTTTCTATCTAAATTTTCCAGATAATCACTAAGACAAAGACAAATTTAATACCCATCTGGGTATGGAGGGATTTTGTTTGTTTGTTTCTGTTTTTGGCCTCACACAACCATTACATCGCCCTTGTCATGATCAAAATTTGAAGCAGCACAACAAGGCATAGGTTTCCCCCCTATTTTTACTTATTTCTGAACCAAAAATGCTTGGGCAGTAGCAGTTCATTTAAAAATAGTTTATGTACTTCTCCTTCATGTGAGAACTTGCTCTGTCCTATTTTGCTCAGCTGCTTGCTGGATTCTTTTCATGCAACCTCTTTTCCTGCCTGCTTGCTCATTAAGCTGCTTATCAGTGATAGCGCCAGAATTTTTTCAATTTGGAAATGTAGATAAATTATGTTTTTATATCAAATGTTGATACTTGTTGAATATTCAGATTTATTTTAGCATTGATTCATTCAAGATGTTTTCTGTTTCTTGCTAGTCATCAAATCTTTTGCTAGGCCTATATGTTATTGCATTTCCAGTGATTTTACTAGTGTACTGTTCCTAGGAAATTTAATTCATTTTTTTTTCATTGTTTCTTCTTCACCATGAGAACTTCTCACTAGGCTCTTTTCACAGCCTGGTGAGAGACCTGCCTAGGCTTCTTCATATCAGATTTAAGAAAGAATCATAAATTATTCCCTTAATCATTGTTCTTAAGTTTCATATGTTTCAGGAAGGGAAAATGATGCTACTCTTAGGCATAGTGGCTGGCTTGGAAGTAATTATCATTGGTGGTGACCCTTAATGAGTATGGTGTGCTCTCCATAGGCATGAATTCTAATCATTTTTTATATTGTGGCTGCCTTTACAGAAGGGGTTTTATTTAGGTTGTCAGGGATTTCATTTATATTAATAAAGTTCTAGTTCCCATAGGATTAGCTTTAATATCTGCTTGCATTAATATGAAGTCAGATCAGGTAAATAGTTGACCTGAGCCACTTAACTTTAGAAAATTGCAACTGTCAAAGGTAGTTCTTCTGTAGTTTATGGCTTCAGCAAAGAGAGTTTAAATTTGTCATGTTTTTATTGTCTGTGTTGAACTAAAAAGTTCTTTTTTTCCTATTGAGAAAAAGATTAAGTGGCCTTTTTGCTGAGGTGTCTTAATATAGTTAAGATAGAAAATAGTGAAATGAAACTGATAGCATTGAAGTAAATAGCTAGGAAGCTTTATGTGTTTCTGCAGAAAACGGTGACTTGCTGTCTGTCTGAAAGAGTACATCACCAAAGCAGCTCTAATATTTTTGTAACATCTTACAGCACAGTGTATACAAAGAGTTACAATTAATGGAACAAGGCAATTGTAAATAAATGCATCAGAGTGAATCATAAAGACTCAGTAGGTTTTTGCAATTGACTAACCTTGTCTGGGTTTAGAAGTTTGAGATCATTCTTATTAATTTCTATACAACAAGCTGTGTGTAAATCAAAGTAAAAAAATTACAGAAATGCACACTCTTTGATTATCCTCTTATTTTCCTAAGCAGCATGAAAGAGGAGGGGGAATAACTCATGTCAGAAATCTGAACTGATTCTTGTAAGAAGAGTAATCCATGCTTTCTGTACACAGATTATCAGTCTTTGCTATCAAATCTTCATCTCATATGTACATTGTGTTTTTCTTTGAGGCTAACCCGTAAGAAATGTAATTCAAGTACAGTTTATACAACAAAATCAAATTGCCAGTATAAAAGTTGCCATTTATATGATGTTTTGATATTAAATTAAGATAAATTAATTTAGCCACAGAAAACAAAACTAAAGCTTGTATTTCTTTTTTTAAAAAACTAACTATACTGCAGTGATTATTTTGGATATTTTACTACATATAGCAAATAATGAAGCCCACAGAATAGAAGGGTAGAGATCCCAGGTCTCCTGTTCAAGAAGCCTTCTCACTTTTCACACCCTTGTCTTCTTGTTTTGATATTGGTGATGTAGTTCCTCTTGCCATAATATGTTCTCTAGGAGTTATCCCATTAGCTTACTCTCATTTAGGACTGTTATATTTTGTGCTGCTTGTCTGATAGATAAAAATAGAACATGCAAGTAATGTTGATAGTGGCACCTTCTTGGTATGGGATAAAGAAACATAATGACTAAGATTCAGTTCTTCCTCCCCCACCCCATGGAGCTTAAATTAGTAACACCGAAATAAAATCAGACTTTTTTTTTTTTAAGATAAAATGTAAACATTATGTTGGACTTAAATATTAACATGTGAAGATTCACAATTGAAGAAAATTGCAGTGGCTTACATCATGGTAAACTAGCAACTTTAATCTGCTAGCAACTAGCAAATTAATTGTGCAAGAAATCCAAAAGAAACTATTGTATTCCATTCAAAAGTGTCACTGTTCTGCTACAGATGAAGATCCTTCTGCCCAGACTCTACAAGGGAATTGGTAATACTTAGAAGAATATGCCAAGGAAAAGATTATATCTTCATGAAAGGCATATGACAGCTGAGTTTGTACAAAGCAATAAAGAAATGAGACTTCACCTCTGCTAAAAAAACAACAACCTAGAAATTGATATAGACCAGGGGTCCCCAACCTTTTGAACCTCAGGGACCACCAAGTTCATAATTTTAAATCCCGTGGACCACTAATACAAATTCAGTGTGCTGCTTGCCTGGACTCCCAGTGACAGGATGGGGTCCTTCAGGCACTCTCCCTCCTCTCTCTCTCTCCCTCTCCCTCCCTCCCCCCCTCTCCCTCCCTCCCTCTCTCTCTCTCTCTCTCCCACTCATTCTCATTCTTCTCTCTCATCTCTTCTCTCTGTCCCCCCTCTCTCCCACTCATTCTCATTCTCTCTCTCCCCCCTCTCTCTCCCACTCATTCTCATTCTCTCATCTCATCTCTCTCTCCCCCCTTCTGATTCTCTCTCTCTGATTCTCTTTCATTCTGTCTCTGTCTCTCATTCTCTTTCATTCTCTGTTTCTCATTCTCCCTTATTCTGATTATCTCTCATTCTCTGATTTTCTTTCTCTCTCTCACTTTCTCTCTCTCTGTTTCATTCTGTCTCTCCCCCCCTTTCTCTTTCTCTTTCTGTCTCATATCATGGGCCAGTCTTGGTGCTGAGAGGAAGTCAAGCATTTCCGTGAGAGACTGAGTTTCGCGGAGCACCAACAATGGCTGGAAGAAGTGCGTGAGTGAAGCACTACTTGAATTTATGTGGCATCAGCATTCCATCTCGGTATATTTGTACAGCCAGTGGCGCAAAGCAGCTCTTGTCTCCTGTCACTTGGGATTCGGAGTGGTAAACAGCATCTAGTCTGGGGAGCAGCCGGATTTTGCTCTCCATTGTAGATGCCAGATCACCTCCCTGTAAGCTCTTGACTCTCAAGGAGTGCTCCCTGAAGCGGCACAGGAAGCTTTGGTTGCGGTCCTCAAGAGAAGAGAGCTTGCAGGGGGGCAATCTGGCATCCGCAATGGAAAGCAAAATCTGGCTGCTCCCCGGACCAGACGCCGTTTACTGCTCCTTCCCAAACGGCAGGAAATGAGGGCTGCTTTGCGCCACTGGCTGGTGCAAATATACAGAGGCAGAATGCTGTTGCCTCGCAAATGAAAGTAGTGCGTCGCTGCCACAGCTTCCAGCCATCTCAAGCACCACTTCGGCCTGCTTGCGCCGCCCCCTCCCCTGCCACTGCAACAGCACCATTATTTCATTCCGGATGGCAAGGGCTGTGCTCCTTTATGCGCATTGCATGTGCCACCCCAGGGCACAGATTTCCAGCCCCCCATGGCTGGTCCCATATTCCAGAGCTGTAGAAGTCTCACTCACAGGACTGACCCGTTGGTCATCCCAGAGTAGCTCCTCCACCAGGGTGCACTGGCCTGCCGGGGAGCAGCCAGCTCCCCTGCAGGCCGGTACACCCTGGTGGAGGAGCTGCTTCGGGATGACCAACCGGCCGGTCCTGTGACTACTACAGTCCCACCCAGAGGCCTTGCAGAAGGAAAGATGTAGGCCTGAAAAGCAGCTGAACCTCCCCACCCCACCCCGGCAGCCATTCAGGTGAGCGCGATAAGCTTTTGGTCTTACCTTCCAGTTCCAATTCGTGTGGCTCCCAATGCTCTACTCAAGGTGAGGTTTGCGCTCAGCCTTAAAGAGTGGGGACTGACATGTGGGTGGGCGATGTGGGCGGTGTAGCCACGTTTTCCCACGCAAGGGCCAGATTAATTGCTCTCAGGGGCCATATCCAGCCCAGGGGCCATAGCTTGAAAATGAGTGCAATACAAAAAATGCGAAAATTTCTCCACGGACCACCAAAATTTTCTTGCGGTCCACTGGTTGGTGACCACTGTTATAGACAATCCTCATTTAGTGACTAACTCAATTAGCAAACCATTCACATTTGGCAGTGATGAAAAAATAATTTTTACAACCAATCCTCACATTTATGACCTTCCCAGGCAAAGCAAAGCTGAAGTAAGATCACAACGAAGTTGCAGTTTCACTTAGCAACCCTTTGCTTAATAATCAAGCTGACAGTCTCAATTGTAGTGTTAGGAGGGCTACCTGTAGGCTACCCATATTTGCCTGCTTTTACAAAATAGTTTCCTGAAACGTTTTGCCTCAGGTTTCTGGACATCTTCGACTTCTTGGTGTTAATCAGAAGCATTAGGGTCTCAGGGTTTAAAGTGAATCAAAATAAAACAAAAGTGTTAACCAAAAATATGATTAAGAACCAGAAAGAAAAACTAGAGGAAATAACAGGATTTGAAATTGTAAAAAAGGTTAAATATTTAGGAGTCTTTCTTACTTCATCAAATAGAAAATTGTATAAGAATAATTATGATGTGTTATGGAAAAAAATTCAGAAGGAAATGAATACTTGGAAAAAATTACAATTATCTTTGTTAGGGAGAATAGCAGCTATAAAAATGAATGTTCTGCCTAAATTCTTGCTCTTGTTTCAGATGATACCAATAATTAAGAAAGATAAAAATTTGGATGAATGGCAGATTGGAATTAATAAATTTATATGGGAAGGGAAAAAAGCGAGAGTCAAAATGAAAATAATGCAAGATACACGGGAAAGAGGAGGATTAAAAATGCCTAATTTAAAACTGTATTATGAAGCAGTTGTTCTTTTGGTAATAAGTGATTGGTTTAATTTGACGGAGGAAAGGATTTTGAATATAGAAGGTTATGATTTATTATATGGTTGGCATGCATATTTATTGTATGATAAGAAAGTAGATAAAGCTTTTAAGAATCATGTGTTGAGAATTTCTCTTCTGTGTCTGGAAAAATATTATTATAAGTTAAATTATAAAATTCCTATATGGGTATGTCCTCGCCACGCAGTAGAGAATATAAATATAGAACAGGAACAAGAAATGATTACTTATAAAGATCTTTTATACAATGAGAGGGGAAATTTACAACTAAAATCTTTGGATACATTAAAAGAAGAAGGGAGGAATTATACTTGGTTTCAATATGGACAGTTAAAGGCTAGATGGAAAGAAGATCAGAAAATTGGTATCATTCAAAATGAAGAAAATCTGGTTAAACAAATTAGAAATCAAACTCAGGGGCATATAAAGAGATTGTATACTGTGTTGATAGAAATAGATTCTGAAAGAGATTTAATAAAGGATTGTATGATAAAATGGGCACAGAATATTCAAGAACCAATAATGTTGGAAACATGGGAAAAAATTTGGGTTAGAAATGTTAAATTTCATAGCGCAGAATTTAAGGAAAATTTTTATAAGATGTTTTATAGATGGCATTTAGATCCTAAGAAATTATCATGTATGTATCCAGATATGCAAGCGAAATGTTGGAGATGTAATTGTGATGATGCTACATATTTTCATGTATGGTGGACTTGTAAGAAAATTAAGTCTTTCTGGATAAGAATCTGGTGGATTATGCAGAATGTTCTGAAGAAGAAGATAAAGTTTCTACCGCAATTTTTCCTTTTGGGAATAACAACGGACTGTACAGTGATTGAGACTAAGTTGATTTTGAACTTAATAACAGCAGCACGACTGTTGATTGGACAATATTGGAAGAAAAAAGAATTACCCACAATAGAAGAATGGATATTGAAAGTTTCCAATTTGGCTGAGATGGCTAAAATCTCAGCCTTCTTGAAAGATAGTACTCAAGAAAAATATTTAAATGAATGGAAGAACTGGATTGATTATATTCAAAATAGATATCGGATTAAGAAATTTCGGATTGCTTTTGAATGAAGGATGTTATTTTTGATTTTAATGGAAGAAGTCAGGTTATGTGAGAGAGAAAAAGAAGCATTGATACATCAGTAAATTGTCATTAATCGGTATTAATGAGAGGCTGCTGAGGACTATGGAAGCCATCTACTTTACACAGCCTGTCTCTCTTGTCTTTCACTGCCTTTCCGATTTGTTTCTCTTACAAAGAGAAAAAACTTTTATATCCAGCAGAGAGAGGATCTCAGTTAATTTGTTTTGGTATCCATGTGCACAAGAGTGAGCTAATTTTCTTTCCTTGGGATGAGAATTTTGAGTCTGCAGGCAGGTTGCACAACACCATCTTTTATTCATATGAACCAGCTACATAAACACAGTTTGAAATGGGTTTGTTAAACCCTGTTTAAGATGAAGTACAATTTTATGACTTGCATATACTGTTAATTTCAGTCAATTGAAAAGGGACTTTATCTACTTTCCTATTTATCTACTTTATCTACTTTCCTATTCATCAGGTGCACTGGAAGAAACTGAAGCACATGTGCCCATGATGATTTTAGATTATCCTAGATTGCAGTTCAAATCTACACACCTAGTGATTCAAATGCTGTCCATCTCATATTCATATTTTAACTCTTACAGTTTCTATTGTTGCATAATACAGCAACTGTAAATTGTCATTGAAAATTGGAGGGCAAGTTAACAAAAGAAGTAATTCTCTTTTTGTCTGCTTCATTTTTCTATTGTGGCAGACTTGTAGCAGAGAACAAAAATGGATCTGATAGACTAACAGAATCCTGAACTGAAAATCAAAGTGTGGAAGGTTTGATTACACAAGAACTAGATCTCCCTGCATCATGATCACTTCACTCTTGTAGAGGCACATTCTAATATATGCCAGTGTGAACGTGACATAATTCATATGAATGTTTAATTATGTTTAGAGACATTTTTTGAATGATTAATATTTAGAGGCATTTAAATTATAGGAAAACATCCTGTAACTTCCAGTGGTGGGAGAATATCGCCCTATTTTTGGTTGAAAGATTGTTTTCACCCCTTCACTCTTCTGTCATATATTGATAGGGGGTGGTGGTTGGAGCAGGGTGGAGGGGGTGAGCTGTAAAAAGAAATTATCTTCATTTCTGTCATCACCCACTGTTCTATTATCCAGTGATAGACAGATGCAGGAAAGTTGCCAATCAAACCCACGTTTACTGCATTTCAATTGCCCTTCAGCATGTTGAAATCTAAAAACCTTTGAAGAGAGGTTGTGATGTCTCTCCTGCAGTGGTGGCAAGCACCAGGCTATTGAATAGCTGCCTTTCATCACCTTTCAGTCTTCCAGACAATAGAAGCTACAGAGGTCTCTCAAACAGTTTGTCAAACGATTGTTAAGACTGGTTCCTGAAAGAGCTGGATTTGCATGTCTAACCCTTTATTGATGTAGCCATTGCTTAGTAAGCTGCCACATATCAGTTTACTTTCTTGTCATTTTTCTTACACATAGGGAATAAAAATGATAATACAAGGTGCTATGCTGGTCTTCAATTTCTCAATTTATTTAAAATGGGATAAAATGTTAACTTCTAATCCATCTGCCACTAAATGTGTGCTTTACCATAGCATACTTCTAATTTGATGATGCATAATAAATCTTGACTTAGATGAATAATGTACTGTGGTGTGATATTTTGTTAAATGCAACCGGATGGAGCTTTATAACTACAATTAGAGCTAGTCCTCAACTTACAACCATTCATTTAGTAACTGTTTGAAGTTAACAACAGCATTGAAAAAAAATGACTCCTGACTGTTTTTCACACTTAGGTCATTGCAGCTTCCTCACGGTCACGTGGGGAAAAAATGCCCAATATTCCTACTCTTTCCTTTACTAGTTAGCAGTTTATAAAATGACAGATCTTATTCCATGACTGCTAAGTTTACATAAGAACCTTTGATGAAGACTTTTGTCAAATGTTTGCCAAAAATCCAAATATATACTGTACTATCAACAGGGTCAGCTCCATGCACATGCTTATTTGCACCTAAAAGAATCTAGCAGCTTAGTGAGACAGGACTACTTCATCATCTTGGTACTGATTTTTATTCAACTTTTGCTCTGTGTGCTTAGGTAATTTTTAAATGGAGATTAAGGCACTAGGACTATAATTTATCAGTTCTTCTTTGGATCCCTTTTTAAAATTCTTTTCACAATGTTTACTTTCCAGTCCCCTAGCAAGCAATCTGAGGGACAGGTTGCATATTTTTGCTAAGAGAGCAGTGATTTCACATTTGAGTTCTTTAAGAACTCTTGGACGGATGTCATGAGGACCTAGTGATTCAAACAAATATATAACTGAATGAGATAACTTTCATCTCCCTAACTTCAAAGTCATTGCAACATATCAATTAGTTGGAGTTTTTTTCCCCATTAGAATATTCATTCTTTTAATGCAAGCAGTACTAAATTATTAGAAAACATCAGGAATCATTGTAACTAAATTACCTTCAAAATTTATGGTATAATGGATTTGAAATAATATAAATTGTCTTCACCCAAAGGAACAAGTATTAGGGAGCTACGGTCCTATGATTCTGGATTCTGAACATTACCTCTGCTCAGAAGTGTTTGTTATGCAAGAATATGAGAGAAGAGGGGCCATTGCTGACTAGTTCCATCTTGCTATGGATCCTCTTTGTGGCTTTCATAACTGCAGTAGAAATTTTTCCACTGAAGCAATCTTCTTTCTTTGCAAAAATTGTAGATGATGTTGGCGGGGATGTGAGTTGTTTTGTTGCTTTGAGTTGAGGATGGTTCTAGATTGATTAATTCTTTTTTGACATCTAAATTTCTTCTCTTGCACCCATGGGGTTATTTTGAACAGGGTTAATGTGTGCTATTTGTTACCCTTTTTTATTATTGATATTCCTGTGCCATAATTCCTTGAATATCACTGATGATTCATTGTTTTAACATTTGTGTTGCTGCTTGTTACTATTCTTACTCTAATTAATATCCTAAATTGACATATTTACTGAAAGGTTTCATTTACAAAAAAAAATGGTCTATGATATTTTAAAATATAAAAAGTTCAGTATATTAAAATCATTTTGAATGAAGAACTTCTATTGATCTAACAATTTGATACCATTTATGCCTTTTTTCTTTCCTCCTAACTCCATGAGGGTTTTTTTTTTTTTGTAAAAACCAATAAAATTAGTTATTGGACCTTGATTTCTGAGTTTTGAAATTGTTAGTATGTTTTGGGTGTCATTCCTTTGAATTTGAAAGTTTCATTGACTGTTCTGTTCTTGTTTTTGTCCCTAGGGGCTGTAATTGGAGATGGACAGTCTGCTGTGGCCAGCAATATTGCGAACACCACATACCGGCTCCAGTGGTGGGATTTCACTAAATTCGATTTACCAGAAATAAGCAATGGTAAGTAGGAAGGCAGAACTACTACGGTAATCTCTGAAGAACCTCTGCAGTTAAAAACAGCTAGGGATGTTCACAGAAGGAGAAGCTTGTTGTTCCTCAAAAGATAACGGACATGTTGAAGCTGATTTTACACACACACACACAAATTTAATCCTTTACATTCTTAAAAATAGTTGAAGACCTGAAAGAATTTTGTTTTATGTGTAGGTTATATCTATTAATATTTACAGTACTTGAAATCACAACAGAGAGATGTTATAATATTTATTTGAGTTTGCAGATCTCCTGAAAATGGCCAATTTAATTATTTGTTCTGTAGGAGATCTTTGCAAAGACAAAAGCTGTGTGTGTGTGTGTGTGAGAGAGAGAGAGGGAGGGGGGGGGGGGGGGGAAGGAGGGAGATAGATAGATAGATAGATAGATAGATAGATAGATAGATAGATAGATAGATAGATAGATAGATAGATAGATAGATTGATTAGATGTCAGGTCAACACATGAAGATTCAATTAAACTGATTTATTGCTAAAAGCCGATAACCTTTTTGCTGTTGTGTGCCAAAAACAGGGAAAGCATGGGGGGGGGATCGTGCACGAGTGTGGCCACACCCATAATTCAATGCCCCCCCCAGCGCCCCCCTCCATGCACGTACGTGCGCCCCCCCGCATGTGCGCTCTCCCCCGCTTTTGGCATGCAACGGCAAAAAGGTTACCAGTGGGCTTGGTAGGCCCATTTTTCACCCTCCTCAGGCTCCAGAGGTTTTCTTGGAGCCTGGGGAGGAAGAAAAAAGCCTTCCCCATCCCCCCGGAGGCCCTCCGGAGGCCGGAAACAGCCCATTTCCCGACTTCTGGTGGGACCGCAAGACCTGAAAATCAGCTGGTCGGCACGCACATGCGCGCTGGAGCTGAGTTAGGGCAATGCTCACATGCTCCGTGTGCCACCTGTGGCACATGTGCCTTAGGTTCGCCATCATGGGTGTTCTGTTTCCCCCTCCCACCACTCCCAACAAAAAATCAGTCAAAGGCCTTCTCCCAGTTTAATTTGCACTTGGCTGGATTCCTTCTGGCACAGAGATGTTCTGGACACGTCTCCCCACACGCCTGCCAAAATCCCTGGAGATAACCAGAAAATTATAGATAAAGCACGATTCACTCACAAACAGATTCTTCTATCTGTGAAACAGTTTGCCCGCGCAAATTCATTGCTTTGTCCAAGACAAAAAGCCAGGAAGCTCTGCCACCTGCTTTATAGCCCCTGTGGGTGTCACTCTGTGACTCATTCTCTGACCCTGTCCCAACGCCTCCTCTGCTGCGCGCGCCGGTCACATCTGCGCAGTCTCGCATCAAGCCAAGATTGTTCTTGGGGCGTTGCCAAATCAGAAGAAGGCCCGGGGGAATCAGGCCTTGCCAGCCCCTCCTCCTCACTCTCTGAATCCTCCTCCTCCAGGAGTCCGAGTCCGGGAACCTGGGTCACAACAATGGGCCTATACACAGGAATCTTCTCAACTAACAGTTGGCACCTGAGATTTAAATTAGGGTTAGTGGCACTCAAGGGAATGTTGAACTTAGTTTTCTTGTGGCTATGTATGGACTCTAGGTTGATCCCCCTTTTTGCTCCACCTCCAGATTCTTTCTTCTGTTCTCCTGCAATTATTTTTATTAAAATTTCCACAAACTTATAAATTAGGAAAGCTTTGTCATGTACCACAAATATTACAAACTGAATTAGGAATTGTTTGTCATATCTATCCATGACAACAGTCTATTTACCCAAAACACTTGGGCAGTACATTAATCTTTGTATTTCACCTACCTGTGATACAGAACTAGGAGGAAGAATATACTGCAATGCAAATTAAAAGATCTAAGCTCAAATTTTGGTTCTGAGTATTTTGGACTGAGTTGCACACTAGAAATGATATTTTAAATGCACTAATGTTCAAATGAAGTGATAGTGAAGATAACAATATCATCCTTACTCAATTTCTCATTACCGCTTGCAGATATAACTAGTAAATGAACTGCTTGGAAATGTAGTTCCTTTTCTTTAGCCCAGCTTTCTTTCAGGAAGATAATACAAAATACTTTATATTAATTAAATAAGTAGTTAAGTAAAGTACTCCTGGTTATAAAATTTAACCGTGGATAATCCTCAACTTACAACCATTTGTTTAGTGACCATTAGAAGTTACAACGGCACTGAAAAAAATGATTTATGACCGTTTTTCACACTTAAGATTGTTAAAGCATCAACACAGTCATGCGATCAAAATTCAGGTGCTTGGCAACTGACATGTAGTTCTGACGATTGCAGTATTCCGGGGTTACGTGATTCCCTTTTGTCTGATAAATAAAGTCAACAGAGAAGCCAGATTCATTAAACGATGTTGCTAACTTTAACTTGCAGTGATTCACTTAACAGTTGTGGTAAGAAAAGTGGTAAAATGGGGCAAAACTCACTTAACAAGTGTGCTGCTTAGCAGTGGAAATGTTGGGTTCAATTGTGGTTGAGAACTATCTGTATTCCAACGTAAAACATTCCCTGACTTTAATCTATTTATTTCAGTAAAGTTTTATCTTCACCTCCATGACCCTTCGCAGCAGTACAAATTCTAACATTGCCCAACTATATTTGAACCAAGGGTAAAAAATATCCTTTAGGACCATTAAGTTGGTATATGAGGGCTACCTAGTTTGATTTAGCAGAGAGAAACTATCCATTTATCCTTATAGGAAAGCTTAATAAAATTGTATTCTATTGGTAACTGTGCAGGACTTAACTGCACAAATTTAACCTAACTGTTGCTTTGTTGCCAATTTGGGGGGGGGACATCACTAAAATATACTCTACTGGATTGAGCGATACCCTTGTACCCTTTTTCATTTAGAACTGAACATAGCAGTGTAATATTTGAGAAAATCAGTCACTTCTGGGAAGAAGATAACAAAGTCAGCTTCAATTTGAAGTTGCATAGAACATTTTTCAGCTCTTTCATACTGCTTTGATAATAGAAAGCTTGACAGCCAGAATTTAAAAAATTTTCACCTTGGAAAGCCATATTTGTTTCTCTCGTAATAACAGGGGAAAAAATTTCTTAGTTAAAAGGTTAATAAAGCCAGGTAATCTGGGATTGTGTTAAAAAGCTATTGACCAAGCGTTATTTAATTCAGAAATAAGGGACATTGATGTCTTCCATCTCAGTAAACTTACTAAAAGTGTAAACTGCAAATTCTTGTATCAGATGTTGCTGACTTTCATAGGAAAAAAGAATATATTTTCTGTTGTGCCTGGAAAATAAGTGAAATATGTGTTCAAAGGCATTTTATCTAGCTCATGATGAAACCTATAGTAATGAAGCTACTATAAGACTCCTAAAGGAAAAAGTATAAATAAAATGTTTAAGAATCTTCCTTAAAAAAATATATGACTTTTAGCCTTAAATATTGAATCTTCAATATATTCTACATGTTCCTGAAAGTTGTCAGTGTTATTCCTAGACAGGGCAACTCATTCATTCATTCATTCATTTTATATAGTCACCCATCTCACATACATGATTCCGAAAAACAACAGTAAAAACAATAAAATACAAATAAAACATAAGAGAAATTTTGACTAATGGGCAAATATGAAAGTTGGTAGTATTGTCTGACCGTCTTAGAATACAAGCAAAAAATACTGACATAATAGCTAAAGAAATGACTGAGAATTGACTTAAAATCTGTCTTGTTTGCAAGTATTCAGTGATGTCCTAGTTCAGATACTATTATAAGTTATTTAAGTGTTAATGAGAACTAAATCATGTGTATAATTTGAATTTAAATCAGGTTTGGGAGTTTAACATGCTGTTTCCTAAATATATACATTATTTGATAATTGTTTAAACATAATTACAAAATTCTTTTAAAAAGATAACCATTTGTTATTTGTGGATAATCTTATTTTTTATTACTAAGGCACACTTTTGTAAAAAAAATAATAATAATTTTGGAATCAAGTAGTAAACTAGGAGATGGGTAATACAAAACCTTCATCTTTGTCCTTTAACTTATCCTCAGAAATTATAGATCCTGTAAATTTCTGAAAGCTTAATTTATTCATGGAGGAAATTTCATAGATTTTCTATTTTCTTTGACCGCCTGTACATGGTTAGTTTCAGGAGTCAAGTACAATATAGCAATAGCACTTAGATTTATATACCACTTCACCATGCTTTACAGCACTCTGTAAGCAGTTTACAGAGTCAGCATATTGCCCTCAATAATCTGAGTCCTCATTTTACCAACCTCGGAAGGATAGAAGGCCAAGTCAACCTTGAGCCGCTCAGGCTCAAAGGAATCAAACTCCTGGCAATGTGAGCAGAGTTAGCCTGCAGTACTGCATTCTAACCACTGCACCGCCACCTCCTTCATTTAAAAGTCAATTAACCAAGCTTTCTTTTAAACAGCAGCAAAAAAGACTGCTTTCTAAACTCTTGAGATGTTTAGAATTCCTTAAACATCTGTATTTCCAGAATGGTTTCACAATATCTAGTATGGCAGTAGAGTGAAAAATAGAAGGCAGTTAGAGTGGCTTTTGTAGTGGACTTCATAAAGGTGATACCAACTGATATTCGTTCCAATGGTTAAATTAAATATTTTTGGAATTGAATATTTCTGAATAAAAATTTTAATAGACTTTTTTGACATATCTACTTGGTCATTTTGGGAAGTTAAAAAAAATGAACTAATTAAATCTTCTGTTTCATCTAATGATATGTTTATATAAGCATCCAACAGTCAATTTAGGCTAGGGAGTAGAAAAAAGGTAGGGTTTCCATATCAGCTAGCTAGATTCTGAAGAAACATCCATTGGCATTTCTTTCTCTTTAATTTAAATCAAAATAAATGTAAACAGATCCTCCAAGCTGATCAGTCTTAGCTTTAATCTTGTTCAGTCTGTTGTCCTTAGAAACAAATCCTGGAATATATATGCATAATATCTAAAAGCTAGTAGCAAACACATGTAACAGACAGAACTGCTTGAAAATGAATTGAGCAATAAACTCTATCCAGATAGTTAGTAATATTTAAACCATAGCACAAAGCTCTGGAAAGACCATTGATATGGTAAAGTGATAACTGTTCAACACAAGTATAGTTACGCTAAAATTTTGGTGGGGTAGCACATGAACCCCTCCAAAAAAGGTTTCTTTCTGGCTTAATTCAGAACAGATACTTGGATACTTTCTGCTTACTTGCAGGAGACAAATTAAATAAAAGAGATATTGGTTTTAGAAATATTTTCAGATAGTTCAAAAACTGTGCATGGTGAGAAGATCATTAATAGTTGTAGAATCTGGATTTGATTGTAATTGCATTTAAATTGCGTTTAAGCAAATATGCATAAATTTAACGTGGCTTGATCTAAAGTGTTATAATATTTTGCTGTCTGCATTGCCTGCTTCTCCAGATTATAGATCTGATGAGGATTATATTACATGTGGCTATAAATAAATTATATTGGATGTTTGAGGTAAAAATGTATCAATAGTAGTCCACAGCCATCATTTGACAGCTAGTCAGACATCTTGTCACCATATTAACATAGGTCAAATTTTAATAATAATAGTGATTTTGTAAATGCTCCTTTTGCATGCTGCTCAACAGGGAATGAGGTGCATAACTATAAACCACCAATTAAAAAAGTGAGTTGTTAAGAATAATTAGTATTGTTGCTATTGTTAATTTCTGTGTTAGCTAAGGAATGCAAGGTACTAAGTGTATTTTTCATTGACAGTTCTGGACCACCATCAATATTGTGCATAAGTGTTTGATAAAAGAGAATTAAAGCTGAATAGTGCTATTGCAGCACTTTTCCTGTTGTTGAAAACTCTTCATTCTCAGAAGTGCTCATGTTAGCAAATATTATACAAGTAATCCCCATTTAACATTCCCTTGTTCAGTGGCCATTTGAAGTTATGATAATGCTGAATGAGGGATACTTACAATGGGTCCAGATAGTTGTGGCCATTGCAGTGTCCTTGCAGTCATGTGATTATGATTTGGTGCTAGGCAACCAGCCCACAATTACAACATTGCAGCATCCCGGGATCATGTAATCACTATTGCAACCTTTACTGCCATTTTCCAACAAGCAAAGTTAATGGACACTAAACACATGACTCTGTAATCCTGTGACTGTGGGGTCCACCTTATGATGGCAACCAGGATTGCCAGAATTACTGACGTAGGTTGGTGTGGTTATATAGCATCATGCTTATGACTAGTTTACTTAGCGCTGGAGTTCCCGGTCCCAATTACTATTGGTAAGGGAGAACTGCTGATAATAATTCACAATTTTAATTTACCTAGTTGGAACAAGCACTTGAAGACTGCTGGTCATTGTAAATTTGAAGCTGAAGTCTATAATATAGCATTATGTAAGTAACAACAAAGATAGTGAATGTTAGGAAAAATTAAATCGGCAGAACAGAGTGCTTAAAGATAGATTGTGAGTACAGTGATAAACCAGTTTCATTGAGACAAAGTCATCTACTGATATAGGATTGGTTGGTGTAGTGAGCACATAGTAGGGAAACTGAACTGATACAGGTAGTGGTCCACTTAACAAACACAATGGAGATTCAACACAATTGAAAGTCGAGGCACTGCATGACTGGACTCAATTTTACAACTGTTTTTACAATAGTCATAAAGCGAGTCACTGGATTCTAATCACAACTGCCAAGGGGAGTTCTGCAGTCGTAACTTTGAGGACAGGTACTAAGTAGCTTTTTAAAGTCTGTCATAAGTTTGAATGGTCATTAAATGACCATTCTTATAAGTCAAGAACTACTGTATCTGTATAGGATTACTTTAGGAAGTAGAAATTAAGAGTCAAATAGGATAGATTGGGGACATGGTGGCTCAGTGGCTAAGACGCTGAGCTTGTCGATCAGAAGGTCGGCGGTTCAAATCCCTAGTGCCACGAAACGGGGTGAACTCCTGTTCCTTGTCACAGCTTCTGCCAACCTAGCAGTTCAAAAGCATGTAAAAAATGCAAGTAGAAAAATAGGGAACACCTTTGGTGGGAAGGTAACAGCGTTCCGTGCGCCTTTGCTGTTGAGTCATGCTGGCCATATGACCATGGAGATGTCTTCGGACAGTGCTGGCTCTTCGGCTTTGAAACGGAGATGAGCACCGCCCCCTAGAGTTGGGAACAACTAGCACATATGTGCAAGGGGAACCTTTACCTTTATTTTTTAGGGTAGATTGCTGACAAAGGGGATATCAACAGTAAATCTGATTACTGATCTATGAGGTAAAAAGTGTAGCTAAAGAAAAGATAGGGGAGAAAAAAAGCAGTATGGTACAGAAAAGGCAGTAGTGGAAACCAAACAACCATAGAAAAAGGTTCCTCTGTATAATTAGCATGAAAGAAGTGGGAAAAAGAAAAGTTTAGGATCAAAAGAATTCTGACTAGGAATTCAAGGAGCCAAATAAAGCAAGACTGTTAGAAGGAAAATTAAAAACTGGGTGCTAAGAAAACAGTGGGTAGGTGCACAGATATAAACTCCTGATTTGAGAACATTGACTTAGCACAATATTTAAATCCACCAACTATGATTCAGCTTTATTTATAAATTGGACTCAGTATGGTTTATTTGATAACCATGGTTAATTATCTTGACTCAACATGGCATATGAATTTATCAATGAATGGTGGAGCCATGTTATGAAAACTCAAAGTCCTGCAAGTTGGGTGGAGAGCTACCTTCAGACAGCACCTAAAACAGGGATATCTGGATTGTTAAGAGGAAATTGAATGTGTGAGATTGTTTTCAAACCAACTAGACTTTGTTCCAAATAACAAAAGGACAAATATTTAGTGCTGGGATTTTCTTACAGAAATGGTGTGTATTTAGAAAGCATATATGGAAACGGAAATTTCTCCAACTCTTCTCTTTAGTACTATGATGGGAGAAAAGCTATGAAAAATTAATATGTTCTATTACTAGCTATGATTTATTATATTAAAGTTCCAAGACTTCAAAATGAGGATTTGTTAACTTCTATAGCATTTGTTGCAGATATCTTCAGATGCTCATATTCTAGAATTTACAGTCAGCTGGTGGATATTCCCATTCATAAATACTGAGCATTGTTGTAGCAGTGAAAAGGTTGTTTTAATACTAGGCTACTCCTCCTTTTCTTGGAAATTTAAAGAATTAACAGTACAAATATTGAAGCTAAAATAATATATTAATAAAAAATAAAGGAAAAATAACAGAATATATAGAAATTCAGTTGCCATCTTAAGTGGAAAAGGATTTATTCATCTGAATTTTGCATTACTGGCTAACACATTTATATAGATAACAAATAATCTTTTAGAATTAATTTAGTGATACTAGAAAAATATATAAATGATTCAAGATTTTGCTGCTGTTCTGAATTAAATTCTAACTCTTCTCTTTTCCCCCCCTTGTGCAGCATCTGTGAATGTGCTTGTTCAAAACTGCAAGATATACAATGATGCCAGCTGTGATATTTCTGCAGATGGGCAGCTTTTAGCAGCTTTCATTCCTAGCAGTCAGCGGGGATTTCCTGATGAGGGGATACTCGCAGTCTATTCCCTTGCACCACACAACTTGGGTGAAATGCTGTACACGAAACGATTTGGTAAGAGACTGTGTCAAAGATTTGGGGAAGCTATCAAGACTTTTAACGGTATCTTAGAAAGTACATTTTTTCCCTGACATCAAACTGATATATGTAATAATTGCAAGCAAAAAGTAAATCCAATTGTAGATTGATTTGGTAGCAACAGAGTGGTGAAATAGGAATATATACCATGTGATTCCTATGATGCATTTGCTTAACTAAATTTGATCTTGAACTTTGGCTACTGCTATTAGTTGACTAAGAGGATATAAGCAAAGTATTTTTTAAAAAGATTAATAGTAGTCTACATAAGGGAAATGGAAAAGGAAGGAAGGCGGATCAGAGGCAAGGATTCATTAATGAAGATATTTATGATGTTTCGTTTCATACCTAGGTCCCAATGCCATTTCTGTGAGCTTGTCCCCAATGGGCAGGTATGTCATGGTAGGATTGGCATCTCGTCGCATCTTGTTGCACCCATCTACAGAACATATGGTGGCTCAGGTTTTCAGGCTTCAGCAACCACATGGAGGAGAAACTTCAATGCGGGTAAGTGGTATTACCTGTTTAACTACCTACGTATTTTTATTTGGAAACAGATTGGTATATTAATGAAAAAAGTTCTTGAAAAGATTGTGGAAGGTAACAGTCTTGCTTTTTCACTGTCACTGATTTTTGGGGTTGTTATTAGAATAAATAGACAAGTAGCAGGAATTACTATGGGAACATTACTATGGTAGAAATAGTATAAGAATGAAATATTACCACCAGATGAATGTTTAATGGAGTATATTGTTTAATAGAAATATGTGTCCTTATATTAGTGAGTCAGTAGGGTCTATGTTAAATAGGGGTAAATAAAGAGCAGGCATCCAGTCCAAACAGGATTAATTGGTTTGCCTTGAAAATAACATTTGTCAGTTATTCACTTAACATTGGTTGATATTAATGTTAGATGTTAGTGTTTCGAAATGAAGTGCTTTTTCAGAAAACAGTGTTCCTGTTAACAGTATTATTAGCCTTCAAATCCTAGATTTATTAAAAAAGTTTTTATTAGAGAATCTGTATGTGGATTTTGAACCCTTTAGACCATATTTTTGTATAATTGATCCTCTGTACTCTTAAAGGTAAAGGAAACTGTAAATATTATGATAAAGTTCTTGCTCAAGCAGGCAATTTATTTAATTGGAAATCACCCCAAATTTTATTTAATACTGTTCTGAATGAAGTTTCTTATTTTATTTGTGCACTTATAATACCATACTTTTTTGGACCCTGAGAATTTTATCAAATAGCTTCTGAAAGAATAATGGTGTAATAAATGGGCAGGAAAATTAATTGTTAAATTGTTAACAAAATAAATTATAATTTATATGTTATTACTCCTCAGTTCTAAATAATTCTCAGTATTTAAAAAAATGAACTTGTTTAAGAATGGTTGATTTCTTTTGGAATTGTGAAAAGCCTATAAGGCAGTTCATCGCAGAGAGTTAGGATATACTACTTTTATTCATGGCAACATTACATTTTGCATGCTCCCTCAAATACTACTTTGAAAGTATGCAGGGATGTGGCAACTTTTCAAAATTATTGTTTTAATTTTGTTACTTATTACACTGTGATGTGTTTTATATTGCTACTTTGTTTTGTTTTATAAGTTCTATGGTATTTTTGTAATAACAGCACTAAAGCAAAGCCTTACAGCTTTATTTTTTGTCAGTTGAGAGTGATAAGACACTGAAATTCAACAGCCATAGCTCCATCTACTGATAAAACAACACTATTTAGTTTTCAAAATGAGCTGCAGTTGGCAGCAAACGTGGGAAAATAAACTTGAGAAAAACAAAGAGGGTTAGAGAGAAAGCAAATAAAGAAACAGTCAAGCAAAAACTGTAAAAGATACAGAAGGAGGAAGGGCATTATGGAGAGTTAGGAGAACATTTGAATAAATTGGGGTTGAATTGGAGGCAGCTTTGATGAAAAACAGTGGGGATGATGGGATCTCATCCAGGCTTCCTCTGTCCTAATGGAATTCCCTTTATATAGAAAAATACTTTTATCCCTTCAGTAAAAGTACTCCACTAAATTTTCATCCAAAAACAGGGGAAAGTGCTCGGGTTTTTCTTTGTGGATTTAATCACCTACAATAATATTGATTTCAAATGTTGTAATCTGTAGCTCAAGAAATTGTTATCCAGGTTGTTCATTCAAAATATAATAATGCTACTTCAAACTTGTTTGCATTGAATTTTCATTGATCGGCCTTTTCCTAGCAACAGATAAGATTATATAGAAATATGGGAATGTAGAACTTAAAAGAAAATGGCACAGAATAAAAAAAATAAATTACAATTACTGTTTGAATTGAAATAAAGGCAGACCTCTCAGGGAAGGAGCTCAATATTTGGACTTTAGGGCTTAAACTTGAAATGGTGATAGGAATGAAATATTTCTGGGGGAAAAATACTTTTCTTCTGAGAAATCATGTTAATTGTACAAAAATAATGTCAGAATGATACATATTAACCTGATTTTAGTATCTGTTGATGTTATTGAAAGCAAACAGAGGTATTTGAAAGCAAGAGCAGTGTTTCTTGGTCTGATCCTAACCCAATAATGGTGAACGTTGCGGGCTCAGCATGTTAACATTTCGGGAAATGCCTAACTTGACTCTGATGGCAGATCACCCCTCCACAAAAGAGAAACAATTCTTTGTATGTTTGTTTCTTTAAAAAAATATATAGTCCAAATGTGGGGTGCTGTGTGTTATATGAAGAAACATCACATAATTACAAAAGCAGTTTACACAAATAAAACAAGCTTAGACAATGTCAAATAATAATAACTGCTGTGTTTCTCCGAAAACATGACCCACCCCAATAATAAGCCCAACCCTAATTTTTGTGGGGGGGGTAGGCCTAATATTATCCCTACCCCAAAAATAAGTCTGGGGGGGATGGGAGTGGCCAGCACGAGTGGCGGCACCGGGGGTGGGCAAATATCCGGCTGCAGCCCGTTGGCCCTTCGGGGCAGCGCAAATACTGCTTTTGCCCTTCTCTTTCTGGGTGCAGTGCTTCAGCTTGTTGGGCCACTTCCTCGAAACCGGAATCTTTGCTTTTTTCCTCTTTTTGGGAGGCTCGCAGGAGGCTTTTCGGCAAAAGGGAGGAAAATGGGGAGTGGGGTTTTCCTGCCTGTAATCCTTCCCTCAGTCTGTGCTGAGCTTGAGGAATGGATGATAGGCAGGAAAATCCCCCTCCCCATTTTCCTCCTGTTCACCAAAAAGCCTCCATTCTGAACGCTGAAGGTTTAGAATGGAGGCGACGGTACGTCCACAGTGCATCCAGCTCACCGAGTCTGGCCTGCTGCACCTCAAAAAAAAGTAAGACCATCTCAAAAATAAGAAAAGACTCGGGTCTTATTTTCTGAGAAACACAGTAATAATTGCATAACATCAAATGAATATTTGATTATTATTAGTCCATTTCTAGGACAGGTTGAACTGAAACCAAGACAGGGAGTTCTTGCATAATGACCAATCAGTGGCCATTCAAAATTGTGATGGCACTAAATTAACTCCTGCCTGAAAGTACAATTGTTACAGCACTCCTACTGTCATCTAAATTTATGAATATGAGGACACTTCAGTCCCCTGCCCCAATCTATCTACCTCCATTTAGACTATCAGCGCCAAGGCTGGGCCTCGATTTCAGCCCTACCCCCACTTCTGCCACTCAAAAATGCTTGCACCATTCCCCAAGGCACAATTGCCACTGTAACCCAGCACCCCCACCCAAAGAACTGCTGTGCACTATTTACTTTCAGGCAGTGTCTTTCTGTTGACAGCCTGGACCATTTTTCCATTGACTTTCTTCCTGCAGGCTTCCCAAAAACGAAGACTTTGCTAGTGGAAAGTTGGCTAGGAGCATTGGCAATCATATCTGGGTTCCCCATTGACTTGTGGGAAGCTGTCAGGGAACGTTGAAAATAAGGATCACATAAGTATGGCACTGGTGCTGAACAGCAGTAGACCAGCAGTGCTGAAGTAGCAATAAAATCCCTAAATTTCATTCCCTCGGTGCTGAATCCTGACAGCATGCCCTAGGATGGTTACAAAGTACCTGGCACAAGAGTTTAGTGGTGTCTAGGTGAAGGGGGCAAAGAGGAGTCTGACTAGTGGCTGGACACTTTGGAAAACATTCTAGAATTATAATTACAAGACCAATAAAATAGGAAAACATGCCCTTTCTACTTAACATAATTTCCTGAAGTTTCCATTTACTTTGACAGCAATTGTTCCCACCATAAATTTAGTACTGCTGAGAACATACCAACATCTTCTGTTCTGGTAAACTCTCCTAGATTTCATTCTTTGTTCTATTATTAGACTGTAAACTGTTGGGAATGAAAAGAAATTAGTACCTTAGAGCTGTTTGCTTCATGATTTAACATTTGGAGCAGGAACTCCAGGCAAGGAACTCCTGTTGGTGATTATTTTTTAATGCTAGATGTAATATTCCAGCATCCAATTAATTATATTTCATTAGAAATGAAATCTAGATAACAATTTGGTAAATATGATTGTTCCTTATTTGATGTATTTTATAATAAAATGATATGTATGTTATAATTTTAGGGATCTACAGGAATATTTTATCATTATAGTTTAAAACCTTCTGAAATAAAAATTGTTCTAGAAAATCTGTCACAAATAAAGGTGAATATACGTGTCCCAGGATAATATTGCAGGATCCAATCTGGGTAGGTCACCAGGACCAGAGGTTTTGTCTTCCGAGCTTTTGGACGGATGCTGGGAGGTCATTTTCAGGAAACTTCTCTCTCACAGACTGTGTGCTTTGGGCTGTTCTGTTTGTGGCAGCTATAAAGATTGTTGGATGAGCAGGTACAAAAGCAATCAGTGAAGTGATTAAAGCGTGGAAAAAGGGGCCCCACATCAGTCAACATGAGTGCTGATTTACCACCAGCTTATCAAGTACTTAGGAGGCAAGGGTTTGGCTGGCCAAGCAAACAGCAGCCAACACTTAATAGCCAGCATCAACATTCCAATCAACATCTAAAAAGTCACAACTGGAACCATATAAATACCACACACAGAACAGCCCAAAGCACACACACTGCTAAAAAGAAGTTTCTGGAAGAGGGTCATTAAGAGTCCAAAGCTTGGAAGACAAAACCTCTGGTCCCAGTGACTGACCCACATTGGATCCAGAAAATCTGTCTACACATAGTATAACACAGTTGTAGATGATTTGTGGAAAGATTTTCTAAGCTGTAGATTAATTACGTATTTACCTTAAACTTCCTTCTTAGCCCTTTCATGATCAGCTTGTTTCATGATGAATGCAGCTTCTGATCATTTTGCACATGTAAACAGTAATTAATTTATTTCCTAGATTCCAAGCCTATATCAGTTGACAAGTATTTATGAGAGTTACATTGCTCTTGTCATTCTCTTAAAGAGTTACTGAACAATATAACAGAGTGGAACGTTATTCATTTAATAGTGTATGCACTTTGATGTCAAATCTTACGTAGCTTTGATGATACTACATATCTTTCATATCAAACTAAGTCTGAAACATCCATTTTACTTATTTGTTTGTTTGTTCATTGCATTTATATTCTTGCCTTCCTTTTAAAAACTCAGCATAGTTCACAGAGGGATACCTTTATTATTTTCTCATAGTTGCAGTCTTGTGAAATAGCTGCCAGAGAAAAAGTATCTGATCCAGAGTTACCCACTGAACATTATGATCCAGTGGCTTGAACCTAGGTCTCTCTTATCTTCAGTCTCTAACTGTTCTAGTTTCCCTATTATACAGTGCATTCGGAAAGTATTCAGACCCCTTTCACTTTTGTCAATTTTGGTGTGCTGCAGCCTGATTCTGCAGTTGTTGAAATTCATTTTTTTTTCATTAATCTACACTCAGTACCCCATAATGACAAAGTGAACACAAAATTTTAGAAATGTCTGTAAATTTATTAAAAAGAAAAAAACTGAAATAACACATTGGCATCAGTCCCATCACTCAGTACTTTGTTGAAGCACCTTTGGCCGCAATTACAGCCTCGAGTTTTTGGGTATGATGTGACATACCTGGATTGGGGGATTTTCTGCCATTCTTCCTTGCAAATTCCTCTCAAACTCAGACAGTTTGAATGGTGATCATCGCTGGATAGCCATTTTCAGGTCCCTCCAGAGATGGTCAATAGGGTTCAAGTCAGGGCTCTGGCTGGGCCACTCTAGGACATTCACAGAGTTGTCCTGTGTCATCTTGGCTGTTTGCTTAGGATCATTATCATGTTGGAAAATGAACGTTTGGCCCAATCTGAGGTCCTGAGCGCTGTGCAACAGGTTTTCATTCAGGATACCCCAGTACTTCATTCCATTCAGCTTTCCTTCAACCCTGACCAGTCTCCCAGTCCCTGTTGCTGAAAAACACCCCCACAGCATGATGCTGCCACCACCATGCTTCACTGTTGGGATGGTATTGGGCAGGTAATGAGTGGTGCCTGATTTCTATATATATATATATATATATATATATATATATATATATATATATATATATATATATATATATATATATATATATATATATATATATATATATATATATATATATATATATATATATTTGTTTTCTGAGGTTTTCGCTGGTGTTTGTATGTAGATCTTTGGTTATTGGGTTTCTCCGCGTAAAATTGGAAGTGTCTTGGCGGCGTTTCGGCGAAGTCGCCAAGACACTTGGCTAAACGTCGAAACGCCGCCAAGACACTTCCAATTTTACGCGGGAGAAAACCCGAATAACTAAAGATATAGATATATATATATATATATATATATATATATATATATATATATATATATATATATATATATATATATATATACATATACATACATATATATATATGTATGTATATGTATATATACAATATATATTCCTCCAGACATAATCCTTAGAATTGAGGTCAAACAGTTTAATCTTGGATTCATCAGACTAGAGAATCTTGTTCCTCACAGTCTGAGAGATCTTCAGGTGCTTTTTTACAAACTCCAAGCGGGCTTTCATATGTTTTGCACTAAGGAGAGAGTTCTGTCTAGCCACTCTGTCATAAAGCCCAGATCCGTGGAGGGCTGCAGTGATGGTTGTCTTTTCCTATCACCACACAGGATCTCTGGATCAATCAGCGTGACCATCGGGTTCTTGGTCACCTCTCTAAGGCCCTTCTCCCCTGATTGCTTAGTTTGACCGGGCCACCCGCTCTTGGAAGAGTCCTAGTTGTGCCAAACTTTCTTCCATTTGAAGTTTGAAGTCCACAGGGGCCACTGTGTTCTTAGGAACCTTCAGTGCAGCAGAAATGTTATTGTAGATAACTCCAGATCTGTGCCTTGCAATAATCCTGTCTTTGAGCTCTGCTGACAGTTCCTTTGACCTCATGGCTTTTGCTCTGCTACAGTATGCATTGCCAGCCATGACGCCTTCTATAGAGAGATGTGTGCTTTTCCAAATCATGTCCAATCAATTTAATTTACCACAGGTCGACTCCAATTAAGGTGTTGAAACATGTCAGCAAGAATCAAGAGAAATAGGGAGCACCTGAGCAAAACTTCAAATGTTGTTGCAAAGGGTCTGAATATGTGATATTTTAGTCTTTTCGTTTTAATAAATTTACAGACATTTCTAAAATTCCATTTTTACTTAGTCATTATGGGGTACTGAGCGTAGATTAGTGAGAAAAAATGAATTTCAACAACTATAGAATCAGGCTGCAGCACACCAAAATAGACAAAAGTGAAGGGGGTCTGAATACTTTCTGAATGTACTGTAAATGCTATGGGGTAGATTTCTGAGTTCATCTGAAGTTTTTCATTTAGTATTTCAGCAATTTGAAGACCTATGTCTAGATGATAGTTGGTTTTCACCTATTCTTACTTCTCTGTCTTAAGGTGGCCATGATACGAAACTATAGGATTTTGCTGAAGTTCAAAAAAACTTAAGTCACATGATTCTCTGTATTTTGAGTCAGATGAGATTATACCCTTCCTTTAAATATCTTCATCCCAAAAACCAGAAACCTATTCACAATAAGTGGCAAAGCTGTTTTAAGACTGTTATTGTCCAGTATTTAAAAGTTTGAAAAGTCTGTTTTCTTTCATTCATATCTGTTCTCCTTCCCTTCTCCCTTCTAAATGATTAAACAATGTGTTATGTAAAAGTGGTATGAAATGCAAGGTCTCTGCTTGATTAGACTGTAAAAATGTCAATCCCAGACTAGCTAAGTGGCTTCTTTAGATTTCATGCATTATATTTTCAAGTGTTCTTCCAAACTTTTATTCTGCTTCATTAACCTTTCATCTGTTCATTGCCATTGCTAATCAGAAGTTTGACAAACGAGAACACAATAACATTTCATTTTAGTTTTAATGATGCTCTTTCAGCTCAAAATTAAAAATCATGCATAACTTCTTAATTGACAAATTTCAGTGTAACCCTTACAAGTATTTATTTTATTATGGATACCAACCAGAACAGCAGATGAAATAAAATAAACAGTGTAAAAACAGTGTAATTTCCATTATATAGTGTAAATACTTCCTGGCCTTTAAAAAAAAAGGGAGGGGCTGTTGCTCAGAAAGTCATTCCTGGGTAGGGCAGGTTGATCCAGTTGAGCTTCCAAATCTCGGGTACATTTTTTAAGTGTGATGATTGTTCAGTCATAGCCCGTCATTAAAAAGGCCTCCCTGGAGAAGCCCAATATTGTAGGTTTTGCAAAAAAAATTCGCCTATTCCATATTGATTCATAACAGTTTACAATAGGAAAAAAACCCTCAGATATTCAGAAAAGACTGTAACTTTAAAAAGTATACAATAATGCAAATCCTTGTGTCAGTTTCATGTTCAATCAGTCCTGCCTGCCTCTTAATACTGTGTTAAGAACGTATGAAGCCACTTTACACTTAAAAATTTGGACTGAACCTTTTTTAATGGGGCAGAAGAATTCTTCTTTTCTCTTGACTCCCAAGAGATTATTCCCACATACTGTTACAATTAATATATTTGTAAACTCAGCATATTTCTACTGCAGGGATGCTGCCCAAATGAAAGTTTGTAGAGAATATAGGGTTTGGAGTAAGGATGGGTACTGATATTGGATTTCATTTAGGACTGATTCAACTAAAAAAACAATCCAATAAACAGCAAGGAGATGACCTACTTAAGAAATTTGTACAACTTCAAAGAAAATAAGAGTGATTCTTGGGTGGTGGTGGGGGACATTCAAGTTTCATTTTTGTTATGGTTCGATATATAAATTCAAATGAAAATAGAATTTATCATGAAAAATCAGCAACATTTGCAAAAAATGAGAAGAATGTGTAAGGGAGGATAGGAAATAAAAGTGTAAGCAAAAATGATTCAAGAATGTTTGATTCAAGAAAGTTGCAGAAAGTGCAGTAGAAGACAGATGAGTAGTAGATATGAAGCAATCAGTGATAAAGACAGAAGAAGTTGAACATCCAGCCAATGCTACAGACTTTCAGGTCTCATAAACAACATGAAAAAAAACCCATCCCTATCAACTCTTTTAAAAATATAGAATAATTTTTCAATATATTACTTCTGTACCCTTCCTTTCAGAAAAGTGCAATTAGAATAGAATAGAATAGAATTCTTTATTGGCCAAGATAATAAAAACATACATGGAATTTGGACACACAAGGAATTTATCTTGGTGCATACGCTCTCAGAGTACATAAAAGAAAAGATATATTCATCAAGAATCATAAGGTACAACACTTAATGATAGTCATAGGGAAACATTAATATAAATCTTAAGGATACCAGCAACAAGGTTATAGTCATACAGTCATAAGTGGGAGGAGATGGGTGATAGGAACGATGAGAAGATTAATAGTAATGCAGACTTAGTAGCTAGTTTGACAGTATTGAGGGAATTATTTGTTTAGCAGAGTGATGGCGTTCGGGAAAAAACTGTTCTTGTGTCTAGTTGTGTCTAGCATTGTTTTGAGGGTAGGAGTTGAAACAGTTTATGTCCAGGATGTGAGGGGTCTGTAAATATTTTCACAGCCCACTTTTTGACTCGTGCAGTATACAAGTCCTCAGTGGAAGGCAGGTAGAAATTGTTTTTTTCTGCAGTTCTAATTATCCTCTGAAGTCTGTGTCTCTCTTGTTGGGTTGCAGAACCAAACCAGACAGTTATAGAGGTGCAGATGACAGACTCAGTAATTCCTCTGTAGAACTGTATCAGTAGTTCTTTGAGCTTTCTGAGTTGGTGCAGAAAGAACATTCTTTGTTGTGCTTTTTTTGATAACATTTTAGATGTTGGGTGTCCATTTTAGGTTATGAGATATGGTAGAACCTAGAAATTTGAAGGTCTCTACTGTTGATACTGTGTTGTCTAGTATTGTAAGAGGTGGTAGTATGGGAGGGTTTCTCCTAAAGTCCACCACCATTTCTACGGTTTTGTTTTATTAGAGGGTCTGATAAAATTATCCAGTTTGAATAGATACCTATCTACCTCAGTGTGAGCTTTGGGAGAAATTACAGATTTTTGGAAGCACACTGCCTTCAACCCTATACAGTTTTTACCACTAATGAGGCATCAGATGGCAGACATTAATTATCCTAACATCATTTGAAACATGATCCTTTTGGAATTTCTTGTCTTCCTTGAGAAAAAGAGGAAAGAAGTTGATCAGCTATACAACAGAGAAGGACTTAATTGAAGAAGTAGAAAAAGTATGAATAATAGCAACCATGATAGACTGTATTTTTTATTGCAAGGGAAACTAACACTGAGTTAACATTTATCCTCAACTAAAAAAGCAGATTCTAAATAATTCAGCATATGTTTAAGTAGGATTCTATATTTGGCAAGGGAAATGCCAAACATATCTCAAAGATTGGATAGCTACCATAAAATGCATAATGGAGTCAGCAAGAAAACAATAAAGAGAGTAACTTTTGCTTTATTGAATGGAGCAGGCCCTTCATTATGTAGACCATGTCAGAATGTAGTATATTAAGATCCATGTTTGTCAAATCATCTGAGGATTTTTGAGCATCTTCTTCTTTAAGAACTGAATTTGGAAAATTATTGCTTATGATAGTGTGAGATAATATAATATTGTTCCCACTTCAAATAGAAAATGACTGTTGCATTATTTGGCCCAAACTATGGATTGAAACAATATCTCCATGACAATGTTAATAACTGCTTAAGTACATTCTAAAGGTAGGCTTAGGAAGCAGCTGAAGCATTGTCATTTCTGAGTGGTTGATTTATAAATTGTCACTCATTGCTTATCTGCCAACTATTGAATCTCACATTAAGTAATCTTGCAAAGTGTTCTAGTAAAACGATCTTATATCCCTTCTCAGGAACAGACCAGATAATTATGTAGAAAATGCTTTTAAGTGACTGTCAACTATTGGCTAGGTAGAAAAAAATTAGTAACCGCTTTTTGAGAGTTACACAATGTAACTCTCACTGGAATTCATGCTTATTTTGAAAAACCTAGAATCTCAGTTCATTAGCCTTCCTGTTTAGGTTGGTGACACACTACAACAATTTTCTCTAAATTTCAGATTATTGGACAGTAATGTTATTGGTTCCAGAGAGTAGAACCATTATTTATATTGGTTAGAGATTATGGAAGTTATAGGTCAACAGATCTGAAGGGTGCTTTGCAGCTGAAGAACTGGCAAATTGTGAAATCAAAATGATGTATAGCTCTGGGAAAAATCAAGAAACAGTTACTCCATTTATCTTCAACTAATTTAAAATGTTCTGTACATCGGAACTGGATGAGAAAGCTTTTTGAATGGCCAGCACCCATCTTCTTACAAAATATGTTTTGTTCATATCCAGTTTCAATTTCTTACAATAAAAAGGACAGCCAATGTAATATTCCATATTGTTGATAATTTTAATCCTATTAACAGTTTTTTAAAAAAAGATCTCATCATATCAAACCTGTGGATAAAACTCTAATTTTAGCATCATATAGCACATATAAGAATCATTGTAGTTATTCCATTCCCAACTTCTTTCCCTTTGTATCCACTTCTTTTTGTTACATTACTATCCCTATAGCAGTGATGGCTAACCTTTTTCCTGCTGCGTGCCAAAAGTGTGGGGAGGGCAGGGGGGTCATGCGCGCACATGCCCATACCCATAATGCAATGCCCCTACATGACCTGCCCCCCGCATATGTGCACGTGACCCCCCACTTCTCCATGCATGCGCATGTATTCCTCCCACCGCACATGCGCCCACCACCACCCCGCGCATGCGTGCCACACCCCACCCCACTTGTTTTGGGCCTGGCAAGCCTCCCTGAAGCCTTCTGGGACCAAAAATGGGCTGCAGGGGGCGCCTCTGGAACCTGGAAGATGTCAGTGAAGTGCCTCCCCCAGGCCGCCACCAAGAACAAGCCAGCTGATGGGCCCTCGGCCCCTTTTGCCAAGGGAGCGCACTTCCTAATCTCTTACCCTGGCGCCGGACAGACATTCCTTTGATAGCGCTGCTTTTTTCCCTGGTGGCTCGAGAGAGGGTGGCGGCGATTCTCCTCCAGAATCCCAGTCACAAGCAGCAGGGTGAGAACGGCTGCCCCACCCTCCTCGCCGGCCGCCAAGAACAAGCAGCGATGCCCCAGCTACTTTACTGGGGCTGCGGGGCTGCACAGCGGTTCTCAACCTGCCGCTTGTGGCTGGGATTCTGGAAGAGAATCCCCGCCACTCCCCTCCAGCCACCGGGAAAAAAGCAGCATTCCCCGTGCTACTTTCCTGGCGCTGCGCAGCGGTTCTCAACCTGCCACTTGTGGCTGGGATTCTGGAGGAGAATCACCGCCACACCCTCTCCAGCCACCAGGAAAAAAGCAGCATTCCCTTTGATACTTTCACAAGAAGCCCACTCGGGGAGGGAGGGAAGCCCTGGCCCGCCCCTCCTAGCCAACAGCTCTCTCCCCTAGGAAGCAACCCCCGGATTCCCATTTCCGCATCTTTGGGCATGCAAGCTGTTCTTTGCATGTGCATGCAGGGGGCTTCGCGTGCACCAGAAACCAGAAGACTAGGTGGCCAGTGCGCATGTGCACTCCGGAACCCAGAGATCATCTTCCCAGCACACTGGACAAATGCTCTTTCGGTTTATGGTGCTCCCGTGTGTGTGACGACCAGCTGGCTGGCGTGCCAGAACCAGGAACAGCAACGGGTGAAAGCTCCGTGTGTCCGGAGAGATGGCTCTGTGTGCCATTTCCAGCATGCGTGCCATTTCTGGCAGGCATGCTATTTCCGGCATACATGCCATAGGTTCGCCATCACAGCCCTATAGCCACCCTCCAATTGCTAGGTTTTGTTTTGCTGTTCCTGTTGCTTTATCATCTATAATTCTCCTTCAACTCTATAGGATCTGATGTGGAATTCTTTCAGGTTTCTGACAATGGCTTTATCTTGTTCTTATTAATACCAAGATCGAGAAGAGTCTGTTTTAAAAAGACATTGGGGAGATATTTTGTGAGGGGGGGAAATTAAAGGAGGAAGGCTGTTATCCCTAGCTTCAAAGGCCCCCAAGAACTGTGCCTTTTATATTGTTAGAGTGTTTTAGAATAAGTTGGAAGTAGGAAATTGTAACGTCAATCAAGTATTGGAAAGAAGTTAACTATTCCTGTAATTTCTGGTTACTGATATATTTGGACAGTGCAAAAATTAAAATTAGAACTTTTTCAGATATTTCTTTAAATAGGAGGTTTTTGGCTACTTCAATATATAGGCAGGTGAAATGTGCTTTTATTCCAAACATGTAGAGATCCAAGCAGCAATGAATCCATAAGTGATGGGAAAAATTTGAATGATTGGAGCCTGAAGTATTTGACTGAGGAAACATCAATGGCCAATTATTCTGCTATAGCTAACTTGTCTTTATCAATGAAAAGGCAAGAAGGATTTTTCAAATGCAGTATAAAATGACAATTTTTGTGGATACTGTTAGAATTGTATATGGCAGGAAATAAAATCTTTGTGCACTAATGTTATGTCTTAATTGTCTTTCCCTGTAACATCATAAAAGCCCTGCAATGTAACAAAGATTAACACCAACATTTAGAAATTAGAAAATACAAGGTCATGTATTTCACTTTGAATCATAGGATACCATCTCTTGTGCCAGATGGAACAACCAGGTTTTGACTGATTTACTGAAGAGTAGATCAGGGAAAGGAATTCCATAGTAAATGTGGCAATTTCATAAAGACAAGATCTGAAAGGAGTTGACAATATTTGATCTGATCAGATGGGCAGATGAATATAGGTCTCTCAATAACTTGATGCAGAGGCAACCAGCACCACGGATTATCTGTAAACCAATCAGTAACCAGTGCAATCCCAAAGCAACAGAGTAATCCAGTATATTGGGATATTGCTATAGCCATCATTGCTCAGGCTGTTGCATTTTGTAGTAGTAGTTTCTGAAGGCTCTTCAAGAACAGTCCCATGTAGAGTGCATTACAGTAATCTAAGTGTGAAGTGACTAAGATATGAAAAATTGCAAACAGGGGCTCCTGTTATCCAGGAATGGCCATAATTAACACATTAGATATAGCTATGCACTATAAACACTTCTAGCCACAGCTGCTACCTAGTCAAGCAGTAGCTATAAGTCTTCGATGATTCCAAAGTTGCAACCCATCTCTGAATGGGAAAGCATGACTCTGTTAAAGTTAAAAAATAATAATATTGGTCTGGAATCATTAGATCAAGATACCCACAGCCATTCTTTCTTGCAAGGAGCCTGTTCTTCCCCATCCAGATCCTTTGTTTCCAATTACTGGATCAACACTTCTGCTGCAGTGAGCGTTGCATCCCAGTATGAGATGTATAACTGGGTATTATCAGTATATTGGGATGATCTCTCCTAGCAATTTTATGTAGGTGTTAAAAGAAATGAAGAGAATAGAGAGCCCTGAAGTATACCAGGGAAAAGGCAACAATCTGATTTTTCCTATCTTTCTCCTTCCCCCTCAGGACCAACAGACTGTTTGTTCCTCTGTTCTAATAAACTTTTCAGAACCGTATGGAAATGTTAAGACTATTATTTGTCTCCCACAGGCCAATGGTATCTTAGGTGGCTTAAAGGCTAAAGAAAAGGTTCAAGTTAATAGGCAGTTAAGCAACACAAGTCCCAAGGTGTGCACTTACCACCTAAAAAGATTGAATTTAGAAAGCAGTATTTGAGGGTTTAGACTTTTAACAACAAATTCATAGATTTGGAAGAAAAATAAACAAAGGCGTAAGAGAAAATCCTGGAAACCAAGGAGTGAAAGTCGTTTTTAGTTTTAGAAAGTCAATAGGAAAGCATTGGGGTTTTCTTGATGGGCTCAACTCATCATAGCAAGATAGGCAAAATACTGAAGGCTTCACTCGGGAGCACTCTGCACAAGAGTAATCTCTGTGTCCTACAGCAGTTTTCTTGTGAGGAACAAGTCAGCTCTACCAAGAAGACAGCTTATGTTGCAATTACTGTTGATCTGACAAGGTAAATTTGCAAGGAGATGAAATTAGGATATCATTGAGTGATGTGACATTTGATAGAAAATTTGCTATAGAATAAGAGAGGAAATGTTGTAAGTATGGATTGATGCATCCTAAATCAGCCCTTTTTCCTTACTCCTACTTGGAATATTTTTATAATGGGAATTAAACAAATACACCTGATCATTGAACAGTTGTTCTCTATTTTATTCCAATAAAGCTGCTTTTTAAAAATCTGTTTAAAATGTACTTGTGCCATCTTTATTCTCACATCAAGTATATTAAAAAAAGAGAAGTTATAGTTTTGTTTCTATTTATCTGATAATGATAGATATATCAAGGGAAATTAATTTTGGATTTGTTTTTGTTTTTTCTGGAAAGATTAGGAATAGGAGGATATATTCTCTCCTCAAAACAGTGTAGTAGAGTTGAGATTTTCCCCTAATCCTGTAGGGAGGTTTGGTCACCGTGGTGGTAGGAACCATCCTCCTTCTATAATTCACAATATTAAGCATCTCTGGATGATATAGGCTATATGGAGCTATGCTCTCATAGACAATTAATTGATGTTTGTGAAGAAGTTGAGTTCTTCTGATAGATGGAGACAGATTACAATTTCCCAATGGAAATGAACTCTAAGTGTGGTGTAGCAATTGCTAGATCCAAGGAGTCATTTCCAGCCACATTTCTTAGCAAGAAGCAGTTGCCTGAGAGGAATTGTTTATTCATAAAGCAAGTTTGCATTATGATCCCCTAGTGTATTTTTTTTCCCCTCTTACATCTCAAAACAATGCTTATTTTTCTGAATAAACGTTACTTTGCTCTTATAAAAGGCTTCTTGTTATCATAGCCCCATTAAAACGAGTGCATACCATAATCTCCATGGCAACAGATACAATCAGTGTATATTGGATTCTTTGTTACACAGTCAAGAGAATAGGACAGGTATGCTGAAATCATGTAGGTATTAACAATAACACCAAAGAGTTGACAGTCTCAAATTACACTGAAGTTCTCCAAATGCCACTTACTTTTGAGGAAAATAAAATGCCCCAAAACAGTTATTTGTATGTTTTTTAAAAATGGGCAAAGTCATTATGTATTCCACTAACATTCCTTTTATTGATATGAAAGTTTATTGATATATCAATTAACTTCTCAGAAGCTATTATTAACTACTGTTTTTTTTTAATATACACACCTATACACAAACACACTAGAGCCATTTTGATGTAGTGGGTAAGTTGTTGGACCAGTAGTAAGAAGAGCTAGGTTCTAGGTATAGAGGCTAGTTGAGTAACTTGGGCCAATCATCTCAGCCCTAGATTGGAAAGACCTTATCTACCAACCTGCTCTGTAGATTACAGTTAAAGTTCATAACCATGAAGGAAGAGATTTTCCCCTTGCCATGGACTGATTGGTCTGATGTGCACACATACATACATGCATCAAGAATATCCTTAAATGATGATCAGAGGAGAAAGAAGGAAGACTCAATAAATTAAGAAATCACATGACTTAAACATAAATATTTAGCAAGCTTGATTCCTTCTCCCCACTCCTTCTCCCTTTTTAAATTCTGGTTTACAACATTCTCTGATGTTTCAACTTTGATACATACCAGTTTTGTGTTTTTCTGCAATAGAGAACTGAAGTACCTATATTTTATTAATGTATGAATCTTTGTGTCTGTGATATTTGCCAATGTTTGTAGAGAGGCTTAATAAAATTCTGATGTCCAGCCCAGTAGTAGATTACACAGTCCCAAGACTTGTTAATACTTGGAGCTGTTTTGCTGAAAAGAATGCTGTCCAGTTTTTTAATGTTGAGGATGACTGATACTAAATTTTTCACTTTGTTTTATATTACTTATTTTATTTGCAGGACGTGATCTTCTTCCAAACTTAGTTTTGCATGTTTAAAGCATTGTTAATTCTATTTTGTTTTTTCTTGTTTTAGAGAGTGTTCAATGTCTTGTACCCAATGCCTGCCGATCAAAGGAGACACGTCAGCATAAATTCTGCTCGCTGGTTACCTGAGCCGGGTTTAGGATTAGCTTATGGCACTAATAAAGGGGATCTGGTGATTTGCCGACCAGAGTAAGTGGCATGATTTAAAACTTGAAGATTAAAATAAACTTTGATTTTATTAGAAACTTTTTAATCATTTGTTCATTTTCAGTAATTTATTTGGAATTAAATTTAAATCTTTTTTATGATGAAATTTTATTGGGTTTTTTTTAAAACCTAAATTATTACTACAGTTAAATGGGCTTGAGGTATCTTTTGAGATTGTGAAAAGAGAGGAAAATATGAGTAACTTTGCTTGCAAATCTGTGTCATTGTTGCAAGGAAAGGGAAGAGCCTCATTTCAGAGATTGACCTGAATTCTAGAGATAATAAAAAACTTTTAAGATGTTTCTTCTGGGTATAACTGAAGTTCAGGATAGAATCAGAGACCCTATATTTCATTTTACTTTTCTTGTATAGCACAAAAATGAGGCACATCATTTTCCATTGCTTTGTGGTAGAAATATATATTGAATAAGAATAATTAAAATCAAAGATACAAATCTGACTCATAATACTGTGTAGCCAGCCAATTTCCTCTCTTCTCCTCTCCCGGGTTTTTAATGGGGTTTCAGTTGACATTTTCACTTGAATGTGCCATGATTCAAGTGTTCAGTTACTTCAGTCCTTTATACTGGTTTTCTCTTAAGTTCTGGTAAAAATTAGAAATTTTTTTGGAAATAGGAAAGCTGTGGCTTTCCGTATATTGCTGAATCACAACTATGCTGAAAGAGCTAAGCGTAACTCAATTAGTAAAGACTTCCCTAACAGTACAATACCAGAAAGATAGCTTTCCCTCTTATGTCTTATAATTTTTTATTTTATTTATTAAGTATTTCAATGTTGAGGCCATCCAACTCCATAGCAGATCTAAGCCACTCACAATTAATAACATTTCTAAAAAGCAACATGTATCAATAAAAAAGAATGGAGCTGACCAGTAGACAAAATCAATACTTTTAAAAATTCGTAAAACAAAAACAGTTCCAGAAAAGAGCATATACTCTAGAGCAGTGGACAAGGAATAGGTGAGATTAAAACAATATTATCAACACATCCTAGGCAAAACATAAGACTGCATCAGACTTAAATTTAGGCTTTGGTTGTTGATTAGATTTTTAAATTATTTTATGCTACATAACAGGTTGGTATCTTCAAAAAATAAGGATGCCCACTACTGAAATCCCATCACTTGGTTCCACTTCCTTGCTCTATTTACAGATTTACTTTCCATTTCAGCTGAAATATGCTTTGCAATAAAAGTCTAAACTGATTTTCCAGTTGTACATAGATGTGCATAAAGTTTATGGTTGAATAAACCCATTGGGAGGAATAGCAATTATTAATCTGAAAGTAACACATTTTTGTCAGTGCCAGATTTTCTAATATGTAATAACTTCAACAAAGAACAATCCTAATATGCAGACTTAAAGCTTTATAGTTTGGTGTAATCATTAATAATCTATTAAAATACATTATAAAGTATTTGTAGTTTCTGTGAAGCACTTTCACCTTCTGTGAGGCACTTTTAAACCAAATCTTTAGTCCTACTAACTACATCGCTTCAGCCTTATCATGCATTTCTGGAGGCTGACCCAATTTCTTTGCCAGACCATTCAATCGGTAGAAGAGATGCCTCCCAGCAATAGAGTCCCTAGTGCATCATTTTCCTTTTATGAATAATAAGCCTTGGCTCAGGACGCTTTGTGACGAGAAGATGAACAGGATTGTATTGATCTCTACTCTTGGATTCGTTCTCTGACTTAAAGTTCATATAGATAACATCTGTGAACTAATGCCATAACAGATTAGACAGTTTTGCAGAAAACACAGGGTTTTTTCTTTTTTCTTTTTTGGCTATAGGAGACCTAAATCTGATACTATTCTGGAATTTATTTGTAACTAGCTGATGACCCTGCGCTGCCCAGATACTTTTTCATCCTAATCTCCCACCTCCCGCGCATGTGCGCATGACCTCCCCTTGGGGTATTTTTTTCCAGAGAGTAAGTCATCTGTGTACCAAGTTTGGTTGAAATTGCTCAAGGTGTTCCAGAGTTATGCTCGAATGCACGCACGCACGCACACACACAAACACACACACACACAGAGAGAGAGAGAGAGAGAGAGAGAGAGAGAGATGGAGAGGTATTAGGGGTGTCTTACCCCACAGTGTTTGTCTCCAGAGGGTAACTCATCTGTGTATCAAGTTTGGTTGAAATTGCTCAAGCCATTCCAGAGTTATGCGACGTTTCGACAAAGTCTCATTCGTCATGTTCAGGCTTCAGCTTCATGCTTCTGGGAGCAAAAAAAATTGCTCCCAGAAGCACGAAGCTGAAGCCTGAAGATGACAAATGAGACTTTGTCGAAACGTCGCCAAGACAGTTCCAATTTTACGCGGGAGAAAACCCGAATAACCAAAGACCTACATACAAACACCCACAAAAACCTCAGAAAACACACACACACACACACACACACACACACACACACACACACAGAGAGATCCTTTTTTATACATATAGATTCTTGGAGCAATAAGCCCCCCCCCCCCGCCCCAAATTATAATGTTGTCATCCAAAATAAAGATTTTATTGAGATCTTTACAACATACTTTTCTGAAGATGGAGTCAGGCATATTATTTTTAAAAGTTTTGCTTTTACATTTTTGCAATTTAGTATGTTTTTATCAAATTAAGCAGATTTTTGTTTAATGACTGTTCCTTCTGGTATGCTAAGTATAGGACTTACTTTATATGCTTCTTCCTCTGCCTTTGAGATATGTTAAAGCATTGATTGATATAATGCAGCTTGCTTGTAGCTAGAAAATTCAGGCATTAACGGTAGAATACCTTGACTTGTGTGAGATATGTTGTGTACAAAACTCTTATGCCTACATACATTTAAATAATTTTAGTAAATTGAAGAGATTGCTTTAGTTTATATACTAAGCAACCTGGTATCTTAAGCAGCTGTGTATATTTGGTACTTAATCACCACACATAGAAGCGGCTCATGATTTATTTTTATTTTAATGTTAAAATGGGGAAGGGCAATTTTCACCGATTCCCAATCAGCTGGAGATAAATACTGGAAAATTCCAATCCCTTACAATGTTTTTTTTTTCTCCTTGAAGGCTTATGCTGGAAGGGTGATTGAGGTGTTTGGTTTTGAGGGATAAAAGGTGGAAATGGGAATGATTTGCTTCTCAATTGCCTTGTGTTTCTATTTTTCCCTTATATTCCAATAGATTTCAAATTAATTTCATTTATTTAGTTTATAGTTATCTCAGGGAACTGAATATGCTTTGAAAGTAAAACCATGAAGTGTGACTAACTACTCGTTTTGGGCTAGTCTGGATAATCTCATGTTGGTTGTGGTGGCTATGAAGTTTTAAACTGCTCTAACCATGGATGGTTTTAGTATGGATGCTTAAATAACTCAGAACAATTGTTCAGTGAATCCTCAGCCCCAAATGTGGATCCATATTTATCAGTTCAGACAAAAAGACAACTGGGTGTTGAAGTGGAAAGGACATCAAAAAAAAAAAAAAAATTCTCTACGTCTGTCATAAACATTCACTCCAGATTGGCTTTTAGTTTCATAGAAACAAATTATAGCAACGTCCCAAAAGTGCTTTTGAAAAAAACACCTTTGGGACAACCATGACCTGAATGACTGAGAATCCCCATAGACATGTAGCAACTTCCCTCTCTTATCTGATCTGGTGCAGAGTCAAGTACTAGGAGGACATTTCCATCTCCTAGTTTCCCAGTGCACATTTTAATTTTAAACACATTAGGTTGGCATTGTATTACTCATTGACCTGGCATTTAACAACAGTACCAGAAGATGAGAGAGTAACCTGCAATTACTCTGAGTGAGGTGTATAGCAGCAGGAAGGATAGGCACAAACTAACTATGTAACTAACCTCCATTATTCTTATCTGACAAGTTAATTAATACCCAATTGTCATACTTCCTTCCTGCCATAATCCTACTTAGATTTCCCTCATCTAGCCCAGATTACATTTTTTAAAAAAATTCCAAGTTCTTAACTTTGTTTCATTACTGAAATGAGTTTCCCACAAAGAGGTTCTCCTCCCTTCAGGAACAATTAATTTGGGGGTAACCTTTCACCTGCATTAGGCCTTGGAAAAACGTCTTTGGCTGATGCAGCATAAGTTACATGTTTTTCTACATATTTCTCAATTAAACAATTTGTTTCCATTGGTAAGATTTACTTCTTGATTCTTTAAATTCTTCTAGGAATTCTGTTTGTTGTTTACCCACATTCTGTGCCATGCTTTGTAACTTTGAACTTGGAATACTGATTTAAACATTTTGAAACACCAATACTATAATAGAATAACATAGAGTCATCTGTTGGGATCGTTATGAACCACATGTCTTAGAGGAAAGTAAATAAATATTTAACATACATTAGTAAGAGTACAAGTAGTCCTCAACTTACGACCACAATTGATCCCAGAATTTATGTCGTTAAGTGAGAAATTTGTTAAGTGAATTTTATCCCATTTAACGACTTTATTTGCCGCATTTGTTAAGTGAATCAGTGCAGTTGTTAAATTAGTCACACAATTGTTAACTGAATCTGGCTTTCCCGTTGACTTTGCATGTCAGACAGTTGCAAAAGATGATCCCATGACCCTGGGATGCTGCAACTGTCATAAATATTAATCAGTTGTCAAATATTCTAATGTAAATCATGTGACCATGGGGATGCTGCAGTGGTCATAATTTTTTTCAGTGCTGTTGAAAATTTAAACAGTCACTAACTGAACTGTTGGAAATCAGGACTACCTATACAAAATTAAAAATGTGGTTCCCTTGTAACCATGAATCAAAGATTTTGTGTTTTGGAAGTTCAGCCAGAACCATTTAGAGATCTCAGTCTGGCTGAACTGAAACTGGGAAGGTTTTGCTTGTTCTGGATTTTAACTGGAGGGATCTTAGAAATCAAGTAGGGCGAGGTCATTTTTATTTTATTGTATTTTAATTTATTTTAATTTATTATTTATTTATTTAATAAACTAATATGCTGCCCATCTCATCAAAGATGACTCTAGATGACTTACACCCAATTAATAAATGTGCCTATAAAACATTAAAACAATAGAGATCTTATATTTAAAATTCAGTTAAAATTAAATGTTATCCTATCCCTCTCCTACCAACTCCTAGATTTTCCCAGCAGCTTACTGTCCTTTATTTCCACTAAGCTGCCACCAGTGGTGGGATTCAGCCAGTTCGCACCTATTCAGGAGAACCGGTTCAGTTCGGAGAACCAGTTGTTGGAAGAAATCTTATTTTGTTTTTTTCCACTTTACAGGGCTAATCCTGTAAGGAAGGCAGGAAGGAAACGTTCTGGTGTTTTTTCTAGCCTAATCTTTATTGCCTTGCTTACAGAAACTGCCTCTGGTTAACCCTTATGACATTGTAACAGCTACGGCGAAGCACCCATCGACGTGAGTGAGGTTGAGTAGGCCACACCCACATAGTCACATGACCACCGAGCCACACCTTCCAGCTGGTCATTAGGGCAGAGAACCGGTTGTTAAATTATTTGAATCCCACCACTGGCTGCCACCTTTAAGACCGTGGCCCTTTTCTATTCTCCCCACATTCAAACAACTCTGCCAGAAGATGTGTATTTTGGTCCAGAGATGGACCAGCCAGAACTGGAACTTTGGATTTGGAAGGATCTTCTTTTCCAAACTTTGAAAATATATCCTTGTACTATATTACAAAAATAAAGATGATTGAGGAAATCAAAGTGTATTTTTAATACAACTGTAAACACTCTGAATTGAATATATTTTAAAACATTAATTTCATTGGTATGTTATGTAAATTATAAATGAATTTACTATTTTTTGTGAGAAAACTTTCATTCCACTCACTTTTAAATCAAGTGTTAACCACACTTGAAATTTTACATAAAAGAATTTTATGAGCAAACCTATTAATGCATTTTACATTCCTACAATAACGTGTTACCCTTAAATGTTTTAATAGTGCTAATTTTCCTCCCAAATGTTTGTGTGGGTTTTGAATAAATGGGGAGGCTCCTCCTCCTCCATTCCATTCTTCCAAATTTTTACATCTCTAGGCTACAGCAATTAATACTCTTAAAATTCATCTTTAACTTGATTTAATTTTCTAATTTGAGCCTTTTTATTCAAGCTATTACACTTTGCAAAGAATGCCTGTTTTGCAGCAGAAGCAATATTTTGTTCTTAAGGCAGTTATAAAATGTCACAGGTCACATATGCTTGTGCAAACCTATCGCTCTCATCTTCTTAAACAGCATACGTTTAAACAGAGTCCACTCAGCTATATTTTTGATTTGCTTTAGGAATATTTATGCAGTGAGTTGCTACTGTGTCAGTTATCACAACCGTATTGATATCATCACTAAAAAAAAAAAGAAATTATCAGAGCTGCAGAATTTTCTTTCTCCTTGTGCTTCAGCTCATATATTTGAAATAAAACAATGTCTTCCTGGGATGAGGAATAGATGACCCTATTTTTATTAACCTGTTTTCTCTTTCTTTATTCTGATAGTTTCTTCCTACTTCAATAGAGATCAAACGTTTGGTACCTAAGAAGCAGAACTTTATTTCCTATTGGTTTTATGCATAATTCTGATTGGAATCTCCACTTGTACCTGAAACAAAATATATTATCTGATATTATTAACATGAGGCTTTTACCTGCAGTGTGAAAGAGTTGCACATATGGAATACAGCTAAAAATAAATGGATAGTGTGTATGCTAGTGCACAGCAGCAACAGCTTCAGCTTTCTTGAAGGAAGCATCTTGAACAATCTCTGGAGTCATAACTCTTAACTTGCTATTCAATGTATTCAAGAATGACCAGAAAAATATAGATGACCAATAATGGATTTATTCTGGACATTTATTTAGAATTTTTGGGTTTTGGAAAAAATAGTTTTTTGCTCTAGGATGATTAAACCACCCATTAATATAAGAGTTCTGGATTTCCTTATGACAATTTATACTTCCAAGTAAATAAAGTTCCTGCTTAATCCTACTCTAGCTGTTAGAAGTAAATAGCTGTCTGACTCTGTACTCTACAAGCACGCAATTAATTTGAGTGAGGGTGAAAGAAAAAATGCTTTCTTTGGCATCTGAAATTGCTGGAAAAATACGAAAGCTTTGACAGTAAACAAAGGAAGTGTAGGAAAAAAGACAGAATTGATAGCACTACCCATATTCATTGTATAGAACTATCTGACTATAGATCATGCCATAAATTGTCACACTATGAACAACTATAATCCTGTGTTCCTGGCCGGTATTTAGTAAGAATATGGGTAGATTATCAAATGCCACAAAGGTCTTATTTCATGTTGTGGAAAGACTGTCGTTTCTGGTAGAAGAACATCAGTAACAAAGACACCCTCTCCCACATTACTTTATTCAGCACTTACCAGTTTTCCGTTGCAGTGTGTGAGAATGATTTTAAAGTGTTAATAATCACTCACAGTACTTACTGAGACTCCATGCCTTGGACAACACGTAGAGCGAATTTAGTGTGCAGCTAAATAGAGTGAGTGTACCTAGAGTTTCAGCGGGAGTGCTAACCATATCAGACAGAAAATCCCTAGGAATCCATTAGCCCTTCAATCACTTTACCAATAACTTTACCAATAGCCACTGAGAGGCAAAATCACAGAAAGTGGCCTGGCTAGGAAATTCTGTTTTGTTTTTGTTTTTAATTTTAAAAATCAACACGTTGCTCTTTAAAACTGATTTTTCTGAGCTCACTTGCAAAACGTTAAGATCACACTATTAAAGTGTTTCAAATCTTTTTTAAAAAAAACACCCCTCAAATAACAATAAGTAAAATGCAATTCTTTAACAAGGCAAACATAACAGAAAAATTAAATGGCTTCATTTAGCAAATTTCAAGTCTTAATATATTAAAAGACACAGGAAACGAAAAATATATTTGCCTGATACTTGAAATAAAACCAAGTAGGTGCCAAGAATTCCCCAAGTAGGAAATTAGTGGAATGTCCTCACTCTGGAGGGGCATTCTGCTGTTAGTGGTCGAAGGGTATCACTGAAAAGGCCTGTTCCCAAGTAGCTTTCTTGTCCTACCATAGCATGAAAGAGCACCCAGAGGAGGATTCTGAGGATAACCTGAAGTACAGAATGAGGTTCTATATGCAGGATGAACAGTCCTTCAAATGCTTTGGACTCATGACTTAAAATGTTATATAGTTTGATGCTAGCAACCTTCTTCTTCTTCTAACCACCTGAGATAAAAATCCTGGGAGTAAATATTATAGGAATCCTTCAATTTGGTTTTCATTACCCCTTGCTTCAGACTGTTAACGGATATTAAAGTTTAAATTTTCATGCCGTGAACTGAAAGCCAACTAAAATAAGAATGTTTTGGCTCTTGTTCCATGCACAGCTGTTAGTTTTACTTTAGTTACTGGCAATTTCTCTCTTGTTCTTGCTGGAAAATGTAAATTCAATTAAAAGCATGGAAACTATCAACTCAGATACTGTGGGTAGCTTTTTATTAAAGATAAAAATACCCCTCATCTCATTCTTGGGGTGACTCTCACCATGTAGATTTTTAATATATTATGGTTTGTTTCACAATTATCCAGATACTTATTTGATAATTTTATCCACCTATCAAGTCCTTCTCAAAGACCTGGGATAGACAGATGGTCTTGTTTGATGGTGTTAAAGGTATCGTTGCAGGATATAAGCTGTTCCAAATAAAGCTGTCTTTTGCAATTGACTGGTGGTGATTTTGACAATATATGGTTTAGGATTCATTCAGGTATTTTAATTTGCAACTTCTTTAGACGTTCCTGAGAGCTGGCAAAGCTGTTCATAAAATCCTGCCTCAGTTTTCAAATGGTTGTATTATGGCTGTGAATATGCCAGCTATTTTACAAGACAGGCGTTCCAAATTATATTTAAGATGGAAGGCTTAGAGTCATCATTAAACATGGACTCATTTAAAGGGTATTTTAAAACACTTTCAATCTTCTAAGTATTATGTTGTAAGATAATTTTAAATGTCATATCACAGACACTCACACAGTTGCTAAACTGCTTTATGGCTAAACTGCTCTTTGTTCTTTGTTTAGAACAGAATTAATGCTTGGATGAAATCACGTGATAGTCTGCATACCATTTGCATACTTTATTCTGTAGTATTACATGCTTGTAATATCATAACATGATATGTATTGCGTAGTTAGAAACAAATTTAAATATACTATACTTTTGAAATATTTTGTAAGCTGTGAAAGGCAGCCGGGTAACTTTGGGCCAATCACTCTGTCTCAGCCCAACTCACCTCACAGAATTGTTGTTGTGGGGAAAGTAGAAGAAAGAAAGGTATATTAGATATGTTCACCACCTTGAGTTGTCTATAAAAATAAAGGTGGGAAATAAATAAATAATAATAATGTATCTTAAATTGTGATGTATCTGTGGGAGCTTTGAAAGCCCCTTGATAGTTTAACTGAATTCAGGAAATGTGCTACTGAGTTTAAACTTGGAACCATGCATAGAAGTACTGTGGGCCAACTATCTGATGCATACCCTTGGGAAAGGCTAAGAAAAAAAATGATTTTAGCTCCACTTGTCTGGGAGCTTTCTCAAGTCAACTAGGTTTCATAAACACATAACTTTCCTTTTCAACTGTCAAGTGTTCTCTTAGGACTCTCTTAAAGATAGTAGTCACTTGGAGCTTTGAAAAACATTCCCAAGCTTATCATTCATTCCCTCTCCTTTTGCTAGGAAATATCACCTAGATATAAAGCTTTTTAAATATGGAAGACTTATATAAAAACATAGGGCAAGTGGAATAAGAATTTATAACTAAAATTAAAGTAAAATATGTAAAATGAAATATAATGTATTGATCATCAGACACTTCCAGTGCAGCCTTAACACCTGTTTTTAAAAAAATGACATTTGCTTTTGCTAATGCTATTTGAATGATATCATTGTTCATAAGAAAAATCACACTATTTTTAACAAGATGTCTCTTCTGGAATGACTAACAAGATTATAAAAGATGCAAATAACATATACAATAAACTGCCACCAGTTTGCAGCTTCAGTGATACATGCATTGTTAAGTATTAGCTGATCCTTTAAGAAATTACCTATCTTTTAAGTTACTCTACCATTGAATGTTTTCACTGAGCTAGTATATGTGTTATGGATGTCAAATGGCAGCTATATTAATTTTATAGCAGCTGTTCGTTCAGATCACATGTTTATCTTCTAACTTCTAAGTATTAGGGGTGGTGTAATGAAAATTATTAAATTGGGCATTGTTTCAGAATGCTTCAGAATGCTTCAGGCAGAGGATAGGATAGAGTAGGATACCTTTATTGTCATCTGCTGCATGTGCAACAACGTTCTGATGCTTGCTCTCAAAAGAAGGAATACCCCCCACTGAACAATATGTCCATGGCAAGGATAACAAAAATGACACCAAAAACCTATATTAGTCTTCTTTTCAGCATCTTGAGAGTCTTGAGAGTTAACAAGGTTGGTGCTATATGGAACAAAGCTGTTATTAAATCTGGTTGTTCTGCTACGGACACTACGAAGGCTGTTCCCGGAAGGCAATAGCCAGTCATGGATAGGATGTGTAAAGTCCCTGACAATATTACGGACCCTGGTCAAGCAGCACTTATATGCCATTTCCTGGCTAGAAGGATAGAAAGAAGAATATGAATATGATATGAATATAAGAATATGATCGTAGCACCGCTCTGCAAGTCTTGAAAGCAACTGCTTTTGAGACCTAGAAAATAACCATTTCCAGATGGAAACTCAATATGTCAGCCATTATCTGTATATTGACTTTCATCTTTTGGGGCCATTTGAAATGATTCACATTATTACATCCCTATAAAAATAGTAGTTATTTGGGGAAAGGTCAACTTGGATGCTTTCAGTTTGAGACCAGGACATAGCTAATTTAGGCTTAGGTATGAAATGCCATGATTTTTGAAGTTCTGATATTCTGTGTTATGTATGTTTTGTCCTGTATTTGAGACAATGTCAAATAAGTGTTCAGAGTTATAAGAGTAGAATAGAATAGAATAGAATTTTTATTGGCCAAGTGTGATTGGACACACAAGGAATTTGTCTTGGAGTAGGTTTCTATGTTGCAGTAACATAGATAGGCTAGGCCAACAGTCCCCAACCTTTCTAGCTTTGCGGCCCAGCGGACGAGGGAGAAGGGATAGTTCTTTTGTGAGTGGTAGGTGCGCACACAAATGAAGCTTCATATGCGAGTGCAAGCAGGAGTTCATGTGGCCCAGTTCCGAATGGATTGAGGTACGGTAATGGGCCACGACCCGGAGGTTGGGGATCCCTGGGCTAAGTCAGTGGCTCTCAGCCTTTTCTTCATTATGGATCCCCTTTAAATATATTTTATGACCATATATCATCACCATGGACCACCAAGACTAGCCTATGTTTATATTAGCTACTGTCAATAATATACATTCAGTACTACATTTGTGAAATCAAGTTCATGCATCTTCTTAAGTTTAGTGTATGCTAGAAATATTTTAAATTGAAAGTAAAAAAAAGTCACATCTTTGTATATCAAGATTTAATAGAGTGCAAAGCTCTTGTAACAATTTTAGAATTAAATTTACATTTCAGATTGGATTCTTTAAGGATTTCAGGCTTTTTAGTTTACAGTATATCTTAAGACTGGGCAGAAAATGAAATACTTGTAATGTTTCCACAGCAACAATTGTTATTATCTGCTGCTGATTTTGAACATTATTTTGAAAAGGGAGATTTGGTGCATTGGGAATGATAATCTTATTAATATGGACAAGGCTGGTTTCATTTATCTCTTGACTTATTGCTTTTGGATGGCAGGGCGTTAAACTCTGGTGTAGAATACTACTGGGACCAGCTGAATGAAACTGTCTTCACTGTGCATTCCAGCAGCAGAAGCACTGAACGCCCAGGGTGAGTTTGGAGAATGAGTGTGGAGGCAACCAGTCATACATAGAAATATGAATATTGCTTTTGTCAAGGTCTGGATGTAATTGTATTGCTTACCCTTGCGTGTTATTATGATGGCAGCTCTAAAATTTTAAAACTAATTTTTCCCCTTGGCACTTGGATTACTCCAGATGGCATAATATCACTGCTTATACTTGGTTATCTCACTAATGCAAAGTGAAACATTCAGATAAATCTGTCAACCACTATCCTTCCAGCTGTCAATACCACACCTTCCTAAGTCAGTTGGAAGCCATTAAGCTTATGGGAATTGAAAACTTAGAAAAAATACTACAAAAGTAATGACTAGTTGATATTGATCGTTCCTGATTGCTTATTTGTAGCCTATGACTATCATTAAGTGTTGTATCATTACGTGTTAAATTTGTACCCTGTGGCTATCATTAAGTATTGTAAGTGTTGTACCTTGATGAAGGTATCTTTTCTTTTATGTACACTGAGAGCATCTGCACCAAGACAAATTCCTTGTGTGTCCAATCACACTTGGCCAATAAAAAAAAAATCTATAATTCCAACTTTAAAATAATTATGAGATCCAACACTGTTTCTAACGGGAGGACTAGGATGATCATTTTAGTCAAAATCAGATGTGAAAACATAATTTTGCCTACCTTCTAGATTATTTTTTCAGTAAAATTCTTAATGGATGCCTGTTGAAACCATAAGGAATGGCTGGGTATTTCAGGGGCATACATGCATTTCTGTATTTGCTCTATCCTACCTAAATATGTTCTATATCTCTTCAGAACCAGCAGAACCACCTGGAGGACGGACCGGGATTTGGGCTTAATGAATGCCATTGGCCTGCAGCCACGGAACCCAACCACCTCTGTGACTTCGCAGGGCACACAGACTTTGGCGCCTCAGCTACAGAATGCAGAAACACAAACTGAGAGAGAAGTTCAGGAACCAGGAAGTCTTACATCAGGGGTTACTGAAGGTAAATATTGGGGAATTATTGCCGGGGCCAAATATGTATTATCCTGGACATTACTTAAGAAAAACCAGAGACATGATATTTTTACAAACAGAATGGGACTATACATAGTCAGCTAGTAGCTTTAGCTACACATGAGCTCATTCGTTTCTGCCATTTTTAGAAAACGAAAGAACATTGTTTGTTTTGCTATTGCCCTTTATCTCTCTTGTGCATCCTAAGATGTAAGTTCGCTTCTAAAATATTTTTTTTCTAACATCAGATTGCCACTTCTCAAGTGTGAAAACAAATTAAAAACAAAATAATCTAGCAAAGAAAAAAAGAACAATCCACTTCTATGTGAAGTATGCTCTTCCAGTACTTAAATAAACCTACAAAAAAGTGATCTTAAATACTATAGACTGGATAAATTAACCAATATTGGGGGTTTGATGTGGTAGAAATTGAAGACAAATATTGATCAACACCTGTGTATCTTTATGTATGGCTTCATTCAACTTTTTCCATGCTGCTGGTGGGTTTTTTTTAGCAGATGTTCTGACTTATGCCCAGGTCAGTCAGTCATCTGTTTCCAAAATAACAGTATAACCTGAATTTAAAGAATGAGATTTAGTTATGCCATTGAATTCAAAGGTAAATAGCAATTTAACATTATCTCTGCTGTAATTATAATTAATTTAACAGTCGCTTAGGAAAACAATTGAGCCTTGTATAGTATATAATAAGCCAAGAAACTGGCTTGAATTACTTGTATTAAGCTTAATTTTGCTGGAGTTGGGCATGATGATAAAATGTGGTTATTTATGAAAACAAAACATTGATGATTTATATATGAAAATGGTTCTAAATTCCAGGAACCAGCCACAACAATGATGAGTTGAATGTACTGATTCTTACTCATAACTAAAATAACTTTAAAAAAAAAAAGAAATCTGACCATTAGACAGGGAGGATGATATATTTCTTCAAAGCTACTATACAAAAGCATCTTTACTTAAAGGAAGTTTCTTTAGGAAACTAGGTTTTGCTACCTGTTCTTAAAGAGAGTCATGCCGAGCATATGAAAAAAAAAATCAAGATTATTAACAATTATACTTAGTTTGCAATATTGTATATCCATTGGATTACAGTGACCTACTGTAACTTATTAGCACAATATACGTTGGTATTTATATATTTAGGATGTATAAAAGTAAACAATGAATACAGCAAATATTTGCAAATGAGCATACACTGAGAAACTGCATAAAAATACATAATTAAGAAGGGTGTCAAAATGTAGAAGTGGTGATTTGGAAAACAATCTGCATTTTAGTTGGCCCCAATACTGAGGAATTAGCACCAGGCCTTTCTTGTCTCTAATCTACCTTTCCAACATTTGCTTCTAAATAAGATAGGGTTAAAACTGACAAAGCTACTTATAGAGGTTTTATAGCAATTAAAATCTTAAAACCTGAATGTTGGTAATTCTTTTAAACATGCTCAACATACAGTTAGGAAATGAGCTTTATTTTTCACCTCAATCTATTAACCTAAAAGAAATTTAAGAATTCGGCTTCCGGAATTCTTAGCAATCTCAACCAGCATCTAGGCTTTACAGAAAAGTGTGGAAAATGGCTCACATTAGGGTTTTTTTTCCTGTTAGTGTGACTCTATCTAGGATAGAAAAACAAGAAGTGAGTTCCAATTGAGTTGGATTTTTTTCTACCTTAAAAAAAAAAAAACCTAGAAAAAAGCACATTTTTTTTCAGTGAGTTTTCCACCAGAAATTCAGCAAATCAGATCAGTTATAAGGCAAGACAGGTTGTAAAGTTAGACTTAATCATGACTATTATAGAGAAACAGCCTTGTTTGTAAATTGAATAATACAGTTGAGGTTAAGTTGATATCCCAATTCTTCTACAAATACTGTAAGAAGATTTTGAAACACTTCTATGTTGAATATAAGCTGAAACAAGTCTTTTCAGTATTTCCCCAGCAAGGTTGTGAATTAATTAGTATTTCTTGATACAAATAATTATGAAACTGAGTAGTATCAATAGCACTAAGTAAGCTCTTTATTGAAAAAAGGTGCGTTCTTCTTTGCTACAATGGACAGAAGAATGTTGCCATATGGAAAAATCTGAAAATAATCCTCAATAAATCTCCCCAGACTTTTGTCTGTTAGTAAATACAGATTATCCTTCATCTTTGCAGGCTCTGTAAAAATTACCTTTCTGAAAATCATTGAATTTTGGGAAAGATATGTTAGTAAGCTTATTATCAGTGAATCCTTCCAGTTCCTTTTTGTCTCATAATTGCTGCTTTTTGTATATTATTGTTTGTGAAGACTGCATCAGTCAAGGAAAGCAAGTTTCAGTCTAAAAAATATCTGAAAAATCACAGAAGTAAATGTTAGGCTCAGAAATGTCTTTGAAAAAAATGAATAATGTAAGTGCTTAATCAAGCTGAACTTTACCTTTTATTGAAAGGAGATACAAGCACTTATTTCTTTGGTCCGTTTAAATAAATGTAATGCAAAATACTCAAATTGGTTGGAAACACATCCATTAATTTTTATCGGTCCTAGCTAAACACTCAGGTCACTAACACAGAAATATCAGTTCATTCGCAAAATAGTGAAGCCTACTTAGAATAACCCTACTTACTTTTGAACAACGCTCCTAAATATGTCAGTATTGAAAAGAATTATTATTTTTTTAAAAATGTCTACAGTTTCTGCTGTGGGTATCTGGGGCCAAGTCATTTATCTGATTGTGAAAAAAAAATCTATGTTCCATCATTATTGGTTAGTATGTCATCTCAAAGTATAATCATGCAGATTCCAATTGCATGTCTGGGCTCTGCTATTCCAAAATAATTTCATCAAAATACTTCCCAAAGTTGTCATCAGGCTAGAAAGCAGGAGAGTGTGAGTTCTAGCCCCACTTTTAAGGCATAGAAAATCTGCTGGGTGACTGTGAGCCAGTTGCTCACCCTCAGCCCAAATTACTTCATGGGGTTGTTGTGGGGAAAATAAGGGGAGGAAAGATTAGTAGGCATGCTTGCTGCCTTGAGTTATCTATAAAAAGATAATAAAGGTGGAATAACACAGGGGTCTCCAACCTTGGCAACTTGAAGACTTGTGGACTCCAACTCCAAAGCTGGCTGAGGAATTCTGGAAGTTGAAGTCCACAAGTCTTCAAGTTACCAAGGTTGGAGACCCCTGGAATAATGAACTGTATTCAAGTCAGGGGTGAAATCCAGCAGGTTCTGACAGATTCTGGAGAACCGGTAGTGGAAATTTTGAGTAGTTCAGAGAACCAGCAAATGCCACCTCTGGCTAGCCCCAGAGTAGGGTGGGAATGGGGATTTTGTAGTATCCTTCCCCTGCCACGTCCACCGAGCCACGCCCACAGAACTGTTAGTAAAAAAAATTGGATTTCACCACTGATTCAAGTCTCTGTATATAGTGCAAATGTAGCCAAACTAGAAGAAAACCTGAATATCCAGTAACTTGTTTATTATATATTTGGGTTTAGATTCAATTCATCATTGTTGTAAAAGACATGGGAGTTGCTTCCTCATTGATACTGCTTCAATAAATAGGTGCCAATTCGTGGTTTCCTCTGAAACTATAATTTCATTATAATTTCCTTTCTCAACATCTATTGCATCTCCAATTTTTTTTTTTTAAAAAAAGTGTAGTTCATCTTGCCCATGATCAAATGCTTAACAAAAATGCCTTTGGAAAGTTGCCCTTCCTGTGCTGATGGTAATAAGTGTAAACTGAGCTTGTTGCGATAATACACCAATAAATAGTTGTGAATGATATTCTTTTATTTTTTTGCAGCCAGCCCAGAATATGTTTCCATCAAATCTGGCCTATGGTTGAAAAAGGAGAGAAAGCAGTACAAGCCCATAATGTGCAAAGCAGAACTTATAAGTCTCACCTTCTCTTAATTTTTAACAAGTCTAATATTTAATTAACATTATGAGGATGGTGGAACTTAACTAAGGATTTCAGAATTTAGGATCTGCCCAAAATATTTTACCAACCCTGGTAGTTGTGATATGCAATGAGAAAAGTGCATATTTGCTCCAGGATCCTTGACTGCAGAGATGCCAGATGTAAATCTAACACTGGAATCCATAGCATAGGACTTCAATTAAATAGCTAGTATCCCCTGATGTTATGCCCTTTGGATTATTCACAACATCCTTTTTTTCATTGACACAAAGAAATAAGACTATTTTTTATTACAATTATAATTATTATTTTTTTTAGTATCTGGGAGGTCATTGATATGTTTACTGAAATACGCTTATGATATAAAACCTATACTCACTTTCAAGCTCACCGAATTCTTTATTCGACGTACTATGCCCAAACTGCTTGCTTTCTTTTTCTATAGACGTGTATCTGCTTTAGAGATATATCTCTGAAGCCCTGAGAAGTTGACGGAGAAATGAAAGCAATAGGGTGAGAAGCAACGTCTGTGGGTCTAGCAGTGACGCTGAAGATCAGCCCCTTGATAGAAATACTAACTTTGGCTCCTTTGCATTTTCTAGTCTTTATTAATCAGATCTCTCCTGACATGATAAATTACTGAGCAGTCAGCCCTGCTGCTGTGGAAACAGCACCTGCTGCTTCTGTGACTAGGCAACAACCCCAGCCTTGGAGTTCTGCCCTTGCCACAGAAGGAAAGCAGATGTTTGGTATGAAAGAAGAACTTGGTGGGGGAGAGGAGTAGAGTGTCAGCATCTTCTGCTCAAGGACTGCCTAAGTGGAGGCTTCAGGCTCAGCACATGCTCGTTTAGAAGTGATGTCAATAAAGCATCAGTTAGCAATTATGAGCGGGTAGCATCTTAAAATGGACCTTCTGCAGTTTGCAGGACATAAATTTCATTATATTCTGCTTAGTGACTTCCCATAGTGCGCCAAACTAGATCGGGCCGTAGCTGATCTTAGATAGGGCTTTAAGCCACTAAGCCAGTATTTAATTCTGAAGTCTGGCTGCTTAGGTTTTATGCTACCCTTAACCTTAATTTTTATTGTTGAAAGTGGGCTTTCAAAACCCTCAGCAATTGAAGATCTTTAACATCATAAAGGCTTACAGATTTATTCTCATCTTTCAGAATTAGCGTTGTTGTTTTTTCAAATCTTTATGTCACGGCAAAATTGTGATATAAAAAGGTGTTAAAAGTTCTTTTTTTTTAAAGAGCATTTTCATGTAGCTTTTTTAGAATTCTGAGTGGTTGAGGAATCACTAGGCAGGATTTAAAGGTGCAAAGTAAGTTTTCCTATACAGACATAACAAAGAAAAACAACCTGCTTCAGTATTCTGCATTGTAGATGAGCCAATGCCACTTCCTCCTCTTTTGTAATGAGACCTGATGCTTCAACAGAGTCTGGAGGAAGATTTATATTTTTAATAAGGATCAGGTGGCCTGTGGCTGTTACATCCTCTGTGGAACAATTCAGCACGTTCCATTGAATAAAGATATTTTCTTCCACAGCTTACAATTGAGAGGCCACTAATTGCTCATTCTTCATGAAGCAGCTTGAATGAGCCGTTCTTTTCCTAGCTTTGCTTTGCCCTTGGAGAGCTGGACTTTCTATACCGCATGATTGTTTGAGAGCCTAGAGATAACATGGGAGAAAAAGGAACAGCGATAGGTAACAATATGTTAATAGCAATAGCATTTAGACTTAAATACCACTTCACCGTGCTCTACAGCTCTCTCTAAGCAGTTTTCAGAGTCAGCGTATTATCTCCAACAATCTTGGTCCTCATTTTACTGACCTGGGAAGGATAGAAGACGGAGTCAACCTTGGGCCGGTCAGGATCGAACTGCTGGCTATCAGCCAAATTAGCCTGCAATACTGCATTTAACCACTGAGCCCCCATGGCTGTTTAGACTAAATAGACTAAACAAGTAAAAATCCAAAATTAAATGAGTAAATATAAGTCATGTGTCCACTTGAAGAGAAGGGAAGCAACAACAGTTCATTTACGGGCTGCATCTGACCTTCCTTACTAGATGGCAGTTCTAGTTGTGTGACACTTGACTTACTTTCCAAATGAGCTGGCATTCAATAGCTGTTTCTTTTTTTAAAAAAACATGGACAAGGAAAACAAAAGTTCACACATCTTAAAGTGTCCCCATTTGAGAAATACAAGTAGTCCTCGACTTACAACAGTTCATTTAGTGACCGTTCAAAGTTACAACGGCACTAAAAAAAAGTGACTTAAGATCATTTTTCACACTTAAGACCTTTGTAGCATCCCCGTGATCATGCTTGGCAACTGGCTCATACTTATGACCGTTGCTGTGTCTCAAGATCATGTGATCCCCTTTTGCAACCTTCTGACAAGCCAAAACAATGGGAAACCAGATTCACTTAACAACCATGTTATTAACTTATGAACTGCAGTGATTCACTTAATAACTATGGCAAGAAATGTTGTAAAATGGGGCAAAACTCACTTAACAGATGTCTCATTCACAACAGAAATTTTGTGGTTGTAAGTCAAGGACTACCTGTGCTATGTTTTTCCATTTTGTTCTCTTGCAAGTAGTAGTTCTTCAGGGTGATAAATTCTCCTCTCCAGGTTCATCTGCTTCTTGTTCTGTTCTTGAAGACTCAGAGAGTACAAGAACATGGAAACTAGGATGAGTTCCAACAGTGCAGAATGTGTTGTGTGCAAATTTTGGGTGTATATAAAATATTTTTATGAAGACAAACTCTTAGTCCTTAATCACAGTATGTAATGTTACAGTCTGTCAGCAATTTTTGTCTTTAAGATTTTAATTACTTTAACTCCAACATATTTTATGTAATTATTTGTTTCATTAAATTTATTACAAGCAGTCTTCAATTTACGACCACAATTGGGGCTGGAATTTCTGTTACTAAGCAGTGTGGTCATTAAGGGAATTGTATCTGATTTTATTATCTTTTTTTGTTGCTGTCATTAAGCAGATTATCTTAGTCATAAGTGAAAATGGCTTTTGCCCCATCGACTTTGCTTGTCAAAAGCTCCTTGGAAGGTTGCAAGTGATGACCCTGTGACTCCAGGACACTGCAACCATCATAAGCATATACCAGTTGCCAAACACCTGAGTTTTGACCGTGTGATTGTGGGATGCTGCAACAGTCGTAGCAATAGCTCTTAGACTTATATACAGCTTCACAGTGCTTTATAGCCCTCTTTAAGCAGTTTACAGAGACAGCATATTGTCCCCAACAGTCTGGGTCATTTTACCAATTTCGGAAGGATGGATGGCTGAGTCAAACTTGAGCTGGTTAGGATTGAGGGAATCGAACTCCTGGCAATGTGAGCAGAGTTAGCCTACAATACTGCATTCTAACCACCGTGCCACCTCGGCTCTCGTAGGTGTGAGAACTGGTCATAAGTCACTTTTTTCAGCACTGTATATGCGTTGGGTCCTCTATTACTTGGGACAGGACCATGGAGGCAATGAATTGTTGAACTGTCCCAGATTCAACATCACTAGGGAGCAGGTTAAAGGACCATTAAGCCTCAGGGATTCCAAGGATCATCATCCTCAAGAACTCCATCACCAAAGTAGCTATGGAATCCAGCAGCTCAAGCAGAGACGGTGATGGGGCAGATTTGTTACATTCCAGCAACCTGATGTTCAACATCAGCAGCCAGAACCCAAAGCCCTGCTGACCTGGTTTTGTGGTGAATATTGGGAGCAAGACGTCAGGGTTATTCTCAGTGTCCTGGCATCCCTATGTGCAGCAACCTTTATGTGTCTACCATATCTATCTCTGCCCATCATGGTACCAATAGTGGCCTGTACCGTCATATACCAGTCCACCCCCTCTTTGGGTTTTTTTATCCTAGCTTATTAAACAGTCCCGTAACACCCAAGGACAGTTACCCACACAAGCACTAAGCACACAGAAGAACTACCCATCCTTCATCCATTCACCCCTGCATTTGCTAGATCATGTGGTCCCTCTGCCCACAGCACTCTGCATCTGGTGCACCTGGACTTGCCAGAGAGTTCACATAGCCTTAGTGAGCCACCCATCCACCCACCCACCTCAACTGAAGTGAATGATCACCTAAACATCATCTGCAGTCCAGGAAGCATACACACAGTAGAGGAGATATTAGGCCTTGCTGAGCCTCTGATGATCCTTCTCTGCCTTCCTCTCATTCTGCAGCACTGCTATTTTAAGCTGACTTCAGGAGTGTATTGCTTCTGGTCAGCCTCATGATGTTCTCCATCTCTTATCACCCTCTGCAGCTGCATTCTAGCCTAGCCTAGAATAAATTTCAATAGAAGAATGTAGAAACTTTCCTGATTTTTTTTTATTTCTTAGAAGTTGAAAACCCTACAAAATAACATCATCCTAAAGGCAGATGTAAATGAGTGTAGAAAAATGATGTAGCCAGTGTACATTAAGTAAAAAATGTAAGCTTGTGTTATTTGGAATGGTAAACAGATTCTCAACAGTGTGTGTGTGTGTGTGTGTGTGTATCAGAGGTGCTACTATCATGTTTTCTTGACTTGTCTGCATCTGTATTTTCATTCCTTTAACTACCATAACTTTTTTGTTCCACACATTTCTATTTTTCAGACATGAAATAAAAATATAGCTTTGTTCTTAGCTTACAATAGGATTTATTCCTCTTGTTCTTAGCGTAAAAGTTTGGTTTAAATAATGTCAAAAGCTTCTTTGGAGAGCGATTTTTGGACAAATATAAAACTTCAAAAGTTTTTTTTTAAAAAAGGAACTTTTCTTTCTTCCAGGTGGTTCAGATTATGGAGCAACTGGAGAGGATGCCCTAATTAGGATCCAACGGCTGATGGCTGAAGGTGGTATGACTGCTGTCGTCCAACGAGAGCAAAGCACTACCATGGCATCCATGGGTGGTTTTGGCAACAACATAATTGTGAGTCACCGGATCCACCGCAGCTCTCAGACTGGCACTGAATCCACTGGGATAGAAGGAAGCTCAACTCAACCATCAACTTCACAGGAGCTGATAACGGAGCTAGAGGGACGGACCCTTTCTGAGTCCATGCAGGTGACAGAACGTGGCCTGAGCCCACCGACATCGTCTAGTGAAGTTGAGGGAGAAGCTAATGGGCAAAGCCTATCAGAGCAAGCTCACTCCTCAATGGACACTGAGGGACCAGTCGAGTATAGTGATCTAACTAACAATAACCATCTTCCTGACAATACCAATTTCTATAGTAATGAGAGCACCAGTGGAGAGTCTCGGAACAGGTAGAGATGAATTGGTGCTACCCTCGTACTGCTAAGCAGAGACTTGTACCTCACAGCTGACCAGGAACTGAAGGAGTAGGAGAATTTTGGCTCTGACCAGATGCTGATAATTCAGTGGGCATTGTTATGCAGGGGTGGGATATTAGAGGGAAACCATAACTTGTATGGGAGAATTCTCGAAGAGGTTTTATTCTGTGTCTTAGCTTCCCACATCTGTTTTGCTGCACATTTTCTACAATAGTTGTAATAAACCTTGATATTCAGCTGAGCCTTATGTAAATTTCTCAGCTCACTGGCTACAGGAATTCATTAAGCTTTGTCCTAACCCCGCAGTGCTTTTAATGCTACACTTTTTTTTAATTTTATTTTATTTTTTTAAAAAGTGCTTTCCCTTCTTGACCTACCAACTAATTGGATTAGGGAGACTTGAGTCTCTTCCTTTGGAGACCTTCAATTTTATGGAATTGTGTATATATATATCTTTAAATGCTACTGTGGAGGAAATTTGCACCTAGATTCTACAGCTATAGTGGCTCCATTTTCCAGTCCAGAGCTTTATCCCATGCCACACTGCTTGCAAGCACTAGAAAACTCTTCAGAAGTTCAGAATTTGGATGGCTTGAACGAATGTAGGCTGGATAAGGCACAGCAGTGTTTACCCGGACTCTGTTCCACTCTTCTTTCCAGCTCAGAACTGGAGCTAGGAGAGCAGTGCTTGGGCGTCTCAATTTTTTTCATGCTCAGGAACCTCTCAGGAGTGTGGGCCTTTTGTTTTCAGAATATCTAATTTGTATGCAAGCAGAACTTTTACAAGGGCTGCTGTGGGTGGGGCAACCTATAGTTGTAAAGCATGTGGGTAGGGTGGGAACCGTTCCCCCAAAAAGATGGCACTTATTACAGATATTGCCCAAGGCTTAGCAACTCTTGCTGTGCCAATCGTAGCATATTGTAATTCAATCTGGTGAAATTTGGCAGGATCATGGTGCCATGGCCAGGTTGCACTTCCCTGCTAGGGGTAGGATGTGGGGTGGGAGAGAGGGGTTAGCTCCATGTCAGGGCGTGAGTTATGTGTCTGTGATGTAAGGTGTTGCATGTGAAACCTTGACCTTGTACATGTAGTTTCTAGTGGAGAAATCAAGGCTCTGATACTTTTTTTTTGTTTCTAGTCAACAATGTGATTTTCCTTTTCATTTGTAACTCTCCATCCCAGTGAGCTTGTAGCAGGAAGGTGGGGGAGAGTGTGTGCTAATGAGGGAAACACCAAAGATCAACGTCATTAAAATATGACAGACCCTTCTTTGGTCTCCTGTCGTCTTTTCTCGATCAAGTACAATGCCTGCTTGGGGAGTGGGAGTCTTTCTGTTTGACTGGTTTATTCCACAAAAGTCCCTTACCCTGAAATCTTGTCAGTTCCAGGAGATATCAGAAAAGCATGAAAAGGTTTTTATCTATTTAGCTGCATAATTCTTGACTCTTCTGATATTATTATTTCTACAACAATGATAGCTCTTGGCTGCTGGAAGAAAAGGAAAAGAAAAAAGGAAACCAGCTGGTTAAACTGTTAGTTCAATGAAACATTTTTTTTCCTGATGCATCTAACAAATTGTTATGCAGCACCTGCCAGAGGTTTTTCTCCCAATATGCATGTCTCTGTATTGTCAGTACCACAAGCAAGTGACAATAAATAAGCCCATTGTTAAGCAGCTCTTATGCTCACAGTCAGAGAAATCTGTTAGAGAACATTAAGCAAATGTTGCCTTAAATCACAGCATGGAGATAAACTTTACATCAGATCAGCTGGCTGCCAGTCCTCATCAAAGTGTTAATGAAGCACTAAAAAGTGCCCTGTGATGGTTTGTACTTCAGAGCTACAGGAGTTTGATTATGGAATTCCTCTCTTTAGTTTTAGAACATGTTTTTACATCAGAAGAGACTAAACCCAGAATCCATAACTGGCTCACTAGGGTGGAGGAGTAACTATCTGTACGAGAGAAGATGAGACGGTTACAGATTTTGCAACATGATGCTTAAAAAAACAGTTTTTCTCCAAGCATTCCATCCAGAAATCTTGCAGAAAATCACTGCGAGTTATGAATTACATTATGTTGACTGAGAAGGCCAAGCATTTCAGGTTTATATCATACATCTTTTCCATATTTTTCTGGTATAATTATTTGTTCTGTTTATACAAAAGACTCAGGATGGCTTTCAAGAAAGAAAAGTAATGGAACAAACTTAAAAACACTCTCTGGTCCAATCCCTTGAACTTCACATCTACAATATTAAAACAATATATGCCCCAAAAGGCAGTGACCACATTGCTTCTTAGAATAAAACTTACTGCAAAAATAAAAACCTCCAAAAATGAAACAAGGTATATTTAGCCTTGGCTGTTCCAGAGTATCATTATCATTATCAAATTGATTACAATTCCTTACCATCTTAATCTCTTGTATAATGGGGTTCCTAAACATCTCCTCTTGGGAAGCAGTCATCGAATGGATTGAATCTAGTTGGGAGAGATAGTCCTGAAGGTAAGTGAAAACTAAACTATTTAGGACTTCATAAGGAAGCAACTAGCACTCACAATTAGATTCATAAGCGCAACACTGTTGAAATGGTCTGTTGTGGGCCGGGCCTCCATATTGTGGACTATGCAGTCTCCAAATCAGCTTCCAGGGGACACCCATGTAGAAGGCCTATACATCACTCTCTGTGATGAACGCTTCCCAGTCCAAATAGAGCAATGAATGGTGCACCAGACCAAATTGGGATCAGGCTTTCTTCGTCTTGGTTTTTATCTGCTGCTGTGAGTCCAGGAAAATTCCCAAATCGTGGACCTTTGCTTTCATCATAGCAACAGAAGCAATGAATGAATATGAGAATTGTATTTTTGACTTGTTTTGTGGTGCTCGTACAGGCCATACTGGATGCATCAATTACATGTTTACTGCTGGGGATATAAAACGAGGTGATTGTGGAATAAAATCATTAAAAAGTTACACTTTTCTAATTTTGGGAAACATACCACATGGAAAGGGTGGTACATTCATGCAAATGAAATATTCTATGGTCTGATGCCTTCAATGTCTGGCAGTGCTTGATTTACATGGATGACAAAATCCTCCTTAGCTATTTAAGCAGTTTATAATAGAACCATAATTTGACTACAACTGGAGTCAGGGTAGTACCGTAACTTCTTAAGCCTTTCTATCTATACTCAATCAGGCCAAAACAAGCATTCATGTTTGAGTTAAGCATTTTGTCTTGTAGTTACACCTATAGTATATTACTCTATCCTATATTAATACACTTGTTTCTGGGAACCATTGAAAACTAGTCTTAAGTTTCCTGAGTAGCCCACATCATCATCTCCATAATTCATCCTTGGATTGATACCACAGAAGTTGCATTAGTACCACACAGGGATGGAGAATGTTGCATGAAAAGTTAGAAGTAATTTTGGATTATTTATTTACTCATCTACTGTATATAGCTGCCCTTTTAACCAAAAGCAACTGGGCAATATACAATTACCTGAAGTCTTGACAGCTGCATATTTTTTTGAAATGCACAATTTTTGAGACAGTATTTGTTGACATATTTGAAACTGCCCTGGTAAACCGGATCATGCACAAACCTGTGAATATTGCTAGTCTCTCCAGGTGGCAATGAAATGAGGTAACCTCCTTTTAAATGCAGAAAACAAAACTAGTACCTGAGGGCTCTTGTATACTCGGCCATCTGTTAGTTATCTTTTTAAAAGCCATGGATCAAGAGAAAAGGGTACTGCAAAAGATGCCAATGAACTATTAAAAAAAACACCTTGGTAAAGTATCTCATAAAAGACAGATTTTAAGAAAACACAGCCGCAAGTAGGTTAAAGGAAAGGCTCTTTTGTGGATTTTAAAACTGGTTGTGATAGAAATAGAGTCAATTCTCACCGAGAAAGGTTAATCAATCTGAACCCTATGTTGTTTAAATTAGGGGCAAGAAATCTCTTAACTGGTGCAGAATGCGGCCACATGGATGATAAAATGATGCTAGATACACAGCATGTGTATAACACCACTTTTGTGTGAGCTGCATTGGTTACCGGTGTGTTTCTTGGTGCAAGTCAAGGTGCTGGACCTTTAAAACTCTACATGACTTGGGACTGGATTACCTGAAGGATCACCTTTTTCCAAGAGTCTCTAGCTGTCCAATCAAGTCAAGCAGAATTGGGGTGCATGCTGAAGATTCCATCAGCCAAAGAGTTGTCAGTTGGCAGGGACCAGAAAACAAACCTTTTCCACAGTGGCTCCTGCTGTGTGGAACACCCTCCCTTTGGAATCAAAATGGCCCCAACCCTGTTAGTGTTTTGTAAGACCCTAAAAACCTGACTATGTTCCCATCCCGGGGGGATCTGAATGTGTTAAGGACCTGCTGTATTGCTAAATGGCCAAGTGTATTGCTCCTATGTATATTTAATGTGGATGTTCTTATTTTTATTGTTTTAAAATGTTTTTAATATTTGAACTCTTTAATATATTTTTACAATATGAATTGTAAGCAGCTCAGAATCATTGATTGAGATGGGTGTCTATAGAAATTTGAGTTAACGAATAAACAAATTTGCTAATCCCTTGAAATAATCTAAGATATTCAAAACAAAGAGCGAACTGAAAAATGGAAGCTAGAGCAAGAACATGGCTGACAGTTGGAAAAGATTGAAAAGTATGTTGCAAGTTAAAAATTATATTAGAGCAGTCATAGCATAAGTCTGGTAGAACCTCAGAGGGAACTGCTGGATGGTCAAAGAACAGCCTTAGGACCCATATTTTCAATACTGCATTCTTCTGGGGGAGGAGAGAAAAAAGGAGAAAATAAAGACTGAAAAAACACTTCCGCTTATTTTTGCAGCTCTCACATCACCCTTGAAATTTTAACAGAGGGAAGTTTGTTTTATTTATTTTCTAGTTAATACTAATCTAGAATAAAGGGAAATCACATACCCTGTGTTGGAATGCTGATGATGGACAGAATATTGCTGAGCCAAAGAAAGAAGTAGATGTTCAACTGCTGAACAAAAAAGCTAAATAAATCATGTACAACATGTTTTTGTACATGTTGTACATGATAAGGGAACTATAAGGGAAGTCCTCTACAGCAGCAATGGCAGATTGCTAGGAAGCACCCCATGGAGTGAGCTAAATCACGATGTAATCCCAAGGCCTGTTTCACTTTCTGTATTGAATTTTTCCTGAGTCTGCCAATGGAATCACTTCCATGTAGGAGCCCATTTAGTGCAGGGGTTAAGGTGCTGAACTAGAAACCAGGAGGGTGAATTCTAGTCCTCTCTGGGCATGAAAGCCAGCTGGCGGACTTTAGGTCAGTCACCCTCAGCCCAACCCACCTCACAGATGGCAGTTGTGAGGAAAACAGGATGTGAGAACATTCTGTATCTCTCGAGTTGTACCAAAAGACAGAAATAAATCTAATAAGTTGAGGGTGTAAGAATAATGCATTCTTCTGTATTTCAACCTTTTCCTGTGGAAAAAAATGGAGGGAAAAGTCTATTCTGACTCAGTTCAGCTTCCTTTACATCTGAGAACTATTTAGGCAATGCAGTACCTTTGGCTTCTCTTAGTTTTAAGACTGCAAACCCTTCCTTCTTTCATTCCCTACTGAAGTATTTGCCATTTCTTTTATCTGCTTTTTGAGCTATTGCAATGCTTCTGCAGGGGAAAACAGAAATGGATCTCAAAGAAAAGCATGCAGAGGAATGAATCTAGCTCTAATGGGCGAAGGAGGTTTTTTTGGTGGGGAAACTGGAGCACTTCTAGAAATCAGTTGTTTGTCTTTTGCATGGAATTGGGAGTCCCTTCCTTCAAGGGATCATCTGCAGTCCATGGAAGGAGAAAGTGGCCACTCTGGAGAAGGGTAAAGGCCAGACCTGCCAGGTTGCCCTGGGGTGAGGCTGATGGAAGCAGCAGCCAGCTTTGGAGCAGCTGCTCTCTTCACTTAGTCACAATCTGTCAGCGCAGTGTTCTGCAACAGGAAAAGGCAGATTAATTAAAGCTTGCCATGTGGTGAGCTGTCCTAGCTTTAATTGGGATCTCAGTGCACAGCATGTAAATGTCATTCTCATCCCAAATCTGAAAGGGAGTACGGTGCAGAGAGGGAGCGCACGGGTACGAAGGAGACTTGGCCTTTGATTTCCAGCCAGTGCCCTATGAGATGCACACTCCCAATTACTGTCTCGTGGTCCTTGTTTTTTTTCTCCATCCTCATTCCTCCCCCCACCCCCATCCCAAACTGGCAGAGAACTCTCCCCATCTCCCCCGCCCTGCTGTCACTGCCAGGCATCCCTGGCTTGGTAATTGGGAGGGAGACTCATTAAAACATGTTCACTGCGTTCCAACAAATATACATAAATGTTTCCCCACAGCGTCCCTAGTTGGAAGCTCATCTCATCTGTTCTCTGCTACTTTCCCTTCATGACTGTTTGTTTTTCCTTTCAAGTGATTGGCGCTAGCATACAGCACATTCTGGAAGGAACAGCACCCAATCTGGATTGCCTGGCACACCAGTGGTCTGTGATTTCCATACACTGGTGCCCTACCTGGGATGTCAATAAATAAATAAGAGCTATCAAAGTCCAAGCTCCCCAAAACATGGACAGAAGCATATATTACATTCATACCAAAATAATATACAGATCCCCAACAGATTAAAAAAAACTAAGACCAATATCATTATTAAATGTAGACTATAAAATATATTGCCTCTATAATTTCAGAGAGATTAAAAAGATTCTTAAACGAATTCATACATTCTGACCAGAATGGTTTCCTACCTAAAAGACAACTAAAAAATAATATGAGGATTATCTTGAATGTATTGGAATATTACAAAGTCCATTCCGAAAAGCAGCTAGCTTTGATTTTCTTGGATGTGCAAAAAGCCTTTGATAATATGAGCTGGGAGTTTATGACACTACAACTGAAAGGTATGGACTTTGGCGAAAACTTCGTAAAATTCAGTCCAAGCTATATATTCCAAACAAATGGTGAAAGTGTTAGTAAATGGAGAGATAACAGAAAATTTTAGCATAAGTAAAGGCGCAAGGCAAGGATGTCCACTATCTCCTCTATTATTTATACTAACCCTGGAAGTCTTGCTTAGAAAGATTAGACAAGATCCAGAAATAAAAGGTTTGGAAAGAAAAAAAGTACATTACAAAAAAGTACAAGCATTCGCAGACGACTTAATATTCATTTTGGAGGAACCCCTAGAAACAGGACCCATAAATAAATTAATAAAAAGAATAGAGTTTGGTGAGGTGGCAAGACTAAAAATAAACAAGGAAGTCAAGATTTTGAGAAAGAATCTTACAAACTAACAGAAAAATGAACTGATAGAAAAGATGGACACGCAGATAACTAAAAAAGTTAAATACTCGGGAATCTGGTTAACAGCAAGATGCATAACCATCAAAGAAGACAACTACATTAAATTATTACAACAAATAAAGACATATTTGGAAAAATTGAGAAATTTACGGTTGTCGTTAGTCGGAAGGATAGCAACAACAAATATGAATATCCTACCAAAATTGTAATTTTTATTTCAAGAAACCCTGATAAAACTAGGGAAAAAGTTCTTTGAGGGCTTAAATTGATTCTAAAGTTCACCTGGCAAGGCAAAAAACCAAGAATCAAACTGAAAATGCTACAAGACACCAAAAATAAGGGGGGATTGGGCTACCAGACTGGGAGCTGTACTACCAGGCCTCTGTGCTCATATGAGTGAAGGAATGGATAAATCTGAGGAACAAAAGAATATTGGCATTAGAAGGACACAACTTACAATTGGGGTGGCACACATTTGTATGATATGGAAAAAGTAAAATACACAGATATTTCCAAAGGCATTATATCAGGAATGCTCTGATTTCAGTATGGGGGGAAAAATCAAACAGAATCATTATATGAAAATACCGGTCTGGTTATTCTTGATGGAAGTGCTAATATATCTTAATGTTCTAGAACTGAAAAAAATTGTAAGGTACAAAGACATCTTAAATGAACAAGGGGACTTAAAATCAAAACAGGAACTAAAAAATCAAGGAATTGATCTGGTGGCCACATATTCAAACACAAACAAACAAGAAAGATGCAGAAATATATGGATTTTACAAGGAACCCCTAGAATTAGATCAGATATTTCTAGGAACAGATGCTAAATTAATAAAGAATATTTATAATTACTTCTTGAACTTTAAAATGGAAGAAGAACATGTAAAAGAAACTATGATAGTATGGGCAAAAAACTTTGGATATAATATAGAATTAGACAATTGGCAAAAACTTTGGGAAAGAAATTACAAACTAACAATGTCAACAGCATGCTAAGAAAACCTTTACAAAATGTTCTACAGATGGCATTTGCCACCAGCAAGAATAGCAAAGGTGTCCCAAAACATATCACCAGAGTGCTGGAAATGTAAATAGATACTGGGATCCTATTACCACATGTGGTGGACTTGTCCAATGGCAAAAAAATATTGGTTAAAGATAAAAAGGTGGTTAGAAGAAATGATAGCACAACAAATAGATTTAAAACCAGAATTGTTCTTACTAGGTATATTACCATGGAAATATATTTAATATTACATGTAATAACAGCAGTGAGAATTATGTATGCACAAAACTAGAAAAGCGAAAGTATACCTATAGATGAAAATGTAATAAAGAAAATACTAGACTGTGCCGAAATGGACAGGTTAACAATGCAAATTAAGGATAAAGGGGAAACAGAGTATTATTTAACAGGGGTCTTATTTTATAAATGGTTAGAAAACAGAAGCAGAAGTTAGTTAATTTATAATTAAGGATGATTAATAAAATAGAGCTAAATGTATATATAGATATATATAAGCATAACATCATAAGCATTATTATTATTATTATTATTATTATTACTACTACTACTACTACTACTGCTATTTTTATTGGATTACATTTGATTACAGATTGAATTGTATAGAACGACCAGAAGTGAAGTTCATATTGTATATACAATGAGAATAATGGCTATAATTAAGATGTATAATATTACATGTATGCAAAAGAGATTTGATACGGACAGTACACTGTCGTTGCAGAAATGGAAATGTGTATAATAAAAGAAATATATATAATGTGTATAATAAAAGAAAATGTATAATAAAAAATAATATTAATTAATTAATTAATTAAAAACAGACAGGAAAGGCAGACATCTTAATCTTCAATCAGGACCACCCACAGAAATATTCCTTGCAATTATTAGCACCCCTCTACTTTTCAATATATATGTATACCGATATATTTTTATGGAGGGATTCTACAACACCTTCTGTAGTTTGTGGGCCTCTAAATATTTTGTAATTGTAAAATCAAGATTTCTCAGCCATCCTGGCTAGGAATTAATGGGCATGGTAGTCCCAACATACTTGGGTGTTATTACCCTGGGAAACCAGCTGTTCCACAATCATAATGATTAATTCCCTAAAGTGTGGACCCATTTTTCATACGAAAAGAAGAAAAAACCAACTTCAGGAACCAGATTATTCTTGCTGTGTTATCATAACAATGCAGAAGGATGAATTAAAGAAAAATCTTGCTAGCTTCAATTAATAGAAGTATCTTCTTATCTTTCCCTTTCCCTCACTCAAGAATCTCTTAAGTACAGAATTGAAAAACAGAGAAAGATAAAAAGGACAACCAAGGCTATTTTCCATAATTCCTATTGTCCACAAATGGCATCTTAGGATACCATTACCTGCTTTAATTACAGGTTAGGATAGTGAGCAAAGTTACTGGCCTGATTCTGATTCTGGACCACTGTTTGACCAACTTTTTTTCTGAAAGATTGACCAATAGTTACTGTGATGGCAGATCAGATGAGGGGAATATGTTCTTCAAGTCTTCAAATAGTGATACAATTGTTAACACACTTGTGTTCTGGGAATTGGTTGGCAAGGTATGAAGGGCCTCTCACTCCCTACTTCTTTTTTAGCTGTTTGATTTGCCCTTATCCCACTAGGTCACCGTGAGTGAATTCACTAATTTATTTAGCCCTCATATCTTAATTCTAAAAGATGGGCCAGCTTTTAGTGGTTTGGAGTACAAGTAGACAAACCATCAAAATTTATTTTTTCAAATGGCTTTTGCTGTCAATATTTTTCTCTAGCAGTGCGATGATTGGAATGGTACCTTACTAAAATTGATGTTCCTTTTTGCGTGATGGAGCTAAAGCTGTCAGAGAAGCAGCAGAGGCTGCTAATGAAGGGGTAGTTTTATGCTAGATTCTGCCCATTTGGGTCCTTTTCAGCCCCATGAAATGTTTTTAACTATATGCAGAAAGGGATATTTATTATCCTCCTCAGCTCTCAGCTCTGAGTGTTTCCCAATTCCATGTAAAAGAACATCAGAGATTCAAAAACTAGTTCTTTGATTTTCCACTGTCAAAAGCCATTTTTTAAATCATTTGAGAATATAAATTTCATATAACAATCCAATATCTCTTTGTCTGTAACATGTTATATAACAAAACAGGTATGGCTAGACATTTTATTACAGCACTGTGGAATAGATGAAGGTAGCTTTAGTACTCTGAGGAGAGAAATTTGTTTAGCATTCAATATAAACAAAAATATCATTTATTATACTGGCTATAAAAGAACTTTCTGTGAAGATTTCAAAAAAAGGGCAAGCCACATCCTTCAACAATATATGGATTCTGTGGACAATCATTTAAATATGAGCCAGCGGTGTTCTGCAGCTGCCAAATAAAGCAACATAGTTTTAGGCTGCATTAACAGGGATACAATCAAGATCACGTGAAGTGTTAATATCACTTTATAATGCCTTGGTTATAATGTCTTTTAATAGTATTTTAATTGTATTTATAGTTTACTATGTATTTTTACCTGGCTGTGAACCGCCCTGAGTCCTTCGGGAGAAGGGCGGTATACAAATTTAAATAAATAAATAATAAATAAATTGGTAAGACCACACTTGGAATATTGCATCCAGTTTTGGTCGCCACGATGTAAAAAGTTGTTGAGACTCTAGAAAGAGTGCAGAGAAGAGCAACAAAGATGATTGGGGGACTGGAGGCTAAAACATATGAAGAACAGTTGCAGGAATTGGATGTGTCTAGTGTTTGATTCGGGCAATAACGAGACAGGAGACCAGATGAGTGGCAACAGCTCTTTAGTTTATAGTGAACCCAGCAAAGAACGTCCGGCAAAACCCCTCTTTATATACAGTTTTCTCCGGTGCATTAACCAATCAGGAACGTGCAAGTTCCCGCCTAAATTTCCCTCCAAAACTCTTAAAGATACATTACACTCCTCCCCTCCCAGAACGCATTGTAACCATATTTACATAACATTAACATATTATTTCTCTACGTAGTCACGCAGGTAGGCTGGGCGTTTCCTAACTCGCTCAGACCTGCGCACTTCATTCTTGGGGAGTGAGTCGAGCTGTCCGGAGGGACTGTGAGTTCCTCCAAGCTCCTCATCTGGGCTATCCAGCCCTGGATTATTTGCAGAGTTATCCCTGCAGTCCTCCTGAGGGCCTGGTTGGCGTCGCTGGACTTCGTCGAACTCAGATAAGTCCCTCGTTTGCCCCGGGTTTGAGTCAGCTGTGAATTCAAACATTGGATAGTCAGGGCCTGGCTGATTTTTGTCTCTGTTACTTGCTAGTCTTTTGCGTATTTGATCTATGTGGCGTCTCCATACCCGGCCATCCTCCATATCCACAATATATGATTTTGGACCGGTTACCCCTATAATCGTTCCTTTTAACCAGGTTGGGCCTTCGCTATAGTTGTGTGCCCACACCTGGTCCCTGACTGTCATTTCCCTCATTTTTCCTTGTGTTCCCTTGTACCCGTCTGGGGTGTATGTGGGGTTTAGTCGGTCTAGTTGGCACCTGAGTTTCCGTCCCATTAATAGTTCCGCCGGGCTATGGCCAGTTGCTACACAGGGGGTTCTGTGTTGGACTGCAAGGAAAGTGTCTATCTTTAATTGCCAGTCGCCCGGCCTTATTCTAGAGAGCGCCTCTTTGGCGCTCCGAATGAAACGTTCTGCAAGTCCGTTCGTCGCCGGGTGGAAAGGCGCCGAGAGGACATGTCTGATGCCCTCCTCCGCTAGGTACCCCTCAAACTGTGTTGCCGTGAATTGCGGGCCGTTATCGGATACCAGGGTGTCGGGCAACCCATGGGTGACGAATAGGTGTCTCAGGACTGAGATAACGGCTTCTGCCGTTGTGGATTTCATTAGGATAATCTCTAACCATTTCGAAAAGGCATCGACTACGATTAAAAAGGTTTGCCCATGAAATGGCCCAGCAAAATCTATGTGAATCCTAGACCATGGCCCCTGTGGTTTCTCCCATTCCCTGATAGGGGCCGTGGGGGGTAGTGGCCTCGACTCTTGACAGGGTTGACATCTCCCTATCTCGTCACTAATTTCATTGTCCATCCTGGGCCACCACACATAGCTCCTTGCTAGACTCTTCATCCGAACTATACCCGGGTGGCCCACATGCAACAGTTCTAGTACCTTTTTCCGTAATTTTTCCGGAATAACCACCCTATCCCCCCATAACAGACACCCCCCTTGAACAGATAATTCTTCCCGTTTCTTCGCAAAGTCCCTGAAACGCTCGCCCGGCGCAGCGGGCCATCCCCTCAACACCCATCCAATCACAGTCCTTATGGTAATGTCCTTGTAAGACGCCCTTGCCACTTCCTTGGAAGTGACAGGGCCAGCATCCCAAGAGTCAATCAGTAGGACGGGTATCCCTGGGGCTGGATCTTCAATAGTCTCTGGTAACGGGCATCTGCTCAAAGCGTCCGCATGCCCCATCTCCTTTCCCGGGCGGTAGATCAGCTTGTACGAGTATGCCGCCAGGAAAATAGTCCATCGAGTTAGTCTGGGTGACAGTGCCACGGGCGTGGGGCAGTCGCCCGCTAACAGGCCCAACAGGGGTCTGTGGTCCGTTACAATTTCAAAGTCTCGGCCGAATACATATTCGTGAAATTTTTTCACCCCTGAGACTATAGCCAAAGCCTCCCTATCCAGCTGGCTGTAGTTCCTTTCAGCCAAGACATTGTTCGGGAGTAATATGCTATAGGGGCTTCTGTTCCATTCGGTAACCTATGGCTGAGCACAGCCCCCACCCGTAGGGGATGCATCGCAGACCAGGACTAATGGCAACGTGCCGTTGTATTGGATGAGGAGGCTATCACTAGACAATAGGTTCTTTACCCCTTCAAATGCCCTATTTTCCACTTTCCCCCATGACCACACGGCATTCTTAGCCAGTAGCTTATGCAGCGGTTCGGCTATTGTCGCCTTGTTCTTGAGAAACACCGCATAGAAGTTGACCAGACCCAAAAACGCCTGCAACTCCGTTTTATTTTTAGGGGCTGGGGCCTTCCTGATGGCCCTCACCTTGCTCTCCGTGGGGTGAATCCCTTCCCTATCTATTCTGTAGCCCAGGAATTCTACGGATCCGACCCCGATTTGGCATTTGTTTAGCTTAACTTTAAGCCCGGCAGACCGGAAAATGCCCAAAACTTTCCTCAGTCGTACCCTTAGTTCCACTAGATTTTCGGCTGATACCAAAACATCGTCAAAATACGGTACCACCCCGGGTAGACCCTGCAATAGTCGCTCCATTAGATTCTGGAACAGCCCTGGGGCTACACTCACCCCGAATTGGAGCCGGGTGCATTTGAATGCGCCGCGGTGTGTGACAATGGTTTGCGCTTCGGCTGTGCTGCTATCTACTGGTAATTGCTGATAGGCTTGAGCCAAGTCTAGTTTGGCGAAAACTTGCCCTTGTCCCAACGAGTGCAGTAAGTGTTGCACTACTGGGACGGGGTATGCACTCTTCTGCAATGCTTTGTTTAATGTTGCCTTGTAGTCAGCACAAATCCGGACTGACCCGTCCGGTTTGACTGGGGTGACTATAGATGTTTCCCATTTTGCGTGATCAACGGGCACTAGTATTTCCTGGTTTACTAGTTTGTCCAGTTCCCGGTCAATCTTGGGCTTTAGGGCGAATGGAACCCTCCTAGCCTTCAACCTGATGGGGGCAACCTGGGGGTCTAAATTGAAGGAAAAAGGGGTCCCCTCGTACTTGCCCAAGCCATCTTCAAAACGCCTGCAACTCCGTTTTATTTTTAGGGGCTGGGGCCTTCCTGATGGCCCTCACCTTGCTCTCCGTGGGGTGAATCCCTTCCCTATCTATTCTGTAGCCCAGGAATTCTACGGATCCGACCCCGATTTGGCATTTGTTTAGCTTAACTTTAAGCCCGGCAGACCGGAAAATGCCCAAAACTTTCCTCAGTCGTACCCTTAGTTCCACTAGATTTTCGGCTGATACCAAAACATCGTCAAAATACGGTACCACCCCGGGTAGACCCTGCAATAGTCGCTCCATTAGATTCTGGAACAGCCCTGGGGCTACACTCACCCCGAATTGGAGCCGGGTGCATTTGAATGCGCCGCGGTGTGTGACAATGGTTTGCGCTTCGGCTGTGCTGCTATCTACTGGTAATTGCTGATAGGCTTGAGCCAAGTCTAGTTTGGCGAAAACTTGCCCTTGTCCCAACGAGTGCAGTAAGTGTTGCACTACTGGGACGGGGTATGCACTCTTCTGCAATGCTTTGTTTAATGTTGCCTTGTAGTCAGCACAAATCCGGACTGACCCGTCCGGTTTGACTGGGGTGACTATAGGTGTTTCCCATTTTGCGTGATCAACGGGCACTAGTATTCCCTGGTTTACTAGTTTGTCCAGTTCCCGGTCAATCTTGGGCTTTAGGGCGAATGGAACCCTCCTAGCCTTCAACCTGATGGGGGCAACCTGGGGGTCTAAATTGAAGGAAATAGGGGTCCCCTCGTACTTGCCCAAGCCATCTTCAAAAACGTCCTCGAACTCCTTCAGCAGTTCACTCTTGAGGTCGATTTCGCTACGGAACACCCCGGTCACTCCCATGCCCAAAGCCCGGAACCAGTCAAGTCCAAGCAAACTTGGTAAGGTTCCGTCGACTATGGTGATTGGCAGGGTTTTCTTGAACTGTCCATACTTGACTTGGACTGACGTTCCCCCTCGCACAGGAATTCGGTTTCCTTGGTAGTCTTGAACTCGTATATGCTGGGACTGTAACCTGCGCTTCGCGATGGCTGGCAAGTCCCTCTTGAGGGTGTCCCATGACATCATTGTGATAGATGAGCCGGTGTCCACCTCCATCTTGCAAGGTACCCCTTCGACGTGTACCTTTGTAAAAATCTTTTTCTCTAGCCGCGTCGATGCTAGGGCTACTCTTGCTGAAGTCTGGTTTAACTTCGCGCCCTTTTTGAATGGACCAATCCCGGGCCGCTCTGCGGGTCCAGCTCTGATTGGTCGGTTTGAATTTTTGGCGGGAAGGTTGGGGGGCTCGACAGGCCTGCGCTATGTGACCCTTCTTTTTGCACCGCCGACACGTTGCGTCCTTGAATTTGCATTGTTGTCGTTGGTGTTGGCCCCCGCAGCTCATACATTCACTCCGGTCCTCTTTCCCCGGCTTCTGGGTGTGGAAAGCCTCTTCCTCTTCCTCACCTTCCGACTCGGCCTGGACTTCCTCGTTGTGGACCGGAGTTGCTTTTGCTCCGGCTCCTGGCGCCGTCGGCTTTTGCAAAGTTTCTGCTGCCTTGGTCGACATCTCATGAGCCCTAGCCTCGTCCAGCGCTAGGGCCAGGGTTAGGTTGCTCTTGGACAGCAGCCGGCGTTGTAATCGAATGTCTCTTACCCCGCAAATGAGTTGTTCGAGTAAGGAGTCCTCCAAATCTCGGTACTCACAGTGATTTGCGGCTTTTCTTAGCGCTGCCATGTACACGCTTATCGACTCGCCTTCTCGCTGTACCCTCTGCCTCAACTCGAACCGTTGCACGAACTTTGAGGGTACTGGGGCGTAATGCGCTCGAAGTGCCGTTTGCAGCGTCTGCCACGGTACCGACTGTACCGGCGTTGGCTCTGATAGCGACTCTGCGGTGTCGAAGACCTCTGGACCGCAATGGCTCAGGAAGTATGCCCGCTTCCTGTTGTCCGAAACTCCTTGTAGTTCGTTTGCTTCGAGGAAACACTCGAAACGAGCCATGTATGACCCCCATTTTTCCTTTGCTGGGTTGAATGGCGGTGGCGGCGTGTAGCTGGACATCGCTACTCTCCGTCCTTGAAACTGGCTGGGTTCGCACCTTTTTCCCCGATCTCACTGCCTACATCCCACCTTCGTCGCCAGTGTTTGATTCGGGCAATAACGAGACAGGAGACCAGATGAGTGGCAACAGCTCTTTAGTTTATAGTGAACCCAGCAAAGAACGTCTGGCAAAACCCCTCTTTATATACAGTTTTCTCCGGTGCATTAACCAATCAGGAACGTGCAAGTTCCCGCCTAAATTTCCCTCCAAAACTCTTAAAGATACATTACATCTAGTTTAATGAAAAGAAGGACTAGGGGAGACATGATAGCAGTATTCCAATATCTCAGGGGTTGCCACAAAGAAGAGGGAATCAAACTATTCTCCAAAGCACCTGAAGGCAGGACAAGAAGCAATGGATAGGAACTAATCAAGGAGAGAAACAACCTAGAACTAAGCAGAAATTTCCTGACAGTTAAACAATTAATCAATGAAACAACTTGCATCCAGAAATTGTAAATGCTCCAACACTGGAAGTTTTTAAGAAGACATTGGACAACCATTTGTCTGAATGGTGTAGGCTCTCCTGCTTGAGCAGGGGGGTGGACTAGAAGTCTTCCAGGGTCCCTTCCAACTCTGTTATTCCGTTATTCTATTAAAATACAAAAATGCATTTTTCATAGGTTATTTCTGAGAGGTCTGTGGCAGTGTCTACAATATTTATCTGGAAATAAGAAAATTTATCCCATCATAGCAAATTCTTTCCCCAAAGGCTCCAAAATGTGTCTAAATCATTTTAATAACAAAAAAACATGCCAGTGTTGGGCAAAAGGGATCCCTATTGGCAGGAAACATGCCAATGATTGTCAAGGGAAAAGGCAAGGAGCAAAGGGGCATGAAAAGACAATGAGGGATGGTTATGCTAATAACACTCCATTCTTCATGCTAATAAGTGTTGAATAGCTAGTTTCTGCCTAGCAACAAAATCTATTAGCATTTATAACAAGAACATCTGCAACAAAAACGTACTGTACAAAACCACTTCCTGGAACAGCTTAGTCAGGAAAAAGAGTGGGACAAGTCCTCTTCTGTGTGGCAAATTAGAGAAAACCAGATCTAATGTACCTTGTATCCAATCAGGAGCATTGTTAGTTACTTAGAGTTTTGTGGTTTGTTTTTTTTAAAAATCAAATCAAGCAAGCAAACCTCAATTTGATGGTTTATCCAGTTATACCATGGCTGGTGTAACAAAGTTCCATATCAAGGAACCAAAAAAGAAGGAAAAGAAAACAATGGAAAAGTCTTGTGCACTATATAGCAGGCCATCATACATGCAACCTCTTCTTCTGACATTCTAAGTTCAATCTAAGGTATACATTGGCAATGAAGAAGACCACTGGACTGGATCTTGAATCTCAGTGACAGGGAGGATGGAATAGCCCAGGGGTGAGCTTCAAAAATTTTAGCAAGGGGTTCTCTGCCTGGTTGCTGGGTCGGCATGGCCATGGTTGACATGGCCTAGTTGGCCTCCTGCACCACAGTGGGAGAGAGGGATTTTTGCTCTCCCTGGGATTTAGAGCAGGGGTCCCCAACTTTGGTCCCTTTAAGACTTGTGGACTTCAACTTCGCTTCGCGGCGAAGGTTGTAGAGAGTATGGTGGCATATCAGTTTCCCCTGCACCTGGATGAAACCGTCTATCTAGACCCGTTCCAGTCCGGTTTCCGGCCCGGTTACAGCACAGAGACGGCTTTGGTCGCGTTGGTGGATGATCTCTGGAGGGCCAGGGATAGGGGTTGTTCCTCTGCCCTGGTCCTATTAGACCTCTCAGCGGCTTTCGATACCATCGACCATGGTATCCTGCTGCGCCGGCTGGAGGGATTGGGAGTGGGAGGCACCGTTTACCGGTGGTTCTCCTCCTATCTCTCCGACCGGCCGCAGTCGGTGTTGACAGGGGGGCAGAGGTCGACCCCGAGGCGCCTCACTTGTGGGGTGCCGCAGGGTCGATCCTCTCGCCTTCTGTTCTTTATCTACATGAAGCCGCTGGGTGAGATCATCAGTGGTTTCGGCGTGAGGTATCAGCTGTATGCGGATGACACCCAGCTGTACCTTTCACGCGGACCACCCCAACGAAGCTATCAGTGCTGTCCCGGTGTCTGGAGGCTGTACGGGTCTGGATGGGGAGAAACAGGCTCAAGCTCAATCCCTCCAAGACAGAGTGGCTGTGGATGCGGCATCCCGGTACAGTCAGCTAAATCCGGCTGACCATCGGTGGCGAGTCATTGGCCCCGATGGAGGGTGCGCAACAGCGTCCTCCTGGATGAGCGGCTGTCTTTGGAAGATCATTTGACGGCCGTCTCCAGGAGAGCGTTTTACCAGGTTCGCCTGGTGCGCCAGTTGCGCCCCTTTCTGGACCGGGATGCCCTGTGCACAGTCACCCACGCACTCGTGACGTCTCGCCTGGATTACTGCAATGCTCTCTACATGGGGCTCCCCTTGAAGGGCATCCGGAGGCTGCAGTTAGTCCAGAATGCGGCTGCGCGGGTGATAGAGGGAGCCCCTCGTGGCTCCCGAATAACACCCATCCTGCGCAGACTGCACTGGCTGCCTGTGGCCTTCCGGGTGCGCTTCAAGGTTTTGGTGACCACCTTTAAAGCGCTCCATGGCATAGGGCCGGGTTATCTGGGACCGCCTGCTGCTACGAATACCTCTCACCGACCCGTGCGCTCTCACAGAGGGACTCCTCAGGGTGCCGTCAGCGAGGCAATGTCGTCTGGCGGCGCCCAGGAAGGGCCTTCTCTGTGGGGCTCCCACCCTCTGGAATGAACTGCCCCAGGACTTCGTCAGCTTCGGACCTTGGACCTTCCGCGAGCTTAAAACATATCTATTTAATTGCAGGACTGAGTTAGTTTTAGTTTATGGGTTTTATCTTGGGTTTTAATTTTTATATTTTTTAATTAAGGCTTTTGAATAAGTTTTTTAATTGTTTTTAGAATTGTATTTATTGTATTTCTTGTTTTTTAAATGCCTGTAAACCGCCCTGAGTCCTTTGGGAGATAGGGCGGTATATAAATATAAACAATAAATAATAAATAATAAATAAATAAATAAACTCCCAGAGTTCCTCAGCCAGCAAAGCTGGCTGAGGAACTCTGGGAGTTGAGGTCCACAAGTCTTAAAGGGACTAAGATTGGAGACCCCTGCTTTAGAGGCTTTCCTCCAGCCTCCAGGAAAGCAAAAACAGCCTCCCCAGGCTCCAGAGGCCCTCTGGAGGCCTTCCCGAACTTCCGGTAGGCCCATTTTTCATCCTCCCAAAGTCTCCGTGAGCGCCCTGCACTTACCTGCATTGAAAACAGGCTGCGTGGGGACTCCTGGGGTGGGCAGGGTCAGCCAGGAGTGGAATTTGGGGGTTCTCCAAACTGCACAGAATCTTAGCTAGAGGTTCTCCCAAACCCCTGCGAACCCCCAGCACCCCACCTCTGGAACAGCCTTTTCAATTGCATTAGAGGTCAGGAAGCTAAGTTAGAGACACAGTGCAGGGTGCTTGAAATCTAGGCTCTTCTATGCCACAAGCATCTGTGGGATGAGGTGATCATCATATGCTGCCTTTGGGTGGTCTACTAAGACTAGTAGCTGCAGCCAATCCTGAATTGTCTAATTCTGTCTAAACCAGGGGTCTCCAACCTTGGCAACTTTAAGACTTGTGGACTTCAACTCCCAGAATTCAGCAAAGCTGGCTGAGGACTTCTGGGAGTTGAAGTCCACAAGTCTTAAAGTTGCCAAGGTTGTAGACCCCTGGTCTAAACTATATTTACAGCTTTTCAGTTTCAATCCCATTAATCCTAGTCTTACCCCCTGGAGCATTTATTATATCACATGCCAGGGATCCAGAGAGATCATTCCATTTTGCCATCAGTAAGAAACAATAACCAACAGGATTCACCTAATTCTCTAGCCCAAATGTCTGAAAAAAATTACCAGGACTTTAGCATCATGCAAAAGGCTAACAGGCGTGGGGCCATCTGGATCCCCAGGGGGGATGCTACTCTAAAAGAGAGACACTGTGACAGAGAAAGCATCTAAGGAAACATACCAGCACATTCTTTGACTGCTGATCAGACATTTCAGCAACTTTTTTCTCCTTCGGAGCGGTTTAATCAGCTGCAAAATGCTTTGCTATATTGTTTCCAAAGGCAACCTCAGTCCCTTCACCGACTCCAGCAAGATCTGTCATCTATTTCCCGCCCCCCACATTGCTTATAGAACTCCACTTATCAAGAATTATTACACAGTTCCGTACAGGGGGAAAAACCTGCACTGAATCCGTTTGAAGGCAGCCTGGAGCCCAAAGAAGCCTAATTCAATTATTTGATATTTTTTTAAAATAGCATACAACCAAGAGGGAAAGAAAGAAAGAAATGACCACGTTTGCAAAATTTGAGAAATTGGTATCTGCACAAACTAATTTCAATCTTGGTTTGTAGGCAGAACTGAAAGAGTAGTTTTTATACCTGATCGTGCATTAAAGCTCAAAGGAGCTAGAAAAGGATGTCACCATTTCAGGCTATTAAAGAAAAACGGCTTAAAATGGGTCTTAAGCGGTAACCAGTTTTGAATGAATGAAGGCAGCCCTACAAATAATCTGCTCCCAAGCCTCTTGGAAATGTAAATCTTGGGAGCCTTTGAATTGGGCCTGGAAATTTAGTGCTTACTTTGGTTGCTCTATTGCCAAAATGTGCCAGCAATGGAAAAATGTTGTTTCCTACTCATCTGCTCCAATTGCAAACAGGATGTCTGGATATGTTTTCCTGCTGCACTTTTAAAGTGCTTATTCCCCTAAATTGCTTGAGTGTTCCTCTCTGGTTTGGATAATCCATGATTGGCTAAAGCAGTGCTGAAATCTAAATTTCTTTCCTACCGGTTCTGTGGGCGTGGCTTGGTGGGGTCATGTGACTAGGTGGGCATGTGACTGGGTGGGCATGTGAGTGGGGGATCAAAAGATGAAAACTCACTAACAATGTCCTGCTGGAGCAGAGTTGGACTAGATGATCTCCAGGTCCCTTCCAGCCCTGGGTTATCCTCTGAAGCTGCGTCTAGTGCCAGGTTTGTAGTCCTTCCTTCCTCTTCTTTTTCCTTCCTTCCTTCCTTCCTTCCTTCCTTCCTTCCTTCCTTCCTTCCTTCCTTCCTTCCTTCCTTCCTTCCTTCCCTCCCTCCCTCCCTCCCTCCCTCCCTCTTTCTTTCTTTCTCTCTTTCTCTCTCTCTCTCTCTTTTTCTCTCTCTCAAAAATGAACCCCCCACCCCCCTATTTTTTGCCTAGCAGGCTTCAGCTTTTTTACCTTTTAAAAAATGCTTTTAAAAGTTAAAAAAAGGCTCTGATGATTGTGTGGCTCACCTGTGATCGTCAGAGCCTTTTCTTTACCTTTTATAAGCATTTTTTTACAACCTCGGCCGAATAGGTTGTAAAAAAAGGCTTTTAAAAGTAAAAAAAAAAACCTCTGATGATCGTGCGGCTCAGCTGGGCATGGGCAGGGGCAGGGATTTTTGCTACTGGTTCTCCAAACCACCCGCCACCATTGCTACTGGATTGGTTGATCCAGTCCAAACCGGGAGCCTTTCACCCCTGGGCTAAAGCCAGAGCTCACTCTCCAGAGGCAGGAATGCTTCTTTTACTGAGTAAGTAAATGGTTATCAGGGGCTGTAATATTTTCTACAGCTACTTTTGACAGGAATGCTATAAATAACATAATAGTAATAACACATGCCTTGTAATAGAAAGCTGATGATTTGAAACCTGGCAGAATAATTTTTTTTTGAACCAACTATTTTTCATCTGAGCTTTTTTTTTTTTAATAATCTATCTGTCCGTTACTTATTTTTCAAGTCTCTGGAAGTAATTCTGGTGTGCAAAGTAATTTGGAAGTAATTTGTCGTTGTGCCCTTAAGATGTAGCTATTGCATCTAAAGCATAACCTGAATTAAAATGTTCACATCCCCAGCCCTCCTAGTATGTGACTTCATTCAGTTTGTATCAGTTGTAGTTTCCAGACATTTTCAAATTAAGCATAAAATAACTTGCAGCAATCCATGTGAGGCAACTAGGGCATGTGTAACTCAGCCCAAGCATAAATGAATTGCGATAGTGCAATTTCTGTGCATTTAATTTAATATAAACCCCACCAGAGATCGTGTGATTTAGATATCAGAGTCATCCATTATTATTATTAGTACGGTTTAAGGCAATCATAGCTAAATCATTCTATGAGTTTGCAAAGAATTTTATTTTCAGTCAACCAGATTTGGGTCCCATGATTTTTTTTCCTACATACGACTGGACCTTGTTTCCTCAAGCATTTATTTGCTTTCCTGTTCTTTTAATATAGGAAGCAGATGAGTAAAGCATACAGATAACAAACCACATGAAGCAACATTCAAATAACACTCAATGCGCTGATCTGAAATAAAGATTGAGTCAATTGATTGGTGACCATGTTTTAAGTCTTTCCAACCATTTCAAAGGAGGAGCTTAACTTCCCCTCAGGAGGAGTAAAACACAGTTGTCTGGGCATCGCAGGATTGTTCCCATAACTACTTGTTTCTGTTCCTGCTTCATTTTCCTAAGAGCCATGAATATCAAAGAGGACATCTAATTATCAGGCAAGCAGTTTGCATGATAGGATAGTTACTTGATGTGGATTGGGGAAGTTGGTTTAGATGGAAACAAGACACGATCAGTTTGGAGCTAAATCTAACCCTGAATTAATCAGACAAGTCAATTAAGCAGATTTTGGCGTTTTCATGACATGATTACTTACTGCTGTGACCCAGGCCCCAGTAGGTAGTAGGAAACTCAGTCAGTGTAAATCAAACAAACTTTATTCAAACAACTGAGAATTACTTCATTCTCAGAGTAGTTCAACTAAATTAAAGCAAATTCCTTCCAACACAAATTCCTCAGTCCTATCACCAATTTTGGTCCAATTAGGCAAACTGCCAAAGGCCTTTCTTGGCAAACGTTCAGAAGACACCGATACAAAAATAAATGCAAGAAGACGAAGCTACCAACGTTGTTTTCCGGCAAAGCCCAAATGCTGTTGCTGGTCTGTTTTAAGCCTTATGGGAGGGGCCAATCATCTCTTGGCCCTACTCCCAAGTTGTCCTCTTTGCTTGAGCTGCTCTTGCCTTCTGGCAGCTCTTCTCATGTATGCATTAGGAACAGGCTCTTCCTGTTCCTCTGCCTCACTACTGTCAGTCTCTGGAGGCTCTGGAGTCCGCACCTCACTCCCCGATGACCCTGGCCCCTGATGCAGAGCCCTTATCCAGGCCTTCCCCAGCCTCCAGGACTGGCCCACACTCTTCCTCAGCCTCATCGCTGTCCAACTCAGTTGACAGCTCTGTAGGCTGCTGGCAGACTACAATACTTATCCCCATGATTCATGTGAATAGGTTATCTGAATAGAACCAATATGTATTCAAGTATATGAGTGATACCTATTAAAATGATAAGGCAACAGCCAAGGGTAACTGATAATGGATATTATGAAAAGTCAATAATTTTATTTGCAGTTAAATTATGATTATCTTTTTATTCCCAATGGAACATGTTTCTGAAATGCTCCTTCAAATGTAAAATAACCTGGCTACATACCTTCACTTTAAAAAGTTAAGAAATGTGCTGTTTCTGGTTCATTGTGGACTGGCCATCTTATTTATCAAATAGAATTAACAACGACAAGTCAAAAGGAGGGAGCAGCTGTCCCTGGTGCTGAAATAAAGACACTAAATCTCTCTGAGAAATAAAGATACTTTCTTGTTTTTATTCTATCAAGGACAATAACAGGTCATTAATCATTGAAGAAATGATGTCTGTAAATAAAATTGGCTTAATTTAGACATCAGAAAGTGCTATAGGAATCTATATACTGCAAAGAATAGTATCTGATACTCAAATTGTACTGTCTAACGCTTCTTAATGATACTAGTTAACTAATGTAAGGAACACATCATATGTTGTGATGGTTTATGTTTCTTTTGTTTTGCATCATTCTGAAGTTCATTGAATAGGGGAGAAAGGCTCATGTTACAAAGCAGTCCTTTGGTATCCAGGAATTGTATTTAACATTTGGGGAGGGAAGGGACACAGCAAGCATTAATGAAGATGAGTCACACACATTTTAAAAGCTCCATAGAGAGTTGACATTTTTACTTTGCTTCCTGCAAAGATGTTTTTCCTTACAATACAGTTTCATACAATTTCTTCTCAAAATGGCATAAAAGTGTTGAACTGTTTTTTTTATTATACAGATAAATTATAAGTGTGTGATTGCCTGCGCGCACGCACGCATATATGTGTATATATGTGTGTGTATGTGTGTGTGTGTGTGTGTATATGTATATGTATATGTATGTATGTATGTATGTGTTGTGTCTCGCTCGCTTGCCCCGCAGCCGGGCCCCTCTTATCTCCTTCCGAACGCTGAGGAATGTCCTGGCATGCCTCCAGACCCCAGCCCTGGCTCCATGCCCAGGCAAACGGAGCAACTAGATCCCTCCCCCTCCCCCACAGCATGTGAGCCTGAGGAAAGTCAATTACCAACAGCTGGAGCCTGGAGAGATCCTCGCTTTAGGAGAAGTGATAGGCGGCGTCAGCAGAAGGAAGGGAGGGGCAGGCCTGGATAAGTGCTGAGTCATGGAGCCACAGCCCATGGCCTATATAAAGGATCTGCTTTCTGGCATTCTCTGAGTCAGGCAAAGTCTACCTTGAATTGCTGAAGTCACTTCCTGGTCTCCTGCCTGCCTTGAGAACTTTGCTAGGACTTTGGCAGAGCTGCAGAGGCACGCCTGATACGGACTTCCCCGACCCGGCCGTCAGCGGAGGAGTGGGACACGACAGTATGTGCAAGTGTGTATACTGACAAATATAAATTTAACACAAAATAGTTTGTCATGAAAGCGACTGCCTGTGAAGGTTCATGGATTGGGACTGAAAGGCGAAAGGGAAGCAGTATATTCCCTCCCATATTTCGGTAGACCAGGTTGCTTTGATAGAAAAAAACAACTTGCACATCCCCAAACAAAATAATATATTACTTTGGACTTATTAAGACTACAATTCTAGGTATATGCCAGCCTTACCCAATTTAGTGCTCTAGAGATATATTGGATTTCTGACTGGAAATTATGAAAATTAAATATATCTGTAGAGCACCAAGTTCAAGAAGGATGTTATATCCATAAAACTAGAAAATGTGATCTATTTCTTAGCATGTGCTGAATTGCATATTACCACTGTAAATGTGGTAAGCTTTTAATAATGCAAAAATAGTTCTTTTTTTTCTTCTGCTACACTACTGTACCACATCTGTTTTTATATGAAATATTTGCTTTGCCTACATTACTGAATCTTTTTATTCTGAGAAGTCCCTGAAAATGAAACCCAGAATCCAGTAAATGGCAGTGAACAGTCATTACTGGTTGATAGAATTAATGCTAGAAAAGCTTCTGCTTTATATTCTACTTCATCCTTCCTCTGGATAATAGTGAAGGCACAGTTCATCTTCAATTATCCTTAGTAATTAGTCAGTGAAGATAATTAATACAAAGATAGCAGGGTTCTTCTGTCAAGTAAATATCATGGTAATGTCCTGAAACTTGATCTTGCTGAAATGTTTAAGGCTATTCTGAAGTTTCCTCAATTACAAGTGCAGTGGGTTCAGCCACAGACCTAATTACAAAGGCTTCAATAACTTAATGAAGATTGACTGGTAGCTATTAAGAGGGTGACATTAACTTATTTACATATTATGGAAGTGCAACAGGCCACCTATCAATCTGCCCACTGAACAAGTGCTCAAGAAACAGAGCTAGCAGTCCTGTCTTAATCATTTACATCGAAGAACACGTGAATCAATTAAGGAAGATATTGTATATATTTAAGTATTTCCAAAGCAGTCCTAATCAGCCCCTAAGTTCTTTTATTTTGGGCTCTATTTCAAAAAAATGACAAGTGGAATATCAAACACTCTTATAATTTATACACCGTGAGCTACTCCAGTTGCAGGCATGACATTCTGCAAAACAGATTTGAACTGACACTTGCTCTTGCGAAGACCTGTAGTAATTCAGTTTTCCTCTTCATTACTGTGTATTTTTGTCCTGCTCCTTAACTTGCTTAATAGAAATCTAGATGGAAACTCATGTATTCCCTTTCCATTTTAGTACTTCACTTATTTGTGAGCTGCAGATTAAAAACTCTTGCTTCCAGCTAGTAATAAACCATAATTTGTTTCATATTAACATACATGGTGAGCTCTACTTTGATATTGGGTCACATAAAATAAATATTGACAATGTGATATGGCATCTTGATATGTGGACAGACTTCTCTTGCCTCAATTATCACTTGGTTACAGTCAGTAAATTGCTTAAGTAGATTTATTAAAGTTACTTTTACAGCCGTTCCAGAAGCATCTGATTGGCCTCTGTTGAAACTGAGATACTGAGGTAAAATTCAGTAGGAAAAGGGAAAGGTGAGGGGGGTTTAAGTGAAGAAGGATGAATGCAGGAGTAAAAAATAATTGCACAATGCATGAAAAAAATCCCTGAATTGCATTGCGGGCTTTCCTTGCTCCCTTAATAATGGGTTTCATTCCATTTTCCAAAGGTGCTTTTTCAAGAGGCAACTGAACTTTCTGGTTTTTCTTTGAAGATGTTTCACTTCTAATCACATTTGAGCCATCTGAGAATTAATTAAACAATGGTCTCTTCCAGGAAATATGAATAGTTCTGCTTATTGCTTTCAGTTTGAGAAAAAACGATCCCTTGTTTTGGTTGGGATTGAGTGATATGAATTTATAATAGCCATTTTTGCCTTGTTGTTTGGGATCATTCAGCTTTGAAACCTACTCAGTACACTTTTATCTTGGTTTTGGCACAACTGGGTCCAACAAAAACACAACCCCCCCCCAAAAAAACCCCTTAAATGAGGCCCAATGTTAATTCATTAAGAATCAATGAAAGTACTGAGTAGAACATCCAGCAACAGTTGTAGGCTCAAATAATCTTGTATAAACCACCCGAAATAGGATTTCTTGATCTAAGATTTAATAGTTAATGTTCATTTCACCTGATTGTATGTGAGAAATGAAGGCAGTCCCTGGTTTCCTCTCAGTTAGGTGTTCAATCTCTTGATGTATCAAAGAAAGATATATTTGGAGGCTTGCCGTTGGCTCTATTGCAAAGGAAATAATATCAGAATCTGGCAATGAATCATGCTGCTAATCAGTAAAGGAATAAGATCTTCTCTTGAAACTTCTGTGTGTAAACTAAGCTCTCACCATCACCGAAGGTCATTTTCTTCAGAGGATGAATTTCTTGCCTCTTATAACCGTGCTTCTGAAATCAGGAGAACCATCTGTTCACTTATTCTTGATGCACATTCAGTATTTATCAAGTAAAAGAGGTATAAGCCCAGAAGGTTTTGCTTTAACTTTCTCTTGTGTGCAAAAGGTTTGTTATATTTATTACACTTGCAACTTCAAGTGTAACTAGCTATTAACACACCTTCTTTGTGGTTTTGTTGTTATGACAAATCTGTAATTCCCAAGACTGTTTTAAACATTATGACATCTACACACACACAAAAAAAGAACTCCAACAGGGTGAAATTCAGCAGGTTCTGACAGGTTCTGAAGAACCGGTAGTGGAAATTTTGAGTAGTTTGGAGAACCAGCAAATACCACCTCTGGCTGGCCCCAGAGTGGGGTGGGAATGGAGATTTTGCAATATCCTTCCCCAGGAGTGGGGAGGGAATGGGGATTTTGCAGTATCCTTCCCTGGCCATGCCCACCAAGCCACGCCCACCAAGCTACACCACACCCACCATGCCACGCCCACAGAATAGGTAGTAAAAAATTTGAATTTCACCACTGAGCTCCATGTAAGACTTACTCCTTAGCACTGCAACAATAAACATATGGCCCCTACTACTCAGTGGTCTGCAGAGCTGATGTTATTAGCAACACAGGAACATACAAACAAATCACTTACCAACATAAATTAGGGATGGATGATTATAATGAAATATATCGCTATTTACTGAAAAGCTTATGAAGAATTTTATATAAGTATATGTATTTGTGAATATTCAATTTGTATACTTTTGTTTGTAGTTTTCTTTTTCCTTCATAATTTCCTTCCTTCCTTCCTTCCTTCCTTCCATCCTTCCTTCCTTCCTTCCTTCCTTCCTTCCTTCCTTCCTTCCTTCCTTCCTTCCTTCCTTCCTTCTCTTTCTTTCTCTGCTAGTACCAGTATATGATGTTACACATTGCTATGACTGTCTGAAATTCACAATGCAAATACTAAATGCTATAGACATCAATATGGTTTTAATCTCCATGATTCCCCTTTCTGTTGCTTTCTCTTTCATTATGTCCTCCTGTCTCATTTTTAATTATATTAAATGCCAGTTGTATATCTGAGTTGTCTTCTAACATTATATAAATGCCCAGGTAGAAGATGCCTAAAGAAAATAGAGTGTTGCCAGGCTTATAGTATTCCAGACTGTATTTAGATTCCTCTAATGGGTTGATTTGATTATTAATTTGGTCTGTCTGCCAGTTTGTTTGATTGAATATGTCTTCTGTGACTGCATCTTGACTTAGAACTGTGATAGTCACAACACAAGGCACCATGAAATCAGATTCTAAAACTATGGTTCATGAGCAAATTTAAGGAAAATCATAATTTTTTGAGTTTTTGACACACAAAAGGCAAAATCCTATCACATCATGCCCTCCAACTTTTCCTGAATAAGCCAGATGAAAATAATTATCAAAGCAGAGACAGAAAGGAGCTGATAAATATTTCTGCTCTGACTTCTTCCCATATGACTAATTATGTGCTACAGATTAGCAGCCTAACTGTAGCCTACTGAGGCACATAGGTATTTTACAATACACACAGCCTTGATTAGTAGCAAAATGTGGGTCTCCCATGGGCCTTTTTCAATCAAAACATAACTCAAGGGGTAGGCTAATGCTCATTCACCCATTCACTTGCAATCTGCCAGGGTTCAGGTGTCTTACTGAACCCCGCCCCCCTTGCATTTCAGAATCCTCCAATCATTGCCTGAATGGAGTAGCAGAAGTTCTGAGGGCAGCTAAGACCAATTTGGTACACAGTGTAGTGAGAAGTGAGGAAGAAAGCACAAAGATCTTTCATTCACATTTCAGCCTGAACCTCACCATAACTTATGGGTTACTTGTCATTATATCAACCTCACACATGTCTGTGCTGGCGCATGTTTTTCACACCTGTGAAACAGCCTTATGCTCAGGATGGAATTCAAATCCATCCATTTACAGGAATGGTCTTATAAATGAATGCTATTACACTGAACAGAACCTAGACTTTAACGCTACCTGAAGTAGGGGCTTCATCACTGGAGTTTTTAAGAAAAGACTGGACAGCTATCTTACTGAAGTGGTAAAGGCCCAAGATGGCGAACCTATGGCATGCAGACTCCTCTCTGTGGGCACGCCCACCTTGCCAGCTGCCCTTCTGGTTTCTGGCACTGGCCAGTTGGTCTTCACAGGTGCCGGAGTGCCAGAAAATGGCCTGAAAACAGCCAAAAACCAGGCTGTTTTTCAGGCTGTTTTCCAGGCTGTTTTCAGGCCGTTTTTTGGGTCGTTTTCAGGGGGTCAATTTAGGGACCCAATTTTGGGGTCATTTTGGGGGGCCAAAAACAGCCCAAAAAATGACCTGAAAACAACCTAAAAAACAGGCATGTGCGTGCTGGCCAGCTGGTCTTCACATTTCCGGTGCTCTAGTGCATGCATGTGCACACACATGCACATGCGTTCTAGTTTGGGCACTCAGTGCTGAAAAGGTTCACCATCACTGGTATAGGCTCTCCTGCTTGAGCAGGGGTTTGGACTAGAAGACCTCCATGGTCCCTTCCAGCTCTATTCTGATTGAGGTGGGGAGTTGAATCAATAGTCTCCAACCCCTGGAGCTGAAACCAATCTGTGGGATTTTAACCCACAATTCTTAACCCAACAGAGGCAGTATTTATTTTGCAGAATCCAGACATGCACCCTTGGTTACTCAAGAATAATCTTCACTATTGGGCATCACACCTTTTGCCCCGACCCACTCAAACATGCATACATCACAGTTGGGTTAAAAGTCTTATTTGAGGCTTTCCAAGCCCTGAATAGTCTTCTCCAGAAATCCCCATGCCAAAACACATTCAACTCCTCCCAAGGAATTCATACTTCAGGTCAGGAACAACCCCAACATGGCAAGACAAGCCCACAAGGCAGAGGAAAGGCTAAGGAAAGCATGCGAAGCAAAAGCAAGTCTGTGAGTCACAGGCGAAATCCGTGAAGCAACTCCAGAGGTCAAGGCATCAGCCATGGTCCAAGGTACACAGTCTGAGTCAGGAAACAAGGTTCAAGGCAAGAGGCACAGAGGTTTGACAAATGCAAGCAAGGAAATGGACATGTTGTTCCTAGCATCATTTCACTCCACTTGCTGACCTAAATAGCTGGTCTCCAGTGCAGCCCATCAAGAGGAGCGAGGCTGCCAACTTGCAAGTCATCTAGTTAACCTTCATTTTGCCTGCCTCCTCTCAGCCCTACATGCCTACTTGCTTCCTTCTCTGGATCGGGAGAAGGAAGTACTTCTTCCTCATCTCCTCTGGCCATCTCCTCCTGAAGCCTCTGGACTTCCTAGCTGCAGCTGTGTCTCTCCTGTCCCTAGCTCCCTAGCTCCTGTCCCCAGTCATTCATCTGGTTGCTCCTCCTGCAATTGCTTCACTGTGCTTGGCCTCACCATTCCTGACTCAGTCTCTGGCACACTCCAGACATTCCTTCACATCCCCTCCAAAGTGCCTGGAACTGGCTCTTCCTCATCTAAAATCGCATCTGGAGAGGAGTCTGGGAAAATAGGGCCGTGGTAGCTCAGGCTGTAAGAAGCCTGTTATTAAAACACAGCAGCCTGCAATTACTGCAGGTTCAAGCCCGGCCCGAGGTTGACTCAGCCTTCCATCCTTTATAAGGTAGGTAAAATGAGGACCCAGATTGTTGGGGGGGCAATAAGTTGACTTTGTAAATATACAAATAGAATGAGACTATTGCCTTATACACTGTAAGCCGCCCTGAGTCTTCGGAAAAGGGCGGGATATAAATGTAAATAAATTTTAAAAAATGTCCGGGGAAGCTGTCATAATTTTGAGTCTTCGGGCAATCCCTTCCCACTGTCCAAACGATTTGACTCTGGTGAATACGTCAGTGCATGCTAGTCTTTTCTGACATAAAACTACAATAGCAATAGCACTTAAACTTATATACCGCTTCACAGTGCTTTACAGCCCTCTCTAAGCAGTTTACAGAGTCAGCTTATTGCCCCCAACAATCTGGGTCCTCATTTTACCGATCTTGGAAGGCTGAGTCAAACATGTGCCGGTGGGATTCGAACTGCCAAATTGTAGGCAGCTGGACGTCAGCAGAAGTAGTCTGCAGTACTGCATTGTAATCACTTGCGCCACTATGGCTCAATATGGCAGAGATGGGCAGAGGTTGCCTGGCCAGCCCCATCTGGCTTGCCAAAAATTGCTGCCCAGCCTAACACCTGGTCCGGTGCCCAGTGTGTCCATACCCAAAGAAGAAATTGCAAACAAAAACTTGATTCCACAAAAAAAGGGGACACAGTGAGGTCTCAGTCAAATCCCACATACTCCATCAATGTCCCTTGGTGGGTTCTTTACAATACTTTCCATCAAAGATACATCACAAGTTCACAAGGTGTCCCTTTACAATTATTCCTGCCTCATTTACAGTAACCTTCACCATATTAAGTACACATACAGTAAACATGTTCCTAAGCTTTAATCCCAAAACTTTGATAATCAACACATCTGCAGTACTGTAGCATAAACTTTGCCTAATATACTTCCCATTGTTCTAACGCCACACTTCCTTTTTTAACAGTATATGTGGGCATTTTTTTTTCCTGTTTGTGCCTTTTGCTTTGTCCCATGATATAGTAGTGGTTACAGTTTAGTGAGATGAAGCAATTTTGCTTTTATTTGAAGCTTATAACTTTTTAATTAACTTCACTTTAATCCCTTCATTCAGTTTCTGGTCTTCCAGTTGTCTGAATTTATGCTGTGCATACGTTCCCTTAGTTCCCTGGGAAACTTGATCCTTCTCCCAGGAATCTCAGGCTTCTTTCACCAGAGCAGCAATATCTCTGTTGGCAGATTAGCCAATAAATGCTCTACAAATGTCAGTTTCTTCCTGATTTTCTGCCCTTGTTGTTGGCAGGTCATTTGCAAAGACCTTTTAAGACTTCACAGCTTCAGGCTTTTTTTTTTTTTTAAGTATTCAAATAGCAAACTGGGAGAGTTTAGGAAGAGCTTGTATCTATGTTTTCCATAAAATAAATAATGTTCTTTCCAGCGAGACAAGCTTTCCCTGCATCCACTTCCATTAAAAGTTGTCAAGTAAATCTGGAATCCATGTAGGTTTTGGGTTTTTTTTTTCAGTTCATGTATTTGCCTTTTAAGTTGCTTCAATATTTTACTTAATTGTTGGCTAAAAGTACACAACATTTTTGTTGGCACTTTTGTTCGCCAACAAAAGTGCGTAGAGTCAAGGCTATGGTTTTCCCAGTTGCAATGTATGGCTGTGAAAGTTGGACCATAAGAAAGGCTGAGCGCCAAAGAACTCTGATGCTGGAGAAGAGTCCTGCAAGACCCTTGGACTGCAAAGCGATCAAACCAGTCAGTCCTAGAGGAGATCAACCCTGACTGCTCTTTAGAAGGCCAGATCCTGAAGATGAAACTCAAATACTTTGGCCACCTAATGAGAAGGAAGGACTCACTGGAGAAGAGCCTAATGCTGGGCCCGATTGAGGGGAAAAGAAGAAAGGGACGACAGAGAATGAGGTGGCTGGATGGAGTCACTGAAGCAGTAGGCATGAGTTTAAATGGACTCCAGAGGATGGTAGAGGACAGGAAGGCCTGAAGGAACACTGTCCATGGGGTCACAATGGGTCAGACATGACTTCGCAACTGACAACACACAATGTTGGACAGAAAAACAAACATCAAAGCTGATGTGACCGATAATCCCATACAGAATAGACATTTTATCAATTCTATAGATTTACTTTATAGCATTATATTGTTTGCAAAATGTCCCACAATCCTTATCAATCTACATATGTTTATCTTTTCCTTACCTCCAACTCTCATTCTGCCATACATCCTTGGAAGGTAAAAAAATATCCTAAACACCATCTCGGCTTTTGCTTACTGTGGTTTGTATCTGATAGATGGTGTTTTTCTATATATGTACCTTTGGTATTAATTTTGACTCGTGGCAACTGATTGGACAAATCCTTGCATGATTTCAGAAGTGGTTTGTCTTCACTTCCTTCCTAGGGGTCTCAAGGTTACCTGCTGGCTTTGTGTCTAAAACAGGACTAAAACTCATGGTGTCCTGGTTTCTAGCCCAGTACCTTAACCAATACACTAAACTAATGTATCTTTGAAGGATGGTCTACATCAGGTTAATTATTTCAGAAGGATTCATCCATTTCTACGAACTATCTCTTCTGTTATAGCATCATTAGTCTAATGTGTGACATATGCTATGTTACATGAAGAAAGTCAACTCTCATTTTACTGGGGAAGGTAGAAAGTGTAGCTTCTTGTGTGTGTGGGAGAACTTGTCAATGCTGAGGATGATTCAGCTAACAAAACTTCAAGAAGAAAATAATATCTTACAATCACAAAACTCTTTACTGGCTCACAGCAGTGGATCGACATGAATAATCTCACATTGCTCTCCTTGGGATCCTTACATTTCCACTCTTCAAGGCCTGCATTTGCTGTTAGATTGCAATAACAGAAGGTTTGGAACTGGCCATTAGCTTATCTGTTAAAACCATTCATAACTGTTCTCATTTTGAAGTCAAGTCTGAGATTTAGACAAAAAGTTCACTGGACAGATTGGCTTTCTAATTGGGGCATGGATTATGAAATCATGGATTTGTAAAGACTTGCCTCTCCTCTCTGCCCAAGAAAGTAGAACTCTTGAAACACAGCATTTCAAAAGGAAACTTTTATTGAAAGGAAAATGATAGCAAGACAAAGAAAGCAGGATCTGATGATTCCTGCGCAATTCCGTTAGATTAAACAGTTAGAAATCCGTCCCCTCAGTCCGGTGTTGAATAAGCCAATCCGCAGGTGCAAAGATGTTTTGAGACTCAGAGGCTGAGAAGGTGATAAGAAGTTGTTCTCAGGCATCGCTTACTGGAGGCTCTGGAGCTGAGACAGAACAGATGGCCCTCCCCCCTTTTGTTCTCAGGAAAGTAAATCAAAGCACAGGATAGATAGATGTTAAGTTTGGGCATTGAAGAGGCAGGAGACCATGTACGACCCCCATTTCTCCTTGGCAGGGTCAAATGGCACTGGCGGTGTATAGCTGGACATTGCTATGTAACCGCTTCCGATACTGGCTGGGTTTTGCGAATCCGTTACTCCTTCAGCTCTTTTCCTGGTCTCGCTGCCTCAATATCCCACCTTCGTCGCCAATGTTAAGTTTGGGCAATGAAGAGGCAAAAGACCATACAAGTGACAACAGCTCTTTAGTTTATTGTGACCCAGCAAAAGACCAACAGGCAAAACCCCTCTTTAAATACTATTTTGGCTGAGGCATCAGCCAATCAGCAATGTGCTTGTTCCTGCCCAAACTTCCCTCCTAAAGTTTAAATACATAACAATAGGCACCAGGAAGAAGGTCATAAACTGAGGAATGCATCCAGGCCCCTTCCCGGCCAGAATGGCAGCATCTATGGGATGTATGGGACCTGACACCTCCTCCCTTCTAGAACACTTTACATTATTGGTAGCGGAAATTTACTCAATGAGAATTCTTATAACTTCCTCAAATCCTGTGTAGGAAGTTAGCACCCACCTCCCTCCTAGAAGAATTACATATTTTAGGAAATATTAAAAAGGCAGAATATTATATTTCCCTGGATGAGAAATGGAGAAACATGTTTTAAAGACAAAGCAGCTCCCTGCAGCTTCCTGCCTCCCCCCACCTTCGTCAATGGGCCAGAGGCAGAAACTCATTTCCCCCACCTTCCTCAATGGGCCATCATCTGCAACACAATGGGGCCCATCTAGCGACAGAAACTCATCATATGGCAAGACTCAAGCAAGCTTGAGAGACAACCTACAAAGTTAGCTAAGACCCCTAGACCACCTGGGAGTTTGACAACCAATCAGGATACATTTCTTATAGGAACAGGAAACACTAAGGTGGGGCCCCACAGAGGGTATAAACTCAGGCACTCAGCATCTTGGTCTTTTCTCCTTTCCTCTTTGGTTCTTCACTCAACACCTTGAAGCATGTGATCACCTTTTCTACTCAGGAATTCAAGCCAGGTGATTCCTGTCCACCATTAAACCATCTTTCCAAACAGTCTCCAGTGTCTTTTTCCCCACTTGACATTGAACCCAGAAGGATATCTCTTCCAACACTTGCTAAGAAGAATAACAGTAGATTCAGAGACCCTCACTTTTCCTGCTCAGGTTCTCTGTTATTAAGAGGCAGAGATGATATTATCAGTAGACTTCCTTTAATACAGTGTTTCTCAATTTTGACAACTTGAAGAGGTATGGACTTCAATTCCCAGAATTCTCCAGCCAGCACAGCTGGCTGGGGAATTCTGGGAGTTGAAGTCCACACCTCTTCAAGTTGTCAAAATTGAGAAACTCTGCTTTAATATGACCGATGAGTACATTTAGAGAAACATACATCTGGACATATTCCCAAATCATGCTAGGCCTCTTTCCCCGAAACTGAAATGATTTGTGCAAAGAAATAAAACCCATTCTTGATTCTTCAATAATGGAAATAACTAGCGCAATTCAACATTCATCATTCCTCAATTTTTCAGTATGATTGCCTAACAATGTAAGTCCTAAAGTGCTGGGAAATTTACCTTTGCAGCAATTCCGTTCTTGAATAAAGATTGTAATGTTGTTCGATGGATCCACAGCTTAACCTCATGAAAAAAAACGAAAAACTTCATAGCTGAAGAACTGTGCCTATTTGGTCTGCCAGCATTTTAATATCTTTAGAGAAACTAGAAGTGAAAATTGGTAGCTTAGGATCAAGGAATGAATGCAAAATGCATGAAGCCTTTATTTATCCGCTGAGATTTTCTTTTATATTAAAAGTTGCAGAAGAGGCGAGCCCCAGTCAGGTGTGGTTTGTTCCTGCGTTCCCACTTCCCAGATGGCGAAATGTCATAGCCCATTTCTCCCCCTCTTTCCAGTTACTTAATATGAATGGTTGAGTTGAGGGCAGTGATAAATGAGCTGGTGCTACAAAGATTCCTTTTGCTTTCAGCAGCTCTTGCTCCATCTCAATTAATTTTTTAAAAATCCATTTAAAAGCTTCGTAAAAGTATAATCCGCGCCACAGTTCAGGGCTGCTTAAAGAATTCCAGCTCATTTATGCCAGTTGCACCTATAACCCATCCATCTCTGTTGATCAAAGTGATGAATAACAGAGCAACTCCCTGACCTGGAAGCCATACAGCAGATGAAAAACCTACTTCTCAGAACTCTGATCGTGGGCCAAATTGTTCACATCTTTTTTTAGGGCATGGCTCTTCTTTTTCTTTGGTTATTGTCCATGAAGCAATACTTTTATCCAATAGAGCTTTGAGAAGCAGCAGGGAAGCAGCCTCCAACTCTTATTGAATTCCCCACCCCTTTCCCTGAGCCACAACCAAGTTAAGGGCATCTGTTTCTATGCTTCTTCTTCTTCTTTTTTTAAAAGAATGTTAAAAAAAGAATTGCCAGACTGAGGCAGGGTCAGAAAAGGAGGTGATATTTAAATACTAATGAACTGTTTAACAATATCTGCTTTGTTCTCCACTAGTTTAACCTCCATCTGTGTCTCCATCCCACACTAAGGAAATGTCTAAAATGCATTAGGAAATGAGGAAAGGCGAGAGAGCAAAGGTGTTTCATATTATTAGAACTCAGGCCCAACTTCCTAATTAATTAGGAAGAAATTATAGGAGATTCAAAGAGGAAAAAAAAGATGTAAGATGCAAAAAGAATAAAATAAAACTGGGACATGCCTTGTTGTCTAATTGTCTGCCACTGTCAGAGGAGGTAGACATTCTGGAAAATCATTTTCCTGCATTTTATGGATTCAGTAGATCAAGGGTGTCAAACTCGATTACATCGAGGGCTGCATCAGGGTTGTGTTTAACCTCGGGGGCTGGGATGTGCATGGCCAGGGTGGGTGTAGCCAGCTCGACATCACTCATGTCGGGGGCGCCTGTGGTGGCCCGAGCACTGTGCCAACAAAAATGGCTCCTGAGCTCTGTTTTTGGCTGCCATGGCCTCCTGCAACCCTCTGCCAGTGAAAACGAAACTCAGGAGCCAGTTTCTGCTGGCAGAAGCACCACGGGCCAATCCTTCGTTGTTTCCAGGGCGGTCCCATAGGCCAGATGTAAATATACCGTGGGCTGGATCCGGCCTCTGGGACTTAAGTTTGACACCCCTGCTGTAGATCATGCTGGCTGGGGGATTCTGACAGCTGAAGTTCACCCAACTTAAAGTTGCCAAGGTTAAGAAATGCTGCTGTAGATTATTACATTTCCAGTCCAATGGGCAACAGTTCATCAGACAAAGAGAAACGTGATACCACCTGATAGAATGGGAAAGGTTCTGTCCTAATCCATTTTCTAGGAATCTTTTTCTAGTGAACATTTTCAGAGAGATCTCAGGCCGCAGAAAGAGAAAGCACCAAGCTTCCCTCTTGCTGAACAGTGTGTCTATGTGAGAAGAATTTGGCCACCATACCTGGGTAGCAAGATAACGGTAGCGGATAACCGCTAGATAGCAGGAAAAAGATACAGAAAGTTCTAGCTACTTGTTGCCATCTAGAGGTGGTTTGGATTTTTTGCAATAGTTGTATGACAGTAGAGAGAATATTGTAGGGGCACCATATCTGGGCTAGAAAAATCTATTTAGCATTTTCTGTAATGTTTATGCCATTTGATGGCAGATTTTTGCAGCTCAGATTATACTCAGAAATCCCAGATTTTTAATAGGAAGGAAGAGTTGGAATTCACTTCAAAGCATGGTAAGGATGCTAGGCTGTCTGGTCTGTCCTTGCTTAACTTATGTTGTTTTTAAAACTCTGTTTTTAAAGCCAAATAGATTACCAGTAAAAAACTACTCTATAATTTGAATGAATGAGGGCCATATAAACACAGTAAATAATATTCGTTTTTAGACACATTTTCATTCTGTTCTGAACTTTCATTGATTCCTAAAGTTTTGTGCTGAGCTAGTCTTAACCGGTGATATGTTTGGCATCTAGGCTGGACATGGTCTAAAATGTTTTGGCACCTAAGGCAGAAAATTCAAGGAATATCCTTCAGTTGCTGCTATTACAATAAAAAAGCTAATAGTTAAGGAATTGTTGCTAATGTTAGCTTGACCCTTATTTGTTTTCTTTCTCTGCTCGCTTTAAAAAAGTTATAGGTTGACTTTTAACTAAAACGAATCCAAAGAGATGGAGAATAAAATGGAAAAAATAGAGAATAAAAGTAACCACAAATATAGTATTATGCTAGACTTTTTATTTCTATGATGATGGGGAATGCCTTAGTGATACGGCACTGCTTTGTCTACAGAAATTTCCAGATTTTGTCCTTGGTGTCTCCTGATAAAGTCTCCTGATTATTTTCCTATTAATATTATTAAATAAATTTAATAAATAAATAATATTCTTATTATTTCTTTATTAAATTTATTTAATAATATTAATAGGAAAATAATATGGATATTTACAGCTAAGATGTCCTGGATATCTCTCACCTGAGTCCCAACCACATTCAATCCCACTGAGTTTTTTCACAGACTCAGTGAACAACAACTGAGATGGAAACTACTTCATTATTTTTATTTTTAATGTTAGTCACTTATACTTTCCCCTTTATAACTTTATCTGTGCAGCAGATGGAGATTGGATGATTCTCCGATAAGGCTCCAGAAATGCAACAGATACCATTTTAACCAGTCAGCTGTTTCTCTGCAAAAGTGTAGGCAATGGTTTTCTCCTTAAAACATTAAAATAGATGAAACAGATGCCCTTCCAATTATATTACAAACAGCTGCCTAGTATACCTTTATGAATATTTTTATTAGTAACATGCTTTCTTGTCCGGAAAAACACAGCATGATATACGAGAGTGATAGTGAGATCGTATATAAATGTGTCTACTCAGGAGGAAATATAATGAAGTTCAATATGACCTCTTCTCAGGACCTTGGCCAGAGAATTTCACTTAGTAAAATACTAAAAAAGAAATGATTGTTATAGAAAAGTGTAGAAGAACAGACACGTTGAAATGAAATACTTGAAGTGTCAATCAAGTATTGGAGAGCATGTTACTGTTCTGTGCCCTCTGGGTAGCTTCCTGCTGTCAAGGATGGCACCAATTGGCATCATTTATCAGATGTCAAAAGCAAACCTTAACTGAAAAAGAATTAATTGCCAGTCCAACTTTGGTATATAAAATGGAGGCAGCATCTCATTATCTATTTAGGCATCACAATGTCTTCAATTGGTGCTAAGGCTATCAAGTAAACCACCATCTGACTATAAATTATTTAAAGCAAGGGTGTCAAACTCAAGTCCCGGAGGGCCGGATGCGGCCTGTGGGGTACTTAGATCTGGCCCACGAGGCCACCCTGGAAACAGTGAAGGACCGGCCTGCAGTGCTTCTGCCAGGGAAAATGGGCTCCCAAACTCCATTTTTGGCTGCCACGGCCTCCTGCAACCCTTTGCCAGTGAAAATGGAGCTCGGGAGGGCCACATGTGGCAGCCAAAAACAGAGCTTGCTGGCTGAGCTCTTGGGCCACCACAGGCAACCCTGACAGGAGTGACACCATCACCCCCGGTAACCCCCTCCCCCCGAGGTCAAACACAACCCTGATGCGGCCCTCAATGCAATCGAATTTGACACCCCTGGTTTAAAGTTTTAAAAGTTCATGTCAGTTTTTCAAACTGAACCCGGAGACAAATAAGCAGCCTATTCAAATTTTGTACAACTGGGAATAATACACCTTGGTCAAAGTAAAGTCGAAAGAATGATGGCTGTGGACTCACTAAAAGCAGGTTCTCAAGGCAATTGTTCTGTTTCAAACCTTCTGCACTGAATCAGAATTCTCCTGAACGAGCATGACAATTGTGTTCATTCTGCCATAACATATAATACCACTAGTAAAAAGCAACGATCAATAGCTTTACTCCTGAAATGCTAAACACTGGAGAGGAAAAGAGAGAACAACATCAGGGAGTGAAACTAATATTCACAATTATAATTTTAATAGTAGGCATATTAATTATGCCTTTTAATTAGTAGCAAAGGGATTGATTTGTGATATTTGATAATCTATGATGTAGTGATTACTATTAACTTGAAAAGGTTTAAAAGAGGATTGGATAAATTCGAACAGTGCTAGACTATTAATCCAGAGACTCATTTTTTTAAAAAAATACATCCTTTATTTTAGAAAGTGATAAAGTATAGGCAAAATATAATAAGAGATGCTGCAATAACAAAGTTAAACAGCCCTTAAACTTAAAAATAATTTAAAAATAAAAAAGAGAGGAAGACCCACCTTATTTATCAAAAGTATAAATAGTGACTGGTTTACTAAAAATATTATATGATACTGTAGTAGCATCAGATACGATAGTTTATTAAAAATCAGAAACCTGTGACAAATAAGAACATATTACTTCATCCTTTGATTAATGGAAAATATTGCCTTGTCCGTGGTGGATAAGTTATATATTTCCAAAAGCCATTCCTTAACATTTGGAATAATATATTTTTTCCAATTTCTCAATTGTACCGTGCACAGTACAACCACAATTCTTCATAGGCAATCAGATCCATTGCATTCTTTGACAAAATGACAAAATTAGTGGACCAGAGGAATGCTCTCAATATAATTTATTTGACTTCAGTAAGGCATTTGATAAAGTAGACTATAAGCTACTACTTGATAAGTTCTGATATACAATGCAGCATCATGTTAACATGGACATTCAACCTTACACTGAAATTGGAGGGCAAATATGCTTCCAAATACTGTACATTATACTGTACATTAGCAACCTTCTGCCTACCAGCATCCCAGAGATATGTGGTTGGCCATTGTGAGATCACAATCAAATCTATCTTGATTGTTAGATCAAGATAGATTTGGGTGGTGGTATGTAATATTCCTAAGTATTATACCTCAACTCCATATTTATGCATTATCTTTTCTCCTTACAAATACCTGGAAATTTTCCTAGATGCTCTAAACACATTTCTATTATATTTTAAAATAAAGTTTTTGTCTATATTTATACATGGAAGACGAAGTTCATACTGAAATCAAGTTGGAATTTCAGCATAACGTTCTGTTATAAACTTATTTTCCTGATTGGTAATAAAAATTATCCCAGCTATCATTTTTCAAATGATAGTCAAATGAAAAGTCAGAAATTACTAATAAAACAATGGTCAATATAATCTTACATATCATATAAATATTTGTGTAATGATTTCCTAAAATCTATTTTGAAACTCCACTGATTTGCCACCTTCAAGTCAATCTTGACACTTGGCAACTGCATGAAAGGTCTATTAAGGTGATCTTGGCAATATTGCAGAAGTGGTTTGCCATTGCCTTATTCTGGAATAATTTTTGACTTCCCAGCCTAGGGTTGACAGAAAACTGTTGGTCACACAGCCACAGACTCACAGTAGCTTCTGTTCCTAAGGGAGAACCAGAATCTAGGTCTCTCTGCTCCTAAACCAAAACCTTTACTGGTGGCAGGCTATCAGAAATAACAATAACTGGAGAAAATAAGCTTGGAAAATGCTAATGTTTTTGTTTGGCTTGGAATCCACCCTTTACTACTTAAAGCAGGGGTCTCCAACCTTGGTCCCTTTAAGAGTTGTAGACCAAGGTTGGAGACCCCTGACTTAAAGTGGGGTCTCCCCTTGAAGAGCACCCTGAGGCTCCAATTGGTCCAGAATGCGGCTGCGCGGGTAATAGAGGGAGCTACTCGTGGCTCCCATAAAACACCTCTCCTGCGCAGACTGCACTGGTTGCCGGTGGTCTTCCGGGTGCACTTCAAGGTGTTGGTTACCACCTTTAAAGTGCTCTATGGCACAGGACCGGGTTATTTACAGGACCGCCTGCTGCCACCGACAGCCTCCCATCGACCTGTGTGCTTGCACAGGGAGGGTCTCCTCAGGGTGCAGTCAGCCAAACAATGTCAGCTGGCAACCCCCAGGGGGAGAGCCTTCTTTGTGCAAGCACCTACCCTCTGGAATGAGCTTCCTCTGGGGTTACGATCCTCCGGACCTTCCGCCGCGAACTCAAGACTTTTCTGTTTCATCTTGCAGGGCTGGCCTGATACATTACGGTTTTAAATTGGGGTTTTTATTACTTTTATTATAGTTTTTAAAGGCTTTGCCAATTTGAATAAGATTTTTAAAATGTTTTTAATTCTATTTATGATTGTGTTTTATGTTGGCTGTGAACCGCCCTGAGTCCTTCGGGAGAAGGGCGGTATAAAAATCAAATAAATAAATAAATAAATAAAAGTAATACATATGCCTGGCCATTTTGAATTGTTTAACACAGGGGTCTCCAACCTTGGTCCCTTTAAGACTTGTGGACTTCAACTCCCAGAGTCCCTCAGCCAGCAAAGCTGGCTGAGGAACTCTGGGAGTTGAAGTCCACAAGTCTTAAAGGGACCAAGATTGGAGACCCCTGGTTTAACAAGCCAAGAAATCTTTGACTTAACACCATGTGTGAATGAATCAATATAATCAATGCAATCCATGACTCATTTAAAGCTTTTATTTTCAGGAGGGCATATCACTGGTTTTCATACTGTTTGTAAAACAAATGGTTTTGCTGATCTTCCATATCGGTGCCTGAAGTTTCTCCATTTTCCTAGCAGCTGGTTGGCATTTTTGTGGCAATCAAGCTTAATGGGGGCTTTTGTATAGCTCTGAGTGGGCATTGAGTTTGTGTAGCTATTAACAAAATAAGCAAAGCTGCTTAGAAAATATTTATAGGCTGAGGTGTACAATTACTGGCAGATGTGGGTGGAGGAAGATTGCTCCACTATCTTTGGTATATGTGAAACTTACGTTTCCATCTATATTGATTAAGAGTACTGTGGTAATTTGTTTCAGGTCCCCACAAAATAAGAATCATCCTGTTTCAGCTTCTCTGCTACCACTGTTTTCTTCCCCAGCTCCATCATGTTGGTTCTAGTGATCAACATGGTGGAGCAGGGGAAGAAAACACTAGAACTTCATGTATACCAGGACTGAATGAAAAATATTGGTTTAAATGGTGAATTTTAATAAATGAAAGAGAAAAATATCGTAATTATGAATTGCGTCTTTTGCTACCTGTATTTGCTTCTCCACATAATCTTCACCATCTTCTACCAATGATTGGTAGAAGATTCTTAAAGACAAAAAAACCCCCAAACCCTCCATATTTCACATCTTCATCCAGTTTCTTACAATTCTTTCCATCTCTTCACTTGAATCAAACAGATGCCCAAAGGTATTCCTTCTTATGTGAAATGTGTTTATTTATTTATTTTATTTATTTGTCAAGTTCATATTAGATAATATATATGAGTATAAGCATGAACTGAATACATAAAATGAATACAAATAAAGGACAAGGATGGTAGGCACGCTGGTGCGCTTATGCATGCCCCTTACAGATCTCTTAGGAATGAGACGGTAGACAGTCTTAGGTTAAAATTTTGGGGGGTTTGGGATGAAACCACAGAGTCAGGTAGTGCATTCCAGGCATTGACCACTCTGTTGCTGAAGTCATATTTTCTGCAATCGAGTTTGGAGCAGTTTACCTTAATTTTGTATCTATTGTGTGCTCGTGTATTGTTGTGGATTTTTGCCACTGGTTCTGTGGGCATGGCCTGGTGGGCTTGGTCTGGCAGTCATGTGACGGGGTGGACACGGCTAACATGACATCACTCACGTCACTCTTTCTTCCTTCCTTCCTTCCTTCCTCCTTCCTTCCTTCCTTCCTTCCTTCCTTCCTTCCTTCTTTCTCTTTCTCTTTCTCTTTCTCTTTCTTTCTTCTCTCTCTCTCTCTCTCTCACACACACACACACACATACACACACACACACACATACACACACACACACACATACCTAGTCTGAGCAGGTTAGGGTTAGCTGGACACCGACCTCAGAAGGCAAGTTGGTGTGGTGGACCACCGGGAAGGCAGTGTGGAAGGCAGGCATGCATGACAAGGCTGCGGGGAAGGGAGTAGGCTGCTAGCTCCCTTCCCCGCAGCCCTCCCATGCTTGCCTGCCTTCCACATGACCTTCTGCTTTCCTGCCTTTGCAAGCTGGTCACAGGGATGCTGGGAAGGCTGCATGAAAAGCATGGCAGGACTGTAGGCTGCAGACCGGTTCGGGGGTGTGGGCAGCCAGCGGTTGCTACCAGTTCAGCGAACCAGCTCCAATCTCGTCTACCGGTTCACTCGAACCAGTCCAACCAGTAGCATTTTACCCCTGGCGCTCCCTATTTTGACCACTTGTTATCTTTTTGACAGGAACGCAGCTATCCAATTATGTAGGGATCCGGAGATGCCATAGGATTATAGTTTTAGAAGTAGTTTGTCATGTACCACTGAATCAAAGGCTTTACAGAATTCTATGCAAATTGTGTCTATTGCATTGCCCTGATCAAGATTTGTAGTCTATATGTTTTTGCAGTGTAGAAGTTGTAGATTACAGGATATTTTTTTTCTGAAACCAAATTATTTATTAGAGAGTAGGTTGTTTGTTTTTAGGTGGAAGGTAATGGATTGGTTGCTGATTGATTTCGTGACTTTGCAGGTGATGCAGCATAAAGAGATTGGTCTGTAATTTTCAACTAGGCTGGGGACTCCCTTTTTGAAGATAGGGATGACCTTGGCTAGTGACCATAGGTTGGGTAGGGAGCTAGTCCTGAAAGACTTTTCAAAGCTTATGCTTAGGGGTTCTGCTATAGCAGTGGAAAGCTTTTTTAAGAAGTATTCACATAGTCCATAGGTCTGATAGATAGAGATGGTTTTTGTCTGCATAGTGCCTTTTCAATGTTATCTTCTGTGAAATCTATTTGTATTAGATTGTTGTAGTTATTAGTAGTATGACTAGGGTATGTTGGGCATGAGCCATTGCTGTTTACAAAGATTGAGCCGAAGAATGTGTTAAAGAGGTTTGCTTTAACTGCTTCATCACTGCATTCCTTACCGTTAGGTCCTTTTAGGGGTGGGATGGATCTCGAGTCTTTAAGTGTTGCTGTCTCAAACTGCCCATTTTGTTCTTAATCATACAAATCAGCTTGTTCTGTTTCACCTTTTACATTGGGGGGGGGGGGCTAGCGATGCACAGTAGTCACATCAATACGATTTTTGCCATAAACAACTTTTATGCAGTTATGAATTTCAATTGGGAATTCTCCAGCAGGAAAAAAAAAATCAAATCACTGTATATTGCTTAAACTGCATTGACAACTATTTGCCAGAGGCTTCCATTTCATAAACAATAGTAATAGACCCAGTCCTCACTTACCAACTGCAAGGAAGACCAGCAACCCCATCACTAAGTGAGGAGGGTTAAGTGACACATCATGTGACTGTGCCAACTTACAACTTCCAATCTAGTTGCCGTAGTTAAGCAAGTCACACATCATTGTTAAATGCAAAGTCACATGACCTCAGTTTATGACTTCCTGCTGGCGATGCTCATCAAAAGCTGGTTCTGAAGGTTGCTAATGTTGATCATGTGACTGCAGGATGTTGCAATCATCATAAATATGCACCAATTGTCAAGCACCCAGATTGTGACTGTCAGATTACAGGGATGCTGCAATGGCCACAACTTTGAGGACCAGTTGTAAAAATTCTTTTCTAGTGCCATCGTAACTTTATTTATTTATTTATTTATTTAATTTATTTTGTCACAACATCATATAAAAAGATTATATAGTATATAAACATATATATGAGTAAAAATTAGGAGGTATAAGCATATATATATATATATATATATATATATAGGTCTTTGGTTGTTCGGGTTTTCTCCCGTGTAAAATTGGAAGTGTCTTGGCGACGTTTCGATGAAGTCTCATTCGTCATCTTCAGGCTTCAGCTTCGTGCTTCTGGGAGCAATGTGTGATCGCAGCTGTTTCTTCCTTTTAACTGCTAGTGGGGATTTGAACTGATTGGGTGGGGGCTTGGCTGTGCTCTGATTGGATGGGGTTTTCTGTGCTCTGATTGGCTGGGGTGTGTCCTGTGTTGGTGGGGGCTTGGTTGTGCTCAGTCTAGTCTGTGCTGCAGGGGATTTGAGCTGGTGAGCTGCATAGCTGTTGTTTGGCTTTGTGGTGCTACATCTTCATAGTGGGTGTCAGTCTGCTGCATGTATGGATTGGAGGGGTTTGAAATGGCTAATGTTGCAGCTGCGGTCTGGCTTCTGGTCCTTGGTCGTGCTTCATGATCAGTGTGGGTTTGGGTCTGCTTTCTGGGTGGATGTGTGGTGGTGACATCCTGTGTGGACCTCGTGAGTGTGGGTCTGGTGTCATTCCTCGTGTTAGGGACTCGTTTGTCAATAAGGCGGGTTTCCAAATGGCTGGTAGGCGGAGGTGTCATCTCGTTTGTTCATGCTGTGTGGGCGTTTTTCTATCTCGATGGCTTCTCTGATTAGAGATAGAAAAACGCCCACACAGCATGAACAAAAGAGATGATACCTCCCGCCTACCAGCCATTTGGAAACCTGCCCTTATTGACAAACGTGTCCCTAACACGAGGAATGACACCAGACCCACACTCACGAGGTCCACACAGGATGTCACCACCACACATCCACCCAGAAAGCAGACCCAAACCCACACTGATCATGAAGCACGATTAAGGACCAGAAGCCAGACCGCAGCTGCAACATTGGCCATTTCAAACCCCTCCAATCCATACATGCAGCAGACTGACACCCACTGTGAAGATGTGGCACGACCGCAAACACGAAGCCGGACAACAGCTGTGCAGCTCACCAGCTCAAATCCCCCTGCAGCTCAGACTAATCTGAGCACAACCAAGCCCTCACCAACACAGGACACACCCCATCCAATCAGAGCACCAAAAACCCCATCCAATCAGAGCACAGCCAAGCTCCCACCCAATCAGTTCAAACCCCACTAGCAGTTAAAAGGAAGAAACAGCTGCAGTCACACATTGCTCCCAGAAGCACGGCTGAAGCCTGAAGATGACGAATGAGACTTCGAAACGTCGCCAAGACACTTCCAATTTTACACGGAGAAAACCCAAATAACCAAAGACCTATATATATATATATATATATATATATATATATATATATATATATATATATATATATATATATATATATATATATATAGGTCTTTGTTGTTTGGGTTTTCTCCGTATATGAAGTAGACGTCAACTCGTCATCACTTCAACTTCGTGCTTCTGGGAGCAAATTGCAAATTGGTCCCAGAAGCACGAAGCTGAAGCCTGAAGATGACGAATGAGACTTCGTCTAAACGTCGCCAAGACACTTCCAATTTTACGCGGGAGAAAACCCAAATAACCAAAGACCTACATATAAACACCCGCAAAAACCTCAGAAAACATATATATATACATGAAGAAGAAAAGAAAAACAATAGGACAGGAACGGTAGGCACGTTTGTGCGCTTATACACGCCCCTTATGCTCCTCTTAGGAATGGGGTGAGGTCAATAGTAGAAAGTTTTTGGTTAAAGCTTTTAGGATTACTTCAAACAGTCACTGAACAACCTGTCAGTAAGTGAGAACTATCTTCTTGTACCATGTCAGAATTTCTAGTATATCAGTTCTGCCAAGTGTTGGAAACTTAATATTGGGATACTACTTTTGAGATCCTATTGGACCAGAGTTCCTGTTAGTTCAAGCCCTTTTAGTCAATAGCGAGGAATCTGCAGCTGCTGTCTAACAACATAGCAGGACATATCATAACATAACATAACATGTCTCCTTTCCCTTTATGGCATTGAATGTTGTATGAATCCAGGCATTTCTGATTTATTCAGAAATGCGTGCTCCCATTTGCGAAATAGTAGTGAAGGTAAATGAATACCATCCCTGCTTGCACTGCATAATGGGGTGAGCTCCCATTACTTGTCCCAGCTTCTGCCAACCTAGCAGTTTGAAAGCAAGTAAAAAATGCAAGTACAAAAATAGGGACCATTTTGGTGGGAACATAACAGCATTCAGTGCGCCTTTGGCATTAAGTCATGCCAGCCACATGATCATGGAGACATCTTCGGACAGTGCTGGCTCTTCAGTTTAGAAACGGAGATGAGCACTGTCCCCTAGAACCAGAAATGACTAGCATGCATGTGCGGGAAAACCTTTTACCTTTTTAAACACAACTTTTTGAAATTGTGTTGAATTGTTCCTATTGCATAGGAAAGCAAGGATAATTTACATCAGGGGTGAAATCCAGCAGGTTCTGACAGGATCTGGAGAACCGGTAGCAGAAATTCTGAGCAGTTTGGAGAACTGGCAAATACCATTTTGAGCAATTTGGAGAACTGGCCCCAGAGTGTGGTGGGAATGGAGATTTTGCAGTATCCTTCCCCTGGATTGGGGTGGGAATAGAGATTTTGCAATATCCTTCCCCCAGGAGTGGGGAGGGAATGGAGATTTTGGAGTATCCTTCCCCTGCCACGCCCACCAAGCCACGCCCACAGAACCGGTAGTAAAAATTTTTGGATTTCAACACTGATTTTCATGCTTGGCTTTGGGGCAGGAGATGGTATCTGAGATTCAATGAAGGATTGCGTGCTAGAGAGCAGCGTTTACATATTCAAAAGGAAGATGAACATCTGCATTACAACAGAGGCAAGGATGATGTGAGGCAGTCAGTTTCAGACCATTTATCAACTTACTTGAAGCTCTGATTTTAAAATAAAGCAAAATCAATAGCCAACAGATTCCTCTGGACTGGAGGGAATTCAGAGAAAAACAATATCAGTGATGAACCAGCAGAGTAATTGATTGATGAGGAGAACGTTAAAAGTTGCACAGTCTGGTTTTGCAATAACAATGGTTTCCAGTCATTCTCCAGGCGCAGTTCAAACTGCAGGTTTGGACCAAAAAACTTTCCTCATAGCTTGAGGCCGGGTTACCTGAAGGAACCCATTGTTTCCACTTGAATCAGCACCAGTCCTTAAGATCAGCTTCTGAGGTTCTGTGTCATTCATGCCAGCTTCTGAGGTACAGCCAATGATGATGCTTAACAATCCTTTTCCACTCAGGCAATCAATGTCTGGAATTCCCAGAAAAGTAGACCTGCACTAGTTGTACAGTATTCTTTGTTTTCTGGTAGAAAAGGGACTGTTGCAAGAATGGGTGCTCTATGTGGCAATCAGGCTTTAAACCTATTTGCTCTTTGTGGTGAATGCCTGTGTATATATTATTCTTAATACAGTGGTACCTTGGCACTCATTATTAATTGATTCCAGGAGACATGATGAGTACCAAACACATTTTTCCCATAAGGAATAATGTAGTGAGTTACAAGGCAATGACACTGACAAATTTTAGCATGTGTGTTGCGTACCAAACAATTGATAAGTCCTGGGACAAAAATTTTGGGTCAAAATATGTTGAGTATTAAATTTGATGCATTTCACAGTAGTTGAGTACCAAGGTACCACTGTATATTCTTTCATAGCCTTTTATATGCAAATATCTCAGTTATACACTCAAGTTTAGATATACCTTTTCCAGTAATACGCTTTTCTGTGTGCAGTTTTGGTGGAGAAAGATTGATTCTAGCAGACTAATTAATTACCGCCTATCTGGATTTGTGGTTTGTACCAATTCATTCTCCCTGAAATCTCTGGCAGATAGCTTTTTGATCTCCTATTTGGTTGCATGCTACACTCGTACGTTTTCAGGAGCCCATCTTCAGTCTCTCAGTTGCTCTTTTCCCAGCAATTATCTAACTGACATGGTGATCAGTTATTTTTAGCAACTTGCTCTGGCCTTTGTTTCAGCCACAGACCCTGTTCTCCTGTCTATAGCAGGCGATATCATCTACATAAAAGGCTCTCATCATTCTCATTGATGGTCCTTGACCCACAATTAATAAAATGCTTCATACGTGCTTTAGTTCTGTGACTGAAAGTGTTGAGTTTTTGGGGTTGCTGTCATTTTTTACATAAAGTACATGAATTCATCAATAGTAGTACAAGCCTGATGCAAACTCTCCTTTTCCTTCCCTTTCCCCTTCTCCTCTTTTTCCTTCTCCTTCATTATCTATTTACTGCTGGTAAATCTCTTCCCCTGAAAGAGAATGCTATGTCCTGCCTGTTGTGTAATTGGGGGGAAAAGTGAAAATCCTGGCAAAGCCCCCACAGAAAAGCAAAGAAGCAAAGCAGTTATATGTTCTTTATGTTCTGGTAAACAAGCACAGCAGTATCAAATTATTTCATATTTCTGGACTTAAGAACAATCCAGTTGTTAAACACCAAAGAGCAACAGCAATGCCTGTTAGCTCATCTACTTAGCAGCAAGGAGCTGCCTGCCAGTTGCAGATGGTACATGGATGGGGTAATGCAAAACATCATCTCTGTGACGTCTCTTTAAAGGATGCTATTTAAAAAGTGAAGGGGGGGCGGGACAGACACAGAATAGTCTGCCTAGAAGAGCAAGGCTAGCTTGATATCTTCATTTTGCTACATTTGCTGCTCTGAGCGTTATTTAAATAAATTATGCAATTACTGGGAAATAAATAGAGAGAAGGGATTCCTGCCAAAATAGAGGATTCCAGTTGGTAGCTTTGTTGGTGCTTTGGGGATTTGCTTTGTGGTAAAAAGAGGCAGACAACATTGTTTTAGAAAAAATCTAATGAGTAAGAGTAGCGTTCCCACATCTGCCAAATTCTCTCAACATGGAGACCTTCACATAGCCTACTCATGGGCTCTTTTATCTTCTCACTTCTTTTTTTCCTCTTCTTCCCAAGATTCTCTGTTTTCCCTTCCTCTCTTTTCATAGACACATGGACCAAATTCACAGTTCTTACACACATCATCTGACTTGCTGGAACTCACAAACTCCATTTTATCTTTGACTAAAGCATTGCACAATCCAGTCACCGGGTCTAACTTTAGAATAGTTGCTGTCTGCTCTAATTAATATCTAATCCAGTTGTACCAGGATAAAACAATAAAATGGTCTCTTTTAATAAACTCGGTTTCTTATTTCCACATGGCCACCTTTTCTTCCTTAGCATCTGAATTACAGAGATGTATGGCCATTAATCATGTAGATTCTTTGACTTCAATTGCACTTTTTTTTTGGTCCATCAGACTATCATGGCTAATATGAAGAGTTGTGCATACGTACTTACCTGTGGGAAGCCAATGATGGTTCCTGTAATACTTTTAACATTGGCAAAGCATTTATATGACTTTTCCCAACTGTTCTGAGAAATTCGGGGGCTTCCAACAGTGAATAGAAAAAAAACCTTTCTTCTGGAATGGAGATTTTACAGTATCTTTTCCCTGCCATGCCCACCAAGCCACGCCCAAGCCATAGCACGCCCACCAAGCCACACCCACAGAACTGGTAGTAAAAAATTTGGAAACCCACCACTGGTTTAGTCCTAACTCCAACTTTCTTTTCAGGGCTGAATTGGTGTTTTCCTATTAATTTTTTTCTATCTACACCTCTACCCAAAGCCATCATCTCCACTCTATCAAATTATAATCTGTCGTGTATTTCTTGAATGCTGACTCTATTACTCTTTTTATTTGACCCTAAAACATAGAACTGAGTGTTTTAATATCTTTATTGTAAATGAGGACCCAGATTGTTGGGGGGCAATAAGTTGACTTTGTATATAGTATACAAATGGATGAAGACTATTGCCTGACATAGTGTAAGCCGCCCTGAGTCTTCGGAGAAGGGCGGGATATAAATGCAAATTAAAAAAAAAATTGTAAGGCTGGCTGTTGTATTTGTTTTCTTTAATTTGTTCTTTTTTATGTTTAATCTTAGTCCCATATTTTTACTGAGTTTCTTAATTTTCATGACTAGAGCTTCCAGATCATTTGTGTTTTTATTCATCAGAGTAGGCTATTAATGCTTTTTTCTTCCAATTTAAAATAATAATTATTTTATTTCAGGTTACCCTCAATACATATTTATAGCATATAGGTTGACTAAATAAGGAGTGGTATTCAGCCATTTCTTTGCCAATCTGGAGTTAGTATACTTCACCATATTCCTTCCAGACTGTAGTTTTCCGTCCTTTCATAGATTTTTCATGGAGACATTGAGATATTCTAGGATTCCTATTTTCTCAAAGACATTCTACAGCTTGACATGATTCATAAAACCGAATACCTTTCAATAATCAATGAAGCATATATTGACTTCATTTTGGTGTTTGGCTTTTTCAATTATTCACAATGCATTAGGAATGTTTAGCTTTTTCTAAAATCAATTTGAACACCTGGCATTTCCCTTTCCTTTTAGGGATCTAATCTGTATTGGATGACACTAAGCATTCTCTTGCTAGTGTGTGAAATTAAGGATATCGTGCAAGCATTTGCACACTGGAAGTTTCCTTCTTTGATATTGGTAATGAAGACTGATCTCTTACAATCTGTTACTCATTGTTGTTCTCCAGATTTGCTGGCATTGTTTGGCTAGATTCCAAATTTTTCTTCTGTTGCTTGCCATCTTTCTACTGATATTCCATTTCTGTTGTCTTCCCACTTGGGGATAACCAGAGTATGGATCTAACTTCATTCTCCAAGACTAGTGGTTTTTATAAATGGAGAATATCTTCTTAGGTATTTTGGATGCTGACATCTCTGCTATACAGGATTTCAGAATTTCTGTCATTGTTTGATATTTTTTGAATCAGTTATTATATCTCCATTTATATCCACTGGCATACTAATTTGAGGTTGGAGCCTCCTTCTGAATTTGAAGGGCTTATGGAAACTTCCTTTGTTTTTACATGTCTGTTTCTGCTTTAATGTCTTTGGAGAAATCATTGTAATACTGTTTCTTGTCTCTTCTAACAATTGTTGATATATATATATATATATGTAGGTCTTTGGTTATTCGGCTTTTCTCCTGCATAAAATTGGAAGTGTCTTGGCAACGTTTCGACGAAGTCTCATTCATCATCTTCAGGCTGGTGTTATCAGCTTCGTGCTTCTAGGAGCAGTGCTATATATATATGGTTAAAATCATTTCTGAGACCTTTATCTCGTTTCATTTTGACTCTTCTTCTTCTCTTGGCACCTTCCACTATCTGTTCTAATACCCAAGTGATTTCTTCTGTTTCTTTATCGCTGGCAGTCTCATTTCATGTTCATTTTTAACAATCTCTTTGATTTCATTCCCACTTCCGCAGTTTCTTCTCAGTGAGGTTCAGGACCTCAAAAAAATCCCTGTTCTTTTGCTTGAAATTCATGAGTGTTTGATCATATAATTAAAATTAGCTGGTCTTGCTCTTCCACTTTAGCATGGCTTGGACTTGAACATGAGGAGTTCATGATCTATTTCACAGTCAGCAACTGATCACATCTTTACTGTTATAATTGAGCCATCCCATCTGCTTCTACCAATAATAGAGTCAGTTTGATTTCCATGCTCAGTATGGTGAATATCCATGTATGTGGCTGTTCTTTGTGGCTGTCTGAAGAATGTGTTAGCAAGAAAGAGATCATTGGATTGTCAGAAATCAATACCTCATTCGTCTGATTTCTTTCTCATTCAAGGTCATACAATCCAACTATGTTTTCAGTTTTTGGCATTTTCCAACCACAAGCCAGGTATCTTCCTTCCATGACCTGTCAATTTCACATTTCAGATATAAAACTCATGAATCTTCTCTTTTTCTTGGAGCATGGTTCTTGGAGATGGTTCTTGGGTAACCATCATATTAAAGGGTTGTCTGTAAAATTCAATTGATATTGACGCGTTGTACTCAAGTATTGTCCTTGCCAAATTCTTACTGACTATGAAAGCAGGTGCAGAGGGACAAAGAAAGATTTGCCATGCCATAACCTAACCTGCTGTCTTTAAGTAAAGATGCTTTCTCTTCCTTAATATTCGAGTAAGATTCAATTGCCTTATCGGTTTTTCTGTATAAAATAGCATAAGGTGCCATTCCATCTGTTTCAAGTAGCAAAAATGTTGGACTGCTGCTAAGAAAATTCTCAGTGCACATTTTTAATGTCATCTTTTTAGTTAGTTGGTATCTTCTTGTTCCCGAAAATATGTGTGGCTGAGAGAGAGTATACATGAAAGGAAGCAGATATTCATTAATTATTCTATCAGCTTAATACAAAGGCAGTCATATTAATCCTGGGTCATGCTGTATCTGAAAGCTTTCTGTACAATCTCAAATGTTGCAAATTGGTTACATGTGCATCATAAATTATTCTATCTGGCAGAGAGGAGGCAATTTCGGTACTTGCATGTTAACATATTAGATTGAAGAAAGCCAAATCTAATGTGAGACTGATTTCTCCCTAACAATTTGAGAGTCAGAAGCATCATTCTTTCCATCTAACTCCCCTGGGGGGAGTCAAAGGCAGTTTCTGAAAAGAATGAGTTTTCAATGAGACTGGTAAGTTTCAGTGAAATCATTTTATGGGGTTAATTATTTTTGAGAACTACAAGATATTACCTAAATCATAATTTATTTTGCACAATTAAGGTATATAGCAGGGTTTAATGTAGCGTGCACATTGACAAGTCAGAGAAACCAGCCCAATTTATCTAAGATCAGTTCAGAGCCATTCCCTAATTAAACTTAGAGTTTCAATCTGTTTCTTTGTAGAGTTTTAGCACTGGTTTCATGATCTCTGCTAATCAGCAAACGTTTATACATCTGGTTGTATAGAATTGGATCAAATCTGCAGCATTGATAGATCTATATAAGAGATGAAACCTACTAAAATTTTGGCAAACAGATTGTATTAACTTAAATTTTAATAAATTATTAAATTTTAATAAATTTCCGTATTATTTTTGTATTAACTTAAATTTTGATTTAAAAGAACACAAGATCATCAAATAACTTGGTTAGTTTCTTGCTGATTATATTAAATGTGAAGGCTTTGCTATTTTGAAGAGAATGAGGCATGTCAATTTTTGTATAAATATGTTTAAAACTGTATATGTAGCTGAAGTCCTTACTGTTTCAAAATGTTTTTTAAAAAGTCTGCTTATTTCCCTGTATTTTGATACTGGACATAGAGCTAGCCATAAAAACTTGCAACACTTCAGAAGAATTAGGGAATCTGGGTACAAGATTTGTACATTTAAGGCTCTGCATAAAACAAAGGGAATCAAAGCAAGGTAAGCCCGTAATCATGCTCATTTTTTTTAAACAGTGGGTCCAAATAGTCCTTCTCTAATCAATTTAATGGGGATCATCTGTAATTATCACCACTTATTTGTGATAATCAGAGAGTGAAACTATGCATTAAAAAGTGAAAAACATGTCAATTATTTTTTAACATCAATAAATCCAAAGCCATTTCATCAATTAAAAATCCCACTGAATGTTTTCTTTTTCAGTTGACATCATTATCACTGAAAAGTCAGTAAGAAAGAAATTAAACAATAAGAGATAGAATTTGCACTGGAAGAACGGCCTGAATCTTCATGTTCTCAAGCCAGCATCTAATGCAAACTTCCCCAAATATCTATCATCAAAAAATCTTTTAACATTCCTGCTCCTTAAAGAGACAACTAGTAGAGAGTATGCTGGAAACTGAAATGGTTCTACACTTCACTAGAACTCCTCCTTAAAATAATAATATTGTAGAGTGCCGATAAAATCTTTAACTATAACCAGACTAGAGTCATCAGTCATACAATTTCAGTGGCTTCCCTTTCTTCTTGCTCTGGGTTTTTATTTGCCAAGAAACTTTGCAGGGATTTTGCAGAATCACCAAATGGTGTTTCTTGGAATGTCCATTACATTTCCAGTTGGTTTCACAAATGTCTGACTACCAGAGACATTTTCCAAATGTGTTTTAATCAACCAGTTGTAGCTCTGGACAGAATCCATTCAATGTGATGCATCCCCACTAACAAATATCTCGCTTCCCCTGAAAATTCCTTTTTATGCTGTAAGGTTGTCCGAATTGCTGAGAATGTAAAAGAAGAAAAACAAAACAAAAACAAAGCAATGTGCTTTTTTTCCCAAACTTTTAGCGGCAAAGCATGAGTTGATACTATGCTATTTTATGCTTCTTATCTAGATGAATGAGTGTATTTTACAACTTTCAAATGTTGGGGGCAATATGCTGACTCTGTAAACCTCTCAGAGAGTTCTGTAAAGCACTTTGCAGAAGTATATAAGTGCTATTGCTAAGGACCAAAGACAGCTGGGTGTCTTTGGGCCAGTCATTCTCTCTCACCCCTCAGAAGAATGAGGCAAAGTCAAATCAGTTGCAAAAATATTGCCAAGAAAATTGCATGCAATGACTAGGAGTCAGAGGCAGAATCAATGATCTACACAGAGAACCTTTGGAAAAAATTAAGGTTTTGCTTCTTTAAAAAAAAAAAAAAATTCACCACAGCAACAAAAGGAAAGATGCAACTATTTTCAACTCCTCTCATTCCAGAAAGGATCTAATGGATATTTTTAACAGGCTCTGGTACCCATTAATGCAGTTTGTGACTTGCCTACATCAGGGGTGGGCTTCAAAATTTTTAGCAAGGGGTTCTCTGCCCGGTTCCTGGGTGGGCATGGCCATGATGGGCATGGCCTAGTCAGCCTCCTGCATTACAGTGGAGGGGGAGCATTTTTGCCCTCCCTGGGCTCCAGAGGCTTTATTTGAGCCTCCAGGAGAGTGAAAACAGCCTCCTCAAGCTCTGGAGGCCCTCTGGAGGCTGTTTCTGGCCTTCCGAAACTTCCAGCAAGCCTATTTTTCACCCTCCCTGAGCCTCTGCGCACGCTCTGCACTTACCTGCATGCAAAACAGGCTGCATGGGAATTCCTGGGAGGGGCGGAGTGGGGTGGGCAGGACCAGCCAGGAGTGGGATTTGGGGGGTTCTCCGAACTGGGCAGAATCTTAGCTAGAGGTTCTCCCAAACCCCTGCAAGCCCCCAGCAGCCCATCCCTGGCCTACACCCAATTGATGCCATAGTGGTTTTCCTTCTCTCCCTCCCTTCATGGATGAATCCAAATTGTTGTCATTGAGAATCACTTCTTACAAATATATTTACATTTTCTCTCTTTTTTCGTATGGGTCTATGGTGACTCATCATGTACGTGGTCCAGGTTCAGCAGTTCCATACTTTGGATAATAAGACATTTTTATTTTAAAATAAAGTCCTATATAATCTGTTTTATCCTAGCAAGTAATTCCAAGGGCTATGTACATTTTAAACACAATCTTGAAGAAGTGCTTTAGGTCTTTCTGTACACAAGCAAGGTACTTTTCTCATCGACATTAAAAAAGTCACATGAGCCTGAAAAGCTGCTTTAAAGAGTCAGTTTATTAAGTACCTCTCAAACTCTCACAAAGAAGCCTGGAAAAAAATGTCTGCTTTCTGTCTGCTTTCATATATAGCAAATACACACACACACACACACACACACACACACACACACACACACACACAGTCTCATCTTCCAAACTGAAGACTATATAGTCCTCTTAATGTCTCTTTATACCATATGGAAGGACAAGCTGAAATTAAAACAAGAGTTAAGCCACAATTAATAAAGCATTAATTCTGCATCCTGACATTAGTTCTCATGCTGTCCTCATCTGCCATGTGGCATCATTAAACATTTTTCTGTCATTTAATTGTACATTCAGTAAATATCCAAGAAGCTGAAACTGACCATATTGCTATGCTTCCCACATCTCCCTGCCTTCCTTTGTAGGTTTCCACCCACAGCATTCACTTTCCTCATTACGCTCTGATAAAGTAGGAAGATTGTTATTATGATCCCTGACAAGGCAGCATCAAGAATTATGCTGTGAAATCTAAAGAGACAGTTAATATAGAACTCACAGTCATAATTTAATCAAGGACTATTAACTTCACTGGCAAAACACGGCCTCTTTCTCCTCTGGTCCGTCTCTCAGCAATGAGCTTCTGACTCAAGTCTTGCAGGATAGTTCAGTACCAGCAAACCACCCATCAAAATGGGTTGCTAGAAGAGAAACTGCAAAGATCTCAACCAGCCTAGCCAATAAAGGTTCTCCTACACATTTGTTCATCATGCAGATTCTACAATAGGATCAGGGGTGAAATCCAGCAGGTTCTGACAGGTTCTGGAGAACCGGTAGCAGAAATTTTGAGCAGTTCGGAGAACCAGTAGTGGAAATTTTGAGTAGTTCTGCGAACCGGCAAATACTACCTCTGGCTGGGCCCAGAGTGTGGTGGGAATGGGGATTTTGCAGTATCCTTCCCCTGCCATGCCCACCAAGCTACATCACACCCACCAAGCCATGCCCACAGAACCTGTAGTTAAAAAATTTGGATTTCACCACTGAATAGGATGATTGCACAGGTCTGTGACATCTGAATCTAATTCCATATACAGCTTTTGATGATAAAATGTGGATTCAGTAGATCAGATTGTTCCTGAGTTGCAATCTTTGGGACTGGGGGCAAAAATGGCAGGTGATGAGGAAAAAAAGAGATACACATTTGCTTTCACCTATAATCACATCTTATTATTGCCAAGTTCTTAAGCCTGAATGGTACTGGTACACAATTCATTCTTCATCATTCATTCATTTTTCATCATATCATAAAACACTGGAAGACCACATTCCTCCAGAGAATCTCTTTGGGTGGCAATATCCAGTTACGAAAATAAATTAGACCTAGAGTTGTGCCCGTTTGATCAAAATAATGAAAGTGATCAATTAACCTCACATAGGCTGGATATATTTATGCTCAGACCATAATAAAGAAACTGAAAGTCTAGATACCATAAAGATTTCCAACTTAGTCTGAGAAGCAACCAAATTGGGAAATCTTAGGCTTATGTTTAAATAATAACCACTATATGGTGCAAAATATTTTTTTATATTTTGCCATTAGTGAAATAACCATGATTAGTGCAAAAAATATCTTGTGGAATAGAAAACAGTTATCATGCTGTTACACTTAGCAAACTTAGCAAACATGCAACTAGGAAGTTGACAATGTCATCACTTTTTGCTTCCAAAGGGGAATCATCTAAAAAAAATTAAGGAACTGATGAAAATAAGAATGATGGGAAAAGAACGATGGCCAAATATCTTCATACTGCCTGAAATTTATTTAAAACCACCGATATCAGAAAGGTCAGTCACATCCAGGAAGGTGCAAAGTTGTTTTTTCTCAGAAAATGGAAATCCAGTTCCTTCTGAGCAGAACAAAAAGGAACAGCAGCTCTGACAGAATTACAAGGCATTTTAGGAATGCAAGGCCAAAAGCATAAAAAGGAATAATAGGGATCTTTAAAGATATACAAAGCATAAAACCAGCCAGAGAAGTAGTATTCTTAGATGATTCCTTGATTCATTGGGTGGCATTAAATCCGTTTCAGCTCTGAGTGACCACATCCATTTTCTCCAGGACTTCTTAGATGACAAAGGAATAAAAGTGGTGCTCAAGGAGGATTTAGAGACTGCAGAGAAATTAAATGGGTTCCTTGCATCTGTTTTTATTACAGAAGATATAGGGCAGATACTTGAGCCTCTATCGATTTTCTTATGGTTGGAATTGGATCAGCTAAAGCCAATGAAAGAAATAAGACAATTTAGGACATTTTGAACAATTACACTTGGTTCTGATGCTATTCATCTGAGAATTCCTAAAGACCTCAGGCATGTTCTTTAACAACACAAATATGTACCTTCTACTCAGATCAGGGCAGTGGTGGGTTGCCCCCGGTTCGCACTGGTTCTATAGAACCAGTAGTAAAACTGGCGGGAGGCTCCGTCCACTGACCCAAATGTCATCAAAAGTGATCTGCGCGCGTGGGCACAATGTGAACTGGTAGTAAAGCTAAGTAGAACCCACCCCTGGATTAGGGCCATTGGAGCTAGGAGGTAGCCATTGTGACACTACTTTAAAAAAAAAAAAAAAGGACACTGAGCAGATCCCGGAAAGTATAAGTCACTTTAATGTCTGTTCCAAATTGGTAGCAATAGTAATCAAAGTAAAAGTAATACAGGACAGAGAAGTCTTACAGAAAGAAAATGAGCAAGGATTCTACCACTGTGAATCCGGATAGCCAATCTTCTACGTTTCTGAGAAGGTCAACAGGCATATAACTGGAGCTGACATGGTCAACACTGTATTCTTAGATTTTCAAAGTGCCTTCAACAAAATTCTGCATCAAAGGTTATTGATTTAGAGGAGAGCACATTGAAGATGTTCACTCAGTGTGTGGCAGCTGCAAAAAAAGGCATATTCCAAACTAGGGAATTTAGATTAGGAAAGGAACTGCAAATAAAATGCCAATGTTGTTAATCTTTATACAAATGTATGCATTGATCTTTATATGAATATATGCATCTGGAATACTTTGAGGTCTCCATATCTGCAAAAAGAAGGAGGGGGGAAAAAGGGGGGGAAATGTCTTTGTTTTTTTAAAAACTCTTTCAATAAAAAAAAAAAGAGAGAGATGGGGGCAAGAGGTTTACTGGACAAAAAGCAATGCATGAATCAGTGGAACCATGATGGAAGCAAGGAGAAAAAGTATAAGTATCGTGTTGGTCTAAAATAGGTATTTCCTTTACTTTTTTGTCATGTTTTTAATTTCTTCAGTATATTTTGCATGATATTTTTTGCATATGCATGACGATAAATATCCCCAAAATACATATACGTGGGCAAAAAATTGAAAATAATATATTTGAAACACAGCTGCTTTGTTTTTTTCCCTTTGTAAATCGAACTCCATCCTTGTTACATTTTATCTCTGTTCATAGTATCTCTGAGGAGGAACGTATTGACTGTGACATGTTATTTGAAACACTTTATTCCTTCATAATAGTCAACTTTTTCTCTGGTTGCATTCTAATTCTTAAAAACTCTAAAACACAGTAGACATTATTACATGTTTTCTTATGGTAGAGAATGGGAAATTGGAAATTTTATTTATTTCCTTATCTGTCACATTTATGGCTGCCCATCAGTGGTGGGTTTCAACAATTTTTTACTACCGGTTCTGTGGGCGTGGCTTGGTGGGAGTGGCTTGGTGGGTGTGGCAGGGGAAGGATACTGTATAATCTCCATTCCCACCCCATTCCAGGGGTTACTGCAAAATCCGCATTTCCTCCTGATCAGCTGGGACTTGGGAGGCAGAGAATAGATGTGGGTGTGGCCAGTCAGAATTTTTACTACCAGTTCTCCGAACTACTCAAAATTTCTGCTACCTGTTCTCCAGAACTGGTCGGAACCTACTGAAACCCAGCTCTGTTGCCCATCTCACAAGAAGGGCATCTCTGGGCCTACAATAACAAGAATGTAACATGTCCACAAATCATATTCCATAACCAGGAAGGAGTTGCAATGGGCTTCTTTAGGGCCAATAAGAAATGGAATGAATTAATCCTGGAACTCCTGTTCTGATCTTGAAATAAATTGAGCAATCTTTGATTGGACCTAATTAAAACCATTATCTTAAGTGCTTCACTATTGTAGCTTCGTAACATTACAAGATTGAAACTGTTCTACATTTGGGGCAGATATATTTGGATTGTCAGTTAAAATGTCAAGAAACTGCCAGGAAGATTTCAGAAAACTTGCTGATCTATCAGGATCAATCCTTTGCCTCTATAGAGCTTATAGCTAGCTTGAATTCATCTTAATTGGGCTTATCCTTCTTAGCTAGCAAGGATTTTTGTGCCAATGAATCATCAACTCCCTTAATAGAAAACCACATCCTACTACATGCATTGGACCCAATATTGGTTGAATAGGCCCGTAGTTGTTATGACAGCAATGAATTCCCAAGCAACTCCAGGGAAGATGAGCTTCATGCAGATATTGAAATCTGCCAAGACTGTGAATATGAGGAACTTGACAGCTGAGGCCAATGACTCACTAACTTTCTAGATTTAAGCTTTTCCATTATAGACTCCTGCTAAACTTTGAAAAGACTTCTGGGTGGAAAATCCAAATTTGCAACAAGCTTGAGTATTCATCGGCCATAGAGCTAGCTTGTTTCTTGCAGTCATCGGTCTATGGGAGTAGAGAGAGACAGTTGCTGCTTTGATAGTTGGCTTATTTCAAACTTACCTATTATCCAATCAATGTGACAGGTTCTTATTGTAAGGAAGCCAGTGAGAGAGAGGCATGAATGGAAGAGAATTTCATAAATGTGGCTGTACTTAAGAGAAATTACCGGCTCGCACAATTACTCCTTCAGTCTTTGGGAGCTTGCCTTGTTTCTTGGAAGATGAAATTACATGCCTGTTTTAAGCTCTCTGTTGACACAGCAATTGCTGACTGTTTTTTAACAACTGTTGCTCTGCACACTCATTTAAAAGGTCAAGATGATGCTTCGCAGGCTTTGAGCCATGGCATTTCTCTTGGTTTGATTGCCTTTAAATGGGTTGTGGCTGGCATTAATATTAATGAGATTCTGACTTAGGCAAATATGTGTGTGGGTGGTTCAGTTCTGTCCAAAACTCCCCTGATAAGAGTGGGGGGCTGCCTGGGATGAGACACACACTGCTCATTGTGCCTGAGCACGCTAGTGATTACATCTATCAGAGGGGAACTTTCCCCGTCCTTGTTAATAGAAACCTTGAACAATGTGTGCATCAAAGCAAATCTTTATTAAGCGACTTGGTTATTGCAGGTCAGGTCTTATCAAGCTGCTTCACTAAGAAATTAACTCAAAGAGAGAGGCATAACAAAGGGGGCTGCTACTGCTGATTTGTGGGTTGTGGTGCTTGCATACCGAGAGGCCTGCTGCACTTTGTCTCTCAGAATAAGAATGGTGATAAAACGCTGAGAGGATATTAAGCACATCAACCCTCATTGTTCTTTGCTAAAGCATCTCCAATAGTTCTCTTGACAAGATTAGTCTTATTATGAACAGACTGCAGCCCCACTCTGGTGATATGGGGATTGAGGACAGGGCAATTCTGGGTAAGTCAGGGACTAGACACACTTCTGAGAGTCATGAGATAGGCTCCTAAAGGGGACAGGAAATATTAAAAAGCATATATAAACAATGTATGTAATAAATAACACAGAAACATTTATACATCTAAAAGCTACGCACAGATATACCTGGGGGTGTCTGCAGGGTATGAATCAAGAAGTCAGGATAGAATGATGGAGGTTCCAGACGTTTTTTTTTTTTATGTGCACATGTGATGCACATAAAAACAAACGGAACTTTCAATCGCACTGTAGTGGCCACCTCTTCACTTTTTTCCGACACCCATACTCTCAAACAGAAAGGTATAAAGGGATAATCTATTCATATAAGAATTGAGAGGAAACAACTAATAAGACTTCTCAGTTTTCTTTTTTAAAAAAACAAACAAACCCTGAGATATGGAAATGGTTAAAAAAAAACCATCTTTGTTAATATAAATAGTAAGAGGTTCCCTCTCTTTCATTTTATGCCTTGTCCTGTCCACTCCTATTATCTGAGAACCACTGAATAACAGAACAGAATAACAGAAGAGTTGGAAGAGACCTTGGAGATCTTCTAGTCCAACCCTCTGCTCAAGCAGGAGATCCTATACCAGTGATGGCTAATCTTTTTGCTGTCGCGTGCCAAAAGTGAGGGGAGCGGGGGGGTGTGTGTCATGTGCGCAAATGCTCACACCCATAATTCAATGCTCCCCGTCCCCCCGTGCATGCGCATGTGACCCCCTGTGCTCCCCCTGCTTTTGGCACGCAATGGCCCAGTGGGCCCAGTGGGTCCTATTTTTCGCCCTCCCCAGGCTCCAGAGGCTTTCTTGGAGCCTGGGGAGGGCGAAAACAGCCTTCCCCACCCCCCTGGAGGCCCTCCAGAGGTCAGAAACAGCCCGTTTCCTGACTTCCGGTGGGCCTGGAAGGCCTGAAAATCAGCTGGCCAGCGTGCACATGCACGCTGGACTGAGGTAGGACAATGCTCGTGTGCTCACAGATATGGCTCCGCGTGCCACCTGTGGCATGCGTGCCATAGGTTCGCCATTACAGTCCTATACCATTTCAGACAAATGGCTTTCCAATATCTCAAAAGCCTCCAGTGATGTGGTACCCAAATCCTCTGAAAGCAAGCCTATTCACTGGTTTATGGTTCTCACTGTCGGGAAATTTCTAGTTCTAGGTTGCTCTCTCTTTGATTAGTTTCCAACCATTGCTTGCCTTCTGGGGCTTTGTAAAATAGGTTGATCCCCTTTTCTTTGTGGCAGCCCAACGGTGAAATTCGGGCGGTTCTATCATGATCGCGTGAACTGGTAGCGGCGGTGGCGGGAGGCTCCACCCACCTGCCGGGACATCATTATGTCTTCTTTTTTACCTTCTGCGCATGTGCAGAAGAGGTGTGCATGTGGGTGGCACGCGCATGCTCCCACACAATCCCGTTCCCAAATTGGTAGCGAAGGTGTGGCAGCCCCTCAAATACTGGAACACTGCTATCATGCTATCGCTGCTGACACTGCCACATCCCCATTACTGGAAATATTTTGGACAGTTATGGACCTCATGAGCCCCACAACATGTAATATGCTTGTCATTTGCTTCACTTGGGTTATTTTTTTGTGGAAAACCAGCCATTGTACTAGAGATTATAATTTAGGAATTATTTTAGATTATGATTGTTAGTTTTGATACCCTGCATTTTGTTCTGGGAAGTCGGGGTGGGGGGTGGGGGTAAGGGGAGGGAATTGGGGGTTTGGCAGAGATGGAGTGATGGTTAATGTACAGGGTTAATTGAAGATGTATAAATATAATTAATGCAGGGTCGGGTCTGCCCAATTACCATTTTAGAACGGTGGGGAGGGAGAAAAGAGAGAGTAAGAGGTAGGAAAGAGGAGAAGAGGAAGGAAGAGGGTAGAAGAGGAGAAGGAAGGTGTAGGGTGGAGGAGGAGAGGATGTAGATAAGAGAAGGAGAGGAAGGTTGGAAAGTAGAAGAAGGTAGAAGAGGGAAGAGTGTTAAAAAGGGGGGTGGTGACTGGGCAAGCCCGACTAATTGTATATAACTGTACATTGGATGAACTATTTGATATGATTGTAAAAATAAAACTTTTGGGGAAAAAAAAAAAAAAAAGAAAACCAGCCATTGTGATTTCCAAAACTATTGCTTTTTCAACCAGCTGTACCGTACTTAACTCATGGCTTAGTATGATGGACCTAGCCAATATTGGTGGTAATATCTGTGCTTCCTTTCTGGGCACCCTCCATAGAATGGCATTCATGTGGGACCACAATTGAACAGCATTTGTCTGGGAAGCCTGGAAAGCAGACACCTCGAGCTTGCTCCTTGTGCATTATTTACTGGTGCCTTCATTGTTAAGAGAGACAAAATGCCATGGAAATTGAGCACCCTCCCCATTTGACTCTAAGGCATAAACATCTTTTCCCCATTCATTTGTCTAAAATACTCAGGTTCCCGACTGTGGCACAACTGGTTGCTTGCTTATTCATTAGATTCCTAAGTTACTTTCCCCTAAGTAACTAAAATTGTCTTTGCTAGCACTGCATGTACAGGGTAATTATGCTCTCAGTGCCTGAAATCAGCCCGGCTCAAGCTCTTCTGGCTCTGACACTAAAAGCAAATACCCTGCCAGTACAGCTTGCAGTTTGCATGATTGTGATTGCAAAGGAGTTTTGTACCACTGCATTTGAAACGGTTTTGAGCACTTGTTAGCCCACAGCCTCTGACGTGCCACTGCAGGTTATGTCTGCATAATTTTATCCCAACAAAAAGCCCATGAAATGGTTATTGAGGGAAATTATTCTGGGGGGCACCCACACCCACAAATACACCCCCACACCCCCACCCACACACACAGAGTGTTTTGCAACTGAACATTATGGAAGAGTCTTGCTATTGGATCGCTTCCCCAAGACGATGAAGACAATTGGAATGCATTACAAAATTTCTAAATCTTGCACCCTTTATGTATCTCCTGTACAGCTCTCAGAGCCAGCATGTTCAATGATCTAAGGCAAATATATTTATAGAGGTTGAAGGCACCAGACCAAAAGCAAGAAGGCAGGTTTAACGAGATTCTCCCCTCTATGAGAACTTTTGAGAACTTGACTAACGTTCAGTCTCTGTTAATGTATTAGGTCTTAAAGCACAGCCTCAGTTGGGGATGTGCAAACTAGGACTTTGAGCTCGGTGTGTGTGTGTGTTGCACTTGCTCTCCTTAAACAGCAATAAAGTGCTTCATTCCAGTAGAGGCAGTCATATCAGCCTGAGTTGGAATATTTTACAGCATACAGCATGGGTGTTATGGAATCTGTGGTTCCTATAGAGCAGGGTTCTTCAACCTTGGCAACTTGAAGCCTGGCAGACTTCAACTCCTAGAATTCCCCAACCAGCTTTTTCACGTTGCCATCATGTGGCATATTGCAACGTTTTCCCCCTCTACAGAGCTGGGGTGGGCATGGCCTGCGTGTGGTGCCAGTTTGACACCCCTGCTATAGAGTCATTGTCATGTTAAACAACTGCAGTCTGAGTTACAACCCAACCGTACTTAGAATTGGCATCAGGCAGATGCAAACAAAATTGCAATCCAAGATGGTTGTTCCCAAATGTCTTGACTCTTGGATGTTTTTCTTTCTCCTCAAAGAACTGCAGTTTGGTGGGGTTTAAATATTTTCCCCTAGTTTTAACCTTTCTGGGAATGCTCAGAGGGATGCAAGGGAAAGGCCTGAAGGAACACAAGCAGGCCCAAGGCCCTTTTATGAATCAATAGCAAAGATGTCTAATAAATACAGCTCCTTCAAACTCCCTGAGCTTCATGAGGTCAAAAAGTATTATTAACACTCAGCACTTGCTTAACAGGTGTAACTATGTTAAAATGTTTATTCTGGGCTGGTCTTAAATAGGGTCTTGCACCTATAGAATGAAAACCTCAATCCATTTACATCAATGTTTTCATATTGGCAGCAATTTTCCAGGATTAGAAATGCCTAGTCCAGGGACTGGCAACCTTAAACACTCAAAGAGCCACAAAGGTCCTAACCAGAGCCCCCATTCAATTCTGGAGCCAACCAGAAGTCCAGTTCCCCCACCATAGTCTCCTCCTAGCACGGCGTCCTTTTTCCTCTGCCGACTGGAAGTTGGTTCCCCCACCACAGAGTCTCCTCCTAACATGGCATCTTTTTTCCTCTACCTGTCCTAAACGAAGGCCCTATCTATTGTGGAGCCGACCAGCAACAGGGAGCCGCAGCAGAGGGATGAAAGAGTCACATGCGGCTCGAGAGCTGCAGGCTGCTGATCCCTGGCCTAGCCCTTCAACTTACTTGATAACCTTACTTACTGAATCTAGGGCCTTTTGGATTCAAAGCCTGCCTCTGCCATTGAGCTGAACCCTTTCTACACGCACAGCATGGAAGGATGAAGTCCTATCTCAGTGCCGAAGGCTTTCTGCTCTTTGAACTGTGGTATTGCTGCATCTTTTTTGTAGCATTTCATATGTAGTTAGATTCCTTTCTGTAGCTACAAGGCCCCACCAGCTTTTTTATTTTATTTTATTTTATTTTATTTATTTTATTTTGTCACAACAGTATACGTAAACATTGATATAAAACAACAACACATCGTAAACAGAAAAATATATATATAAGCAAAAGTACGCAACAACTATATTAATTTGATATAATGAAAGGGAACAATAGGACAGGAACGGTAGGCTCTTTTGTGCTCTTATGCACGTCCCTTATAGTCGTCTTAGGAATGGGGTGAGGTCAATAGTAGACAGTTTTTGGTTGAAGTTTTTGGGATTTTCAGTAGAGACTATAGAGTCAAGTAGTGAGTTCCAAGCGTTAACAACTCTGTTACAGAAGTCATATTTTCTGCAATCAAGGTTGAAGTGGTTGACATTAAGTTTGAATCTATTGTTTGCTCTTGTATTATTGCGATTGAAGCTGAAGTAGTCTTTTACAGGAAGGATATTGCAATAGATGATTCTGTGTGTTAAACACAGGTCTTGTCAGAGTCGGCGGAGTTCTAAGTTTTCTAATCCCAGGATTTCAAGTCTGGTGGTATAAGGTATTTTGTTGTTTTCAGAGGAGCAGAGAACTCTTCTTGTAAAATATTTCTGGACGCGTTCAATTGTATTAATGTCAGAGATGTGGTATGGGTTCCAGACAGGTGAGAATAGGTCTAGCAAATGTTTTGTATGCTCTAGTTAGTAATGTAGAGTTTTTGGAAAAGAAGCTGCGTAAAATTAGGTTTACAACTCTTAGAGCCTTTTTTGCTATGTAGTTGCAGTGGACTTTGGCACTTAGGTCATTTGATATGAAAACTCCAAGGTCTTTGACAGGGTGGGGGTCATCTATAAGGTAATGTCTTATTATTATTTTAGCTTCTTAAAAGAAATACTGGGTAATAAGATAGAAATATGATCATCGGATAGAAACGACATCTACTTAAAATGTTCTTTATACAGCTTGCCAACAGCGTTCTTTCTGAGCGAGTTTTTAATAGACTCGGTATTTAAGCAATTGATTCTTATTCATCAGCACGGAAAACCATACAGGAATAGAGTAGCAATGCAATCCAGTAGAGGATTTGCTTTCTGAACACCATAAAAGGAGCGATTTTAAAATGAAATACTTTCTAACCCCCCCTTTTTTTTGCCTATCAAAAATTAGAGTTAGACTAGCTGAGTATGCAACAAAACAATTGAAATACTTCATGCCGTGCCTCTGTGACAAATGTGACAAAATTGAGTGCATCCTTAAAATAGCAGCAGCTGTCTTTTTAAAACACAAAAGTGGATGATTATTGAGGGAAACGAGAACATAGCGCACAAGAATGAAGAAAAGAATAGTGCACTTAACTCCGAGAGGAATGATCAGGCCTCTTTCCCAGAACATGTGCTGGTGTTTTGTCAGGTTTGTTTGTAGTCATGCTTCTTTTCCAGCCGCGTCTGGGTCCTGCAATACGGGTGGGGATTGGCAGATTCTGTCTGAAATGGCTTATAACCCGGGGAAACAAGTGACGGAGTGTAATGAAATGCAAGATGACACATGAAGCATTGGCTTACAAGGTTCATTAGCCATGGATTGGTGGCAATCAATGGTGTTCAGCAAAGGTCTCTGGGATTCTGTTATTGCTGCTTCTCAAATTTCCATAAAAGGTGAATCCAAAATTGGAATTCAGTGTGGTGTTTGGGGGCCGCTAAGAATGAAAGAGAAAATGCAACTAATCAGAACTGCCTGGGGAAAGACGTGGCCTACGCATCCAGCAAGAAGAAGATTGCGTTCATGTTTAGTTTAGTTTTAGTTTTATTAGATTTTTATACCGCCCTTCTCCCGAAGGACTCAGGGCGGTGTACAGCCGAATGTGATTATTGCCCCGAGTGTTTTATCCAATGTAATTACCAGTTGTCCCCATTTTATGCTTAAAATGAAATCACAACTGCCTCTCTGTTTCTCGTTTTGACTTTTGGTTTGGCTGCTCTGTGTGAAAAGAAACCAGCCAATCTATGCAGATTAACTAAATTCAACGCATTTAAATGTACAAATTAAGCAACTTTATATACTGGTACATTCTTTTGTTTTGCATAATTTACACCGTAGTCCTTATTTTACTTAAGATTTTTAAAATTGTTTCTAATCAGAAGGAGAAGGAAATATCATATATATCTATATCTATCTATATCTATATCTGTCTGTCTGTCTGTCTGTCTATCTATCTATCTATCTATCTATCTATCTATCTATCTATCTATCTATCTATCTATCTATCTATATTTTAGGAATTTTATTTATTTATTTATATTTCCTATGTCTCAACCACCCATGTCTCTCAAAGAGGGAGCATCTCTTTCAACCTACCTTGTTGTTTTCATTTGGTCAACTTTCAATCTCTATAAATATATTTGTCTTAGATCATTGAACATGCTGGCTCTGAGAACTGTGCAAGAGACACATAAAGGGTGCAAGATTTAGAAAGACTCTAACAGACATTTTGTAATGCATTCCAATTGTCTCCATCGTCTTGGGGAAGCGATCCAATAGCAAGATTCCTCCATAATGTTCAGTTGCAAAACAGTGTGTGTGTGTGTGTGTGTGTGTGTGTGTGTGTGTGTGTGTGTGTGTGTGTGTGTGTGTGAACAATTTCCTTCAATAACCATTCTATGGGGGGTTTGTTGGGATAAAATTATGGGCAATGTCTGAGATCTAAAGGTATTAGGGAAGAGTTGGAAGAAAATTTAAGTATTAATGTAAGTACCATATTTTTCAGAGAATAATGCGCACCTTTTCCCCCCCAAAAAGAGGGTGAAAATCTGCATGCGTCTTATACTCCGAATGTAGCCCTGCCCAGCTTCTCAAACGGTGGTTTCAGAGACTGAAAAAAGCATCAGAAACAAAGCTTCAGAAACAAAGCCCCCAAATAGAGCTTCAGAGGCTTTTTTCCCCTGAAGCTCTGTTTCGGAGGCTTTCAGAGGCAGAAAAAAAAGCAAAAAAAAGCAAAGCACAGAGCTCACAACCAAGGAACCTGTTGCTAAAATTCACCCCTGGGTGAATTGGGGGTATTCCGGGAGGCCAATCCACCTGCCAATCAGCTTTTTTCTTATTTTCCTCCCCCAAAACTAAGGTACGTCTTATATCCAGTGCATCTTATACTCTGAAAAATACGGTAAGTATTAATGCTGGACTTTCTGTTCAATCAATTTATTAGATTAGATTTATTTATTTATTAGGTTGTACACATGTAGGATTTATATTTAAATAATTCAACTATTTGCAGAAAATGTTAGAAAAGTGCTCTTCACATCCATATGAACAAGATATTTCTTTTTTTTTTTTAAGGAAAGCATTACAGACAAATGCTGAGCTTAAATCGAATTACTTTCTTTGGCAAATGAATAATCTAAACTTTACAGTTCCAATTCTGGTTGGAACAGAAGAGAACTTACGGTAAACAGTTTGTAGCTGAAAATGGCTACAAGTTAAGTATTTTTTAGCATAAGACACAGATGATCATTTGTGGTGCTCTCATTCCTTTTTCCTTTTTATTGGCTTAAGAAATATATAGCATTAAAGCATCACAATCTGGGATAACAGATGTTATTTGTTACATGATGTCTTTATGTAGCACTTGGCCTTTAGGTATGCACTAGCAATATAAAAACATCGGAAAATACTGAAATTAGTTTTAGGTGCAGAATACAATCTGAGCATTTTAGCTTTCTTGGGGTTCTACCCATCCACTCAGTTGTTCCCACCAGAAACAATGCTATGAAATTCAGATAGCCTATCTGCCTACGAAGTAGTGTGGGAAGTCCCACCCCCACCCTACAAAAGAATGAAATATTTTGGGAAATATTAAAAAGGCAGGATAAAATATCTCCCCTAAAGGAGAAATAAAAAAATCTTAAGGGAGGCAGAAACCAGCCAGGTTTCCCTGCCCCAAGCAGAAACTGAGGAGGCCACCTTTTAAAAATACAGATGTGGTAATCCATTCAGAAAGACTGGGTCAAGGCAGAAACTCAGATAAGCAACAAACAAAAGGTTGACAAAATTAGCTCAGACAAACATCTATTTGCATTTCCTCTTTTGCCTATAGAGCCAGCTATGACCCCTGCATGACCCCCATAGGAATCCAGAAGGTATAAAAACCCACCCACTCTAAACTCCATTTTGTCCGCTGTCTCTGTGGCTGGTGGTTTTGCTTCATCAGTAAAGAGAACCTTTCCAATCAGCCTCCAGTCTTCATTTTATTTCCAGTGCCTTTCTCCCGGCTTGGAATTGAACCAGCTGGATTTTCCTTCCAACAGTAGGGAAGTTGATGAAGAGGATGATGTTTGCCCATCATTTTTGAAGAGGACCTTGACATCTAACAAGTTGTGGGCTGTCCACAGTGTGTCGGCAAGTGGCTGCTAAGGCCTATACGGGCACGGAATGTTCTGCTACATGTTACCACTATTGCAGCATGTACAGTTCTGGCTCTGCAGAGTGGTTGTCTTTCTGTCTTCAAATGTCTGGCAGCCTTGGTGGATCAACGTGCACCATGTTGATCAGTCTTGTGCCAGGGTTTCCCAGGAGGTGGTATCGATATCCAGGGACTTGAGAGAAGCTTTCAGCATGTCTTTGTATCACTTCCTTTGTCCCTCGTGTGATCACTTTCCTTGAGACAGTTCACCATAGAGGAACTGTTTGGGGATGTGGTGGTCTGGTATCCTTGCAACATGTCCTGCCCAATGTGTCTGAGCTTTGATAAGCAGGGTGTGAACGGATGGCAGGCCTGCTCTGTTAGAGGATTTCTGGGTCTGGCACCTTGTGCTGCCACTGGATCAGGGGTGAAATGCTCCCGGTTCGGATCAGATCAGCCGATCCGGTAGCGATGGCAGCGGGTGGTTCAGAAAACAGGTAGCAAAAATCCCTGCCCCTCCCCCATGTCCCCCCAATGCCCGGTTGCCCGCTTCCCCACTTGCCGCTTCTTTTAAAAAATGCTTTTAAAAGGTAAAAAAAGAGGCTCTGATGATCGCAGCTGAGTCATGCGATTGTCAGAGTCTTTTTTTTTACTTTTAAAAGTATTTTTTTACAACCTATTTTGCCTGAATAGGTTGTAAAAAAATGCTTTCAAAAGGGTTAAAAAGAGGCTCTGACGATACCAGCTGAGCTGTCTGAGCCTTTTTTTTTACTTTTAAAAGCATTTTTTAAACAACCTATTCAGCCTAATAGGTTAGTATCAGGGAAGTTTATCTATGTGGTTATTAAGAGTTAACAAAAACTTGATGGTATATAATCACCATTGTCATCCTGAAGTGGAAATTTCACTTTCTAATCTTTATTGTTCCTGGGATCTAGTGAGTGAATGTGGAAGGACTTCTACTATGAGACACTAAGCATGTGACAATGGAATAATTCCGTATTTCAGCAGAATAGAGAATTGGTATATTTTAGGGCTGGATTTTGATTACATCCAACAGTAAAAAGTTCAATGGAATGAAATTGTTTCATCCAAGGATATTCATTTTGAATTAGAATGATGGGATATAAGAAGGGCAATAAGACAGACAGACAAAATACTTTCTTGTCCTTCTTTCTGTTATCATATTGGCTAGGTTCACACACTGTAATCCATGGCTAGATTCACACAATATGCTAAACAGCTAATTTCAAACTTCCCTGTATTTTTAATGCAATTCAAGCCTTTAGGCTGTTCTTAATTATGAGGACACTTTTCACACTAACCTTGATCAGGTTAGTTCTGAATTTCCTGGAGTTGATTTCTCTCAACACAGAGAGTTGTTCATTATTTATACGTTGTCTTAATCTATATTTACCAAATTGGAAGAGGTATCACAGATTGTAGCAAGAATTTTGCCAGTTCTTGGCAAAATTATTGATATAACCACATGAGAAATAATGGGAACTGCCTGTTGTGATCAAACAAGTAAAGGTATAATTTTTGTTTTCTTGGTTGACTGCAATCACTAGAAATGATATCTCTAATATATTTGTCAAATTTGGGTGCAAACATCCATACTGTGTAGATGCAAACAGCCTCTAGATCCAGGGAAGAGAAACAGAAAACTTCCATATAGTTATCTGGGTTTTTGTCTCCTGGATCTGTTAACCTTAATCTCTAGAGAATACAGAAAGGGGAGGGGAGCATTTTCAGTGTTTGATGCTCTACAATTTTCATTTGCCTCTTAGAGCTGTTATCTATATAATTCTCCAAAGGATGCTCTATAAATGTTTAAGTGATTTCTCCTCTCAAGCATCTGAGTGATTAAAAATGAGCATCTAATTGCTTATTATTAACAACAAATATAACAACATGCTAGTAGCCTGTTTACATACTCTGATACTTGATGAGATGATAGGAATTAAAATAGTGGAATGAGACGCCTCCAGAATCTGGGTCTGGATGCACAGCCTGCAAAATGTGTCTTTTATAAGCAAAGAACACCGATGCCTCAAATATTATTCTTACAAAACTAATCATCTTCGAACTAAAATTGTTGTTTTTCTTAATAATCAAGCAGCTATAATTCCATTATTAGGTCCTTCGTGGGAGGTTCTTCTTCTTTTCTTAAAACTGGGGTAGGCAAGCCTCCAGTTATGTGCCATCCCCCACCCCCGAGACATTTGTACTTCTTAGAACCACTTGAATAGTGAGTAGACCGGGAAGTTCTCTTGAGGAGGATTTGAGAATTTAAATGCACCTAATGGCACATACTGCAGCTTCTACTGGCTTGAAGGATACTCCATAAATTGAGAGTGACTGAAATCAGAATCGAAAGGAATCTCAGATTCAGATGGAAGTGATAATTTTTTTAAAAGATAGGATTGGGGCTATAAGTCTTAACAAACTTATTTTACCCTTGAAAATATTCACCAATCTCTAACCCCCCCAAAAAAAAAACCCTCAAAGAAGGGTAACATTATTTGACTTCTCCCAGCATGAGAATCTTTAAAACAATTGCTGGTACATTTGACCTGCTTACTTTTGATGAATACCCACTGCACTTCTTAAAATCAATAATCTGAACAAATTGGGCAGAACTTTGCTGTACTTATGGCAAGATAAAAAGTCCAATCTCCCCAAATATACCATGGTCCCCTCCAAAAAACTCTTGCCCATTCTGTTGATATCGCAGTATCATTTGCAGCATGGCTTCAACTTCTAGTCTGAAAAATATTGACCACTCCTATATTAGAACCCGTTTTTTATTCTTTTTATTAACTTTATATCACAGGGTCACTAGTTAATTCAGACGACAAAGTGATAATTAAAACTCATATGCTATATAAATGCCCATAAATCACAATCAACTAAAAGTAGGGGTTTTTTTTTGCCTCTGTAAGATAAATATACATAGCAAGTGCCTCTGAGTATTTCCAGTAGGAGGCAACAATAATCACTCTTATATATTTCAGGTAACAGGTAACAGTAACAGAGTTGGAAGGGACCTTGGAGGTCATCTAATCCAACCCCCTACTCACGCAGGAAACGTGTACTAGGGATTCGAACCGCCAAACTGCCAACTTTTCTCATCGACAAGCTCAGTGTCTTAGCCACTGAGCCACCTATTGTTGCTATCATAAGAGGCTATGGATTAAAAAAAAAACCTTTTATTTCATCACCTCAGATCTCCACCTCTTGTGTATCACTCTTCCTAGGTACAGTGATACTTGAAAGCCAATAGGTTTTCTGAAAGGAATGAAATACTTCAAGCCGGGGTGAAATGCTCCTGGTTCAGACCAGATCACCCAATCTGGTAGCGATGGCGGCAGGTGGTTCGTAGAACCGGTAGCAAAAATCCCTCCCCCACCCCCATGGCCAGCTGAGCCGCCTGATCATCAGAGGGTTTTTTTTTATTTTTAAAAGCATTTTTTCTTTGGCCGAAAAAATGCTTTTAAAAGTTAAAAAGAAGGCTTTTTTTTCTTTTAAAGGCAAAAAAATGCATTTAAAAGAAAAGAAAAGCCTCTGACGATCAGGCAACTCAGCTGAGATCGTCAGAGGAACCTTTTAAAAGCATTTTTTCTACAGCCTCTTTAGCTGAAGAGGTTGTAAAAAAAATGCTTTTTAAAGTAAAAAAAAGAGTTGGCCACGCCCACCCAGTCACATTACCACCACCACCACCAAGCCACACCCACAGAACCAGTAGTAACAAATTTTACATTTCACCCCTGCTTCAAGCTAATTCCTGTCTGTATCTCAGACAGCAGTCTTTGTGTGGCTTTGATTGTCCAACACAGATGTTGTCTTGCCTTGAGCCACTTTTGTTTCTCTATCCTGTTTCTAAATGGATCTACCAGGCAGTGATCATGTTTTCTGTTTATCAAGAGAAAATCCTCCTTTCCATTGGAGGTGTCTTTGACAAGAGGAACAGCATCAACTGGAATGAAGGCCTCCATTGTGCTTACAATCTGACCTCTTCCAAAAGTGTCAAAAAATGACTTGCTTCATCCACTATCAACTTTATATCAGATAATTGGGGTGATAGGAATTGTAGGTCTGAAGGCGTACATTAGGAAAGATTATGCTAGATTATGTCTAATGTGGCAGGAGAGTACTTTTTTAGAAAATAACTTGAGCCACGGAAAGCTCCAATCTTCCACCCAGAAATTTGACACTGTAGAAAACACGCTTTCAGCTACATATTTATACAACTCTTAATTCTGATATATTTTCTGTTGTCTCACATAACACTATACTACCATTGGGTATGTGTTGTGTGTGTGTGTATATATATATACACACAGCTGCGATCACAGCTGCGATCACAGCTGCGATCACACATTGCTCCCAGAAGCACGAAGCTGAAGCCTGAAGATGACGAATGAGACTTCGTCGAAACGTCGCCAAGACACTTCCAATTTTACACGGGAGAAAACCCGAAAAACCAAAGACATATATATATATATATATATATATATATGTATGTATGTATGTATGTATGTATGTATGTATGTATGTAGGTAGGTCTTGGCATATTCGGGTCTTTTCCCATATAAGGTTGAGAATATCTTGGCGACGTTTCGATGAGGTCTCACTCATCATCTTCAGGCTGGCGCTTTCGGCTTCATACTTCTGTGAGCAGCTTTGCGTAGAAACATCGCCAAGATACTCTCAACCTTACATGGGAAAAGACCCGAATATGCCAAGACCTACATACCTACACCCGTGAAAACCTATGAAAACATACACACACACACACACACACACACACACACAAACACACATACATATATATATATACTATTGTCAGTTGACAGGGGACAGAATAATATGAATGATGAACAGATCAGTGGCAAACCTACCTTAAATATCGTCTTTAAGGAAAAGAGCTTGCTAATATTTATCTACCTTTTCTGATACACCATGACTGGGGAAACTAGGAATGATGAGATCACAAGGGTCACTCTGACCAAGATGTCTAATAGTGATCTGATTGTTAGAGTTATGATGAAGAAGACTTTTTGATCACAGAACCCAATTCTCTACTTTCTTTAGCATGACATCTTTCAGCCTTTTTTTTCTTTAACTCCTAGTTGTTGGGAGTGGGACACTATTTGAATATTAGCGACATGGTATTTGTGTGTAGCTGAAAGCATGTTCTCTACTGTGTCAAATTTTAGATTGGGAGATTGGGGCTTTCTATGTCTCAAAGTTATTTTCTAAAAAAGTACTTGTTTTGCCACATTATACACCATGTATAGTGTGCCCCCTCAGACCTACAACTCCTGTCACCCCAATTATCTGGTACAGTATTGATGGTAGATGAAGCAAGCTATTATCCAACACTATTGAAGGACATTAAATTGCAAAGGGTCAAGCAAGTTCACAGGAGTAAGACTTGGCAAAGTTACATGTAATTTGCAATATGCTTCTTCTTCCTTAATTCACTAACAATTCACTTTCATATCCCTGGGTTCATATCTAATGAATTTGGTGTTGTCCAGATATGTTGGACTTTATTTCCTACAAGTCTCTGGAAATTTTACCAGTTAGACGTCTAATACATTTAGAGAGCTCTGGGTTGGAAAAGGTTAATATATGCTAACACATTCATGCAAAGATCTTCCCTCTGCGGTAGTCACATATACACTCTGATTTGCATATTAACACTTTTTGTACTTAGCTTTTTCCCCATTAAGTTTTTTTTTTCTAATTGGCTCCTTTTCTCTGATAACATTTTTGCACACATGGTTTCAGTTTAGAGGAATAAAGAAACAGGTGGCACTGACAACATTTCTATAATCTCCCTTTAGATTCTAAACTAGAAAGGAATTGAAGTCTCCAGTTTCTTTTTCCCTCTCTCTCTCTCATTCTGTTGATAAAAGGACTAGAATATGTCACAAGATTAACTAGAGAAAGATTATTAAAAGTGATTTGCAATGTAAATGCTTGCAGCAGCAGCCACATGTTTTCTTTAGATTGAAGTTGACTTTTATGAATATTAAAAGCATAGGAATCGGGTAGGAGGTCTGTCAAAGTATATGGAAGAAGTGAAGAACTGAAGGAGGATGTGAGATATGGAAATTTAAAAATTCTCTAAAGGGCATCTTTGGAAAGAACTCTATTAGGAGACGTCTACCTGAAGTTGCTTACACTTCTACCATAAGAAGGCCAGGGGAAAATAGTTCTTTAGTTCTCATATATGAAAAAAAATGTTTCTTCTCTTTGGGATGATTTATATACATTTTTCTGTGGGCAAATGAACCTATTTGTGCCAAACAGGGGTAATAAAGACTTCATAGGCAAAATCACCTCAGAAAAATGATATAGAAGGAGTGGCAGAAGCTGGGGGTGGAGTTAAAATGGGAATCAGCCCAGAATTCCTACATAGCTGCAAGCAGACTAAGTCCACCCCCACCCCCTTGATTCCATTGGCCGTGATCTGCCTCCAAGCAGGTTCTAATCTTAGTTGACTTTTATGTGTGGACCTGGCCTTTTGTGCCTGACATATATTAAGAATTGGAACTCAATATTCCCACAAAGAGGTGGTAAAAAGGTTTTTTTCCTTGTCTAAGTTTGTATCTGGTAGAAGAAGTCTAAGTGAGGCATTTGCCAGACTTCAGAAGTTGAGAAATATAGAGACTCTTTCAGCAATTGGTTCCCAAAGAATGAGAATAGGATACTATCTACCTGTTCAGGAAAGAAGAGGATTTCTGCCTTGGCTGTTGAATCTATGCCTATAATGTCTTTCAACAGCGGCTTCATTGCTTCTCTAAGAAACATCTTTTCTTGCTAAGTGATAAGTAAAACCATCTGGAATTAAAAAGGAATTTTGAAAAGAATTATGCCAAGTCATCACCATGAAGTTTCCATATCATAACAAACTTCAGTATTTTGGTTCAGTGTCTTACATCAGAAATTGCCAACTTCTTTGATTGACATCCGCTAATACATCTGATGAGTTGCTCTGTACCTGAGCTATTAGCTACATGGGCAAGCAGGTTACCTGAAGATTCAGATTCAGCAAATGTTCTTTCTTTGGATTCTAAAACCCACAGCCTATACTTAATTTTAAAAAATTTGGTTCTCTGAATTCCTTTTGCCTCCTCTGGGTATCTTTCCAGGAAATGATGATGTTTGTGGGAGGATTCTTTGTCAAGAATTTCTGACCATGGAGTTATTGAGCGCTATTGCCTGTCATAGTTTGTCCTTGTCATCACCTCTCTGTGAAGTTTACTAAGCTACATGGCAGTGGGCAGAAGTGAGAATGGGGGCAATGGTTTACTTTGCCCAGCACTGAAACATGCTGGGTGAAATGTTATAGCAATAGCTGTCAAAATGTTAACTATCTAAGGCAGTGGTAGTCAACCTGGTCCCTACCACCCACTAGTGGGCTTTCCAGCTTTCATGGAGGGCGGGAGGGGTTTTGTCCGATACTGAAGCACTTTCCTTTTTTTAATTTAATTGACTTTTTAAAAAATTTTCATAGCATTATTTAAAAACATTTTTATTAGGTTTTCATAAAATTCCCTGTGACAATTTAAATTTCTGAAAATATACTATAGTTCATGTTATGTAAGTGAAACTAAATGGCGCTATAGTACAACCGCAAACAAAAGAGCCTCATCCCAGAATAGCTCGCGCATCTTCCCCCACACCACCCAGCTGTAACAGACAAGCAGAGCTGGTAGCCAGCGCCTCCCCCAAACCCAATCCACGAGGCACGAGAGGCAAGCGCAGACGATGATACACGGCGCATTACTGTGGGTGGTTAGAAAATTTTACTACTAACAGAGATACAGAAGTGGGCGGTAGGTATAAAAAGGTTGACTACCCTGATCTAAGGTATCTCTGAGCCCTGTCACTTGTTTTGCTATAGTTATTTGAGGGCTTCTCTTGATGCTTTTCTTCAGAATGCTAACATGTTAAAAACTAGAAAGTAAAACAAAGGAAACCTTGAGGCCATAAGCCTAGGTGAGCCTTTCAAGTATTTTATGACCCAAGTATCTTTCTCACTGTGGTGGTCCTAGGCCTTTTCAATTGTGGTTCACTTTTTCCTGGAGCTTCACACTATGGGACTGCACCAACTTCAAGAAACAAAAACACTTGGAATACTTGTCTTAGCTTATTATTGAATGCTCAAGAAGCAAACATAATTAGACAATGATGACAAAGATTTTTTTTCTTCCATTCAATCGTCCATTCAGAGACTGCCTAGACAGATTCCTGCAGCACAACATTTCAGAAATGATTTTCCTCTGCCTCCCCACTAGGGCTGAGAAAGGGACTGGCCAATGTCACCCAGTTGGCTTTGCGCCTAAAGCAGGATTAGTCTCCCTGTTACTAGCCTGATGGCTTAACCACTGCACCAAATTGGCTCTCAATCACAAGTATAGTATATGTTTAAATGCATTTCATTTAAAGTCGGCTTATACCGCCAAATGCAGATAGACACATGCTCAAATGCTTTTGAATGGAGAAAATCCTGAATAACAACTAGCGTATCGAGGAAATGACTAGAATAAAACATTTCTTGATATCTAGTTTTCTACCTGCAGAGGTTTTGTTTATTGGTTAGAAAGCTTTAAAAAAAACTATCCTGTTTCATTCCATGTTCAGGAACATTTGATAATTCAATCAATAGTCTTTATTATCCCTGGTAATTATATCAAAGGTCATAAAGAGCCAACCGCAATAAATGAAAAAAAGGATGCAAGAATAGTTACAAGAATAGAAAAATACGGAGAGATGTATGAAATGATATGGGCACAGGTTACTCTTTTTCTGAACTCTGCACAATTTTGCTTACTCTAAAAGAAAATAACATTCTCTCTTTCTTTCATCACCATCCTAAAAGAACTACCTGTCCAGTCCAGCTCTGATCTAAAACTAAGGGCACATAAGAAGGGAAAACAAAAGCTTTTACAGATTTCACATGACAATTGCTCATAGTTTATCCGTGTACTGTTTTTTTATTCTGGTCATAATCTGTGTGTATGCATGTTGTGTAAGGAAAAAGGAAACGAGTTAGACAGGCAAGGAGAGCTTTTGAAGCATCAAATGCTACTTTGAATAAGTTAGCTCTGAGTTTGAAATGGATACAATTAATCACTAAAATAGTGATTGTAATATTTAAGTAATTGTAATTGTAATTGTAATATTTAAGCGAACAGATTTGCTTCACTGTATATACATGTGCGCATGCACACATGCATACACATTGGCAAATGCTTCACATATCTGTATCCTCTCTTTTAAGGCTAAATTAATTTCTGCCTGTCACTGTGTTAGTGTTCATTTTAATCCTGTTTCTTGTGGAAGACACAACCGGAACTTTAGTGACAAATCTGAATTGATCAGCTTCCAAGATTAAAGTGCAGAAGCAGTTCATATGCAGCTAAACAACATCTCATCGATCAAATGAGCCGCTCATAAAATAACCTTCTCATGTTTAACAACATCTCTGAGTTTCCTACTGATGGAGTGGCCATTATCCTCCAGAGAAATATATAATAAATCTATCTAAACATAGAAAACTAAAACATTTAGTGAGGACTCTAGTTTAGAGATCTAATTTTCCAAATCCAACAAATGCAGGCAAGCTGCATGTTATACACACAGAGACAGAGATGGGTTTCAGCAGGTTCTGATCAGTTCTGAAGAACCGGTAGCGGAAATTCTGAGTAGTTCGGAGAATTGGTAGTAAAAATCTTGACTGGCCCCGCCCCCATCTATTCTCTGCCTCCCAAGTCCCAGCTGATCGGGAGGAAATGGAGATTTTACAGTATCCTTCCCCTGCCATGCCTACCAAGCTACACCCACCAAGCCACATCCACAGAACCAGTAGTAAAAAATTTGGAAACCCACCACTGCACAGAACTTATTTGATTCTCCACTTGTATAGAAATACCATGGTACTTTAGTTCCATGTTTCTTATTCCTGGAAGTCAGCAAAAAGTCTTCTGTCTCAAGGGAGTGGGGAATACCTGCAATATTTATGGACTGTTTTTGTTATTTGGTTCAGAATGCAGCTGCGCGGGTGATAGAGGGAGCAACTTGAGGCTCCCATGTAACATCTCTCCTGCGCAAGCTGCACTGGCTTCCGGTTGTCTTCCGGGTGCAATTCAAGGTGCCGGTTACCACCTTTAAACCGCTCCATGGCATAGGACCGGGTTATTTACGGGACCACCTGCTGCTACCAGTGGCCTCCCATCAACCAGTGCGCTCCCATAGGGAGGGTCTCCTCAGGGTGCTGTCGGTCAGACAATGTCGGCTGGCGACCCCAAGGGAGAAGGCCTTCTCCGTGAGGGCCCCTGCCCTCTGGAACGAGCTGCCTCCAGGGATACATCAACTCCCTGACCTCTGGACCTTCCGACATGAGCTGAAGACATTTTTGTTCCATCGCGCAGGGCTGGCCTAATAGTTTTAATGGGGGGGGGGTTGTTAAAGTTTTAATTCTTCTTAGCCAAATTGAATTAGTTTTTTAAAATGTTTTTAATTTTTGTGTTTGTTGTTTTATTTGGCTGTAAACCGCCCTGAGTCCTTTGGGAGAAGGGCGGTATATAAATTAAAATAATAAATAAATAAATAAATAAATAAATAAATAAATAAATAAATAAATAAATAAATAAATAAATAAATAAATAAATAAATTTGTGTTGGTCTTTACACCTCTTGGGTTCCTACTGTAATAAGAGGGTACAGTTTCGTTACAGAGGTTAGGATTTCATGTGAGTAGGTCTTCCTCCCATTATTTCAAATCTCCACCTCTCATTTTATTTGCTTAGCAACCACGATAGATGATGTTCTCTCAGAGTTTATATAATGGGAACAGAGTTTTGAGTTTGCACCATAAAAAGGAAATGACAATGGATATAAATGCCGTGTCAGAAACTACAGCGTGATACAGGTCATTACTGTTTCGCCAGAATCCCATATTTTTCAGATGGAGAAAGGGTTTGCATCAACAATTAACCTGATGCAGTATGGGACAAGTTTATTTAATCTTTCATTTCCTCAATCTGAGGGACTGCCCTTGGAACAATTTTTTCATTTGCCTTGTGATGATTAATAAAATATTGCTACTCATTCATTGAAATCAATGTCCTTTCAAGGCCAAAACAACATTGTTTATACTGAGGGTCCATTGTACTTCATTTTCTGCTCTTTTGGAAGTATAGAGCTATGGGTTCTCAGCAGTGGTGAAATCCAAATTTTTTTACTACCGGTTCTGTGGACGTGGCAGGGAAAGGATACTGCAAAATTGCCATTCCCTCCCCACTCCTGGGGAAAGGATATTGCAAAATCTCCATTCCCACCCCACTCTGGGGTCAGCTAGAAGTGGTATTTGCCGGTTCTCCAGAACCTGCTGGATTTCACCCCTGGTTCTCAGGCTTGTAGACAGCATGAGATAGCATGGAAAGATCAAGCAAAAGCTTGATAGATCTTGGTGGATCTATGCCAGTTGATAATGGCAATAGGGTAGCAGGATAGTTAAAGCAGATGCAAGTCTCAGATACTGTTATGAGGCAAGCTATAAAAGAGACACCATCTATTGTTTCCCAGGATTATTAATTGAAAATAGGAACAGGGAAAATTTCACATAAAAGGAAGTTGGTGGATCTTTGCCAATGGGTAATGGAGACAAAATAATTGTTAAAAGCAGACAGGAGGCATAGATAATTTTATGGGAAAGGCAATAAAAAAGGAGCCATTTGAAAACCGATAATAAAGTATGGTAATAGCGAGATCCTCCTCTGGAAGGTAGGTGACCTCATTTTTCTCCCTTTTATGACTCATTTTTTGCTATCATGCTGAAAGTTCTTATAACAACTGCCATTTTGGAGCTGAAATCAAGACTTGTAGAGCCTGAGAGGATCAATGTGCCTTGTTATCGAACAAGTATCTCAGGCTCCCATCTCCCATTTTGGAAATCAAGGCTGAAGTCAGATTTGGTCTTAATGAATGGCTGCAGTTTTGATAGATATCAGTGAATATAAGCCCAGAAAGAAAGCAGCACAAAACTAGACTCCGGAGACTGACTAAGAAGACAAGCATCAGAGCAGTAAAGATGATGAATAATTAGTTTTTATTGGATTCTTTAGAGCCAAAGACAATTTAATAACAAACCAAAGAAAACTGCTTCAGAGAATGTATGATATTTATTTACTATTTCAATTTTTATTCTTTGAATATTTACTATTTCAACTTTTATTCTTTGAATATTTTTGGGGTTGTAATTTCTCCATTTCTTTCACAACAACCTTTTCTTAGCAAATTCCACTACAATTTGCTATTGAAATTTCTCTTGCAGCTGTTTGTATACCTACTTGAAGCCCAAAGTCAGGTTCGGCCCTGGATTTATTTACTCTACCTCACCTTTTGAGAAATAAACTGCCAATACTATTCAGAAAATAAAAGCAGTACAATACAATAAAGCAAACATTTGTGAAATGGGAGGAAAAAACATCAGATGGGGAAAGCCGGTGAAAATGAAAGAACTTCTACTTCTGCAGAAAAACTAAAGGGAAGTTACTTTGAGGAAGCAAATCTATAGTTAGAAAACATCAGCTGAAGAAAAAAAAAGCTCAGTTTCATTAGAAGGCATTTTTCTCTAGAAGAAACAAATCTACACCCACTTTGACTATAAAAGTTTCTCTCCTATTGCTCTTCACCTCATTTAAAACAATACCCACAGAAGGTTCCAGATAGATGTTCTGAACATATATTAGATATATAATGATGTTTCCTAAATCAACATAAGTATGTTTCCGCCATATATTACACCAGGCAAAATTTCTCAGCCAGAATTTGAATACAGCTCATCTGTCTGGAACCTGCACTGCATATCGCACATAAATACAATCGAGAGAATCCAGAGATATTTCACAAGAAGATTCCTCCACTCCTCTGCTCATAATAAAATACCTTACGCCACCAGACTCCAAATTTTGGGGTGTGTTTTTTTTGTCTTTTATTGATTTTTTGTTTCCCCCCCCTTCCACACAAGCACAATTCATAAACAATGTAGTGACCTTATCTTATACAGTTCAAACTATTCAAATATATTTTTCTTAATTACAATTTTTGCCAAAATATATTTTTCCCCTTTTTATTCCTTTCCTAATATTCCTTTCCTTATTTTATCAAATTACATCTTTTGTCGCCCTTCATTTTCTAACTTCTCCATTTTTATTCATATTCATTCCCTTTCATTCCTTTCTTTTTATTTACTATTTCAATTTTTATTCTTTGAATATTTTTGGGGTTGTAATTTCTCCATTTCTTTCACAACAACCTTTTCTTACGCGCCTTTCCTTCCCTCCTTTCTTCATTCCTCCTTTCTTCTCCCCTCCTCTCCTATTCCTTCACTTTCCCTTCTCCTCCTCCACCCTACTTCCTCCCTCTAACCTTCTCTCCTACACTTATCTCCCTCACCTTTTGGGGCTTAGGCAACTTAGAACTATGCAGACTTCAATCTGACCTAAGAATAGTACATAAAATTATCTACCACAATGTCCTACCTGTCAATAACTACTTCAGCTTCAACTACAACAATACACGAGCAAATAATAGATACAAACTCAAAGTAAACTGCTCCAAACTTGATTGCACAAAATATGACTTCGGTAACAAAGTGGTCAATGCCTGGAATGCACTACCTGACTCTGTAGTTTCTTCCCCCAAACCCCCAAAACTTTAAGCTTAAACTGTCTACTATTGACCTCACCCCATTCCTAAGAGGTCTGTAAGGGGTGTGCATAAGTGCACCTGCATGTCTACTGTCCCTGTCCTAATATTCCTTTTTACTTACTCTTTTCATGTATCCAAATTAAGTTTATACTTTTACCTGTTATCTTATACATGATTGACAAATAAATAAATAAATAAATAAATAAAAAATAAAATAAATTTCACGATTAGCAAGGGCCATATCTGAATAGGAATAGGTTGAATAAGCCTGATTAGAAACAATTGCTTTTTCATGCTCCTAAGTTATATGCTGTAAAGACCTTGAAAATAATAATAATGTGTTTAGTTATGCTGGGAAAAAAAGGCTTAGCAATCCATATAAGCTGCATCCAATAATTGGTCTCAGTTAGTCATATAGCAGATATATTGCGGATGGTGTATTCTGAGCCATATGCAGTGCATTATAATAATGTACTGTTATTTCACCAAGTCCTGCCTTTATCTTCCTGTTGATAAAACAGGGCAAGTAATATTAGTATGTCACTGTCACAGTATGATGGGATTCTTCTTTTGAACTGGAGCTTAATGTGCTTTTGCAAGAGTGGCAATTGACACAGAAAACTACGACAATGGAGGCTTTTATGTTTTTTATTATTTACAGTCATGCTACTTACAAGAAGGATTTACAACACAATCCTAATGTTCACCCAATGTTAGGTTTCTTCCTAAGTCTCCTTCCCAGAATCTATCTTCCTCTATTTCTCCTGCTTCCTCTCAGTCTCTCTCCCCTGTTCTGTGGGCAATGGGCTAGAATTTACTGTAGTCTGCTCAGTCTGGCTTGACTTTCCCCTGAATCTGCTCAGCTACTGCTTCTCCATTGGAGGAAGAATCTTTCTCAGGGTCATTTGTCCAGAAACCAGGCCTTTTTCATCAACAGCTGATCCCCTCCTCCCCTTGGTCTTGGGTGAAGTTGCTGCCTGCAGCCAGTTCAGTCCTCTCTTCTGTTCTTCCGTTTTGGGTAGAGTTGTTCTCCTTCTGGGCCTTCATTTCCCTTCTTCCAGAAAAGCCACCCCGGGACCTGATCAGGAACTGACAACTGTGCCAGATATTAAACTTCTCTCTCCAACGTTTTTCTCCAGCCATCCTTTGTGCACAGACTTTCTTTTTCTTTCTTTGTCTTCTCCTTCCCCTCCTCCTTTTTCTTCTTTCTCTCCAGTTTTTAGATAAACATGTCCATCAGCAACTGAGGAGGTGGATGTCCTGGCAAAACACTAGTCCCCAACATCTACATGGCAGTCTGGAGCAATGGGACTGCAGTCTTGACCAGGGGTGAAATCCAGCAGGTTCTGACAGGTTCTGGAGAACCGGTAGCGGAAATTTTGAGCAGTTCAGAGAACCAGAAAATACCACCTCTCACTGGCCCCAGAGTGGGGTGGGAATGGAGATTTTGCAGTATCCTTCCTTCCCCCAGGAGTTGGGAGGGAATGGGGATTTTGCAGTATCCTTTCCCTGCCACGTCCACCAAGCAACACCACACCCACCAAGTCATGCCCACGGAACCGGTAGTAAAAAAATTTGGATTTGACTACTGGTCTTGACACCTCACCAACAACTCACCACATTAGCCCTGGCTAGCAGCCAGGTCAGCTCATTAGGTCTCATGACAACACAGCTGCCCTTCAAAACCAGATTCGAGCTACTTTTCCTCTTTTACTCACTCTGTTGGCCGGCTCATGCCAGCAGAATAGCAGCTATACGAGGCCATATTTAAAACCCATATGCCACAATCACAACACTTCATCCATTTGTCTTCAGTTGTAGCTTTTGCTATTGCCATGAAGGAAAGCTGCCATGAAACTTTCCTTTCAGGAGGCAGTTGTTATTTCAAACAGTTAAGTATAAATGGGTTGTAGCCTTTTGCCTCATGAATTATAGCATTGCACCAGGCTTTTTTTTTTGTTCTTTCCAGGCATGATTTTTTTTCAGTACTTCAAACACTACTAAAAGCAAGACTGAACACTTTATCTGGCTTTTTTTTTAGCAGTCTACAAAGCATCTTTAACTCTAAGGGAAAATTAATAAAGGTATTATTCTTGCTACCAAAGTTACACATTTCAGAATTATAATGTACGATGAAGAAGTAATACTTTTGGGCAGCCCATGAGTATCAATGGGCTTTTTTGCATAACAGTTTTCCAGTGAATTGTACTCAAAAGCATAAGAGCATTGGGGGGGCAATGATTTAAATTTCTTTTCTATTGCAAACTTGCAAAGTTCAACTCATATTTCTGTGAGATGTTGATATTTCCACAATGATTTATTCAATCACGCAAAGCTAACAAAAGAATCATTTTGTGAAGCCTTGTAAACATACATGCTTGAAAGGAATCGTGTCTCTGAATCCATTGGCATCTTTTGCCAATGTGGCTATGCCACAGGCTCCAGCTTCTCTGCCCCCAAATATGCATACATGCAAAAAATATTACAGCAACAGAAAAGTTATTATATGTTATATGATTTCCATGGGTAAGTTCTGAATTGGAATATAGGAGACCATGAAGAATGTGGGTCTTTCTGCAGATCTACTTGGAAACCATCAGAAACTTTAGATTTACCAAGTCCTCTATTAAATGGCAAATATTAAAGTGTAAAATATTTTTAATGGGGGCTTTTAATAGAGTTTTAGTTTTATAGAGTTTTAGTTTCTTAGCCTAATTGAATTAGTCTTTTAAAAATGCTTTTAATTTTTGTATCTCTGTTTTATTTGGCTGTAAACCGCCCTGAGTCCTTCAGGAGAAAGGCGGTATATAAATCAAAATAATAAAATAAATAAATAAATAAATAAAATAATTAAGCCTGTTTAGTCAATATTGGGAGACATTTACATCACAATTCCTGTCTGCAATATATCAATGCTATATAAACATCTATAAATGGCCAGTAGATTAATAAACTAAAAGAAATTGCAAGCCATCTGAAACAAACCAGCTGCAGTGCATACAAGAGTAGATGGATCACTCTATAACACCGGTCTCCAACCTTGGTCACTTTAAGCCTGGCGGATTTCAACTCCCAGAATTCCCCAGCCAGCAAAGCAAAACTGGCTGGGGAATTCTGGGAGTTGAAGTCCACCAGGCTTAAAGTGGCCAAGGTTGGAGACCCCTGCTCTAAAAGACCACTCAGTGGGCCATCCCACTTCCTCTTGCTCAACGGTTGACAATTGCAGGGTGGGTGAAAGAGGCAATTTTGTATTCTGGATATGTATGAGAGAGAAAACTCTCTGCAATGACATTTTCTAAAACGATTGGAACCAAGGATAAACATGTTAAAATGCAGGTATATATGTGTTTCTATACATGCCTATAAACTTATCGGCATGTATTAATGCATGGGGAACTAGCTGTTTATTCCTGCTTCCATTAACGGAGACATTTGCTCCTGCAGAACAGACTTACATTCCTCTGGTAATGAGGCTGGATGGAACTAGAATGACAATTAACCATGTAAAAATTGATGTTCTTCCATCCAGTTTGATTGCATGTTTTTATCTTAGTCTCTGATCATCTCTAGAGGAAAAAAATCCATGCTGTTCATTATAGTCTTATGTCCATCTGTAGGGAGCCAAAACTTGAAACAGGAATCCAATCAATCTAACACAATTCCAATAAAATTAATCTGTCTTTGAAGCTGAATAAGCTGAGTAGTAGGGCTCATTTCTCCAACTGTCTTGGTACAAAACTTCTCATAATTCCTATTTAGCTTTCATGTCAGAAACAGAAAGAATGGGCAGGAAAGAAATCAACTGATTAGCAAATAATAAATCATGATAGAAAAAAGTTTGGTAATAAAAATAAATAGTTCACTACATAATTTATTTTATTTTTAAGGGTAAGGCATTCTTTGCACAGAAGTACCTAGATTCAATCTCTGGTATCTCTAATAAAAAATAATTTCGGTTAGCAAATAATATTATATTAAGATATTTAGATACCGACTCAAGGTAAGCACTTCAAACTCGATTGCAGAAAACTCAACTTTAGCAACAGAACGGTCAACGCCTGGAATGCTCTACCCTACTCCATTGTTACAGCCTCAAACCCTCACAGCTTCAATCTCAAACTGTCTACCATGGACCTCATCTCATTCTTAAGAGGTCTGTAAAGGGGGCATGCATAAGTGCACCAGCTGTCTTACTGTCCCCATTTAACTGTATTTACTTCCTTTATGTTCATACCTATACTTGTTATCTTGTACATGTTTGACAAACAAATAAAATAAATAAGATGTTAGTAGAGCCACTGATATTGCAATTCTAGACAAACTAACACTCTCCTCCCCACACCCAATGGAATACAAAATTCCTAGAGGGCACCGAATTGGAGAAGGATGGAACAGACCAATGTGTGACTCAGTACAGCATAAAACAGCTTCAGGTATCCCTAGGAATATGCTTGTTGTGTCTATAATTTGGGCTAACTCCTCAGTGGCTTATCAATTAAGTATCAAAGCAATTAGGTCTTAGATACTGAGGAACATGGTTTTGATTGTCCTCATTTTTGCTGCCAGATGAGCTGACATCATCTACCGGAGACACTGTAATCACTCATGGGAGAATTATAATTTATGTACAGTTTTTCCTCAACCTGAGGCAGTTCATATATCTTAGACAACTCCTATTGTTCCATCCAACATAAGATTTGGGGATAGTAGGAGATGTGTGGTGCAATTTATCTTAGAAATATCGAGATGGGATGAATACATTTCAATAATTTAAGCTTCTAGCCCAGCATTAAGCAGTACATTACAATAAAGCTCGAAGGCCCACTCTTCCTCCATAGAGACAAAGTGGTTCTTCTGATAGTTCTTTTCTTCCCAAAGACTTTTATTGTGAGATGACTCACTAAAATGCTGAAAGATATTATGTGAATTGGTACCATATTATTGCATGCAAATCAGTGGTAGAATTCAATTTTTTTTACTACTGGTTCTGTGGGCGTGGCTTGGTGGGCCTGGTGGGCGTGGCTTGGTGGGCATGGCAGGGGAAGGATACTGCAAAATCTCCATTCCCACCCCACTCTGGGGCCAGACAGAGGTGGTATTTGCCGATTCGCCTAACTACTCAAAATTTCTGCTACCAGTTCTCCAGAACATGTCAGAACTTGCTGAATAGCACTTGATACAAACTCAACTTTATTATTTATTTATTTGATACTACTGTTGATTTGTAGTATCAAAGGATGTGAACAAAAGAGGAATTAAATGTTTCTTAAGGAGACCTGTCACTAGAAGTTGAATCGAAAGACCCTTCAATTCATGTTGGTTGCTTCTTCCAGCAAGTTATCAAATTATGTCTTACAAGGTATCTATCACATGGACAGACAGACAGGATGTTAATAAAAATAATAGCGGCAAGTGGTGTTCTTAGGTTTGGGAGTCCCCTTGAATAATAAGAGCTATAAAAATACCCTATTTGAAATATCTAAATCGCAAGATGCACTGATACACTTTAATTTTGACATAACTGTCAGCTCCTGATCCCTGGATTAGCTCCTGATCCTGATCCCCCATTTCTAAGTTACCTATGACAATTTCCAATACTCTTAATCAGTAGTGGGTTCCACTTACCTTCGCTACCATTTTGAAACTCTGTGTGTGTGTGTGCTCGCTTCACTTGTGCCCGGCGCTTCTGTGCATGCGCAGAGCATCTGTAATGATGTCTGGGCAGGTGGGCGGAGCCTCCCGCTGCTGCTACTACCCGTTCTCCCGAACTGGGGCAAACCGGTAGAAACCCACTGCTGCTCTTAATCTTCCCCATTTTCTGTTTTGCAGGGAATAATGGCTGTAATATTGCCACAATGGAGGATATGAAAGGAAGATAAAGCAGGGGGATAATTTAGATCCCTTCACTTATACAATCATTGGGGGTAAAAACTATTTAATTTATTAGAAGTATTTCTTTACCATGGTATCATCATGGGCCGCAGTGTGGCTCAGGCTGTAAGAAGCCTGTTATTAAAACACAGCTGCCTGCAATTACTGCAGGTTCTAGTCCCACCAGGTCCAAGATTGACTCAGCCTTCCATCCTATATAAGGTAGGTAAAATGAGGACCCAGATTGTTGTGGGGGCAATAAGTTGACTTTGTAAATATACAAATAGAATGAGACTATTGCCTTACACAGTGTAAGCCGCCCTGAGTCTTCGGAGAAGGGCGGGATATAAATGTAAACAAAACAAAACAAAACAATAACATCTTACAGTAGTATACAGTAAATACACTACTGGAATTATACACTACTGTATAATTCCAAACTAAAACACGATAAAACCAGTAAAAACAGCATGCAAACACAAAGCAAAGTAACAACAGGTGTAGAAAAACAGGATAGAAAAAAATTACTGATTAAAATTAAAATATCAGGGGGAATTGGTAGCTCAGGAAGGCTGCCATTAGGTGATAGATTGGATGAAATATATAATACAATAGTACACATTCTAGACCCGAGACGTTCACATTTCATTTGATCCCTGCACTACCCCTGTTTTCTGTATTGTTGTCTTGTAGAGGAGACACTGTCTGTCTCCCTCCTTGAGGCTGAGCAGTACGTGTGACTTGCTGGTGGTGAGAACAACAAAGATGTTTCCGTGGTCTGCCCAGCATCCAAAGAAGATAGATGATTGTCCCAAGTCACTAGAGAGCAACACACAAGGAGCTGTAGCAAGCAGATTCTATGCCTGACCTTTTCCAGAGACGGAATGATGCATTTGAAGCTTCCAGTGCTGACAAAGTGACAGGAGTAAAAATGGCCTCAATTACAATATGGTATTATCTTGGCAGTGACTCAGAAATATCTTCTTCTTTCAGGGCAAGAAAGTCCAAAGAAGAGAACAGCTGAGACAGCAAGCATAGTCCTCACTGATCTTTACACTCTGGGATCTTGAAAGACTGACAACTCAGTTTAATAGGATTCCACAAAATCTGCTCAGTTTCTCACAAGAGAGGTTCTGGGGTTGAGGCTTGCTTGTTGTTTGGAAAGTCCTGGAATGAAACATGGAACAGCAGCTACCTCTGATGACTTATTTTGAAAGCCATAAAGGATAGGCAAGTGGAAGAAAGACCACAGGCAACCATCAACCAAGATATTAGCCTATGTACATTTCACCGAACAGAACTGGAGTTGGTTAGGGACTGTTCCTTTTTTTTTTTTTTGCACCTTTCTTGTTTAAGAGAACTTTTGCTCATTTGTGTTTCTCTGCTACTTGAATTGCATTAAATGGAGAAAATTATACTTTTAGATTTTCTGACACCGATGTTTGGGATATCTGTAAAAGATGTTATGAAGGAGGACTCTATATTTTTATTTATTTTGATCCATCAGTTTATTTTAAAAAAAATTAACCAAAAGAATATACTCTAGCTAAGAGGCTAATAAATGGTTGAAAAATAGCATTTTGTTGCAGCATGCCCTATTTCGTTTTTTAAATGGGGAGACTGTATTTCTCCTTGAAAACTGTGTTAACCACATGCCATAATTGGTGCTGGCTACATGGCACATGCAACACCATCACTCTGCGAGCTGCACTCTCTGCCAGTGTCTTTCTGGGTGCAATTCAATGTGCTTTAAAGCCTTTATGCTTGGAACCAGGTTGTCTGAGGGAATCATATTTTTCCAAGAGTTTCTACCCATCCAATCTGATCCAACAGATTGGCCATGCTGCAGATCACATCAGCCAAAGCGTGTTGATTGGTGGGAACTAGAAGACAGGTTTTTTCCTTGCTGTAGCCCCTTCCTTATGGAATATTCCCCCCCCCACCAGGAGATTAGAATGACTCCAACCCTGTCATCTTTTCACAAAGCTTTGAAAACTGGCAATGTGCCCATGCCTGGGGCTCAAAATGTGTTAAGGGCCCCATTACTTGGCATTACTAATGACTGATTAATCATTATGGCTGCCGTTTGTACTTATTTATTTTTGTGGATGTTTTTGTTGCTTTAATGTTTTTGAAATTGTTTTGTTTTATAATTTCAGGATTGTTGGCCACTCAGAGTCACTTGGTTCAGTTGGGCAGTTATAAAAATTGAATGAATAAATGAATCAAAAATTCTAATTTATTTCACTGGCAATAAAATTTCTTCTTCCATACTACTATTATGATACGGAGTCCAGATTTCACAGGAAAAAGGAAAAGTAACACATCCTGACTTGTGGCACTCAGCCCTCACTTCAAATGAAGGAAGTTCAGAAAAGTGGGGGGGAAAATCATGAACAATTTTCAGAACATGCGAAGCAAAAGAAAAGACGGTGCCCCTTCATAGTCTTTACGAATGTACCAATGGACTATCTCGTGTAGCATGGTTGTGAAGGGTTATTTTTCCAGACTGCTAAAAGGAAATGACAGTTTTAACCTGGCTCTTCAAAATAAATAGATACCCCTAGAGCACAAAAAAAGGTTTTTTTAAAAAAAAGTCTCTTCTTCTGTTATGGGGAACTTCCAAATGTTAGCACTTTCACTACCTACTTTCATGGCTTAGACCTGCTTTGACATTAAATTGAATTGTTATTCTGCTTGCTTTATATACTATCTTTTCACCCAAGTAGGGCAGCCAATAAAGTAAACTGCACAAGAACCTGGAAAAAAGGGGAAATGCATTAAAAGAAAATGCATACATATGAGCCAAATATCACAAAGGGCTCAAGACACTCTGTATGTTTTCCTCTATTGTGAGTCAGCTCACTCTGACCAGGGTGCTAATCTGTGGCTAGTTTTTCCATGGAGCTACTTGATATTGAATTCTTAAGCTACATCCTCTGCACAGAAGCTTCCATGAAAGCCAGCTACAAATTGTTTCGATATTCCTCTCTCTTTTGTAAGAAAAATTCCAGTGGCATTTTCCCCCAAATTGAAAGAACATTGGGGAAGCTGAAAAGAAGAATAAAATTCCTCATCAATATTTAAGATGAATGTCAGGTAAAATTGCCAGGTTTCAGATCAATGTGTCATGTTCTGAAATGTGAGCAGCCGCCGCTTTTGTGGATTATGACTGTTTTTTTTATGATAGCATCAGTGATCTCCCTGATCTGTTGCACTGGAAGAAGTATTTGAATAATCAGAGCAGAAAACACACATCCCCCACCCCCATGTGTGTGAGTGTGTGTGAATGTGCATGAGAGAAACACACAGAGGGGAAAAATATGATAAAATTTGGAAGGAAACACTAGTCCCGGAGCAAAAGGATTTATATCAACAATGACGAATCCGCATATAGACGAGAGGTCGAACGACTAGCCTTGTGGTGCAACCAAAACAATCTGGAACTGAATACACTCAAAACCATAGAAATGGTGGTAGACTTTAGGAAAAACCCTTCCATACTTCCACCTCTCACAATACTTGACAACACAGTATCAACAGTAGAAACCTTCAAATTTCTGGGTTCTATCATATCGCAAGATCTCAAATGGACAGCTAACATCAAAAACATCATTAAAAAAGGACAACAAAGAATGTTCTTTCTGCGCCAACTCAGTAAGCTCAAACTGCCCAAGGAGCTGCTGATCCAATTCTACAGAGGAATTATTGAGTCTGTCATTTGCACCTCTATAACTGTCTGGTTCGGTTCTGCAACCCAACAAGAAAAACACAGACTTCAGAGGATAATTAGAACTGCAGAAAAAATAATTGCTACCAACCTGCCTTCCATTGAGGACCTGTATACTGCACGAATCAAGAAGAGGGCCGTGAAAATATTTGCAGATCCCTCGCATCCTGGACATAAACTGTTTCAACTCCTACCCTCAAAACGACGCTATAGAGCACTGCACACCAGAACAACTAGACACAAGAACAGTTTTTTCCGAAGGCCATCACTCTGCTAAACAAATAATTCCCTCAACACTGTCAGACTATTTACTGAATCTGCACTACTATTAATCGTTTCATAGTTCCCATCACCAATCTCTTTCCACTTATGACTGTATGACTATAACTTGTTGCTGGCAATCCTTATGATTTATATTGATATATTGATCATCAATTGTGTTGTAAATGTTGTACCTTGATGAACGTATCTTTTCTTTTATGTACACTGAGAGCATATGCACCAAGACAAATTCCTTGTGTGTCCAATCACACTTGGCCAATAAAATTCTATTCTATTCTATTCTATTCTATTCTATTCTATTCTATTCTATTCTATTCTATTCTATTCTATTCTATTGTCATGGTGAGGTTCTGCGGTTTCAGCCAAATAGATCCTTAGGAAGGATTTTCTCTTAACTCAGGCATTTACTAAGGATTATATTTTATTCTAGGAGAATTTCCTAGGTGTCATGATTTTGATACCTAGTTATTGTGTGTGTGTGTGTGTGTGTGTGTGTGTGTGTGTGTGTGTGTGTGTGTGTCTTTGTGTGAGTATGTGTGTAATATTTTCTATTCCAGCAATACAGATCAGGTCTCATGCTCATAGCCAGAAATTTTATGGAGGAACGGTGTCACAGCCCAGCCTGTAAGAGCACAGTTTTAAATCAGGAGTAGGCTGCATGAGACTCTGCAGGCATTCTTGGCCTGCAATACCCATCATCTATCATTTTTAGTCATGCTAGCTAGGGCTGACACAAACTCAAATAAGACTTGTATATATGTAACATATAGTTCTCGATTGTTTTAGGGCCATCGCAAGTGGGAGGATTTTTTTTTCTTCCATACAATATAATTGCTCTATATATTTCTCTCCCTCCCTCCTTCCCTCCCCCTCCCTCCCTCCCTCCCTCCCCCTTTCTCTCTCTCTCCCCCTCTCCATTGCATTCCTATGTCACATTAAAAATAAAACAGAACAAAACCCAGTGGCTTCCTATCTAAAGGTGCTTTGTTCACAATGGTTTGCCATCTTATTGTGAAAATCTTACATAAATATTTTGTAAGTTTCAGCAGTTTCAGGCTATGTTATCAGGCTGTATCACGGTTCCCAACTCTGTAGGTGTTATGATTTCCTAAAACAATAAATGAATTTGTATGATCCCTGTATGAATGCAACCAATTACTTCATTAAGGTTAGGGCTGGGCAGAAATAATCGTGCCACTTACTTTTAATAATTAAAATTTATGTATCAAATAAAACAATGATCAAACTTAGCAATTTCATAAAATAAACTTTTTCCTTGGAAATAAGCAATAAAATTACATGTATGTTTAAGGGGAAGGATACTTGGCTTTTTTGTATATATAATTCCACATTGTTTTGGGTCAATATTTGTTCTTTTGGGGCCGCGGTGTGGCTCAGGCTGTAACAAGCCTGTTATTAAACACAGCTGCTTGCAATTACTGCAGGCTCGAGTCCCACCAGGCTCAAGGTTGACTCAGCCTTCCATCCTTTATAAGGTAGGTAAAATGAGGACCCAGATTGCTGGGGGGGCCAATAAGTTGACTTTGTATATAAATATACAAATAGAATGAGACTATTGCCTTACACAATGTAAGCCGCCCTGAGTCTTCGGAGAAGGGCGGGATATAAATGTAAATAAAAAAAAAATATATTTGTTCTTTTATAACTGCTACTATAGCAGACGCTGGCTTTGTTGTTCGCTTGTCTAGGCAAATCAGGAACAAGTCCTGCCAAAGATCCAGAGTTCGCTGTGCAACCTATCAGGCCATGTTCTTGGCACTCTACTTTGTTTGAAGGCATCAGCTGTTAGACTGCCCAGGTAGAAGAGTGAATTTTGAAGGCAATCCAGCTTTAGGTGGACAAGCTAAAGCTGTGGCAGAACAAGCAAGCTGCTTGGTTGTCTAAACAGAAGGGGGAAGTTCTGACAGTAATCCAATTATGGGTACAAACCTTTAGGCTGGCACAAGCAAAGCTGGAGCCAGACCATATTCTAGGTTTTCTGTTTGGGTTTGATTGGACAAGTTGGCTCATCCAGAATTGACTGAATGTGCCTTCTGACTTATGACCTTTAATAATAATAATAATAATAATAATAATAATAATAATAATAATAATAATAATAATAATAATAATAATAATAATAATAATAATAATTTAATTTTTATACCGCCCTTCTCCCGAAGGACTCAGGGCGGTGAACAGCCAAGTAAAAACAATACAATATATTACAATAAAAACTATTTAAAAAACTTATTCAATGTGGCCTAAATTTAAATATAAAATACATAATCTAAAATAACCCCATTTAAAAACAAATTAAAAACCCCTATCAAGCCAGTCCTGCTCGGAAGAATAGGTACGTCTTCAGCTCGCGGCGAAAAGTCCGGAGGTCAGGAAGTTGTCGAAGTCCTGGGGGAAGCTCGTTCCAGAGGGTAGGTGCCCCCACAGAGAAGGCTCTCCCCCTGGGGGTCGCCAGCCGACACTGTTTGGCTGACGGCACCCTGAGGAGACTCTCTCTATGGGAGCGTACCGGTCGGTGGGAGGTATGTGGTAGCAGAAGGCGGTCCCGAAGATATCCCGATCCTATGCCATGGAGCGCTTTAAAGGTGATAACCAACACCTTGAAGTGCACCCGGAAGACCACAGGTAGCCAGTGCAGCCTGCGCAGGATTGGTGTTATATGGGAGCCACGAGTGGCTCCCTCTATCACCCGCGCAGCTGCGTTCTGGACCAACTGAAGCCTCCGGGCGCTCCTCAAGGGAAGCCCATGTAGAGAGCATTGCAGTAGTCCAGGCGAGAAGTGACGAGGGCGTGAGTGACGGTGCATAAGGCATCCCGGTCTAGAAAGGTCTACCTTTCTTGTGTGCACAAACTGTCTCCAAATTTGCAAGCCTCCCCCCCCGCCCCGTTTGCCTGCAATGTTGGAAGGGGTTTGGAACCCAAAGTTTAATCTCCCTTGTCTTATATAAAATGAAATGAATATAAAATTACTTTTAAATATCTTGAAAAAATATTGCTCCTATATTTATTGTTTTGTAACTGTAAAAAAAATATTGACTAGAGCCGATTATTCAAATATATTATTATCATGCTCAAATGGGCTTAAAAACAAACAACAGCCTCCACCCTAAGGAGGAAAAGCTTTTATTTCATCTATGTATATGACAGTGCATCAAATGTTGTTGAATTTGTGTCACTGTAAAGAACAACTAAAACTCTGTCAACTAAAACTCTGCATGTGCTGGATAGCAACAATATCTCTACTGACTAGAAATTATGGGAATTGTACGTCAGTGCATTAGGTTGGGAAAAGCTTAGGATAATTTATAATAAAGTTATAGCCAGTCTTTTGCAAGCTATCAGTTTTCATCTTCTTCCATTCTAATTTTGTTTGGCCTTACCACACTTCACTTAGGAGCAACATCAGATATGTCTAACTCCCTTTCCCCATTCTCATTTTCAACAACCACGAGTTGATGTAGCTAGTTGCTATCAAGACAGCAATATTGTACATCATAACATATTATTTAAAGAACTAACTGTGTGCCATTGGAAGAAACTTACTCTTACACTTCCTTCCAAGACAGCTGGCACTTTTCTTTACTAAAAGGCAAGGCACACTGGAAGGTTTTCATTTAGCATTTGGAGATCTTGGAGAGGATAACCTTCAGGGGTGAAATCCAGCAGGTTCTGACAGGTTCTGGAGAACCGGTAGTGGAAATTTTGAGTAGTTCGGAGAACCAGCAAATACCACCTCTAGCTGGCCCCAGAGTGGGGAGGGAATGTGGATTTTGCAATATCCTTCCCCCAGAAGTGGGGAAGGAATGGGGATTTTGCAGTATCCTTCCCCTGCCATGCCCACCAAGCCACACCACGGCCACCAAGCCACACCCACAGAACCGGTAGTAAAAAAATTTGGATTTTACCACTGATGACCTCTCTAGACACTGCAATTATTTTCCAAGTAATAATAGGTTTTTCTTCCTGGATCGCTTAAACACCCTAAAGACAAATTTAAAAACTGCAGGCTTATTAAAGAAAAGGCAGAAATGATCATTTTCTAAAAATAAGGATTCACTTTTTGCAAGGAATTTTGGCCAGTGGGGTCCAGAAGAGGAACCTTTTCTGGAGCATCATGCTCCCTGAGATGAATCCTCACCTTCCTTATGGTCTTCTTAAAGGCCTTGAAGATATGGCTGTGCCAACTAGGCTGGGCCCCAATTTGGAGGTGGCTAATGGAATAAATTACACCCCACTTCCTCCATGTGTGCACTTTGCTCCCTCCCTCCCTCTCCATTCTGCTTTTATTTTAACTGAATTTTAAACAATCAATACCTTATTTATTGTTTTATGTTTTATAGTGTATTTTAGTTAAATGCCTGTAAGCAGCCTAGTGTCACTTCCATTGAGATGAGCAGCATACAAGTTTAATAAATAAATAATAATAATAATTAATAAAAAGGAAACAAGTCATGTTTTTTTTTTTGTTTACATTTATACCCCGCCCTTCTCCGAAGACTCAGGGCGGCTTACAGTGTATAAGGCAATAGTCTCATTCTATTTGTATATTTTTTTTTACAAAGTCAACTTATTGCCCCCCCAACAATCTGGGTCCTCATTTTACCTACCTTATAAAGGATGGAAGGCTGAGTCAACCTTGGGCCGGGCTCGAACCTGCAATAATTGCAGGCTTCGGTGTTCTTAATAACAGGCTATTACCAGCTTGAGCTATCCGGCCACATGTTACCATGTGAAAAAAGCTTGCACATTTTTTGCTAATTATGAGAGGTTCTCTTCTGATCATGATTTCTCTGTGGATCAACGCAGCTAGTGTAGAGGTGGTATTCAGCAGGTTCTGACCAGTTCTGGAGAACCGGTAGCAGAAATTTTGAGTAGTTCAGAGAACAGGAAAATACCACCCCTGCCTCCATCTATTCTCTGCCTCCCGAGTCCCAGCTGATCAGGAGGAAATGGGGATTTTGCAGTAACCTTCCCCTGCCACGCCCACCAAGCCACGCCCACAGAACTGGTAATAAGAAAAATTTGAATCCCACCACTGAGCTAGTATTATTACTCAAGTAGAATGCTAGAAAATATATCTAGCTCAGAGTTCTTGGTGCACCCCAAGCTTTCTTTTTTCCTTGCAGATGGTTCATTACTATGTTAACATAATTTTTTAATCATTTAGAAACCTGTCCTTTCTTTTCTTTCTTAAACAGACTTTTGAAGTAATTAAAACCCATTCCTCAGGTAGAGAAATATAAGTCAATTGAAATGTCTTTGAATACTAGTAGCTCGGGTTGATACTTATGTTATTGGTTGAGCTTGGTGATTTGCTGGCAAATGTTTCATCCCCATTCGAAGAGATATCTTCAGTGTGCTTTGGATCATGCTTGTCTGGGGGAGCACTGGCGTTTAAATACCTTTCTGATTTCGTCTGGTCTGATTTAGGTTTGTGTGATTGGCTGGCTGAAGTTGTTGAGTCATAGTCTTTGATTTTAAGTACCATCCGTGTGATGTAAATTAGTCCTGGGGTTGCTGTTTGGATGTCTTCTGATGATGTTATGCTCTGGTTTCAGGTAGATTTGATTGGCTACGTGTGATGTGGTTCGATTTCTTGTGATCTGTCGAGTTATAACTTTATTTGCAGTGTGGCTGTTCGTTGCTTTTCCACCAATAACTCAATAAACAGACACATCGACATCAACCCAATCTACCAACCCGCTTAGAATGAAAGAACAACATAAATCACAATCCCGAAGGCAGCATTTAAAGATCAACGATCAGGACTCAGAAACGTATATAAAGGCCAGTGTTCCCCCAGACAAACACCATCCAAAGCACACTGAAGATGTCTCCTCGAATGGGGATGAAACATTTGGAATCAAATCACCAAGCTCAGAGCTCAAATCAACAACTGCCCAACCCTGAAAAAGTTAGATAACACCGGATAAATAATGTTTCCTTTTTCAAATCCTTGGGGAGTGAATAAACAACTAGTCAATGCTTGGTACCTAAATATTACTCGGGTTGCTCTAGAACAGGGGTCCCCAAACTTGGCAGCTTTAAGACTTGTGGAATTCAGCTCCCAGAATTCTCCAGCCAGAGAAATGGGAGTTGAAGTCCACAAGTCTTGAAACTGCCAAGTTTGAAGACCTCTGCTCTAGAACAGGGGTCTCCAACCTTGGTCCCTTTAAGACTTGTGGACTTCAACTCCCAGAGTTCCTCAGCCAGCTTTGCTGGCTGAGGGACTCTGGGAGTTGAAGTCCACAAGTCTTAAAGGGACCAGGGTTGGAGACCCCTGCTCTAGAATGATTAACCCTCATTTATCTTGCCATATTGCTGCTAAAGACTGAGGTATCCCACAAGTTCATTTGTTTTAGTAGTGAATCCACAGCTTTGCCAGCCATGGGTATTGAGATTGTTCTCAAAGAGATCTAGTCACTTTATAGTATAGAGTGCTTTACCTAGATTCTTCCGACACTTCCCATCCTTCGCCCGTTACAATCATCTTTAGAAAGCTTAAAATACAATGGCCCCCATATTACAGACCAGAGGAGATGGAGCTCCGGTATCCGGTCTCAGGTTCCCTTCTCAACCCTGGCCAAGGCGAGATCTGACCCCAGGGGTTGCCCGTGCCCCGTTTTTTCCACTGCTTCCCAAAGGTCTCCCGCTCTGAGCCGAAAAACAACAGCCGCGCCCGTTTTTCAGCCCAGTTCAAGAAGACCTCTGGGCAGCTTCGCGTCTTCAGAGCCGGGGAGCGCTTGCGCATTCCGCCCCACTTCGCGAGCAACCGTCCAGTGCTAAAAACTCCCGCCGGGCTCTTCAGCCTTAAGCGGGGCTGCAAAGCGCTTAGATGCCTCGCGTGAGGCTCCTGGAACGGCTTTCCCTCCCTCCCTTTATCAGAGGAGCGCAAAGCCGTCGGCGGGTCAACATCCCTTCTCATCCACGACGCGTGTCCCTCCTCCACCTCGCTTAGCGAGGGTGTCCGGGTTCAAGAGAGCTCCCAGTCTGCCCAGTTAAGAGTGGCTTAGCCGGCTTGCTTTATTCTCTACCGGCGCACGGGACACCCGGGCTTTTCGCCTCCCTGAACCCAGGCTCTGCTTAAACAAGGTTAAGCAGCGTCCTCGGTTCTTCCCTCTCAGGGCCAGCATAGCAGCGCTTCCCTCACCTGCTAGGGGCAAGGGGGCAGGCGCGGGGGGGGGGAAAGAGGGGGTGTCGCGAGTCTTGGCTGGCCCGCTCGTTGTTAGTTGGAGACGTTTTTGCTGCGGGTGGCCAAGGGGAGCCTTCCGGACCCTTGTTGTCGCCTTCCCCCCCCCCCATTTTCTTCCCGGCTTGCCCCCGGGAGCCCCTGTCTCCCTTTTTTGGGCTACTCAAGGAGCCAAAAAGTAACCCTCGCGGCGCCCTAATGATTGGGTGAGGTGCCATTACATCATGTTGCCTGGGCTGCCTCCCTGGTTTTCTCGCGCTGAAGAGAAAAGGACGCGCGCGCGCTTCTTAGTGGGAGCGGGAAGCACATCTGGGAAACCGCAGGCGGCGGCGACGGCGCGAGGCAGGGAGAGAGCTGCGCGCGGGAGCTTCCCTTCTTCTTGACCAGCCGGGGGCTCCTAACTCCTGGAGAGTGGGGTGGGGGTGGGGGTGGGGGGGCTCCGAGAAGACGAGCGTGGAAGGCGGCGAGATGCTCCGAGGCAAGTCCCAGGAAGCAGAGCCCGGAGGGCGAGGGGACCTCTTTCGCCGCTGACCGCCGCTCGCTTATCCAAGCGCAGGAAAATGGGCTTTGAGAACGCCACGGAGAAGCGCTGGGGGATGGCTGGTAAGTTTTAGCCCGGGAAAGCGAACGCCTGGCCTGGCCTGAGGGGACCCGACGGCCGGGCCAGTCTTCTTTCCTAAGGGCCACGCAGGGGTGACCGCTCACTCAACCCCGCCCGCGGACATCGAGGTAACCCTGGGCGGGCAGGAAGGGAGGAAGTCGGGCGAGTCCAACGTCTGCTGCCCTCCTGCTTCTTTGAGCTGTAGGAACCTCGGGAACCTCGAAGGGGATCCATGAGTGACTTCTGCCTCCAAACGGAGGACCAAAGCTATTCGGGGCCATGACTTAAAAGAACCCGAAGATCAAGGGGGCCAGCAGGTGTCAGGTAGAGGCAATGACCTCCAAACGGCAAACAATTGAGAGGTTTTTTGGGGGTAGGGGGGCAATCAGAGGAAAATGTGTGCGGGGGTGTTTAAGAGGGAAGAGAAAGCTGTACTCCTTTCTTGTAACTTTCCTAGGTTCCCTTGCCTCTGCTGCCTTCTTTCCTTTCCTTTTTCGCTTTGTTCTTTTCTTTCTGATCTTCAAGTGCCCCTGTGTTGAGAGGCAAACAGAAAGGTTTTGTTTTTTTTTTAATTTGAATTTATATCCCGCCCTTCTCCGAAGACTCAGGGCGGCTTACATTGTCTAAGGCAATGTAGTGGCATGTTTCCCCACATCTGGTGACCTCCAGAAGTGCTGAATGACAACTCTTATGCCTCCCCTGTTGGCGTGGCTGTGGGCACCAGTCAGAGAGGGCTGGGATGCAAATCTAAATAAAACGGATGAAGGCTGATAACTCTCACAATAGCAGCAACAGATCTTGGAATGAGCGGAATAGGGGAACAAGGGTAATTGCGAGTTGGCACCAGATTTCCCTTTGCTCAACTGAAATGTGGGGTGGGGGGGAGTAACCTGTAAGAGCAGGAGAGGGGTAGGATAACCTGGCTCTTTGCTTTGATTTTTGGGTTGGCTCAGCAGTAGATTCTGCAATCCGAAACAAGGGGACAGACACCTGACAGCTTAGTTTGAATAAGAATCATTTGCATTCTTGATGGTCAGAACTTAATCCTGTAAAGTAATAGAATGGTTTGATCTGCAATGAGAGATACTATCTCTGTATTTTTTTATGTTTGAACAATGACAACTTATCCTCCCCTCCACCTCCATCCCATCCCATATTTGAAGGAAACTACGGTGCCCCTGGTTGGCTTGAGCTTGAAATAATTATAAGGAACAACTCTGCCTCCCGGCAATCATGGGCCCCTTGTACTTATCTCCCTCCTCCTTGATTCTCCCTCCCCTTATTTCCCCAAATCCATGGAAAAGACAGAAAATAATTTGCAAAAATCTCTTATTAGAGAATAAATTTTTGACAACCTATCTACCCCCAAATTAGAGAGTTTAATGCTGGTTCCCTTGACTAGATTGCCATTTTCAGATCCAGGATTATGTAAATATGGATTATCCTTTTAAATAAACCAGTGCCGTAAGTAAAAAGAATTTGACAAGTGTGGTGGATCTCAAAGGGCTAAGCAAGATCAGACTTATAGTAGTCAGCGCTTTAATGAGAGACCACTAGGAAATACCACTAGGCTAACATTTAAATTAGGAATTTTTTAAAAAATCCCCCAAATATTTGCCAAGAAAATTGCTTGAATGTGTCTATGAAATATAAAGGAATCGATTTTGACTCAATGGAATAATTAATTACCTTATTTAAGTTGCTTTTTTCATTTCTATTCCACTGTGAACATTTAAGGGTAGGGAGAGTTGCTTCCTATGACCAATTTAAAAAAAGCAGATAAGAGTATCTGATTAGTATATTAGCATTTAATGAGTAATACATATATGAAATTATCTACTGTATAGATCACATGGAAGTCTGTATACTTACAGTCATTGATCTTACTCAGTACTTAATCACTTTTAAATATTAACAATGTGACTTTATCTTAAAATGAACTTCTATCTTATATTAGTAAATGTGACTACAAACACATATAGGAATTAGGTTTACTTGTTTTTATCATTTTAAGAACACTCTTTCACACTTTCTGCTCCATGGTATTTCAGATATAATTTTCGGCAATAGAAAAGCATCATAACATTAGCCTTGTGGATTTAACTACATGAGGAGAAAGATGAGAGAGGCAAAGGTTTCAGAATATGGATATTTGCAAAGCTATTTCAGACTAAGGGCAAATAATGAGCTGCAACATGACATATTGTATTTTACTGCAAGCATCATAGTTTTGATGGCAAGAAGGGGAGCATGTGGGTGTGCTTGTACCCACAAGCATATTTGTATGCATAGTTGTACCTATTGAAGTATTTATGATACATATGGTGGGAAAGGTTGGCTGAGGAGAAACTCAGGATCTATAGCACAATGCACTAATTTAAAAATCAGAGGCAAAGTAATTGATAAGTTATTAAAAAGCACTTTTGATGCATGGAGGGGGGGAAGCTAATAGTATCCACTAACATATTGCATTTCAAAACTAAAAAGCTGGCTCCACAAATTCACCAGAATAGGATATAAATTGTAATATTTTAAAATATATTTTGGTGTATATTTCTTTCAATAAAACTAAGGGCTGTTGCCTTCCATGAAGCTTACTCACAAGTAAATAGACACAAGACTGTAGTCTGGAAATTGCAAAATGTGAATGATTTCCTCTCTTCACAGATGCATTCTTTTATCTTTGCCAGTCTTTACTTCCAGGGTATCTTGATACAAATGTCTTTTCTCTGATGACCCATACTTGAACTATATCCATTTATTTGTATATGTATTTTAATAACTATGGCATTGTCCAGAAGCCATTACTCCCTTCTTACTGAAAGATGTAAAATGACTCAAAATAGCCCTGGATAGCATAGATAACATAAGGTCCTAAAATCACAGTCTTCCCATTGCTATGAACATATTTGAACCATGGTTTCTTTTGGGTTCTACTAAATACTTTTGTATGACTTCCCATTATAAAGGTGACATGACAATAAATGCCTCTTGATATCTTGGCATCTTAGTAGCCACTTTGTTTCCACTTTGCCAAATAAATGTTGATTTATTAGAATAGTGTTCCTATCATCTATCCACAGAAGTCTGTTGCTGATGGTTGGTTACTCTCCAGTCATCTATCCACAGAAGTCTGTTGATGCTAGTAATGGCGCATCAGTTTTACTCAATTTTGTGCCCTCAGATGTGTTGGATTACATCATTCACAGCTGGTATGTCCAATGAATAGACAAGAAAGCCAAGGGAGTTATATATTGTTAGCTGCTTTGAAGACCACTTTTCTTGTTGAAATTGTGTGATAGGAAGCCTATTATTATAATTGGCCAAGAATAGTGGCCATACATTTTTTTAAACAAAATAGCTACAGGGCATCTAGTTGGGGAAAGGTGATTTTTATAAAGTGGGCTGGCAGAAATAGAAGTCCTGATTAAGTTAGACCTGAAAAAGTTAGTTAGATCATTGTATAAAAAGGCATAAAGTAAAAACAACTGGTGTCACTTCCCATCCCACACATATTTGTGCTAAAATCACACACACACACAAATATATATACGTTCTTATTACACAAATGCCATGTGCAAAAATAATTGTCCATGTGATGTTGATTTAGAAGATATTTATTTTAGTTGGGCTAATTAAAGATATATGGAACCTTAATTTGCCAAAAATAACCTGGGTTTGGAGATGTGTCAAATAACTTTTATTTTTTAGGTTGCTACATTTGAAATTCAATTGCATAAGCTTTCATTAATTGATTCATAAGGTTAAAATTGAAATCTTTTGAAACTCATGGCATGTTCATGACACAAGTGATTATTGAGTCAGAATGCTCAAACACACTTGCATATATATACTTGATTTATCAATGCAAACCTGATAAAAATTAACATGTTGGTTTTCAGTATATGCTACAACCAAAAATGTTATGTTACTCAATTCTGTTTGATTACTTGTAAAGTAATCCTAGTTAATGGATATGGCACAAAGAGACCAAATCTATTGTATATCTCATGTTGGTTATACACTAATTTAATTGTCATGATGTTCCTGAATATATCTGGGACTTGTAACTAGGGACAAAGAAGAAAAGCTATTGAGAAGCTCATATTCCCAGTGCTACACTTAAAGCTACAGTCCTATGTTTCATAATCTACATCTACTAATCTGGTCTAAATTATTCGAATATTACATAGCCCCCTCTTTAAACAAGTGGTAAATACAAATTCTCAGTTTAGTTGAAAGCTCCTAATAACAAGTCCTAGTGATAAAGAAAGCAATGTTAGTTTCAGTTTGGCAAAGCGGCCCATATTCTATAAAGGGCTCCATGTGCTAGACAACAAATTACAAGGTACAGATCTTTTGACAAATGTTGTGCCTTAATTCTAGGTAGAATCAAATAGAATAAAAGAGGCGGCACACCTCATGCCACTAATAGAATGGGATCCACTATTTTCATAAGAAAAGGCAAAGAAAAACAAAGATTGGGTAAAGCTCATGTTCAGCTGCTCCTTCAAGAGATAATTACTCGTGTCTGAATTTAAACATATCTATTCTCAGGGCCCACCAGGCATACCATTGTGCTCCTACCAAATTGATTCTGGCCTACATGATCACATGTCATTGGCTGCTCTTGGTTAACTAAGCAAATTAAGTTGTGTGTTGTAGAAAGAATAATTCTAATCCCACCACACATTTTGTCCAGTCAGTCACAAATGCAGTCCCTTCTCCTATTGGTGCTTCTGCCAATACATAGTCAGAGTGACAGGGTCAGAAATAAAAATTCTGGGAACAGTCCCCACCTGTTCTCTGCAGGAAGTTTATCTATCTATCTATCTATCTATCTATCTATCTATCTATCTATCTATCTATCTATCTATCTATCTATCTATCTAATCTCCACCTTTATTATTTTTATAACTAACTCAAGGTGGCAAATGTACATAATATTCCTTCCTTTTCTTATTTTTACCACAACAATAATCCTGTGAGATGGGTTGGGCTGAGAAAGAGTAGCTGGCCCAAAGTGACCCATCTGCATTTCATGGCTGAGACGGGACTAGAATTTATAGTCTCCTGGTTTCTAGCCTGATGCCTTAAAAACACACACACACACACACACACACACACACACACACACACACACACACACACACACACACACACACGGTTGATTATATGGGATGTAGTTATTACACTGGAGACAGACTCTAGGATAATGATATTAATACAATACACTTAAATAGGTTTTCTTAGTTTAATCATATACTGACTCCACTGAATGAATATGATTTTCTTTTCGTAGTTTTTTTATCTAAATAAAGAGATTAATCATTAATATACTTTCTTACAGTATCATTACACTTTTTTCAAATAAAATCAAGCTGCCTGCTAGAGTCTATTCATCTATTTAGTTAAGATATTGTATCTGAACATCTTCATTTGTGAGATTTTATTGACAAGAAAGGGAAAGCTGGAACTTGCTAGTAATTTGTTTCTTTGAAATGCAAAGTTAAAAACTGAGGTGTGTGTGTGTTGTGTGTGTGTGTGTGTGTGTGTGTGAGAGAGAGAGAGAGAGAGAGAGAGATTGTAAAATTCAAACATGCACTCTCACTTTTCAAACCAAGTAAGATGTTCATAGAAATGCTAGTTTATGAAAAGCTGGCTAATATGTATAAGAACCAGTTGATATTTTACAGGCTGCTGAAAAAATAGATATCTGAGATCAAAGTCTAAGAAATAAGAAGTATTCTCAGCCCTTTCAGTTACCCAGCTCTGTGTATTTAGCTGGATAATGAGTTTTCAATCATTGCTTGAATTGCACAAACTCCCCTTGGGAGACACAGCAAAGTGAGACTGTCAGTTGCTTGCAAGGTAAGCAATGAGAACTTGACAGTTGCAACTTGAGGCAGGGTTGGTATAATGCATTAGTTATGAATATTCAGTATAACTTTGGAAAATCTAAATTCCCAGTCTCAGTTCAGCTACAAACACACTAAATAGCATTAACAGAGGGCTTCTCATTTCATTTGCTGAGTGTTGCCTCCAAACTGTAGACACCTGCTGCAATTTATGCACAATATTGCAAAGCTTATAAGCTACCTATAAAGATTATTAGCCATAAGAAACAATATTGGATTATAATACCGAGTAACAAAAAAAGCAAGATGATAAGGCCGGGCAAGGTAGTTTATCTTAGCTGAATGAAGGAGCTCTTCTAATTAGTTGCTCCACAACATAAACCTTTGATGGAAAAAAACCAAGGAACAGTTTTTCCCCTTGGCATGCATATATCTAGTTTAATTGTTTCAAAGCTGTTCAAATTGCAAATAGCAATCTTGAATCTCACAGTGTTCCATTATATGGTATTTAAATAGGAGATCTTAATGGTTAGGATGTTTATATGGGGCTGAAGGAATAGAAAAACAACCATATATCATTGGCTAGTTGCTTCCTATCATCTGAGGCAAAATCACTGTATCAATATTCAGGCTAGGGTGAGCCCTATAATTAGATAAAACAGATGCTTCAAGCAGTAAATTCTGAGATTGAGGAATACAACGCAGATGCAGGAGGATGTAGTTGAGTGTTTTAAGATTGCTGGTCTCAGGTACAGTGCAGAATCTAATTGCTACTGTCGTTTCTAGAAATGGTGAGGGCATAATGTTGATTGAGCTTTTTGCCTTTTGCCCCAGACAACAACAAATTTTGAGGTGACCATATTAAGGAGCAACATTGTTTATGCCAGGATATTGCTGCAACCTGGTAGGATTGTTCCAATAATAGGGAATTGTAGGATTGTACTTATGGTGTGTGGAAAAGGCCTTGGGAGACTAGCAAAGAGATGCTGCCCAGCAAATGGTCAAATAAGAGACAGCTTAGCCTACAGCTCTATAGTGGACAGGGTGAGAGGCTGAGAAGGGATCCTCCCAAGTTTCCATGACTGTAAAGAAGATGGTAGGAGAATTGTACTCTCAGACTTGCAAGATTCTATTAATGTAGGTTTACAAGAAAGTAGAATTAGCTGGTCATATGTCCTGTCTCATCTACATGGTGAGAATTTAGCCAGTTTCCTAAATCACTGTATGATGTTGTTGGGCTACAGTTGGTGGAATCTACTTGAGATTGCAAAAACAGATGTAAGGGATGTGTCAAGTATTTAGTAAGTTATAGCAGTTGGTAGTGAGTTATATTCAGATGAATTATTATTCTGCAGAATTATTTTATATCTTCTAATAATACCGGTATTAAGCAATCAATTGCACAGCCTTCCATCTTGCAGAATAATATATAACTTAAAATCAAAATCAATTTTTTTTGGTTAAAATCTGTAGATTTCTTGGTTATTTTTGCTTTCTTGCGATTTTCCTCCAGGAGACTTCTAAAATCAATACCAATATTTCTAGACACAACGCACTTTGTCTTCTGCATAAGTGGCATTTTGAAACACTGACTGAAATACTACAATGTTATGCTCTTCAATTAGCCCATGCATTAATTAGTTGTGAGTCCAGCCATAGTAATTTATTAGCCTTCTCCTGTAGTGAATGTTGCTTGGCTCTAATGATCTCTTTGGTTAGGTGGCTTCTGAACCTTTAATTTACTAGATTAATTCCTTTCCATATTGCTTCACTAGAACATGTTTTGGTATTTGTTCCTCTACATATGTTTAGAGAGACTAAAATTCATAATCTCCTAGTTTCCAGTCTAGTGGCTTTAATCACAATACTAAAGTGGGTCTCACACAGAACTTTATAAGGATATTGTTGTTGTTATTTTCTTCTCAGATGAGCTTTCCACAGAGGTTAAGGGTGAATAATACCATAGACTGCCATAGCATTAGGACTGATTTTCCAATGCTTGGATTTTACTGCTGCTCTCAGGTCTATATTCTCCTATGGTCTACTTATACTATGGAATTCTGCTGTTGAAATGTTGCTGAATGGCATGCAAAGTGATCATTGGGTGCTGCATACAGAAAAGTGGAGCATGTTCTTCTGAACAGTCCTGAAATCTATTTGAGAAGCAAAGGTGATTGAAATACTTTTAAAGTTTTATGAAAAAGACATGTGACCCATCCAGCTAATCACAATCAACAATGAGTGAATGGTAGAACAAAGGTCTAGGAATCCAAGACTTTTCTTACCCTTCCATTAACAAAGCATCTCTTATCTGGATATATTAGAAATTGGTTCACAAATCTGTCAGGCTTCTCTCTTCCACCTCTCATGAATAATATCTATATCGCCAACTTCCATGTCTATGGGCCTACAGTCCACGAATCAAGTATATGCTTTGCAGGCAAGAGCCCCTGAGTTCAATCCTTAGTACTTCAATTCAAAAAGACTTGGGAACAAGCAACGTGTAAGACTTCTGCCTGAGATGCAAACTGCATAATATGTTAATATGTGGCATGCAGCTGTCTGTCGTCTCTTATTTTTTCCCGCAGTAGCCTGCTTTGGACCAATCAGATTGTGTGTGTGGAGAAATCTAATTCTTCCCAAATGTTCTTTGATTACAAAATTGTTTGAATTCTTACTGTGTTGCACTTTTGCTATTGTTTAAAACTTAATTGCCCCCAAATATGCGTATGTGACTGATCCTGTCTATGAAGATCCCTTTTATTTAGGGATCTTCATAGACAATACTAAGTTGTCTCCTTCACAGTGATTACGCTGTAGATTCCAATTGCCCAGATAACATTTGTAAGTGAAAACCCCCAAAGCAGGTTATATTTATTTATTGTTTCAACATATATAGCTACCCATGTCAAATATATGAGTCTGGTGGCTCACAAACAATTAAAACACAATACAAAATACCAAAACATTATATGATTAACAATAAAAGCAACATAAAAACCATACAACAAAATCCCTAGCCAAGGAATTCTAACATCCATTAATAATAATAATAATAATAATAATAATAATAATAATAATAATAATAATAATAATAATAATAAATACAGCCACTGCATTGGCTCTCCCTATGCCCTATGGCAAAATCATGTTCACAGGATCTTATGGAATGCGAGTAGGATTGAGGACAGTGTGATCTCTGGGAGGAGGATGTTCCAAAGTGTGAGAGCCATAACAGAAAATGGTCTTTTCCTGAATCCCATCAGATAACAGTCCCCAACCAATGGGACCCAGAGCGGGCCTGTCCTGCTAGATTTGATGTGATTGGAGAAAGGAAGTCCATCAAATAGCTGATTCAATGCTATGAAGGCTTTATAGGTCATCACCAGCACCTTGAACTAACTGGCAACTACTGCAGCCTGAACAATAAAGGTGTAATGTGTGCCAATGAGGTATGTACTTAACTGCTTGTTATGCAGCTGCATTTTGCACCTGACAAAGCTTCCAAATATTCTTCAAGAACATCCTGACATAGAGTGCTTTGCAGTAATCAACATAGGAAGTGACTGATGCATGAGTGACCATGAGCATGATCTCTTAGTCCAGGAACAGTCAAAACTGTCACATAACATGTAGTTGTGATAATTGACTCCTTTATATTCTCAACTATGTCTACTTCCTCCGCTACTTGGATTGAACTCTTCCAGTATGCCAGCAGTTTCAGCTTTGCCTGCTATAAATCTTTTAATTTAGGATTAAAATCTTATGTTAAGACAAATTCTTTTGATGTCCTGAATCTATTTGCACAGTAAACCTGGGACAACATTAATTACTGTAAAGTTAATGGGCTTCTGTTTAAAGTTATCTTGTACTTACTTGAATTAGTGAGTGTTGGGTATGAATAAAAATCTTATGAGAATTTATTCCTGTTTTTTTTTCTTTTTTCCTCTTTTAAATTTTTGAACTGTTGTTTGATCATTTGAACTACCATTCCTTTGAGCTAAAACTGTTTTGATGTAGTTATATATTTCTATCTAGTTTTGTGGCACTCTTACTAATAGATGCTGAACAAAGAGAAGCATAGGGAATCTTAATTTACAAACATCTGTTTTTTGGGTGGTCAAGGGATCATGGCAAAAATGGTCATTCTGCTGACTACCCCTTTGGCATTGGATCCCAAGTAGGAAGGCCAGTCACACATCCCCAAAGAAAAAGAGGAAAATTGCATATGCTAATTCATAGCAATTAAAGCACATTAGAAATAATTATGATTTAATTATGATACAGGAAAGGGATATACTTCTCTGTCTTATTCAAATACAATAATCCTCTGGCATGGATTTGTCCTCTTGACACCCTGCAAATATTGAGTAGGGTACATGTTCACTCTGTCTACAACTCTTTGAAAGAAACTCAGTTCTGTTCTCCATAAATTAACACTTTCTAGTAAGAGAGAATTGTGCTAGAAACTTAATACTGAATCCGATGACCTTTGTCTATCTAACTAAATTAAGCCCTTCTGGGGTAGAAAAGAAGAAGAAAGCTTGCCTTTCATTTCTTCCTGATCACCTGTAGCATACATATCAACAGGATCAGTTTCCCATTTTTTTGTATGTTGTTATTATTATTTTTGTTCAGTCCCTCGGCTGCATTTGACTCTTTGCATCTATCAATAACTACTTCTTGGAATTTGTCTAAGTTTATGTTCGTATCATTATGATAGTATCTAGTTGTTTTGTGCATCTGTTTCCTTATCGGTTACTTTTGATTTTTCCAAGCATTAGGAACTTTTCCAATGATCTTGCCTTTCCAATTCCAATTAGGTATCCAAAATATCTAAGATTTAGCCATAGCAATAGCATTTAGACTTACATACTGCTTTACATTGCTTTACAGCCCTCTCTAAGCAGTTTTACAAAGTCAGCATATTGCCCCCAACAATCCGGGTGCTCATTTTACCCACCTCGGATGGATGGAAGGCTGAGTCAATCTTGAGCCTGGTGAGATTTGAACCGCCAAATTGCAAGCAGTCAGCAGAAGTAGCCTGCAGTACTGCACTCTAACCACTGCTCCACCATGGCTCATTTAGTTTATATTTAGGATTAGGATTAACCTAGTTTTACTCTGTTTAGGACTTAAAGGACTTAAAAACCTGCTTTTCTTAAATCTAAGGCTTTCTCAACGATTTTCTCCAGCACCACAATTCAAAGGCACTGAGTTTTCTTGGTATAGCTATGTGATGGTCCAACTTTCAAAGCCCTATTTTACAACAGAGAAAGCCCTGGTCTTCACCATACACCTTTGTTGGTGGTATGATCTGGTAATATTTTTACCAGGTCATGGTCCCAAGCAATAGATGTCTCTTTAATTCATGGCTGTAGTTACTATCTCTTTGAATTTTTGAACATAGGAAGAATTTTTAAAAAATCTGTTACTACTTTGACTTCTTCTCCAGCTACTTGCATTTGGTTGGCATTATCTGTGACATAACCTTAAGATTTTTTGTTTTACCATTGGGCAGTAGAACACATTTTTCCATCCTCAGTGAGTGATTCCTTAAGTCATCCTTATTTCCAGTTATCAAAGTGATCTCATTGAAATTGTTGATGTTTTTCTTCATTCATTCTCATTTTATTTCTTCTGACCCAACATTTCTCACAATATATTCTGCAAACAAGATGCATTATAAAGGACAGTATATAACTGTGATATACTCTTTCTTGCATTTCACCTAGTTGCTTCACATTTCATTCATGCTGCTACTTCATCATACAAATTCCTCAACTGAGGTAGCCCAGTGCATCTATCTTTTTTAAGGGCTACATATAATTTGTTGCAATCTGCACAAGGTCTGCTTCTGACATCTTTGCAGCTGGCCCCTAGTAAAATGGTTCTCTTTTTGCACCCTACGTTCTGCTTACTGGTCCAATCCTTGCTTTGACCTACCAGCAGCATAGCTGCAATCAACATAATCAGGAAGCAATTGTAGCTTTAATATTTTGGAATAAGGATTAACTGCCTACAAAGCATATCATTAAACAGCCTAGCTTGATTTTCATCACGCATACAAAAAATTGCTGAAACTTAGAAAAGAGTTCATATACAGCAGAGCAAAAAAGAGAAAACAGTCTCCTTTCAACTAGCATACCAGAGAATCCAATTGATACAATTTTAATTGGCATAGGTTTCTTTCTATTCACAGGACTATTTCGATCACAGTTACCATAATGGTATTCTCTTTTGATGATTTAGCTGACATCCAAATCTCTGTAAATCCATAAGGGTTCTGTTATATGTTGGAAAGATACAGCTTAGACATAAACTGCTGTGCATTGAAGTTAATATATACCTGTTGTTTAACACAGGACTGTTATATTTCCAGGCAAGCAAAGAGCTGGACTCCCATGTTAAAAAGAAAAATGCTAGTATTGCATATGCTAAAATAAAGACTAAGACAGAACTAATTATTGAATAGAATAGAATAGAAATTTATTGACCAGGTGTGATTGGACACACAAGGAATTTGTCTTGGTGCATATGTTCTCAGTGTACATAAAAGAAAAGATACCTTCATCAAGGTACAACACTTCAGCAATCAGGAAACAATATCAGTATAAATTGTAAGGATACAAGCAACAAAGTTACAGTCATAAGTGGAAGGAAATGGGTGATGGGAACTATGAGAAGATTAATAGTAGTGCAGATTTAGTAACTAGTTTGACAGTGTTGAGGGAATTATTTGTTTAGCAGAGTGATGGCATTCGGGAAAAAACTGTTCTTGTGTCTAGTTGTTCTGGTGTGCAGTGCTCTATAGCGTCGTTTTGAGGATAGGAGTTGAAAAAGTTTATGTGAGCGATGTGAGGGATCTGTAAATATTTTCACAGTCCTCTTTTTGATTCCTGCAGTGAAACAGAAAAGAGCTACACCATGATTCACTATCTCTCCCAAATTTACAGGAATCTTACAATATAATCTGCATTAGCCAACTCCTTATTTTTTTTGCAGTTGCAAATAAATTCATCATTATTGCTTTTTTATATAAAAAGAAACAATATTACAATTTGGTCATTAGCTCTTTTGTCTATCAGCTGAGGGTAAACATGGGATAAGACATATTTTTAACTTTTACCGGCTCTGGGACTAGATCAGCCTTTCCCAAACTAGTTCTTACAGTGTGGTTTACTACAACTCCCATCATTCTAGCCAGGGTGAGCACAGTGGTGAAATAATTTTTGTGCTTTTCTAAGAATTAGGTTTAATGTTCTTATAGCATCCATCTTTTTTTAAAAAAGGCTACGCAATTAATTAACCGGAAGCACTTTGTATCCCAACACTTAACTGGATTCTGTCATGATACATTTTTTATATCTCTACAAAAAGCTAGAAGAAATTCTCCCTTTAGAAGAACTGCTGGTCTGTTCCAGTGGGCAAAAAACATATCAAACATTTCATGTTTATGCCTCGATGAAAGCCATTGATTAAACTGTCATGCCTTCAAGCATCTCTTAGAAGCAGACATAGCTGGTGCAGAATGCAGTAGCTCACCAGGCGATGGAAGCTATACCCATTTGCTCAAACAATAGCTTTTAGTTATTCATTTAGATCTTGAAAAGCCTGGATAGTTTTAGATTATGATGCAATTCACTCAACACAGTAAACCATAGCATGGCCAATGGTGATATCCAAATTCTGAACGGAATTTCCATAAATATCCAAGAAAGAGCATCTTAATTGCAATATCTGCTTGTAAGCTTAATTACCAAAATCATGGTGATCTCCTTTCAGTCTCCCAAGGAAAAAAAAAGGGAGAAAGGAGCATCTTTAAAATAAGGATACTTCACCTGTTAACTTTTCTCTTCCCTCAGCTGTCCAAAACTTAAACAAGCACAGAGGTTAATGTTAGTTACTTGATACTAGCCAATGGAAATTGTAGGTTGTCATGTTATCTAATGTAAGTTGCAAAGCTGAGTCTAGTGTGTCATGTATATGCAAACTTCTTTTCATTGAAATTTCAAGCCTAAGGAAATTATTTTCTAAGTGTAAGATCCACTGCTACCCATAGGATTTATTTCTGAATAAATATGCACAGAGTGTATTTGCTTACATATCTAACTAAATCTTTCCATATGGCTAGGTTTCTGAGGAATAATATGCATAGTTAGAGTTATAAACTATATAGACATACTTAACATTTATTTTCTTTGGACTGGCTTTAGATTGTTATGGAGTTTTTAGTGGTTGTGTTTTATGCTACCCAGAATTATGTGTTTGTGAGATGGGGTGGCTATATAAATATGCTAAATAGTAGGATATTGGCAATAATTGAATTTTCAGTTTCCATCAGATGCAAAAAGGAAGATAGATGATGAAAAAGAGTCTTGGTTCTTCCATAAATCTGGCAACCTGCTGAGGTCCAAGAAAATTGTGATATTTATTTATTTATTTATTTGATTTTTATACCGCCCTTCTCCCGAAGGACTCAGGGCGGTGTACAGACAAAAATAAAACAGATAATACAATGTACAATTTAAAATGTAATTAAAAAACTTATTTTAAAATTAGCCTGAGAAGTAAAAATATACAATAAACTAAAAACCCCATTTAAAATTAATTAATAAAAATTTAAAATTAATAAAATTCAATTAAAGCCAGCCCCGCGCGAATGAAAAGATGTGTCTTCAGTTCGCGACGGAATGTCCGAAGGTCAGATATTTGGCGTAAACCCGGGGGAAGCTCGTTCCAGAGTGTGGGAGCCCCCACAGAGAAGGACCTTCCCCTGGGGGCCGCCAGCCGATATAATTGATAACTTAATAGACTTTAGGAAAAACCCTTCCATACTTCCACCTCTCACAATACTTGACAACACAGTATCAACAGTAGAAACCTTCAAATTTCTGGGTTCTATCATATCGCAAGATCTCAAATGGACAGCTAAAATCAAAAACATCATTAAAAAAGGACAACAAAGAATGTTCTTTCTGCACCAACTCAGTAAGCTCAAACTGCCCAAGGAGCTGCTGATCCAATTCTACAGAGGAATTATTGAGTCTGTCATTTGCACCTCTATAACTGTCTGGTTCGGTTCTGCAACCCAACAAGAAAAACACAGACTTCAGAGGATAATTAGAACTGCAGAAAAAATAATTGCTACCAACTTGCCTTCCATTGAGGACCTGTATACTGCACGAATCAAGAAGAGGGCCGTGAAAATATTTGCAGATCCCTCGCATCCTGGACATAAACTGTTTCAACTCCTACCCTCAAAACGACGCTATAGAGCACTGCACACCAGAACAACTAGACACAAGAACAGTTTTTCCCCCAAGGCCATCACTCTGCTAAACAAATAATTCCCTCAACACTGTCAGACTATTTACTGAATCTGCACTACTATTAATCGTTTCATAGCTCCCATCACCAATCTCTTTCCACTTATGACTGTATGACTATAACTTGTTGCTGGCAATCCTTATGATTTATATTGATATATTGATCATCAATTGTGTTGTAAATGTTGTACCTTGATGAACGTATCTTTTCTTTTATGTACACTGAGAGCATATGCACCAAGACAAATTCCTTGTGTGTCCATTCACACTTGGCCAATAAAATTCTATTCTATTCTATTAAAAACACAAGAAATGGCTGTGGGTGTGGTAAATTGGGCATGGGAAGTTTTGCCCTTATCTGCTCCACAGACTTAACCAAATTATATTGGGAGCCCCCAGAGATCAAAACTGAGAAAATGGCTGCTATGATCATTTAAAAACCCTGCCCTTTTAAAAGGGCATTACATAGAAAGAGACAAGGCTTCTGTCACATGATCATAGCCACTATTTTAAATTTTTTGATCCCCTCTTGAAAAAATGTAATTCTCTGGCAGTGGATTTGCACATAACCATGCTTATTATTACCGATCTATTGGCTGGATTTATGATTTATATCCCATTTTTTCTTCAGGAAGTTAAGGTGGTGTATTCAGCAATCGCCTTCTCCAGTTTTTCCCTATAGAAAAGCTCCAGGAAGGCTTATATAAAAGACAATCTGGCCCAAAGTTGCCCCATGAGCTTCTATAGCTGAGGGTGGACTTGAATTTGGGTCTCCACAGTTCCAGTCTACTGTCTGAGCCATTACACAACATTTTACATACAAATAATTGAATGAGTTTTGTATCAAATCAAGCCATTGATCTATATTGACCAGGAATTTTTAATATCTCATTTAGTGACGTTTCCCAGCCCTGCTCCTTGAGATTCCATTTAATTGGAGATGCTAAAAGCTGAACTCTAGAACCTTCTTAATGCAAAGCATGGGTCGTCCTATGAAACAATAGCAGATTTCCATTGCAAATGCTCACAGGTTGACTCTTCAATGAAGTATAAAATCCATATGTTGCATATGTAAGTCATATACATTGCCTGTTTGACTATGGATTCTGTAGATTAGCTTCTCAGATACTCTTCCTACAGTTTTCATTACCTGAATGTGCTAACTAAAGGACAACAGTACTTTTTGAAGACAATCTGACAGTTCCTATAGGTATTAACTAAACGCTGTCCTGTTACTTGGAAACAAGAGGACAATCTTCTATCTTTAAGCAGAATAAAACAAGAGCTTTGGATGATGATGAAGAGGCAACAATAGCTCCCTAGCCAAAGTTTTGTAGAGACCATTGTTGGAGAATGGCGAATATATACTGCACAGCTTGTTCTGGATCTCCTGTAAAGATCGGATGCTACAGTCAGTAATCCTGTCATTTTCCAAGATTGAGAACAAAATTTCCAAGTTTGCTTCAGGATGTCGAATGGGAAGTCTGAGAATATGTGACCTATCCAGACACATGCAACTATTGCAAGATAGTATAACATTAATACTGTTTTGGATGAACCCTTTAAAGCAGGGTGTCAAACTCAAGGCCTCGCTAAATCTGGTCTGTGGGGCTGGCCTGGAACTATCAAAGGACGGGCCTGCAGTGCCTCTGCTGGCCAAAACAGGCCACAGGGAGTGCCACATATGGCCCTCCACAGCCTGTTGTGTCTGCGTCCCCCGAGCCGGGCCCCCTGCCAGAAAGTGACTTGGAAAGTGAGGGGGAAGGGCCATCAGGACTTACCTCGGGAGCACCGGCTTCCCTGGCTCAGCTCCAGGAGCCAGAGGCAGGCCAGGTGGAGGAGATTACGAGGCCTCCGTCCCCTGACTCTTTCCCCCCCAGGCAACGCCTCCAGACCTGGCTGATGGCAATCAGGCCTGGCTGGACCCTAGGTTTCATAGGCAGGAGAGGCAGGAACAACAGAAGCAGGGGTGGGGCAGGCCTAGGAAGTGCTGAGTCATGGAGCCACACCCCACAGGATATAAAAGCAGCAAGGGCTGCTATGCCTCTTCATAGCAGGCAAATCAACCGCTTAACTAGAGCTGAAGTACTGTTTGTTCCTGGGTGACTCATCGGCATCAAGGGAAATAAGAGAGACACTTGGCAGACGCTCGCTAGTTTGCTGCCAGAGCTGATAGTGCCGGCTAATTAAGCCATCGCTCGGACTGAGGTGAGGGGGACAGAACACAGCCATTTTTGCCTCCCTGGCCTCCAGCAACACTCTCACAGGGCCTCCGCACAGACTGCTTTTGGCTGACACGGTGCTGCAGGAGGCCATGGAGGCTGAAAATGAGGTGCGTGGCCGGCAGGGTGCTGCAGGAGGCACCAGTCCTGTCTGTCCCTCCTGCATCTGTCCTGCCGGCCCGCAGAGTTTGTGCCGCCCATCCCATCAGCCCACAGAGTCCATCCCGTCTGTCCCTCCTGTAGTACCCTGCTGTTTTGGCTGGCAGGGTGCTGCAGGAGGCGTCTGTCCTGTCTCCTCCCAACTTCCCGCCCCCCCCACCGGCCCACAGAGGGGATGCTGATCTGGCCCTAGAAGAAATCCAGTTTGACACCTCTACTTTAAAGGGATGTTCCTTTTAAAATAATGGAAGCAAGAGTTCAATCCTTCTCATTACTTATGTGTATTTTATCAGGACTGTATTTGAAACGTGTACATTAGCTTCATGTGCATTTTATGCATATGTTTGTTATGATGCTTGTTGCAAGATTTGAAGAGAAGTAGGCCTCAAATCCCTTCTTTTAGGAAATTGTATTCTTTTTTACTCTGAATTTCCTTTCCTTCCTTGTTGCATATAATATAATCTTGCTTATATGATAACCATGCTCTCTAATTAACCCTCAGAAAGTTCTTGCCAGGGGTCAGGTGTTTAACTAGTGAGACATGCACATATCTTCTTATTCTTGTTCGTGAACTGACCTTTAAGTATCTCTATAGAAATAGGGCAGTCAGAAGAAAGTTTCGTGGCTTTGCACTAAGAGGAATACTCAGAAAGATTCAAAATTAGCGCTTTTTCCTGCTTTGTCACAGAAACCTTCCAATATCTATTCTGAAGAAAAATCGATGTTTAGCTGCTGTAAAGAACCAAGCAGTTAAAGGAAGATCAAGCAGCACTGACTAAGTTGAGAGCTGCAAAACTCATGAGTCTAATTCAAGAATGTTCTTCAAAGAAGGGTTTATTTAGAGAAAGCAAAGAAATAAAAATGATGGATTTGAAAGAAACGTATCATTAAGTTAATGAGTAATTATTCTTGTTTAGATGTTAAAGGTTATTTAGCAAGCTAGTTAATTTGCAAAAAAAACCCTCCACTAAATATACTTCAAACATATGAAAACATTTCCTTTATTCAAGAAACGACAGGTTTCTATGTCACAGTATAAATACACCGTGCATATCCAATATATATGATCACAGAAAAACCTAAGAGATATTCTTTGGTTATCAGGGGCTCACCTTTCTTACATAAAAGTCTGGGTAAATCTTGGCAGATTCCTGTTTCACAAAAATATTTCTTGTTGTTTGAAGAAAACCTGGATGTGAATCACTAAAAAGTTGTGCCATTTAGTGGATAAAATCATTCTCATTCAATCTGAGTTGGAAGCTGGATGGACAGAAAATATTCAGGAGACAGTGATGACATCTTCAGTTGTTATGTGTGAGGTTTTAAGCCTATGGATCCCAAGAAAGTAGACAGATTCCTCCGTGATCTTACATCTACCAAATGTGGATTGAATTCCCACTCTACTCAGGTAATAAAAGTGGCCAGAGGGAGGACTGGAGGTTGGATCCCAGTCCCTTAAGGTAGAGAGAGGTGGCAAATACTATTAAATAGGCATGATCTAGCTGCTCCATAAGAAAAAAACAGGACACTTACCATCCTATTTCTGATGTTCCCTTCGTGAGGAAGGTTACTGTGGATGAGCTGCGGTTTCAGAGGGTTCTGGAGGATCAGATTATCTAGACCAATGGCAGTCTAGGTTCATTGTTCATTCTCTTGGATGATCTGTAATGGGACTCGAGATGAAGGTTTATGACCTTGGTTTTCCTTCTAGATCTTTCATGGGTTTCATACTGTTGATCACAGTATTTGTCTGGACCACCAATGAATATAGAGAGTTGAAGGCATGGTATTTATTTATTTCTTCAATTTATATAGCTGCCCATCTTTCCTACCTGAGTGGACATATCCAGATAGTGTTTGTGGAGGTGGGGTGAGAAAAAGGTTGAACTTGTGGATACTTCATTGCAGAGTACTTCAGAATTCCTTTCCCCATCCTGTTCTGCATCTACATGAAACCATTGGAAGAAATCATCCAACGATTCTGGATGTTACCAATATGCAGATGATATTATGTTTCTCCACCCCATGTCTGATGAGAGGTATGGTGAAAGTCATAATGAGGTTCTGGGTGGGGAAAAACAGGCTTAGATTCAATCCAAATGATGGAGTAGCTGTTGATTCAAAGGCCAATTGAATCCAAAACAATACAGGTAGTTTTCGTTGAGCAACTGCCTCATTTAGCAATCATTTGTAGTATAAACGAGATAAAGAAAGATCAGACCTTGCATTTACAACCTGTTTAGGCTTGTAAAGCAAAGAAAAGCTGAGCTGGGATCATAAGCAGTCACAATTAGCTATCTCTTCACATAATAACTATGTTGCCAGTCCAAATTGTAGTCAGTAAATGAGGACTACCAGTATCATCTCTGACTGCTGATAGACCTGTATCATCTTTGACTCCCCTCCCAGGAGGAATAAATTGACAATGTGGTGTCCTCCTGGCTTGAAAGAACAAATGGAGATTGTGACTGGGAGGGCTTTTACACAGCTTCGGTTGGTTTGCTAGTTGTAGTTTTACCCGGAATAGATTGCACTGAAGGTGTTCACCTATGCCCATTTCACTGCTCAATCAGAATACTGTTCTTAGCTCTAAATGAAGCTGCCGTGGAAATTTCAGCTGCTCCTGAATGTAGTAGCATGAGTAGTTAGTGGTGAATCCAGATTAGTAAATCCTGGTCAGAATATGGGCTTTGACTGGAACTATATTTTATTGATACATGCTATAACAGTGTTTTTTCAATCTTGGCAACTTTAAGATGGGTTAACTTCTTTTCCCAGAATTTCCCAGTCAAGGTTAAAAAATGTTGGGCTACAGTAATAGAAATAGACCCCTTAAAAAGTGTGTTTACAATACCCAGGCAATAAGAACTTTGAAACATAAAGCTTTCAATTAGTTGCAAAGCTTAACGTTTATTCTTCACTGGAGTCTTCAATTTCAAAATATGTCATTCTCCAAAGAGAAACTTGGCAGATTATACATTACACATATTTATGAGAAATAAACATCCCGCCCCACCCCCCTAATCCGCATAATGTAATTTGGATCATGACAAGTAATTTTTATCTTTGATGTGAATTGCATGTGTGGCTAATCAAAAAATTATTTGAAGATTAACTTCATCTTCCTAATAATTTCACATTTGGGTTATAAAAGAGGTAGACAGTACAGATCCATCAGTTAACAGACACACAGAAAATCCACCTAAACTAGAAAGTAGATTATAGTTATCCAAACAATGATATGTCTGGAGGGTTCTCAGCAAGGATTAACCTCAAGTGCTTCAGATGGCAACACATCACACATGTTACAATGATTAACAATTTTATATTATAGTTTGTTCATGAATTTATAGTCACATATTTGACTATAAATCCATACAAATCCATATCTGACAGCATTACAGCATTTTTGGTTCATTTAGCAAGGCAGAGGAAAAGTTATGACTAGAAGTCTATGTTTATAATTTATATTTTTGCCCTACTTCAGGCAATGTCTGATCCTTAAAGACAAATGGAGCATGGGCTGTGTATTGAGCATCTAAACAAAGTAGTGCATCATTCAGTTTAAGGGTTCAAGAAGCTAACAATGACTTAGTACTTTTCCAGGTCAAAATGACTTTAGGTTACAAAAAGAATATGTTCCTGCAGATCTATCTAAATACAGCTTAGAACAGCTTGAAATATATAATACCATATAATTCTATATCAATGCAACTGCTATAGACATAATGTCTCCAATGTAGGTTTCCTAAGAACATTTTGTTAGACACTCTGAGATACGGATGCTAAGGTAGATGGAATATTGGTTACTTTAATTTAGTAGGTATCCTCTTACAACATTATCTTTTCTGTGGCCTGACACTATTTAATATGTGTAAATACTCAATTCTTAAAAGTGCTCTTATTAAAATTGAGAACTATATAATAAAGAGTACTTGGACACATACATTATGTGGTGTAACTGCTTAATATTAGCATTTATGAATATTAAACTGATCACATTCTGATGGTTTGGAAAAGATGGGAGGAAGTGTTTCATTTCTAGCAAAGCAATGCTAGGTGCTCTAACTAATTGAAAACTAAGTCTGTACTTTCAAACCCTTTTCCCTACTCCAGGGGTCTGCAACCTAAATACTCAAAGAGCCATTTGGACCCATTTCCCACAGAAAAGAAAACACTGGGAGCAACAAAAACCTGGTGGGCATGGCCAACTCGATGTCACTCACTTCCACTAGTCACATGACCCCCCTAGCCACGCCTACCCAGCTGGTCATTAGGGCAGAGAACCAGTTGTTAAAAAACACTGGGAACCACAAAATCCTTTTGACATCTCTCTCTCTCCCCCTCCCTCCCTCCCTCTTCCCTCCCCCCCGCTCCTCTCTCTCTGTATTTCTCTATGTCTCTCTCTCTCTCCCCCCTCTCTGTATCTCTCTGCCTCTTCTTGGGCCAGGGGAGGAATAACTGGGAGGGGAGGGGAGGGGAGGGGCCAGCCAGTGGTGGGATCACCTGACAGGGAACCACAGCAGAGGGCCCAAAGAGCTGCATGCGGCTCCAGAGCCACAGGTTGCTGACTTCTGCCCTAGTCTAATATGTATAGAGCTGGCTTTATGGGGAGGAAAGGGCACTTCACACATTCATCAGAACTCTTGAGATTTTATTATCACTTCATGAACATTAGAGGATGAAACTTATTATGAAAACTGGCTCCTGCATTGTGCTCCAGCCCATTATCAAAATCCTTGTAACAACAAGCTCAAAGTGGCAGCTTAATTTTAAAAAACGTAATGTGAAGTATCAATTAAGTATAAAATATTCCACCCATGAGACACCCAAGATGTCATTACCGAATAAGCAGCATTGTCTTTAAAAATTGCCAGATACTGATAATGTTTCTTCAGCTGCTAATGGGAGTGATTAGTATTGTTAATCCAGTTTTAGATAATCTAACCTGTTCCAAATTTATGTAAATAGGTACATAAAATTCCAGCAATATTGTTGAATTGGTCTGTGGTTTCCATCTCCTTGGAGAAAATAACTTTTGAATATAAGTGCCTCCAAAGTGCAAAATTATGAATTGGATTAAATGCAGGATCATATTGTATCAGAGAGAGACAGCCCGACCGAAAAAAAAGGGAGGGGGGTTAACATTAGGATTGTAGCATGTGAGAAAGGATTCTAACCATTACTTTCCCTGTTGCCCAACTATGGAGCCTTGCACAAATTATTCTTCTGAAGTTGTTTTTTACCTGCATGAAAGATATCCTTAAAACAACAGCATTTTTTATTCTGAAGCAGTAGTAACATCATTGTTATTATTATTACTGGATTGTAACAGAAAGAGCAAACATTTAGCATAAAGCTACAAATGCATTTAACTTAATATATTGGTTGGCTTTGGACACTTGAAATCGGCAAAATGTGCTTCTCAGTCAAGATGTTTTAAAGTGAAATGGAACTATGACAGTGATGTATGTCTTCCATATATTCCTGGGACATTTCTCTGCTAAAGTTTTCTGAGAGTTCTAGAATAGACCTATGTGAAGATATATGAAATAATTTGGTATAATTTAAGTACGGTAATTGTTTCTTTGAATACAGACCTCTTGCATGTAAATCTTGATTCCACTGGATTACAATATTACTTCAAGGGAACTACATTGCATTGCTATAATTTATGGGATGATATTAAAAGTTTGTGTGAAATAGATCCATAAATCATTTTCTATAATCTACAGGCCATATTGGGTTATTACTACGGTAGATAGATTAAGTTGTTCCTTGATTCTAATGTGTGCTTGTATTTTATTAGCTTCAACATATAGAAAGATTTCCTTTGTTCGTAAATGTCTTCAAAAGGGAATTGTATCTAATAACTTCCTTATTTGACATCATTTGCAATCTGTTCTTAAGAATACCAAGAATGAGTGGTCCCCCCCCCCATTTTGCCTTCACACTTGATTTATGAAATAGACTAGACTGTGTATTAACGAACTCTTCTAAACTAATCGATGGATTACCATATTTTCAATCTTGGTTTCTCCTCCCACTTTAATGAGATTCTAGGAATTGCTAGGATTTTTTTGTTAGAGAGTTCCCTTACAGACAGCCAGAAGAGAGAAATCAGGAGCCTTAGTTGCCTGAAAGTAGGCACGCTGCTCATCCATTCTCCAACTTCTGCAACAGGTTTGCATTTAATTTTAAACTATGATATTTATTTCTAATGTTGCCAGTCCTTATCAAAATCTGCATATTTACCATATTTTTCGGACTATAAGAAACACTTCCACCCCAAAAAAGTGGGTGGAAATGTCTGTGAGTCTTATAGAGTTAATGTTACTGAAGCCCTGACCACCCACCGGCCCCCACTCTTCAGCCTCTGCCTCCCAGAAATTTACCTCCTTGCAGCAAACAGAAAACAGCCTGGACAGCTTCAGCAAAGTCTGAAGCAGCTGATTGACAGTTGGATTGACTTCCTGGAATATTGACAATCAGCTGTTCCAGGCTGAGCAGCTGATTGACAGTTGGATTGACTTCCTGGAATATTGACAATCAGCTGTTCCAGGCTGTGGGGATCACCGTTTCCACCTATCACCACCTCCAGGCACCCATTTTCGGCCTCCACATACCCTATTTTTGGCCTCCGCGCATCCCATTTTCAGCCCATTCCAAAAGGCGAGGATCGCTGCCACCTATGGCCACTGATTGCCGCCAGTGTCAGTGGCAATAGGCACTGCAAGCAATCCCCACCACTTTGAATGGGCTGAAAACAGGCTGCACAGAGGCCTAAAATGGGGTATACAGAGGTCAAAAATGGAGCGTGCGGAGGCAGCGAGAGGCGGCGGCGGTGAGAGGTGGCGGCGGCGATGATAGGCAGCAGCGGCGATAGGTGGTCGTGATGAGTGGCGGCAGTGATGGGTGGCAGTGGCGATGGGTGGTAGTGATCCCCCAGCCTGGAACAGCTGGCCATTGGTATTCTGGGAGGCCGATCCAACCTCCAATCAGCTGCTCATGCTAAATCAGGCTACGCTGAAGCTGACCAGGCTGTTTGCTGCAAGGAGGCAAATTGCTGAGAGGTAGATTTTTTTTTCTTGTTTTCCTCCCCAAAAGCTAGGTGCATCTTATAATCCAGAGCGTCTTATAGTCCGAAAAATAAGGTACTTTTTATGCAAATCTGTCTTGTTGTTTTCTCTTGTTTGGAGGTGGTTGATGCATATTTTCATTTTGTGGAAAGTATAATGGAAGTGAATACAACTGTGATTAGAGGCATTGTTTTCCATATTGATCAATACTAGTTTAGCATGCAAATACCCCCTCTGCCCAATAGAAAGAGTTGCCCATGGAAAGTTTTGAGTTTTCTTTGTCTAAATAATCCTGGATTGTGATCTTGAGTAATACATACATACATACATACATACATACATACATACATACATACATACATACATATCAAGTCTGAGATCTCATAAAGCTGTTTTTCTTCCTGGACTGGAAGGGCAGAGAAATGATGCTAATTAACTGGGTTTATGTAACCACTATACCCTTAAAGCTCAAAGGCATTTTTAGAAGACTCTTGCAATAGTTTACCCTACCACTGCTAAATACAGGATGTTCAGTGGAGATTGCAAGATCTCTGAAATATATACTGTATCCAGGGTGCGAGAACCCACCATTTCTTTATGCATTCTGTTCCAGTACTGAATAACTGATTGTCTGGAAATTTATTTTAGTGTTTCACCAAAATCTGTTGCCTTGACTTTTCTATCCATGTTAGTCCTGCCTACCTTTGGGAACAATAGAGAATAAGCCCAGGAGAAAATTGCACATTAATTATATGTATTTATTTATGGTTGTATACACTGCTTTTCTGTTTTAAGGTAATAATGCTTAAAATGTTTGCACTAAAATAGACGTGTGTGTGTGTAAATATTTACACTGTACAATTAGCTTCTCTGCTTGTATTTCCTATAAGGTCTGACCTGCAAGGTTGGCAACGATCTTGCAAGTCTGAAAGTTCAATTCCCCCACCATCTTCTTTACACCCAAAGAAACTAGGAAGGGTCTCTTATAAGCCACTTGTCCCACCCACTACCCAGCAGCAGGTTATGCTGTCTCTTATTTGACCATTCCCTTGACATCATTCCCTCTTTGCTCTACCTCCCGATATCATTCCCACATACCATTACACCCCTCCCTGTCTTCCCTTTTAACATAACTTAATAACAGAGTTGGAAGGGACCTTGGAGGTCTTCTAGTCCAACCCCCTGCCCAGGCAGGAAATCCCACACCATTTCAGACAAATGGCTATCCAACATTTTCTTTAAAATTTCCAGTGTTGGAGCATTCACAACTTCTGCAGGCAAGTTGTTCCACTTATTGATTGTTCTAACTGTCAGGAAATTTCTCCTTAGTTCTAAGTTGCTTCTCTCCCTGATCAGTTTCCACCCATTGCTTCTTGTTCTACCCTCAGGTGCTTTGGAGAACAGCCCGACTCCCTCTTCTTTGTGGCAACCCCTGAGATATTGGAACACTGCTATCATGTCTCCCCTAGTCCTTCTTTTCATTAAACTAGACATAGCCAGTTCCTGCAATCATTCTTCATATGTTTTAACCTCCAGTCCCCTAATCATCTTTGTTGCTCTTCTCTGCACTTCTTTTTCCCTTCTCTTTCTCCTCCTCATCCCAATTTAAATTCAGCATGATTCTAGTCACTCAAAAAGGCATGTTTATGCCTTTTAATAAAACACATTTGTTTGAAAAGGTTCAAACAGATAAGCAGAGGTTCCTTCTGATTTTTGTCAGCATACACAAACCTGACTCCTATAGTTCTCCTATAGTGACGCACCAGTCCTAGGGACACAATAAGCTTATTTTAATAAGTATTTATGTAGCCTTTGTGTAAATTCCAAGACTAAATGCAGTTTTTACCAACCTTCTAGCTTTGTACCCTCACATAAACCCCAAATATCTTTTTGGATTATTTAAGTGCACACTGATTTCCCCTTTTGGAGGCAGTATGAGCTGAAGGCCAGTCTTGGCCAGCCTGGGAACCTAAGCTTGCTTCCTTGTTTTAAAGTTTCCAACACCCTTCCTTGGTAAAAATTATATTTTCATACTTTAAGGCTTCCTGGACCACCTAGGTATGACAGAAACCGGGCATTCAAAGCTGCACACGCACATTTCTGATGACTAACAAACCTATTGGCATTTCAATCAGGGAATTCCAGAAAGAACAGACGTTCTGACAGCTCTCCAGAGAGTGGTGATCAGTTGCTTTCTGTGGTTGCAAAAGTGACAGCCGTAAGAGCAAGTAAGGCAAATGGCCACTGCTTATGCCCAAAATGCTGTGATAGGTACCATCCTGAAACACAGCCTCATAACGTTTAATAGATAAAATAACAAAAATGAAATGCAGAATCATGCTTACACATCAAAAATAAGCAGAGGTGGTACCTTCCAATTTTGCAGGTAGAAAATTGAGGTGAAATAAGACTGGGGCTTGATATTTACTCAGAAGCGAATAAATAGGGAACCATATCCCTTCCTTTAAGAGAATAGTTAGGTATTTGAAGGATTATTCAGTTTATATCTGGGCAAAGAATTAGAAACAGATAACAGAAGCAAAAACAGTGAAATTATCTGTCATCCATTAACACTTGGATAGCAGCCTGAACCCAATTTTCATTTTAGCTACATAAACAAGAGGCACTGTTTACACTGCTGGAAACTGTTGTCTGCCTATATCTGTTCATCTATCTATTCATCTTATCTATCAGATCCAGCATATCCCAAGGGTGCTATTATTGGCAAGTAAAAATCCCAAATTCATACTCTAAACTGTCAGCTGGAACAGTTGCTCCCCAGTGCAGTGACTCAGTAGCTAATTAACCACTATTAGATAAAGCTATTATCTCTACATCTTTGACTGCGTAACCTCTCTCTCTCTCTTTGTTAGGCACATGCTTAATAACAATAAATATATGTTTATCATTCTTTTTCCTCACCTTCCTTCTTCATCTTGCCCTGGCTCTGATTCTGCTTTTTCTCCCCCACTCCTCGCTTCTATTTCTTTCATCCTTTCCAAATACTGAAATCCGGATTGTGTGAGAGGATTAATCTGTTCAGATTCTTCATTCTCATAGAATTTGTCAGCAAACAATGATAGCTACTCTGGGGCCGATGTTGGGATGATGCTCTCTCTGGCCTTTTTAAAGCGTTAGCTGACTATTTCTGGCAAAATGATGCCAGCTGATTTTTCCTAGTCTCTTGGCCCCTGCCATTTCCTTTAGATAAGAGTTTAGCTGTCTTGCTCAAGGCTCGCTTTGGCTGGAATCTAATGTGCTTAGCCTGGGATCTTTCTTTTTAGTGTCAAGGCCTATGTAGAAGCGTTGCTTATGAAAGGGTACTTCTAATTTTACAGAAAGTACATTTCCCCTCCTATGGGACAGCATCAATCTTCCATACGGAATTAGAATTTCTTATCCCTTTGGAGAGGGAGGTTACTATTGAAATAATATGAGTTTGGGGTCATCAATCTCTTACACTGTTTTTAACAGTGGATATTTCTTTGGAAAATGACTACTGGTCAACGAAAATGGAAGTTTCCTGGGAAGTTAAAAGGGAGAGAGGAGTTGACTATTAATATTAAAAGAGAACTTAAATATGTGGGGTATGTTAAATATGTGTAGTATCAGGTTTTTGATAACCCACAAATTTAACTTACAGCATATATCTAAATTGAAGGAATGAAAAGCCCAGGCCCGTGATGGCGAACCTATGGCACGCGTGCCAGAGGTGGCACACAGAGCCTCTCTGTGGGCACGCGCACCGTCACCAGCTGCTTTTCTGGTTTCTGGCACGCACATGTGCACTGGCCAGCTGGTCTTTGCGGGCGCCGGAAAATGGCCTGAAGACAGCAAAAAAAAAAAACAACGGCCAAAAATGGCCTGAAAATGGCCCAGAAAATGCCCCCATAACAGGCCATTTTTAGGGCCAAAAACGGGCCAAAAAAACAGCCTGAAACCTGCCCCAAAAATGGTCTGAAAATGGCCCCCAAAACACCCAAAGCACATGCCGGCTAGCAGGTCTTCCGGTTTCTGGTGCTCCAGCATGTGCAACGACTATGACCCGGTGTCCATGCATGTGCTGGCGCACCAGCCATCTGGTCTTTATGTTTCTGGCGCTCTGGCATGCGCACTACACACACTTTCTGGTTTGGGCACTCGGTGCCAAAAAGGTTCGCCATCACTGGCCTAGGCTGTGGCAATGATGTCCACCAAGCAATGGAAAACATTCACAGTAGATGCAGCCTCTTTTTCCCCAGGCCTCCACTTCCCTGATTCGTCCCATTAGAGATGTGTGCAGAGATATCTGTTGCTTTAGTACAGGGGTGTCAAAATGGCGGCCCACGGGCCAGCTGCATCACCACACAGGCCACGCCCACCAAAGCTCAGTGAAGGGAAAAGACTCGGCAACGTGATGTGGCGAGTTTGACACCTGTGGTTTAGTACAATGTTTCTCAACCTCAGCCTTAAAGTTGCATGGATTCAAACTCCCAGAATTCCCCACCCACTCTGGTAAGGGAATTCTGGGAGTTGAAATCCACACACAGTGCTGGCTGGGGGATTGTGGGAGTTGAAGTCCACACAGTTGCTGTTATTGAGAAACATCTGCTTATAGATGATATAAATTCATTATGGATAGCTTTGTCAGGGGCCAAAAACCAAGGAAGATACATTGTAATGTTTCAGAGCGTATTTCTTCATTGTTACCTAAAGACAGAATCTAAAGCATCCTACCACCCCCATAAAGCATATACTCCGGGAACTATTAGGGAGAAGCCGTCTTCACCCTTTTTTTCTCACACAAACTATCTGAACTGAGTTGTCTCTTGCTCCTCTCCCCCTCCATTCTGAGAATCCAGACCAAGTCAGTGGTTATGCCCCGTGGGCTAGGGCAGGGGTCAGCAACCCTCTGGAGCCACATTTGGCTCTTTCATCTCTCTGCTGTGGCTCCCTGTCACTCAAAATATGTGTTACAACCGCCAATATGTGATACCCACTGGCATGCGATTTATTGAGCTTTTTGACCCCTAGTAGGCCAGCCACGGATAAATCCAAGAAAAGAAAAGTTTCAAAAGAAAACAGAAAGGCACGGGACTATTTTTGTGGCTCCCGGTGTTTTCTTTTCTGTGGGAAATGGGTCCAAATGGCTCTCTGAGTGTTTAAGGTTGCCGACCCGTGGGCTAGGGAATGGGGAATGAGGAGGATAAATTCCTTCCATGGAAAACTAGAAGCTAAAAGTGTTGCAAAGCAGCGCTGAAAAGCTGCCATCAGGGTTCTTTCTTTCTCAGGCACAGACAAGGGGAGTTGCACAGCTGAATAGGTTAACTCATCATTTAAACATATGCAAATTTCAAATTGCTCACCACTTAGCACTGATGCAGAGCTAAAAAGAAATAAGCTGAATGCTAAAAGAGCACCCAGTCAAGCTGCATTAAAAGTGCTAAGTGGCAGCTTGGCGTCTTCTCCCGAATTTCCAGGTGATGCATTCAACTTTAATGATTGCTGCCTCTGCGCAATCCTCGGGGGCAGTTTGTACAATCAGTGGTTCTACATAATGGAGCAACTGCTTAGGTATGGGAGCTAACCTGCCTAACAGGTTAAAACAGTTCACCTTAGATAGCAAAACATTAAAATACTATAGCTGTTGTTAAGACAACTGAGGGCACTGACAGATTATCAAATAGACAGAGACATTAGCAATACTGGAAAAGATCCACTGGTTCATATGTATGAATTGCACTGTGAACTGGTATATATGCTCCCACACACAGAGGTGGATATTATACCTGTTTCCAAGTTTTCATGGGAATAATTTATGGGTTTTATGTCAGAACTTTTAATTTTGTAATTATCTTATTTTGCTGAAAAATTACAGTTTCCTGGATAGTTACTGCAGCCATCTCCGTTGCCTGGGAATATAGTTCATCCCTTTAGGGGAACATAAGGAGTTAAAACAGGCTACCGTGTAACTACAGAGCTTAAAATGCTTCCACTCTTGTTCCCAAAGATTCTTATTTTCATATCTGATTCCCCTGCTTGCCATCCAATGTGGCCAATGTAAATGGCAGAAGGCCATTGCTGGCATATGACAGCATAGATCTTGTTAGCTGTTGCTCTGTTTTCCCAGAGCATAAAGACAGACAATAAAGTTTATTATCTCATTACACACTGCATTGGTTCATATACAGAAGTATCTGCTCAGCTCTATTTATTATGTTTGCATGGATTAGAAATGTTGATTTCTTTCTCCAGCTGTGCACTGGGGCTTGTGTAGAAGAACATTTCTTTCAGAGCAAAGATTTGGTGCTAAGAGACAAGTCATCCATATCCTGCAGCATTAAAAGAAATGTGATTTCCAGTGTGGAAGATCTAGAGCTGCCAGAACTATTCCTGGGCTGTATGCATTAAAGCACTTCTAAAGTTTTTGTGCACATGCACACATGTGCAATTATGGCTATTCAATAACCACATAGAACTTGGAGAGATCACTTTTGTGGTCTTAAAAATAACCATGCAGAAGGAAGGAGGGGAAATAAGGGGTTATAAGAAGAATGCCATCTGATGCTACCAGCAAAAGCTTACCGTGGCATGCTTGTGTGGGTATAATTTTATTTTATTTATTATTAAATTTAGTCCCAGCCTTTTTATTTCTTCCAGCTTATAACAATAAAAATACAGAATATAAAACTGAACAAAATTGCTGCAGTTAACATAAAAACCAAAATTAAAATCATTAATTAAAACAATTAACAATTAAAAATGTGCTGCACTTTTATCACTTGCTAAATACTGGGAGCATTGGAGGAAATGCATTCTGGGAGCCTCGCAAGAGAGGAATCTTTCCCACATTCAAGATTGGTAGCACCTTCACAAGACCTGTCCTGTCGATCTAAGTCAATTGGCCACATTCAAAAGTGGCAAGATGATCCACAGATAACCAGTTGCTAAATTTTTGAAAATCCTACACATCAGCACCTTACCTTTTCAGTAGGGGCATTATACGATCCTTGCTCCATGCATCAAAGCTTGACTGTCATCACATTTTGCACCAATGGACCAATTTCAGATGTTTTTCAACATAATTCTAATGTAGTTGCACAAAACACACTGAAATATTAGAGACATATTGGTAGCTGTTGCTAAATTCAGCTGGCTCCAGAAAGGTTGAAATTGGCACCCTGGATATTTGGGCAAATACTTTCCAAGCCCACATAGAACAATAGAGTCAAATGTCAGCTCTTTATTTGCTCATACCATATAGACAGAATCTTGCCAGATTAAATCTATACTACTATAACCCTAACAAAGTATATCCAAGCAATAGCTACCCTAAATACCTTCTTCTTTCTCCAATCTAGCTCCAGGCTATGTTGTCTTTTGTCTCATCCTCTCCCTGGAGTGTGCTCTCTCTCCTTCCTGCCTCTTCACTGTAGTCCATCACACCACCTTCAGTGTGTTTAATTTGTGATTTTTAAAAATTTTTTGCTTTTACTATTAATCTCTGCCAATTATCACTATTTGAAAAAGCTTAATACACAAATACTAATCAATAATATAACACTGATATTGGCAATTATGATAGATTAATATAGAACACATGCAGTAAATAACAGATTATAATTGCGACGTTGCTTTCCTAACATTAATCAGCATCTGCAGGAAACCTTGGCAACTTTAAGCCTGGAGGACTTCAAGCTTTGCTGGCTGGGGGATTCTGGGAGTTGAAGTCCTCCAGGCTTAAAGTTGCCAAGGTTGAAGACCCCTGCTCTGGACCCAGACTACCACTATTAATTCCATATATTAATATGTTAATATATGGAATTATATATTAATATTATTAATTATTAATATTATTAATTATTAATATTTAATAATATTTAATATTATTATTAATATATTAATATATGGAATATATATGTTAATATATATAATATAATATATAATATTCCCGAAGGCCATCACTCTGCTAAACAAATAATTCCCTCAACACTGTCAAACTATTTACTAAATCTACACTACTATTAATCTTCTCATCATTTTCATCACCCATCTCCTTCCACTTATGACTGTATGACTGTAACTTTTTGTTGCTATCATTAAGGGTTAAATTGCAACCTATGACCATAATTTGTGTTGTAAATGTTGTACCTTTGATGTATTTTTTTTCTTTTCTTTTTCTTTTATGTACACTGAGAGCATATGCACCAAAACAAATTCCTTGTGTATCCAATCACACTTGGCCAATAAAAAATTCTGTTCTATTCTATTCTATTCTATTCTATTCTATTCTATTCTATTCTATTCTATTCGACGTTCACATAGACTCAGGAATTTCTCTGCAGAAAGAAAGTGCCTTTTTCTAAACCATCACATATCAATAATTATTTAGATTCAGCTGAAGAGGTTCCCTGCTTGATAACAAGATCAAAGTTATTTCAATAGGATACCATTGCCTTGGTGGTGTATTCCTGTTCAATTAGATGTAATATTATTGACCTATCAACACCATTTACTAACTGTTATCACAGTTAGAGAAGCTCTTTTTCCCATATTACTTTCCAGAATCAAGTGTGCCACTTAGTGGCTGTTGATATGTACAGCCAAAGAAGTATTTCTTCTCTTCGCAAGAAAAAACGTGACATAACCAGAAGTAGTTCCTATAGAAACAGGCTGGTTTAGAATTTGTGGCTGGTACTTTCTATGTGTAAAGCTTGAATTTACTCAGCACAGTGAAATCCACAGACATCTGCTCTTTACAACACAGGGACCTCCAGAAATGTGGCAATTCATGGTGGACTTGTCAGAAAACTAAAAAAAATATGGACATGAATATGGCAATGCAGAGAGTTTTAAAAATTAATATATGGATGAAACTAGATAGTCAACTAAAAAAAGCTAAAAAAAATTGGTTTATGGAAGAATACAACAATTCCCAGAATGGAGGAATGGGCAGTGAAGATGATGGTAGTGCTTGTAGAAATGGCTAAATTGATTTGTTTAAGGAGGGAATACCCTGATAATAAGCCCAATCGGGCTTTTGAGTACATGGCAATAAGGCCAAGTGCTTATTTCAGGGTTGAAAAAATATATGGCAGGGTCTTATTTTTAGGGAAACACGGTAGTTATAAAAAAAACTGGAAACCTTTTGCTTTGAACTTCTTGCTGAAAATGAATTAAAAATGAACCGGTGATTTCAGGATTCACTGTTTTAAAATTGTTTATGGAAAGAAGAGAACCAAGATAATGTAATTTGGGAGGATGGAGAAAATATTATCACGTCTATTACCACTCAAAGATTGGCTTTTTTAGATACTTTTTCTTTCTTGTTTGTCTTTTGCTGCTTTTTCTTTTATTCTTCCATTTTTTTTCTATTTTTCTATTTAAGTTGTGGCTTTTTAAAATCCTATGTAAAATTTTCTTTCACTAAAGATTACACACACACACACACACATATACATAAGAGTCATTCCTTAAGCTCATTTCCCAAGGGTGTATGAACCTTTGCCATGCAACCTTAACCCCTGGTTTTCAGGAGCTTAATTATGGGGTGCTAGTTGTTTTGATGCCCAAGTTTCTGGTGAAGGGGGAATAAAAGCTGACAATCTGCAAATGCTCTCCAACTGGCTATCTCTCTGTTTGGGGAAAACCTTGCCTAATTCAATTTCTGTTAAGTCACAATTGGACCAAATGCCCCCAAATGAGCAATGAAAACTCACGTGTGATGGAAGACTGCTACTGTCCTTTGTAATTCTTTATAACTGCCATTTCCTGCTCCAGAAAATGAAGAAAGCATCTGCCTTGTGCAAGCTGTTTCCTGGCTTAAGGTCTTACCCTGCAATATTATTCTGTGGTTTTATTTGATTATTACTATTTTGTTTTACATGTATAATCAATATTGAGAACAATCATGAACACTTAGATGTGATCTATGGTAATATTTGATTAAGGTGAAATTTAAGTTAATCAGGTCCCATGACTTGAGCACAGCTGTATGTCAATATGGCCAGCTGGTAATCAGTGGGAGGTTAAAGAACATTAGGTTATAACTGGTTACATTCCTGGCCAGAAATACACATACATGCACATACATACAGTGAACATATAGACATAAAGAGAGAGAGAGAACCAGGGGTGAAATTCAACCGGATAGCACTGGCATGGGCAAATCGGTAAGGATGATTTGAATCAGTTCGCCGAACTGTTAAAAATCACCCGTGGTTGGCCACGCTCATGGTTGGCCACGCCCGCTCACCCAGTTGCCATTCACCTCTTCCGGCTGTTCGCTTGGTCCTTCCAGTCGCCCGATATTCCACAGAATTCAATGTTAAATGCAGCAGAGAGAATCTGTACTTTTCTCCCTCCATTCACAGCGGAGCTGCTGCAGCCTGTCCCTTTAAGGTACTTCAACCCCCCAGGAGGGAGGGGCCTGGGTGGGGTACTATAAAGGGTGCTGTTAAGTTCGGGAAGTAACGAGGCTGGAGACCGGGGTAGTGACAACAGCTCTTTAATATAGGGTGAACCCAGCAACCAGGCTGGGGAAAAACTTCTCCTTATATACAGTTCTACCGGCGGTGTTAACCAATCAGCAACGTGCTTGTTTCCCGCCAAAACCATTTAAAGATACATTACACTCCTTCCCCCCAGAAAACACTTTACCCATATTTACATACTATTTACATATTATTTTTCAACGTAATCACGCAAATAGACTGGGCGTCTCCTGACTCTTTCGGACCTGCGCAGTACAGTCCCTGGGAGTGGGTCGAGCTGACCAGAGGGGCTGTTTGCTCCTCCCAGCTCCTTCTCTAGGCCGTCCGGCCCTGGATTATTAGCAGAGTCGTCCCTGCTGTTTTCTACTGGAACCTGTGGGCGTCGCTGGACCTCCGGAATTTCAGCTAAGTCCTGCGACTTTTCCGGGTTTGAGTCAGCTGTGGAATCAAACATTGAATAGTCAGGGCCCGTTTCGATCAATTCCGATTGTTCGGCTATGCGTTTTCGTATTTGGTCTATGTGGCGCCTCCATACTCGGCCGTCCTTTAACTCCACCAAGTATGATTTTGGCCCTGTTCTGTTCAGGATTTGTCCTGCTATCCATGTTGGGCCCTCACCATAGTTGTGTGCCCACACTCGGTCGCCTATGTCCATTTCTCTTGTTTTTCCTAAGTCCCCCTTGTAACCCTCCGGCGTGTAGTTTGGATTTAGACGGTCTAGGGGGCACCTGAGCTTTCGGCCCATTAATAATTCGGCTGGGCTTCTGCCGGTTGTGACACATGGGGTTCTGTGTTGAACGGCCAGGAAAACATCGATTTTTGTTTGCCAGTCGCCTGGTCTAAGTCTGGACAATGCCTCTTTTGCGCTCCGGACGGAACGCTCTGCAAGGCCATTCGACGCAGGGTGGAAAGGCGTCGAGAGGGCATGTCGGATGCCCTCTTCTGCCAAGTACTCCTCAAATTGGGTTGCCGTGAATTGCGGGCCGTTATCGGAAACTAGCGTGTCGGGCAACCCATGGGTTACAAATAGATGCCGTAGGACTGAGATCACGGCCTCGGCTGTCATGGATCTCATGTGAATGATTTCCAGCCATTTAGAGTAGGCATCTACTACGACCAGGAAGGTTTGGCCGTGGAAGGGGCCGGCAAAATCAATGTGTATTCTAGACCAGGGGCCCTGGGGTTTCTCCCATTCCCGAACCGGGGCCGTTGGGGGTAGCGGTCTGGACTCCTGGCAGGCCTGGCATTTCCCTACCCTCTCAGCAATTTCTGAGTCCATTAAGGGCCACCACACATAGCTTCTCGCTAGACCCTTCATCCTAACGATCCCTGGGTGACCCTCGTGGAGGAGGTCCAGCACCCTTTTCCTCAATTTTTCTGGGATCACCACTCTATCCCCCCATAGTAGGCACCCCCCTTGAGCCGAAAGTTCCCCACGTTTTTTGACAAATTCTTTAAAATGCTCGCCCGGCGCAGCGGGCCACCCTCTTTGTACCCAACCAAGTACAGTTCTCAAAGTAATGTCCCGGTATGACGCCCGAGCCACCTCCTTAGATGTGACTGGGCCAGAGTCCAGAGAGTCAATTAACAGTATGGGCGTCCCCGGGGTGGGGTCTTCGATCGCCCCAGGTAGTGGGCATCTGCTTAATGCGTCTGCATGCCCCAACTCTTTTCCGGGCCGATGCTGCAGTCTGTAGGAATAGGCGGCTAAGAAGATAGTCCATCGGGTCAATCGTGGCGAAAGTGCCACAGGCGTCAGGCGGTCGCCAGCCAGTATCCCTAACAGTGGTCTATGGTCAGTCACAATTTCAAAGTCTCGCCCAAAAACGTATTCGTGAAACTTTTTTACCCCTGACACAATAGCTAACGCTTCCTTATCCAACTGGCTATAGTTCCTCTCTGTCGAGGACATTGTTCTTGAGTAGAAGGCTATTGGGGCTTCTGTGCCATTTGGAAGCCTGTGGCTGAGCACAGCCCCCACCCCGTAAGGGGAAGCATCGCAGGTTAATACCAATGGCAATGAGCTATGATACTGAATCAGTAAGCTATCGCTCGAGAGTAGGTTTTTTACTGCTTCGAAAGCCTTAGCTTCCGACTTTCCCCAAGACCAAACAGTATTCTTTCCCAGTAATTTATGTAGCGGCTCGGCAACGGTTGCCTTATTTTTTAAAAAGACCACGTAAAAATTCACTAGACCCAGGAATGCCTGTAGCTCTGGTTTGTTTTTGGGCTCTGGAGCCTTTCGGATTGCCTTGACCTTGCTTTCAGTGGGGTGAATTCCCTCCTTGTCTATTCTGTAGCCCAAGAACTCTACGGATTCTACCCCTATCTGGCATTTGTTCACTTTAACTTTTAGACCGGCTGACCGGAAAATGCCCAGAACCTTTCTCAACCGCTCCCCCAATTCTTCTAAATTTTCGGCTGATACCAATACATCATCGAAATAGGGGACTACCCCCGGGAGCCCTTGCAGAAGTCGCTCCATTAAATTTTGGAATAGACCAGGAGCCACACTCACCCCAAACTGTAACCGGGTACACTTGAAAGCACCTCTGTGAGTCACAATTGTCTGGGCTTCGGCTGTGTCGGCGTCTACGGGTAGTTGTTGATAGGCTTGGGCCAAATCTAATTTGGCAAATACCTGCCCTTGCCCCAGCGAGTGCAGCAAATGTTGTACCACGGGGACCGGGTAGGCGCTTTTTTGCAAGGCTTTGTTTAACGTTGCCTTGTAGTCAGCGCAGATTCTGACTGACCCATCTGATTTTATTGGGGTGACGATTGGCGTCTCCCATTTTGCATGATCGACTGGCACTAGTATCCCCTGACTGATGAGCTTGTCTATCTCCTTATCAATCTTGGGTTTAAGGGCAAAAGGGACTCTCCTTGCTTTTAACCGTATGGGGGCTACCTGGGGGTCTAAATTGAAGGAAATAGGGGTCCCCTTGTACTTGCCCAGGCAGTCCTTGAAGACATCTTCGAACTCGTTCAGGAGTATGTCTTTTAAATTAAAGTCACTTCTGTAGATGCCAGTCACTCCCATGCCCAATGCACGGAACCAGTCTAGCCCCAACAGGCTTGGCAGGGTCCCTTCGACTATCGTGATTGGCAGGGTCTTCTTGTGTGGTCCGTACTCGACGCGGACGGAGGTGGTCCCTCGAACAGGGATGCGATTCCCTTGGTAGTCGTGAACTCGTAGCCGCTGTGTTTGCAGTTCTCGTTTGGCGATTTTCGGCAAAGCTTTCGCAAAAGTGTCCCAGGACATGATTGTGATTGCTGACCCGGTGTCTACTTCTAATCGGCACGGCACTCCTTCGATTTTTGGTTTAGTGAAGATTTTCTTCTCGACGCGGGTTGCTGCACGGCCTATGATCACGGTCGTGCGATTTGAGTTCGCGCCCTTTTTGTTTTGACCAATCGCGGGTCGCCTTGCTGATCCTGCGCTCTGATTGGTCGGTTTGAATTTTCGGCGGGAAGGTTGGGGTGCTCGACAGACTTGAGCCAGGTGCCCCTTCTTCTCGCACCGCCGACATGTAGCGTCCTTGAACTTGCATCGTTGACGCTGGTGTTGCCCTCCGCAACTTCCGCATTCCTCCCGGTCTTCTTGGCCCCTTCTCTCGGTGAGGCAAACTCCTTCCTCATCCTCGCCGTCTGATTCGGTCTGGATTTCTTCCTTGTGGACCGGTGTTGATTTCGCGCTCGCGCTCGCCGTTGGCGTGATTGTCTTTTGTAGGGTTTCCGCCGCTTGGGTCGACATCTCATGAGCTCTGGCTTCGTCCAGAGCGTTTGCCAGCGTTAGATTGCTTTTTGCTAGCAGCCGCCTCCGCAAACGAATGTCTCTGACCCCACGGATGAGTTGCTCTAACAGCTCCTCATCCAAGTCTCGGTACCCACAGTCCTTGGAAGCTTTTCGCAGGGCGGCCATGTAATCGCTGATGGATTCGCCCTCTTGCTGCCTGCGCTCCCCAAATTCGAAACGCCGTACGTATTTGGACGGTGTTGGCGCGAAATGGTTCTTCAATAGATTTTGCAGAGTTTGCCACGATACCGATTGTACCGGCGTTGGCTCTGCCAGGGCTTCCGCGATGTCGATGACCTCGGGACCGCAGTGGCTCAAGAAATATGCCCTTTTGCGGTTGTCTGGAACTCCTTGCAGCTCGTTTGCTTCTAGGAAGCTCTCGAAACGGGTCATGTACGTTCCCCATTTCTCCCTAGCTGGGTCAAACGGCGCGGGCGGAGTGTAGCTGGCCATCTCCGCGTTTCTGCCCTGAGTTTGCTGGGTTCGGTTTGTTCGTGCTTCAGCTCGCTCCTGGTGCTCTTTAGCCTCGATATCCCACCTTCGTCGCCAGTGTTAAGTTCGGGAAGTAACGAGGCTGGAGACCGGGGTAGTGACAACAGCTCTTTAATATAGGGTGAACCCAGCAACCAGGCTGGGGAAAAACCTCTCCTTATATACAGTTCTACCGGCGGTGTTAACCAATCAGCAACGTGCTTGTTTCCCGCCAAAACCATTTAAAGATACATTACAGGTGCAGCAGCTCTGCTGTGAATGGAGGGAGAAAAATCGGCTTCTCTCTGCCACAGCATTCACTATGAGCCCTTCTCATGCTCATACACACATTTTTTCCTACTGGGTTCTGTGGGCATGGCTTGGTGGTGGGGTCATGTGACTGAGTGGGCATGGCCATGAGTGACATCAAGTTGGCCACACCCAGTCAGTCACAGGAAACCTCCCCCCCTCCCCCAAGCCATGCCCACAGAACCGGTAGGGGAAAAAATTGAATGTCACCACTGGAGAGAACCATCTCATCAAGAAATAATGGATCCTTTTGATAATTCGATTGATTTACATTTAGCTTCTAGCTACTAAAATAAATACATATTTAGACAGTTTTTAGGAACGCATCACTAAATCTACCCTACTGAGGTATCTAGCCAACCTGCAAATCTACTCAGCTCATATCCATTTTCTGCTCAGAGAGGTAGCCTGATTCCAAAGAAACAGGATGTACAGAACCTAATGTTCACTAGTTCCCTTGATTGTAATATATTTTATTCCTTGATAACAGCAGGGTATTCTATTCAGTAAGCAGCTTAAACAAGCTTGTAGTTTGGGTCAAAAAATAAAATAAAAACAACACTATTAATTTTTTTTCTTCCTTTCTGATTTTCAGAGACTGCCTGGACAAGTTCAAGCACTTTTTTGGCAAGGTTTTTCAGAAGTGATTTTGCCATTGCCTCCTTCCTAGGGCTAAGACTGAGTGACTGGCCCAAGGTCACACAGTTGACTTTGTGTCTAAAGTGGGACTAGAACTCACTGTCTTTTCTAGCCTGATGCCTTAACCACTACACCAAATTGGCTCTTACTATTGCTTAGTAAGAGCTCTTTAATCATTAAATTCCTGACCTTCACAATGTAGCATATTAATACAGTGGTTTAGAAACCTATTTCATTTCTATACATAGGATTCTGTGCATCTCTTCATTGGCTGACAGCTGAATGTGAAAGTTCTGAATACTTCATTTCTGGTAACACTTTCACTAGTGCAGATTATTACTGTATTCGACATGGTGGAAAATAACATCAAAGAGGAAGGTGGGAATGAGAGTATTTTGGGTACTCAGTGATGTAAAATGAATACAATTAGATAAGCTCTAGAAAGATAAATATTATTTTTGTTCATTCATTTAGTCACTTCCAATTTTGTGATGAAATATATATATAATTTTTACCTGGATTGGCTGTCAGTAATTGCATCCTGAATTTTTATAAGCTTGTATATGACTGGGAATATCCAGTCAGCTTGTCTCCTATCAGCTTCTTGTTCAGTCCGGGTGTTCTCCAAAGAGTCTTGCCTTTCCATTATGTCTCAAAATTTATGTTTTAGCTTCATTATTAGTATTTCCAGTGAGCTGCCTGGTTTCACTTCATCTAGTATTGAATGATTCATTCTTCTTGTATTCCAAAATATTTACAACCGTTTTCTCCAGCTTTGAGAGCCATATCTTACAAATGAAGAAACATGAAAAGATGTATCTTTGTTGGAAGTATAACATCTCTGCACTTTAATATTTTGCCCAACTCTGTTGTTTTCTTTATCCCAAATTGCTTACACCTCTTTATTTCATAGCTACAGTCACCACTCCTGTGAATATTCCCAGTAGTGTGTTTAGTGTCATCCATCACCTGGCACTAGAGTATCAGTCGTTTTATATTTTCTATCCATGTGTATTTTCGTGGTAAAAATACAGGAGTGATTTATCATTGTTTTCTGTGTGGCATGAATGGATTTCTTTGCCGTTGTCATTAAAGTGATAATCCTCTACAGCCGTGATGGCAAACTTATGTCATGCGTGCCACAGCTGGCACACGGAGCCCTTTCTGTGGGCACGTGAGCCGTCACCCAGCTCAGCTCCACTGCACATGCACGTGTGCCTCCCGCCGGCCAGCTGATTTTCGGAATGCATGTTGGGGTGGGGCACATGCGGGAGACACGCACACATGCGTGGGAGGTGTGGGGGAGCACCCCCCTGCGGTCCATTTTTGGCCCAGGAGGCTGCAGGGAGGCTTATTAGGCCCAAAACAAGGGAGCGGGGGATCAAGTGCATATGTGTAGGGGACCGTGAGGGGATCATGCATGCATGTGCAGGGGGGGCGCATTGCATTATGGGCGCTGGCACACGTGCACGCTTTCAGCACACAACAAGAAAAATGTTAGCCATCACTGCTGTATAGCATCTCCCTATATCAGTGCTACCCAATACAGATGTCTGTTTACTTTAGCTCAACAGCTGGGATGGCCCTCAGACTTTGCGGGACTCTGCTGGGAATATATGTTCCTAGCACACACTCTGGCATTTTTCATTCACCCCTCACAGGAACTCTCCCACACCATGACTATGATGGGGCAGGACAGCAGGACTTGTCTTCTGCCTCCCTCAAAGACAAAGCTCATATGCAAGTTACCTTTAGTCTTCACTAAGAAGAATATTCCTGATCTGAATAATGTTCCATATTATTTCGGTCCCAAAAGAAACACTAGTATATGTTATTCTTGTCTCAGATGGTTGCTTTAGAAACCCACCATGCAGTTTTCTAGCTCAGGTTAGGGCTATTGGTGTGCATTCTGTCAGGTTTGTCTACAGCAACACAATTTCTTTCTTTCTTTCTTTCTTTCTTTCTTTCTTTCTTTCTTTCTTTCTTTCTTTCTTTCTTTCTAAATTTTTATTCATAAACGTTTTTGAAAAACAGTGCATTGTCAGAGTATCATTTACAAATGTTGTATATAATATACAAATGGATGAAGACTATTGCTTAACACAGTGTAAGCCGCCCTGAGTCTTCGGAGAAGGGCGGGATATAAATTCAAATAAATAAATAAAAATAGAACAAAGCCAAAGAAAGTTGGTAGTAAACATTAGCACATAAACTCATAATGATAGTAATAATATAATAGCCGTAATAATAACATAACCAAAAACGTTTAAACTAGGTTTCTTCTTACATTAGCTTATTTACATTTTTATCAGTTACTAAATTTATAGTTATATATCTGTTTATTTTCAAAATTAACGATATTAACATTCATAATCTTACTTTCTCTAATTTCTACCTCTTTTCTCTATCCATTCATAAAATTTATTCCATGTCCGATAGTATTCTGAATCTCCTTTATCTTTCATTTTTAAAGTTAGTCTGTCCAATTCAGCACAGTTCCAAATTTTTCTAATTATAACCTCGTCCGATGGGGTGTTCATATTTTTTCAGTATTTAGCATATGTGATCCTTGCTGCTGTCAGTAGATGTAACACTAAATACATGGTCACTTTATCATCACCCTCTGATAGCATACCTATATTTGTGTTGTTGATTTTCCTGCAAACCGTTTCTTTCATGACATCAGTCCGCCTCATCTCTCTCAGTAAGAAACGTGGTAGATGTGATCTGAGGTTAGGAGGAGGAGGTGTTTGTAGGTTGAAAGACGTAATGAGCCAGCTCCTTTGGATGAATACCAGAGGTTCTGTTCTATGCATGAAAAGGAAATAAAGAATCACATCAACCTCTCTTACTGTCTGGGAAGGAGACAGTCCCAGCAACCCAGGCTCTGTTCTTCTCCCAAAGTCCTGATTTAATAAGCCCAGATCAAAAGCTGATCTCCTCTGGGAAGGCATAACATTCATATGGCTCAGAGAAATTATGGGTTTATCTAATTCATGTCATTCTCGTATCTGCATGTTCTGTCTATCGTCATTCCTGCTCATTCTTTTTCTCCCCCTCCTTTTAAGATAATTCTTATTGGGCAGATGCTTCTACTTAGCCTTTGGTTTTAGATGCTGCTGTTACTTTGCTACTCAGGGAATATGCTTAAGCCTCTCCTTGTTTCAAGACCTGGTTTCTTTAGACAATTTACACTCCACTTTGGAATTCAGAAAACATCCGGGTTTAGCTTAGAGGGATTTGGAGTGTTTGCTTCTCCACACCTTCCTGTTCAAAATCCAGATCTTTGGTCTTTGCAGTGGCTATCATTTGAAATCAGACCATGGCTATTCAATATTTTAAAGAATCAGATGAAACATACAGAACTTCCATCTCTTTTACTCACAGAATTCAGACTGCCAAGTATTAGGGAATCTCTCTTTCTCTCTCTACCTCTCTCTCTCTCTCTCTCTCTCTCTCTCCTTCCCTCCCTCCCTCCCTCTCCTTTTATATCCTTACAATATTAGCTATTCCCAAAACATGCCAAAAAAGTTTCAGCTACTAATGGGGTTATTAGACTTGCCCAGTACAGTCCATGAAGTTCAAAGTGAACTTTTGGAAAAGTACATCTTACTGGTAAACAGTAGATCCCCTGCTGCCTAAACTAATAGATTTGTATAAGGGAGGGGAGGGGGAGAAGGGGAATATATAGGAATGGTGAAGCACAGATGTTCCTCCTGAGGTCCAAGAGATGTTGTGGTCAGCCAGCAGCCTGCGGACCTGACAGCGGAGTCAGACAGTGAGGAGGCTGCGGAAGACAATGGGCCAGTCCTGGAATCAGGGGAAGGCTCGGACGAGGGCTCTGCATCAGAGGCAGAGATGGGGCCAAGGCCATCTGGGAGCAATGCACAGACTCTGGAGCCTCCAAAGGCGGACAGCAGAGAGGCAGAGGAAAAGGAGGAGCCTGTTCCTAGTGCACACATGCAAAGAACTGCCAGAAGGCAAGAGCAGCTGAAGCAAAAAGGATAACTCGGCAGTAAGGCCAGAAGATGATTGGCCATTCCCATAAGGCTTAAAAGAGTAGCAACGAGCCGTTGGGTTCTTTGTAGAAAAGCAACGTTGATTCCATTGCTTCTTGTCAGCGTCTCTTGAACTTTGTGGAGGGTTTTGCCAAGAAAAGCCTTTGGCAGGTTACTAAAGACAACAAAGGTTGGTGATAAGGCCGAAGGACTGTTTATGAAGAATTTGTTTTGGACTAAGCTGAGAATGAATTATTCTCAGCTGTTTTAATAAAATAAGTTTGTTCAGGACTGAATTGTGTTTGGTAATCACTATTTAGGCCTCAGTCACAACAGGAGGATCTGTTGCCATCTTTCCCTTTTGGGCAGGTATTAGATGGCTGAGAGTGAGATGGGACACCAGCAACATGACTGACGGGTAGAGTGTAAACAAAACCGTGGCTGGGAGGCCTGCAAGCATTGTTCTCCCTGGGAATGATAGGAAGAACAGGGTTAAAAGAAGAGAATCCTTGGATCCCTTTCTTTTTAGAATACCTTAACTCAATTCCTCTTTTGGGAATGTTGATCTATTGAGTTTGTTTTGGTTGTACTACAAACACTTGGTGGACAGAAAGGGCCTCAAGTGAAAGGGAGAGAAAAATAGCTGGCTCTTATCTTCCAGAAATATCAAGGTTGGTATTATTATGATGAGGCTTAGAGCAAAATATCTCTCTAGATTAACAGGCAGCGATAAGAGAAGTGGGTGGACAAAGACATTACACTTGTTCCAGCATGCTAATCAAAATGTGTCTGTAAGAGCATTTGCAGACAGATTTTTGGCAGAGAGGGCAGGAGCAATTCCAAATGCCATTTTTGTTTATTATTGCTCCCATTGGTTGCCATGCCCATGACCCCCTGTCCAGACATCATGGCATTGGATCTGCAGTTTCTCTTCAGTCCTTGAGGTAAAGACAAGGAAATTGGATTGCAGTAAATGGGGAGGGGGGGTTGCAATCAAAGGGTTGCTTGTTTGTTTTCAATTAAAGCAAATAAATGGTTAACTGACCACTTCCTTACAAGAAAGTAAAAAAAATATATATAGGAGAAATTGAAGAGAAATAAGACCATTAACCATTTGCAGACACTGAAATAAAGAAGAGGAAGATGAAGGGAGAGGGGAGGGGAGGGGAAAGGGGAAATGCTGGTAATATTTGTCACAATCATTCCATAATTAGCCACTTAGTATGTAAACAGAAACTCTGTGTGTGTGTGTATGCTGCTTTTGTTTAAACAAGTAATCATTTTTCCAATCAACTGGTCCGGTAGACACAAAGTATAACAATATATTGATTAATTGAAAAATACATTTGACAAATAAATAGATGCATAAATGCTCCCTGCCAATTGCACATACTTGTTTCTTAAGAAAAGAATTGAGGAGAAAGTATAATTCAGGGTTTTGGGAGAGTGAAGAGCAATATTTTAAAATTTATGTATTCCCCCAAATAAACTTTAAAGAAATTTATGCTACTGCTGTCCAAATAAACCTGGTTTTGCCACCGGATTATTACAGAGGTGAATGACATTGCTAGGCAAAAGAAATCATCTTCACCATCTGAGTAAAGAAAGTATCAGTGAAAGAAATACAGATTAAATAGGAGTGGAGAGAATGGAAATTACTTGCTTAACTTGCTCATTAGAATTCTTATTTGTACAGTACAAATCTAGTAATATTTACTTTATAGAAGTTATATTGGATTCAGTAGGATTTCCTCTTTCACAAATCTATTCAGGTCTGAAGCCTTAGTGCCCTTATCTGTGATTTTCTCTCAGTTGCAACAAGCATACTATTTGGTGTTTGGGGTAGGGGCTACACATTTAATTCTTTGTTTTTACTTCAGTATAGCTTGCAATAGGGAGCATTAACAGCAAACATGACGATGCCAAGAAAAATGCATGGATATGTTGATGAAGTCATCAAGATTTGAAATCTACTCAAAAGATGTGAAAGGTACTAAATCAAAAGGACCAACTTACTTTCAACTCTTCGCTCAAGAGTTGATTAATGTTTATTTTTTGATGGAGGTGATGATACAAATCGTAGATACTTCATTACAAACAGAACTTCTGAATCAAAATGTTATTCATTCAATTATAAGAAATGTTGAGTAAATGCCTTCTTCTTCATGAGCCTTTTATTTATGAGGGACAAAAGTTCCTCTGAAATGCTCTACTTAAGCAGCCCCCAATCTTATGGACCAGGGACCATTTCGGTGGAGAAAGGTTTTTTTGCGGATTGGAGGGGGTGTGGTTTTGTGTGCTGCCTGCATCCTGCGGATGGGGCTTCTCTCGTTTGCATGGCCCAGTTGCTGGCAAGCCGTGGCCCTGTCCCATCCATGAACCACAGCTTGGAGACCCCTGCTCTAATTCATAGAAACTTGGAATGATTATGGAACATCATGGGAAAAAGATTATTTTGTATTTTGTATTTTGAAACTTTTTTTTCTCTTGACATATTATTATACAAAGTTATGTCATTGAATGGCATCATAACAGGAATCCAATGTACACTAGAGCATTTTATATGAGCCAGCAGCATTTTATATGAGCCAGCAGTGTGCAGCAGCTGCTAAAAAAGCCAACACAGTTCTGGGCTGCATAAACAGAGGGATAAAATCAAGATCACGTGAAGTGTTAGTGCCACTTTATAATGCCTTGGTAAGGCCACACTTGGAATATTGCATCCAGTTTTGGTCGCCACGATGTAAAAAAGATGTTGAGACTCTAGAAAGAGTGCAGAGAAGAGCAACAAAGATGATTAGAGGACTGGAGGCTAAAACATATGAAGAACGGTTGCAGGAACTGGGTATGTCTAGTTTAATAAAAAGAAGGACTAGGGGAGACATGATAGCTGTGTTCCAATATCTCAGGGGTTGCCACAAAGAAGAGGGAGTCGGGCTGTTCTCCAAAGCACCTGAGGGTAGAACAAGAAGCAATGGGTGGAAACTGATCAAAGAAAGAAGCAACTTAGAACTAAGGAGAAATTTCCTGACAGTTAGAACAATTAATAAGTGGAACGACTTGCCTGCAGAAGTTGTGAATGCTCCAACACTGGAAATTTTTAAGAAAATGTTGGATAACCATCTGACTGAGATGGTGTAGGGTTTCCTGCCTGGGCAGGGGGTTGGACTAGAAGGCCTCCAAGGTCCCTTCCAACTCTGTTGTTATGTTATGTTATTTTTATATGATAAAAACAAGGAAAAAGAGAAAGTTTCTATTTTAATCGACTGAATAAAAAATTTTGTGTCTAATTTTTCTTGATTTATTTTATCCTAATACTTTCATTTATCCCATGCCCTTTGAAGAAAAGAAATTGCTTCCATGTGAAGTCAATTTAAATCTAAAGCTAAGTAATGAACCAAGTAAGTCATACTTACATTTTGCTTTTTTGTCCAAGTTCCGTACACTGTTCTCTCCTTTTATTGTCGCATAGGACTAAACCCATGGTCCTTGGAATTATTGGATGCGTTGGATTCCTTTTTGCAAAGCAGCAGGGAGAGATATTAATTTGGAGAAAGGAATGTAACATCTGATTGTCTCTTCATTGGCCTTCAAAGCTATTTTTTTTAAAGGGGCTGAGCAATCTGCTGGACTCTATGTCCCCTCTCCACCCCTGAAGCTCAGAGGACATTTCAAGAATGTTAGGATGATGAAAATTATGTGCTTTCTGACAGACCTAGCACTAGCAATTTAATATACTTTTTAATAGAATAGAATAGAATAGAATAGAATAGAATAGAATAGAATAGAATAGAATAGAATAGAATAGAATAGAATTTTATTGGCCAAGTGTGATTGGACACACAAGGAATTTGTCTTGGTGCATATGCTCTCAGTGTACATAAAAGAAAAGATACGTTCATCAAGGTACAACATTTACAACACAATTGATGATCAATATATCAATATAAATCATAAGGATTGCCAGCAACAAGTTATAGTCATACAGTCATAAGTGGAAAGAGATTGGTGATGGGAACTATGAAACGATTAATAGTAGTGCAGATTCAGTAAATAGTCTGACAGTGTTGAGGGAATTATTTGTTTAGCAGAGTGATGGCCTTCGGGAAAAAACTGTTCTTGTGTCTAGTTGTTCTGGTGTGCAGTGCTCTATAGCGTCGTTTTGAGGGTAGGAGTTGAAACAGTTTATGTCCAGGATGCGAGGGATCTGCAAATATTTTCACGGCTCTCTTCTTGATTCGTGCAGTATACAGGTCCTCAATGGAAGGCAGGTTGGTAGCAATTATTTTTTCTGCAGTTCTAATTATCCTCTGAAGTCTGTGTTTTTCTTGTTGGGTTGCAGAACCGAACCAGACAGTTATAGAGGTGCAAATGACAGACTCAATAATTCCTCTGTAGAACTATATATAATATATATATATATATATCTTTATATAATATCTTTATATATATATATATATCTTTATATATAATATATATATATATATCTTTAGTACATCTTCTTTGGAAGGAAACACAATGGAAGCAAGTGGGGAAAAACAATAGGATTATAAACATTATTATCCGAGCTTCTCTTGAAGTTATGGGCATGAGGCAAGATGATTGCGCCATAAAATCTCCTCTGGAAATATCCTGGCTATTATGAAAATGAAGCATTGATTCTTTAGCAGGCAAGGAATTTATCATCCTGTTAAAAACTGCAGAACTTGGCTGGGGGTAGATAAGATAATTGGGGGTCTCAGTCTGCTAAGATGACCTAGAAATAGCAGCTATTTTTAGGCATGGAACCAGGCAGTTGCCTCAGACCAATTATAGGTGTTGGTGTCTGTATATGCACACACACTCACAAGCAGATAAGCCATCCATGGTTTAAAGAGAGCCTTACGCTGTAAAGCAAATTACACTGATGGAAATATTCAAATCTGCAGTAACTTTGTATCTATCTGTTCTACATCTCCATCTTGTTCCATAGTTTAATACATTTGTACATTTTCAGTTGTCTGCAAAAAAACTGTTTAACAGTTAAAATGGCCCAAGAGAAAGCTCAAGCTCATCTTAAACTGAGCAATAGATCATTGACAAATAGTGAATAACTTGGGGAATATATTGTTGTTGTTAATTGCGAAGTCGTGTCCAACCCATTGTGACCCCATGGACCTTCCTGTCCTCTACCATCTACTGGAGTCCATTTAAGCTCACGTCTACTGCTTCAGTGACTCCATCCAGCCACCTCGTTCTCTGTCGTCTCCTTCTTTTTCCCTCAATCTTTCCCAGCATTAGGCTCTTCTCCAGTGAGTCCTTCCTTCTCATTAGGTGGCCAAAAGTATTCGAGTTTCATCTTCAGGATCTAGCCTTTTAAAGAGCAGTCAGGGTTGATCTCCTCTAGAACTGACTGGTTTGATCACCTTTTTCTTTCTTTAGACTTAAAAAAACAAATAAAGCTCAACTGAAGAAAATAAAATCTTGGTAGAGATCCGTATTATCTAACTATAGTACCAGAATGAACCAGCAGAGGGCAGGCTTCCACAAGAAATTTTCCCAAAGCCTAATTAGCTGAAAAGAATGTATGAGCCCAAAGCCTAATTAGCTGAAAAGAATCTCTCTTACTTTTTCTGAAGTTGAAAGAAAATGAGGAGCTACTTTAAGAGGCCATTGTTCTAAGTACTTTCTGTGGAGGAGGCTGATAGGATTTGGTGGCAACTAGGAACAGCAGAGCAAGATTTTACAAATATTAGTTAAAAATAACATGGCCTGGGAAAATGCCCCGATTTAAAATATCTCCTTCCTGGCTGCATTATAATCCAGGAAGGAATTATAAGGATTTTTGTTTTGCCAGTTTGCTTAGCAGCCTCACACAACATGTAGCTGTTGCTAAATAAGACAACAAATCAAAATGTTTTCAAAACTATAAAGGGATGGAAATGCACCAGTATGTACCCAGCCATCATATCTGAATGTCACATCTCCTCAGAAGCTTTGATTAACCAGGAGGAGCATGAATTTGAAAATAGGTATCCATTACAGTCCAAGGACCTCTCCACTTCCTACCAAGGAATGACTTGATCATCTTAAATAATACCCATGGCTAGAGATCTGTTGCAACTAACGACAACAAAGAGATCTGTGGACTCTTTGAGAGTAGTGAAGTACTCACATTTGCCACAAGGAAATCCTTAAAAAGACTCTTCTTAACTGTGCTTGGTTGTGTGTATTTTATTTATTTTTATTTATTTTTTCATCAAGCATGTATTTTATGACTGATATAAATGTAAGCATAATTATAAATGCATGAAAAGGATATGAATAAAAGAAAACATTAGGACAGGGATGGTAGGTACGCTGGTGCGCTTATGCATGCCCCTTACAGGCCTCTTAGGAATGTGATGAGGTCTACAGTAGACAGTCAGTTTTGGGGATTTGGGGAAGAAACCACAGAGTCAGGTAGTGTATTCCAGGCGTTGGCAACTCTGTTACTAAAGTTATATTTTCTGCAGTCTAGTTTGGATCGGTTTACCATGAGTTTGTATCTATTGTGTGCTCTTGTACTGTTTTGGTTGAAGCTGAAGTATTCATTGGCTGGTAGGACATTGTAGCAGATGATTTTATATACTATGCTTAGGTCAGACCGAAGACAGCAAAGTTCTAAGTTGTCCAAGCCCATAATTTCAAGTCTGGTGGCATAAGGTATTTTGTTGCGAGCAGAGGAGTGGAGGACTCTTCTTGTGAAATATCTCTGGACTTGTTCGATCGTATTAATCGAACAAGTGCCGAATCCAGACAGATGAGTTGTATTCAAGAATTGGTCTGGCAAAAGTTTTGTATGCCCTAGTTTGCAGTGCAATATTACCGGAAAAGAAGCTACGCAAGATTAGGTTAACAACTCTTAATGCTTTTGTAGCAATGCTGTTACAGTGAGCTCTGGCACTTAAATCGTTTGAGATGAGTACTCCAAGGTCTTTGACAGAGTGAGGGTCGTCTATTAGGTCGTATCCGTCCGGCTTGTATTTTGTGTTCTGAATTTTTTTTGCCAATGTGTACGACAGCATTTGTTGGTTGAGATTTGGAGTTGCCAATTGTTTGACTATTCTGACACATAGGCAAGGTCTTTCTGTAGAGTAGCAGTATTGTCAGTGGTGTTGAATAGTTTTACATCATCCGCAAAGAGAACGCAGTTGCTTATAATATTGCAAAGGTCATTTATATAAAGTATAAAGAGTGTGGGTCCTAAAACACTGCCTTTGGAGACACCGCTGTTAACAGATGCAGGGCTTGATAAGGCGTTCCCTATTTTGACTACTTGCTGCCTGTTTGATAGGAACACAGCTACCCACTTATGCAGGAATCCAGAAATGCCATAAGATTTTAGTTTTAGAAGTGTCTTGTCATATACCACTGAATTGAAGGCTTTACAGAAGTTTATATAAATTGCATCTATTGATTTACCCTGGTCAAGTTTTGAAGTCCATATGTTTTTGCAGTGTAATAGTTGCAGATTGCAGGACAATTTTTTTCTAAAGCCAAATTGCTTGTTAGTATTTAAGTAGGGAGTAATGGATTGGTTGATGATTGATGCCATGACTTTGCAGGTGACACAACATAATGAGATTGGTCTATAATTATCAACTAGGCTGGGGTCACCCTTTTTGAAGATAGGGATGACCATGGCTAGTGACCATAAGTTAGGTAAGGAGCTGGTTCTGAAAGATATTTCGTAGATTATGCTAAGTGGTTCTGCAATGGTGGTTGAGAGCTTCTTTAGGAAGTAGGCACATAATCCATCAGGACTAATTGCTTTTTTTTTTTTTTTGGTTAAGCTGCCATGTTTTTGCTGGCATTTCTTCTCCAGAACTTTTTCATAAATCTGAGGGTTTTCCATGATCCACGAATAATAAGAGTCAACACAGGTGCAACTCAGTCCAAAGTCTTCACTATTACTCAGGAGCGTCTCAGCTGAATTATACACCAGAACTTCAAGGAAACCCTAAGCTTTCTCTGAAACCCTGCTTGGTCTATAAGGCACCTGGGCTGGACTGATCAAGCAGGTCTGGTGATGACACCAAGCTGGCAGGAATAGCCAACACTCCAGAAGATAGGCTCAAGTTACAGAAAGATCTTGACAGACTTGAACATTGGGCGCTATCTAACAAAATGAAATTCAACAGTGAAAAAAGTAAGGTTCTACATTTAGGCCAAAAAAACAAAATGCACCAGTACCGTATATGTGGTACCTTGCTCAATAGTAGTACCTGTGAGAGGGATCTTGGAGTCCTAGTGGATAACCATTTAGATATGAGCCAGCAGTGTGCAGCAACTGTTAAAAAAGCCAACACAGTTCTGGGCTGCATAAACAGAGGGATAGAATCAAGATCACGTGAAGTGTTAGTACCACTTTATAATGCCTTGGTAAGGCCACACTTGGAATATTGCATCCAGTTTTGGTCGCCACGATGTAAAAAAGATGTTGAGACTCTAGAAAGAGTGCAGAGAAGAGCAACAAAGATGATTAGGGCACTGGAGGATAAAACATATGAAGAACGGTTGCAGGAACTGGGTATATCTAGTTTAACAAAAAGAAGGACTAGGGGAGACATGATAGCTGTGTTCCAATATCTCAGGGGCTGCCACAAAGAAGAGGGAGTCGGGCTGTTCTCCAAAGCACCTGAGGGTAGAACAAGAAGCAATGGGTGGAAACTGATCAAAGAAAGAAGCAACTTAGAACTAAGGAGAAATTTCCTGACAGTTAGAACAATTAATAAGTGGAACGACTTGCCTTCAGAAGTTGTGAATGCTCCAACACTGGAAATTTTTAAGAAAATGTTGGATAACCATCTGACTGAGATGGTGTAGGGTTTCCTGCCTGGGCAGGGGGTTGGACTAGAAGGCCTCCAAGGTCCCTTATAACTCTGATGTTATGTTATGTTATGTTATGTTATGTCTTTTCTCCTTTTAGCAGAAGTTAGCAACAGAGAACTCCAAAGCTAACAGGAAGTGATCTGTCCAAGGCTAATAGTAACACTACCCAATTCCAGGACGCTTTGGTACTACCAGAGGTGGGTTTAAGCAGGTTCTGACCAGTTCTGGAGAACCGGTAGCAGAAATTTTGAGTAGTTCAGAGAACCGGTAGTAAAAATTCTGACTGGCCCCGCCCCCATCTATTCTCTGCCTCCCGAGTCCCAGCTGATTGGGAGGAAATGGGGATTTTGCAGTATCCTTCCCCTGGATTGGGGAGGGAATGGAGATTTACAGTATCCTTCCCCTGTCATGCCCACCAAGCCATGCCCACAGAACCGGTAGTAAAAAAATTTGAAACCCGCCACTGGGTACTACCTGAGATAAAAACCAGAAGTCGTGTGTGGCAGAAGCATGCATGCACACACACACACTCGCCTTATTCTTTACAGTTGGTACTTCAGATGTGAGAAGGTCCCCCTCCCTGCAGTGAGAGAAGGGTTTTTCCTGTCCCTTGTGATTCACTTGGGTAAATCAGGTAGAGAATTGGGAAGGGAAGTAAATGAAGGTAATGGGGAGAAGGAATTGTTTCTATTCATGTTGTAGTGAGAAAGTTGAAATAACTGAGGGAAATTGAGGAGGTCTGCCAGATGGATGTGTATTGTAATTGCAAGCCAGGTCTTACTAGTGTTACCTGACACTAGTGGAGTGGAGTGGAAGGGGGAGCTAGGCAGTTCAGGGGAGTGAAGATAATAGGGAGGAAAATAGTTATGGCAGGAAGAGGGACATACAATGTGAGATGGAAGAAAAAGAAATTGAGTATCTGGTACCAATCTAATTTCAGGCCCCTGTCTCAGCTCATGAACAAGGGATTCAGATCACTTGGGTATCCTTGTTTCTGCTTAATGGTTCTGAATGCTAAGTATATCTGTAATAAATTTAATCTTATATACAATTTAATTGTGGATAAGAGATCAGATCTTGTGTGCACTATTGAGACCTGGCTGAATAAGATGTGAGGAGTCTCCATTATGGACATCTATCCAGTCAGATTTCATATAATTATCAGTCCTGATTTCAGAATAAGGGAGATAGCCTGAAAATTGTTTATCATGAGACTCTGGTCTTTGCAAGATCATTTTTCTTCAGGAGGCCAGATACAGTGGTGGGATTCAAATAATTTAACAACCGGTTCTCTGCCCTAATTATTTCTTCCAACAACCAGTTCTCCAAACTGCTCAGAAAGTTAACAACCGGCTCTCCAGAAGTGATGCGAACTGGCTGAATCCCACCACTGGCCAGATATGAGTGGTTTGATCACATTGCAGTAGATTTATCCAGGGTGTTAGTTTTGGGCAGTTTTAGTCTCCCTTCTCTGACATCTGAGATGGCTTCAGAATTCATGTCCATAATAATAACAACCATGGTTTTGCTTAGGTTGTCACTGGTACAACCCATGTAGCTGACCATCTACCTGGCTTTTATTTTAGAGCAGTTGAGGTAAGATCTAGTATTGGGAGACCTTTTCCTTACTCACTTGTTATGGACACTTCATCCTGTCTGTAAGGTTAACTGGAGAGACTCATCCTTGCAGATAGGAACTGCCAATTACAATATTGGGCCTGCCCCAGATTTTGATGGACCTGGAGAAATTCCAGACAGCATTTGGGTAATTTCTTAGAGATCCACCAGAGGGCCTCTGGTGGCTCAGACTGCTAAGACAGTCTGTTATTAACACAGCTGCTTGCAATTACTGCAGGTTCAAGTCCCACCAGGCCCAAGGTTGACTCAGCCTTCCATCCTTTATAAGGTAGGTAAAATGAGGACCCAGATTGTTGGGGGCAATTAAGTTGACTTTGTATATAATATACAAATGGATGAAGACTATTGCTAACATAGTGTAAGCCGCCCTGAGTCTTCGGAGAAGGGCGGGATATAAATGCAAATAAAAAAAAAAAAGATCAGGAGAGTAGGTCTTTTAAATGGCTTGTCTGGAATGTGAGAATGATTAGGGTACTGGACAGATTGAGCAGCTTTTCACTGCTTGTCAATCTTAGATTGTTCTTTGATTCTTTGAGGTGCTTTGGGAGATGAAATGAGTGAATAGGTACATGAGAAATGATTCTAACTGGACTTGTATAGAGCTTAAATTAGAGCTTTTTTATTTATGGTGGTAAAGGTGGGTCTGTGGGAATATTTTTCAGTCCTCATTGTATTTGCAGATAGTTAGCTTGATGTACTCATTGGTATGTTTCAAACCCTTCTTGGCTGGCAAACTCTATTGAGATAAGTTCTAATTGTCTGACCAAACGCTGTATGGTTAAAATAACTCATATTAATTCTGAATAAAAAGTTGAGTGCCTAGAAGCCAAAGAAGTGACAGAATGATGTTTGCAGTGTTATTTGAAAATTTTAGAGCCTGTAGATCTCAAAAGGTAAAAAAACATATGGGCTAAACTTCATCCCATCTAGCTAACTAAATTTTGAAATAGCTGACATAAAGGAACTAAACTTGGTACCCCGTGAGCATCACAGTTTAGTGGAGATTTGAATACTAGTCTTCCCAGTCCCAACTGAGTTGTCAATGCTTGCTCTATTGTTTGAGTATTGCAGATGTATAATATATCTCCAATGTCTTTTTCCTTCCTTCCCTCCTTTTCTGCAGACTTCACATATAATTTGTCTTCTCAGCCTGAACTGTTAAGGATGGCCAACTTCACCAATGGCAACTTCACCAAGGAAAACACCGCTAAGTATAAAATTGTGGAAATGATTTTCATAGTTACCGTAACTGGGTCACTTAGTCTTGTCACTGTGGTTGGAAATATCTTGGTCATGCTGTCCATCAAAGTGAACCGCCAACTTCAGACTGTCAACAACTATTTCCTCTTTAGCTTGGCCTGTGCTGACTTGATAATTGGCATCTTCTCAATGAATCTCTACACCGTGTATATAGTCAAGGGCTATTGGCCGCTTGGGGCTGTAGTATGTGACCTCTGGCTGGCGCTGGACTATGTAGTGAGTAATGCCTCTGTCATGAACTTACTCATCATCAGTTTTGACCGCTATTTCTGTGTTACCAAACCACTGACCTACCCAGCTAGGCGGACAACCAAAATGGCAGGACTGATGATTGCAGTTGCTTGGATATTATCCTTTATCCTCTGGGCACCTGCCATATTGTTTTGGCAGTTCATTGTCGGAGAGAGGACAGTACCAGAAGGACAGTGTTACATTCAGTTCCTTTCCAATCCGGCTGTAACCTTCGGCACAGCCATTGCTGCTTTCTACCTCCCAGTGGTTATCATGACTGTGCTATACATCCACATCTCATTGGCCAGCCGGAGCCGTGTGAGAAGGCACAAACCAGAGAGCAAGAAAGAGAAGCGGACTAAACCACTCAGCTTTCTGAAAAGTCCTCTGGTCAAGCAGAATAACAACAATTCTCCCAAGAAAGTGGTGGAGGTGAAGGAGGAAGCAAAAAATGGGAAAGTAGAACAGCAGCCCTTGCAACCATCTGAAACTACTGGCCACCAAGAGGAGAAAGAAACCTCTAATGAATCCAGCACGGTAAGCATCACCCAGACGAATAAAGAGAAACAGGGGCTGGAGATTGTACCAGTTGATACAGGCGAGAGCCCTGCCCATCCTCGGATCAACCCTGCCTCTAAGTGGTCCAAAATTAAGATAGTCACTAAACAAACTGGGACTGAATGTGTCACTGCCATTGAGATTGTCGCAGAGAAAGAAGCCCGTTCCACCCCAATTACCTTATCAAACAGCCGTCCAGCTAACGTTGCCAGGAAATTTGCCAGCATTGCCAGGAGTCAGGTTAGGAAGAAGCGACAAATGGCAGCTCGAGAGAAGAAAGTGACCAGAACCATTTTTGCCATCTTGTTGGCTTTCATTTTGACATGGACACCTTACAACGTGATGGTCCTCATTAATACTTTCTGTGATTATTGTGTTCCTGAAACAGTCTGGTCCATTGGGTACTGGTTGTGCTATGTCAACAGCACCATCAACCCAGCTTGTTATGCCCTTTGCAATGCTACCTTCAAGAAAACCTTTAAGCATCTTCTTATGTGTCAGTACAGGAACATTGGTACCGCGAGATAATCTGGATTTGGGGGAAGACTCAGCAATGGGGTCTTGTGTGGAGATTTATTATTCTCCAACCAGAATAACTCTATTATTCTTACTCATACCATTCATTACTAGATGGAGCCTTTCACCAAATGCAGAATCAGATCTAGTGAAAACATATGATTTCAATATACTTGGCTCTTGAATATTCACCAAGAAATAGACAGATCTTCCACCCAGATGATTCTCTTGACTGTGCTTCTTCAGAAAACAAAGAAGAAGGAAGTTAGGGATTAGATGTGGTGAAGCCTCACAGTATCACCAGACAGACGTAACAGGCCATGCTCTTTTGCCCTGCTGCTCTTGAAATACCATAAACTGTCAGGATCTTCTAATTTCTGTCTGACTAAACTAGGATGCCTCTGTTGGTGGCTAGGTGGTACATGAAATGCAACAAAAAAGATCCTTCTTTCCTTGGATGCATGGCTGGCTTTAAACGTGTGTGTACAGAATGAGACAGAAAGAGTAGCAAGGGACAACAGGGTTAATTAATTAAACAGTGAAAATGAAAACAAAAATATATTGTTTCAGCGCCAGTCATCAAGCTGTATCGATTTCTATTTGTAGGCTCTAGGATTTTGTCTAGTTGAATTTCCAGTGTCCCAGATGCAAGGGACTTGTTCCTCTCAGGGAATATATCAGCTGCTGGATAGACCTGTCCGCTTCATAGGCTTCTCAAGGACCTTACCAAATCTGCCTCAACTTCATTTCTCCATGGCAGGCTGTTGGGCCAAACAGACTTCTTTCAGGATGGGTTGAATGCCGCCTCAAATTGTTTTGAAAAAACAAAAAAACATGGATATCACATGGATACTCAAAGTCAGTTCTACAACATTTTGGGTCATGTCAGTGGTGAAATCCATTTCTTTTACTACTGGTTCTGTGGGCGTGGCTTGGTGGGTGTGGTGTGGCTTGGTGGGCGTGGCTTGGTGGGCGTGGCAGGGGAAGGATATTGCAAACTCTCCATTCCCACCCCACTTTGGAGCCAGCCAGAGGTGGTATTTGCCAGTTCTCCAAACTGCTCAAAATTTCTGCTACCGGTTTTCTAGAACCTGTCAGAACCTGCTGGATTTCACCCCTGGGTCATGTGCCAAAGTTGTCTAAAGTTATTAATCTCAAAGGTAAGCATGGTGTCCTTGGAGCAGTGGAAGCTCAACTGCAAACAAAGCAACCATAATGGTGGAAGAAGATCTCTACGCTGGCATGTCTTTCTAAGAGAGTCTTTAAAGCCCTTCATTTTTGTTCCTTTTAAAATTATGTCACCATGCATACCAAGTCCCCCTTGACATATTCATTTAAGTATCATTTCTTTTTATGTACTTAATTTTTTTTTAAATTGATACTAGGTTCTGAAGCAGGCTGTGGCGGAGAAAAACGACGAGTGGCTGTCCCACTTGTTTCTGCATTATGAATTTGAGGGCACACTAAGAAGATACTCACGAGCTTTGTAAATGAGCATTGCCTTCCTTCTAGTCAGTGTTGTCATAGATCCCTCAGCATGTGGGTTCCAGTGTACATATGCAGCCTAAATCCCAGAATACTCATGTTCCGTGTAGACCCATTAAATTGCTCAGTATCTCTGGCACCCTCAGGAACATATTAGAGCAGAGTATAATCAGTGATCCAATGTTTCCTGGGTTGGTTGGAGTGACCATGGCTATAGACCTCTCTATTTCGTGGCTAAGGGCTCTCAGTTTAAGAGATGCCCTTACATTTGGCCAAAGGCTCCTGCTTCATGTGGCTGTAGAGGCAGCTAGGCTGCCACTGCCTTTCACATAATTTGCATAATGTTGCCCAAAATGCCTTGCCGCGTTTTTTTAAAGATTAATTTATTAATTTATTTGTTACAACTACAGAACCACTTAAACAAATAAAATAATTGAACTACATATAGCATACCTTTGGGTCAATCTTTTTTCAGCAAGTTGCAAATATTCTTCTCCTCCACAGAGAATCATTTAAGATATTAGGGATTAAACTTGAAACTCTCTCAAGATTTTGTGAATTAAGAGGTCTCGTGAAAAAACTCAAAATGAACTAGGGGGTGTTCCCCAATCTAGTGGCCTCTGGATCTGTTGACCAGAATTCCTAGCCAATTCAATGTATTCCAAGGGAATCAAATTGGAAAACTTCCAATTAAGAATATTTTAAATAACTGTTAGGATGATATAATAGATCTTTTGTAAATTTAATCAAGTTGTAAAGCTATATAACATGTAAAATAAAGTTACAGTAATCTAGAATAAGAAATAGTTATTAAGATGTTTAAAGATTACTTGCTCAGAATTAACTTATCCTAAAATACCATTTTGGAACTAGAATGACTTAATAGGAAATTAAGAGTGCACTGTCACATAGCTGTATTCCCACAATAAACTAAGATAATTTTGACAGGCCTAGCACCTCATTGGAATCTGGACTATAGGTTAAATTGTGGTTAAGGAGTACGTTAACCACAATGTTTTGTTAACCTTCTTTCCTTGTGTTTTCTGGACCTATACATCAAGATTAACTGTTGTAAACTTTGGTTCTGGACTCCGCACTAAGAGGTGACTAGGATGGTTGCAAAATGGGACTATACAAGTTGCATTCGCATATTTTAACAAAATAGTTAAAGCAAACATTTCAATTGGTTAGACACTGTCCAGGTAGTTGTGATATCTTTTATAGCAATAGCACTTAGGCTTATATATTTCTTCAAAGTTCTTTGTAGCACTCTCTAAGTGGTTTACAAATGTCAGCATATTGTCCCCAACAATCTGGGTCTTCATTTTACTCACCTTGGAGGGATGAAGGATGAGTCAATCGTGAGCTGGTCAGAATTGAATCCTGGCAGTGGGCAAATATCCTATCTATTAATACTGTTTTAATGCCTCCAAAATGCCTGCTAACTAGCAAAGCAAGAGTGGTCCATATTGACCCCTAAGCAATGCTTATCATGTTGTGTGAAAACATTTGCATCTCTGCTGTAGTTAAGTATGAAAAATTCCTCCATTAACTCACCATCAATCCTTTCATACCAACTTCTTCCCACTTATTTGTTCTAGAGACCAAAGATAGTTCTTTAATGAGACAAAATGAGGTGGCCATTTGGAATGGCAGATAGAGGGTACAGCAGCAGCAGAACCAGGCATGCCAATGAAATGAGGATGTCATTTTAGCCTTGCCCCAGGGTACATTTCTTCAGCCAAGCTTTAAGAATATAGAATCCTAGGACTAGAAGGAGCCTTGGTGGCCTTGTCTACTCTCTGGCCAAGGCAGTAGCCTTATACCAGGTTAGACAAATGGTAGTCCAATATTTTGTTGAAAATTAGTATTTTCACTAAAATACAATTTAACAAGGTTTTTTTTTTTTACAAGGATTGGGTTTTTGTTTGATTTAAAAACTTTTAAAACTGGCTCAGATATAATTTTCCTTTAAAGGAAAAGAAGGTTATCATTCAGATAATTAACGATCAGTCAAATGGGGTAAATCCTAAATGCTGAACAAGATCATAATAAGGTATAATCACATGATTAATTGCAAATTTCCATCTGGAACAAACGTTTCCCTTCTTGACCCCCATGTGGCTGCCTTAATAAGAAGCAATGGGCTTAAACAGATGCATGCCTCGAGGTTCTTTTTCTGTTATTTAAAAGTAAGGCAAATCTATAGCCCTGCAGACTTTTATTATTCTGATACCAGGTCAGGGAGGTCAAATTGTTGCATCCTGGAAAGTCCCTGGAGGACTCAATTGAAAGGTAGCTTTAATCAAGAAGGGCGACGAGCATTGCCAAGCAGTGATAACTACATAGCCAATGAATGAGTTTTCTTTCCTGGGCCAACAGGGACTCCTGATGGATGAAGCAATAAAGAACAGAGCAGCAGTGAGCTTTTGCAGTGCCCTGTAATCAAGCTCTGAATTCCTAGGGCTGAATGCTAAGCATAGAGGTAAAAAAACATAGAGCCTTGAAACAAGAAAGCTAGTTGCAGGCAAGGAGACCTCAGTATATAACTTGGTTTAACGTGGGGATAGGTTGGAGATGCCAGGTAAGTTAAGAAAGGTGTGTGACTCCATGGCATTCAAAATAGTTGTTTTCTTTTATTCAGGCTGGAATTATTACAAAACTAAAACTTGATGCCAGCAATATGTTTTCATTGGCATTAATTAACCTAATTAACATCAAGCATTCAAAGATTCATTAAAATGTTTCCTGCAAGTTTAAATGCAAAATGCCAGGCCTTGCACCAACAGAACTTACCATAATTGAAAGCCACCTTCCTCTTTCTCATGTTAGTCATCCAAGACAGGGGTCTCCAACCTTGGCAACTTTAAGCCTGGTGGACTTCAACTCCCAGAACCCCCCAGCCAGCAAAACTTTGCTGGCTAGGGGGTTCTGGGAGTTGAAGTCTGCCAGGCTTAAAGTTACCAAGTTGGAGACCCCTGATCTAAGAGGTGTTTCCCCCCCCCCCCCAACATTCATATGCTATATAACAAAGTTCTCAAGTTGATTTACAATTAAAAAGGGCTTTTGTTTATTGGAAATTGGAATGGGACTCCTCAAGACTCTAATATTCTGAGAAAGACACATGGAAGAAAATGATCTTTCTAGTAACCTGGTTCAAAGCTATTTGTAGCTTTAAGGAACTTCAGACCAACTTATTAAACAAGACCCAGAAGCAGATCGGGACCAAAGCAGCTGGGGAAGCACCAACATAATTAGGTTGAAATGTCCAGTTGTCAGTGTCATTGTGACCCCTGTTTTGGATTAACAGAACTGAATACAAAGGGAATTGTATCCACAATTCATTGTCACAGGGCATGTTACTACAGCATGCAAACATAGTAAAGCTATTTTTATTTGGATAAGAGCAAATCAGCCAAAGCTGTTAAAAGATTTATTTATTTCCCACCTTGTTATTTTTATAAATAACTCATGGCAGCGAACACACACAATACTCCTATTTTCCTGACAACCACCACTCTGTGAGTTAAGTAGGACCAACCCCTAACCTTCTAAGGAAATTGTTGGCTCAATAACTAAAACCCATATGTCAACGGTATTGTACTGCAACCAAAACAAAATGGAAACATTTTCTTTGCTAGAGAAGCTGCCAATTAACAATATTTCCATCTTGTGTGGACTAACACAGGATCCTCAGCAGTAATATATATTCCAAATATTGCTGTTTTGAAATAAGAGTACGGAGGATATAATATACATCACCTTAATGATGACTGGGTAATTCTAGATGTTTTAAATCACAGATGGGATCTTGCATAAGTTTTAGGGTATATCTGTGTAAAAGATCTGTGCCATTTCTCATCCACCTTGGAATTAATCTGATTGCATGATGTTGAGCGGTTTTTATTGCGAAGTTAATTTGTTCTCCTGATTCTTATGGTTGATTTGAAACCAAAGCACAGCAGGTTTTTTTTTCAGACACGCTGCAGTTCTGTGGAGCTAATGTGTGGGTCACTTTTTCACTAGTGGGATCTGTTGACTCATTCCAAGATTCTCTTCTGCACTGTCTGCACCTCAAAGCTATACAAGTTCAATATCCTGGAGATTGCTCATATTATTTAGGACTTAGTCATTCTTTCCTGAACATGATTGCTGAACATTAAATATACTTTTAAATTGCCTTTTGAGACTTTTAAGTGAAGCAGATGCTAGGTATGTCTAGCCTATAGAAGAGCAGGATTAGTATTTGAGGGGCTGTCACAAAGAAGAGGGAATTGACTTATTTTTCAGAACATTAGAGGGCAGGTCAAGAAGTAATGGGTGGAAGCTTGTCAAATTTAGAATCCAACTTCAAAGGAGAAATTTTCTAACAGTGAGCACACTTAATCAGTGGAATAGTTTGCCTCCTGTGGTTGTGGGTGCTTGGAAGTTTTCAAGAATAGACTGGACAACCATTTGACTAGGATGGTATAAGATTCCTGCCATGAACAGGTTGGATTAGAAGACATCTGTGGTCCCTTTTCAGCCCTATGATTCTGTGATTCTCTCGTACAACATTCCATTATTATAACTATTTGGGAGGAAAAATGCTGATCATTTTTAATTTCCTTTTTGCACAGAGCAGAAGTGAGAGGATTTTTTGTTGTTAAACTGGGATCCAAGGGATCACAAAAAGTGGGGCATTTACTGACCAATATTCTGGGTGCTCTTCTGTTAATGAGTAGAAACATTGTCTAGCTTGTGGTGACTGTTGCAAATTTTCAGTATTTCAGGTGTGCAGATGGGAGGCTAACATCAAATTGTTTCATAAAATAAACACGGAAGGACTTTTGTATCTGCCATGTTTCTCACACACTGGTTCTTATTTTTGATAATGGATATTAAGATGAATCCAATCATTTATGTTACTAAGATAAATGAAATGAAACAAATGCAAAAAAATAATAATTTCAGTGGACAAAAAATTGGGAATTCTAGAACCTTATTTAGTACAAAATGTAGCTTGAATGGATATCTAGCATATTTAATAAAGAAGTTCATGGCATTTCAAGACTATGATGCAGAGAGGCCCACAGCACCTCAGAGGAAATTACCTCTTATTTTTGTTCTTCTTGTATTAAATGTTCAACATAACCTGGAGGTTATTCTCATTGTTGGGCTGAAGAAGAGATTTCATTTTTAAGAGATATAAAAGAGTTATAAAAGGTCTCTGAATGCACAGTACAAAGAAAATATCAATTTTCTATGTTTACATCCTGAGCAGGCAGGTCATCTTTTACAATCTATCAACAAAATGGATGACGCTTTAGGCTTTTGAAACAGACTTGCTATCACAAGCAGTTTTATCTTAATGGATTTAAGTTCCCCATAATGAAGAGAGAACCCCTGTTGAAGCAACATGAAGGAATTTGTCTTCCTCTCCTCTCTTCCATGTAGAACAAGGCAGAAGTGGAGTCAAATATTTTCCCTAAATCAAGTTTTATTTCTGGCTTCCATGCAAAAAGGAACAGAATACTATAAAGGCTACCAATGAATCTATCTGTGCATGCATGTGCAGAAACCCACATATGAAAGTATTTTTAGAAGAAAGGCAGCAAAAGCCTCATTAAGTGTTTGCCAACTTTCTCCTCTCCTTCTGATTGACAGTACAAACAAGAAAATGTCCTTGATCAGGAATGGGCTGAAGGAATCCAAGGAGCAGCTGGTAAAATATTAGTGGCATTTTCACCATGGTTTTTCTAAAATGGTTGTGGTCCAGTGGTAGAGATTAAGCTATGCAATGCCAATTGTGGGCATAATTGGCCCCAAATCCATCAGTACCAATCAACAGCAATGAATCTTATTGGAATGGGGAGAGGAGCTGGGTTTGCCCAATGATGCCCCCAATGTGGCAAATGGGCAAGGGTATTGGAAGATGCATTTCAACCTCTCAATCCCTGCAGAATCATTAAAATAGGAACCTTGTTCTCCCAGGAACAAGGCAAGGAAGACGTGAAACAGAAAAAGTTTATGGAAAGAGTGGAAATAAATAGGCAGGATAATAGAAGGGGTGACGAGAGACTGTTGAAAAAGTGAAATGCTTTAACATCTTCATCTTTTGATCCCACTTCCTCCCACCCACAGGATGCCCCTGTAAATGGGCCACAAAATTCATAACAAACACAATGGCAGAGATTAAAATGCCGGTCTGGGGAATTGTTACCTATTTACTAGTTAGCTAGTAAACCTAGTGTTACCTACTAGAGGAAGCACTGTACTTTTCTTATCCCAAGTTAAACAGAATTTAACATCCTGGATAATTCACACATAGTTGATTTGTTGAAAGGTGATTCTGCCATGAGATGTGAGGCACGCTAGAGAAATCCTATGCGCACAAGCTTCCAGTCTCTAAAAGTCCAAAAAAGTCATAATCACTGACCTGTCTAAAGATCCCTACTTTTCTGTAGTGGATCATCAGGATGTGAAGCAATCAGATATCATCACCAGTTGCCTAGAACATCTATTTTTCAGCCCAATTTTTTATAAATGAATTAGGGTTAAAACTCCCAGAACTGTGAGGCATATTTAGAACTATGGCTAAGCTATACATTTTCACTTCATTGTATTCTTCAAGGAGTTTAATTTAATTTAATTAAGAAATAACTGAACTGGCCAGGTAGATAATAAACTATTAACAAATGAAGGTGAGTCTAGATGAGCAAAGCTCCAGACATGGCTATCCACAATGGCAGTAAAGGGAGATATAGTGTGCATCCTATTGTACAAATGTGAAATATTTTTCCAAATTGCCATTTTTTTGTTCTCAGACTAGATCGGTTTCCAAACAGAGGAATATAGAGGAAGCAAAACCATGGCACACCTCCAGCCCTGTTTAGGGCCAGGATCCTCTTCTCTCAATTCTTTGTTATGCTTTGTCCCTACTCCAAGGACAAGTCTTTGAGGAGTTGTAAAGAGGTGTGAGACCTCTGCGGTCACCTGTTCCCTGACAGACTAGTGGCTCTGGAAAAGTGGCAGCTATGTGGAGCTCAACATCATCTTACTCTAGATACTCATGATATACAAGCCTTAAATTTATCCTTAACTTACCTAAAATGAAATATTTTTGATACAAATAGTCCTTGGGTATGACCCAAGCATTCAGCAACTGCACCCATTAGTCCTTAGATCAGTCTTTGAAGTTGCCCCCATTAAATATCCATGGGGTCATGTGATCACAATTCAGATGCTTGGCAACCAGCTTGCAATTAGAATTGTTGCAGCATCCTGGGATCATGTCAATGCCAGCTTCTCACAAGCAAAGTCAATGGGGAAGCAACAGGAGGTTGCAAGTTGCTTCCATGGCTTTTTCTCCTAAGGAGCCCCCAGGCACAGAGATCCATACTCTATAGTTCCTACCACCCATACTCCATGGCGACCCAGTGGCACCCACCCATTCACAACCTGTTGTGTCTGACACCTGCACATCCGCCTGTTCTGTTGCGCCTGCCCACACTCCATTGTGCCAGCCCAGACAGCACCCACCCACCAGCCTGCTTGTTTGATATGTGGTTTCAACACCCCTTCCCCCTTTACTGCCACAATGTCCTTACTTAATGACCCACATAGTCCTTGATAACTGACAACAGGGACTGCTGAAATTGTTATTGCTAATTGATGTCATTGCAAAAGAACATACTTTAAGACTGAGCAACAAAAATTCTGGTCCCAATTGCCATCATAAACCAAGGTCTACCTATATCGATAAGAATACCTGACTTTCATTTGCTTAAAAAATGCCCCAAGGAAATCTGTGTAGACAGCAAGGTCCTTCTGTCCCTCCAAACAGTCTTGTCAGGCAGTTTCTGGGCTATTCAGTGTTGTCAGGTTTAGACAGACATTCCTTCGGTGATACTGAATATGCACGTACACCAATTACATCCACTGTTTTCTACCTGCTGCTACTTTTGTATACAGCCAGTCCTTCCCTTGTTCAAACTAGCAACTCTACAAACAGGACCCAAAGGGGAAACAGACTCTTTTTGTAAAAAGATCTTTATTGGAAAATAAAAGTGGGGTGGGGAAGACTGTGAAAAGCAGAGAGGGCTTACCCAGCACCAGTAGAGGAAGAAAAGGCCACAGCATCCCAGCAGGAAGACAGACACAGGGGGGGACTGAGACAGGGAACCAGCTTCATTGGCTCTGAGGGATCCTTTCCTGATGCCAAAAGGAAGGCAAGTTCTGCCTTGTGGGCAGAGAGCAAGCAAGCACAGCTCAGTGAGGTTATCCAGCTGTGCTGCTCCTCAGATGGAAGGCTGTCTATCAAGAAACATGTGCGTTAAGAGATGGGGGAAGGGGAAGGTGTGTGCATGCCAGGAAGTAGGCACTTCTTCCGTGGGAAAGGGAGTGAGAAGCGATACCAAAGAGGCCTGCATTTTCCTACAGTGCTTCTTTTAGGGAGGTAAGGCAGATAAGGTTCCTCATCCCATTTCTGCTGTAATTTCTCTCGCATCCCCTCTCATTCCCTGAAAGGGTTTCCTTGGCTGCCTTAAAGAAAGGTTTGGCTTATGACCGGATGAAGCTACATGGACCAACCACAGGCATTGTGCTAAGACTGCGAGAGGCTGCCATAAAAGTCATTTGGCTTGGACAAAGAACCCTAGAGGTGAAGAGCCTGTTTGCAGCTGAGCCCATTTCCAAACATCGCGCTGCATTCAGGGATGCAAACCAGAGCAAAGGATACTGGGACACACAGAGAGAAAAGAGGACACGAGAGGTAGAAGAGAAGAAGTTAAGGGAAAGGCAAGCAACACCTTCTTTAGGAAAGGGTGGGCTTGCTCGCTATAAAACTAGTGATTAGAAACGGTATTGCAGTTAAAGATAAGGCTGTGCAGGCTGAAGAATAATGGGGTTTGGCAAAGTATTGCCAAGCTGGGAGAGGCCAAGCTGCAGCTTCAAGTGGCGTGTGTCCAAGTGGATTCAGGCACCATGCCCTGAAGATGGTGGAGCTGTATCCATCATACTAGTCTTTCCCCTTTCCTTTTCTGGCTGTATGAAACAAGGAGGAAGAACATAAAGCACAACATATTACATGAAGAGTATATTCCTGCAACACGCCAACCCATGATTTGCATAAAAATCAGATATTGAATAAAACACACTTTGCTGGATCTGTCCAACACAAGAAACCCATAAATAATAATTTCAAGCTACCCTCACAGGGTTCGCATAATCTACACCAAAGCCAAAGAAAGCATAATTTATTTGTGTTGGCAGGGTTAATATTACTGCAGCATCTGCTTTTCCAAAGTTGCCAAATGATTACAGATCACCTGACCCATTCTGGCTATCCTGGCTCGTAAACAAGGCCACACTTTTTGGGCTCCTGCACTCCCAATTTCTGTGGGAGAATATTTAAGATGTTTGAATTACTTTACATTTCCCCCCACTGATGCCCAACAGATATGGAGAACTTACAAATACCAGAATGCCAATTGGGAATTCTGGGCATTGGAACTGGACTAGTGATGTTGCTTGCCTTATCTTTTCCAGCTCTCACTATGCCCCCAGGAGACCCTATAGAGAGAAGAGATGAGGATCGTGAGTATCCTCAAGCCTTTGGGCACAATATGGGCTCATCCATATTGCTTTCTTAGCAACAATGGTTGTAGTAGTTTGCCTACGACTGGTGTGCACTCTTTGCCATGGGCACTCTCCTTAGTATCCATAAAGGTCCTTGGCCAAGTTTGTTTATAATGTACTTTGAAGAGCTATTTTGTAGCTCTTCAAAATACATTGTAGCTCTTCAAAGTACATTGTAGCTCTTCAAAGTACATTATAAACAAACTTGGCCACGGACATTAATGGACACTAAGGAGAGTGCAAAACAGACCAGAATCTTTTTGGGCAGAAGGAACCCTAAGAAATTACAGGAAGAACCATGCCTGGCAACCAGGATAGCCACCCATGAATTCCTAGCCTTCTAAATGCTCCATTTCCATTCTTGTATCACCTAGCAGGCATGTAAAATAAAGCACCAAAGGCTTTACCAATAGTCTTCTACAAATAGACTGACCTTTGGATTTTGACTTGGTCTTGGGAGAGCAGGGCTTAGTCACTTGAATAGTTTCCTGGCACTCAGCATTGTAAAGAGCTTTCTTCAGAGTACCTGAACGGGCCTTCAGACCTGTTGCAGGGTCACAGCTACCCCAATTCTCAAACTTGTACTTGCAATCAGCTAGGGGTGATGGGGAGAGAGAGTAAGAACAGTTAGATACATGCAGAATCCACAACAGCTTGACTTCCCCTCAGTTTTTCTAAAATAAGAAACAACCCAGATGCCCAGGAAATGAGTACACATTTCACAAACTCATGAACCACTGCCATCCACCGCAGAGCTATCAGGACTGCTTGGCTAATGTGACAAAGGGAATCTTCTTATATTCTTAAATGGTAAAAGAACTGCAGCTGCCAGAAATTACAAATAATTTCTTTCTGAAAAGACCAGTTGGCCTCAGAAGCCAGAGAATATGATTAAAATGCTTTTAATATGAAAGCATAACAAGAAGTGATGGAAGAAGCCAATTATCAGAGCCAACCAAGGCAAATGGAAACTGCATAGAAGTAAGCAATGGTCTGACTTATGATGCAGGTATTAATTGTTTGGGTTCATTCTCTCACATTTAAACTTGAAAACTACTTGGCCGGCTTCCTGAGACTTTGATAAGTTTGTTGCATCATTCCCGGAGTCTTCCTCTAAACCAGATGAACGCTCACCTCCAAACTCCTTCTTCCAGTTGCATGGGATCTTGCATTTGAGCTTCTTGGTCTCATCATGGCAAGTTCCCTCACGGAATCCCACGCCACAGTCTTTGCTGTTGGGGATACATGGGCCCCAGCGCCATTCCTCACAATCGGAACCATTTTTCTTGGCCTTGTCTGCACAAAAAACAGGCAGTCATTTCAGACTCACAAGAATTAGTCTTCTCTTTTCATATAATCTATTCTGAACCATTAAAAGTAGCCTGTCTTTCTTCACCTAAAATAGGATGGCAGGCTCTTTTGGGCCTTCAACTTAGTACCAAGTCCACTGACTGCATGGCAGCAGTTTTTGGGAAACCCTTTGCAGTTGCCTTTCTGCTAGGACTGAGAGCAAATGAGCCCAAAGGTACCCAGTTGACTTCTTGCCTATGGCAGAACTAGAACTTACCATCTCCTGGTTATTAGTCTAGCACGCAGAAGAAAAATGTTGCTGTCTGTACTTTTTAGTCCACTTCTGAAAGCTCCACTGAAAGATATTTTCTGAAAATAGCCAACTCTAAATAGGGACTTACCAATCAAATCTGACACTCACCTTTCTTATTCTTGCCTGCTTCTGAAGATACAGCCAGAAGGATAAAAACCAGAAGGAGAAAGAGTCCACGGGTCTGCATTCTGTAAGAGGAAAAACACTGAAATCACTGTTGGCATAAATATATATTCTAATCCCCCCCAAAAAGAGCTAGTAAAATGGAGGAATGTGACAAAGGGGAGGGATATGATTTTCTGCTGACATGGTTTCTGAGTCTTATGTAGCCTGGAATGTAAACATGCAACAGGTTAAGCTCCCTTCATCACTTCATTGCCACAGCAGGAAACACATCAAATGCTACAAATCAGTAATTCAAGCTGTAATTAAATTCAGAGAAAAAGGACGTTTGTAAAAACAAAACCCCTGCCATTTCAAGTTCATCCAATTTCCTTAAAGCTCTGATTTGCTAGTGAATTCTTAGCATTTTAAACTTTGCACTGGGATAATCTATTTAGCTTTTTTTCATTCAAGAGAACAGGAGCAGATGCTTTAAGATGAGAGAAGTTTCCTTCTCAAAATAAACAAAAAAAAAATACCTCTACTGAAACATCACCACTTTTTGCATAAATTTACATAATTCTAAAAACCAATTTAGGCAAAAGACTAATTACGTCCTCCCCTTTGATAAGTAGTGCAGATGATATTATTGGTAAATAATTGGGAATTTTAATTTCTCTCCAATGATAAATATTAGCTGTTGGTGACTTTATATACTTCTTTAGGAATATTTTTTGCAACAATATGTAAGTGTTTTTTCTATTACACTCCTTTGTATTTGTTTTACTTTAATCTAACCTAAAAGAGTAACATGTCCTCCACTTGAGCTTGACCCTAGTGATTGTAGCCATACAGTTTTCTTAGCAGTATTTGCCACCTTTTCCTCCGGGATATTTTTGTCTTCCCAGTCCAGCCTACGACTTGGATTTCCAAGTAGTCTCCTAATCCAAGTACTGCTTCAACTTTTTCAAGATCAGCCAAGGTCAATTAGATGCTGCCATCTGCTATAAGATATTAATTTACATAGCTTTCCTCAAAATCCTGTAGAATCATTTACCTATTTGTAATATGTGCCTCTGACTTCAGTAGACAAAGCAGAAGTCCATTAAGTTACAGGAATTAAATTTGTTCTTACCAAACATATTATCCTAGTACAGTGTCGGCGAACCTATGGGATTATGTGCCGAAAGTGGCATGCGAAACCATCCCATGAAGAATGTGCGGCTTGCTGGCTCCTATTCTGTGTTCCTGTGATCACACGTGCGCTGGTCAGCTGGCCGTGGAACTTGGAAGAGGGAGTTCCGTCACACATGCGCAGGCCAGCACCCGATCTTCTGGGTTGACGTTGCATGCATGCATGATGGCCAGCTGTTTGTTGGGCGCACTTCCATGCTGGTATCCAGGTATTGGCTTGCGCTTGCGTGATGGACCGCTGCCCTTCCAGGTATCGGCGCTCCCGTGCGCACGAAGGCCAGCGGGGCCCCGCATGCCTCGCGGGATGGTTTTGCGTGCCACTTCCAGCACGCAGGCCAGCATGTGGGGACATCAAAGGTTCGCCATCACTGTTCTAGTATGTATCCAAACTAGTTCTTATTATAAGTTGCTGCCTATAGAATATCTTTACTATGTCGCTGCAAAAGACAGTGGTAAATGACTGAGGACTATATAATGGTTCCTGGTTGAGCTATCTGCTTACATCACAATGCTATTAGTTATTAGTTTCTTTCTCTCCTGTCCTTGCTTTCTGTTTTGCTCAGTTGGGCTTCCTTTTTGGTTTGTGTTGTCCCTGGAAGCCTCACAAGACGTTACACCTTCACACACCATTCTTAGGGGGACACCTGTCAATGGAAACACCGTTCACTATGACAAGCTGTGTCTTAAAGATCCAGGTAAGGGGCCTTTCCAACGCAGCTTCCCAGGGGATGGAAAAAAAGATCCCCAATTTCCAAACAGCATCCCCTCTCGGGCCTTCCTAGACTTTAAATGTGGCTCAACCAAGTGGAAAACTGGGAAAAACAAACCTGCCAAAGGGATTTATGCTGCCCCTACTTTTGGAAAGCTGGGTGGGGTCTGCTGGCTGGACATAGCGAGGCCCTACTCCCCACTTCTCTCCATGGCTGCTACTGTCCCCTGATTTCCTCCACTGTCTCTTTTATCTAGCGCTCAGCAGGCCACCTCGTCCCTGCCAAAGCTCCTGAGGCTGGGGAGATCTCTGCTGCCATGGAGCCTTTATGTATCTCAAAAAGAATCCAGAGTGGGAAAAGAAACCCTGACAGGCAGTTTTGAGAATTAAAACAGAAGATTAAAAATAAAAGCTCATCACAATCAGATCTCGTGGGGAGCTTTAGAAGGCAGGCTGCTCCCCCTGCTGGTTCACTTAATGTCATCCTATTACCATATCCCAACAAAGAGCCTATGGAAACAAGCGTCGCACCAAATTGTGTATGTGCGCACACATCCCACGAAGAAGAGGAATGGCATACATGCACAATGCTATGATGCACAGGCTGTTTTTAGAATAGAATAGAATAGAATTTTTTATTGGCCAAGTGTGATTGGACACACAAGGAATTTGTCTTGGTGCATATGCTCTCAGTGTACATAAAAGAAAAGATACCTTCATCAAGGTACAACATTTACAACACAAATGATGGTCAATATATCAGTATAAATCATAAGGATTACCAGCAACAAAGTCATACAGTCATAAGTGGAAAGAGATTGGTGATGGGAACTATGAGAAGATTAATAGTAGTGCAGATTTAGTAAATAGTTTGACAGTGTTGAGGGAATTATTTGTTTAGCAGAGTGATGGCCTCCACTGTTACTTTTCATTTTTACTGTTTTTACTGTTACTTTACATTTTTTTACTGTTACTTTACATTTACATTGTTACTTTTCATTTTTCTTCCAACTCCTCCACTACTTATTTCAGCAAACATGGTTTAGTCATTCTTCTTTTAACAGATTTATAAACTTCCCATATACATGGAACTCCACAATGGTGATTCAATTTATGGGTGCAGATTTAATTCTTATTTACCCAGGACAGCCAACAGCGGATTGAAGAATAAAATATAAAAGGAAAAATAAAATGTTTCGGTTGGGCCTCCCACACAAACAGAAAATGTGAGGATAAATCAGGGAACAAAACTCTTTGTTTAATTGCACAGAAGTTGTAACAGGCAAGGCATTCTTTCCCAAGGTTTTTCAGTGGTATGGCAGGGGCATGAAAATGACCAATATATGACATGAAGCCTTTTAATTTGCTCCCTGAATGCAGAAACATGGTCATTAAGATTTTGCTTGATTAAGCCAATTACAGTAACTCTGCAATCCTTTGCTACAAATGGCTAATTTCAATTCCAGATTCAGGGACTCCAATGTGGTAAAAAATAACCACTGAAAAAAAAGGGCAATACTCTGTCAAATAAAGTTTTCAAGTTCTCCACTTAGTATTTTGATTATAAAATACAAACTCCATGAATCAGCAAAAAGCGAAGTAGAAATTTAATAAAATAAGGAATAATATGCACAACTGCATCTTTTTGCTTATTCATTTTAAGCACTATTAGGAAAAAGGCTATGATGGCAAACTGAGTGAATGCTTTCTGAGCTCAGCTTTCCCGGGGCTTGTGTCCTCCTGCAATACAGCTGGGAACTGAAGAGGGCAACCCAGGAACATCTGGAAAGCACCAGGAGGGCTACAGGAGTGAATTGTATTTTGTTTTTAAAATAACATACCCAATCCAGTTGTTCACTTGGCATACGCAACTACTAAATCCAGAGTGCTGAATAGATACTAATTATGAAACTGACTTCAGGCAAGGGTTAAATGGTGGGCTTGGCCAAGAGGTCTGCTTGAAACTCTATCCAAACTTCTGGTAAGGTGCTGAGAAGGATGAGGGCTTTCCATTTTTTTGCATCGGGTTATTTCATATTTCCTTTCAAGGCTCCCAACTATTCTAGAGGTATCCAGTAAGCTGAAGAAACTAACCAGCACATGTCTTTCATTATATGCGCTCACAGGATATTTAATCGGTGTTTCTCCCCATCCCAAGCAATGAAGTGGAGAGGGTGGGGAAGGGCAGAGAAAGTAGGGGATAGTGGACCCTAAACAGCATTTCAGACAAAGTAAGTTGGAAATGTGTTCACAGCCCTGCTGGAGAGAGTCTTTGGCCTCCGTTTCCACCATTGGAGAGACCGGGCTGAAGCCTGCTGTGCTCAGTGGAGGGGAAAGAGAGGTGGCTAAAAAGGAATCAATCCCACAATCAGCACTTTTGCTCCCTCCTCAACTATCCCCCCTCCCTCTCAGGCAGGCCCTGCAGAGAGCAGGTCACCTCATTACTGAGGCTCCATTGGCTGCACCTGATGCTGAGAAGTTGTCAGATTCCCTCTGAATTGACCTGTCACAGAGAATTACACAGGCTGAAGGCAGACACCCACCCCCTCCCATTCAGCTCAGAAACATCCCCTGAGGGAGAGCAAAGTGCCTGTTAGGACACAGCCCAGGCAAACTCTCTTCAAAGCCCCCTTCAAGCAAGGGCAGCAGATCAGCCTTAAGAGGAGGAGCCTGAATCTGAACTAGGCTCTGATTGCAATGTCCAACAATAGACACGCTAAAGTCTGGGTCTGCTAACTTCTTTCTTAGATGCAACAAGCCATGAAAGGCCACAGTCCGGGGAGCTTACAAGGCACTGAACAAGCTGGCCTCATTGTTTCCTCTGGATACCAGCCCATCTTTAAAAAAAAAGAGGGCTGACCTCTTAGCCCCAGGGCCACATCCAGCCAAACAAAGGCTTGGAATGCCCATGGCCTTTCCAAAGGTTTGTTTTCAAATTGTGACTTATTCCTAAATACCACAGGGAGCAATTCAATCCACACAAAAAAATCACATTTTGTTATTGCCCTCGATTTGCTCTAGCTCCATGGATTTTGTCACTTAATTTTTTGTGCCCTCAAACACCACATGCCCTACACAGAGGTTGTCTTCTGATATATATTTCCTTTGGGAGAAACGTTGAAATCCTGCAAAAACAAAAACAAAAAAAACCTGGTGAACACAGTAAGTCTGGGAGAATGTATTAGCCGGATTGTTTAATCGGAGGAACACTTCCTTTTGACTAATTCTCACATTAGTTTTGCAATGCAGGCATGACAGTGCTTCTGAACTGGAATATCTATGGGGAGGAGGGAAGAGTGTTTGTTTAAAAAAACAAAGAAGATGGTCCTTAGAACTGCAACCACCATCTTAATGTTTTCAGCACTCCCTGAAGATGCCCTGATTCTCTGCATCATATCTGTACCCCACAAGAAGATATTAATCTTTCCAGTTGTTTTTGTTTAAATAATTTTCACTATGAAAAATTATTGGAAAGTTGTTTTTCCAGGTTCTCCAGATAAAGGAGTTTGATGCCCCCTGTGGGATTCTTCACAAACACACACACACAGGGGGGAGGAGGAGGAGGAGGTATGATGGCAACTAGAGACAAGGAAGGAGGAAAATAATCATCTAAAAAGGCAACTGTACCTATGTCCTTGATTTGGAATGTTTTAACTAGTTGTCCAAAGGTCAAACAAAAAAATTCATGAGATGCCATCCGATTTTCTTTAGCTTGTTAAAAACCTTGGGCAGTTGATATATGCTTTTCCTCCAGCATAAAAAGCTTATTCTGGCTGTGATGACAACATAATTTACCACAAGCAAAGAAACATTGTTTATTTTCAGTTAATCTTTCATCACTCAGATTTCCCCATGCCAAACTTACTTTTGCTAGGAAGGAACAAAAAATGGAATTCTGGGTTTCCATCTCTGACACACCTACTTTGGCATCACAATACCATCTTCCATTAAAGGCAAAATTTCTTAAAACCAAACTGAGGAAAATAGTTCTATATCAATTTGGATGCCAGGGATTTAGCCTTGGATTAGGATAAATCTTGGCTTATTTTGCCAATTTTTTTAATGGGCATTCTACTCCAATTATTTGGTATGGATATAAGAAAGAACTATGTCTGAATACAAGTCATGCTTTTAAAGTATTGAAAACTGATTAAGGAGCAGAGGGGAACATGAGTGATTTAATGTTACATTTTCATAGTATCATGATTTATGAAGATTTTGATGAATGTCTGAACTTGGCTTGTATTTTAAAAAGCTGGCTGAGGAACTCTGGGAATTGAAGTCCACAAGTCTTAAAGGGACCAAGGTTGGAGATCCCTGTTTTAAATAATAAACCCAGCACCCTCAGGAGTACAACTAGTTTTATACCATCATCTTGATTTTTATCATCTTCCAATTACCACCTGACTCTTGTTTATTAAATGTTCCAATGGTGCTTCAGTGGTTTACGGTACTGTGCTTTCCTGAACTCTTTTTTCTGGACACAGGCAAGAAATACCTCAGCCTGAATCTTTCTTTGACCATATCAAAATCCAGAAAAAACCCACTCTTCTTGCTCCCATACTCTCCACGAAAATACTTAATCTTACATGACTTTTATTTCTGCCTGCAAAAAAACAAAACAAAACACCCTTCTCTCCAGATTCAACAATGTGTCTCTTCTGCTTTCATTAATTATTTTGGAAACAAGATTGATCTCCCAGCTATATGAAAACAGAATGTAGTATCTTTAAATGATAAACAAAACAAATCTAAGTAATATGTAAATGTACATACTAGGTGGCAGGTAAAACCACGAAAGGAAAATAATTTTTATTTTACTTATTTATGGGATTTGTCTACTGCCTGAAACCAGACTTAAAGCAAGACCAATTTATTTGAACTAAGTTATTTAACTGTAGAAGGTATGCTAAAGATAAGCATATTATGGGCAGAGAAGTATAGGAACTCAGTTATTTTGCAGAGGAATGATTGCCTAGGCAATCTTTAAAAGCACTGTTTTCATTCCAGAATGTTGAAAAACATCTTACATCCTTCAAATGCAGGCTGTCACGTCGAGTTTTGTGTCTTCTGAAACTTTTGGGGGATGTGACATCAGGTTCGCATTACCTTTACTGTTCTAATTGATCAAACTTGCAACAAATTCAAGATAACATTTTCTACATTATATTTCAATAATTTTGAATAAATAATGGACTCAAGGTACTATGAATTCACCAAAGTGAAGAAAAAAGAAACAATAATCACGAACCATAAGAAATTACAGTTTTTTTCTTAAAATATTATTGAGCTTACAGTCACAAATTTCACCTTGTGTTCAGTGAAAGGAAAAAGGGCACGAATACAAAAAACAATCTCCTTTATCGTTTCACTTTTAGAGGCAAGGTTTTTTCTTCTTCATTTCTGTAATTATTACAATAAAATGATCTATCTGCAAACCAAGAAAATTAAAATTAAAATTTTGGAAGTTATTCTGATGCATTCTACAATATAAAGATCAGTGCAGCCAAATAAAATCATCTGAGAAGATTAATATTAACAAAAATCTAATGAATCCGCTATTACCCATTTTCTTTTCCTTCAAAACTTATTATTTTTTCAATAAAAAGTGTTCTTGGGACTACCCTTTTCCAAATGACTCAATATTTTCCTTCATCAAACTTTTAGTATAAATACATCTTAGAGCATACTTAATTCCTACTAGCTTTTTCTTGCTGAGATGAAGCTGAAAGTTGAGACATACTTTGGCAACGTTTAGGATTGCTAAAGATGTGAGTAACCCTGGACTTCGTCCACAGAAAACCTTCGAGTGATGTTGGAATGGGGTTGCAGGTGCCAAGCACAATAACAAAGAGCTTAGCTTGGACTTTCTCTGCCCAGTCAATTTTGGCAAGCAAGATCTGCTGCAGGTGCTACTTCAAACACAACTTTGCTTCACCACATCTTCTTAATCAGATGAATTCTTAGGCAAGCAATGAATTCTTTCATATGGGCTCTACAGACTTTGGCTGCAACTCTTGTATTAAATTTAATAAATTCACTTCTGACTAAATCATTACAGATCTGGGCTGCAAATCTAGAGAGTAAAGTTAACACCTTTTAAAGTCCTTTGAGCCAACAGACTTGTCTTCTTGACAAGTGTTTAATTGTGTGATTAATTTCTCCCAACATATGGAGACATCATCAGCAATGCCTTCTTGGAGAACATAGGTTCTTCACTGCTAGCAAAAATCATAGCCTGCATACTGAATAAATCAATATCAGATTAAGAAATTGGTGGGAAGAAAAGACAACATCCTTCTTAATGGGGCACCCATTGCTGATCTCAAAGAGGGAGAGCGAGAGAGATTTGCAGGAAGTTGAATCTGTCTAAGTTTCCCAAAAATGGAGAATTTTTTTTCAATCAGGTTCCAATAAATCAACTGTTCTGAATTTTAGTATTTATTTGCTCAGTACACTTGTTTACTACTGAACCTGGAGCAATGTGTGTTGACTCAGGCTTCCATCCTTCCGAGGTCGATAAAATAAAGACTCAGATTGTTGGGGGCAATATGCTGACATTATAAACTGCTCAGAAGTGTTATAAAGCACTGTGGAGGGGTATGTAAGTCTAAGTGCTACTGATAATTGTAGACTCACTTGTATACTTCGTTGAACCATTTTTCAGCCACTGCTCCATTTTTCTGAATGGCTGACTGGTAGTATATGTGAGGAAGCAGAGACTGAAACACAAGCAAATTTTGGTCTAGGCAGCTGGCTGGCAGGAAATGCAGGAAGGTTGCTGGAGACCATGGATCAGTTTGAGAATCATTGCTTTAGGCCAGGGGTCCGCAAACTTGGCTCTTTTAAGGCTTGTGGATTTCAACTTTGCTGGCTGAGGAACTCAATTCCACAAGTCTTAAAAGAGCCAAGTTTGCGGACCCCTGCTTTAGGTTATGTGCGTTTCTACTCCCAGAATTCTAATAGTTTGTCCAAAATAGCTAGGAATTTGGGGAGTCTCAACACATTCTGAAGATGGTAGATTTCAGAAGGTTGATCTACAAGCATGTAAAAATATAAACTTGAAAAGTAAGCTGTTAAGTACAGACATGTTTTTACGTATGCTTTATTTATCATCGGTCTAGATTAAACATGGTGGCTTTTAAGGACTTGTATGAATATGAAGTGAAAGTTTTAACATCCCAAGCTAACACATTAATCCTGCTTTTGAGACTCGCGTGCACATCTGAATTTTGGAAACATAATGTGAACCTCCAACAAAATGGCTGCTGAACAAACTCATTTATTTCAGGAGCTTCTGCCATCAGGGGCATATACAGCAAGATTATAAATGCGGCTTTATTAGAATAAGATCTCTGTAATGCTTCTAGGACATTCTGTAGAACCTGTCTAATTTAGCTCTTTTTGGACAGGTTCAGTTCAGGTGAACTTTGGGTAATATACAGTTTGTTACTGGAACACCAGATTTTTTTTCCGCTCTGCAACTGAGGAATCGACATATCTAACTGGAACTAGAACCAGAACCATTGCTATTGTGTCAACACCTGCAGCTATCATTTCATTACTTATTTATGCTATTGTTCTTTCCTCGTCCACTAACATCTCTGTGAAACTATTGTGTTTTTACAGTAGAGTAAAACTATAAGGACAGTTTGATGATATGTATTTAATACAACTTGTTCTTAAAGAGTCTATATTTTACCTGGTGTTCTATTTGTTAGATCTTATATTTCTAGGTTTTTAAAAAAAATGAAACTTGTAAGTGTAACATTTACTCTTTCCCCCCAATAATCCAATTTGCCATGGGGAGCATATAGCAAAAATGGTAGGAAAGGGGAAAAAAATCCAGATTCTGTTGATCCAGGGTGGGGAAAAAGTAAATTCATTTTCACAACTATATACCGGTATTTACCTTCTCTTATATTCAGATATATTGACAGAATATTTTAGAATCAACAAATACTTTGGAGACTTTTCTAAATTAGGTGACATATATTTGTTCAGAATCTTTTTAACAATTTGGAATAAAAACAGGCAAACTCCAGAACAATTTTCTTAAAATATATGGTCACACACTTGGCAGCTACAGGGAATCTAAAGAATAGGTGTTTCCCCTAATTGTTCAGGCTTCTTTGGGATATTTTTTCTCCTACTCCATTTTGAGAACAACTGCATCTTTTCCCCCAGTCCTGTCTTACCTGTTTCTCTTTGTGTGTCTCTCCTCCATCCTGGCCCCCACCCCCTTCCAATCATTAGCTACTCCTTCTCTTTAGTGAAACACATGCAAAATTGCCCATTTCCCCACTCTTTGCTTGCAGCCTTCTCAAATTTCTGGAGCCCAGGACAACTCAATAATGTGCAGTGTTCTTCCATTTTCCCACTCCTGATCTCCCTCTCCCCTGGAGGTCTCTTGAGATGCTTCAGAGTCTGCCTTTCCTACCACTTTCTCCTACTATTCTTTCTTCTCAGCCCTTTCCTTTTCTTCACCTCTGTTCTTTCAAAGATATACAATCATTCAAAATAAGGCCCTGTCGGCCACCTCAAATCTCCTCTAGTCTGTGCAGTCACCAGGAATTAAGCTCCACTTGAGAGTTTCTCCTTTTCATATAATCGTTGGGTTGCAGTGATCTCACAAAGCTAAATCCTAATAAATTATTTCACTATTATTAAATGAATTTCCACTAGCCTGAAAAAGAAGAGCTGGAAATTTGGAAATGTAACTTTCAACTGAAGTTAACGTGACTTACTTCTAAAGATGCACAGCATTGCATTTTTCTTAGGAAGAGCACCAAACTTTGCTGCATCTAGTTTCCATAGCTAAACTTTCCACCATATGCGCTCATTTCCTCCAATTACCATGCCCGCCACCTAGCACATAAAAGGTGGCATCCAACAGTTTTTGCATGGCTCTCTGATAAGCTGAACCAACATTCTTCACATGAATTCAGTAAATTAGCCATTGCCATTTCAAAATATCCCATAAGACAATCAAAACTCCAGACGGCATGTAAGGAGAGAAAATGTATGGGTTATGCAATGAAAATAAAAATAGGTTATACTCCATTTCTGATATACAGATCTGAAGAAAAAATAATTATTACTGCACAATGAGCCTTTGAAGTTAAACGGGTTTGTTAGCAGGCCTCCTCAACTTGGCTGAGAATACTGGAAACTGCTGTACCAAGCCAACACATCTGGGGTATACAGGATTGGAGAAGGCCTTGATAGGGTATTATCATTGGATTGCTCAGACCCATCTTTTTGATCAGTGAGAATATTGCCTAGCCCTAGACACATTACCCAGGAAAATAATATGATGGAATATTTTCTGATGTATCTATTTATTAATCAAATTTGAAAAAAAAAGTAAAAAATGACTCTGGGCGGCATACAGCATTCAGATAAAACCACAGATACAACAACCACTGGTATAAAACTATAAAAATCTACATTAAAAAAGAAACAATATAAAAAGCAAATCTACAAACCCCTAGGCGAAGAGAAATGAAAGTGGCCACCACCAGAATGGAGACATCTAAGTATATCTCCAGTTCCCTGGGAGCCCTAGACTTGGCAACATAACCAAGTTTTGAGGGCCTTCCAGAATGTCAAAAGGGATGGAGCTAATCTAATTTTGTACTTTTCCTTTCCTCCACCCGCAATCAGAGGCAAGTGGAACCCTGAAACTGTGCATTATCAAAAAACAGTCTGGGGAAATACATGAAAGCATATTATTAAGATATGATTTCAAAGAGAGGCGAGGCAAAAGATAAACAACCAAATATCTCAATACTATCATTGTTTGTAAACGAATTGCCCATGTTAATTAAACCTAAGCTTAGGTAAGGACCTGGAGTTAGGTAAGGACCTGGAGTTAAGCAAACTGTTAAGCAAACTCAGGTCTACTAGGGCAGGGGTCTCTAATGTTGGCAACTTTAAGCCTGGAGCTCTGCTGGCTGGGGAATTCTGGGAGTTCAAGTCCTCCAGGCTTAAAGTTGCCAACATTAGAGATCCCTGTACGAAGGCATAATACAGCCACCCTCTTTCTTTTCCATAATAAGAACACACCATTTGGGTATGTTTATGGGACAAGGTGTAAGGATACTTCCTTCCTGGAACCTGCCATGGGGTGAAATACACCCAACTCACCTTCTCTACATTGAAAATGATACAAGAATTTGTCATTTTTTTTAGCCCAGCTAAAAAAAGAAGGACTTTCTTCCAAAGTGCCTGCATTCTCAAGTTCTAGCAGTCCCGTGGTGAGTCAGGACTTCTTTTCTTTTCAGTTAAGCAACCAGATTTTTAGGAGGCCTATCCTGGAGAAATGCCAACAATCCTTGAAATTTCTCCTTGCTGCATAAAATATTTTGGGCTTGTCTAAGCGAAAGTTCATAGCTTAAATTGATTTAGAACTGCTAAACCTGGAAGGAATCTGAAATAAAACTCAAAATTACACCAAAATGACAACACGTTTATAGTAATGTTAAGATGCAAATCCCATGTTACCTAATTGCTTTATGTTTGATGTAAGTACATGAATGAGATTTGTACCCTGATGTCACAAGACGCATGTTGTCACTTGTCTTCCCTTGTTCCTCTGTGATTATACCACTTCTTGCAAATGCTTACACCCCAATATTACTTATTGCTTATTACTGACTGGAAACCTTTATGGATTTTTCATGTAAAAAGTGATTTATGGTTTTGATAATTAATAGGAGACATTATAAAAATAAAATAGGTATAACGTTAGAATAAGAGGTAAATTTATGATTGTGCTTATAAACTGTGTAAAGAAGATTAAAAGCTTTTTTTTTACTTTTACTTTTTCTCCTTCCTTGCACATTTGGCTTTCTCTTTAATTTCTTTTTCTTATTTTGTATTATGTTGTATTAGTTTTTAATCTTCCTTTAAAAAAATCTTAAATAAAAATTATTCTAAAAAAGTTACCAGGAACACCCCCTCTCCCTCCCAAATACATACACCACTCTCCACTTTTAAGTACCATTTACAGCATTAGCCCAAATAATTAGCAGTAACAAAAGCAGAAGAATTCAGATGCAGTACTTCAGAAGTGGATGTAAAAGGCACTTAACACAGATTTAAACACAAAGCTTTAAAATCCATTCACAGTCTAGTTCTTAAGGACCAGGTCTGTCAAGAGCTATTCATCTTGAAGGTTCACTTTTATCTCTGAGCTGGGGGAGCAAGTACCAATTGTAGGGGAACAATGTTGGCAAAGGGTACATATTCATTTCTTGTTGAGGAGTGGACTGGCCACTGGAAGAAACAAAATGCTAGGGCTAAGGCCATGCTCAAACCTGCAAAAATGTTTTTCTACAGTAGACTTTACCACCCTTGTGTTCTTATACAGTAGACTTTACCACCCTTGTGACAGTGATAAATATTTGTAGCTCCGGTATAGGATGCGGGTATAGGATGCGGGTGAAGAGGTTTGTCCTCTGAACTTGTGGGTTGGTTTCTGAACATTTTATTACCAGCGAAATCTTCAGTGGAATTTAGAGGCTAAACTCCACTGAAGAGGTTATCTAGCCTGGTAACAAAACATTTCAAATCAACCCACAAGTTCGGAAAACAGAACCTCCAGATTCACTTTAGGGGTGTGTGCAGGCACCCCCCCTTTAGCCACAGGTCTTCCTGATCAACTAGTTGCAGAAGAAGGTCCAAGGAAAAACGATGTTCCTGGTTGGCTCAAGCCAAATTGGTGCAGAGGAGAAAAGTAACCAAGTAAGGAAAATACATCAGGAGGCAGAGGCTGGTGAACAATGACTCGACTGGACCCAGCAAATGGATGTTTTTATTCCAACCCTTTTCTCAGCACCCTCCCACCCAGCCGATTTTTTAAAAAAGAGGTAGGTGGGCTGCTCAGTCTCCCGTTGGGGGGGGGAGGGTGCTTTAGTTAGGACGATGCGGGACATTCTGCAGCTCCATCCAGGTGGCTTCCTGAGAGTCTTCAAATACCCCACGCAAAGAAAGCTCTGCCTGGAAACGAAGTTTTGGCCCGCCAAAAAAGTTGCCCACCCGCGCGCCACTACACCCCATACCATAAACGCTAACGGAAGGCCGAGGGGGACAAAACAAAAAGCAACAACAACAACAAAAAAAAAACAAAAACCGAGGACAGGACGGGGGAAAAACCAATCCCGAGGGGGGATTCGGAGTCGAAATCCAACAGGTCCTCCCAACCCTCCGCTCAGTCACCTTTGCTCCGAGGAAGGGACTTCCCGGCTAACGGAGCATCATCTGCCGTAGAGACTCTTGACGGGTGCAGAGAAATTTAGGGGGGGGGAAGGCGCCCCCACCCCACCCCTCAATTCGTGGCCCCTCCCGGACACCCATTCCAACCGAGGTCACCCTCTTTGGAGAAAGCCTGCAATTGAAGCCGAGCTGGAAAGAGGAGTCCTAAGGTGGACGCAGCTTCGTCCGGGGGCTGCAGGTTCGAGGAACCCTTGAAACGGTGGGCGCCGACAGGACGAAAACGCAGCCCGGCCTGCCCTTTCGGGGGGTCCGGGAATGGGAGGTGGGGGGGGGCCGCTGCTCTTTTCACGGAGCGAAGACTCGGAGGCGCCTCCTGCCTCCTTCCCCCCCTCTTTTGTCCCCCCTCCCCTCCCCAGCCAACCCGAAGTTTTGCGCGCGGCAACTCGCCCTCCGAACTTGCCTGGATGGATGGATGGATAGATGAATGGGATGCTTGAGGGCTGAAGTGGCGCGCGGTCCTGGGTCTGTCTCTCCCCGGAAGGCTGCCTCGTGCTTCCCGGCCGCTCGACTGGCTCCGCTCCACCGCCTGCCCGGCTATCTTGCTCCCTTATCTCCCTCTCCTTTCCCTTTGTGTCTTCCAAACTAGTTTCAGCTGGTCACATGTGGACACCAACCTTGCCTGGCGCGGCGGCGGCCTCTGACGTCACGCCCAGCTGACAACAAAAGGTGCTTTGGGGTGGGGTGGGGTGGGGTGGGGGGGCGGAGAGCCCAAAGTTACTGCCGAGGCTCCGCCTCCCTCGCGGAGACGCTCCAGGGACAAAAGGGGCGAAGCGGCCAGAGGGCGAGGCGAAGCTGGGTCCGGTCGCTGAAGAGCCCCCCCTACCCCCCATCCCAAGCTGTGACCCGACCTCAATTCGCGCCATGCCTTCTCTTTCTTTTCCTCGTGTGGTAACGCATCCTGACAATTCCTGAGAGTCTGGAAATTCCTCCCCCCCCACTCGGGATTTCTTCCGGCAGACCCCAAAAGTTTGATTTTTTCTCTCTCACGAAGTGCGATGTATGTATCGTTTTAGCTGTTCGGTATCTTTTGAACGCTTTTGTCTTCTTTACCGTATGAAGAATGTGGGAAGCTGCTGCGAACATCGCACCGAGAAATGTTTTCCCTGGCTTTTTTCTTTTTTTTTTTGAAATGACCTGCAGAAAAGTTTTGTACAACTTTCTTTTAAATTAAAAAAGAGAAGTTGATTGTTCCGTAAGGTTCCGGAACTGCGATTGTTAATTAATTTGCTTTAGTGATACTGTACCAAACGTTCTTTCTGCACAAAACGTTAATATATGTTTGATTTAAAATGCCTCTTCCCAGGTTTTCCCTCGCAGAAAAGTTTTTTATTTATTTATTATTTATTTATTTATTTAGTCACACAGTATATATAAGCATAAGTGTGGAAAAAAGTAAATAAAAAGTAGAAGTCAAATGTGGGAGACTGCTCTTTGGCAGCTAAGAATTTTTGATATCTTTAAGAAATACCTGGATTTTTTGCAGTCCAGATCTGGTAATCCTAACAAAGCAACTTAGAGGAGCATAGTTACAAATAGTAGAAAAGTTGCCAACAAGCATCTTCACATCTGATTTACTAGCCCTCAGTTTTAGGAAGGAATTTGCATCTTATTCTGGCAGTTCATGGCAAATCTCCAAATGTATGAGAATTCTTGCATAGAGTAACATACAATGACAGAGGTGGAAGGGTTAGGGTTAGGGTTAGACCCTATACCATTTCTGACAGATGGCTGTCCAGTCTCTTCTTGAAAGCTTCCAGTGATGAATAACTTCTGAAGGCAAGCTGTTCCATTGGTTGATTTGTAATTGAATTGAATTGAATTGTAATTCAAGTGATCTTATTACTTCTGTGGTTTTGTAAACAAAACCTTGAGCTTGACCCTAACCCTAACCCTAACCCTAACCCTACATTCCTCCATTATACTGTTCATATGTGGATTATTCTTGAGATTATAAAACTGTACAACAATTTACATTTCTGCATCTACATGCTTTGTGTGCATCACTTATTCAGTTTAAATAGTTAAACTATCTTCTCTTTATGGCTTTCCTGCAGAACTACATTTCCCCCCTAGAGTTGGCCCAACCATTTCAGTCAAGCTGAGAGAAGCAACTGATTTTCCTCTGGTTTTGATAGGTTGGAAGAGTCAAAGTTGGAAAGCGTTATTTTTCTCCTATAGGACCAGCCCATTGGAATGTCTTCCCATTGAAAGGTCATTTGTCTCAGATTTTATCTGAAACAGGTAAAATTGTTATACTACCCTGCTGGAAAAAATTGAAAACATAGCCTTGGGATCTGATGCCTTGTATAAGGGATCCTCAATTAATGACTTCCCTGTTCAGCGACAGTTCAAAGTTCTAAAAAAGTAACTTTGTGACTTGAACTTGAACGTGTGACCATCACAGTATCCCTGTGATCATGCAATCAATATTTGGGTGCTTCACAGCTAATGTGATTTACAATCATTGTAGCATCCCCACAGTCCTATGATCACCATTTGCAAGCTTCACAACTGGCTTCCAACAAGTTAATGGAGAAACTGCTAGTAAAATTAGAGTCTGGTTATGGGGCTGTCCCACTTAATGACTGGGTGATTCACTTAACAATTGCAGTGGGCCTGATGTAAGTTTCACATGGTTACACGATTTGTCACTTCAGTACCTCGCCTAACATTGGCATTGCTGTTCCCAATTGTGGATGTTAAGTGAGGACTATCTGTACAGTGAACTTTTAATGTACTACATTGTGCTTCATAGTATTGCTCCTTTTTGTATATTTATTACATTTATATAGCTGCCCATCTCATAGTGACTCTGGGTGGCTTTCAATATTAAAAAGGCACAGTATAAAACCCCTAATCTCTCCTCCGCGCCCCCCCCCAGCAACAAGCACAAACCAACCAGTAATTTGATTGGTTCCGGTTCAATATGGGGTTTTAGGGTGTTCCAGGAAAGTATCAAGGTGGGTGCCAGTCTTATCTCCAGGGGAATGACATTCCATTGGGAAGGTGCCATCGTAGGCAAGGCCTTTGTTTTTAGTCCCAATAGATCAGGGGCGTTGTCACATGATGTATCACAACTTTTCCCCCTTCACTAAACCGGAAGTGGGTGTGGCCAGTGTGTGATGCATCTGGCCTGTGGGCTGCGAGTTTGACACCCCTGCTTTAGAGAGTTGCAAAGACCATTCCTTTCCAGGTGTTATTTGGCCTGCTGGGATGAATGTTTTTTTTTAACTGATTTGTTTTTGCAGATGGGTGTTTTGCAGATGTTACTCTGCTAAAGCAAAAACACTTCCAGCAAGTGTTTAGTCTCAGAGGTTTAGTCTTTCAAACTTTTGGATCGTACCGGAGCCCTCCCTCAGAGAATTTCTCTCTACAGGGTGTGACATATTCTGTATACATTAAGTGGATAGAAATTGTCTAAAAATAACTTAATAGTTATATTTAGTGATCTGAATTTCTATTTTCCCAATCCTATACAGATAATCTACCCACTCTACAAACACCTTTTGTTTCTTTTCATCAAAAAATTAAGTGGAATTCAGGAAGATTGATGCTTTGTGATTATTATTATTATTATTTACATTTGATCTGATTGCTTCTTTCCATCTTTTTTATTTCACTGACCTGAGTAAGATTTGGGGGAATGATCCATTTGTTTTTCTCTGGCCCTGAGGGAATAATGGATCTCATTCCCCTACTGAGCTTCCAGGAGAGTGTGGGAATCATGCCATACCACAGAAATGACTTAATGGTGAGAAATGAAACCATCTACTCTGGAAGGTTGTGCAGAAAAGGCTAAAACAATTAAGAAGTATGTGAGATGCTTCACACCGGAAATGTTTTGTCAAGCCATATCTGTTTTTAATTCACTTGGTGCTAATTTTCCCATCTCTTCATCTCAGTGACTGGTTTGTGTCTGTGCATGTATACTCACTAGGTATGTCCATACACACATCAAAAGTCCTTTGATCCAGTTGTATATAAAGCTTCAGCTCATCCTTTAATAATCACTTTGCTTTTTTTTAAAAAAACCCCTCTGTCATTCAATATAAGTGAGAATTGATAAACGTTCAATGCTGGCAATTCAAATATCACATTTGGCTATAAGGTAAAGGTAAAGGTTCCCCTCGCACATATGTGCTAGTCGTTCCTGACTCTAGGGAGTGGTGCTCATCTCCATTTCAAAGCCGAAGAGCTAGCGCTGTCCGAAAAAGTCTTGGTGGCTATGTTGCTGGCATGACTAAATGCCGAAGACACTCGGAAAGCTGTTACCTTCCCCCCAAGGTGGTCCCTATTTTTCAACTTGCATTTTTTACATGCTTTCGAACTGCTAGGTTGGCATAAGCTGGGGCAAGTAATCGGAGCTCATCCTGTTATGCGGCACTAGGGATTCGAACAAATGAACTGCCGACCTTTCAATTGACAAGCTCAGCATCGTAGCCACTGAGCCACCATGTCCCTACATTCAACTATATTTTGTGTTAATTCAGATTAGAAACATAATGTTTCAGTTATAAAGAGCAGCCATGATTTAGAAGCTATTTATTTTCAGAGACTTAAAATGGGAAGTATTTAAAAGGCTAAATTTTGTCAACAGGAATTTAGGTCACTCACTGATGAAAATTATTACCTAGCTTTGGGTCTTCGGGCCATAAACAACATTACCAAGAGAAGTTGATATTATACTATACCCCACTTGAGAATGACTCCTTTTCTTTTTCCTCCCTCTATGCATGTAAGATTGGCATCACCAAAACAAGAAATAGCTTTAGAATAGGCCATACTAGATGACTGAGAAAGTTTTTATATAGCACACTTTGACAATTAGAGTGTCAAAGTAGTATGATTATGTAGGAGTGGATAACTTCCAAGCTCAGCACAAGACCAAGGGAAAACAATTGTATGACAAAATGAGAGAATGGATAATGAGGTTGTGGTTTTTTTGGGGGGGGGGTTGAGAGAGAAAGAGAGAGAGCATTTTCACATCCTTTAGATCATTATTCTTGCAATGAAAATCAAAAATCCTAAACATTTAGCACAAAATTATCAAATCTAGTGTTTCTCCTGGGTAATTCTGGAAGTTGAAGTCTACACAATTTAAAGTTCACAAGGTTGAGGTACACTAATTGAAGTCAGTATACCGTGAGCTGAATAATTTAATGTTGGAAGGTGGAAGGAATTCCTAATCACCGTACAGTATAGCTAAGCTAGTTTTAACTGGTTTCCCGTGGAGCCCCTGGATCCTGCAAGATGTTGAGATGAAAAAAACATTGTGTTTTTATCTTTGCACACCATACAATACTAGCACTTGCAGTTTTGTTATAAACATTGTCAAGTGTGGATTATACAGGTTATAATTACATTGCATTGTGAATATTTTTCCCATTTTATGCAGAAGTTTCCTTGATCTGAAAATGATCACAAAGGTTCCTCCAGGATAAAAATATCTTGAAAAGGATTGATCTGAACCGTGCACAATTCTATTGGCAAACGTTTTGTTAGATTAGACCAAAGAACCTTAGCAATAGAAGGGAGTGTTTTAGCACTGAGACTGTTTACTTCTGAATGAAATATGTAAACGTTCTGATTTATGTATGATTTTTTCCCTCATCTTCAGGTCTTCTGCAAATGTTGAAAATTTACCTTTTGAAATTTTCAATTGTATATTTGGAAAGGAGCATGTAGGCTAATCATGTCCAACTCCCTATTAGGTATAGGACTCCAAACAGCTAACTCAATTTGAATATGTCCAGTGAAGTGGATATGTTTACTTTTTATAGTACTTGGTTCTGTTTCCAAACTGCTTAACTAACTTTCAACCTGAATTTGCCTTCCTTATGTTTCAATCAGTTTTAAGGTCCTGAGCAATTCAGATGAAGTCTGCTTTTTTATGTGTGGATTTATTTTTTAAAATGTATCCTGTCTAATTTATACAACTCAAGAGAGTATACATAATGGTTCCACCTTCTATTTCCCAACAACAACCAGACTGTGTGGTGGATTGGGCTGAGAGCGAGTGACTGGCCCAAAGTCACTGTTGGCTTTGATGCCTAAAGGACGGACGGAAGGACTAGAACTTGCAATTTTCTGATTTCCAACCCAGCACCATTCCCAGACCCTGCATTAAACCAGCTCTTTAATCTCACAGGACTTGAAAACTGCTCTGTCTTCCCTCAGTTGTCTTTCTGGAGGGTAAGCATACCCACTTGCATTACTCTTGATAAGTTTTTGTTTCTTGTCCCTCAAACATTGTTGCTCCTCTGCTTTGCAGCTGTTCTAATTAACCTTTTCATAAATGTGCCCAGAATTGGACATCATAACCCAGGTGGAGTCTGAACCATGCAGGACAGAGTGGAACTATTCTCCTGACTCCGAAACTACATTTCTACTGCTGCAGCCGATAATTGCATTGGCTCTTTTAGTAAGCCTATTCACCTTTAGAAGCTGAAGGATAGTTCCATCCATTCCCCCCCACCCCGACCCCAAACTAGGAAAGTGAAAGATATATCCTTTAAAGATATCCAGGATGATAAAAGGTAATTTTACCATTATGAAAAAGAAAAACTGGAACGTATTTCAAGACTTGGGAAAACCACCTTTATAGCTTCATTGTGTGAAAGAAGAGACATTCATGACTGATGACAGGAATGTTGAAATAGGATACTTTTTGGCTCTGCTAGAATGGTAGATAGACCCAAGGAGATGGGGCTTTAAAAAAAAAATCAGTCTGGAGTTAAATCCTGCAAAGTTTAAAGAAAATAGGATATAAGCTAACAATATGTCTTACTTTAAATAACATCTGTACAGATGTGCTATTCCTTCAGTCAGTGCAATAATTATAGTGAGCTTTGGTTTCTGTATCCTGGATATGAAAAAGGAGAGCTCTGATCTCTTGTTTCTCTCCCAAGCCTATTGTGCCGTTCGTTTACGGTAACTTTTCCAGCCTTAATAAAGCCGCTGGCATGCTGCCCTTCTGTGCTGATTAGCTTGGCTTGGGTGGTTCCATCTCTCTCCCTTCAATACTAATTTATTCACCATCCCCCCCCACTTAGTTTTGCCCTAAACCTCAAAAGTCTCCCTGGCACAATTTCACAAACCCTGCGGTAAGCCTCAGAGACGCAATGTCATTTTTGAAGACTGATACAGTTTTCCCTAGAGAATGCTTGCTATCATCCTATGAGAACAGAATTCCATCCTCCCAGTAAATTGACCACAGAGGAAATAGAAAACCTGATGGCAATTTGGACATCTTCGCTAAGTTAAAGTGGTTTTTCCCCTTACTGTTACAATATTTAGTTCACTCATAGCACACAATGCGCTCTTCTTTTCTTTGCCTGCAGCTAAACAGTGGTTTACATTCCTTTATGATGATGTTGCTTGCAATAAATCATGAGCTGCTGAGTTCCATGTATACTTGGTTACCAGAGATGGAGCAAAAAGGAACCTCTTCTGGCTAGATAGTAGGGATAATAAGGCTTCTTCCTGCTCCTTGGAGTATACCTGTTTATTCATTCTAGTCAAAGTAACAATTTCCCACTGCGTTCATTTTGGGAACCAGGAAGGACGAGTCCCCTGAATCCTGTGCATAAGTTAATTAGCATATCAGCAGGAAGAGGAGCTTAAGAGACTTTGAGAGCAACCTAAGAAATGAAGAAAGAATCCAGTGAGACCTGCAGAGGTGGTAGAGCTGAGTGATGGCACGGGCTTTGAGCCCCTCCATAATGTAGCAGAGTTGAAGTCCATTCAGAAACCCTCCATCCTCAGTAGACTTAGGCACGCAGTGCCAACTGCTGGGGTTCTCTGGCAATGTGAAACAAGACCCTTCCCAACTGGAAGGAATGCTGGGAGAAAGTGTGGAAAGCAAGTTTTCACAGTCACAGGCAAACAACCCCAATACCAAATCGGCTTGTTATCCTAACTAGAAAACAAACAGAAACGATTAATTTTTGCTCCATCCCCACCAAAATGGCTTCTAGCTGTTATGTGGGAGGAAAAGGCACAAGAATTCAAAGCTTGATTTCTGTTTAAAATAGGCTTGCATTTCAAATTCTTTCATAATGGCTTCCTTCACTTTACTACAATAATTCTACTCAATAGAAGCCACTGGAAGTTTGATGGAGCCGATTAGGAGTCAGTCACTGTCAAAGCAAGCAAAGGATACAGGAAAAGGTAGTTAAGATTGTTGGTTCCCAGAATCCTTCTCTCCCCATGACCAGCGAGACATTTTACAACTGTAAGATTTGGGGAGCGCAAGAATGCTTCAGAAACTGAAGGGGATGAGGTACAGTAACCACACAACCCTTGGTTATTTTGGACACCCAGTGACATTACCTGAAGTACTGAGATTGTAAAAGACATCCAAGAAATTCCCAGCACATGCATTTCCAGGGTTTAGGGAAGAAAAAATCTAGTCACAAACCCAGTGGTGGGTTTCAAATTTTTTTACTACTGGTTCTGTGGGTGTGACATGGCTTGATGGGCATGGCAGGGGAAGGATACTGTAAAATCCCCATTCCCTCCCCAATCCAGGGGAAGGATACTGTAAAATCCTCATTCTCTCCCCAAAGAGATTACTGCAAAATCCCCATTTCCTCCCTATCAGCTGGGACTCGGGAGGCAGAGATGTGGGCGGGGCCAGTCAGAGGTGGTATTTACTGGTCCTCCAAACTACTCAGTATTTCCACTAATATAATATAATATAATATAACAACAGAGTTGGAAGGGACCTTGGAGGGCTTCTAGTCCAACCCCCTGCCCAGGCAGGAAACCCCACACCATCTCAGTCAGATGGTTATCCAACATTTTCTTAAAAATTTCCAGTGTTGGAGCATTCACAGCTTCTGCAGGCAAGTCGTTTCACTTATTGTTCTGTCAGGAAATTTCTCCTTAGTTCTAAGTTGCTTCTTTCCTTGATCAGTTTCCACCCATTGCTTCTTGTTCTACCCTCAGGTGCTTTGGAGAACAGCCCGACTCCCTCTTCTTTGTGGCAATGGTAATGGTTCTCCAGAACTGGTCAGAACCTGCTGAAACCGACCTCTGGTACAAGGAACAAGTTACGTGGACTTTTCTGCCAGCTCTTACTAGTTAGTAAATGAGCACCAACTTCCATCTGTTCTTTAGGAGCCAATATTATTTTTTCAAATATGATTGGTCCCTGACACCTACAGTATTACACACATCGTAACATTAAATGGTAAAGATTGAACAAAATATCAGTGAAAAATATGTTGTCTTTCAGCTTCCCCAGATTGATCAATGTGTATTGATACAGTGGCACATTCTAAAATGTCGATTAAGCATGTCAGTAGCGTGTGCAAACTTTCTAGCACATCAGAATCTTTCCCCACCCCCCATAATGCTAAACTGAGTGCAAGACTGGAGAAGGAGAAAGGGGGAGGGACCAGGGTGGCAGATCTTTAAAGCCACAGCATCTGTATTTGATCAAACTTTTAAGATGGAATGTGCAGCTATGGAATAGCAAGCCTTTTGATAGCCATGTCTAGCACTCTGCTTTAAAGGGACACCTCAAATTAACATCAGGAATTTTTCCTCAGAATATTCATTTGCATATGGATTTCAGGGTATTTATCTGCCTACAAAGAGAAAAATCAAGAGGAAAAGATGTATCACTCCCCTCCCTATTATGAGTCAGCAAGTGAAAATGTAATACTGTAGATTAAAAGCAGACCTCAACTCTGAAGCCACCAAGTCTTTAGTAGATTGGAACAGGCGGTTTATGGACACTGTAGTGCAAATGCCCAAAAGGGTTGCTTTAGGGTTTCCAAATGAAACATTGCCGATTAAAAATTCCAGGAGATATTATGAACAAGTATTAAGTCTGTGATGAATGAAAAGGAAAGTCTGGTTTATGAATGCAAGGCTCTTTTTGAGGCCTGCAACCCTGCCAGAATAAAATTGATGTTATAGCCCTCAGGGAGTTTCTAGGCACAGAACTAATCACCTCAGTTAAAAAGAGACTGTCCCTCTCCCTTAGTTTCGAGTGTTGAATTGCAGTTGTACTCTGAAGTAAATTTATACAGAAATAAGTCCTACTGAACCACACATGATTTATTCAAGAAAAAAAATGTTTAGGATTTGTATGTATAGGATGAAAGTATTGGACGCAAGCAGAAATATTCCAAGATGTCAACAAGATTGAAGCTTTTAAAGATATTTTAAAAATGCATTCTTGATCGTAGAAAAACAAATCTTTGTGGAACTTTTTCTCTGCTGAAGGGAAAACATTTTAAATGTTTTAAAACATTTGTTCCTTCTTTTTTTTAGATAACATCTAACAAAGGGAGGACATTTCACAAGCCATTCTAGCACCCCAAATCAGGTGGCAAAAAAGTAATTGGCGGGGTAATTTGAGGCACAGCACAATTAATTTTGTTCATTTCATACCATCTTTTATTAATTGTCCACAAAATTGGAAAAGAGGCTAAGAAATTCCAGTTTTCCTGCTGAATATACCACCACATTACTCAAACCAACCCCTGTAACCTTTAAAGAACAAAATAATAAGAAAAATAATGTATTTCACTAATTTAAAAAAGGGGTGGGGCTGTGTCTGTCTGACCCTGACCATATGCCAACACCTATCTGTGAGGATGGCAAAACTTAGAAGGGAATGCTTTCAGGCTTTCCCTAACAGTAACAGTATTTTTGCACTATTTAAGAAGGAATCCAAACAGACTGCTGGGTCAGATGAGAGATAGAGAGATGTGTGTATATACCACAGTTATAAGAAAAACTGAACATTTGATTTGAATAATTTGAATAATTATACATGACTCTATGTATATGAATGAAGTTTTTAGGGCAGAAAATGAGCATACTGTAGGTTGTAAACCTGTATTTCTGAGTCTGGTTAAATAAATGGTGTTATAAAATCTCCCTTTATGACGGAGGGGAGTTACTTCAACTGAAAAGGTTATCCATTCCCAGTTCTTGAAATCCAGTTCAGGGTTTATATGACTGTTCTTCAGAACCCCAGGTCTACCTGAAGGTCATGAAACACCCCTGCCTCTGTTGAGTTAGTACAAACTCCATGTCACAATACACCAGCACAATTGCATTTCCTGAAACACCTGAAGATGACTCTTTTTCCTTCAGGAAGTCTTCTTGAGGTTCTACTATTCAGTATGTTAAATAACCAAGCACGCATACATTTTAATGTTGGATTATTTGTTGGAACAGCTAGCTACCAGCACCTGTAATTCAGCACTGGTGCTAGAATGGAAGCAAAAAAAAAAAGTCATTGTCATGTCACGTTTTGTTTTCTTTTTATACTATTTGAAACATTAGCAAAAAAAAGGTAAAATACCTGCTAAGAGCCCATTTCATCCATCTTTTGTGAAGGCAAAAACTGAGTAGAGGGCAGCTAAGTTCCTTCTGTGGTTTTCATCTATGCTTAAAAGTAATTTCCAATACATAAGAATTGCAAAATGGGGTTAGCTATTCCTTTTAAGGGAATAAAGGATATATTTTTTTATTATAAACACCATGTATGAGAAAGGGATGTGCTTTGAAAAAAAAAAATAAGAGAGGGGAAGTAAAATGTTCATCCTTCTATTTTAATGGCAAAACTCAACAAAACATTTAAACTGTCAAAGAGAAAGTCGGAAGCACAAGCTTCCAATGTAGTTACATTTAAAAAAAATCAAACAAACCAAACCAAAACAATCAAACCAAAAGTGTCCTACTAGTCCAAATCTAGGAAATGGGAATCAGGTATTGCACAGGGGGAAAAACACTCTCAAACACACTCCTTCCCCCTTGGAGTAGAACAAGCCAAGGTTTGAATTGCACAGCAACTCAGCTTAGGACACACACACACATGCACAAACAAACATTTAGAGATGAGGAAACAGTGTGCTTTTGAACTACCTGTACAAAGTTTAAGAAGACATATAAAAGGGAGGAAGAGAAGATAGCAGACCTATGGGGCTATAAAACACATTTAGGGAGCCAGCTTGTATATATAGAGGAATGTTTACAATTTTAAAAATCCAGAGCATGACTCTCTCCTAGTTTAGAGCAAAGCAATGAGGCATTCTCTTCAGTTGACCTACATACAATATAGCCATGTCATGCAGGATGGGAAGTCGCCATTATAGGCACAGCAGTGGGCTGTACAAGGCCAAAGACCTAGCTCAGGGGTTTCCAACCTTGGTCCCTTTAAGACTTGTGGACTTCAACTCCCAGAGTTCCTCAGCCAGCAAAGCAAAGCTTTGGGACTCTGGGAGTTGAAGTCCACAAGTCTTAAAGGGACCAAGTTTGGAGACCCCTGATCTAGCTGATCCAACCAGTTAGGCTTGATATGGTACAGCTGTGAGTCAGCACCACCCTCAGGTGCCCAAATGTTTTGGCTGTTTTACCACATCTCTGGAGAGGAAAGGAGGGGTGATGTCAAAGAGATGACAAGTGTTTCTGATTTAGAACAATTCACATCTTGCCTGGGACCTTTGCTCAGAGTGCAGGCTGCTTTGGAGTATTATCCTTTGCTTAGTGCCATGTTTAAAGGACAAGGACACAACCAGCTGGAAAAAGCCAGCTCCCAAATGGACACCTGGCTATCTTTTCAGGTCTCGGATGCTATCAGAGATATTTAACATCCCAATCTTAAAAGCATTAAAATACAGAAGGCAGGCAAGCTCAGCCTTGAAGGAGGACAAGCTTCTAGTCAGATCTGGATATTCTTACATATCTGAGTGACATGTAAGAAATTCTTGACTCTAATCTTGTTGGGCCTCCTAAAATTCGGAGAATCGTGACTTTAAAGCCTGTTCTTTCTAAATTGAAACTCTTCCATCTATGGAAGATAATCCCTGGTAAATTACTGCTGATTTCACCAGCAGCTTGCTTCTCCTGTTCTTTTAAGATGCCCCAATTTAAATATATTTTGTGCACAAAAATTTCTTCTGTGGGTCATTACATTTGTGATCCAGTGTCCTTAGAAAGCCACCTATTTTTCAACAGTTTCAGAACAGAACCTATAGTCTCAATCAGATTCAGAAGAATTCTTGCCCACACTGGAGATGTAAATTCTTTTTAAAAAAACTTTGGTCTGGTTTCAGTCCACCCTTCTTGACCAGGTAGAGCATTCAAATTATTTAATCTGAACTGTTCAGGTAGAACAGCATGTTTATATGCTTGTAAACTCAACTGCATGACAGCTGGATTTCACATAGTCCCTGTTTTAGCGAATCAGTTGGGTTATCAATTCAATCTACACGCAGGTTGACTATATTTCACATTCTCTGAACATTAAGGGTTGGGAAGTTTTGGGTTGCTTTGCTTTAGAAACAACCCTTCCCCCCAAAAAGGGGACAGTTAGGATGGGAGACTTGGGTAAACAAAATATCTCAGGATGATAATTAGGATCTGCCTCCAATTGTGCCCATAGGACTTGCATATTGTTAAGTTTGTGCACCAAAATATTATAAATTGATGTGGGGTATCCTGTGCCTATGTATGAATCTAGGAACCAACTGGAGGGACCATTCTATTTTAGGCAAGAAATCAGATGGCTGTACAGGAACCTTTCCATTCATTACTACTACCATCAGTACAAGTCCCTGGATAAAAATGTGCCATTAACACTAGTTGATAGGAATAGTTCGCTTTATAGTGATGCATTTTATAGTTACTCCTATCTCCTTAAAATGAAAAGGTAATTTCCGTACTGATAATGCTCTGTCCTGAGGTATGGCAAGTGCCAATGGCCTTTTCGGATGAGATTTCTCTCCCCTTTTCAGCAAACTCCAAGCTTTCCAAACATATTTCGAATATGTTTACAACTGGCTACTGTTTCCTAAACCGGTGAATGTAAAAAGCAGAGAAAGGTAATATATGAGAACAGAAAGAGAGAGAAAAGATGGGGGGAAAGAAACCTGGAGAGGAGGCACTTTGCTCAAAACATTTAGTGCGGCAGTCTCAAAACTCAGCTTGCAGCAGCTTAAATGGGAAAGAGTGGGATTTGACCTGGTGTTCCCTGTTTTTGCAAGATATATAAACATCCTTTACAGCATGTGGGCTTGCAGTACAGGGTCAACATAGTAAAGAGAATAAAAGAAAGGGAGGAAGAGGGATATATTGTGCTGAGAGGATGCAAACCAAGTCCATAGCTTGCTTTGGCTACTTGGATTGCTTGTCAATGTGACTGTCACCCAGAGTTTACACAAGTAATTGAATACTACAGTGCCTGAATAACAAGAAAGGGCTATAGCAAATAAACACGAGTCTCTTCTGTATGCCTTCTCAAAAATTGTGCTAGCAAACTTCCAGTATAGAATATACCGAGACGACGGGCATTGCTTCCGTTGAAACTATTGAGAAAGACAATACCTATTGCTGGGAAATCAGCAGAATCGGTGGGATGAAGCTTCAGAGGATCTAAAAAGGGTTGCAGATGCTGCCTTTAGGGAGATAACATAAGGTTGCACAACGGTGGCCTGGGAATGGAGCAGATATCTGAAATGGAGCTCCACCAATAGCTAGAAGGGAGTATTTTTCCTGCTTTGAGAGCAGCAGCGACGAGGGTCAAGAAAACTTGGAAGCAGATAGGAATGAAATATCAGGCAGAGGTATCCATCCATGGAATGTGATGGCGGTGAGGGATGTGGCAGTCAGCATTGTTCAATACCCACTACATAAATAAATAACAGCACCGTGGCCAAACCTAAACAGAAAACTCTGGATCCTCTGTGTGATGGACATTCAAGAAAAGGCTAGCCAGGTTCCCGCGCTACTCGGCTTCTTTGCCCCCACCCCCGGGAAACGATGAAGGCATGCTGAGCGCTACACGGCTGTTTCCTGATCCTCCCGCTGGATCATCTGATAGTGCTGTCGATTTTCGAGGTAGGCAGCCAGGTCGGGATCATTTGCCTTCTCAGCTCTGTGCTTGGGTGTGTCTCCCTGTGAGAAGATAAAAACAAAAGGGGAGACTGGAGCACAAAACTCTTTGAAACCACAGAATTTCACTCTCCTCTTCATTTTTGAACTCTTCAACTCTGTTGTGATCCATTAGATGTTTGGCCCACCTAATGGTTGGCAATTTGAGGGGTTAACAGTCTCATCTAGGATTTTAAAACAAACGAATTTGGGTACGAATGTGGAAAATGTATTCTTAAAAAACCATAGATTTGTAAATAGTATTTACATAGCTATAGGCATTACGTTTTAACTTCGGGCTCCATGTAACTCCCACAGACAGAAACATCAGATCATTTGGCTGCTGCTAGGTCTTGCTTTGTCTCATAAACAAATAAGTAGATAAGTGCATGCACACACACACACACACACACACACACTATATTTGTACACTGGGGCATGAGACAAATGAATGCAAAAAAGGCATATTTCTCTCCCTTTTTTGTATTACAGATGTACCCCTACAATGAAAAATAATAATAATGCCTCTGTGACCTTCCACATCAACTTTGAACTCTGTGAACTGTGCATACTATTTCCCATAAATAAGGATATCTATATTAGATGCACCTACTAGTTATCCTAAGTAATCTGTATTCACATGCAGTCCTGAAAAGAAAAGAGCCCCAAATGTAGGGCTGTAGATACACAGATTCCAGTCGTGCCTCAAGAGATGTGGGAAAAAGCCATAACACTGGAAGAGCCTGCCTGGATGGGAAGCTTTGGGGTTTCTGGAAGATTGGCAACTGACAGCTAAATAAGTCCTCAAGGGCCTGTTTCTATACTCACTCTGTTCCCCTTACTGGATATTAGGAGGGGGAGCCTGTGTTTCCATATCCTCACACTGCAAGAGTGTAAACAAGGAAAGTGAGAAATTTTGACATAAGCTTGTGTTTCTTAACTTTATAGCTTGTCTACTCATTCTGAGAAAGTAAGGAGGAGTGTGGGGGTGCTGGCTGGGTGAGGTATATGCCTGGGGAGGGCCCTGAAATATCATCCTCACAGCCTTACTAGTTCTCCAGAATCCCCAAGGAAGCTCATATTTCACGAACGGACTGCAGCCATCTGGACTGTGTCCGCTAATGAACTCCTGCACTCCATAAAAACTAAATCTGTTAACAGTTTTCAGCCATGACTCCCCTTTCTTCCCCCGTAGCACAAACCCTCCCTCCCTCTCATTCACAACCCCCACACTTCACCAGTACTGAACAAACACACTGCTGAGAAAGGCCAAGGAAAATTGGCTAGCTGCCCGCCTGAACTGAAAGTGGGAGAGAACAAGTCTCCCACCATGGCCCTCACCTCCTAGTAGAAAGCAAGCAAGCAAGCAAGCAAGCAAGCAAGGAAGGAAGGAAGGAAGGAAGGAAGGAAGGAAGGAAGGAAGGAAGGAAGGAAGGAAGGAAGGAAGGAAGGAATCCAATTAATCAAAATGATTTTCAGAGATAATGGCTAGTTGTATCTCAGTGGAGTATACTGGGATACAGATATGTAGGGCCTCCTTTACAAGCAGCCAGAGAGAGATGTAGCTATATAGCTATAGATAGAGATGAGATAGAGATAAGTTCTTAGCTTCACTTTCCTCCCCTTATTTACACAATTTACAGAGTAAGAGTTGGAAGGGACCTTGAAAGTCTTTTACGGGTAGTCTTCGACTACAACAGTTTGTTTAATGGCTGTTCAAAACTACAACGGCACTGAAAAATGTGACTTATGACTGTTTTGCATAGTAATGATCTCCCCATAATCATGTGATCAAAATTCAGACTCTTGGGAACTGGTTCATATTTATGACCTTTGCTGTGTCCCGGGATCATGTGATCCCTTTTGCAACCATCTGACAAGCAAAGTCAATGGGAAAGCCAGATTCATTTAACAACCGAGTTACTCACTTATTAACTGCAGTGATTCGCTTAACAACTGTGGCAAGGAAGGTTATAAAATGGGGCAAACTTACTTAACAACAGAAATTTTGGGCTCAACGGTGGTCGTAAGTTGAAGACTGCCTCTACTCCAACACCCAACTCAAACAGGAGACATTATACCAGTGATGGCTAACCTTTTTCCCGTCGCATGCCAAAAGCAGGGGGGAGTGCGGGGTCGGGCGTTCATGTGCCTACACCCATAATGCAATGCCCCCACATGGGCCCACCCTTCCACACGTATATGTGACCCCACTCCCCCCCCACGGGCGCACGTGACCCCTGCTCTCACTGCATATGTATGCGTGACCTCCCCACGCATGCGAGCTGCACCCCATGTCACCTGTTTTGGGCTTGGCAAGCCACCCTGAAGCTTTCTGGGACCAAAAATGAGCTGCAGGGGGTGCCACTGGAACAGTGTCAATGAAGTGCCTTCGCCAGCCCGCCACCAAGAACAAGACAGCAGAGCCCCCCGCCACTTCTGCCATGGGAGCGCACCTGCTTCCTGGCCAGTGCGTCTCTTACCCTGGCTCCGGACAGACGTTGCTTTCTCAGTGCTGCTTTTTTCCTGGTGGCTGCCAAGGAGCTGGTGGCAATTCTCTTCCAGAATCCCAGCCACAAGCGACAGGGTGAGAACCACTGCACAGCCCCAGGAAAGTAGCAGGGGGAACGATGCTTTTTTCCCAGTCAGTGGCGAGGTGGGGGGCGGCGATTCTCCTCCAGAATCCCAGCCACAAGCGGCAGGGTGAGAGCCTCCACCCCTCGCCCACCACCGAGAACAAGCAGCGATGCCCCTGTTACTTTCCTAGGCTGTGCAGCGGTTCTCATCCTGCCACTTGCGCCCGGGATTCTGGAGGAGAATTGGCACCCCCACACCTCACCTGCCACTGAGAAGCAGCAGCGATGCCCCTGCTACTTTCCTAGGGCTGTGCAACAGTTCTCACCTTGCCGCTTGTGGCTGAGATTCTGGAGGAGAACCACCACTCCCCCCCACCAGCCACCGAGAACAAGCAGCGTTGCCCTTGCTACTTTCCTGGGGCTGCGCAGCGGTTCTCACCCTGCAGCTTGCGGCCAGGATTCTGGAAGAGAACCGCCACCCGCTCCTCGCCCGCCACCAAGATCAAGCAGCGCTGCTGCTGCTGCTGTTCTGGGGCGGCCGAGCTGGTCAGGTGCTCCAGACTGCGGATGCACGTCACCGTGGGCTGGAGGGCTGGGGCTGCACAAGAAGCCCATTCAGGCGGGGAGGGAGGGAAGCCCTAGCCCGCCCGTCCTGGTTGACAGCTCTCTCCCCTAGGCAGCGACCGCCGGGATCCCATCTCCACATCTTTGGGCATGCGAGCTGTTCTTCACGTGCGCATGCGCGAAAGAAACCAGAAGACCAGGTAGCCAGCACACGTGTGCACTCCAGTAACAGGAAGATCATCTTCCCGGTACGCGCATGCGCACTGGACCACTGCTCTTTAGTTTCTGGCGCTCCCGTATGCGTGACGACCAGCTGGCTGGGGCACCGGAACCTGCAAGAATAACGGGCAATGGCTTTACGTGCCCAGAGAGATGACTTTGCGTGCCACTTCCAGCACACATGTCATAGGTTCACCATCATTCACTATACCATGTCAGACAAAAGCTGTCCAATCTCTTCTTACCAACCTCCAGAGCACCAGGCAAGTCATTCCACTGATTAATTGTTCTGACTGTCAAAAAAGTACTCCCTATTTCTAGGTTGAATCTCTCCTTGATCAGTTTCCATCCATTGCTCCTTGTCCTGCCTTCAGGTGCTTTGGAGACTAGACTGACCCCCTCTTCTTTGTGGCAGTCTTAGATATTGGAAAATCGCTCTCATGTCACCCCTAGTCCTTCTCTTCATAAAAAATAGACATATCCAGTTCCTGAAAATTCCTATCCAAGTCATTCTCCAAGTGAAGGACAAAGCTAGAAGCAAAGCACACGTGTGAAGTCATTTACAATTTCCACACGCAGGTACAACCCAGAGGATGCTCCTTCACAATCTCATTGTTTAGCATCTTTAATCACTACACTTTTTGTTCCATTCAACTGTCTATTTCCTCTTGCAACAAGAATAGCAGCAGAGAGACACCCCACTCTCCCAAATGCACAGAAACTGAACCTGAAATCAGGTCTCCAAGGCATCTTCCCCTGCTGCTGGAGACTGTGATCCAGAATGTGTCGTGTCCCACTCCTCCGCTGACGGCCGGGTCAGGGAAAACCGAATCAGGCTTGCCTCTGCAGCTCTGCCCAAAGTCCTAGCAAAGTCCTCAGAGCAGGTAGGAGACCAGAAAGTGACTTCAGCAAGATAAGTTCGACTTTGCCTGACTCAGAGACTGCCAGAAAGCAGATCCTTTATATAGGCCATGGGGTGTGGCTCCATGACTCAGCACTCATTAAGGCCTGCCCCTCCCTTCCTTCTGTTGCCTCCGCCTATCCAGTCTTCTGATGCGAGGGTCACTCCAATCAGCAGCTGTTGGAAATAAACTTTCCTCAGGCTCACATGCTGTGGAGGAGGGGGAGGGGTCTAGCTGCTCCGTTTGCCTGGGCATGGAGCCAGGGCTGGGGCCGGGGGGGTGCTCCCTCCTCTGCAGCCTGCTTGGGCATGGAGCCAGGGCTGGGACCGGGAGGTGCCCCCTCCTCTTCAGCTTGTCTGGGCATGGAGCCAGGACTGGGGCCGGGAGGCATACATTCCTCCATGTTCGGGAGCAGATAAGCAGGCCCCGGCTGCTGTGAGAGCGGGCAAGACACAACAGAATGTTTCATCCAGTTCACTATTTTGTTTAAGGAACAGGGAACAACTTGTATTTGATGCATGCTGGCATTTATTCAGAAAGAAGGTTTGTACACTCTCTCCCCGCATGGGTAACATTAAACCACGTTACAGCATGAGCACTCAACAGTTGGCAGGAAGTTAGGAAGACACATTGAAATGTATGGAACATTGGCGCTAGCTGTGTTGCCCCCAGGTCTTGTTCCAAATGCCGAAAACTATATTAAGAAAATCACAGATTCAGTAGTGTCTCCTGTCAGGAACTCGAGCCCCCTTCAGTGCAGGCACCAATGCAGGGCATTTACAACTGTGAGGAAGAAAAGGGACAATCTTACTTTGCAAACTATTTTTCATAGCGCAATCTCACATGGACCCTTTTCCGTTTAAAATGGTTGATGGTTGCCCATTTCAAGTCCAACTCCGGCAATTGTTGTTTGGTCACATTGGTCAATGTCCATGTCACTGATGAAAGGTTAGAGGTTCAAGGAGCTGCCAGAACTGGCTACAGAAATCTAAATGGGGTTGGCAAAAGGTTTTATCACTTGTTTGAAATGCTCCAATGTTTTTATAGTCCACTAGCTGGACGCTCGTGCTTCGCTACAAAACTATGTGCTCGGGCTTGATAAATTGACACTTGCAGCCTGAAACTTAATGTAGCATATGTAACTCCGTAGCATCAGAGTGTGTTAATATAATGCAGCTGGCAGTTGGAACAGAGTGGGAGGGGGAGTAGAATGTCCCAGGCTGCAGCATCCATCGGTATTCATCTGGCTAGCATCATGTCAGTTTGTGAGAGAGTTGAGAGTTGAGGGGTGTTTGGAAACTCAAACAGGAAGGAGGCCGGGAGTGGCTTAGCTCAACTGTTGTGTAGTAAAGCTGCTTGCTGCTGTGAAAGTAAAACTGAAAGTGAAACTCGTCTGCTTGTGTTTTGCATTTGGAACAGATTTCTTTTGAGGTGGGGGCAAGGAGTAGAACTCCTAAGCATCAGAGCATGTTAATGATAATATAGGAAATACTAGTCATTTTGAAAAATCCTTTCTTAGTGTGCACCTAGAAGCCAAGAGGAACATATGGATTTCAAGTTTGTAGGCTTTACGGTTCTGGAGATTTCGTGATTAATGCGTGAGTGGCTTTCGCTTTTGTATATATAGATTAGGATCTATTCTAGCTAAATGAACTCATGGGTCCTGAGAATCTAAGCAAATATGAGATACTATGCGTTTTCATTGGGTATGACTACTATTCAGCTTCAAATCACAACTACTTTGAGCATAAAGACAATTCATCAGAAAATATATATGATAGGTCAGCCACTAGGAGTCTCGGTGCCAAAGAATATCTTCAATTATTTCTTTAAGCCCCTCCCCTTATTAAAATAGAGCTATGACCGTGGATCTCTATATTTGAAGATTCTGTAGCTCTCTGATATTAAAAGTGATTACATTTTTAGCAACAGTTTGACAATGTGATGAGAGTCAGAAAACATTACAGTTAGGCAATTTTGTAACCAAGCTAGGAAAAGGAAAAAGGGAGGGGGGAATGAGGTGTTCTGGATTTACATTTAGAGAAAGAAACCCCCTGCAACATTGGCAGTTTAAGAGATCTGACAAAACCATTTGCCAAGCTGTTATCTTAAATGCAGCAGACTGTTACCAGATCCATCTTCATCTAATACACTGAGTATAATTCATTTCCTTCCTGGCCAGCACTTTTTCAAGATCCATTTGATCTACTCAATCTGGTATAACTCCCAAGTGGTGATGGGATTTACAGCTTTCAGAATTCTCATCTGACATGAATTCCAGTTCTGACTTTGGGGGGGAGGGAAGTCTGGTTTATACATTTAACACAATTCTTAAGTGTCGGTAACAGTGTGTTAGCGGCACATTTACAATTCCCCAGCCTGAAAGATTAATTAGCTAGCGGGATGGGAAGTCACCTAGAGCAGGGGTCTCCACCCTTGGCAACTTTAAGACTTGTGGCAACTCCCAGAATTCCTCAGCCAGCAAAGCAAAGCAAAGCTGGCTGAGGAATTCTGGGAGTTGAAGTCCACAAGTCTTAAAGTTGCCAAGGGTGGAGACCCCGAACTTGAGTCATCCTTCCTCGTGGATACACTACTCTGCTACATAAAAAGATTTGTTATTGATTCTGAACGGAACACAGACATTTCACTCCCCATCACATATTCCCAATGCTCCATTGGGAAGAAGAAATTCTTACCTGCAAATCTGTTTTCATCAGTGAAGCTCCAGCCTCCACTATGTAATGGCAGATGGTCCGCTGATGAAGCGCTGCAGCCTGATGCAAACCCGTCTCGCCACTAACAGGAAGATCAAAATGGAGAACTGGGATCAAAAGTACGTACCCTCCTCTGCTATGTTCCAAAAGGTAAACAAGACATAAAGGTCCCACACGGCCCTGGCTGGAACCAGGTTCTTGTATGTTAAAGTTTGCATGGCCTTAGTAAAACAAGGGGATCAAGGGGATTCTTACATCAGCTAGGAAGAAAGGCTGAAGGACAGACAACAAAGAGGGAAAGTCCTCCCTAACAAGTCAGACTTAGCATTGTTGGTTTTTTTTAAATTGCTACTTGGAGAAAACAACAACTTGAGGGTGAATGTGGCATCAAGAAAGAAAGTTATGCAGGAACAACTGACTCGTGGAGATTTCTGGTCAACTGAAGTTCTTCTGTAATCCCTTTGCACCAGGATTCTCTGATGACCTACAGGCTGCTCACCTTTTCTACAAGTGGAACTGCTGGCAGGAAAATAAAGCTTCCACTGCCTCTGCAAATAGATCCACAGACACAAACCCTCTTTCAAAGTCTAAGCAGCAGAGAAAGCTGGAATTATAGAGGACAGGGATGAGGAAAAAGAGTAACTTTCTACTTGGCTTTTTTTAAAAAGACATAAGCATTTATGCTTACAACACAATCTATTCAGTATGACCGCTCTCAAAGCAGTGGTAGGTTTCAAAATGTTTTTACTACCGGTTCTGTGAGTGTGGCATGGCTTGGTGGGCATGGCTTGGTGGTTGTGGCAGGGGAAGGATACTGTAAAATCTCCACTCTCTCCCCAATCCAGGGGAAGGTTACTGCAAAATCTCCATTTCTTCCCGATCAGCTGGGACTTGGGAGACAGAGAATAGATGGGGGCGGGGCCAGTCAGAATTTTTACTACCGGTTCTCCAAACTACTCACAATTTCCGCTACCATTTCTCAAGAACTGGTTAGAACTTGCTGAAACCCACCTCTGTCTCAAAGCCATGATCCCAAAGGACAGTGTCGTGTCCCACTCCTCCGCTGACGGCCGGGTCAGGGAAATCCGAATCAGGCTTGCCTCTGCAGCTCTGCCCAAAGTCCTAGCAAAGTCCTCAGAGCAGGCAGGAGACCAGTAAGTGACTTCAGCAAGATAAGTTCGACTTTGCCTGACTCAGAGACTGCCAGAAAGCAGATCCTTTATATAGGCCATGGGGTGTGGCTCCATGACTCAGCACTCATTAAGGCCTGCCCTTCCCTTCCTTCTGTTGCCTCCGCCTATCCAATCTTCTGATGCGAGGGTCACTCCAATCAGCTGTTGGTAATAAACCCTCCTCAGACTCACATGCTGTGGAGGAGGGGGAGGGGTCTAGCTGCTCCGTTTGCCTGGGCATGGAGTCAGGGCTGGGGCCGGGAGGTGCTCCTTCTTCTGCAGTTTGTCTGGGCATGGAGCCAGGACTGGGGCCGGGAGGCATACATTCCTCCGTGTTCGGGAGCAGATAAGAAGGCCCCGGCTGCTCTGAGGGCGGGCAAGACACAACAGACAGACTGCAAGGTTGAACTATCCTTCCCCACATACAAGACTGTCTAGAGTCAACTGTTGGGATGGGTGGCCGTATAAATTTGAATGAATAAATGAACGAACACATGAATACATAAATACACATGCATCCATATATAAAGAGCGGGGTCAACTGGGAAAAAAACAGTATACAAGTTCCCTTGTGATTTTCTGCCACCATAACTTAGAATGGACTTACTTCTCTTCTTCTGCCACATCCAAAATCTCTGCAGGAGCTGGAATAGAGAAAGAAAGAGAGAGAAAACAAGATCAATCTGCATGATATGATCCATGCCACTATCTTCCCCTTCTACAATTGATGGACAATCTATTTTCTTTCCACTATAGAGAAAGTGGGATAAGCATTTCTCATAAATACTGAAACCATTCTGTGAAATGGACAATATTCATCTTCTAGTACTTAGTTTTCTAAATCTGTTTTATATATTTTACTTATTTATATAATTATATCCCATCTTTACTGCTTTTTTTAGTAACGCAACATACCTAATACTCCTTCTGCCTTCTATTTTCCCCACAAGAACAACCTAGTCAGATGACTGGGGCTGAGAGAGAGTGACTGTCCCAAAGTCATCCATCTGGCTTTTGTGCTTAAGGCAGGACCAGAACTCACCATTTCCTGGTTTCTAGCCTGGTGCTTTAATCACTAGACTGGCTCTTTTCACAAAATTTATGGTTGTCATATTGCCATATTGATTTATACTGATTCACTCAGAAAACAAGGATATCAGAAAGCTGCTTTGCTTGCCTATCTGGTCAGAGAAAAAGATAATAATCAACTGGAATAGTGAAGAGCACTGGATAAATCTACAGGTAACTGGGCAGTGATATTACTAGTTGGCTTTCTGATAGACGAGTGTTTTGTGACTGGGCAGGCAACCAGTTTCTAAGTGGCAACCCTCAATTAATGTTAGAAAAATATCAGTAACATGGTCTCAAGGCTGAAATCAGATAGCGTTACACACAGCCATACAACACAGTAAGAATCCAAAATAAAAATAGTATGTTTAAATCTATTGCTCTTGTTAATTAGTGTCTTACACTGATGACTGATTAAAACAATCACAGCTAAGAAGGTCATCCATTTTGCTGACCTGACTTACCGTTTTCAATTATGTATTTCACAATCTCCTTACTCCCTGATTTGACAGCATGGTGAAGGACAGTTTGGCCTGTGGGATCTCGCATCATCAAGTCTTTGCCAGTCCTGTGCAATTCTTTGAACTAGAGCAACACAGAATCACTTGAAATCAGCCACAATACAGACATTATTGAGGTAAGCCTCAATCAAAGCAATTTACACAAAAGTTTAAAACAAGCAGCAACAAAAGGAGATTACTGGAAAAAGAAGTTAACAGTTAATCACTTGGATTGTGGTATGAGCCAGAAGCAATTAAAAAGGCCTTTCCAGCAAAATGATGTTTCAGTCTCCCATTCAAAAGAGAGTATTACTGGATGTAATCAGAGGCAGCTGATCTGATATATTTAGAGAATCTGTGAGATAGTGTTCTTCTTTGCATTCACTGTTTCACATAAAAGAGTACATTTGCAGCCAAATCCTACTTCCGTGCTGGTAACAGTGAGGGACATCTGGCAGGTGGACTTAATCAGGTGCTACATCATCCACATCAAAGGCATTACTTTATCATCCAAGAGAGTCGAATGGCCAAGTCTCTTCTGCTCTATTCACTGGTTGCTAAATCTGGGTTAACTAAAAACTATTTTCTTTCACATACTTTGCTAGGACCAAAAAACGAACAATGTTATGGTGAAATGCCTTAGTTATACACCATGCTAAGATAATGGCTGCCATCCTGTAACACACCGAAGCACACATTATCTAACCCACTTCACCCTGAAATAAGGTAGTATGCAAGCCCAGGCATAGGATTGATCTTGATGCACCAGAACTACAAAGCTCTATTTTGATCAATAAAAAGAATATTACCAAAATGGAATGTGAAAAATATTGCTGCAGAGCATAAAAAGTACAGAGGTTCACACAAGTGCTGAAGTGAACATCCTACTCATAAATTACAAGGGTCCAAAGAGTTAATGCACTATAAATAGTAATTACTCAGTTTCATCACAATTCTTCCTGTCTTCTTATCCTCTATCTTCTTAGAGGATAAGAATACTATTAAGAGACATTAATGGAGTAATCTGATGGGCTTTTATTTCTCTTTATTGCAGCAAGCACTGTTTTAACTTACGGTTGGCTTAAGGAACACATCCTAAATCTCCCTGTAAAACAATGTAATAAAGGCTGTATTATAGCTACTTCTGACACTGAATATAAAACCCTGTGCCAAATTGCCCTGAATTCTGAAAAAACAGATACGAAGAGGACATCCAACATATGATTTCTAGCAGAGATCATTATGGACAAGTAGCTGGAATTAGAATTTTCATCTGAATTCAGCAGGATTAGTTAGTACTGCTGAAGTAACTTGTCTAGTGGTTAAGGCAGCAGGCTAGAAACCAGGAGACTGTGAGTTCTAGTCTTGCCTTAAACACAAAACTAGTTGAATAACCTTGGCTCAGTCACCCTTGCTTAGCCCTAGGAAGCAGGAAATGGCAAACCAGTTCCAAAACATTGTAGGGACTTGCCCATGAAGTTGCCAGGAGTCAAAACTAACACGAAATAATACCCACCCACCCATCGATCCACATAAAGTAGAAAATGCTGTGTTAGGACACTCTTGATTGTACTGTAAATGAATACTGGATAGATATGATGGATCCATACAACTGGAATTCATTCGAGTTCTTAGAAGTCTGTCTGAGTTGATGAACTGAAAGTTTTAAGTTGTGACTTGTCTAAATACCTTTACTGGAAAATTAATCGCAATTCTCTTCATACCTTCTAGGTGTCACAGTACAGCTCTGACAGAAGCAGGAGGCCCTCAATAAGCCTATGAGGAATTCACTGGATGAAAGGGCCACCTGGCTTAAAGGAAATCTGCACTGCACATGAAGGATAACAAGGAAGCTGAAATCAACAAGTCAAGTGGCACCACTAAGAGATTGGGAAGAGACTGAGAAGTAACGCAAATAGAACGGTTACATACAACCCTAAATAAAACCACTAAGAATGATCTTGCTGTGGCACAGGCACTAAATTCTTCTCAACATTGCAGCTTGATTTTAGCCCAAACAGAGCTGTTACCTTGGAGAAATCGTTATTCTTGGCAGCATCTATCAAAGCATCATCTGTAAAAGAAGAGACAGCAGAGTGCAAAATGAAGTAGTTGACAAAAAGATGGCAAGACATGTGAGGAAGAAAAATGCCAAAGAAACAGCAACTGAGGGGGGGAGTGGGCTGACAATAATTCTGCTTAGGGACAGAAATTGGCTAATGAACACAGAGATAATTATCCAGAGAACCTCATAAAATTGCTTGTGACTTTTGCGTACTGCTAGGTTCATTAGGATAACTCTTACTTCCATCAATATCAGACAAGTTTCAACCCAAAACTTCTAGAGCTTTTAATCAGGAGAGGGAAGCTTGCGATTGTTAAAACTTATTCAGAAGTAAGAATAGAATCCTAGTGTCAAAAGGGAGAGAAAAGGCACAGCTTTTTTCTTCTTGTGGAGATTCTGAATTGGATCCCCCACTATTCTTGCAATATATATATATATTTATTTATATACATACATATATACATACGTGTATGTGTGTGTGTGTAAAAATACGTTTGTGTATGTATGTATATATATACAGCAGGAAGAAGAAAGTGATAGGAATCCCTGTCTTAGGATCCACAATTTACATGTTAGAAATAATCAACAAAATTTGGTTTTATGTATGTAAACTTTTCTGACATGGAATGTAAGCTCCATCAGTGTGTCTGGAAGAGATAAGGCCCCCCCAAATTTAGATGCACAATATATGTTGCTGTGGAGGCAAGATAATTTATTCAAATTCACCATTTCCTGAGGAAATGTTCTATTGTTTACATTTCAATAGAAGATGATGGCTTGAACTGTGGAGTCCTTGGTGCTCTCTGAGCTTGTTTGTTTGCTTGCAGATCCTGTTTATTACACAACTTCAGTGGTAATGATGATTCCTTGACTAGGGTATTGTTTTCTACTTGAAATAATGGGGAGAAAACAGCACCCCCACCAACACTGGCAGGGTAATTTACTGTATATAAACAGGGAGCAAAACCCACATTCACTAGCACTGATGATGTTACCTATAATGGAATGTCGGTAAACAAAAAAACCAAGCTCAGAGAGCACCAAGGGCTTCACTGTTTACACTTCACTGTTCTTAGCTATTCAATTTTATAGACATAGATATAGTATACAGGATGATGCATGAGACTTGTGAAATTCCTTGATCTTCACAGGTTGCTAGTGTTCTGTTTTCTTTTTCTTGCAACACCAAATCTCACACCTAATGCACCGCTCAGATGTAGAGACCTTAATCCTGCCGCTTTTCCTTGCATCCCATGCTGCTACAGGTGGAAGATTAACTTTCTGTCACTGTGACATTTTCTCCCAAATGTTGTGAGTTGAGGAAGGCAGGATGCAAAGCCAATGCTTCTTGCCTTGAAAACAATCATCCAAGCAGAATTCCCCAAGTAGGGCTCCAACCACTTTACATTCCTGTTGTAGCAGGGGTGAATAAAACTTTAATTTTCCTGCATTAGAACACATTGCACAGTGCTCTAGCCTGTCTCCTGCTTGTATCATTGTAATTCTGTAATGTTCTTATATGTAAACATCACCTACAGGTGCTAAAAGTAAAACTCCACTGCAAGCTGCATTAAAGCACTTTTCAAATCTGGACATGTCCTAATGTGAGATTTCACCTTCACGAAGCAAGCACATTGTTGATCAAATTTCTTTCCCTAAGTGTGAATATTCAAATAAATATAACTGGACCAGTGGTGGGTTGCTACTGGTTTGCCGCAGTTTGGGTGAACTGGTAGCAGCGATGGTGGGAGGCTCCGCCCACCCGCCATCAAATACGATTTGTGCATGTGCAGAAGCGGTGCTCGCGCGAGTGAAGCAAACCAGTCGCAAAGGTAAGTGAAACCCACCCCTGAACTGGACACAGCATTGATGCTTCTCACTTCTAAAGTTTGTATCAGTTATGCTAAAAAAAGTTTAAAAAGTTGAGATTATGTTTGTTAGTTACGATACCCTGTATTCTGTTCTGGGAAGTCTCGGGGGTGGGGGGAGGAGGGGGGAAATGGCGGGGGGGGGGGAAGGGGAAGATTATAAATTGATTGATTGCCATTGTACAGGTATAATGGTAGAATTAAACAATTGGAATGGTGTAAAGTCGGGACTGCTCGGTAACCACTCCCGAAGGGAAAGGGTAAGGAAAGAGGAGTAAAGAAGGAAGAAAGTAGGTAGGGAGGGAGGTAGGTAGGAAAGAAGGGAGGGAGAAGAAAGGATAGGAGGAGGAGAAGAAGGAGAAGATAGAGGGTTAGAAAGGATGGTAGTGAGAAGTGGGAAAGAGGTGGGGAAGTAGGAAAGCGAGGAGAAGGATGGTGGGGAAAGTCGAAGAAGGATGAGAAGGGTAGAAAGAATTAAGGGAGGGAGTGGCGGTTGAGCAGCCCTGATGGAGTATAATTTGAGTATAGGATCGATTGTTGGATAAGTAATTGTATTGTACACTGGTCAAATTGTGGGAATTATTATGGAAAATAAAAAATTTTGCTTTAAAAAAAAAAAGTTAGAAACAAATTATACCGCAAGGCCAGAAAGTGAACCCAAGGTCTCACCTTTAAAGATCTGGCTGCTGTCCACTGCTGAGCTGGAAGAACAAAACAAGAAAGATTCAAAGCTGAAAAACAAGTCCTTTCTATTCAAATCCCTCCCTTCCATAAGAATTCCTACTCTATTTGCCTAGAATCAAACACATAGAAAAGGAAGATCCTACAGATTGGTAATTCTGATTTGTGCTATTTAAAGAATTAAGTCATTTGAAGTAAGTAGCTGATCCAAGATGTTTTTTAGGAATTCACATCCTCTCATCCTGGCTTTGTTCACCCAGTATGAACCACTGTGCCATTCTGTTCAAATTTAAAATAGACTATCCAATATTCCAATTATTGAGGTTATGGGTATAGAGAGTAAGGAATATAAGCTTGACACAGGTGGTGTTGCCCAGGCAAAAGGGACTAATGTACTTTTTAAAGTCCAGAACATTCAGATAACCTTTGGAAGTGGCTCAGGCTGATACTTCTGTTATACACTGAACTACAAGAATGAGGAGGAGGAGGTATAGCACAACCAGACTTGCAAGTCAATCTCATCCTGTGGAGTTGATTTCATGGCCTGGTATTTTTAATGGCGCTGACAAATAAGCCCCCCTATCCCAATTCAAAGATTCATTCCCCATTTTGTATAAAACCTTAAGCTATTTTTCCTTGGGGTCCTTCCCTTAATCTAGCCTGGTCTTTCTTACCTCTAGTCCCCAAGCAGACAGCCTCACCTGGAGACTGGTGTAGATGGTGGTGAAATTGGGAGAGGAAGGTGTTGCTTTGTAGGTGTTGAGGGAACATCAACAAGATCAGGCATGGCAGATGTGCCCACTGTTTGAGTGCGCACCAGTTCTGGGTCTAACACAAACAACTCATCCTGGGAGATCTCTGTTACATAATTAAGATGTTCCTGGAAATATACAGATACATAATTTTAGGGACAGAATTAATTTTTCTACCATTATTATCTAGTGAGGACCTCAATCGATATCATTCGATAATATGCAGCAAACCACTGCAATTGTTTTTTTCTATATAAATACATCAAAAATAAACAGCAAAACATCTAGCGGGAGATAATAACTATTTCTGAAGAAGAATTCATTCAGTTAATCCTGCAGTACAGAATATTTTAAAAACAAAAATGAAGATGCATGCCAAAAATCATACGTTATTCCATAAAATGCATGAAAATATACTTTTTTATTTTTTTATTGTCTTTGGACAACAAAGGAAAGCTCACCTGGGCACGGTCTATTCTATAAAAACGGTCTGCTGTGGTTGCTGTAAAACAAATACATAAGTTACTTGGTATTTATACAGAATCCCAGCAAGATATTAAGTGCTTTCATTCATTTTCTCAATAATTTAACTGACATTGTCTATCTATTTCCCCATATATTTATATAGCCACAAGCCCTGGAATTTGCCTTTCCAAAGAGACAATTGGAAGATGTTGAATTTTGAGCCCAGGGCTGTATTCCATAATTGAATGCTGAATACAATAAGCCTGACATATAGCCTTGGCAATGTTAGCCACTTTGATGAAACATGATTTACTCCATTAAAGTAAACAGATTAAATTATTCTCTTATTTTTAGTCATGCTTGAGTACAAATAAAAAAACAGCTTCATTAAAATGTGCTTTCTTTTTCCTTGATGCATGTTTGCGTGTGCTGAGTATAGTGAGTTTTGACAAAATCGCATTCATTTAAAAGTATACTTGGTGTGACACATGTGGACGTCACGCTGAATGTATTGTTAAAACTCACTTTCGTATCTTGACATTTAAACCGATAGGTTATTATCATCATTATCTGCTAATCAATGAAAGAATAATTAAAATTAAATAAGATCCATTGAGTGCCAGGGATTCATGTTAGCAGGAGGTACTCCCATCTTTGACAGCTTAAGTGACATAAAAAATTTCCATGAGGAATAAAGCAAGAACTGGCTGCTCCTAAATGCTTTACCATACATGTTATTCTCCACCAAGATCAGCGGATGCATACCCCCCCCAGTGGTGAAATATAAAATTTCTTACTACCGGTTCTATGAGCGTGGCTTGGGGGTGGTGGTAATGTGACTGGGTGTGCCTGGCCAACTTTAAAAAAAAAAAAAACTTTTAAAAGCATTTTTTTCTACCACCTCTTCGGCCGAAGAGGTTGTTAAAAATGCTTTTAAAAGGCTCTGACAACCCTAGCTAAGTTGCCTGATAGTCAGAGGCTTTTGTTTTCACTTTTAAAAGCATTTTTTTGCCTTTAAAAGAAAAAAAAAGCCTCTGACAATCAGGCAACTCAGCTGGGATCATCAGAGCCTTTTAAAAGCATTTTTCCTACTGAAAGCTCTGACGATCAGCTGAAGAAAAAATGCTTTTAAAAGTAAAACAAACAAACAAACAACCCTCTGATGATCGCGTGGCTCAGCTGGGCATGGGGGGCCCCAGGGATTTTTGCTACTGGTTCTCCGAACCACCCACTGCCATCGCTACCGGATCCAGTCTGAACCAGGAGCATTTCATCCCTGCCCCCGCCCCATTAGGATGATGTAAGGGAACGCAGGCAAACATTTTGTGTTTTTTTGTGTAGGCTTTCGGAATATGACTGCAACTAGGTAAATAATTTGCTGCTGTCTAATGTAAAAAGTCTATGATTTTCCAATTCTTTTCCAGAAGACTCCTGACTCATTTCACCTATCATCAAAGGCTAAGGTAGAGTAGCAAGTAGATAGGATACAAGCCATGATACTAAGGCAATTCCTTTTCTGATAATGCTTCTGCGAATGTTAGAAAGCTATCTTCTGCCTTCCAACAACAGGGGAATTTGCTGTCTGCTACTCAAAAGGCATGGCTGGGTTATAAAGAAAATATAGAGGTACCCAGTTTCCCAGTTTGTGGCCCTTCTGATATGTTGAACTTCCAATGCATCCAAAGGCCGGGAGCGAGTGGCTGAGCTGTATGGAAGTGTAGGGGAAGCAGGGATGAAATTCAGCCAGTTCTATCCAGCTTGGGTGAACCGGTAGCGGCGGCTGCAAGAGACTCCGCTCATCTGTGCGGACATCATGATGTCATTTTTTTGCAATGATTTTAAGCCTCTGCGCATGCGCGACGCACACACATTTGCGAACCAGTAGGGAAGGTAAGTGAATTTCACCCTGAGGAATTGCTGACACCAAACAGATGAGAATCGCTAATCCTCTGTACCAAGGCTCCAGGCATAAGAGAGCGTTGAGCTAGGAAACTACAGCCCAGGTGACTAAATATTGTGGACTTAAAGACCTTTCCTTACCTCTTTTGGGTTTGCAGAATGCTGTGGACAAGGGGAGGTTGCTATGGCTGGGCCCTAGAAAGTCTGGGGAATTCTCTTTGGGAATAGAGCAGAAGCGATGGGGAAGGGAGGGGAGCTCACGACACAAGCCAGAGCAGATTAGAAGAGTGAAAGAGACTCGTTTATCCTGTCCCGGGGAGAGATTTACAGTCGCAGAGCTGTTGATGAAGGCCAGTAATTCAACCATTTTAATGAGCCTGTGTTGCCCCTGAATACCACTCCAGCTTTTTTTTTTCCATTGACACATTTTCCTCTATTTGGAACATGCTGCTGGGAAACTGGCAGAAAAAGAGAAAACAATCTGCAGCAACAATATCTGGGAACAGGATCCTCATATAGGGGCACAAAAGAGATGGCCTTTTCTCACTGGGATCCCATAGTGAAATGTGTCCATGTGCCTGTATGTTGCGCATCAGAGTTGGTGATTTCATTTCTTTATTTGGGAACAAGATTGCACAATGATGTACATTTGGAAGAACTATTTTCTCTATTCCTTGTGAATAAGGAAGGAATGCAGTGAACAAGAGGCTAATAACTGAGCTACTGACACCGATAGGACATTACTATCCTACGGTTCCTTGAGGGAGTAGCAATAGAAAAAGATTTAAAAAACCCAGAGAAAAGGGAATGGAGGGGGAGATGGGCAGTTAAGAAGTATGAAGAACATACGAGCAAATAAATGGAATCAGGAGGAAAGCAGATGACGGCAGTGAAATGAATCGCTCTTGCTTTCTCTCTTACACACCTTGATTAGAAGGAAGAATACAGAATAAAGTTCAATCTACCAGCATTATATACAAAGAACCTGCAGTGACATGAATCTGTCCCAGCGTCCTCCTCAGTCTTGATTGTGGCCTGTCCGTTTTTACATTCTGCACTCTCCACTATCTATCCTGGTTAAATCTCACTCATGTTGTCCCCATCTATTAGATCTCTTAAGGGCTTTGTTCCAATTGCCTACTATAACCTTACTGAAGGGAGGCCCGGAGGGATGTGCTGCATCAACAGACTCCAAAGACCATGCAAACTGCTCCCTGTGTGTTTGGGAACTTATTCCGGCTTTGCTACAGGGGGACAAAAGCTGCTATTGTCTGAGCCTGTGGGAGAGTCTCAGAGTCTTGCTTAAACTAAAACCTTAAAAAGAGTTGAAGCGTGCTACTAAAAGTGAAAAGTGCAGCTGAAAGCTTTAGGAAGGCCTTCAGGTAGGGGGCAAATTGCAGCTGGGAAAGAAGTTGGAACAAAACTGTGTTTGTAAACAAGTTTCTGCTGCCCTGTGGAGCACTTGGGAATTTTTGCAAAACACAGCTGGTTGGGTCACAGGCCCAGCAAGGGGGGAAAAAAAATAATGAAAACAATTGTTATTACTTTGCCTTCTCTTGTTACTCCCCACCACCCTCCAAAAAGCTATAATTGAATTTGATGCACAAAAGGTAAATTTCAATGTAGCATATTCATTGGTATTCACTGTTTCTGGGAATCCTTAGCTAAATTGTGGTGGAACTGCTTTATCTTCCTCAACCTTTTCCTGTAGAGCCATCTGCTGGCCAAGGAGAAAATCTAATTCAGGCATCATCATTCCGTCCAACAGGGACAAATGGCAACTCCACCCTAAAATTTTGGATAAGTCAAAAAGGTTCTGTAGTTGGACGAAAGTGAAGCTTATTCAAGATATTTCCTTGAAGTCAAGGTTCTATTTTTCTGAAACGCAAAAAGCCTTCTTTATATATACTCTTCTTAATCCATCTAAATGGATCCCGATATTTATATTGTAAAATAACACTGTTGTATAATGACTTCTGTTAGCTTTTTCCCTCTTTTTATTTTTATTCAAATAAACTTAAAATACAAAACTCCAATTTTTTTTAAAAAAATTAAAAACACAAAAACAAGACATTAAAAAAGTGCATATAAAAAAAGAAAAAACTCTAACACATATGGACATATTATCCCCCCAGTCAAATACTGTTTAATACATTACTACAATATTAGCTTCCCACCCTTTGCAAAACTGCCCCCCCAATTTTAAATTAATAAATATATTTGCAAATTATTAACCTGCCATCTATCAACTATATTAATGATAAAATAGTTAACAAGAACAACAATTAAAAAAACCCCAAGATTAAAGTTTCAAAACCCTCTGTTACGAAACTATTATTGTAATCAACTTGTAGAAAATTTACCAAAACATCTTATCTATCCCAAATTGTCCCAAGAGTTAACAGTCCAACATGGACAAATGGCAACAGATGCCAACGATAGAAACTCCTTCCTAAAATTTTGGATAGTCAAAAGGTTCTGTAATTGGATGAAAATGAAGCTTGTTCAAGACATTTCCTTGAAGCCAAGGTTCTATTTTGCTGAAACGCAAAAAGCCTTCTTTATATATACTCTTCTTAATCCATCTAAATGGATCCCGATATTTATACTGTAAAATAACACTGTTTTATAATGACTTCTGTTAGCTTTTTCCCTCTTTTTATTTTTATTCAAATAAACTTAAAATACAAAACTCCAATTTTTTAAAAAAAAATTAAAAACACAAAAACAAGACATTAAAAAAGTGCATATAAAAAAAGAAAAAACTCTAACACATATGGACATATTATCCCCCCAGTCAAATACTGTTTAACACATTACTACAATATTAGCTTCCCACCCTTTGCAAAACTGCCCCCCCAATTTTAAATTAATAAATATATTTGCAAATTATTAACCTGCCATCTATCAACTATATTAATGATAAAATAGTTAACAAGAACAACAATTTAAAAAACCCCAACATTAAAGTTTCAAAACCCTCTGTTACGAAACTATTATTGTAATCAACTTGTAGAAAATTTACCAAAACATCTTATCTATCCCAAATTATCCCAAGAGTTAACAGTCCAACATGGACAAATGGCAACAGATGCCAACGATAGAAACTCCTTAGAAGTTTTGGATAGAAAATTTTGGATAGTCAAAAGGTTCTGTAATTGGATGAAAATGAAGCTTGTTCAAGACATTTCCTTGAAGCCAAGGTTCTATTTTTCTGAAACACAAAACACCTTCTTATATATGCTGTTAATCCATCTAAATGGATCCCAATATTTATATTGTAAAATATTACTGTTGTATAATGACTGCTATTAATTCTTTAACTCAGGCATAAGTGTGCTCTCTCTAATTTAGGGATGTCAAGAACTGAACCAAGGACATTCTACAAACAAAGCACAGGTTCTGTTGCTCAGAAATAGCCTTTCCCTAACTTGGAGTTTAAATGAATGGCTTTAATCACCTAGTGATCTAGAACTTAAATGATTTAAGTGAATTGCAATGACAGAGTAAAGTGAGTTATGGCTTCTGTCTAATGACAGCAATGAGCTAGAAAGCCTACGGGGCCCCAACTGGAAAATAAGTCCTAGCATGATTTTTCAGGATGCTCGTAATATAAGCCCTACCCCCCAAATAAGCCCTACCCCCCAGTTAAGATTGTCAGCCAAATGAGTACATTTAGTACCGTATTTCCCCCAAAATAAGATCTAACCAGAAAACAAGTCCTAATGTGTCTTTTAGAACAAAAATTAATATAAAACCCGGTCTTATTTTCAGGGAAACGTGGTAGATTATTTTATGTTTGTAGATATCTAAGTATTTTACACAATACTTATAAAGAGATTTTGAAGCTGCCTCCTGCTTTGATGGTGCTACTTTACTGTCCATTGGAGGGAAAGAGGGGTGGGGAAAGGGTGAGTGGATTGTCCAGTCCATTTCTAATTCCAGTTTTGCTGCTGCTGGCATATAGATTGAGATATCTTTTCTTAAAAATAGTGCTCGCCTCAGGCAAAAATATTCTCTACTCAGTAAGTAAACACTTTTTCCCACATCTACTTTTTAAAACAGTATTTTTGTCCCTTAATTAGTTCATAGAGATCCATAATATCTATTAAGCACCTGTTCATGTTTCATGCTGCTCTCTAACCAATTAAACCAAATTCAGGGCTACCATATCTGAACTGCAAAAATCAAGAACACTTGATCATTTCACAGATAAAGTTTTCTGTATGTTCTTGTCTCCACTATGGATTATTGCAGTCCAAATGTAGCAGCTCTGTTATCACTAACACCAAATGTTAAATTTAATTACACTTATACCTCCACCAGCATGGGAAGGGCTTAGAAGGAGAAACAAAATTAGGCAGGATACCTAATACCATAAAAAGACATATATAAAATGCGTACAAGCACTATAAGTATACTGTAACTGTACTTTTGTTTTCTACTCATGCAAAAGAATTTGGAATAGTATTGTGCTGTAAACCAAAGAAGAGTCAGTATGGTGATGTTTCTGCAAAAAATAACCAAGGCAGTTTTAAGTGATGGGACGTAATTATTTTGTTTTGGTTTTACTTCATTTCAAGTACTGGGTTTAATACATTAAGGCCATTTCAGAGAAACTGGATCAGATCAGATTCAGAGAGGATGATGAAGATGATCAGAAGACAAGAAACAGATTGAAAATGTGGTTAGATTTAACCTTAAGACCAGACAATGGAGGGATATATGATAGGACATCACATGGAAATCAAAACCAGCTTTCTCTCATTCCAGAGTTTAGGACATGGAACGAGGAATTTAAGTTACAATAAGAAAGACTGAGTTATCAGGTAAAAAAAAAAACCCTGGAAAGTCTCCCCTTTAAAAATTCAATTCCCACAGAGGACTGTCAGCTGTTTGCTTCGGATGATTTATTTTTTATTCTTGCAGAGTATTGCACTTAATACTCCTGCAAGAATCAAAAATTAAACCATCCCAGGCAGTATTTCACTCAATAATCAAATGTTTCAGTAATCCCTGCATTAAATACTAAAGAGGTCCTTCTATCTCGTGTGTATTCAAGAATAGCCCCCCCCCAAAAAAATCGATAGGAAAGGAAATGAAGAACTAAAAAAAATTTCCAAAGGTGCAGCAGAACGCTATTATAATTTCCACATGAAAGAAAATAAAACCCTATTATAGAAACAGTTTCTACCACAGTGCCAGTGTTAGTGGCAAGACTTTCCCAAGATGGTAGCATGGGAAAATTTTGATGCAACAGTTCCCACACTTTGATTCTAAAGTTTATAGATACTGAAATAACCACAGTCATATATACTCACAGTCTAGGAAGCACCATTTGGGGGAGAGCTTCTGGCATGAAAATGTCTTTGGTTTGGCTCCATCTCCCTCCTGGATCAAAATAAATGAACAATAAAAAAACCAATTCCCCTGTGTTCCTATTTCATCTAGGCTTACTGTCTCTTCCATTTTCTTTGTCTTATCTATATAACCCAGGTAGACTCAGTGCATGTATGTTAACAAATACTACTAGCACACATACTAGAGCATAAAGTTGTACAACTCAACAAACATGCCCCAAATATCACTGAACAGATACCGATGCAAGCTAATCACACATTATGGAAGCAACAGAAGGAAAAAAAGGACTCACAGATAAGAAGAGAGAAAAAGATACACACCTGAGGAAATAGATTCTGAATAGTGGAAGTGCAAGAAGGGAAGTCCTGTGGAAAGGGAAGGAACTGAATTACCATGACAGTAATGAAGAACTTCATTAGAGATCCAGTTTTGTGTAGTGGTTAAGATACCAAATTAGAAAGTGGGAGACTTTTGAGTTCTAGTCCCACTTTAGGCATAAAACCAGCTGGGTGACCAGCTGGGAACCCTCTCAGCCCTAGGAAGGAGGCAATGACAAAACACTTCTGAAATGTTGACAGCACACACACACCCAACCCCCCTGATAAGCTCTCACTGAGATTTGCAGGTGTGTGTTATATCTATGATAAATGCCTCAAATCATAAGGAGACTTTGAAGACAGGAACTGACAGTAGAAGTCAAAGTGCTCAAAAATACCATCCCAGTAATTCAAGGATTACACTATATCAGCTTCTATCATATGCTGCCACTAAATGAACCAATTTCATAACTCTTCCTTTCTATAAAAGTCCCAACTATCTGAAGAAACTGAGAGATCTAAAGTTTCAGGACTCTTCTAGCCTAAACATCTGCATTATCTGGTTGATACTCAAGTACTAGACAAAGAATGAATCCAGATTCCAGAATGTAAGAAAGAGAGAGCAGAAAGGAAAGGGGTTAGAAGTAAACGAATACCCATTTTATTTTATATTTTTCTGTAAATCTAGTTTCAAGAGCAACCTTCCAGTGTCCCAGATGAATGGCAATTAGTTGAGGTGGATAGGAAAATTACTTGAAGCCACCAAGTAAGAGAAAGCTGCTCTTTCTAGACAGGGAGGCTCTACCATACATTCAAACTGTAAGCTAAAGGAGGAAAACAGCAGAATGATTTTGTTGAAAAAGAATTTGGAATATTGCTTGTAAATATTTTCTGATTTTAAATTCAAGCTTCTCTTAGACATAAAGGCAGGTCTATGATGGTTTTTTTAGATTAGGGCAAAATAAAGAAGACAAATTAACATTCAGAAACCTCTCCCAACTGAAGTTCTCTCTAGATTTGAGAATTTACTCATTGTGGAAAGCATTTGACTCTACTTCATTGGGAATATTTTTTTGAGGATATTAAATGATATGAGAATAAATATGTACTTATTTTCCCCTATCCATTCTCTTGAGTAGTTAGCTCTCTAGATTATAATATTATAGTATTATAATCTAGATTATCTATTTATAATGGATATTTACATATCTCCTATCAATTAAGTTCTTTGGGTAGTTAGATAATTAAATTATTATGCTGCATACCCTAGTTGGATTTCTTTCTTTTTTTTACATATAATTCTTATTAAGGATTTTGATCACAATAGTTACAACTAATACAAACTAAGCTTAAAGAAAGAAAATAATAACAAAGAATGAAAAGTACAAAGAAAAAATAAACAGAAGAAAAAGACAAAGAAGTGACTTCCAACCTATACTACAATATAGACAATTTCACCCCCCTATAAGGTTATAGGTACTTATCTCTTCATACCATATCTCATCCCTTACTTATAAGCAAATGCATATAAATATCAACTTTTCAATGTTGGTGATGGCAAAAAGTCTGTAAAGGGTTGCCAGAACTTTGCAAATAAATGTCTTATTTTAACTTTGAACAAATACGCCAACTTTAAATTCCTCCATTTCATTCTAATAGTCTTATTATTGAATTCATTCAAAGCATTCCATTTCTCTTTCTAATTCTTTATTCCCTTGCACAGACTTCTTCAAGGATTTAAAAACTTCTTTTGTAGATCCAGTAAGAAAACATTTTCAAGGTATTTGTCTTGGCTGTCATTTGTATTTTCCCTTTAATTTTTTTTAAAATCGCTGTTCTTTAGTCTCCTTGTAAAGAGCTGCCGTCTGGAACACAAGTGAGTGATCTCTTGTCCTCTCCTTGTCTGGAGAGGTTCTGAAAAACTGGTCTACTACCCTCATGGTTCTTTGATTTCTATCATGGTGTTCAGTTCTGTTATTCCAAAGGTATATTCAGTTTGCCATGCCTCTCTCAGAAATCAGTGACCTCATCTGGATTTGTTCTGTCCACATATTTCCTTTATACAAATGGTATTTTTACAGCTCAGTCTGAATTCTTTGCCAGAGCGTGTGAGGAAGAATGGTGAATTTAAATAAAAATAAGGCTCTTCCTTTTTCTTCTATGTGCAGTCAACTGGCAACAAGAATATCACCTTATGTATTTTTTGCTTTTAACTTCAAAAGAAGAAAATCATTATCATTATAGAAGTACAGATAACTACTGAAGTAAGAATATGACTGAGGTATGCTGTCTGACGAGTCATAAGTGCAGCAAGATTGAACTTTTTCCTTAAAATAGTTTTTCTGGCAACTCACCTCTTGAAGCCTTTCAATGTGGGTCCGGCATAATTCCAAATCGCTGTCTCCTGGAACCACAATAATTCCTAAAGGCACGGCTGTAAAATTAAAAAAAAAAGCAATTATTTTTGCCTGCTAACCATATTTGTTATGATTGCTCAGTATGCCAAGTATTTTACTTTGGTTTATAAACCCCTGAGAAATTACTAGTTCATCAGCACTTCTGAGGGGAAAAACTTCTCTATGTGGGAAAATTTTCAGGGATTTACATTGTGGACTAAACGCTTTTTCTAAAAGTGTGCCATTCCTCACATTCTGATGCAAGGCCTTTTTAATATTTATCTTATTCAGTATTACAATGTATCACAAAGGCCAAAAGAGGTCTTATGTTAACATTAGTTACTTGCCAGATACTTAGAGAAAGTGGGTACAATAATAAATAAACAGCTGAAAATTCCAGATTTCCTCTGGAGGGTGCTTGGCTTTTCTATTTAAACAAATCCCCTAATTACTTACAAGCTTCTTTGAGTTTCTCCTTGTCATAATGAAGTGCCTCATAGTCATGCATGCCAATTCGGCTTACACGGATTCTTAACCGTTCTGGAACTGGTTGTTGACTGAAAAAAGGAAGCATATATGTTTGGAAAATTAGAGAGGATAACACTATTGTGTGCAAAAAAAAAAAAAGGAAGAGGAGATACTACTGATTGAGAAGGTGAATAACAGGCGATAACAATAGCATGTTTCTAACAATGTGTCAGGTTTCTAACAAACTTCTCTTAGTTGTGAACAAGCATGGTCAACAGCTGCATGTTGCACATGTAGATCCACCCTGAGAGAAATGTTTGATAGCTGCTGAAGAAAAACTCACCCGGACAAGATAAGCTCTACTGCCTATCTATCGCAGATAGGCAATTTGTATTGCCTATCTGCGTACGTTTGTACTACTGGGATAAGGCTAAATAGGAAGAGTAATATTGACACTCTATTATTGTTATTTCAAATGGGGAGCAGGAGAATGCAAGGTATCACATGTTGTACTCTGACAATAAAGGTTTGAATTGAATTGAATTGAAGTAGAGAATAGTTACTGAATATAATTCTCTTTGATTTCATAATGCTATATACAGTCTTCACCTAATAATGTTTTCCAACTTGCCATAAGAACCTATTTAAAATAAAGTAATGAATACTCAAAATTAAATTTAAAATAATTGACTAAAATTTCAGAGAGCTATAAAACTGTCTTATAGCCTTAGAACCTTCCCTGACATTGAGCCTTGAGTTTGGGATATGATCAAAATCCAACAGAAACTGTAGCAAAGCTGAATACTCTGAACTTCTTTCTTGGTTGTACCAAAGCTTTGGAGATCCTCCCTATGGTACATACTCATTCAATAGAGGCATGGAATTTCTCCTCTTGGTCTTCTGCACCATGTTTGCTTGGTTGCGCAGTGAAATGCGTATGCAGGAAGCTTCCAGCTTACAAGGTTCCCCATCCACCTGCATGGGGATGGCTTTGGATGTGGTAAGTACCACCTCCCGGCACTGGTGCAGCCGCTCTCCATGGCCGCCCACTTGCAGTGCTGCCTAGAGAACAAAGAAGAAGGTGAAGTAAATGGATTATATATACTTCATGCTAATAGATAACATATATAGCTGGGTCTCAAAATGGGTTTCAGTTCAATCTATTCTGAAGAACCTTTGTACATGCAGAAGAGTAGCATGATCCAACCTGTGGCCTGAGATACTCTTCAGTGTGGGTTTCAAATTTTTTTACTACCAGTTCTGTAGATGTGGCATGGCTTGGTAGGCGTGGCAGGGGAAGGATACTGTAAAATCTCCATTCCCTCCCCAATCCAGGGGAAGATTACTGCAAAATCCCCATTTCCTCCCGATCAGCTGGGACTTGGGAGGCAGAGAATAGATGGGGGTGGGGCCAGTCAGAATTTTTACTACCGGTTCTCCGAACTATTCAAAATTTCTGCTACCGGTTCTCCAGAACTGGTCAGAACCTGCTGAAACCCACCTCTGATACTCTTCCATAAAATGTAATGCAGGAGACATGAAATTTGTCATAGAATTATACAAGTGGAAAGAAATGTAAAATGACACGTAGCCTAATCTCCTTGCTCTTTTGGACATAACAAATCACCTGCTTTGAGACAATAATTTATTGGGGCCTAGCTCATTCCATCAGAAAGTTTCTCTGAATGTGTCAGAGAGCTTGGCTTGCCTGCAGTTTCCACCCCACTGACCCAAAGTGCTGCAGCTGACTCCCAATGGTATATGGAGTTGTAATGTAACAGTGATGCTCAAAAGTCTTAGGAGCATTTCTTAGCCATATATCCCCAGACATACCATTTGCAAACTCATACATTTAGGATCTAACTAGCAAGGTGTTCTGCATCCTTATCAGGACCTTTTATTAGGTTTTAACCCTTTGATTTCTGTTGAATTTTGATATGAATTCAGTCCTAGCATTACTATTTTGCACGAATGCAATGTCACATCTTCACACAACGTAAATTGCTAGCACATGTGGTTTATTTATTTATTTATTTATTTTTCAAATTTTTATACCTCCCTTCTCCGAGGACTCAGGGCGGTGTACAGCATAAATAAAACATAAATACCAAAAAATTTAAAATACAATATTCATTAAAAATCTAATTCAATAAGCTGAGTAATTAAAATAAGTGTATAAAGTTATAAAATAAATTAAACCCCTTAAAAGCCCCACTAACAAACCCTCGATTAAAATTTATCATTAGGCCAGCCCTGCTTGGTGAAAGAAGAAAGTTTTGAGCTCGCGCTTAAAGGTCCGAAGATCAGGGAGAAGACGTAGCCTGATTGAGCTTTAATCTCAGTGGATTCCATATGTGTGGCTTTAATCTAATCTGGGCAGTCCTGACAATTTCCATTGCAAAATGAAGTACAGTTGAAAAGAATGGAACCTGTTTTAGCCACTCAAAATGAAAGTGGTGAAGGCCCAGTTCAGATCTGGAATAGAGCAAGGGACAAAAAGTTACAGCCTTTTTATGCCCCATAGAAATAGGTCCCAAATCAACAATTGCAGAAACCAAATGTTCCATTGTTTACTCCTAAGCAGGATGTTGTCTGCTCAACTAATAAAGGGTTGATACTGCTCTTACTCAGGGGTGAAATCTACTTACCTTCTTTATTGGCTCAGAAGTGCATGCACTGCGTGCGCTCGCTTTGCTTGTGCGCATCACATGTGCGTGCAGACCTTCTGAGCATGCGCAAAACCTGCGCATGCGCAGGAGGTAAAAAACACATTACTTCCTGGTTAAAACCAGGAAGTAATGACACCCAGGCGAGTGGGCGGAGCTTTATTCCGCCATTGCTACCGGATCACCGAACTACCAAGCCATGATCGCTACCAGATTTTGTGATCTGGTCCGATCCAGTAGCATTTCAACCCTGGGTAAGAGCAGTATCAACCCTTTATTTGTTGAGCAGACAACATCCTGCTTAGATATAATTATCTATTAATTATATTTTGTGATTACTTAATTCATCTCAGCTATTCTGGGTGTAATCTGAAATGTACAATACAATAAATTTCTATTGTGCCTGTCAGTAATGCTTTGATGCTCCCAAAGAGTACAAAGGAAATTTATTAATGGATGCACTTCAACAATATAGCTCCTTAGGCAGACTGGAGTGAAAAGTCAGAATTGCTGGGCTTACTCACCAGCGAGGTCATGGTGAAGCCAATGACTTCAAGGCAGCCGTCATCATGTCGCTGGGGTTCAAAGTCATGATGTTCTCCAGGGTTGCCCCAAGGCATAGTGCCTGCACAGTACCTATGCATAAAAGAAAGGGAGAAAAATGAACTGCTACAACAGAAAACACAGGGAGGGGTTTAGAAAATTGGGAATGCAGCATAAAAATGAGTTTTTTTGGTTTTTTTTGGCAGTGAATGTAATAGCCCACCTTGGAATGTTTAGGAAGACGAGGCATTGAGGCTTAAGATCTTGGATCTTGGGAGTCAGATCTGTTCCATCACACTGTTGTTGTTTTTAAAAAAAGAGAATAAGCAGTCAGACAAGAAGTGACAAGCCAAATCTTCTCCACTCTATGGAACAGCCAAATTTTTCTTGCCTGAGACTTGGCCTGGGAATAATTTATTCTCCCAATATTTTCCATAATAACCAACTTCGTCATGAGACGAAGGCCAATAACCTTGTTTCGCCAATAAACTGAAAAGAACCCATCCGTATCGCAAGATACTCACCACCACTTTGATGTGTTTCGCTAAGTCTTTAGAGCTCCCCATGAGAAAATCAGAGAACGCTGTCTACAAATAGAAGAAAAAGTGAAACAGTTCACAGAGTTGCCTACCTGGTTCTAAACAGAAAGGGAAGATTGTGAGGGCAAATTTCAGCAAATTACCTCATTTTAAATCTCAGTGAAAATGGCAGGGTAGGATATCTGTTTAAGTAGGAATGTTGCACATTCAATTATCCAACACTACCATCTTTCATTCTGTTCTCTACTTCACAGATGGTACCTAGTCTCTATTATACATGGATTTGGGTAAATTTCTAAGGGCATAATCAAGTCCCATCCCATGATCCTCACTCCCTGGCTGAATCTAGTGCTGAGCTACATTGCACAATGTCTCCCACTTTCATAGCCCCTTCATAGCTTTGCCACCTTACCGGAGGTAGCAAAACTACATTTAGAAAGGGAAAAGCTGTAAACCACTTTCTCCTGTAAGCTGATTGCACTTGAACATTTCTGAATATTCTTCTTTCATTATGCTGACAATCTTCACCTATTTTACATAAAAAAATACTCCATACAAAACTTTAACTCAATACTAATTGCAACAGAGTTAATTCAAACTTCTTTTCCAGACAAAGCAGGAAAACTATTTTCTCATATACACAAACCAAATTATCTCTCTCTCTCTCATACTCAAATTCTGGTAATGTCAATCAAGTTGTACCAATACAGATTTTTCAATACAGATAAAGTATTTTTTTCCTACATCCAATTCCAAAGGAAACCAATAGTACCTTTTCCCAACTCAGAATGCCTTCACATGTATGAAGAGTGGGACTCCTGGTATTTCTAGGGAAATGAGATTCCAACACATCTGGAAGATGCCAACTTGGGAAAGGTTGCTATCAATAATAAGTATTTTTGTGGGGGACGGGGCATACATATCAAGAGAAAAGTAGAAAGTGCAGACTGGGGCGTGTGCCCTGATGAACTTACCCCAGCATAGAACATTTTATTCCGAAATCGACTGTTAAATTTCTCTGGATTGGCCTCTGGAGAAAGAAGTTAATGATCTGTTATTATGAGTCACTGCTTCTCGGGAAGCTGAATCCCTCCCACTAGTATTACAAACAATATGAATCTTTACTCCTGGAAAGGCATCAATTATTTTTCTGAGCCCATTCCAATTCTTAATCACTTTCTTTTTCCTCCTTCCCTGGGCTTATAAATTAAAGTACAGCTTTCTGATTTTAGCTCCTCCATAGTCAAAGTTGTAAGCATTTCTCAAGCAATCAGCCCAGCCCTAACATAATCTGCAAAGCGTAAGCTTTGACGCCGGGGTGAAATGCTACCCGTTGGGCTGGTTCGCCTGAACCAGTAATAAAAAAATGCTACTGGTTCGCCAAACTGGTAGAGAAAAATGTAAAAAAAAAAAAAAAGTTCCAATGATCAGCTGAGCGACACGCGATTGTAGGAACTTTTTTTTAAAAAAATTTTTTTAGCATTTTTTTACTACTGGCTCAGGTGAATAGGTAGTAAAAAAATGCTTTAAAAAAGTAAAAAAAAAGGCTCCGATGATCCCAGCTCTGCCGTACAATCGTTGGAGCCTTTTTTTTTACTTTTCTAAAACATTTTTTTACTACCTATTCGCCCGAGCCCGTAGTAAAAAATGCTTTTAAAAAGTTTTTAAAAAGATTCCCAAAATTGCGCATCACAGTTGATTCCCCCACGCTGTTCTACTTACCTTCCCAAGCCTCCTTTTGGCGTGCACTGCGCATCCGCACAAGCAGCTCCCGTTTGGTGTGTACTGTGCAAGCAGCGCGCATTTGACACACAGCACATATGCGCGGCCAGAGAACTGGTAGTAAACCGGTTCAGATTTCACCACTGCTTTGACGGTATTAGAAATGTTGATGTTTACCTCGAGATTCATGGAATTCCAGTGTCACTCGAGCATCAAAACCAAGGCTGAAGTAATTGTTGAAGACATCAAGAGGGAGCTGAAAGAGACAAACAGAACACTTAACCCAGGAGTGAAAGATAGAATGAGTTTTTTTAGTTGGTATACAGATATGGAATAAAAAAAGCAGTTAAGAACTGTGAATATAAACCCTCACCTCCTTCATCTATTAAAGTCTCTTCTAATATTTATTGGATGAAAATGAAATTCTGAATGCAGAAACTTCTCAATGAGAATACCATATAAAGATAGTCCTTGACTTACAACAGTTCGTTTAGTGGTCATTTGAAGTTACAATAGTATTGAAAAAAGTGACTTAGACCATTTTTCACACTTACGATCGGTGCAGCATCCCCATCGTCATGTGATTTACATTCAGATGCTTGACAACTGGTTCATATTTATAACGGTTGCAGTGTCCCGGGTCATGAGACAATCTTTTGTGACCTTCTGACAAGCAAAGTCAACGGGAAAGCCCGATTCGCTTAACAACTGGATTACTAACTTAACAACTGTAGTGATTCGCTTAAAAAATGTGGCAAGAAAGGTCATAAAATGAGACAAAATTAACTTAACAAATGTTTCACTTAGCAACATAAATTCTGGGCTCAATTGGGATTGTAAATTGAGGACTACTTGTAATACCAAATCATGTGTTCCTGAGATTCTCACAAAAGCTGTTTTAGCTGAAACTCTGATACTCTTAAGTCACAGTGATTCTAAACAATGAGAAGAAATTCTTAGAGCCAAACTAGCTATTCCCACATATTCATGTTTAAGTCATGCTTCAAAAGGAAAATAGTTTTGTTTTTTTACTCCAACCTACCTTTTTCCCCAAATTCTAAGGATGCCTTTGGAATCTGAAACTCCAGAGAATGGGAAGTTCTTTGAAAGGGCAAGTTATTATTATTATTATTTATTGAATTTTTATACCGCCCTTCTCCCGAAGGACTCAGGGCGGTGTACAGCCGGAGATAAAATACAAAATATGTACAATTAAAACAAATTAAAACATATCAAAATTACAAAAACGGCTAATAATTAAAATTAAATTTAAAATATTTAAGAATATTAATAAAACCCCAATTTAAAATCAAACTATTATGCCAGTCCCGCTTGAATAAATAAGTATGTTTTTAGCTCATGACGGAAGGTCCGAAGATCAGGCACTTGACGTAGGCCAGGGGGGAGTTCATTCCAGAGCGTCGATGCTCCCACAGAGAAGGCCCTACTCCTGGGGGCCGCCAGCCGACACTGGCGGACGGCACCCTGAGGAGACCCTCTCTATGAGAGCGTACGGGTCGGTGGGAGGCATAGGGTAGCAGCAGGCGGTCTCGTAAGTACCCGGGTCCTAAGCCATGGAACGCTTTAAAGGTAGTAACCAAAATCTTGAAGCGCACCCGGAAGACCACAGGAAGCCAGTGCAGACTACGGAGCAGTGGTGTTACGTGGGAGCCACGAGCGGCTCCCATTACTACTCGCGCAGCCGCATTCTGGACTAACTGCAGCCTCCGGGTGCTCCTCAAAGGCAGCCCCATGTAGAGAGCATTGCAGTAATCCAACCGAGACGTAACCAGAGCATGAGTGACTGTGCATAAGGCATCCCGGTCAAGGAAGGGACGCAACTGGCGGACCAAGCGAACTTGGTAAAAGGCCCTCCTGGAGACGGCCGCCAGATGTTCATCAAAGGACAGCCGTCCATCCAGGAGGACGCCCAAGTTGCGAACCACCTCTTTTGGGGCCACTAACTGCTTCAACAGTCAGCTGCGGATGCAGCTGACTGTACCGGGGTGCCAGCATCCACAGCCACTCCGTCTTGGAGGGATTGAGCTTGAGTCTGTTTCTCCCCATCCAGAGTTGGAGCAAAGTAATGAAGAACTGGCAATAGCTTAAAGCAGGGGTCTCCAACCTTAGCAACTTTAAGACTTGTGGATTCCAACTCCCAGAGTTCCTCAGCCAGCAAAGCTTTGCTGGCTGAGGAACTCTGGGAGTTGAAGTCCACAAGTCTTAAAGTTGCCAAGGTTGAAGACCCCTGGCTTAAAGCATATCCTCTTCTCATACACATACCGTTTTTCTGTTCACAATAGCATTCAGAACAACAGGTGGAGGTTTAAACCGGGGAGAAGGCAGGGCATTCACAGTGACTCCAGCCCCTTCTCTCTCACATTAAACCTCACAGTCCCAGAACAGAAGGGAAGTTGTCCTTTTGTATACCTGGATGCAAATACAGCTGCTGACCACGAAATCTGGAAATCTACTTTATTAAGGCTCAATATCACATGGAGGTCTTTATTTCAACAAAAGCATTCCTAGTATGCTGCCTTTCTGACTTTTCAATTTAGTCAGGGAGAGTGAGGGACAACCTCATTCTCTTCTTGATAAAAAGGTGCTACGATCTGTTATCCCAACCTTGAAAACCAGAGACATTTGGTTCCAGAAGCACACCAGATTGCATCATAATGAATTTCTATACTTTTTCTGACAACAGTTTCAATTTATTATCCCTTATCTACTCAATTTCTGTTTATAGCAGCTATTCAGTGGAGATATATTATTATTACCTGACACTGTTTCATAGAAAAAGATTTGGGTAGCATCAGTAACTCCCTGTAAGCCACCTAGGGTGAAATGGGCGGCAAACAAGTTTGATAAATAAATGAATAAACAAACAAACAAACAGGCAGCTTCAAATAAAATTTATACATGGAAAATGTGTTATCATTTTGACTGCTTACACTTGATCTAACTAGGAAATGACAGTTAGCCTTCCTACAGCTGAACACAGAACTGAAAATTCTATTCTTCTGTTGCACTTACGATGAATTATGACAGTGTAATCATTGCACATTAGAAGCACAAAGGCAGATTTTAGAGATTATCTATTTTATTGGATATAGATTATGTTTATTGATCCTTTTCCCACCATTTTTATAATTTATTTCTTCCTGTTGTCTCACTTACACAATTCATTAACGTTAGCTAGGGAGCAAGGTATATTTTCTGTGATGTCACAGAATATTTCTCATTATATTTAACTCGTATCTAATTATACTTGACCATTATGGAATAAATTATAAAGTACAACATGTCGGATGTGAGAGTGAGCAGCTGATCTATCTGGATATGACATTACTATTAACTTAGTGATGATAGCTCTGGAGTTCACCTTATCTGTGGCTGTTTCATCCTTCTCGTCTGGATTTCCCTCGGGTTTGGGGTCTATCTGTAGATTCCAGCGATCAAGTTGCACAATTTCTCCCTCTTCTACATGAGACAGGATTTTTGACAACGGTTCATCAGTATATCCCTGTGGATTGACATGTTCTGTGTGAGAACTGAGACAAGGTAATGGAAACAAATAACTTCCCTTCAATCTACTTAGCGTTGTTCACGGTGCTGACTTGGAACATAGCCAAATACTAAACTTGTAATGAATTGGCAAATTCTTACCCCGCCCCAGTTCAGTGTTCTTGCTAGGTCATTTCCTGTCCCCAAAGGAAGAATGGCTACAGGAGGTGGAGGGTTCAGGCGTAACTGGTCCAAAATTGACAGGATCCATCCCACCTACTCAGTCAGGAAAGACATAACAGATTCAGACAGAATTTTGGCTGCAATTTCCTATATCTGCTCAGTTGCTTCAGCTATTTATTGCATTTTTTATATATATCCACAGGAGCCAGCCCAATAAGTATAAAAAGAAGAGTTACAAAAGATGGCAGGCTTTCTCAGGGGCTATGCTATTTATTCAATTAACCCAACAACTAACCAAAATCAATTAAAAGCAGTATTTGTTACAATTGTTGATTTACAATTTAGACAGGATGACAATTTAGACAGGATTGCAGGGCCACAGCATATCGAAATATTATATCCTCCAGAGGTAAAAAAGAATTAGGCCAAGAACTAATATAAACCAACCAGTAATATAGACAGTGCTCATCGAAATGTCCATCTCTAATACATAGCTGCATTAGTGCTTTAGGTAAAATGTAAAGAGCTCTGTATCCTTGAACAGGGCTCTGAATGCATATGGCTGTATTAAGTAATTTGGTGGACAATTCCTCACACGTAACTCAATGCAACAAAACTATCTGGATACTGACCCAGGCTCTGCTACTGATACAGATCTACCTTATCACAGCTTATCACATAGGAAAGGGGACATAGCCACTTACTGTGCCATCTCCTCCACAAGCCAGAATCCGTAAGTTGTGCACTTTACGATACAACTCCAACCTGCACAAAACCCAGAGTGAGCATCACTTATTTTTATCTTTGAACCTCATTCCTCCCGCCCCTCGGAAAAAAAAAATATATCAGGGGGAAGTACACATTTCCATAGGCTATTTTTAGAAATGATATGTAGTTCAAGTGAAAAATAATTTTAAAAAACGTTTCTTTAGAATAATTCTTCAGCTTTGACTCCTTAGCTGAAAGAAGCTGCATACCCAGTGGTGGGATTCAGCCAGTTCGCACCACTTCGGGAGAACCGGTTGTTAACTTTCTGAGTAGTTTGGTGAACTGGTTGTTGGAAGAAATCATTAGGGCAGAGAACCAGTTGTTAAATTATTTGAATCCCACCACTGTGCATACCCAAGTAATGAAAAGTGAGTGACAGGGAGTAAAGGTTTTGTGGTTTGAATTGTGTATGTTCTCTCTGTGGTTGTTAGCTTAATGGAATAAGATTTTTCTTCTTCCAAGGAGCAGAAAGGGGCATGGCTAGAAAATGTATTGAAGTAGCTTATTTCAGTACCATGCTTAGTACCCCACTTCAGAACACCATTTAGAGCAGGCAAGGGGGAAGCTCCAGTGCAAAAGCCAGATGTAATTTATAGAATAGCTGCTTCTAGTCTTCAGAGACCCTGGTAAAAGTCTACCTTATTATTATTATTTTTTTACCAACCCTGCTCCTCTCTCCATAAGGGCATGTGCATGCAAAACATGACAGGAAACAATTGTTCCTTGTCTCTTCCTGTACATAATAGATTTCTTGGGAGCAGCAATGATAAGGAATGATTTATTCTTTATCTGTTCCTTTGCAAACTGTCTTTGCAAAAGCAGAGAGCAGTAATTCTAATACTTTATATAATGAAGCAGTCTTCCTCTTTACCTAAAGGAAAAGAGAGCATTTATCTGATCCTTCTTTCCATGTAGCAATAGCACATGGACCATGCGCTTTCCATGCAATAGCACTTAGACTTATATACCGCTTCACTGTGCTTTTACAACCCTCCCTAAGTGGTTTACAGAGCCAGCATATTGCCCTCAGCAATCTGGGTCCTCATGATAACAGGGGATACAGGCTTGGTCTAAGAAGAAGGGATTCAGGGATTTTCTTCCTTATTCACTGGACTAAGCCTATACTTCCCCAGACTCTCTTAAAGAGATAAAATTCATTCCTACACTATTATAGAATGGAAAACCTGGACAACTGAAAATTCAGCCACAATGCTTGTTTGTTCCCCTGGAAGAATTGAAACTCTTTTAGCTTGATTCACTCCGTAGGTTTGCTTATTTCTTCTTCTCCTCTTTATACCAGCATTTCTCCTTTTATTGGGCACTATTCAGTAGCTAGGAGACAGCATGAATTACAATGTTTGAAAATCTTAATTTAAACAGTTGAAAATAACTTGTATGGGGATCTCAGCTGTATGGCCTTGAGATCTACATTTAGAAGTTCAACAATGTCACCTCATCAAGTACTCTTTAAGATCATTCACTCTTCTAATTCTAAAGTGCCACGCTGCCTATTTTATAAGGCAAATATAAAAAATATTTTCCCAATGATTTCAGGTCTGTCTGTGTCAGCTGGAAATTGCAAGTGTACTTGTGTGAGGTTCAGACTCTTTTAATTGTTACTCACGCTTCTTTGGGACCTCCCTGGCTGAGATCAAAAACTTGCCGAGGGTTGAGATACCACATAAAAGATTGGAATATCTTTGTTCCCTAAAAGAATGAAAGAAAATATACTGAAGAAGACTAACAGAGAGCCAATGGCATTTGAGAAATAATACCAGATAAATAATTTTACCTGATTCCCACCACTCTTGGGATTCACAAACACAAGCAGCGGCTTCATGAGAGGTGCTGGGATGGGCTTGATAACAAAGGGTTTCCATCTTCCTTCCTAAAAAAGATGAATTACAGAATGACAAATGAAGAAACCAGAGGTTTTTCCTATGGGATTTACATTGCATGCATGATGTTATAGTCACTAAATTCCTTGTACCTTTTTGACCACCAAAAAATGGAACAAATGCAAGTGCTAGGTTTGACTGGGAATATGAACAATAGTTGGGTTTTATTTTTGTAGAAAAGAAGATCTTTCTTGCCTTTTATGTCAAGGTCTAGAAAAACAAGAACCAGAAACATGGAAATGATGGTGATCGAACTACTGTAAAGATAGCCAGGCATCTACATTTCATCAGAAAAACTGTTTTTAGCTTTTCTTCCTTTTTGGACTTCCAATTCTCAATTTTTCTAAGCAATAAACAACCTCCTTTTGGATTATCTGGTGTGAAAGTCAAAATATCCATAGACCTTTATATCTGAGCGGAGCTAGAAATATTTAAAGAAATACAACAGCTATACTGGATAAGATCAGTCTTACCCTGTTCAGCTTTCTATGTCTAAATTAGTCAATTAGACATTGTAAGGATGCTTACAAACAAAACATAAGTGCAGTGATATCCCCCTGTTCTCCAGCAACCAAGCTCTGTGGGAACAACATCTAGCCTTTGTAATCAATAACTGTAAATAATCCTTGTTTCTATGAAAACATTTAATATTTTCTGGAATCAAGACACTATTAATCAGCTGCCTTTGTTGTTTTTAATACATATTTATAAGGAATGGCTATTTTTTTTATCACTGTCTGTAAGCTGGATAGTGCAGTTTTACCGCAAATTTAGAGAAAGGTATGTTCAGGGGTGAAATCCAGCAGGTTCTGGAGAACAAGTAGCGGAAATTTTGAGCAGTTCAGAGAACAAGTAGCGGAAATTTTGAGTAATTTGGAGAACCGGAAAATACCACCTCTGGCTGACCCCAGAGTGGGGTGGGAATGGAGATTTTGCAATTTCCTTTCCCCAGGAGTGGGGAAGGAATGGGGATTTTGCACTAGCCCACCAAGCCACGCCCACAGAACCGGTAGTAAAAAAATTTGAATTTCACCACTGGCTGTATCCTCTTTTAATATTTAGCATAATAACCAAGGGGTGGTAACAGGACCCTGCTATGGCTCTCAGAAGTCTCATCCCAGCTTGGCCACTGATAAAGGCTACTGGGCTCATAGTCCAGCAATATCTGGAGAGCCATATGTTATTCACCTCTGTGCTAAATGGCATTGTCCAATTTGCTTCAGTTCTGTTGGACTACTTTTCCTTAATCTTTAGGAAAAGTTACTGGTTTGCAAATATTTTATTAGGGTCTGGCTGGGAGAAAACAGAAGGTAGTTTTTTGCACTACTCACTTGCCTGAAGGGCTTTCAGACAGCCTCCTAGATGGACTTATGGCCCAGGAATATCAAAGAAGCAATTTTGTAAACTAAAATGAATGTAAGACTTCAGTATTAAAAATAAAGGGCATTTTCCCCATTTTAGCCTAGCAAATTAATGCTCAAAAGTACAAAATCATTAGCCAATTTCCTAGGATTTTTTTTTATTCTATTGTTTCTTTAGGACTTCCTGCTCATCATTTTGTTCTTTGTATTCTTTCAATTTCTCAGTCTTAATCTCTGACCTCAGGTCCCTTCTTGCTAGATTTCCGTTTGAAGGAAGTCCTTTTTTTCTTCTTACTTGACTTCAGAGGGTTCTAGAGAGAGAAGAGGGAGGGGGACAGAAAGAACAAACCATGTAAATCAGGAGTTAATTTAAAGTACCTCCTCCACATTCCAGAAGTGTTAGGACTGCAATTCCCTGAATTCTGCTGGGAACTTTGAGCGTTGCTCTTAACACATACAGAAGGGCTTGGGCCTAAGTAAGGATAAATGGATTTAGGGGAGAAATTTGCACTGGGATGAAGAAAACCTAAAACTGCAACATACTTGGGGATGACGGACACGCAAAATCCAGGTGGGAGGGATGACAACAGCAGCATGTGCCCCCAGTGAACAGGGCTCTTCAATGTGCTGCAGCATGAAGCATGAAACTTTACTGTGGTACTGAAAAGAAGCAAAAGAACATAACTGATTACGAACAATCGCTGCCTCTATGAGCCTGTTTCCAATATTGGAGTAGTGTACTCCTGTAAGCAGAAAGGTTTGGAAATCAGATGTAAATGCTAGGTTTTATCATCCTAAACTCAGATTCATGATTTAGCACAATTCCTGGGCCTGACTTGGATGAAAACTCTCAGATGTAGCTCAACTGGATTAGAATATTTAGAACAGACAGTAATAAAGCTATAACACAATAGTCTATTATCCACTGCTATGCAAAGAAAAAGACTTCAGGAATTTTAACTTGAAGTTTCTTCCTCCTGCCCTACTGAATAACCAGAAACTTGGCTCAGTGCTTAGTGGCCTTGAAGTTTTTGAAAGTCATTGTACATTTGGCCTGGTCTGAGAATTTATAGTTCCTGTTTTGTCTGCCTGAACCTTACAGGAAGACTGCTGAGATGGTGGGAAAGATGGTACCATTTCAGGATGCTAGGGAATTTCTTTTATATTTCCATGTGAGGAGTTACATTTCTAAATACACTCCTATGTCAGAGAAGAGAACAATTAGCTTTGCATCTCTCTCTCTCTCTCCCCACAAAAAAAAATACTACATTTTACAATACTACATTCAGATATTTTTTACTAGCAGTCAAGCCAACAATAATCTCGGGAAATATATAAGAAAGTAAAAAGTGAGTGACTAGTTTCGGCACCTCAGATACTACAGGTAATCCTCGCTTACTAACTATAGTATCTCATTTAATAGCTATTCAAAGTTACAATGATTGAAAAAAAAAGCTTTGCAACCAATCTTCACATCTAGAACCACTACTATATCCCATGGTCACATTAATTGCCATTTGTGTGCTTCACAATCGACTTTCAAGAAGCAGAATTAAAAGAGAGCATAGAAGCGAAATTAGAAATCGCCATCGTACGATATTCCAATTAATTACTGTGGTGATTTGCTTAACAATGGAAGCAGAAGTAAGTTTCTAAGTTGTGCAGTCACACAATTTTTCACTTAGAAGCTGTGATGCTTAGAGACCAGAGTAGCTGGTTCCAGGTGTCATTGGTAAGCAAGAATGACTTGTATTTTAATTCCTCATTTCCCCCATTCTGAAGAGATCTGTTCTCAACATTATTTTTCCTCCACTTTTCTCCTTAAAGGAGAAATATTGCAGCCAAGAACCTATAATGATAAAACCATATATATACAAGTAAAATCATGACGCAAAAACTAATTTAAAAAAACTTCAATAAATAGCACATCATTTTCTGGGGCAAATGGAGGTAGAGAAAAGGAGAATAATATCTTGGTAAACAAATGCATGCTGCACTCACTGCCTGCTTACACCAGGAACAGCTGATGGCTACAATTTCCTTGCTGTGGAAGGCAAATTTCTGCTGGAAACCCTGGATAGACGAAGGAAAAAACAAAAGCATTATTCATGTTTCCTTTTTCCTTTTGCATTACAGTGAAAAGCATAAAGCCTACTAAATAATCATATTCTTGTGTGTTGCAACAGATATATACTTATAAATTTAGTACACAAATGTCCTTTGATTACATGATTCTGGAACTTTCTGAAGGTTAACTTCTGGAAACCCAACAAATCACCAATGAATCAGTGGTGCAATCCAGATATGTAGTTAAACGGTATGCGGAAAAAAACTTATCAAAGTCAGAAAGATAATAGTTCATAAAAATCAATCACACTGTATATAGCATCTTTTTAATTTTTATTTGGTAGAATAATGAATATTATGCGAAGATGCAAGTCCTATATAGTTTCTCACCAGTTCCACACTAACCCCCACCCACCCCCGGGATAATTTGATAAGATCTTGATACATATATGCACTGTTTTCCTCACCTTTCCACATTGTCGACATTTCCCTTCTTGGCGTCTCCGGTGTACCCAATGATGCCGCACAACAGTAGGCTACAAAGAAAGAGAAGAGTGAGTTCAGGAAAAAAGAAACAAAGGAACAGAAAGGAACACAACAGCTTTCAGTGCTGCTAAATATTAAGCTGTTAGTGTTCCGGTAAGAACTGGCAAATGAAGACAGGCATTAGATACCATTCACAGTTCTTGTTGGGAGATAGGGGAAATGTTTTATAAATGACCTTAGGAATTAGTTCAGGGAGATGGCTTTTGTTCTTCATCCAAGTTTAAAGGCAAGCACTGCCTTTCTTATCAAGAATAGATGCTGCCTCGGGTTTTTCTACCTTGTACTTCCAAGACAGTTACTTGGCTGCACAAAATGCTGGTCACATTTAGACCCGTTTTTCTTTAAGAAGGAAGGTACAATATGGTTTCTGCAGGCTTTAAACAGCATCCATCAAATACAGAACCATGCAAAGATTCTGTCAATATTGTTGATGAAACATATTATATAGCTTGGGAACTAACACCCTGGAATAAGTTTAAAAAACAGAGTTAATGCAGATGAATAAACGCTATCTAATGACTGGAAAAAGTCAACTGTTTTTGTGGCAAAGTTGGACTTACTTTCAGAGTCACTATTCTTATAAAAATTCACAGGTTACTCTAATAAAATATCAAGTATAAGATTAATGAAATGTTATATTTATAAAGTAGGTCATTAATACAGATTCAGTTTATGAATACCATATAATAGTTCTAAAAATGGACAATTGTAATGACTAACCAGATAGCATGCATTTATTCATTTATTCCTATAGCTGGTATCTTATTATTTTCTTTAAGAAAATCCATCCATGACTACTACATATGCAATTTTTGAACCAGAGAGACTGCTTAGCACAAAATTCATTACTTCTCACTATACGAATATATATTCTCGAAGATAAGAAGGCATGCATCATAGTAGCCTTTCTATTCCAAAAACATATTTATATTTTATGTTCATGGAAAAGTACAGCTTTAGACTTTGCTACAAATTCTCTGCTTCAAATTTAGGCCAAATATTTTAAATGCATTGGGATGAAGCTGCATATTTTTAAAAATCCCCCACTTTCAACAATGCTACAAAATCCTAACTAGTTCAAGCAGTTCTTACCTCCCGGATATTCCTTGATCCAGATTCTCTAAAGGAAGGCTTGCATCGGAAATTAATCTGAGGATTTAACAGGAGGAAGATTTAATCCTATGAATAACAGTCTATTTTGATATATATTTTTCTGTCATTCCTCCCTCTAAATAGCTTCAATGAAAAAGTATGCAGAAGAATATATAGGATATATATAACTATAGGATATGCAATTTGAATTCGTCTAGATCACTACACTCTTCTCTAAATAGCAGTAATAGCAGTAATACAGTAGTACCTCCCAGTTCTCCAACCAGGATTATTTAACTGGTAATGTCTAGATTGAAATAAATTTAGATTTAACTGAATCTAAGGCCTTCAGAATACTAAGCTAGGATCAAAGAATTAAAAACAAAAGAATTATGAATTTATCCTATTAGGTAAGTATTTTTCAGATTTTGGTTGTGGCAAGATGGAATCAAATACAGCAGAGCATTTTTCATGATGGTCTACTCACTTTTTCTAATTGTTCTATGCAGGGTGTGTGGACTACAATTTTGCAGGCTGCACATTTTCGCTTGGACATAGGTTTTTGCTGCAACAAAGGAAACATAATATTTATACCATCAACCGGTGCCTGAGAAGATTGCAAATTATCCAGAAAAATGATTCAATGGAATAAATTCCAACCTATAAAAAACCTTGCAGATCAAAGCCATTTTTTTAAGTCTGCATATTTCCATCCCTATATAAACGTCAGGCAAGGAAGGCATCTCAAGGTGACTTGAGATATGGAGCACAATGTTTTCCCCCATTGCTTGATCATAATGAATCAAGTAGAATTCAGAAGAGGCAGACAAATCTGAATTAGATTGTAATCCCCCAAACAGGTTTAAGTTGTCCAGAGATGTGTTTTAAGAGGTGGCCATAAAAGTCTTTTTGATAAATAAATACATTCATAATTCTGTTAACTTGGATGTCACTTTTCAAGCATCACAGAATAAATGAATAAGTTGCAAAGTAATTAAAACATTTAAATGCATCAAATGAAGACTGTCAGTCAAACATCAGGCTTCTAACTACTTTTCTCATGTTTTTCTTTGTTAGGAAATCTTACTTTTCACGAACGTTCACTTTTTAAAAATTAAAACTGCATAGTACATATTTATTTTGTTTTGTATATGAACATGCACACAATATTTAGAATAATTTATTTGTTTGAGAGAGATTAAGATCAAGAATGTGCAATAGTAGGGAACTGCAAAAATTTGCTTCTGCTTTTAAAGAAAAATTCTGGGAGAGAAAAAAATGCCATCTAATATTCAGCAAAAAGCACAGTGAGATTTTAGGAGGGAAATAAACATTCAGAATTATCAACAACATCAATAATTATCAACAATATAGGATTATCAACAATTTTACAGACTCATTCAGCAAATGTTGGATGCCACAAACAAAATTTTAGTTTGGTCTCCATTTCTAATAATGGATAGATTGTTGTTTTGAAGCAGCTGGGACAACTGATGTAATTAGGCAGATAATGCAAAGTAGATCAATTGTCTAAATTCATATTTAATGGACATTTGTCTACAACAGGCACTATTTCTTGCAAATGATTTGTAAAATTGAGGTTTTACTGTACACATTTATATTGATCTAGACAGGTGGGCTGGTATATACCGTAGTAGCTCATCTAATCTTTAATGGGCAGCAGTTCCACCTTTAATCTTATTTATTTATTCAAGCTTGTTATAGCTACTCAACTCCAATAGACTCTGGACAGCATACAAAACAAAAACAAAAAAAATCTATAAAACAGATAAAACATAACAAAACAGCCCAGACTGAAATCATCTCCCAAGCAATACAAATCAAACAAAACAGGATCCAGAAAATACAATAATACATTAACTCCAGGCCTGGGATCAAAGCCAGGTTTTAAGAGCTTTCTGTAACTCTAGCGGAGAGGGTGCTGTCCTTCCTAGAGGACTAATATATACTTCTCCCATATATAAGCAACTATTTTATACTAGAGTAGTTTTTTTGGAGCTACATATCATTATTACAATCACCATCATTTAAAAAAATCAAGAATTTTTCAAGGGCTACAGGGATTTCACACGACACTAGACAGGCAGATCTGAAATTTCTGGTCTGCTGTGAAGGACAGCTGAGACTTGAAATAAATTCAGATCAGATCAGATCAGATGCTATTCTGGATTCTGAGTTGTCTTTGGCGTTGCCCAGACATAATCCACCATTCTCTTGGCTCCTAGCAAGACATTCATGTTCCATCTCCCTGATGATATGCTGAAAAAGGTCACTGGAATATCTGTGACTCTGTGGTCTGGGATCTTAGCCTGGCTTGCATATGCTACCTTTTACATTCCCTAAGCCTATAAGATATTCTTGTTTTGAAAGTTATCTTGTTAAAATAAAAGGGAAAAAAAGATTGCTAAAATATAATTGGGCTGGCAATTTGGAGGGAGGGGGGAGAAGACTGCTACTTTGGGGGTAGGACAACATTCCCTATGAATCCATAATTAGACAACAGTTTACCAGAGGTACTCCTAGATTTTGGCAAAATTCTCTCCATGCCCATTTCCCACTGAGATAAAACTCTTCTTCCCTTGAGAGTTTTGCAGAAAAGGCTGTGAAACTTCCTTTGCAACTAAGAGGACTCGAAATAACATAAATTCACAACTCGTATAGAATAAGGAAATTAAAACAGTGTTGGCTGGCGGCCCCCAGGAGTAGGGCCTTCTCTGTTGGAGCATCGACGCTCTGGAATGAACTTCCCACTGGCCTACGCCAAGTGCCTGATCTTCGGACCTTTCGCCGTGAGCTAAAAACACACTTATTTATTCAAGCTGGACTGGCATAATGTTTTTTTAATATTTTAAACTGGGTTTTTATTGTTGTGGGGTTTTAAATTTTTAAATTTTAAATTTAAATTTTAAATATTGGCCTTTTTGTAATATGCTTTATTTTAAATTTTGGTTTTTGGTTTTAATTGTATATATATTGTGTTTTATTTTGGCTGAGTCCTTTGGGAGAAGGGCGGTATAAAAATTTAATAAATAAATAAATAAATAAATAAAAACTGAAGATTTTACCGAAACTGTAAAACCATGGGGCTTTTATAAAGAAGTATTAATACCGGTCAGTCCTAGAGGAGATCAACCCTGACTGCTCTTTAGAAGGCCAGATCCTGATGATGAAACTCAAATACTTTGGCCACATAATGAGAAGGAAGGACTCACTGGAGAAGAACCAATGCTGGGAAAGATTGAGGGCAAAAGAAGGTTACTGAAGCAGTAGGCATGAGCTTAAATGGACTCCAGAGGACGGTAGAGGGCAGGAAGGTGTGGAGGAACGTTGTCCATGGGATCACGATGGGTCGGACATGATTTCGCAGCTAACAACAACAACAATTAATACTAGCATCACTGGAAGAATCCTTTACAGTTTAGAGCAAGATGTCCGCAATATGCTAGCAGTTCTCAGTTTTATGTTTCCTTTCCTACTTATGATAAAGACTGCAAAAATAGGCTGCAGCGAAGTTCAGAAAAGATAGCTCATCTATGGATTTACTTCAAGATTCAGAAGGATGCACATTTCCTTAAGAAGCAGTCTTGCAAAATGAAAGATTTATTGGTTCCAGCACTGATCCTGAATGGCTGCATATCAGCTGGATGCATCTTACTTTACATGACTGAAGTCCAAGCTTCCTATAGAAACAAATATTTCTATTCAGGTCTCTGTGCACTTTGCCACCCATCTGGCAAGTCTTGCCACAAGAACATTTGACACCAATATGGAATTTAGGTTTTTTTTTGGGGTGTGTGTGTGTGATGGGGCTTGTATTGTAGAACAAAGTGGTACTAGTGCTGAAGGAGGCTCTTCTTTGCTAGCACATAGGAAGCAGCTTAAAATTATTTATTCATCCAGAGTGTTTAATATTTAATTAAAATATGTATTTTAATTTAGGGGCCAAATTTAATAAGTTTTTTATCAGTGTTTTTATTTGTATTGTATGTTGGTTTCTATCTGGCTGTGAACCGCCCTGAGTCCTTCGGGAGAAGGGCGGTATAAAAATTAAATAATAATAATAATAATAATAATAATAATAATAATAATAATAATAATAATAATAGTTGTTGTTGTTGTTGTTGTTGTTGTTGTTGTTATAATTTTGGAATTTTTATTTGTGTGATATTTTAGCAACTGTTAAAATAATGTTTTGTTGAATTGTTATAAATCTTTCTAAGTCATGAGAGGTGTGTACAACATATAAAGCGTAAATCAATTCAGTAAAATGAGCATATTTCCTTTTTTTCATGCGTCAGTCTGAACACTTCAAACATATTTCTATGCTTTCAGGTGTCTGATTTCTCCACTAGCTGGTGCTATAGTCTCACATACTTTTGACGTTTACCAGACAGTAGCAATTTTCTTACAAAACTTACCAGCATTTTTGACACACAGTTTTGTTCCCCCACATAGCAGAAGTCCCCAGAGACATTGGTTTCAAACCAGATGTGCTCCCCATAAACTGCAGTTTCCTGAAAAACAGAGGCAATTTAGAACTCCAGTCAAAATTACGCTTAGTTTAGAACAGTGGTTCCCAAAGTGGGCGGTACCGCCCCCCTTGGGGTGGTGGGATGACTTGGGGGGGGCGCTAAGAAGCAAGGAGGGCAGCAGGGGGGCACTAAGAGGCAAGGGGAGGTGGCAGAGGAGTGTTGGAGATGGGCCCCTCTCAGGGCGCAATTCTGCCTGGGGCTCTGTTGGCTGCCAGTCAGCTGAGCACTTCCGGTTCTGGCCCGACTCGCCCCATCACCTCCTGCACCTGCGCGTATCGTACGCTGGTAGCCACGCTAAGCCTCGTGCGTGCTGCTCTGTTTTGCCAGTGGTTACTAAATTTTACTGAGTTTACTATGTTAGTAGTTACTAAGGTTCTTGATAAATGACTATCAGATTTTGAAAACCTGGTATCACTGGATCATGTTCAACAATTTTGTTGAATTAACAAAAGATTTTTAAATTGGATTTTGAATAAATGTGCAATTAATTGTTACAGTTTTGAATTTTACTGTTACTATCTTCCTCAGTGGGTCGTGCAAACCGCTATTCCGAACAATGCTATTTATAAGGGGTGGGGGCACCGAGGATGAGTTTGTAGGGGCGGTGGACTGAAAAAGTTTGGGAACCACTGGTTTAGAACCTGCCCAGTTTTCCATCATGGTCTACTCCGGTAAAAGGACTTACTTATTTCTTAAGTTCAGCCTCATAATGAACTGGAAAGAGGCCCATTATCTTAGTCATACCAGGGATGCATCTTTCTGGTGATGCGTTATTACAACAGAGAAATGGGAATCACACAGGAACCACATGATGGGACATCATCATGCATCCACTTCTCTATGTTGCTTCCACTTTCATCAGGAGCCCTGGTGGCACAGTGGTTAGAATGCAGTATTCTCTGTGGGCTAACTCTGCCCACAGTCTGGAGTTGAATCCTGACAGGTTCAAGGTTGACTCCGCCTTCCATCCTTCCAAGGCCGATAAAACGAGGACCCAGATTGTTGGGGGCAATATGCTGACTCTGTAAACCGCTTAGAGAGGGCTGTAAAGTGCTATGAAGCGGTATATAAGTCTAAGTGCTATTGCTATTTCAAGCAAACTGATTGTGACACACACTGTGGTCAAAGATACTCTCTGCTTCTACCCTTAAAGGCCAACTGTGTGGGGATAGTTGTAGCCAAGCTAATGTTACAGAAACAACCCATTCTTCTTTCTTTCACCCAAGACAGGAACTTACACTCCAATCAACAGAGTTACGAATCTCCCTCTCTGAGTCACTTCTTAAGGCGAATGTGGGGGTTGGCTGGGCTACCATGTGCTGGAGTCCCGACTTGGCAATGGCTTTTCTGAAAGACAAGAAGAGTGGCTGTAAGGGCATTTTGTTTACACAAAACAGACTATATATATTATATTTAAAACCTTGATGCTAAATAAGGCATTTTTTTAAAAAAAAGAAGAGTGCTCCACAGTCATGTATACCCAACCTGTTTAATTCAGTCAACATACTTTTGCTACTGATTCAAAAGTTAGTATTTGGGGGAACAGAGAGCCCCCCACTTCCTCTGATAAATGCCTAGTAATGTCATGCATTCTTGTGTCAGGAAAGTAGCAGCGTGGCTTTACTAACCCCATTCTCACTGCCAGGCAAGCAGCTATTGGCTTCATTGGTGCTACAACCAACTAGTATTAGAAAGTTTTCATTGGATGCTGCAGCCAATCCATACAAGAAAGGCTTGTTCTGTGGGTGCTAGGAACATCCATGGCTGGAAAACCTTGCTTTATCAGCTCCTTTTTCTTGAATGACTGACTAGGCAGTTTACAAACTATTCCACATTTGTCTGAGTTACAGTATTTGCACAAGAAGAACTTGTTTGTGGTAAAAGTTAATTCTATTTCTCAACTATTGATTGAGCTATGGGGTTTCCACCATACACTTACTTTGTCCTTAACTAATTATAATTAGTGTGTTCTGTGAGCCCAATCCCAAGAAAAGTTACTCCTGGGATAGAGTATCATTTTTCTCAAAAGGCTAGAGGGAAAAAAAAGACCATAATATATGCAATTACACAGGCTATAAGGGCCTTGAGAAGATGAACCAGAGTCCAATTTCCTATTGTTTCTCAAGCACAATTATTTAAAGTTGTTTGGGAGGGGGGGAAGAACATAGTTTAAAAGCTAAAAACAATAGTTAACATTGCATGTGACTTTTAATTTCTAGTTTGATTTTTTTTCTATCTTTGTAGTTTACAGATGTCTAGACTATAACACAGGGGTGAAATCCAGCAGGTTCTGACAGGTTCTGGAGAACCAGTAGCGGAAATTTTGAGCAGTTCGGAGAACCGGTTAGCAGAAATTTTGAGCAGTTCGGAGAACTGGCAAATACCACCTCTGGATGGCCCCAGAGTGGGGTGGGAATGGGGATTTTGCAGTATCCTTCCCCTGGAGTGGGGTGGGAATGGAGATTTTGCAGTATCCTTCCCCTGCCACACCCACAAGCCATGTCCACAGAACTATAGTAAAAAAACCTGGATTTCATCACTGCTATAACACCCAGCTAGCCGTCAATACTCAAGCAACTCTGGGAATTGCAGTCCCACAACACCTGAAATTCTTGACCAGAACAAGAAAATATGTAAAGCAAGGATAAAGGCAGCTAGTAAAATGCTAGTCTTAGGAATGTCAGATTCAGATACTTATTTTATTGTGATTGGACAGGTTAGTCTCTCATTAATGCACTCAACTCAAACTCTTTGGAAATAGAATTCAGTCTCCAACAGTAATGAATCTGATTGAGCATTCCTGCTGCCATAGCTTCTCCTCCCTCCTCCTCTCCCCTCCCCCCTCATCACCTCCAGCCAAATGATTTTAAAACTACCTATAAGCCATACATACGTCAAAAGGGCATTGCAGCCTTCAGAGGAGTCACTGCCACAGCGGCTGAGGGCAGGATCCACTCCCAAGCATTTATGGGTACTCAATGGCAGCCAACTGGTTCTGACAGGCACCTTCCACCTCCTGGCAGCCCTTTCAAAACTGCATGGTTGAAGCAAAGTACTTGGCTTGGGCGTTTCACCTGAGCACCGCCGCTGGTTGAAGTATCTGTAGCGGCCTTGAAGCCCGTAGGCTGCTCTGCTGTGCACAAATTCTGCAGGAAGGAGGTGGGAGGATCTGCGACGCAGGTAATAAGGGTCTCGTAGGAAAGCTCTTAAATCGGGAACGTGTTGGATTGGGGGAATGGGACATAGTGAGCACTCAGTCTGCAGTTCCTTCTTTTCAAACTCTGCTCCTTCAGATCCTGAGGAGAGTGCTTCCTCACTCCAGTCACTGTCCACCATCCCATCTTTAGGGGACCCTGAGCTGGAGCTTTCAGTACAATGTGACTGTCTCCTTTCTTCATCTTTGTACACTTGGATGAGACTGGCTAGCAGCAAAGAGGGCCCTATGAGATGAGTATCTATGGTGTGCACATGGCCCCCGCGCTTCTTCTGGACAGAGAATCTAGGGCTCATGCAAGGGGTGGTGGTACTAGATCGCCTCCGGGAACACAACCTACGCTTGCGTTGGGAGCCCAAGCAAGACATCTCTTGCAGCTGAGCACTGGATCTGCGCCGGCGTTCCACAAGTATGGTAGAAGGCAGACCTACCACAGAACGCCGCCTTGCTCTGCTCGCAGGCAAGGCCACCACACTGGTGCGTTGGGGCCCTGATGATGCAATCTTCCTCCTGAAGTGCTTTTTGAAAAAGGATTCCATGGAGATTAGGGGCTGTTAACAAAAAAGTATACGTTTTAAATGTGGGGCTCACTCTTCCCATCCAACTCCCTAAAGTACTCCTGAATGTCTAATAATAGAGACTTCCAGACCTTCGGCTACAGCTCCTTAATGGTTACAAGCATTAATCAAATTTTTAAAGCCATATACAGCTCTGTGTTAAAAAGCCAGCCACCTGGAGTTCTAAAACTCTCCAAACTGTGCAATATCAAGACACTGAGGCAACCAAACCATCCAGTTCATCATAAACACTAAGGATGAAAGAAGCTGATTACTGAAAGAGCTCTGAGAAAAGGAAACTTAATGGATACTGAAAATTACAGAACTGTTTCATGCATGCTAATAACATTCAGTTCATCTACATGTGGGTTTTTTTAGAATTTAGTGAGCAGATAAGCAGGAGGTTGAGGTGTCGGTAATTCTCACAGTGACAGATACGCTCATATACCACAAATTTGGCCGTTCACTTTACACATAAAAAACAAAACAGATCCATGTAAAATACACTCTCTTGACCTTGCATATAATCATATAACGAAAGCATCAAAGTCACCTTCTCAACAGGAAAGCTGACTGGATTACATCCCTAACCCTAATTTCTAAAATTTCTACATCACCCATCTCACCTAAGTGACTCTAAGTGCTTTATAAACAACATCATAGAATAAAAACATGACTGAGCACAGTTGAAAAATAAAAGTCAAAGTTAACAAGGCTAAAAAGTTATCAAGGCAGAGGCAACGCCCTCAAGCTACCAGCGATCCCCACGGTTGTGTGGCACTCTTAGACAGACACACACACACACACACACACCACACACTAATCGATAGAGCAAGGAGGCCAGGAGAGTGGGAGTAAGATGATCCAAAGGGCAGGAGCAATGGCAGAGAGGCTTTCTTCCTAGATCCCGTCAATCAAACTATCTAACTAGGTGTCTATGGAGATTCTTAGTCATTCAGATCATGGTTGTCCCAAAGATGCTTTTTCAAGAGGCCACTGGACTTTCTGGTTTTTCTTTGAAGACGTTTCACTTCTCATCCAAGAGCTGAAGAAGCACGTTTGGGATGATCTGACTGGATGGGATGGGTCAGATTAACAGAGTTGGAAGGGACCTTGTAGGTCGTCTGGTCCAACCCTTTCCCCAAGCAGGAGACCCTACACCATTTCTGACAAATGGCAGTCTAATCTGTTCTTGAAAGCCTCCAGTGATGAAGCTCCTACAACGTCTGAAGGCAAGCTGTTCCATTGGTTTATTGTTCTGTCAATCAACAATAATAATTAATAAGGATCTCTCTCCTTGATCAGTTTCCATCCATGCCTTGTCTGGTCTTCAGGTGCCTTGGAAAATAGCTTGACTCCTTCCCCTCTGCGGCAGCCCCTCAAATATTGGAACACTACTATCATGTCTCCCCTGGTCCTTCTCTTCAGTTTCTTAGACTAGCCATGCCGAGTACTTGCAACCATTCTTCCTATGTTTTAGCCTCTAGTCCCCTAAACATCTTGGTTGCTCTTCTCTGCATTTTTTCTAGAGTCTTAATATATTTTTATAGTGTGGTGACTAAAACTGGATGCAGTATTCTAAAGTCTTACTAAGGCTTTATAGAGTGGTATTAGTATCACTTGATCTTGATTCTATTCCTGTTAATGCAATTTAGGATTGCATTGACTTTTTTAGCTGCCACTGAACACTTCTGGCTCATATTTAACTGGTTGTCCATTAAGACTCCAACATATCTGTTGACATTTTTAGGATGAGATGGTTCCTCAGGTAACCCGGTCCCATGCCACAAAGGCCTTTAAAGATGATCATCAATATTTTGAATTGTACCCAGAAGCAAACTGACATCCATTGCATTTGTGTAGTTTTTTTTTTTAATTTCCCTTTTTTTAATTTTTTAACAGCTTGGGTGAAATGGACAGAAATATATCAGCTGAATCAGTTTTATGCTTTTCAGCTGTCCAAGGAAAACCCAAATGTTTTCTGTTTAATGAAAAAAAAAGCTCATTTTACAATGTTGATATAACTGAAGTAATCTGAGACAAACTGGAAATGAGGCAAAGCTGTAGCATGGGAAATCTGAGAAGCAACTGCCAAGATCTCTTGACAGTAAGGAAAGGAATAAGAAGAATTCCAAACATTCAGACATATTCAATTATATAAATAGCAATTCCACAATGTATTAGAACATCACATTGTGGTCAAAATGGATGATTGTTCCTTCAGATTGCATACATTTCTAAGTTTGAAAAATAGTACAAGTAGTAATTGGAGAATTCTCCAAGTGTTTAAGCTTCTATTTTCAGAGGAATGCCTATATGGAAAAGGCAATTATTTTTCCATACTCCATATTTTATATTCCCAGTTTAAAAAGTTGCTGATTCACATTTTATGTGCATTAAAACTGCCATTTACACAGTTCGAACTGAAAATGTGAACTATACATGAGTCATGGAAACAAGAATTTATTATCCTTTGTTATTTGTACAATAATTAACATATAGAGAAAGTGCTCTTCTACCTACAGCTATTTTAGTGGCAGCACAATTCCTATTTCTGCTGTTCTCTGGTTTAATATCTAGTTGAGTATGCAAACTCCTTGTTTGGTGACTGGCTTATAGAGTAACCTTTCACAGTTAATGATGGTGAAAAGCAGGGGTGAAATGCTCCTGGTTCAGACCAAATCACCCAATCTGTAGCAATGGTGGCAGGTAGTTCGGCAAACCGGTAGCAAAAATCCCTGCCCCGCTCCCATGCCCAGCTGAGCCGCGTAATCATCAGGGGTTTTTTTTACTTTTAAAAGCATTTTTTCTTCAGCCAAAAAAATGCTTTTAAAAGTAAAAAAAAAAAAGCCTCTGATGATTGCGCTGTTCAGCTGGGATCGTCAGAGGCTTTTAAAAGCATTTTTTCTTCAGCCAAAAAGGTTGTACAAAAAATGTTTTTAAAGGCTCCTCTGATGATCCCAGCTGAGTTGCCTGATCGTCAGACGCTTTTTTTCTTTTAAAGGCAAAAAAAAATGCTTTTAATAGAAAAGAAAAGCCTCTGACGAAATTAAAATATTAATTAACTCAGCTGGGATCAGTTCGGCTGAAGAGGTTGTAGAAAAAATGCTTTTAAAAGTTAAAAAAAAAAAGTTGGCTATGCCCACCCAGTCACATTCCCCACCACCACCAAGCCATACCCATAGAACCTGAAGTAACAAATTTTACATTTCACCACTGGTGAAAAGCCAATGGCATTTCACTCAGTTCTAACTTTGTGACCAGTCCTCACATTGATGACCCTTATTTCAGCTTATGAAATAAGATCATAAGCATAGCTGTGATTTCATTAATGACTGCTTCACTTAATGACCGAGTTGCCAGTACCAGTTGTGGTTGCTCAACATGAACTAGAAGTGTTTGGAAATTTAGAATCACTGCATTTGAGAACACCTGCTTTTATCTAAATTCTAGTAACCGTGTACAAAACAAACTCCTAATATGTACAAAATGACACCTATATTTTCCTATTCTTGCTAATGATCTATACTTGTATTATGGAATAATAAGGCTAGAACACAATCTATCCATCTTCAAAACAGAATCGACAAAAGTTTAAACCACAATAAGCATTCAGTCCTTCAGAAAGTACAAGATTATTAATTGGTTTTATGGCAACACAGCTGTTTTCCTTGTTCACAAAACTGGTGATTAAAACTAACATTAAAAAAATATAAACTTGGAAGTAGAAATTTCCTTGTTGGTTTTGTGCAACTGTCCAGTGTTAACAAAACTGTAAAAAGCTGATAATAAAAAACTCAGTTTAAAAATAAGCAATTTTAATAGGAAATATGTTATCTAGTTACCTTAAAATAAAATTGATAACTGGAATGCATAAAAATAAAATACGTAAATTTCTGGGAATGCATAAAGCAAGAGTTGAGATTGAGCATTAAAAAATAAAAATGAGTTTTAAAATGTCCAAAGATGATTTCAGCAATTTTACTCTTGAGAACTGACAAAAGTTTGGCAATATTCTGGAAAATATCAGGTATTAGACATTTTTATTAAAAATTTTTTAAAAAATTGTGGTTTTATGGAATTATGTAAGGGTATTCTGGGCAACTTAGTACCTTAGATACTACAGTACATTGTCCACTCATGGTTTGGAGTGTTTGGTATACATTTTTTTAAAAAAACCATCTGTAAATTAGAATGGGCAAAACCTTCAAGTTTAGTTAGTATCCCCACAGTCAGCATGTATTTAAGATGATCGCATCATATTTATGATGGGGTCACGAGATTGCCATTTGTGTTTAATGGGGGAAGTGGTTTCAATTAACATCCATGGCAACCAGGGTCATAAAATTGGGTACAATTCAGTTAACAACTGCTTTGCTTATGAGTGGAAATTCTGGCCTTAACTGCAGTTGTAAATTGAGGACTTCCTATGCCAGAGAAGAAAACTGGCTATTTTTATCTTCAGTTTTAAAAGGCAAATCAACATAACGTAGAGCTATGAAATACTTTGCTGGCCAGCTAACAGTTCTAAAGGGCAGAAGAACAAAACAACATGTTTCCGGCCTCTGGAGGCCTGGGCCGGGGGGGGGGGGCATTTTCGCCCCCCCCAAGCTCCAAGAAAGCTTCTGGAGCCTAGGGAGGGCGAAAAACGGGCCTTCCAGGCCCACCGGAAGTCAGGAAACGGGCTGTTTGCAACTATAAACACAAATATATATTATATATCTGCAATACCCTTAAACATACCAGACATCATAGAAAAGTGGAACATGAATGTGTCCATAAAATCAGCAACAATGGGCATGACTTGAAGGACCTTATTTAATCTGCCTGCTGGTCTTAATAGCAACATTCCAGATTGCAAAAAAGGTGGGAGACAGATAATGTTTATGCATTATACAATCAATCAAAATACACACACACACACACACACACACACACACACACACACACACACAGAGGTCTTATTTTCTTTTGGGCTTGAAAATAAGCATTCAGGCTTATTTTCGGGAAGATCTTTTTTGTTGTTGTTGACGTGCTTCTCATTTACAAACTGTATACCCATTTTTCTTATAACAGAATAAGCATGATTTTAATAAAATAAAAACTAAGATCAGGATAGCTAACTTTTTATGCAGACAACAGAAAGCAAAGTTGGAATGTCAACTAAACATAGTAGTTCAAAGATAAAACCATACTCTCTCTCTTTACTCTGGAATATTTATAGTGCATACAAATCCATATTCGTACATCAATGGCAAATATATGGCCTTATTTACATGATGAATAAACAAGTGAAAAGTTGTGGGTGCTGGAATTAATGAGTGAATGCTTTACAAAAAACAAGCAAGTCTTTAGTGTCAGCTTCCCATGAACAAGTTAGAATTCTTACCAAATTTTGCTATATCTGGTTGGCAAAAAAAAAAAAAAAGGGGGGGGACAAAACCCAAGCTTATTTATAATTAACTTTCCATATGAAAAAGAGTTCTTGTTATGTTTTGCCTATCTACAGAATTAATGTGACAGAATGATAACCTTCGTATATCTGCAACTGCAGTTATCATGAATATTCGTTTGCATGAAAAGAAGCCATTATGTGGCAGCTGTCATTTCATCTCACCAAAAATAGCCGCCTCTCACATTTACTGATAATACAGCTAATCCGCAGGGCAAGTTTTTCAGCAGAAATAAGAATATTTTATTTCATTCATTTTGGAACACCCGAGTGAATCACAAGTAAAAAACATGCTTCCAGTCACAGAAGCCTCTAAAGGCTGTTGTTTCTGATTTCTAGTGTTGCATTTGAAACCAAAGTGCCTTTTATCTGCTAATCGTATGGTGATAAGCTTTATTAGTTGGACATGTTTTCTTGACAGAAGGATCTAGCAATGGTCAGTTCATTTAAAGCATGGGTGTCCAAACTTGGCAACTTTAAGACTTATGGACTTCAACTCTCAACAAAGCTGGCTGAGGAATTCTGGGAGTTGAAGTCCACAAGTCTTAAAGTTGCCAAGTTTGGACGCCCCTGATTTAAAGAAAAGTTCCTTCCTTTTAGGGCTCTAACAGGAAACATTTCTGCAACAATAGACTTCTTCAGATTCCAGGATCTGTTCCTTATTTATGGAAGGCTGAATGAGGCCTGTCCCAGCTGAGAAAGCTCACTATAGTTCTGAAGCATATAAAGACCTGCAAACAAGAATATCCCACATTGAACAGAGTTATAGCCCAAGCCCTGATCTATCCAATACTTCCCTGTGAATACACACTGGGGTCTAGTAACCCCAACTCTGGAACTCTGGAACAAGTCATCCAAGCAATTTTTACAAAGGCTGCGCCCAGACATGCCTACTTTGGTGCCAGGAAGTATCATGGAGAATATTGTATAATATTGTAAAGAAGAGCTCCTCTTTATTGTTTAATCTACAATAAAGCACACACTTCTATTTTTGGCTTAGATTAAGAGAGGCTAAAGGAGAGTTCATTTCTCACAGTTGCACATGTATTTCTCTGAAATGAGACTCCATAGTACAATGGTGCAAAGGAGGAGCTTAAAGTTTATTTTACTCTATAATATCAATTATAATATTCCCAGAATCCAGAAATTGCTAAAAGTACAGAACTATTAATAATTGCTACAGTTGACACAAGGGTATTATAGGCTTCCTTCACTATCACTGCCATCAGAATGCTAAAGAGGCCAACTCAGAGGCTTGGGAAGCGTACCCAGGAATTTCACTCCAAGTTTTACACAGTTCACATACAGAACTTTTTCGTGAGTTCATGTTTTCACAGAAGTACTCACTCCCATACCCTTCTGACATCTCAATATGTCTTTTCTTATAGATGCAGCTGCTTCATCTCTCCCCTTTCTCCATAAATACCTTTTTATTTTAACTCAGCTGATTTTAATGTTTATTGCAGCTTTTGATCTTATTCAGCCAGTAAAGTATACTATATTTAACGATGTTCCATTAATCAAAAGCACTGGGAAAGATGAAGGGCTCCCTTGCTACAACTGCTAGGTCTTATCAAATGCAGCACAACAGACTAAATAGACTGCTTATGTGATTACGGGTAGGTAATCCTGTATCACTCTGAGAGATGGTGGCTTGGGAAGAAGTACATACACACTACTCACGGGGAATTTCCCCCAAGTCTTAAAATAATTTGTCACCTACTTCCCCTATTATTTGGTCTATGAGTCATAAACCACATGCATCTACCTGGCATGAGAACATGAAGCCATACATAATGCAACATAAAAACTCCTGAACATAAAGACTCCTGACTCCTGAAGCATTGATAGGGGCATTTGACTATCATTCAGATTTGGAACTCTTAAGTAGCTAACCAAAAAACCTCCGGTTTGAGTGTGTGGTCAATCAACAAGCATGTAACAGCCTTATGGGAAGTGATAAGCAAACTCTGCAGTAGCAGCCACAACGTTTTTAGATACTGCTAAACTGAAAATGCATGAACATGAAAGCCGGTGTGAAATTCAGGCATATCTGTTCAAATTCAAATTTACTATCCAAGTAACCAAGAAGCAAGGTGGCTCGAATGCTGGGCAGGAGGTTAGCAAGCCTGTGTTGAAGATCCAAGAGCTGCCATGAAGCAGGGTTGAGCTCTCCTCCTTCACTCCAGCTCCTGCTAGGGACATGAAAGGAACCCCCAACTGGGTGTCCTCAGGGCAATGGTGATGCCATTGGCTAATCTTTTCAACATGGAAGCATTGGTGTACGTGTGTGTGTGTGTGTGTGTGTGTGTGTGTGTATCCAAGTAACTCCCATGAATTGCTGGGAGTCATGATGATGATGGGATCCATTCAATTGTGTCCAACTCTCGGTGATTCTATGGGCCAGGTCTTTCAACAACTTCTGATCTTGGACTGCTTCTCTGAGTTTTTAGGCAGTATATACATTTAATTAATTTTAATGCTGTTTGTAGATACACTGTTAATTATTTATACCCACTCTTCCTGGATGCTATAGTATATTTCTACCTTTCAGCTAAGAGAAATTGATCCCAGTAGTGCAATTATGAAAAAAACCCTAAGAAATAATTCTATACCACAGATGAAATGGTATAGAACCAAACAGTGCCAGTAAACACATCCATTGATGATTTACTGGTGGTTTGCTCCGCTTGGCTTTTTCTTATAAAAAAAACAATTATTTTATTTTTAAAAGATGAGCACCTGTTATTTTACCAAACAAAGCACTGGCTACAGTGTAATCTTTATTTCCAATAATGTTCCTGCAACCTAAATGTGTTCCATAAACTTACTTATAAAATAAAAAGAATGACAGCTACTTTTACTGCTTTGTTTGGTAGCGTGCCCACAAAGAGAAAAAAATCCACACATACCAACACTGGCAGATCAAGCTACTCTACATAAGTGAAGAGCAAGCCTCACACTCACTCATACTGACAATTTTACCTAACTTGAGTAATGAAACATCTGCAAGCCAACAACCACACTCAGACAGCACCAAAGATACCACTTCTAACTATAAATAAGGATAATTAGAACTGCAGAAAAAACAATTGCTACCAACCTGCCTTTCACTGAGGATCTGTATACTGCATGAGTCAAAAAGAGGGCTGTGAAAATATTTACAGACCCCTCACATCCTAGACATAAACTGTTTTAACTCCTACCCTCAAAACGATACTACAGAGCACTGCACACCAGAACAACTAGACACAAGAACAGTTTCTTCCCAAACACCATCACTCTGCTAAACAAATAATTCCCTCAACACTGTCAAACTATTTACTAAGTCTGCACTACTATTAATCTTCTTATTGTTCCTATCACCCATCTCCTTCCACTTATGACTGTATGACTATAACTTTGTTGCTTGTATCCTTACGATTTATATTGATATTGATTGTTTCCTGATTGCTTATTTGTACCCTGGGACTATCATTAAGTGTTGTACCTTAGAATTCTTGATGAACTTTTTCTTTTATGTACACTAAGAGCATATGCACCAAGACAAATTCCTTCTGTGTCCAATCACACTTGGCCAATAAAAGATTCTGTTCTGTTCTGTTCTGTTCTGTTCTATTCTATTCTCTAGCCAGAGTTCAAAAGAGTTAGTAAAACTAAGGTGGCAACTGTAACCTAAGTATTTGAATGGATGAGGTGAAAAATAGGTTTATTGACAACAGGGCAAAGAATTCGTTCATCTGAAAAGCAGATATTCAGATGATGACTTAAATATCCTTTAAAACAGAAAAAACTATCTAGTCCCAATCTCTGCAATTAGGGATAACAGCTGATTAGATGCTGTTAGAAGAGGCAAACCAATGTTACTCTTCCAGGTCTATGTTAATACAGACTTACATTCAATCAGTACTGAAATTGGTTAAAGTGAGACGAGTACAATTAGCTAGGCAGGCTGGGCAGTATATCATGGGATGGAAATGGAACAGCCTGGTACAGGTTGTGGTACTGTAACAAGATGGTAGAAAAAACAGAAAGTTCCACAGAAATACAGGTAGTCCTCAACTTACACCGTTCATTTAGTTACAACAGCACTGAAAAAAGTGACTTATGACCGTTTTTCACACTTACAGCTGTTGCAGCATCCCCATGATCAAAATTCAGACACTTGGCAACTGACTCATACTTACGACAGTTGCAGTGTCCGATCCCCTTTTGTGATCTTCTGACAAGTAAACTCAATGGGGAATCCAGTTTCACTCAACAACCATGTTACTAACTTAACAAATGCAATGATTCACTTAACAAGTATAGCAAGAAAAGTTGTAAAATGGGGCAAAAACTCAGTTAACCAACGTTTCATTTAGCAACATAAATTTTGGGCTCGCTTGTGACTGCCAGTTCACTACTTGTAACAGAAAATCAGGATTGTAAAACTACCTTTTAAAGGCACATAACCTGATCCGGTTTGTAAAAATGCAGACAAGCAACAGACAACTGCAAAAGCTTAAGAGCTTTTTGCAGGTATTCAAAAAGTATTCCATGAGGTCTGTAGGAATTTTTGAGAGGCTAAGAGTATGAATATGACCATGGTCACCACCACCACCAGCAGCAGCAGCTGGCGACAGGTAATTTTCTATCACTAGGACTTTCCCTCTTGATCAGGGATCGACAACCTTAAACACTCAGAGAGCCATTTGGACCCATTTCCCACAGAAAAGAAAACACCGGGAGCCACAAAACTCTTTCCGTGCCTGACTATTTCCTGAGAGGCCACAAAACTAGCATATATATTTGAATTAAAGATTATGTTTTTTCTGAAATTTTTCTTTTCTTGGATTTATCCACGGTTGGCCTACCGGGGGTCGAAAAGCTTAATAAACTGCGCATCTATGGGTGTCGCAAATTGGCAGTTGTGATGCATATTTTGACCAACAGGGAGCTGCAGCAGTGGGATGAAAGAGCCACATGGGTTGCTGATCCCTGCTCTTGATCAAGAATTCTGGAAGTCCAACTTTCTGTAACTTTTGCTGCCATCTAGTAGTTATCTCTATTTTTGTAGACCAAATCTGGTCCTATTATTCAAGGTATTGAGCCAATCTGGTGTAGTAATTAAGGTGCAGCACTAAAAATCCATCAGTTCTAGTCCCACTTTTGACATGAAAAAACAGTGAATGACTTTGGTCTAGTCATTGTCTCTCAGCCCAACTCACCTCACAGGGTTGTTGTGAGAAAAATAGGAGCAAGGAGTATACCTTGCGTTGTGTATGAAAAACAGAGGCGGGATTAAAAATAAATAAATAAAAGTTTACTGATGGACAGCATTTTATTTTCTTAATCTCACAATTGTTGGGAAATGCCCAGCCCAGCAGTGAGGAGGAATAAAGTGGAGATCACTGGCAAGTGCCGCTACAACGGCATCCAGGACTGACCTATCCTAGGTTCTATGGAACCTTATCTTTCTGTTCCCAAGGGAAGGCAAACAGATTTCTATATTATGGGTAGAATTTAATAAACTAGTTAGCTTGAATTCTGTAAGTGTGGCTCTGGCAGCTTGGGCTTGACAATTTAAACAAATCTCTCTCTCTCTCTCCATCTCCTCCTCCCTTGATCTTCACTTTTTATGAAACTCACTAGCAACTGCCATAACCAAGAAGGAGGGGGCATTTGGGAGGGGAAGAGAGCTGGAGGTGTGAAGGAATGCTGTGGGAATTGAGGGAGTATGACCTAACAGGAACCACAGGTGCCAAACTGAGCCATCTTCTTGCCTTTAAGGACACCGATCCTGTGAAAGGAATTTACAACAGCACCAGGGGCCCTTGGTTCCCAAAATATCGGAACGGGACATGATTGGACTGCTCCCAAAGAGGGGTGGGATTTGGATATTGGGGATTGCTTTCAATGTATGATTTTTGTGCAGATTTTTCTCAGAGCTTGCCTCACTTGTGCTGCACCTGGTTCCCTAGTAAAAGTACCTTTTCTCTATGGAAGAAGATGTACTTTGACATCTATGGAGTCAAGGGTCGCTCTTTCCTAGGAGCAAAGCTGGGGCCAGTCTGACACTTGCTTAATATTTGTATGAGACCCTCTTTGGTGCAATAGTTAAGGCACCACACTAAAAACCGGAAGTCTCTGAATTCTAGTCTCAGTTTAGTCATAAACTCAGATGGTTTATGGTCCGTCAGCAGTCTACGGAGCTGGCGGACAGCGATGAGGCTGAAGTGAGGCCAGGGCCATCGGGAAGGACTCCAGAGCCTCCAGAGACTGATAGTAGTGAGGCGGAGGAACAGGAGGAGCCTGTCCCTAATGCACGCATGAGAAGAGCTGCCAGAAGGCAAGAGCATCTCAAGCAAAAAGGACAACTCGGAAATAGGGCCAAGAGATGTGGCTTAAAACAGACCACCACTGGCGTTTGAGCTTTACCAGAAAACAACGTTGGTAGCTTCGTCTTCTGCTTTGTCTACGTCTTGCCTTTATTTTTGTGACTTGTAAATGTTTGCCAAGAAAGGCCTTTGGCAATTTGCCTAATTGGACCAAGGTTTGCGATAGAACTGAGGAATTTGTGTTGGGAGGCATTTATTTTGAGTTGAACGACGCTGGGAATGAAGTAATTCTCAGTTGTTCGAATAGGGTTTTTTTTTCTTCACGAGTTTCCTACTACCTACTTGGGTCTGGGTAATAGCAGATGGGTGATCTTGAAGCAGCGACTCCCTCTTGGCCCTAGGACGAATGCAATGGCAAACTACTTCTGAAAAGTAGCTGAGTGATTTCAGCCAGTCACTCTCTCAGGCTAACCAATCTCACAGGATTGGTTTTGTGGAGAAAACAAGAAGAGGAAGGTTTGTTGTATATGTTTTCTACCTTGAATTATTTGTAAAAATAATAAAGGTGGGGTACAAACAGACCTTGTGAAGAAAACAGCAGAAACTACGAATCCATTAACACTGACTCAAAGGTTCTCTCTCTCTCTCTCCTCCCCTCCCTCCCTCTCTCAGAGTGAGAGAGATAAAGAACCATGGTCACACTAATTCGCTGACCAGTAATTCATGAGTTACTCTTGCAGAAGTAACTCTTCTGCAAGAACTACTACAGTGCAATTCTTGGTAAGGTATATATTGAGCACCCATGGAAGGTCAGTATATGTACTTTGCTGACATCTTTGCTACACCAGCTACAAAGCCACTCATCACTTGACTGCTGGTGAAAAATCCCACGCCTCATAATACAACTTCTAAGCTTTTTGCATTTTCATATGCATTCCCTATGTGCTCTGAATGCTGAAGGCATCAAATAATCTTCTCTCAAAGCCCGGCAAACAGTTCTTAATATAATTATTTGCTTCTTGCTCAATAATCATAGATGTCTTCAGTCTAAGTATTTTACTGATTCTGGTCTACCACCACAGAATATTAATACACTTTTGCTCTGCCATAACTAGAGCATTGTGGGACTCACTGATGATCAGATTCAACGGTCAAAACAAAATGGAAAATATGGAATAACTGCCAGTTCTGCAATTTCATTCCTTACTGATGTACCATGAATATTATATTAGACTAGCACAAAGTCTCAACTTTGATACATATTGCTTGGCAGAACAAAAACATTCTTCACATTCATGCACATTCAAATATCTCATTGGGAACTATTTACAGTCGGCAAAACATGATTTAAATGTATCCAGTGACATATTTTAAACAATGCTATTTATGCTGTCCCTCCACCAAATAAGCCCACAGTACTGCAAGAACTGATCAATTAAGCTATACTGCATAGAGTGGAAGATGCATGACTAAAAACCACAAATCTCTGACAGTGTTCAATAGCAGCATGGAACGTAGAGCAATAATAAAGGATAATTCCTATCAACAAGGAACATATCCGTAAAGACAGCCATTAGCACAACTAGGAGATGGGCTCTGTTACACACCCAGGTCCTGGGCTTAGGCACGGACCCGGATTTTCAAACTCTTCTGAAAAGTCAGAAGGTTGGGGTTGATCTGATTTCGAGAGGAATTGTGTTCCTTTGAGAAACAGAACCAAAATTCCCTATCAGCTTTCCTATTGCCCAACAGTAACGTTACCCTGCCTACAGCTACCAAATCTGGGCTGCAAAAATCTATACCAAGACTAGATGGCAATACTCTTTTTGCCATTAAGTAGTCATCTTGAGTTTTTGCAATCCATTATCTGGTACTGTTTCTCATCCCCGGCTAATACAAATATCTATGCCTTCTCTGTGGCAACATCTGCTCTCAGAAGAGCATTGTACAGCCCTCATTTTGATGGAATTTAAAAAGTCTTTGTAAACGCAGCATAATATCCCATGGATCTTAATCATCGTGTTAATATTAATGATGGTCTTCCATTTGATTCATAAAGTATTTTTTCCTGAGTTATTACAAAAATGCTATAATGTACTGTATTTTTCCGTTTGAGAGGAAGCCTATTTAACCAGATTACTAAAAATAACATAAATATAATTTCATTTTATATCTAGGTGCTCTAATAAAGAAGCCTTAGCTTAATTATGAAATGTTGTCACTGTTAGCACGAACGCTAATTATTTTGGGGCTTGAGTAAGTTGTCAGAGTCAGGTATCCATATATCATCATGAGGATTAAAATTGTCAGATATTCAGGTTGAATCAAATGTTGGTCTATCACTGGGACACTTCATTTTGTTCTTTAGAAAACCTTTAAATTTAAAACGTGAATGGTCTTGTTGGGACAAAATACAGACCAAACACAGGTATTCTAAAGACTGAGCACATGATTATGGTTATAAAGGCCACTTAAGCGATTCTACTTGCTGAAGTGCCACACCCATGTGGTAAGCTGTAATCATCTTCAAATTCACTGTAATTTTGAGTTTGCTGGGTCATGGAAAAAAGTTGCTTGATCCATCGCATGGAGAAAACTTCATGGTAAAACTTCATGATACAAAGAATAGTTAATGGCGAGACATGTAGCTTGCCAGAACCTGTGATTTAAACATTTAAATCATAATGTTTAAAACACTTAAACAGCTGTCAAAGATAATTCTGAGCTACCTTACTGGCAAAAAGTATCCAGGTTTTACCACAAAGCCAACCTCTCCTTAGTGTAACTTTGGAAAGACTGAAATATTTTTCAGATACTGTACCTAAAGTGGAACTTGAAAAATGTAAGTCAGGTTAAAAAGAGGAGGCAGGCTGTCTAGAAATCGTGGCAACAATCTCAAGCAGGCGCACAAAGAATTTAACCTGAAGTTTAAATGTTAAACACATTTCTGTACTTTTGGTTTCTGCCTTAGGAATATACACCGCATCTCACAGTAAAAATTAGACATTCTCTGTCTAAAATTTCTGATGTATGGAATTTGATATGACAGAGGAAAAAATGTTTTTGAGGGTTCTTAAAGCCTTCCCATCACAGAATCTAGAGAGCTAGCAGGAAAGAAATGCCAGTTGCAATTCTAGGTCAGCATATTAACAGTACAAATTAAGAAAAAGATACAAACAAGTTTTGCTAACATGGGTTACCAAAGTTAAATTAGACTATATCCTGAAAAACTTTTCCTGAGCCAAAGAGCATTCTCTTCCTTACTGATATTATCTAAAGATTCAAAACCTAATCAGGATGCATAACAAGCCCTGTTGACAGCATACTAGGTTTTGCCTCACAAATAATTTTTCGGTTTGGTGAAGCATGCTGAAAATGCAGCAAGCATTTTAAAAAGCCAAAGTGAACTGGCTGATGATAAACTAAGGTCTTCCAATGTGGATACAGGTACAAACAAACCCCTTACAATGTATGTAATTTGAAAAACAAGCACCGTAATCTGTTATTAACTTTAGTCTCCCTACATCTTAGAACATTGTGACACGCTTAACAGGTTCGCTCTATACAACAATAGTGACACCAGCTGCACACCACTTCACTGTCATGCTTCATCAGCACTGGAAAGTCTTTTCAGAAAGCCAGGTAAAGAACCAGACAAACAAAATAGAGAATACTCTTTCCTTTCCAAATGTAACAAGCAGCACACTCCAATGGGCACAAGTACAGTACTACTCTTCAGTAGTTACACACCCTTTCCCGAAACTTTGTTAAGCCAGCATTGTTTACCCCTAAGGATAACCTCTTCTTTGCTCTCAGATCACAGCTAAATTCCCTTGCCCCAGGTTCCCCTGCAGGGAAGGAAGTGAAGTTGCTTATACTTCCTCACCCTTGAATGGCAAACCTAGCAAATAATTTTAAGCAGGGAAGAAGGAAGAAGGAAGGACCGGCAGAGCCTTTATGACCTGATCCGAAGCTGAAGGAGAAATCCTGCAGGTGAAGAGTGTGGGCCACTGGAAGAGGACAGGCTGCCAGCCTGTGGAGATTCAGTCCTAGTTTGGAAAGAGAGGTCTCTGTTTATCCAGCTGCCTCCTCCCCATGCTGCAAATCATGACAGCTCTTTTTTAAAACAACCAAGAGCACTTCCTCTTACAAGAGCTACTAGTGAGGGAGGCTACCGCTAGAAGGGGCGGGAATGGAAAGCCGGAGACGTGCAGGCTTACTGATCTTGGCTAAGCTGGGGCAAACTGTCTTTGCTGAATAAAGACTACATGCAAGAGCTGTGCTAATGTAAGATCAGATTAGTTATATTTTGTCTGCTCCTGCTTAATACAGAAACGTAAACATAAGAGGAAGGGAGAGAGAATAATGCCACATATCCCCCCAGAAACATGTCATAATAAACTTTGCAGATATTGCGCGATACAAAGGAAAAACCTTAATTCCCAGGACTACATATCATAAGATTTTGCTTCCATGCTTTTGGGGTGCAAAATCTTCCTGGTTTTGAAAGACTATACTGGAAAGTCTAAGGGGTGCGTGTGCATACAAGATATCTGGAAGTGAGAAAAAAAAACTATCAAAAACTGTAAAGACAGAAATGAAATCCTCCTTAGCTAATTCTTCTTGTGTTGAATATCTGCTTTTCCTCCTTATGAATAGTGCTGTATCTTGACCTGATTTTGCTTCAGTAAAAGGTCATCCTCCTGTTTCATTTTCGCTCCTCCTGTGAGCAATTCTTCCATTTAAACAGACCCTGTTCTCAATGACAGCAGCTACTAGCAAGCAAGGCTACTGCTAGAAGGGGCAGGAATGGAAAGCTTATCAGTGATGCCTCTTTATCTTGAAAATGAGCAGACTGATAAATTATTCTATTTGGGGGGGGAAACAAGCCCAAATAGCAACACATCCTAATACATTATTTCTTGGTTCTAAATACACTGCACTAATATTTTATTTTCTATCATCAGAATAAGTGATAGAGATGAACTACGTCTAAACCACTGCAGCAGCAACTCCTCCAATTCCAAAATGCCATGGAAGAGCACAGGTTTCCCTGAAGGCCTGGGGTATTTCCCCCTTTCTTCTCTCTTCTGATGTTTCAACTCATTTTGCAGGTTATTTGGGGCAGATTGGTTCATTTCTCTCAACAATGAAAACATGGATTACAGTGTGTGCCAGCATATTCTAGATCACAGGTCTTCAAACTTGAAGCTATGCTGGCTGGAGAATTCTGGGAGTTGAAGTCCACAAGTCTTAAAGCTGCCAGGTTTGAAGACCTCTGTTCTAGGTGGGAAAAGGATAAAGGATAATTTGTAATACATTTCTATAGAGATAACTCATCTTATTTGACAATGGTCACATTCTTAAAGATGGACATATTATCACAAAAGCTTTCTTGAATTATCATCCACTTCATCAATCAAATATTTATATGGTTGGATTTTTAAATATATGGATACATGCATATTCTTTAAACCTATCAAAGACTGTCACAAATTAATCTTGTATGAGTCTTATTTAGTAAAATGTGCACAAAAGTGTTCTCAAATAAGCTTTATTTCCCCTTTTTTCCAACTTTTTGCTTCTTTCTTCTTCACCAGTATGTTTATTTTATCAGTGTTCTTCTCAAAAGTTTCCCTCTTTATTAAATAAATATAAAAACTTTGGTATTCTTTGATAAGAAAAAAAAAACCACATGGGCCTCTCCGCACATGTATTACCTTTTATGTACAGTGCTGAACAATCTTATATTTTTCAAAATCAGATGAATAATCTGTAGTGCAGTATCTAAATATTACAGTGTCCTATTGATTACCCCATATAATTTTTTCAGCCTTTTAAGAGAAAACAATTGGAAACATCCTTCATGCTGCAAGTGTATTTGCTTTGCATGTTGCAGCATTACAGCAATATAGCCTGTTAACATATGCATGAAGTACAAGAGGATGCAATGCATCTCCCCCTCCCCCAAAAAAGATTCTGAATATGTTCCCTCTTCTCCTCATACTGCTTTCAGAAAGGCACAATTTTGCATCTGCTCTTAAGTATTAAGTGTAAATCTGGGGTGTCACATGGTAACATTATTCATCTTACTATTTCGATTCCGAATATCAAATCCAATGCACTGAATTTCCTATTGGAGAAGGCAATGGTCACATGCATGTGAATGTATCTTTATATAATGTGCGGGTGAAGCACTGGATGTTATCAGAGATATGTGGTGTTAAATTCTGAGTAACCCTGAAGTATGTGCTGCAATCACATTTGTTCCAAGAATGCAGAACAATCTAGCAAACAGAAGTTGAGTGGTTGGAGACAAATTATTACTCAGATTTTAAACATTTCATATTGCCAGAGACATTCATTTGGGAAAAAAGACTGCTATAGTTTAGCAAAGGTTTATTCAATTTTGCTATTTATTTTAACAGAGTAAGCACAAGATAATTTATAGAATAGAATTTAATAGAATTAATATTAAATAGAATAGAATTAGCACAAGATAATTTATAGTAATGTACCTTATTATTTAAGAAAGGAAAAAGAGGGGGGTGGCGGCTCATAAATAAGCTATGTGCAAAAAAAGCCACCATGTAATGTTAGCTAGGATAGTTAGCTAGATAATAATACCTGCTAAACCTATCACAGACTGGACAGCATGTAAGTTCTCATTCTCCTCCTGCTCTACCAAATACAAGAGGGAGAAAATGTTAGCCATTCAAGCAATTACCATGGTCATGTTCCACTGGTGAGCCTGGTAAAGAGAATCATTAACCTAAGAAGAGAGATGGATCCAGCTCTAGAGCAGTTATCATTATACAGGAATAAACAATACCAGATGAAGATACATGGTGCTACGGTAGTAAAAAGCCAAAAGCCATTTTCAAATCCTTTAATGAAGGCTGCCAGTGCAGGATGCAAACAATCTTTCATATCCCAGCTAACACAGTTTCAGGAACATAATATTTTTGCTTATTAAAAAAAGGAAGTGTAAAAAAAGATATATTCTATAGATTTCTAAATTCCTCTATTCTATATAAAAATATTATATATTTTTTCTTATATTTCTTTTCCTGTTACACCTTTAATTCTTCTTTCTCTCTTGGTTAATTAAAGTAATGTTACTTTTTTCCATTATTTTGTTTTTTTATTAGTTTTGAAAATTCAGTAAAGTTATGTTTAAAAAAGGAAGTATGCTACAACCCAGAGAAACAGCAGATGGAAATGGTCTATTAATTTATTTAAATCATGTTATACTGCCTTTTACAGGTCAGTTCACTATGGGTCTTAAAAAAACAATAAACAATTCTTAGAGCTTAAAAAAAGTAAAACAATAAAAGTTGTTGATAATATCAACAGAGCTACCCTAAGTGCCATCATGGCAAAATTAAATAAGAATTAAAACTCTTGTAAGTAAACATATTGTCAGCTAGTATCATTGGTAGAGTTTTTCAAATGGCAATACCACAGTAAGAATGCCCTGTCCTTGTAGCCAATCCATCTCACCTTAGATCAGCGGTTCTCAACCTGTGGGTCGGGACCCCATTGGGGGTCGAATGACGATTTGCCAGGGGTCGACTAAGACCATCGGAAATATGGGAAGTATACTTGCGAGTCGAAGAATCGCGCTCCAATGGTTGACTCCACAAGCCAGCTGCAGGCTCTTCAAATCGCTAGCCGAATTCGGCTTCAGACGCCACGAATTAAAAAAGAGAGAAATCTTTGCTCTGATGTCTCCCTCTCAAGCCAGCTGCAATCACTCCCAATCGCTAGCCTAATCTGGCTTCAGGTGCGATAAACTTAATAGGGGAGGAGTCTCCGCTTTAATGCCTCCGTCCTCAAGGCAATCGCAAGCAGTTCAGATCGCTAGCCAATATGGCTTCAGGCGCGATAAATTCAAAACGAAAGTAATTTTATGGTTGGGGTCACCACATCGTGGGGAATTGTATTAAAGGGGTCGCAGCACTATAAAGGTTGAGAACCACTGCCTTAGATAGACTTCAAGAAAAAAAAGGGACTTCTAAATGTAATACAGCAGGTTAATATTGGGAAAGATTTAATTAAGATAGCAAATCTAAAATGATCCACATGAATCAGTTTAGTGAAAAGAAAATACATCAAGCGAAATGTTAAGTTGGATACAGGTCCTTTCCTGATGTTCATAAAAAATTAGAGTAGTGTAATTAACTCATTCCCAATTCAGACAAAGCCATTTTTCAGATTCCGTTTTCAAATTCTGAGATAAGGAAATAAAATGGAAGATATTGGAATTCTGAGCAGACTTCTTATTGTCACTGAGACAGTCGTCTTGTGAGAAAAAAAACGCAGCTAGAAAAATGTTTATCTCTACTTGCTGCAGACATTTTCACTGGCGACAATGAAGCTTCCCTGTGTAACCTACTTCAATCACAATTGAAATAACAGGAATAAAGAGGGCCTCTGGTGGCTCAGCAGACTAAGTCTGTCTGTTATTAACACAGCTGCTTGCAATTACTGCAAGTTCAAGTCCCACCAGGCCCAAGGTTGACTCAGCCTTCTATCCATTATAAGGTAGGTAAAATGAGGACCCCAGATTGTTTGGGGCAATAAAGTTGACTTTGTATATAATATACAAATGGATGAAGACTATTGCTTAACACAGTGTAAGCCGCCCTGAGTCTTCGGAGAAGAACAGGATATAAATTCAAATTTTTTAAAAAAAGATATATTAAAAATGGGACGTTATTTTCATTTTCTTTCTGTCTCCTTTTCCATCTGTGGCATGTCTTTTTAGACTGGAAGCCTGAGAAGAGGAAATGCCTGTCTTTTATTATTAGATAACCTGCTTTGGAATGTTTTTAAATACATTTAAATATATCAGACAAATATATTTTCTTAAATTTTCTAAGCTGTAACTCATACTACTTTTGTTTAGGGTCTTGAGGCGCACAGAGGTGGAAAAAAAAGAATCGGATAAGCCAGGGGTCTGCAAACTTGGCTCTTTTAAGACTTGTGGACTTCAACTCCCAGAGATCCTCAGCCAGCAAAGCTGGCTGAGGAACTCTGGGAGTTGAAGTCCACAAGTCTTAAAAGAGCCAAGTTTGCAGACCCCTGGGATAGGCGAAAGCAAATTACTATATCTCATCTTTCTTCATCTCAGTGTTCTCATGATGTGTTGGCTGTGCCAGCTGGGAATTCTGGGAACTGCAGCTCAAAACATCTTGAGAACTCTACAGCAAGCCCTAACAACCCACAGAGCTATAAAATGGACGGTTTCCATGCAAATTTCCCTGAGCATCTGGAAAGAAGAAAAGGTTGTGGACCTGGTGAGCAACGTGACTCCCAAAGCTGGCATAAGCAAGCTTTCACTTGACCTTTTCAGAGCCTCCATCCTCTTTTCCCCAAATGAAAGATGATTATGCTGGGTAAACAGATCTGTGGTTGACTCATCAACATGCAAATTTCAGAAAGAGGTTTCCTGAGTAGAATAAAAGAACAGGGCTTTTTTTTTTTTTAAAAGGTCTAATAAAATTCAAAAAGTGATACTAGAATTTTTTTTTTCCTGGTTAAAATAAATTGTAGCAAAGACAATCGAGAAGAAAATGTGCATCCCAGCCATCATAAATTTTAACCCATAAAACACTAATTGAATCCATGATATCCGTTAACATTTTTAGTACACAGGCATACCTCGGAGAATATTGCTGGTTCTATTCCAAATCATTGCAATAAAGCGAATATTGCAATAAAGCAAGTCATACAATTTTTTTTTGTTTCCCAGTTCATATAAAAATTATGTTTACTCTGTACTGCAATCTATCGAATGTATAATCTACATACCTTAATTAAAAATACTTTGTTGCTAAACATTGCAAATCACTATCTGAACCTTCAGTGAGTTGCTATCTGTTTGCTGGTGGTGATCTTGTAAACAACCCCCCCTCCAATACTTGCAAAAAAATAAAGCAAAGCACAATAAAATAAGATAGCCTTTAGTCCTAAAGCAGTAGAATACGCAACTTTTCAGTATTAAGAGGCATACTTGGCCTTTAAGCACTGGACTTAAAGGAGCACACTCCAAAACTTGGAGGAATTAAGACAAAAACTATAATTTAATTTGATTTCATTATAATTAAACAATTAGTAGAATTGCTCTAATATGTGGCATTTAATCATTTTCTTATGTCATGTTACAAATTACTGTAAAGCAGGGGTCTCCAACCTTGGTCCCTTTAAGACTTGTGGACTTCAACTCCCAGAGTTCCTCAGCCAGCTTTGCTGGGAGTTGAAGTCCACAAGTCTTAAAGGGACCAAGGTTGGAGACCCCTGCTGTAAAGAACTTAGGAGTCCTTGGGGGCTTTCCCAAGACTTCTCCAGGCTCCATGTGACTCTGGGACCTTAAGCTATGCACCTAAAGAAAGAACTGATACATTACCACAAAATTAATTCATGAGTTTATAATTAACACTTCTGAGAAATAATTAATGCTTAAATCCTTGTTAACAAACAGAAGCAAGAAATCAGTATAATGCATACTGAAAAGGACTGATTTTTTCTTTAAAAATGTATAAATTTATTAACCAGTGGAAAATAGGTATATTGTCAACATTTTTATTAGATCATATTTTATTCAATTAGCCCCAGATTTTAAGTTAATTCATATGTAATTTAGAAAAAAAGATGAAATCTACAGTAATTATTCACAATTACATTTATTTGCATACTGACTTGATTAGTATCATAGGGACTGTGCCCATCGCAGTTTGCACAATAGTTTAATTGCAATAACCATAATTATATTCCAGCAGTAAAGTAATTCAGTATTTCCTGACTTCCTATGTATATGCTAGACTTAAAAAAATTATTATGGTTTTACAAACATGCTATTATTAATATCCAATCCAACACAAATTAAGGAAGCACAGTTCATGCATACATATATCATTGTATTTTCAATTTAGCCCTGTAATAAATACTCCCACTATTAGAGAAGGACAAAATAGAAATAATTTGTGAAGGTTGAGGTATCAACCCACTTTCCTTTCAGAAAGAACTGTATTTGTTATATTTTTATCCCATCTTTCTCCAAAAAGCTCAAGGTGACATACATACCTACTCCTCCAATTTCTTTCCACTAAAAGAAAAGCTTCTCCCCGGGATTTACCTCCCAGGATTACTATTGTCTATGCAATGAAAGGAAAGGAAGGAGAAAAAGGTGGGAAGAATAACAGTTCCACAGAATAAGAATTCCCAGATTATAGCATTGTGAAAAGAAAACAGTTATAGTGGACATCTTTTTACTTGGTGCTACCATAGAGCGTATTCATTCAGCTCTGGAAGGCAAGTATCCCAGCATAGCACCAAACCTGGGAGATAATAAATATTAAATATTAAAATAAGTGATTGAGGGTTTTTTTTCTTAGCTGAACACTTTCCCTTAAAAATCCATTAATTCTTCAATTGCTCCTTAACCTTATTTAGCCTGGAGGTAAATTTAAAGTTAGTTCTTTTCCTTAAAAAAACATTCATAGGTTGGATAGAGACTGACTACATTTTCATCTCTTAAATCAGTTGTATGTGTTGGAGAAGAAAAAAAATTCCATAGGACTTAAGAAATGATTCCCTAAATAAATGCAAATTGGAAACAACTTCCCAGATATGAAGGCCAAGATGTCATTCTCAAAAAATGCATGGGTCCCACCCCCCAGGACAACCAGCTACTGATAGAATACAAGAACTACACTCTTTTAGGCAAAGGAAAAACTGTCATATATTCATTTGCATCTGATCTCCTACAGTCAAAGATGCTGCAGTTGTTTTTGCCACAGTCCACATGCAAGTAACTACACTGCTAATTTCATGAAAGAACTGGCCTTATTTTAGAGCATGAATAAGTGCAAGACAATAGCTTTAAACAAGGTTGGCTCAAAGGAATTGTACTTTTTATATAATATCACTTTTTAAAAAGATTTAACACGCACATTCAACAAATATATTTTAATTATATGTAGCAGATGGAGAGGATTGTTCTGTGCTATTTTTATTAGCATACAGGATATGGCATAGCCAGTCACAGGCTGTCTCTTTTTAATCCTATCTCTTTAGTTTTTAAAAGCTGCCCTACAAATTGAGTTTATTCCAAACATTTGGGATATGTTCAAAGACACATTTAAGCATTCAAGTTACACTGTGCAACATATTATCCGTTCCATTGAAAACTTTCTGTTTTGGAAATCATTACAAGTGATAATGGAAATAAGCAAATAAAAATCTAAGACAGCAATTCCACGCATGCTGATTTGAGAGTTAAGACTGGTTCTTATTCCATTCTTCAATTCTCTGAACATTATTAAAATTAGACTTTAATAATGTACACTTAACACATCCAAGTTCAAGTGATGATGCTCAGTGTCCAAATATAAAGAAACCTGGTTGTTATGAACTCCTTTGAATGTTCCATATAACAATAACAATAACAACAGCAGAGTTGGAAGGGACCTTGGAGGCCTTCTAGTCCAACCCCCTGCCCAGGCAGGAAACCCTACACCATCTCAGACAGATGGTTATCCAACATATTCTTAAAAATTTCCAGTGTTGGAGCATTCACAATTTCTGCAGGCAAGTCGTTCCACTTATTAATTGTTCTAACTGTCAGGAAATTTCTCCTTAGTTCTAAGTTGCTTCTTTCCTTGATCAGTTTCCACCCATTGCTTCTTGTTCTATCCTCAGGTGCTTTGGAGAACAGCCCGACTCCCTCTTCTTTGTGGCAACCCCTGAGATATTGGAACACTGCTATCATGTCTCCCCTAGTCCTTCTTTTTATTAAACTAGACATACCAAGTTCCTGCAACCGTTCTTCATATATTCTAGCCTCCAGTCCCCTAATCATCTTTGTTGCTCTTCTCTGCACTCTTTCTAGAGTCTCAACATCTTTTTTACATCGTGGCGACCAAAACTGAATGCAATATTCCAAGTGTGGCCTTACCAAGGCATTATAAAGTGGTAATAACACTTCACGTGATCTTGATTCTATCCCTGTTTATGCAGCCTAGAACTGCATTGGCTTTTTTGGCAGTTGCTGCACACTGCTGGCTCATATCTAAATGGTTGTCCACTAGGACTCCAAGATCCCTCTCACAGGTACTACTATTGAGCAAGGTACCACATATACGGTACCTGTGCATTTTGTTTTTTTGGCCTAAATGTAGAACCTTACTTTTTTCACTGTTGAATTTCATTTTGTTAGTTAGCGCCCAATGTTCAAGTCTGTCAAGATCCTTCTGTATCTTGAACCTATCTTCTGGAGTGTTGGTTATTCCTGCCAGCTTGGTGTCATCTGCAAATTTGATGAGTTCCCCATCTATCCCCTCGTCCAAGTCATTGACGAAGATGTTGAAGAGTACTGGGCCTAAAACAGAGCCTTGGGGTACTCCACTGCATACTTCCCTCCATGTGGATGTAGTTCCATTGAGGACTACACGTTGAGTGCGGTTGGTCAGCCAGTTACGAATCCATCTGGTGGTGGTGCTGTCTAACCCACATTTTTCTACTTTATCTAGTAGTAGGTTATGGTCTACTATTTCCTTTGGTCCTAACAAGCAGCAAGAAAAAAAGAGAATTCCAAACAGTTAACATAAGTATAGATCAAATACAATATATTTAAATGATTTCATCACTTAAATTAAAGACTCCCAGCCTGATTAACAAGCAAATAAACCCTAAGAGTATTTGAACAAGTTTTTATAATATAAATACTTGGAAAACTTGCAATGGTTAAATATTTAAACACCTCGAGAGTCATCTTCTGTTGGGGTAGGTGTTGTGGTCCACCAGCAGTCTGCGGAGCTAGCAGCAGAGTCAGACAGTGAGGAGGCTTGGGAGGACAATGGGCCAGTCCTGGAGTCAGGGGAAGGCCCGGACAAGGGCTCTGCATCGGAGGCAGAGATGGGGCCAGGGCCATCTAGGAGAAATGCACGGACTCCAGAGCCTCCAGAGGCGGATAGCAGAGAGGTAGAGGAACAGGAGGAGCCTGTTTCTAGTGCACGCATGTGAACAGCTGCCAGAAGGCAAGAGCAGCTGAAGCAAAAAGGATGACTCGGGGTAAGGCCAGAAGATGATTAGTCACTCTCATAAGGCTTAAAAGAGCAGCAACGGCTCTTGGGCTCCTTGTAGGAAAGCAATGTTGCTACATCTGTTTCTATTCGGTGTCTTTTGTTTCTGAACTTCGTGGGGCTTTGCCAAGAAAAGCCTTTGGCAGGGTGCCAAAGAAGACGAAGGTTTTTGATAAGGCGGAAGGACTTTTTCTGAAGGACTTGTTTTGGAATTAATTTGGACTAAGCTGAGAATGAAGTAATTCTTAGCTGTTCTAATAAAACATGTTTGTTTAGGACTGATTGTGTCTGGTAATAACTACTTGGGCCTGGGTCACAACAGCAGGGGAGGAATAGGGCCCCATTTATACATTCTCTAAAAATCAAGTACCGTGAAGTTTCTTTCTTTTGAATCACTATTGTTATTCATATGCCACTTTAGTCAACAGATGAAGACTCGTTCAACTAATCAGTTTAATCATTTATTTGAGAAATGTATGAAGTGGTAATTCTAGTCTTGCAAATTCATTTGGTTTGTATAAAACTACATATAGCTTTGAACAGAAAACAAAACAGTTTTGCTCACTCTTGCTCAAAGTGATCCGTCCAGATGTATTGGATTACAACTTATTGTTTTCAGCTATCTTGAGTACCGTATTTTTCGGACTGTAAGACGCACTGGACTATAAGACGCACCTAGATTTAGCGGAGGAAAACAAGAAAAAATTTTTTGGCCTCTACACATCCCATTTTTGCCCTCCCCGCCCCCCAGAAGCACTTTGCAGATAAAAAACAGGCCAATGTTTTGGCCTCCTGAACCCTCCGCATATCCCATTTTCACCAAAATCGCATCCATTTTTGGTCTGCGGAGTACTTCTGGGGGCCGAGGAGGGCAAAAATGCAACACGCAGACAGTTCGGGTAGCCAAAAGCAGGCCTGAATTCATTCAAAGACGTACCAAAATTTTTACCCACTTTTTTGGGGGAGAAGTGCGACTTATACGCTGGATCATACGCTGGATCATGGAGAAAGCTAGGGAGTTCCAGAAAAACATCTACTTCTGCTTCATTGACTATGCTAAAGCCTTTGATTGTGTGGATCACAACAAATTGTGGCAAGTTCTTAAAGAGATGGGAGTACCAGACCATCTTATTTGTCTCTTGAGAAATCTGTATGCGGGTCAAGAAGCCACAGTGAGAACTGGACACGGAACCACTGATTGGTTCAAAATTGGGAAAGGAGTCCGACAAGGCTGTATACTATCACTCTGCCTATTTAACTTGTATGCAGAACACATCATGAGAAAGGCGGGGCTAGATGAATCAAAAATTGGAATTAAGATTGCCGGAAGAAATATTAACAACCTCAGATATGCAGATGATACCACTCTAATGGCAGAAAGCGAAGAGGAACTAAAGAGTCTCTTGATGCGGGTGAAGGAAGAGAGTGCAAAAGTTGGCTTGAAACTCAACATTAAGAAAACTAAAATCATGGCATCCGTCCCTTTCAATTCCTGGCAGATAAATGGTGAAGAAATGGAGGTAGTGACAGATTTTATTTTCCTGGGCTCCAAGATTACCGCAGATGGGGATTGCAGCCAAGAAATTAAAAGTCGCTTGCTCCTGGGGAGGAAAGCTATGGCAAATCTAGACAGCGTACTAAAAAGCAGAGACATCACCCTGCCAACCAAAGTACATATAGTCAAAGCTATGGTTTTCCCAGTTGCAATGTATGGCTGTGAAGGTTGGACCATAAGAAAGGCTGAGCGCCGAAGAATTGAGGCCTTTGAACTGGTGCTGGAGAAGACTCCTGCAAGTCCCTTGGACTGCAAGGCGAACAAACAAGTCAGTCCTAGAGGAGATCAACCCTGACTGCTCTTTAGAAGGCCAGATCCTGAAGATGAAACTCAAATACTTTGGCCACCTAATGAGAAAGAAGGACTCACTGGAGAAGAGCCTAATGCTGGGAAAGATTGAGGGCAAAAGAAGAAGGGGATAACAGAGAATGAGGTGGCTGGATGGAGTCACTGAAGCAGTGGGCATGAGTTTAAATGGACTCCAGAGGATGGTAGAGGACAGGAAGGCCTGGAGGAATGTTGTCCATGGGGTCGCGATGGGTTGGACACGACTTCGCAACTAACAACAAAGCGACTTATACAGTGAAAAATACAGTAAGTCCATTCCACCTTAGCAATATAATGTCACCCCCATAAAATATATTTAAGGCAAGTGAGAAACTTTTCCTTCTAAGACAAGCCTGGCTTGGTTCAACAGCACAACTAGATCATGTGCTGGTCTCTGAACTATTAAGCTAGAACAATGCTTTTCACTCTTGCACATCAAAGGCAGCTTTTCCTCAATAAACTCATTTTCTGTCCAGGATGATGCTGCCAGTACTACAATGAAGAGGAGCCGAGCAAATAAACAGGACCACATCACAATATGTGCATTTTAGGGGGAGAAAAACCTAAGCAAAAATTCTCTGAAGGATTGTAGGAAATTAGCACCCGCCCCTCTCCTAGAAGAATGAAATATTCTAGGAAATATTAAAAAGGCAGAATATTATATTTCCCTGGATGAGAAATGAAGAAACATGTTTTTTTAGGCAGGAAGCAGACTTAATAGCCCCCACCCTCCTCAATAGCCCACAGCAGATGTCAGCACTTAAGAGACAGAGGTCTAGGTCTATTCATAAGCAAATACCCTCACCCAAGATCCAAAAAAGGTAGGATTAGCCCTCAGCCATAATAGGAATAGCCCAAAGCCTAATAATAATAATAATAATAATAATAATAATAATAATAATAATAATAATAATAATAATAATAATAATAATGATGATGATGATGATGATAATAATAATAATAATAATAATAATAATAATAATAATAATAATAATAATAATAATAATTGAAATCTAGCATAGTTATCTCGTTTGCTGTGTATACTGTCATAATAATAATAATTGATCACATACTGAGCTGTTGTAAGACAATAGCTCAGACCGACTACAAACAACGTCACAACACAGTCGCTCAGATGGTCCACTGGAACTTGTGTCACAACTACCATCTGCCTGTAGCAAAGAACTGGTGAGATCATAAGCCTGAAAAAGTGATTGAAAATGAGCATGCAAAACTACTGTGGGATTTCTGAATAGACTGATAAAGTTTTGGGACACAATACCCTGGATATCACGATTGTGGAAAAGAAAAAAGTGTGGATAGTCGACATTGCTATACCTGGTGACAGCAGAATCGATGAGAAACAACTTGAAAATATCAAGATTTGAGAATTGAATTGCAGAGACTCTGGCATAAACCAGTGCAGGTGGTTCCAGTGGTACTCGGCACACTGGGAGCTGTGCCTAAAGACCTAGGCAAGCACTTAAAAGCAATTGGCGCTGACAAGATCACCATTGGTCAGCTGCAGAAGGCCAGCTTACTGGGATCTGCTCGCATAATTCGCCGATACATCACGCAGTCCTAAACACTTGGGAAGTGTTCGACTAGTGATCTGTGATACGAAATCCAGCAGTTATCTTGTTTGCTGTGTATACTGTCATTTTGTGTAAATAAAATAATAATAATAATAATAACAACAGAGTTGGAAGGGACCTTGGAGGTCTTCTAGTCCAACCCCCTGCCCAGGCAGGAAACCCTACACCACTTCAGACAAATGTTTGTCCAACATCTTCTTAAAAATTTCCAGTGTTGGAGCATTCACAACTTCTGCAGGCAAGTTGTTCCGCTTATTAATTGTTCTAACTGTCAGGAAATTTCTCCTTAGTTCTAAGTTGCTTCTCTCCTTGATTAGTTTCCACCCATTGCTTCTTGTTCTACCCTCAGGTGCTTTGGAGAATCGTTTGACTCCCTCTTCTTTGTGGCAACCCCTGAGATATTGGAACACTGCTATCATGCCTCCCCTAGTCCTTCTTTTCATTAAACTAGACATACCCAGTTCCTGCAACCGTTCTTCATATGTTTTAGCCTCCAGTCCCCTAACTTCATTGCATCACCCAGCACAATTCAACCAAGCCTGAGTCAGAAAACCTATAAGGTTAGCTATGACCCCTACAGTAGCCAATAGCTTGCCACAGGAACAGGAAGCTAAAATTCAAAGCCCAAGAAAGGGTATAAATCTCTCTCTCTCTCACACACACACACACACCCTGGTGCTCGACTGCCCAGGACCTCAAACCATGCGGTCCTGTCCATCATTAAACCATCTTTCCAAACAGCTTCCATGTTTCCAGTGCCTTTCTCCCCACTTGGAACTGAACCCAGATGGACATTTCTTCCAATATGATGATGAAGTATACTCCAGCAACAGAAGGAGCGTATAGACTCTTTTCCCATTGCTTGAAAATATTTTTCCCCTTCCTCAAACCAAACTTGGAATATAATGTCTTTCTAGCTTCAGCAAAATCCTGACTAGCTGACAGCTGCCACTAGTGCAGGTGCTACTGGGTTAACTGTATTGACCCTAATAACTGGGAGCTCCCAGGAGGGAAGCAGGCAAGTTCTCATTAATGGCTTCCCTTTTTAAACGAACTTCCCCCTGAGAGCAAGCAAGGCTGAGTGTCACCGTAGAGGCTAATGAATAAATGCTATAGAAGGTGCTGTGCTCTACAAAGGAATTCAGCAGTATCCTCCTCTCTTCCCAGGGAGGCATCTGCAGGGATTTCCCCCCATAGGAATCATTCTGACAATGACCTGACACTATTAAATGAAGAAAGAACAAAGAAAGGTGTGATTAGCTATGAATACTTGAAAGGAAACAATGATTAATGGAGTGAAATTATGTAATGCAATGCATATGATCTCTCTCTGGGTGTCTCTCTCTCTCTCTCTCTCTCATATCTCATAGCCAAATTGGTGAGATAAAAACACTGCTTACTATATTCAACACTATATTGTTGAAGACAATAACAACAACATCACTTTTCATTAAAAACTAACCTCTCAAAAAGATCCCTATAGCTGAAAAGGATCATTCTCCCTCTAGTGTTTAATATTGAGCATTACACCTCCCAACACTATTTCTCAAGGCCCAAGTAAGAATAGAATAGAATAGAATAGAATTTTTATTGGCCAAGTGTGATTGGACACACAAGGAATTTGTCTTGGTGCATATGCTCTCAGTGTACATAAAAGAAAAGATACCTTCATCAAGGTACAACATTTACAACACAATTGATGGTCAATATATCAATATAAATCATAAGGATTGCCAGCAACAAAGTTACAGTCATACAGTCATAAGTGGAAAGAGTTGATAACTCTTAAGTCTTTCGCAACCTGATATCCTCCAGATGTATTGGGACTGCAAATTTCAACATCTCATTAGAGCTCTGTAGCATTGATTTTATTTTCTGTTCTACACGCCGATGAAATTGCAACTCAAGCTTTCCTATAACTTTTCCCTAGCAGCTTTGTAATACAATAAAAAGGTAGGGCACAGAACTAAAACAAGCAGCATCATATAATCCAAAGACCATTAAAACAGGGCCTCGATTGACTTGCTACTGTCAGAAAGCACAGAATTGTGTTATCAGAGAAAAGGTGATCTAGGGGGATTTATGATTTACACCATTAAAAAAAAAATTGCAACAAGATGCAGATGAAATACTCCCCTGTGCCCATTTCCTGGCATAAACACGGAGCTGTTTCCATCCTGAATCTTGTTTGGAAAGCAGATTGGAACAGATCTAAAGCACTGGTTTCCTTCGAGGCTGCCAGAAGCTGAGATACTAATTCTTTTTCCGTCATCATGCTTAAAAAATGAATGTTTAACATTGGCAGTAGATATCTTCACCACAAATCTTTTTTTCCCAGTACAGATTTTAGCATTGGATTTTAAAACAGCAAGATTTACTGTTTTTATGAGCCAAGCAAGTTTTGAGAAATATACCCTGCATATTTGACACAAACTGAAAGCTATCTAAAGCAATATATCCACATCATGTCTAATCTGCATCCATTCTTTGGCTTGATTGCACGATGGCATATCCAAATGAATATGATTTTACCTACAAAATACAATGCACACTGGTTATAGTGGACTTTCTAAGATTCAGTCAATACCTGAACAACTATGAAAAGATCTTAATTGCTATTGGTTATTAGCATTCTGCTGATACTAGGATAGCAAAAAAGGAGGATAGAGTTGCTACTGTCTTATCCACAGAAAAAAGTATTTTAATAATACTACACCTCTGTTTGGTTTCGCTTATCACAAAATTTCTATCATTTGTACCCTAGAACTGTGATGGTGAACCTATGGCGCGCGTGCCACAGGTGGCATGCAAGCGCCGTCTCTGTGGGCACGTGAGCCGTCACCCTAGTTCAGCTCTGCCGCGCATGTGTGTGCACCTCCCACCAGCCAGCTGGTCATCAGGTCTCTGCCGCGCATGCGTGGGTGTGGAGTGCATGCTGGAGGCCGCGCACGCATTTCATTTTGGGGATTCGGGAGTGAGCACACTTTGGGCACTCAGTCTGGAAAAGGTTAGTGTTGTGTCTTCAGCTCCCGAACCGGGCCTCCTGGCAGAGAGTGACTCTTTCTCCCGCACCTTCCCCCGCCCAGTAAATGCCTCAAGACTCAGCTGCTGACAATCAGTCCTGGTTAGATCCCAGGCATCGCAGAAAGGAAAGGCGGGAACAACAAAAGAAGGGGAGGGGCAGGCCTAGAGAGTGCTGAGTCACGGAGCCACACCCCACAGGGTATAAAAGCAGGAGGAGCTGCTCTATAGCTTCTTGTGATGGACAAAAACTGACTCTTGGAAACTTTGACTGCAATATTTTGAGATTAAGACTTTGGTTTCTGTTTATTTCTGAACTGCAGTTACGCTGGTCTGAGGAGATAGGAGAACTTGGCAGGCAATCGCAGGTTCGTTGCCAGAACTGATATCTGTCATCGGAGTAAATTGCTGGCAGATATAGTCAGCTCGCATGTCTGCTTGGTTGTGGTTGGTGGGGACAGAACAGTTAGCTATCACTGCCCTAGAAATTAACTCAGCTGTTTTACTGCCACACCTCTCCGAAATACTAGGGAACGTATGTGATTCCATAATGGGTTGAAAAATGTTTGGATTTATTGTTTGCCTTCTAGACTCCCATAATCTCCCTGTGGCATTCTTTGGACTTCCACTGACAGGCAAGTCAATAGAAGGTTGAGATGGAGGGAATGAAGCAATCCAGTCAAATCCAGTCAATATGTTTCTTTATAATAATAATAACAATAACAGAGTTGGAAGGGACCTTGGAGGTCTTCTAGTCCAACCCCCTACCCAGGAAGGAAACCCTACATCACTTCAGACAAATGGTTATCCAACATCTTCTTAAAAATTTCCAGTATTGGAGCATTCACAACTTCTACAGGAAAGTTGTTTCACTTATTAATTGTTCTAACTGTCAGGAAATTTCTCCTTAGTTCTAAGTTGCTTCTCTCCTTGATTAGTTTCCACCCATTGCTTCTTGTTCTACCCTCAGGTACTTTGGAGAATAGTTTGACTCCCTCTTCTTTGTGGCAACTCCTGAGATATTGGAACACCGCTATTTTGTCTCCCTAGTACTTCTTTTCATTAAACTAGACATACCCAGTTCCTGTAACCGTTCTTCATGTGTTTTAGCCTCCAGTCCCCTAATCATCTTTGTTGCTTTGACTAAGTGAAGTCCTGAATCATGATCGTTCTGGTTCAAGTCAAACCGTTTTTCAGCATCCTTAGCAGCATGAAAAACTTGCTCACCACAAGATACTGTACCACTTTGACCTCCTCTAAGTCACTCCAAGAAACATCATCTTGAATGTACGAAAAAAGTCCTAAATAATAAAGCTCACTGTATTTCAGTAACCCAACTTAAAACTTAATGACTACTAATTAACTTAATGAGGAGTGTTTTCTGAGCTTCATTATTTTCTTGCAGGTGTTTCATTACCCAAACTAGATAACATCAAACTCAGAGAGCACCAAGGAGCCCCCATTTCAACCCTGAACGACTATTCTCCTTTACTGATTAAAGAACTTAATGAACAATATCAATTTAAACATTAACCAAATGAATTAAGCATCTTCCAATAAAATATCCTTAACAATCAATTAATCATGAATGCAAACATAATTCCACATGTAAAAAAAATGTACATACATAAAGCACACACACTTCAAATCTGCACGTTTAACTCTGGCGCTGAATACTGTGGTCTGACCCAAAAGCCAGCAAGATATGCAGAGTCCATAAAGCGTCTTTGGATCCAAGCCCCCAATTAGTGCAAGGTTCTAGAGGGGTGCAGAGCTTTGTTCAGCAATAGTTGGAACTACAGATAGCAGCATTACAAAGCTTGGGCAAGCTAGTAAAAATACCACATACTTATATATTGCTGGCCTGTGCTTTATCCTGTGGACTCCCCAATGACCAGGTTGGCTGCCCTGAGGACAAGACAGGACATCCCTGTGAGACAGATGGAGTCTGGGAACACAAAGAGATAAGTCAGCATAGCCAAGTCATGTCCCTTATTATGACACACTGTTTTCTTTCTTTGAGCACATGCATGTATACACTTACACACAAAATACAGAAGGAGTACAAATCAGCAGACAATTCCCTTTTTCTGTTCTGAATTAAGACTTGTTGTTCCCTACTCCAAATACTCCCGAATAAGCACTCCTAAACTAGAGGTGACCAACACCAGAAACGGTAGGACTACACCTTCAATTGCTAATTTTCTGAAGTGTTAAAAGAGGCCATCTGCTAACATAACATACAGTCTTTTAATTTTGTTGCACTGAGACTTCAGGATAAGAAAGGGAGCAGGAAGGCCCATCTGGTGCATTATCCTGGGATGTCAGGGGCCATCTGGTACATTATCTTGTGAGGCTAGGCCAGGGGGGTTGTGAGGAGCTACATGTGGCTGTGGGCTGCCAACTTTTTATTTTACCAAATAAAACCTCATTTGAAATTAGTTCAGATATTCAAACGATAACAGAACCTCCAAGTGGACGAAAGGCAAAGAAGAGCAGAATGGTTAAGGAAAACAAAGGAAAAAGATGGTTCATAGCTAGTTCTGTCTCACCCACTGTTGGCTTCAGTCCCTTACACCAGTGGTCCCCAAACTTTATGGCATGGAGGCCCGGCTGGGGTGTGTGTGAGAGGGGAACCGGGCTGCGTGAGCCATGGGCCAGTGCGCATGCGTGTGTAGCTACACTCAAGTGAGTGGTGGGATGGCGCGCATTCGTATATGCACCAGCCTGCAACTCCTGCGAGAGGAGTTGCACGCACATGTGCATGTCGGCCCGCCGCTCGCAGGATGCAACTTTCAGGACCCCTGCCATACACAGCCTCCAATGAATTATTCCCACAAAGATATATGGCTGATATAAAAAGATTCCTCCTCCCTACTTTATCTAGTCAGTGGTTTGTTTTATAGCGGCCAATCATGATACCTCTGAACCCACAACACTGATAATCTTATCCTGCTTGAATTTTAAAAATATGTAAGCTAACGGTAACCAATGGAAGCAGTTTTCCTATGCACTCTTAAGAAATGCTGCCTTTTATCTATATCAATGTTTTGTTTTTGATTTACTTTTGTTTTTGCTACATGATCATACAGGCAAGACTCTAATGGAAGTATTCATAGCAAAATGCTAATAAATATCCAGAACTACTATGCAATTCAATGGGATTGTTTTCAAATTTATATGTAATAGGATTACAAACTACCCATCACAAATCTGGGATTAAAGAAAATTTTAGATTAATTAATCATTCCTGAACATTTTATTCCCAATTATGTACTGAAAGTTGTATTTTCAAAAACTGGACAAAAAGTACTTAATGAGAAATGGTATCTTCTGCTGCACAAAGAATATTTTCCCCTTCTAAGATGTTGTCTGATGAACTCGGTGCATCATATTTAAAGACTATATTTTTGCTCCATATCTATTGCCATGACACAATAACTATAACTTGAACAATTAATCCACTATGATCAATTAATATCCTAATTTAGTTGCTGAAACAGGCCATAAAGAACTGTAATCTTTTCCCTTCGGGGGGAAAAACTCCGCCGCCTTCAACAGGACCTGTGTTTAACTCATACAATCATCTACTGCAATGTCCTTCCTGTTGAAGACTACTTCAGCTTCAATCACAACAATACAAGAGCAAACAATAGATTTAAACTTAATGTTAACCGCTTCAATCTTGATTGCAGAAAATATGACTTCTGTAACAGAGTTGTTAATGCTTGGAACACACTACCTGACTCTGTGGTCTCTTCTCAAAATCCCCAAAGCTTTAACCAAAAACTGTCTACTATTGACCTCACCCCATTCCTAAGAGGTCTGTAAGGGGCATGCATAAGAGCACAAACATGTCCTGTCCTATTGTTTCTTTTCATTATATCCGATTAATATAGTTATTACATACTTATGCTTATATAAGAGCACAAATGTGCCTACACATATATATATATATATATATATATACATATATATATATATATATATATACATATATATATATATATATATATATATATATATATATACATATATATATATATATATATTATATATATATATATATATATACACATATTTTTACACGGGAGAAAAATTTTACACGGGAGAAAACCCGAACAACCAAAGACCTATATACAAACACCCGTGAAAACCTCAGAAAACATATATATATATGCTTATATATTATTATATAGCTACTTTCATGCTTATGCTTATATACACTGTTGTGACAAAATAAATAAATAAATAAATAAATAAATAAATAAATAAATAAAAAAAATAAAATAAAATAAAATAAAATAAATCCAAACCCAACACAGAATGCAGTAGCAGTTAATAAAGTCAATAGGAAGAAATGGAAAACACTTTTCTCGCCACCAGGTGGAGCCAGTTACCCGCTGAACAGATCTTGCTGAAAAAGTAACATCTACCAGCGGCTCTGTTGACACATTTGAAACCTCTTTTAACCTGGGCATGTGACCCAGATAGCAAAGAGTCCACAGGGGAATCAGGTGGCCACTCTAATAGAAGATGGTAAACTCCCCCACCCCGCTTTGATCATTACACCAGTTCCAACTTCTGCTGGTTATCATCCATGCCACTGATATTGATTTGTACTGTAATTCAAATAGACTGGGACAAGCTCTCAGGCCTCCCACTGTATGAAGTGACCCTGAAGCATTGCCTAACCAGAGCTTGTACAAACAAAACCAAACTAGTGAGACTGCTTTTGATCAACAAAAAAGTTCCATCTCTAACATATATAGAATTCTAGTTAAGACAACAGATTTTAATCCCAATGTTGCACTAAAACTTCAATTTGACTGAACTATTTTAACCAAAACCAGATGAAGGCTAATAAGTTAATAAAATTCTCTGTCATAACCATATTTCCTCAAAGGGGAGGAATATCATCTATTTACCCAGGTAGAGAGTAAGAAAAGTGTCAGTGACAAAAATCTGCAAGAATCATTATGACGACAAAAAGAGCTAAGGCATTTTTTTAAAACCTGAGAATCAAGATAATACGTGGAGGCAGCTCAGGCAGGGACCTTCCTGATTCAGTGGAATATGAGAAAGAAGGGAGGTAAATGCGCAATCTGACTTTTCAAAATTCTGTTATAACCAAACTCAATAAAGTATAATTCTGCTGTTTCCATGGAGTTGATTTTCTGGTCTGATCTACCTAGTGGAGAGCTGACAGTTCATGGGTCTTAATAGTTTTCATCTAGAGATTAAAAGGCAACCTTTGCAAATTAGGAACTGGGCTTATAGATAAGAGAAGGAAATGTACTGTTTTGCAAAATGTTGTGACTTACTAGCATCAGGTTGGCCAGTCATCAGTGGAAGAACCAGCTCTAAGGAACTTTACTGGTTTCTCCCAAATTCGCTGCATACTCTTGGTTGCCGAAAGGGAGAATGTTATGGCATTCACAGTTCCAAGTTAACCAGTGCGTAATGGATGCTACCAAAGCATTCTTCATAGAAAGTGGCATGAGATGGTAAACTCTTTTAGCTACCATCTCTTTTTATGGCTCTTAAGGTAAAGGTAAAGTTCCCCTCGCATGTGCTAGATATGTGCTAGTCGTTCCCAGCTCTAGGGGGGCAGTGCTCATCTCTGTTTCAAAGCCAAAGAGCCAGTGCTGTCCAAAGACGTCTCCGTGGTCATGTGGTCCACATGACTCAATGCCAGAGGCGCACGGAATGCTGTTACCTTCCCACCAAAGGTGGTCCCTATTTTTTTATTTGCATTTTTTTAATGTGCTTTCGAACTGCTAGGTTGGCAGAAGCTGGGACAAGTAACGGGAGCTCACCCCGTTACGTGGCACTCGGGATTCGAACCGCTGAACTGCTGACCTTCTGATCGACAAGCTCAGCGTCTTAGCCACTGAGCCACTGCGTCCCCTTTTATGGCTCTTACAGATAGTCTAATATTATGCTGCAATTTTTCTGCTGATTAGCTATAGATATTGTCATTGTTATAAGATCCATAAGACCTTTGCATACAATCTGCATTACTTAAAGCAACAATACAGAGATGGTCAAATACGTACTGTACCCATTTCTGTGATATTATGCTAGCACTGCCCTGTCTCCCTGTGCTACGTGATAGTTTTATATTTATACGTAGCCTCCAGGACAAAGAGATTGCCTACTAAGGAGAGACTTATGTTTACTGTCATCTGCTCATTACTTCTGCAAAGAATAATCTCAAAATCCAATTAGCCAATTTTCAAAGATATTTAATTTCACGAAAGAAGACAAATTGCATATATATATTCCATTCCCCTGAAAAACAAGTCCTGGGCTGAGAATTTCTCCAAGGAGGTGCCATCTGTACTGAAAGTAAACAGCTGGAACTCCAAAGTATTTCTCTCATTGAGCTAACAATTATATCACACTGTCAACTACCAAGTTTTATTAAATCAAAAAGGAAAAAAACAAACTTTAGCAAAAGAAAGATTCTAAGATAAGACAATCTTTAATGAGCTAAAAAATCGATAGATATAAAAAGGATTTGAGTGTCTGTAGTCTCCGGACTCTGGAGCAGAATTGAGGTATTTGAACTCTCAGGAAACAAAATCAATGAATGAATGAAACAAGAAGCATAACGAACTCTTAAGGCTGTCAAATAGTTTCATATATAATTGTAAAATAAGGTAATGGGGCAATGGTCTCAATTATAGCCAATTATGCTCTAATTGGCCAGGGTATCAAACTCCATTTCATTGAGGGCCACATCAGGATTGGGTTTGACCTTGGAGAGCCGGGTGGGGGTGGGTAGGAGCGTAGCCATGGTGGGCATGACACGGGACCGCAGACATGGTTTTACAAACTTATAAAAATAGGCTGGCGTACATTTCTGTGATTTTGTTTTTTTAATGCTTACTTGATCTACTGGATCACCTTATGAGAGATAGACCAGATCAAGAAACTGGCTCCATAGGAAGATTAGAACTATAAATTATTGGCATAAGCTAGTAGCAGAATTCTGCAAGCCTGAAAGGTAAAATATTATTCATTAATATTTACTTTTCCTTCCTTTTATAACCTTCTGATTCAAGAATGGCCTTGAATTACTCCGGAGGTCCCGTTTTGGGCCTGGAAGGCCTCCTGGGTGACTCTGGAGGTCCCATTTTGGGCCTGGAAGGCTCCTGGACAACTCCGGAGGCCAAAAACGGTTGCAGAGGGAGCATGTGCACCTTGCCTGCGCCCCATTTTTGCTAGCAGAGGCACCACGGGTTGGTCCGTTGTTATTTCCAAACCGGCTCCACAGGCTGGATCTAAGCCTTGAGTTTGACAACCCTGCTCTATACAGAACCATCCTGGATTAAGTTTCACACATATGGTTGTATTAACCAAATCAGTGATAACCTTGGCTGAGATTTTTTTAACGTGTATAATTTTCTTTGTGCCTATGGCTTAGTTTATAGTTAATATTTCAATGTACTGCACAAACTGGGAAAATCTGTTAATTCAGAATCCAGAATAAGCTTGTTACATGAACACAGTCCCTATGGATTTGTTTTTCTCATTTTGTGAGAAAGAAAGAAAATAATTTAGATGTCTTTCTTTAAAGTAACTCTGAAACAGAACTGCCATAATAGTTTCCAGTACTTTAAACTACAATAATCTATCAACCTCAAAAGTTTTTCTGCCATATGTGAGAAAAGTAATTATTTCCAGTGCAGAACACAGCTATCAAAGATCAGACAAAATACTACTGTGGAGTAAGGGATTCCACCTGCACTACACTTTCTTTTCAATAAATCTGAATACATTAAAATAATAAATACCCAAAAGTTCACATAGACCTAAAAAAAACCAACTGTCTGATGTCATTATGTGCATTGAAAAGATGCTATTTGATACAAAGCTGAGGAATAAATTCAATATTCTGACATGCTCATATTGATTGTGCAGAGGAGAGCCAATGTATATTATTTTGTGGAGAATAATAATTCTGAATTTAGTTTGTCTAACAGGGTGATGAAAAAGAAGGAGGAAAAAATAGACACACTTAATACCTTTCAAAATCCTACTATTTGTGTTCCAGTGAAGGCCATAACCAATACTGGCTATTTCAAAACAGCTTTATATTTTATCAAACAAATCTTGTTTGAAAAATTAAAATCTTGGACAATATTGCTACCTTTTAATTGAATCCTGGACCCTTTACTCATTACTAACAATAAATGTTCATTTTAGGGATGAACAACCAAGGCAAAACATGGTACACTGGAAAAAATTTTTTTCTGTAGAGCTCACCAATCACCCAAAGTCTTTGTCTTTACGCAATCTGCATTTGCTCTATGCTAGTGAAACATTATTAGTTTAGAGCTCCTTGTTTTGCCTTGATTGTTCAACCTTAAAATGTGTACTTTGCCTTATGTTCCAAAAGGAAACCTCATGAGCCACCGTGGAGCAGTGGTTAGAGTACAGTACTGCAGCCTACTTTTGCTGACTACCAGCTGCCTGCAATTTGGCAGTTGAACTCTCACCAGGCTCAAGGTTGACTCAGCCTTCTAACTTTCCGAAGTGGGTAAAATGAGGATCCAAACTGTTGGGGGCGATATGCTGACTCTGTAAACCGCTTAGAGAGGGCTGTAAAGCACTGTAAAGCAGTATATAAGGCTAAGTGTTATTGCTATTGCTTAAAGTATTGGAAACCAAAGAAGCCAACATTCAGGCCTACTCCAGCTATAAAAACTCACTGGGCCACCCTTTCTCTGTTCAACTCATATCACAGAATTGTTGTTATACAGAAAAATAGGAAGAGGTATGCTATGCTAAACACTCTAGAGGTAATAATAAAGGAGAATATTTGTAGCTCAGGGTTAACATGGGGTGGTCTCTGAGCTTGCTTGTTTTCTTGTAGACATTTCATTACTCAAACTAGGTAACATCATCAGAGGTAATCCTCTAGATGTAATCGTTGCTTAAAGGCCAGTCACTTGGCAACAATTTGAACTTACAAAGGACTCCCTAAATGGTACCTAAAACTTTAAACTCCCCATGGCTGCCCCCTGTCATGTGATCACCTTTAGGGTGTTTGGCACCTGGCTGCACCAACAGAGGGATAGTATCAAAGTCACATGAAGTGTTAGTACCACATACTGCTTTGGTAAGCACACACTTGGAATACTGCATCCGTTTTGATCGCCACAATATAAAACATATGTTGAGACTCTAAAAAGAATGCAGCAAGGAACAGCAAAGATTAGGGAGCTGGACGCTACAACATATGAAGAATGGTGGCAGGAAATCTGATGACGAGAAGGACTAAGAGTGACATGAAAGATCCAATATTTGAGGGATCGTCACAGTGAGGAAAGGTTCAATCTATTCTCCAAAGCACTGGAGGACAGGACAAGAAAAAACAGATGGCTTGCCCCCAGACGTTGTGAGTGTTCCATCGCTGGAGGTTTTTAAGTGACTGAACAGTCGTTTATCTGTAATGATGTAGGGCAGGGGTGTCCAAACTTGGTCCCTTTAAGACTTGTGGACTTCAACTCCCAGAGTCCCTCAGCCAGCAAAGCTGGCTGAGGAACTCTGGGAGTTGAAGTCCACAAGTCTTAAAGGGACCAAGTTTGGACACCCCTGATGTAGGGTCTCTTGCTTGAGCACAGGGTAGACTAGAAGATCTCCAAGCTTCCTTCTGACTCTGTTATTCTGCATTTATGGCCATTTGCAGAGTCCTGCAATCACATGACTTCCCAATTTATAATTTTTCTTGCCAGAAAACAGCCTTTACTTCCTGTTTCCATAAAAAAAATGGCTATTGCAAACAATGGGGTCATTTAATAACTGTGGCATTTGCTTAACAACCAGGTGTTTGCTTAACAATTTACACAAAAATATATCGTCAAATCAGGCTAGTCATGTGCTGACCCACTTAACGACTGGTATGATTTAGAACTGGGCTAAATTAAAGTCATGTCAGGGACTACCTGTACTTTGAGTTCTTTGAGTTCTTGAACAAAGCTGGGATACACAGCTAATTTTTTTTAAATCCCTTAGAAACAATTGTGAATTTTTATAGCCTTCAATTAAACAAATCATTTAATGTTCTACTAGACATATATTAAAATCTGCATTTATATAAAATCAGAATTGCTACAAATTTTAATATAAACATCAATCCATTATACTATACATCATTTATTCTGTTTTTTTAAAAAAATACGCTCCTATAATTTTAGGAATAATTCATTACAAATACTTTTCATAAGAATTATTTTGCAAATTCACATAAGACCAATTTCTGGTAAATAAATTTATGTAGGCTATGTACCCTTGACAGATCTTTCAGGGGGAAAAAAGGGCATGTGAAATTATTGTTCCTCTAGCAGGAGTGGGGGAACCACGGCTCTTTTATGACTTATGGACTTCAATTCCCAGAATTCCTGAGCCAAATATGTGGGCTTCTACTCTAGTGGGAGAAAAGCATTTCATTCCCATAAGTCATCAAGGACAGTTGATTTTCTGGGGAAAAAAATTCTGAAATTTTTATAGCCTCTTTCGAAGTTTACCTCTTTCTGGAATGTGATTGCATGGAGCTGATTCACAACAGCTGAGATATACACACAACTGGTGGCAGCAGCTTTTCTTTGGGAAAGACTCAATTATATTCCACCTGTTTTTCCAGGACAACTGTGAATAATGTAGGTCCACAATAGATTTTGAATTGGAAAACACTGAGTTTGTAGAAGACTATGTCAGCAGTAAAAGTTTAATGACTATAGGTAAATCAATAGCCCAAAGAGTCACACTGTACTAAAGAATCCATTTATTCACACGGATGTACAGTAAATAAAGAGATGTTTCTTCTTCATATCCCATCTTATTTCCAAATAATTTAGAATCCTGAGACAAAACATGAACAAGGTGAAGAAGATAAAAGTACAGAATTGAGTTATTCAGAGTACTAAACTCCAGTACTGTACTTTTAAATCTGTTTCACATTACCCCTGATTTTTGATGATTCACTAGACACTGCCTGTTTTATTTTGCAGCATATGGACTAGAACCATTACTGTAAAATTAAAGTTGACATCTTCAGCAGATGCATTCATTCTGAATCATTTTGCAGGTAGACAGCTCCAATTTTGTACATATATAAACACAAAGCCTGCATATGTATTGCCTGTCTTGGGAATTAATCCAACAACATTAAAATTAAACTGTACTTAAGAGGAATGCATTCATCTTTCTTAGCTTAACTGCATTACAGAACATTTTACAACTAGAAATTCCTGAATAAGTTATTTGCTGAATAAAATAAAATAAACCAGACTTTGATTTATGTATCATACATCTATGCAAATTGAGCCTCAAATATTCATCACAATATGAAATTAAATAGGACAAAACTGAGCTAGATGTTTCTTGATAGCATGTCCTTAAAGAAAAAAAACAACTGTATAAGAAGAAAAAATGAAAGCCCAGGGGAAAACCACGTGTGTTGAAGAAAAGGGAATGGCTCTCCCTTGCTTTAAATAAAATTATGAAAAGCAATTACATTACTGGAACCTATACAATCAATCAAAAGATGCAAAAGAAATGCAAAAAGAACCCATGGCAAAATAAAAATACATTCAAATTGCATGTGTTTCCCTTTTGGTAAGTGCAGTCCTTGACCTACAACAGTTCATTTAGCGTTTCAAGTTACAACACTGAAAATAATGACTTATGACAGTTTTTCTGTCACAGAAACACCATGTCATATGATCAGAATTCAGATCCCTGGCTACTGTCTCATATTTATGAGGGCTGCCATGTCCTGAGGTCATGAACTTTCTGACAAGCAAAGTGAATGTGGAAGCCAGATTACTTAACAACCGTGTTACTAATTTAACAACTGCAGTGATTCATATAACAACGGTGGCAAGAAAGGTGGTAAAATGGGGAAGAATTTGCTTAACAAATGTCTCACTTAGCAACATAAATTTTGGGCTCAGTTGCGGTCGTAAGTTGAGGACTACCTGTAATAGCACAGAAAATGGAAGTCAGATATCTGGTATATCCTCTTTGGCTAAAATGCTTACCAATGACAGGCAGATGCACACTATTTGAACCTCTGAACAGTCTCACCAGAAGAAATTCTGAAAAAAAATATGGGGGTGGGGGCTCTGTAGATTTGCACTCTTTGTGCTCTGGAAAAGGCCTCAGCGTATCATTTATCAGACTGCACTTGGCCAGGTTTGTGGCCATATTTATATTATGACTAAAGTTTGCCATTAGCTGGCACTGCCAGGAATAGCTTTAGAAGAAGTGCATTTACAGCTCATCAGTGACCATTAGCAATGGCAGCAGATAGTCCGTAGGGCATATAGAAAGGTTTTTAAAAAGTCTGCAGCAAGAGAGTGCAGATATGAATACAAACAGTCAGTTTTAAAACTGGAATGCCTGATTATATGTGAATTTATACACGTCTGCTTTAGCAACGGTCTTTGATCCTGATTACTGCTTTAGTTACTTTGGATGAAACAGAGATTTGCCCCTACTGTTTAGGAAGACAGCTCTTAAAGGATATGGCAATGAAAGCCATCCAATAAACAAGGAAGAATCCCTTGAAATAGATGCAGAATGTGATTTTTTTAAAAAATATTCCACACCTGAAAATGAGGTATCTGTTTCAGAGCAAACTGGATAAGGAAAATCACTGGAAATAGCATGTTCTGCAAGGTGATATTTCTCATATCAGCCAGAAAATACTTTGCTGGCTGGGAAATTCTGGGAGTTGAAATCCTCCAGGCTTAAAGTTGCCAAGGTTGGAGACCGCTGTACTAATAGATTACATAACCAGTCCCTGCCTTTTACAGAAAATGGCAAACAGTACTGTCCTAACAGATTAATGAGGGGGAAATTGAGCAGCAGCAATTATTGGATTTCCCTGAAATTTCAGGGAAATTTCATGAAATTGTTCTAAAGGCAAGTTTTGACAGAGGTCTAAAACAGCAAGTCAGAATCTTTAAATCTAAACCTTTAAATTGCTCCAGCAATATTGGCACAACCTTCATGTCAGAACCATGCAGGAAAATACCCAATGACACAAAAAGCTTCTACCGCCTTCTCTAGTGATCGTGATACCACTTGCGTCACAGCAGGTAGACCAAGGCACTCTTTATAGTGACCTAACAGCTAACGCATTTGTTGTTACAAGGGTCTGACAGGCAGGTTGCAATGAAATTATCATCCGATGATGATTGCTATAATTATGGCCACCCATGCATATAATGATCCTAGGCAGTTCACAACAACTGCTAAAAAGGAGAAAAAGAACCACCCTTCCCATTAGGCACCAGATCAACCAGACTATTAGCCTCCTGACTCAACCCCATCCTAGCCCAGCATTGTGGGAAAAGCCAAGTTTTAATGGCTTTCTGGGAGGCCAAAAGGGTGGAGATTGAATCTCAAGCAGGAGCTATTCCAGTGTAGCACCAATATTGTCACGAGAAATCGAAAGACAAGTCACCTTTGAAAATATAATTTATTTTATAGTTTATTTTTAGTCTGGATGTATCACTTTCTGCAGCAATCTTGCTGCTGCTGCTGCTGCTGCAAATAAGGATTGCATTATGGTTCAGATTTCAAATACACGCACATACATATGAAAACAATGTAGAGGAAAAGTTATCTCTGTGCCGAATATATATTTATACCAGTGCTTTTCAACTTTGGCAACTTTAAGATGTGTGGACTTCAACTCCCAGAATTCTCCAGTCAGCAAGGGATCTTTCTTTGCTTGTACTGCATGTTTAGGCAACACAACCAAAATAATCGCAGTATTTTATTACTTTTACCAACCATAAGAGACAAAGGCTTGATGGAGCACACTGGACAGAATTCTGCCCACGATGTCCATGCAGGATGTCCATTTCTCTACATTTAACATTTTCCACTGCTCTTGAGCCTAGGAAAGTTTTTTGTTTCACAGTACAAGTAATAAGATAAGAACATGTCACTGGCCTAACTGAAAATATCACAGGAAGCAAAATGAGAACAAGTTAGCAGATATTTATGACCTTTTGAAAGGAGACACTTTATTCTATAATAAAAACAATGTTTTAATCTAATATAATGTAGAGAAGGAAAAAGCACCATCCTAGTACATCAACCTGCTTTACTATAAAATACATTTTATATTGCCCCATACTACTAGATAAAGCCAGGATTTTGTTCTACTTCTGTTTGTTTTAACACAAAAATACTTGCACTTCAACTAATGATTTACAATGGAGTTATTTTAAGTGACTTGAAAAGATATACAAGAAACGCCTGATATGTCTGCGCGTGTTTTGATAGGATAATTATGAATTTTGCATAACAGGTGTATTCATCAGACAAGCACTCTACAATGAGAGACACTTATCAATGAAACCTCCTCAAAAGTATACTTTAAAACCTAATCCTTCATTAAGACAAAAAAGAAAAAAATACACCAAGAAATGGAAAAACATTCTTTGGGTAAGTAAACTAAACAGCATCTTCTATTCCAAAGAACCATGGTTAGATTTACAGCAGCCATCCAGAATTTATAAGCAATTGTAGCTCTATTTGAAAACAGTTCGGGGAGTGGAAAAAGACAAAAGGATCACAAAACTACATATATTTATAACCCTCACTATATGGTAGTTATTTTCCTATAAATACAGGAAGAACCTTTTCTGTCATGGCAACCCCACACCTGGAATATCATTCCTTCAGACATCAAACTGGCCTTATTCCTGTTGACCACCCTCTCTGTGCTTGAGGCTGGGGCTCTGGGTATGGAATGGAGCCCCCTGCTAATGTTAGGTTGAATGCTCTGGATTGTGGATTTGTAACTTTTTCCAGCTGCCAATGGGTTTTATACTTTTATATGTTGTATATTTTTATTATTTTTTATATTAGGAGCCACCAAGAATCACCTTTGTGGGATGGGTGGCCATATAAATCCAATAAGTAAATAAATATAGCAGGAATAACAACAATTGAGAGAGAATTGAGAGAACTAATGGGATTTACTCAGTGTTAGATAAAAACCTCTCATACACACTTATACACAGACAGCATAAACAAGAATCTATTAATGCTTTTCTATGTCAAAGATGGTTCAATATCCAATGAATACCAAAATGTATCTATTCCTGAGGGGTCCTTAGTACTCTCTGAGCTTGGTTGCTTTCTTGCAGATGTTTCATTAGCCAAACTACATAACATCATCAGTACTAAGTGTTAAACTATTTTTCTTTATAGGTCAATGATGGCTAACCTTTTCTGGACCGAGTGGCCAAAGCATGGGTGAACCCCCAAAATGCAATGTATATGCGCCCCCCGCATGCACCCTGCCCCCGCACTTGTGTGTGTGCCCCATGTGCCCCCTGTGCATGCACGCTCCCCCCACATGCACCCTGCCTCCCTGCATGCACAGTAGAAACCCGAAGACCAGCTGACTGGCGGGAAGCGAGCGCACATGCACTGCGAAGCTGAGCTGGGACGACAGCTCGTGTGCCCATAGAGATGGCTTTGTGTGCCATCTCTGGCACACGTGCCATAGGTTTGCCACCACTGTTATAGGTACTAATTCCTCCACAAATGCCAGACTCTAGCCAGTCAGAAGGTTCAGGATGATCTTGAAATGGATAACAGTTTTACTTATAGACTGGATATATGGAAGTTCCAGTTAAAATAAATATAAGATTCCCAGATAGTCTAAACCATTGTGCCTTAAATATACTAAGCACAGAAATGACTAAATGGAAGGCAACAGTAAACTTAATACCAAGTACAAAAATATTAGTAGAAAAGGATCTGATGTGGAAAGTAACAATTTTCTTCAATACATTTAGTAATAGATCAAATTCATTACAATATAAGTTCAGCCAGAAAATATACCACAGGTCAGGAGTTATATCAGATGTCCAGGAGATGACTAGCATAGTTAACAACAGTTCAGGAAATTGTTTACAAAAAAAGCATTTCCTTAAAAAACACACACCAGATAACTTGTTCAAATGAAGAAAACAAAAAGGAACACAAAATTGAAGAAATAAAAAAATATGCAAAATAAAAGATGCAATGAAGATTACCACCGCCAACAAAATTATATATATAAAATAAAATCATCAAGCAAAATGGACAAGTTTTGCAGAAGAAAAATCCACATGGCTTTTGCAAGGATTAAGTGACGATTCTTTCCTGAAAAGGTCAGCAAGCCTGTGTAAAAGAACAATCCAATAATAATTTTACATGGTCTTTCAAAAGATTTTTGATAATACCTCTCAGTGCTGCCAAAGATTCTGGAACTAGTTTAGCAATCTGTTATGAATTGATAACAGATTAAAAAATACAAATGCAAGTGGTATATTCTTGAAGGTTATAAACAATAGGTATCCAAGGATCTGAAATAAGGATTGCGTTATTACTTTATTTACAAATATTTGGTTTTAGGGTTGAGCGTTAAAATGGATTGGATATGGTAATTTAATGATATTAAAACAAAGGGATGGCAAAAATCCCCAAAAGGGTTATGTATTACAAAACAAATAAAATTCTGTATAAGCAAATAATATAAAAGGATCTATTCCTCTTTCTATTTTTCCCTGTAACAACCAATTTGGGAGCTTAGAAAATGGAAAGAAACAGGCAGCCAAGTGACCAAGAACCTAGATTATTTTATGATGAAATGTAAGTATGCTAGAAAGCATTAAGTATAAAAAGAGGTACAATACTAGAATCAGGGATTGGTTAGTTTTTAGTGTAATAGTGGAATGTTTAGTACAGATATATAGAAATAATTTCACAGAGCACATAATCAAAAAATAAAATTGCTATTAAGGGATATAGTGATAAGTATAATTTTATTTGACTTTAAAACAGCTTACAAAAATTTATGAATGTACAGTAAAGCTCTCAAGGAATACGTATCATAATGGTTACAAATGATAATTAGTTTTATGATAACATTACATCTAGGAAGTAATGTATTACCTCTAAAAGAGCAACATAATGGGCCAGCTAGAATGATCTGCTGAGATTCTTCCTGGGTGCTTCTTGATAAATACAGGTAGTCCTTGACTTACAACCAAAATTGGGACCTGAAAATTCATTGTTAAGCAGTGTAATCATTAAGTGAGACATCATGACAGCACCTAATTTTACAACTTTTTTTGCCATGGCCATTAAGTGAGGCATCATGTGAATTGACTTGCAATTTCCTGCTGGCTTCCGTACTGACTTGGCTTGTTGAAAGCCAGCTGGGAAGGTTGCAAATGGCAATAATGTGACCATGAGATGTTGCAACCATCACAAATACCTGCTAGCTGCCAAGTGCCTGAATTGTGATCAGGTGACCACCAGGGACACTGCAGTGATCAGTGAGAATCGATTTTTAAAGTTATTTTTTTTCCCCATGACATTTTATAGCTTCAAACAGTAGCTAAAGAAAGTTGGGGATTATCTGTAAAACTATACAATCCGAAGGATACTGTAAGATTAATTGTTAAGAAAAGTTACCCCTTCTACAGAGCAATTTTACCCGAAGGAAAATGTTGTTCATTCCTTGAAGTCCGAGAGTCAAATGGCATAAGTGGTTTCGTCCTGTTTCCAAATCACTATCCGATTTCCTACATCTCCCCAAATAGTGGTTATTTAAATATACTGTGTAAAAGATAACACAGTATTGAGACCACCATTTTGTTTTTAACTACAGTTCATATAATCACTGGCCTTGCTTGCTGGAACATAGAAGAAGTGACATAGGCTTTCATGAAATAAATGGTCATTCACACATAATAGGCAGGGCAAGATCAAAGACCCAAACTATCAAATTTTAGTTGAGCAACTGGGGCAGATAAAGCATGCATGATGGTTGTCTGAGACAATGACTTTTACCCAAAGCTAATCTGATCATATTCAAAGCAGCAACCTTTAGGAAGGGCAGAACTCCAGATTACAGCCCAAGTGAAGAGGCATAAATTTGAGTTTAGTAATAGCTCTCAGTCACCTGGGAACACAAACACAAAAAGAAATTGGAGCTCCAGAAGAGGATAGCTGAAAGCTAAATATAGAACTCTCCTTAGAAGCTGTGCTCCTGTACATGAGACACAGTGAGTTAAAAAAAGGAAGCCCATACATAGTATTTCTCCTCTAAGATTGTACCTGCTGCTAATTATTTCTTTTGGCTCAACCTTCCGAGCAAGGGCATGCTGAGCAATCTTCATATTCTGCAGAAAATATATTACCATGCGCAAAATTCAGCATAACAATCCCCAACTGTATGCACCCACAAACACACTTTTGCATTTTTAATGTGTCAAATAATATTCTGGCTGGCCAATGTTACTTGATATTGTGCCCTAATAGCTAACATTCACATACAGCTCAATTACTTATCTGGATAACATAAATCACAACGTTCACACTTTCTCCTGTATATCCATAACACTTTGTAAACATGATTACTGCACATTTGAATTAAATTGTGTATAATATGTCACCTTCTGCACCCCCTTAGGTTTATTTTGCCCAATATTTTTATTTCTGTCCCAGCTACAAATACTTATTAAATTCCTGTTCTGAATGCAGGAGTCTCAGAATACCAAGTTTTTTTAAAATTTATTTTTCACTCTTAAACAACATGATATATGTGCCATGACTGTCACAGAAACTTGAATCTCTATTTTACTAGGAAATTTAGAACTTCCACCCATAAAAAAGTAAATATTTCCCCTGTCCAGTCATGTCTGCTCATCTCTGTTTCCTAGCAGAGGGAGTCAGCTTTATGCAAAGACATTTCCGTGGTCATGTAGCTGATAAGACAATATGCTAAGGCTCACAGAATGCTGCTACCTTCCCGCTAAAGTGGTACCTATTTATCTACTTGCATTTGCATGATTTCAAAGCCCTAGGTTGGCAGGAGCTGGGGCATGAATGGTAGCTCACCCCATCACATGGCACTTGGGTTTCAAACTGCCAACAAATCTTACCCATAGTCTTCCTCAATAAATATTCTAACTATAGCAGGTTCTACATTCTTTGTGCCCACCCAAGACTAAACTGCACCAAAGCTCATCCTAGAATCTGCTTTTAAAGATCAAAAAGTCTCTTTGTTTTGTTTTGTTTTTTTGCACGTCCAAAAATAAAGATCATTTCAGGTACCTCACAAACTTTCCCCTTTTTTCTACCTTTCTCCACCAAGATGACTTCTGCATATACGATCACTAACAAGAATAAACCACTACAAATTAGTTTAAGAAGTTATATATTTTTGATGCATTACTCTTGAAAAAAAATTAGGCCTCTTGGCTTCACAAGCTTAAAACTTCTATCAATAAGGTCTAGAGGATTCACAAAAAATATAAGTTTCAAATAGTATTAGTATTATAAGTTTCGTATAGTATAGTATAGTATAGTATAGTATAGTATAGTATAGTATAGTATAGTATAGTATAGTATAAACAAATTACAAATTTACAAATACAAATAGTATTAGTATTCGTATAGTATAGTATAGTATAGTATAAACTAATTACACAAAACAAACAGATGAATTAAGAAATTACATTGAGGAAAATCTGTAGAATTTAGCTTGATATACAATTTCATTTTTTAATAAAATACAAAGTACCATCACGCACTTGCTCTGCTTCCCAGAGTTATCCAGTCTAGAACGTGAGTTATCCAGTCTAGAACGTGAGTGTTGTTCAAGTGGATAAGATGCCCAAATGCTCTGCTTCCCAGAGTTATCCAGTCTAGAACGTGAGTGTTGTTCAAGTGGATAAGATGCCCAAATGACTCATAGGTCATGCCAGATAGGCCTCATGTGAGTACAAATGCTGCACTAGTTATAAACATCATATTATAAAGTCCTTGGTGCTTTATGAATTTCATATTGTTTTCTCCTTGTCAATGTGCCCCATCATTAGCAACATATAATACAGTAGAGATGTGGATAGATGTCTCCTGACAGTTAACACTCAAATAGTTTGAATGCTAGTACAGAAGGAAACTAAGCTATATTTACTTGTTGTACTCTTCAGACGCTGCAGAAGGTATAAGCAATATTAAATCACGGACAATATAGATGCCAATATAATCCTACTAGAAAAATCTAAATGTGAGGTTTTAGACTGAAATACATCACAACACAGAGAGAAACCTGTTAATCAGCTCTGAAAACAAAAGAGTTCTCAGTCCATCAATTTAATCATGTTGTTTTTTTGTAAGCATAATGCATCAATGAGAAGATTCCTAAAAGAAGTCATTTAAAAAAAAATGTTTCAGGTGTCATTAAAGCACTGTACACCTCCTTTTCAACTGTTCTCCACCCCATGAAACCACATTTTAGAACAAGCAGGAATTACTGGAATTTCCCTTTTTTCTCTTTCTGCAAGTCTGCACAGTTAACTCCAGTTTCATTTGATCATTGATGAACAATACCTACAAACTTCAGTTCAGTTCATAGATCACCACAAGAGTCAGATGGCATTTGCCATCTTCTAAAGGGTGTTGAGAACGGAAACTTTTTTTTTGGGGGGGGATCTTTTTTTTAACCACCATTGATTTCTCACAACTCTTATTTAGATCTCTTGCAAGAGTCTTAATTTGTAACAACCGATGACATACAAAGCTAATTCAGAACTTAGAAACTGAAATGAACTGAGGGCAAGAAAGAAAAGTCCAGGTGTTTTGATTTATTTCATTTTTATTCTTGTCCTGTTCTCAAAGCCAGGTAATAAGCTTGCAGATTAGGCTGAGAGTTTAATTTATTCAAGGCTGCTTAAGAGTTTTATGGCAGAGCGCTGCACTAGGGCTTCCTACATCTTACAATACCATCTGTTTTGAAGACATGAGGACAGATTATATCATATCTTTGCCTCCCTTAACCTACATGCTAACCATATCTGGAGGTAAACTCTCAAAATTTTCAATTAGTATGGCCACTAATGAGAAACCCAGGATTTGCATGTCTTCAGGTCAGAAAAGATTGCTATATTCTATTTTTTTTTTATATCATACAAAAGATAAAATCTTGAGTTGCAATACTGTTGAAGACACAACAGCTTTATCTGGTTACTAGTGTGTTTCTCCTGTATTAAGAATCTGAGAGATGTTCTTAGATCTGCAGAAAAATCGTCTATCCTGTCATTAATGGTTGTAAAAGTTTTATAGTTTTATATCTTCATTGCCTTTCAATGCAAATGAAAATCAATCCCTGAATTTCTCTTTTGGAAATTAATTTCCATTTTTCCTCACCTCCAGGATAACTGCAAAACTCAAAAGGCAATTTTATCCTCACTACTTGCAAGTGCACAATTAGAAGCATTACTAAGTAATAACCCAGAGAGACATGTACTATGCATTTCCTTCAATCAGCACTGCAGCCAATTATTCTAACTTCCCTTCAGATAATTATAAGGTACAAAAATAGGCTTGTTGTCAAAGTGATGGAATCCAAGTTACAGCAGCTCTGACTTCAGAGGAAGCTGCCTTTTCCTTTTTCCCATCTCGGTCTCCAGGGCAGAAAAAGAACAACTGATTTCCTGAACACTACATTGTAGAAGGCATATTTTTTATGTTGGTACCCTGGCTCTGGAAACTCATTGGAAGCTCTCTGTATTGGAGCAAAATGTTCTTGTGGCAATAAACTATGACTCTGGTCAGGGATTAAAAGGCTCCTGGTTTAAAAACAGTCAAAATCCTTTCCCTTCAATATTTCTGTGTCTATCCTCTGACCTAGTATCCATTCTGTACTGGCAATATTCTATGCATACTCCAGAATGGTCTCGTGAGTAGGAAATCCGTAGTGAGTCACAGAGAACAATTAGAAATAAAGAAACAATTAGAGAGCATTTCACCGAGGCAGCCTTCGTCGGCGCCATCTTGGGAAACAGAATCTCATCTAGACAACATGTATCAGAATTATCTTAGCTTTAAATAATGTTTCAGACTGCCCAGTAACAGACTGTTCTTAATATAGCGATAAAACCTATTATATTACTTAGCTTAGACTTATAAACAGATATATGGACTCATCTCCTAATTTGATGCTCTGTACAAATATCCCAGTATGGGGGTTAATAAAATCAAATATTAAAAAACATTCTGATAAGATTTTTTTTTAGTTATCACACAGAAAACCTCTATTGGTGTATTTATACTCTTATCTTTATCTTGATTAAAAGAAAAAGGTTATTCTAAGGAATGGTTCTCAGGTAGACCCACAAAATTCCTGTGAATCAAAGCCAATGCAATGTTTTCTCCAGCCACATTCGCTGAGTTTAGTATGCAATACACACCATGGTAGCTCACACAGAGTTGATACATAATGAGAATTGTGTAACATGGTAAAATCATGTTTTAACTACCGGTAATACAAACACACAGTTCAGGATATAGAAACTTATTTTGTTGGTTAGCAAGGAACAACAGGTTTTTTGCTAAGAACTGAATGGATAAATGTTTCTTTAACATTAAATGTTATAAAAAATCATTATAAGAAGAACTGGAACATTACAAACCTGTGTAGTTAAGTAAGCCCTTGTAAACTTCCTGTCACAGACAAAGAGGTTTTGTAATGTTATACAAGCCTATGGCAAACAAAGTTTTTTCCCACAAGAAAGACCAAATGAAAGATACAAAAGAGACATGACAAGGCAAAGTATTTCATGTCGATATGTCACTTAAAAAATATAGCAGGCAAAGTAGATAACAAGACCTGGTACAGTAATGGATAAGAGCAGGAAAACTGAAGAAAGACATAGAGGGTTAATTTTGACTGCACAAGATCAAGCCTTAAGAAAGAAGACTGAATAGAAAAGACAGCAATAGATAATAAATGCCACCTCTGCAAAGAAGCTGAAGAAACAGTGGATCACCTAGTTAGCTGCTGCAAGAAAATTGCGTAGACTGACTACAAACAATAGCACCATAAAGTAGCAACAAAGATGCATTGGAAGATCTGCAAGAAATAGCATTTGCCTGCCAGCAAGAACTGATGGGACTAATAAATATATAAACAAAGCAATAGAAAATTAAGAAGGAACTAATAAATAAATACTCCGGGACTCTAGAATTGAAACTGACAAGCACCTGCCACATAACACCCCAGACTTAACAACTGTTGATAATAAATGTCTTGACAGTGAATGTGGCAGAACCTGGAGACAGCAGAATAGAAGAGAAAGAACAGGAGAAAATCACAAAATACAATAAGATTTGCAAATAGAAGTAGAATGATTATGACAAAAGAAAGCAGTTCATTTAGCAGTTCAAAGTTACAGCAATTCATTTAGCAGTTCAAAGTTACAACAGCACTGAAAAAAGTGACTTTATGACTGTTTTTCACACTTACAACCGTTGAAGCATCAAAATTCAGACACTTGGCAATTGACTCACATTTATAATGGTTGCAGTGCCTTGGGGTCATTTGATCTGCTTCTGACAAGCAAAGTCAATAGGGGAACCAGATTCACTTAACAACCGTGTTCCTAACTTAACAACTGCAGTGAGTCACTTAACAACTGTGGCAAGAAAAGTTGTAAAATGGGGCAAAACTCACTTAACAAAGGTTTCACTTAACAACAGAAATTCTGGGCTCAATTGTGGTCGTAAATTGAGGGCTACCTGTAGTAGCAACAGTAATAGATGCCTTGGATGCAATCCCAAAACAACTGGAGCACCACTTGAAAACCATCAGCATTGACAAAATTACCATCAGTCAATTGCAAAAGGCAACTTTACTTGGAACAACTTGCAACAACACCTTTAATACCAGAAAACAACATCTGCCTATGCCAGGTCCCTGGGAAGGACTCAGTAAGCCAAGTCCAATATAAGCATCTGGCTGACTGCAACAAACCATAATAACAATTTATTAAATTTTATGCCACCCAACTTGCAGCGACTCTAGGCATTACATCCACTATTTGCAGATGCAGCAGCTCTATCTACAGCACCCATTAGTTGGAAAAAAAGGCAAGGAAAGACCCCTAAATCCCTACTTTGGAGATGCCTCAGAGTTCTACTCCCTGTGCCTTTGCAGAGTGTCTCAGGGAACTACTCTGCTCCTGATTTTGCTTAATATCTATTTGAAACCAGTAGGTAAAGTCATTAACCAGCACAGAGTGAAGTGATCATATACAGAGTTACATATCTCTGTCCCAAGCCAACCAGGTAATGTGGTCAAGGTTATTTCCTAGTTTCTGGAGGCCTAAATGGGGAAGAACAGACTTACAAATCAATTTTAGCAAGACTTAATGGCTGGGGGTTTGATGCATTGCTGAAACTGGAACTGGAGATTTTCCACAACTGGTTTTGAAGGTGATTGTAAACCCCCACCTTCAGAACTGGTGAACAATTGTGGGAGGGGAATGTCTCTTGCTCTCTGTTACTGCTTAAGTAGCAAGTGGTAGCTGTGGCCAGAAGGGCCTTTGCACAATCCATCCCAGGATTAGATCATTTAGGAATAGCCCTTAGACTTATATACCGTCCTACAGTGCTTACAGCACTCTTAGGGTGGTTTACAATAATGCCAGCATATTGTCCTGAGTCAGCCTTAAGCCCCATCAGAATTAAACTCCATGCTGTGGGCAAAGTTTGTCTGCAATACTGCTTTCTAACAACTGCACCACCAGGACGCTTCACTTGCACCATCGTCATCCTGTAATTGGACTACTACAACATAAGGTTGTCCTTGAAGACCATCTGGAAACTGCAGCTGATCCAGAATGTTATGGATTAGATAATTATAGGAGCTCCTTAGTAACACCATCACTTCTGGCTATAGCTCCCAATAGACTTCTGTGTGTAATTCTGGGTATAGATTACCATCTACATATTATTTGTGGCACAACCTGTCTCCATCCTACACTTTCTCACAGGATCCTCTCTGAGGTTACCTCATCTAATTGGACCTAGGAAGCATGCCTTTTTGGTTGTTGAACTTGGCCACTGGAAGAATCCCCACCCCTACCTTACCCAAATATTTGAGTGGCCCTGACCCTGTTAGAGATCAAGAAAGCTTTACAAACCTGTCTTTTCCTCTGGGCAAATTGGGTTAACAAATAGTGAGTGCTGGCTACATGTTCCTTAATATGTCAGTTTATAATTTTTTGTTAATATTGAATGGTTTTTAAATTTTCCATATTGTTGATGGGGGGGGAAGTTATTTAATGTACACTATCCAAATTTGTGATTATGTTGGTTGGGTGGCAGATTTAGGTGAAAGCATAAATCAGACAAGGTAAAATTTAAACCTAACTGAATTCCCACACAGACTTAAACATCAGTAGATACACTAAAATAATCTGCTTTTATTACTAGCTTGCCTACTTACTTTTAGTGCTTTTCTCCAATCATAATTAAACCTATGACATGAAGGTAGTAATAGTTGTTACTGTTGTTATTATTATTAGCCTAAATCAATCCACTGCAAGATGAATGATTCTTCAGTGAAGGTTATGGACCATAATCTACCAGAGCAGATTGGTAGATAGATTTATTTTCCAACTTTCCATTCTAGGCTAAGATAGAATGACTGGTCCAAAGAATTGGCTTCTGTGATGAAGGGATGACTACAACCAGTGTCCCATCATCTCTAGTCTGGCGTCTTAGCACTAGAATATGCTGGCTGTCTTATGACTAAAAGGATACGGTTGTAATTCCAGATCAGTTTCTAAATAAAATTTCAGAATTTTGGCTGGGTCTCATACTGTCACAAAATTGCCCTATAACCAAAGCCTGTCACTTTCACATATCAGTTAAATGTTACCTAATCAAGGCTGGCCACAGCTAATTCCATATATATACTAAGGTGGACCCACAGTCATCTGTGGGAGGTTGAGGTGCAGCCTGTGCTTTGAATGGTGAATGACTATAAAGGCTTCTGTAGATAACCACTGGAAATCAAGTGAACTTGCATATCATTGCTTAGAAAGGGTGGAGCTCATAAAGATAAGAAAGTTAGAAAAATGTAGAAGAGTACAAAATAAAGGAGGAGGAGTTACATTTCCCAACTGTGGATATTGGAGATATTTGCTGACAAACAAACGGGTTCGTTGCATATTCTACTTTAGTAATTCAATCCAACTCAATATGAAAAATGGAATTATTGAATTGACAGATAGTTCCACTGGAAATTCCCCAAGTCTGCCTCATAAGATGCAGTAGTGCCTACCAACCCAGTTGCCCATATACAATACATGAACATGAAAATGAAAGAGAGATCAATTTTGTTATTTTAAATACAGCTCCCACATTTGCATACCCTGCCTACACAGATTTATTCTTCTCTCTTCTTTTTTTCTTCTTCCTCTTCTTCCTCCCCCCTCCCCCCATTTTTTTTTTGCCTTTGAGCCAATGTTTTGATACCTGGGGACTGCCTGTACAAACCCTTGCAGTTTTCTTGGCAAGACTTCAGAAGCGGTTTGCCACTGCCTGCTTCCTAGGGCTCAGAGAAAGAGAATGCCCCAAGATCATACAGCTGGTTTTGGGCCTAAGATGGGACTAGAACTCACTGTCTCCTGGTTTCTAGCCTGATGCCTTTAACTGCTACTGCAAACTAGCTATCTTTTATACTTGGCATTTAATCCTGGATATTGGTTTAAATAAAAGTACATCAATCCTCAAGTGAACATCCATCATCATTACAATTATTTTCTATCATTTCTTCTTTCTATCCTTTTACTAAATGAGATTAGTATTTAGGATATTACTAAAAACTCAGTAATAACCAATAATTAAGAACATAAAATAGTACCTAGGCCAGAATAAGACAAAACTGGGCCTTAAAACAGAAAAAAACAAAATAAGATAATACTGGGAAGCAAAAGACAATGAATGTTTAAGCATTACTAGTGAAAATTCGATAAAAACATGGGAAATATAACTCCTACATATCTAATCTTTGAAAAGCAACTCTGATATGCAGATGTAAGCTATTTGCATATGATAACTCTCTAACACTCTCCTTTTATGGCATTCACTCACAGCTTCTACCATTCTCACCCCCGTATATGAAACAGCATAATTAATTTTTTCCTTATGCATCAAATCGTAGTATCTGAAGCAAGTACATGCTGCTAGGTTTACCACATCAATGAAGCCTCCAGATGCTGCATCTAGGCTTCTCATCTCAAGTAAGAACAGCCATCGTCCAGAAAAAAGTGATCCTGATGAAAAGATTATAATCCAGAAACACAGAAGGCATGGCACCCAGCCCTGCAATAAAACTACTGAAATTGGTTCCAGAGATTTGCGGGAGGAAGGATGCTAAAAATGACTGATCTGTTAGAAGAAAGGCAAGCAACATTTTTGGCTGAGGAATACAGCCCCTCTGAAGAAACAATTGGGGTCATTTTGTGTGCAAGGCTGTATCTAGTCACTGGAGGAGTTGGAAGTTTGGTTTGTTATTTGTTCTGTATTTCAAAGATACGTTCTTTATTTAAGATTAAAATACAGTATTTCCTTTTGAGTGACTACGGAATGCAAGTTGTCCCTTTTTTCTCATTCTTGAAGGACATATCTAGAATTACAAAAAGCAATTGTACCTAACCATCTTTGCTTAAATTAGATTAATTGTAAAACAACAGAAATCAATGGCACAGTCATAAGAATTAATTTAATATTTGTTAATTCCATTGGGGCCTCCAAGGAATTTAATCTGAATGCTACCTATCTATTCTAAAAGCAAATTTGCTGTAAGGCATTTATTAAATAAATAAATGAAACAGTGCAGCATATTCTAACTAATTTCTGATATGGATCATGTTATTAACGTTTACAACAGTTTCTTATTTTGGAACTCTTTAGATAGCAAACCAAGTGGGAGGACTGGCATCTCTTCTCTCTCACACATCCTGTTCTCATCTCACCAGAGAGCTGAACTCATCTCTTGCAGAGTTTGAAATTAGACTGAAGATCACAAGGGACTCACCCCTGCATTAAAGAATCTTAATTGATCAATTGCATTTTAATCAGATAAATCTTTTGAGAACCATATATAACTTGCTGAGACAAGTTACTTCACATTTGTCTGATTTATTAGAGCAAATGTTCACTTTATAAAAATAAAATAAAATAAAATGCAATATAATACATTGCTCTTCTCTAAACGTTCCTTTTCTGAAAAGACTCCAATATTTATTAGGACATTACTGTATAGCCAGCATTGCATTCTATTGGAAGCAACATTTCAAGAGAAGGAAGTGATGAATGATGACTCCCACTGTGTACATTAAGGAAACAGAAACAGAAACCATTGGCTTCCATTTTCTAGCTCAGATCCTGACAAACAGTCACAAAGTAGGTTGAAATTACTTTGATTTTCCTTCGACTCAAGAGATCAAAATGAAATAAAAGAGCAAATATGGACTACTCTGAATGTAGTTTGTGCTTCTCTGAGTTACTATCAGGGTGTGAAAATTAATAATTATCCTGACAAAGATAGCTTCTCAAAGGGGGTGGGAGGTGAGGGGGTGGGAGCGAGGAGAGATGATGCATGTAACTCTTAGTAAATTTACAGTAATGCAGAAAAAAGAGCCAGTTTGGTGCCCTGGTTAAGGCATCAGACTAGAAACCAGGAGATCATGAGTTCTAGTCCCACATACCGCATAAATTTAGATGTAAGGTCCCCTCTCACCAAATTACGGTAAGTTGCTAATAAGTTCATTAGACAGCAACAGGCAGCTAGTACAATAGGTCTGGATGAAGGTTCAGGTAGGTTACTCTAAAGGAAAATGGGAAGTAAGGAGGCTAAACCTGTTGTGTCTTCGGCTCCCGAGCCTGGCCTCTTGGCAGAGAGTGACTCAGAGAGTGAGGGGGAAGAGCTGACAAGGCTTCCCTCTGCAGGACCTTCCTCTCTGGCTCCGCTCCAGGTTCCAGAGGCAGGCCAGGTGGAGGAGATGACGAGGCCTCTTTCTCCTGCACCTTCCCCTTCCCCGGCAATGCCTCAAGACCCAGCTGCTGACAATCAGTCCTGGTTAAATCCCAGGCATCGCGGAAAGGAGAGGCGGGAACAACAAAAGAAGGGGTGGGGCAGGCTTAAAGAGTGCTGAGTCACGGAGCCACACCTCACACGGTATAAAAGCAGGAGGAGCTGCTCTATAACTTCTAGTGATGGACAAAAACTGACTCTTGGAAACTTTGGCTGCAATATTTCGAGACTAAGAATTTGGCTTCTGGATTTCTGTTTATTTCTGAACTCTTGGTTGCTCCAGCAACGAACTGCAGTTACGCTGGCTTCTGAGGAGATAAGAGAACTTGGCAGGCAATCGCAGGTTCGTTGCCAGAACTGATATCTGTCGTAGGAATAAATTGCTGGCAGATATAGTCAGCTCGCGTGTCTTCTCGGTTGTGGCTGGAGGGATGGGAAACAGAACAAAACCATCCTTCCTCTAATTCAAACGCAAGGCCAAAGACAAAAAAGTTACGTGGCATAATGCAAGAGTCAATCTTCCAAATGCAGCTTTTAATAGTTCCTGGCAATATTTTATTCATTCGAGTTGGGGTTGCACCAAACCTAACCTTTCCTAGGAATAAAATATGCCTCCCACCGACCCGTACGCTCTCACAGAGAGGGCCTTCTCAGGGTGCCGTCCGCCAAACAATGTCGGCTGGCGGCCCCTAGGAGTAGGGCCTTCTCTGTGGGAGCACCAACACTCTGGAACGAACTCCCCCCTGGCTTACGTCAAGTGCCTGATCTTCGGACCTTTCGTTGTGAGCTTAAAACATATTTATTCATTCAAGCAGGACTGGCATAAATAGTTGTTTTTAAATTGGGGTTTTAATAATATTTTAAATTTTTAAATGTTTTAATAATCGGCCGCACAGTAATAGTTCTTTTTAAATTCTTTTAATTGTATATATTCTGTGTTTTATTTTGGCTGTACACCGCCCTGAGTCCTTCGGGAGAAGGGCGGTATAGAAATTTAATAAAATAAATAAGTAAATAAATAAATAAATAAAATATAACAAGACTCAATCACCCACAGGGGTTTGATTAAAGAATCACTATTCCTTCTTTAAAGGTAAACCCTTATTATGCTTTTTCTTACTACTAAATATTTTTATGAGCTTTAATCATATAATCTAGGGCAATACAGAATAAAGGCAATACGCACATGTACCCTTTCAGAACATCACACATACGTCCGCATCTTTCGCAAGCACCTGTGGATTTTTTAGGGCCTAATATATATGTAACCAAGGGAAAACTAGGACCAATGAAAAGGCAAATTAACCGAATATCACAATCCACTGAAGATTCCTTGCGTCAGCCGCCCAAAAATATATTTATACTACTGCATTTATAATGTTTTCATATGTCACAATGGCAAGTTCACCATAGCCTTTCTTTAAATATCTGCTAATATGTTACATATCAAAGTTGGCCAACAGCCATCATGACTTTTATTCAAGCCCAGTCGTTTGCCATAATATATCATTGACAGGCTAATCAGATACCAGGCCACTGTTTTCTGGGTTCTAATTACAACCCTCAAGGCTGAAATTACAGCTCACTTCTAATCTACAGCAACAGCTTCCCACACTGAGGTCTTCCGTCAGTGTAGTGAAATGGTAGTGAAATTAAAGCAGCAACACCACAATAATCTTAGAATACCTTAGGTTCACTTTCCGTGTGTCTTGCCAGAAACATCCTAGCTGAATACTACTTGCTGAAGAATTTTAAGATGGATCGAATTTTGCAACTATTGATAAACAGAAAATACATTCACAGTATCTGCTGGGATGAATAATACAAAGGTTCTTTTTTACATGAATGCAAGATTGGAAAGTATAAGATGAAAAGGATAGTCGCAGGAAACAATATCCATCTCTTCATTAGGGTATCACTTATCCTATTCTTAGCTAAAAGGCCAAAAAGATAAAAGATTTTGTCTTTACTGGTTGATTAGCCACTGTCCTTTTCACCTAGAATTCTTGTTTCTCCACATGTTTCTCTCGAGCCATTTACACTCTTATTTTGTATTCTCACTTTGTCACCTATGCTGATGAAGTGAGAAACAAAAGTGTTGTCTCCAAATTCATAGTGGATAAGGCAGCTACATATGAATCTGGTTTGTCCATTTTGAGATGCTGAAATACTGTATCTCCAATCTTCAGTCCACTGTTTTGTCACCACCTCAGGTGTCAGGGTGTAAGGCATGAGTTCTCTTTTTAGTCCTTAGGGCTAACACCATCTCAAAAGTTTGCAATCCACAATCCTCAGCTTTCCAAATAGCCTATTTCAGCTGCAGAAATGTAGATCAAGGAGAACATGAGTGACCTTGGGATCAGTCTCACAATCCTAGTCATTGTGAAATAGAATGTGCACGAAGATCTACCAAGGCCTGTGAGACTGAAGGATAAAACCAGAGACAAATGATTAAAACAGCCTGCTCCACAAGTGTCTTAACCCTCAGTTTATCAAATATATTTTCTGGGCATCTTCTAAAGAAGCTACAAAGGATTTCCACAATATCTTAGGATAAGACCATTTCTCACATTCTTTTAGGACAATTTGTTATAACCATTGCAGCATCCCTTTGATCACATGATCAAATTTCAGGCACTTGGCAGCCCACCCACGCTTATTGACCAGGGGAGATAAAAATCGATGATTTTTTTTAAAAAATGGATTTTTATTTAAATCAGATTTTTTTTATTTTTATCAAATTTATTTTAATAAAATGCTTTTGGAGTAAAAATCTATCTAAATATAGTTTTCTATTCAAGATACATTAATAATTTAATTTATTTAGCATGAAATGGAGGTTAGTTATGTAGCATGAGGCTGTATATTCTGCAATACTGGGACTGTCGGTAAGTCAACAGTGGGTCAGAGGAGGAGCTGCTGCAGGACAGAGATGATAGTTGCTCTTTAAAAATTATGATTTAAATTGAGTTGATTTAAATCAAGCCTTTATTCAAGCCTTGATTTAAATCGGCTTGAATAAAATCCACCCTGCTTATGACCACAGGGGCATTGCAATCTTCCTATGTACCTGTCCCTCCCCTTTTTGACAACCCTGCACTAAGCTCCTGTCAGTCCAAATTGGGGTGAGGCCATCTCATGAGGCTTTGGAAGGCTTCAAACCCTAGCAGGAAGGCCATACATTGTTTAGATAAGGGCTAGAGGTGGGTTTTAGCAGGTTCTAACCAGTTCTGGAGAACCGGTAGCAGAAATTTTGATTAGTTAGGAGAACCAGTAATAAAAATTCTGACAGGCCCTGCCTCCATCTATTCTCTCAAATTCCAGCTGATTAGGAAGAAATGGGGATTTTGCAGTAACCTTCCCCTGGAGTGGAGTGGGAATGGAGATTTTACAGTATCCTTCTCCTTCCAAGTGCCCACCATGCCATGCCATGCCACGCCCACCAAGCCACACCCACAGAACTGGTAGTAAAAAAAATTGAAACCCACCACTGACCCTTATCTAAAGGCACATGTCGCCTGAGGAAAAAAAGTCTAGGATGGCCAACTTTGTGAAGGACCATGCTGGGCGTGCCTTGTCAGCAATGGGAGGAAAACAATGGCAAAGCTGGTTGACAGGGTTGGTAGCTCCCTGGTGGTGATAGAATACAGGATGACCAAAAGGGCAAAGATGGGGCCGGGGGGGGGGGGGGAAGAAAGATAGATGGGAGGGAGGAACTGAATACCTTACCATAGCTCAAAACTGGGAACAGGGAATGGTTTGGATTGGGATGGGCCAGGATGGAATGGCTTGGATTGGGGTGGGCCCTCATCTAACAACTAGGTGGGATCCAGTTTATGATGTCAACTGGGACTAATATGGCCATGCGTTTTACAGCCGCATTGCTTACCAAAGGAAGTTCCGATCCAAATTACCATTGTTAACCAAGGAATACACGTATTTAGTTCATGTAGTATTAATTTGGGGATCTCATTAGATGCCTCTCTAACGGTTATTTGCAACTGTCATACATTGCCGAGTATGGCAGGGTAAGGATGGGAAAGGAAAGGAAAAAGGACAAAGACTTATAATTCTGTTAGACAGGCATCTCCTATAAGCAAAAGGAAGAGAGACTTTCCTGTATGAACGAAGTAACTTATATTCAGTTAACAGACAGAGTAGTGAGACAAAAAATGATTGCTAGTTGATTCTGGCAACAGTTGGAGTCTGCACCTATTCACATCCTAACTCTTACATAGTGTTCACATATTCTCCTATCTTTTATTAATAGGTGGCACATTGAGGCAAGAATCAGCCATCTGGTCCTAGAAACAGTTGGGTGTGGTTACAGGCTGTATAGACTCTGGTGTGAATGTGACATGCAAGGAATGTATGCAAGATGGGAATCCAGACCCTTGTTCAGCTACAGAAAACAGCAACCAGTCAACCTTCTATCCCAATATCTTCACTTTTACACTAAACCAAAACTAATGTTTTCTGTTGCATTTAATAAAAGTTGTAACTGTCTTCAATATCAAAGTTCTCTTTATCAAGTACCAGCTTTCTCAAATAAGAGAGCATAATTGGCTTTAAGCCTTGGCACAATTCAAACTTTAGGAACAGAAGACCTAATTAGCCTTGTTCTAATTATACCAAAAAGGATCATAAAGGAAAAATCTCTGTTCATTATCTTATCAGGCAGTACTCCTAACTAGGACATACAGGGTATAACACCAGAACAGCAGCAGTCCCAGTCAGAAATAATTCATCAAGGACTCTTTTTGTATCTCAGTTAATATGGGTGCCCTGGTTATGTTCAGTCCCTATAAGACTAGCAAAGCAATTGCTGGGATAGGAAGGAAAAGTCTCTTTCTTTAAGAATTAGACGTGGGAAATGAAAGACCTGTTAGGAATTTAAATTCTCCTAACTATTCTCCAGCGATCCATCAATGTAGGACTGGTTCTACTAGATTTGACAAATTATGCTTACTATGTTTTTCAGGTCATCTACTTACGCTGGATTTATTCTACGCTAGGAAAAAATGTAACACAGTCTTTACCCACACAAACGCCTAATCCTCAATCCATTTCCACAAGTAAAGCTATTTCCTAAATTTACTAAATGGGCTCTGGATGAGAATGAACAGTGAGCTCAGGGGCAAATGAACCAGATTCACACCCTCAGAATGTTTCTAAAGTTTAGACTAAGCAAGTTTTGTAACAGTATTTAATACAAAAATAGCTGTTCATCATTGTCACATATTTCTATTTGAGTAGAAATGCCTTTAGTATAAGCCAAAGAATCAAGTCTGCCATGCTTTTCTTACTTCAAAAACAACATAGGTAAAGGTAAAGGTTCCACTCGCACATATATGCTAGTTGTTCCCGACTCTAGGGGGTAGTGCTCATCTCTATTTCAAAGCCGAAGAGCCAGTGCTGTCCAAAGATGTCTCCATGGTCATGTGGCTGGCATGACTGAACACCAAAGACACATGGAACGCTGCTACCCTTCCACCAAATCTCAGAAATTACAAAACAATGGCTTCTTTTGGAAGGGAGAACTGTAATTCATGCATCATTTCCTTTTTAAAAGTTGGCTACGGAGATGGTGGGAGAACATGGCTAGCACCACATTCTACCCACCTGAGATCTACTTTGACCATTGGGAACAACGTGAGCCCTTGTTTCTCCTCTATCTAGTGCTGATTTATTTTGCACAAATGTGCCTTCAGTGGCAGTAATACTGGGCAAGGGAAATTCTATAAATGTGTACACATATGCATTCCACTGATTTGGACAAGGAGAATTTGAGTGAGTTCAGTCCAGATCGTCAATTCTAACAGAGACAGCAAAACTTTCCTGCCTGTACTCATCTGTTAAGGCTTTGAGACTAGGATATTAAGTGAGCCCTGTTAGCTAATTTGTTTAGTTCCAGTCTCTGGATTGGAAATGAAATTATTTTTAGACATCCTGTACATTACCTATGTTTGGAATTGTAGATGGAAGCCCTAAACATAATGGTAATTTTTGCCAAATGATAACAGCCTCTAAAAGAACGGGGACCAAGTTGTAATGCCAACTCCTCCACATTTTCATGCTTCTGTGCATGTGTTGCTGTGTGTTATGTCAGACCTGCATAAAAACTTGGTGACTTTTTAAAATAGTAAATTTATAGCCGCTGCCACCAGCTCAAAATACACAGTCAAGCACCTCCAAGCCTTGCTGCCATGCTCAGTTCTAGTGCTTCTTCTACTCCACTAGCTGCTGATCGGTACTCAAGGTATCTCTTTGCTGCTTACAAGGATTTTTAATTTTTCCATATGGCCTCTTCCCCTCAATAAATTGTGATGGCCTGGTGTATGTGACATGTAAATACATTCTTGTACCCTTCTCACTGTCTTTGCTTGAATTTTATTTTGGTTCCCATCTGTATATTCTGTCCTAACAAGCTTGGCTCACTTTCTTAATCAATGTAGCCCATATGTGTTCTGAGTTCACCAAATGTTCTAAGCTTCAGGAGTCCCCTTCTGTAAAATGAAAAGTCACTTCCTACTGTGACTTCTTCCGTAATTCCAAATACATATGCACTGTGTGATAGAATACGCAGATTAATTATACTATATAAATTATAACAATATAAATTATAACAATAATTACAATATAAATTTTGACTACACACATTTCTATTACATTAAGTACTGGTTCTTTATATAAATAAAAAATGTCATTCCCATAACATTTGGATTAGTGCAGCTGATCTTTCATAAAGTGTCCTATCATATTCAGCTAACACTGTACTTGTCTGTATTTGCAAAAATACTATCAATGAAAGAGTGTTTTAGTTCCCTTCTCTGACAAAGTTTATATAATTATTGTAGCTAACAAACCACAATGTTTTGATTTTTAAAAAAAATTCAAAAGCCTGTCACTATTGGCTGAAAAGCCAAAAAAAAAAATTCAACTTTGTTTATTTTGATCCAAGAAATATTTCAATACTAAAGAAATAATATTTCAAACTAAAGAATTATGAATTCCCTCAAACTTTAGACTCTCTCTGTATAAAGCAAAATAATTTTAATATTAAATGCTACACATTAACATTAAATGTGTGGCATAGAACTCCAAGAAGCTACCAAAAGATTACATACCAAATTTCTGATTGTCGGAAAGGTGGTTATAATGTTGAAAGGTATGCAACAGCATGGTCAAAGGACAGCAGAAACAAAATGCAAATACCTCAGTAATATATCTGGATACTGCTGTATTTCCTTGTGCTACAGAGGGAAACAGACGCAAATCTAAATCACCATTTTCAAATTAAGTACTAGCAAAACATTTTGTTCTAGAATTTATATCTAACTTTGTTATTGGATTATTCAGTCATCTCCTATTTATATTTTCCATTATGAACGTAAATGATGGGAACTACTGATCAATCCATCCAAGGGCCTTAGGTTGGGGAACCCCATAGTCTGTATTTATAAACACATCTTAATTCAACAATAAATTGGGCAAAGAGGAAGATGAGTAAATGGGGTATGGGAAAGGAGAGGCAGATCCTAATCCCACGGAAAACTATTAACTAATTACAAAAATACCCAGCCCATGTTCCTACCAAAAGAAAAATAGCATTATTGGTTGAGATCAGAGACTAAACCTTAGCCCAATGAGCTAAAATGAATTGGAGGGGAAGGGTGAAAAGGAAGAATGACATTCTCATCATTACAGCTGACAATCAAAATTTTACATTCCTGAATGACACAGGATTAAGGTTTTTTTTGTTTTTACACCTAAGATAAAAGTGCTGTTTCTCTCAAACTGAATCATTACTTTATTTATCCGACTGGCGATACCTATTAATTACATTCAAAAACGTAGCACAGACAAGAATCCCTATTTCATATCTAAGCAAATATACCCGAGTCTGTATATGCGTGTTTTGGGGTCCATCGAAGTAACCCATGCGTTGTCAACTGAGCTTCACCACCTGGCTCAGACTGGAAAACATCCACGCGCGTCACAACAACTGATACTCCCACTACTCAAAAGATAGTAACTTTTGCACAACACACAAGTGAGCCACAAACTAGCCAAACCATTTTATTCCACTACCTGGACATATTTTTGGGGGGATTTGCTGTGTGGTGAAGAACCATGCGTTAGTAGTGTGCCCTCCTATCCCATTTCACACTAGCTCACTTTAAAAGCCTGGGTCGCACCTCTCGCTCACCTGCGCCCAAAGATCTTGAGCCCAAACCTCTTTTTGCTATGCCTTCGTCCCAGCGTGGAGATCTTGTCCGGCTCCGGGCACACGGACGTCTCCGAACTAGCGGTGGACGGCGAACTGGAGCCAACGGAGGAAGAGGCGGCGGCGGCGGCAGCAGAGGCACCCCCGCCATTCGAGCCCTTTTCGTTGACCTCGTGCAGCTCCATAACCCCGCTGGTGGTGCTTCTCCCCTCACCTGCTCGGGAGAGGGCCAGTCATATTCGCGGGGGCGAGCAGCCAGCGATTTAAGCCCCGAGGACAGTGTCGGTCTCTCGCTCGAACGCGGGACTCATTGCTCTGCCAAGGCAGGCGGGCGGAAGAAGGGAAAGTGCTGCCCTCGCTCCTTCTGCCAGGGGCTTATCCGGGACGCCTCCCTTCGAAGCAGCCGCAGAAACGAGAGTGCCAAAGACTAGCGTATCCCCGAGGCGGGTGGTGCATGCTCGCCTTCAAGTTACTCGATCCCCAGCGCGCCTCGCCGAGAAATTAGAGCCGTGCAGGAAGTATCAATACAAAGCAAGGTAAAGCGCCTAAGGACCCCAGATAGCTGCCCGGGAAGTTGCCTCCTTGTTGCTGTAAGGGAAAAGGCGGGATAGTGGCTCCATCTGCCGCTTCCTAGAAAGCATTGCAATACTCGGGCCCGGCCGCCTTCGTGCAACAACTGAGGCGACCAGATAAATTAGAGCCACGGAAGACGTGTAGAAGTGGTGCGTGAGTTACAGTTTCCCAGATTTACCTTGAGAGGTTTAGGAGCGAATTTCCATCAAGAGTTGGAAGAGTTGCCAGGCAAACATAACCTTGACTGACCTTGTAGCCAATTCCTATCCTGCTTTGGTTGGTGCTGTCCTAAATTATGGTGTCCCACTCTGATAGGCAAGGAGATAGCGTCCTTCTATTGCTGCCCTCCTTTAAAGTGTAGGGGAACGTTAATCAGTTGTCGTAAAGCCAGGGATTGGGGATCTTGATGACTTCAGGTTATCTGGCTTCCGAAAACTGGCTTGTCTGTCTTTCTGCCCATTTCCGAGTTCAAACAAGATGAAATGCAGTGAAATGGGAAGATGCCGTAGCAAGAATAAATCCAGAGAGAAGCAGGGCAGACTGTGCCATAATTTTGCAACTAGAGAAAAAGAACAGGCATCCAACAGCTTCTTGAAAGAAGAAATAATCTGGTAGCACCTTTTCAAACTAATACATGTTATTACTGTAAAAGGCAATAAATCTTGATGAACGTATCTTTTCTTTTATGTACACTGAGAGCATATGCACCAAGACAAATTCCTTGTGTGTCCAATCACACTTGGCCAATAAAAAATTCTATTCTATTCTATAAGCTTCATCAAATGTATTGGAGTAACTGGACTGATGTAGTATTTAAATTGGGATGGGGAAAATGTTCCTATTTCAGACTAATAATTCCTACATAGTAGGTCTGGGGCTACCAGACTCCTCATTTTTGATGACTATAGATTAACTTGCTTTTGTTCTGTAGTCACTAGTTGCTGAGTAACCATTCTTTTACTTGAAGTGTAAGTAATAAACCAAGAAATGCCAGTTCAACATCTCTCCTGATTTTTCAAATACAGCAGTGAGAGAAAAATGGGGCTGTAGTAGAGATATATTTTAAAATACTGTTAACATGGATCAGCATAAACAAAGACACCATTCTTCCTCAAATGAAAGTATAGAGATATATGCTCTCCTCTCTTTGCTCTTATTGGAAGAGAGAAGCTGGTATCAAAGAGAACAAGAGGAAGCCCAGATATGAAAGGGATTCAGGAAATAAAGTGCTAATGGAAAGTGCAAACAGAAAGAGAGAAATAATTGCAAAAGAGGATAGGTGATAAGCACAAAAGGAGGGTGAGCCCATATTTCTCAACACATCTTGGATCATATCTACATGTAACATGTACAAGTATAATAGGTAGCAAATGAAATATGTTTTACACATCCTAAGTCAGAGCATTGGGGAATACTTTTATATTAATATAGTTTATAAGTTGAAGTTGAGAAGGTGAGGTAAGACCAACTCTGTGAAGTAAGAAGGAAAAACTGGAATTGTTAAAGGTGACTGTACCATTGTTAGATGAGCACACAAGTCTATATCACAGGAAAGGAAACTATCAAGCATTTTGTATAAGCCTCTAATCTGGTCACTGTAACAGGGTACATTAAATGGATTTGTCATATAGTGGGAGTGGATGCCTGGCTGTTGAATAATTTTTCCTGATTATATTGTACATTCTGGTTTCTACATTTCCCACCAAGTAGAATGCTGAGAATCACTGCCTGCAGAGAATAAATAAAAGGAAATTAAAAAGGAATTCTGTGTAACCACAAAGCTTTTCAAAAACATCTAGATATTACGTAAACATAGATGCATTCTCAGCATATCAAGCAATATCACTTGAAATTACAACACCCTCTCAAAGAAGGGCCGGTTTAGCTCACGCTGGTAAAGCCTGTTATTAAGAACACAGTAGCCTGCAATTACTGCAGGTTCGAGCCCGGCCCAAGGTTGACTCAGCCTTCCATCCTTTATAAGGTAGGTAAAATGAGGACCCAGATTGTTGGGGGGGCAATAAGTTGACTTTGTAAAAATATACAAATAGAATGAGACTATTGCCTTATACACTGTAAGCCGCCCTGAGTCTTCGGAGAAGGGCGGGGTATAAATGTAAACAAAAAAAAAAAAAAAAAAAAAAAAAAAAAAAGTTATTTTAAGATTCTGCAGCTAGAATCAAATGTATTTTATTTTAAAATAGAACATTACGTAATTCTTAACATTACTATGCAAGATGTCATTGACATACTCAATGGATTGGGATTGGGAGTGGGAGGCACCGTTTATCGGTGATTCTCCTCCTATCTCTCCAATCGGTTGCAGACGGTGTTGACAGGGGGGCAGAGGTCGGCCCCGAGGCGCCTCACTTGTGGGGTGCCGCAGGGGTCGATTCTCTCGCCCCTTCTGTTCAACATCTATATGAAGCCGTTGGGTGAGATCATCAGTGGCTTCGGTGTGAGGTACCAGCTGTACGCTGATGACACTCAGCTGTACTTTTCCACACCGGGCCACCCCAACGAAGCTATCAAGTGCTGTCCCGGTGTTTGGAAGCCGATGGGTCTGGATGGGGAGAAACAGGCTCAAGCTCAATCCTCCAAGACAGAGTGGCTGTGGATGCCAGCATCCCGCACAGTCAGCTGAGTCCGCGGCTGACTGTTGGGGCGAGTCATTGGCCCCGGCGGAGAGGGTGCGCAACTTGGGTGTCCTCCTGGATGAACGGCTGTCTTTTGAAGATCATTTGACGGCCGTCTCCAGGAGAGCTTTTTATCAGGTTCGCCTGGTTCGCCAGTTGCGCCCCTTTTTTATTTTATTTATTTATTATTTATTTTATTTGATTTTTATACCGCCTTTCTCCCGAAGGACTCAGGGCGGTGTACAGGCATAATAAAACCGACAATACAATATACAGGTTTAAAATACGATTTAAAAAACTTATTAAATTAGCCCAGCAATTAAAATTTACCATACTAAAAAACCCCGTTTAAAATTAATAAATTCAACATTTAAAAACCCAATTTAAGCCAGCCCCGCGCGAATAAAAAGATGAGTCTTGAGTTCGCGACGAAATGTCCAAGGTCAGGTATTTGGCGAAACCCGGGGAAGCCTGCTCCAGAGTGGGGGCCCCACAGAGAAGGCCCTTCCTGGGGCCGCCAGCCGACATTGTTTGGCGGACGGCACCCTGAGAAGTCCCTCTATGGGAGCGCACGGGTCGGTGGGAGGCGTGTGGTAACAGCAGGCTGTCCCGTAAGTACCCAGGTCCTAAGCCATGGAGCGCTTTAAAGGTCATAACCAACACCTTAAAGTGCACCCGAAGGCCACAGGCAGCCAGTGCAGTCTGCGCAGGAGCGGTGTTACATGGGAGCTACGCGTAGCTCCTCTATAACCCGCGCAGCTGCATTCTGACTAACTGAAGCCTCCGAGCGCACTTCAAGGGGAGCCCCATGTAGGGAGCATTACAGTAATCCAAGCGAGAGGTAACGAGCGCATGAGTGACTGTGCATAAGGCATCCCGATCAAGGAAGGCGAACTGCCGAACCAGGCGAACCTGGTGGAAGGCCCTCCTGGAGACGGCCGTCAAATGGTCTTCAAACGACAGCCGATCATCCAGGAGGACACCCAAGTTGCGCACCCTATCCTTTGGGGCCAGTAACTGCCTCCAACAGCCAGCCGCAGCTGCAGCTGACTGAATCGGGTGCCGCATCCACAGCCACTCCGCCTTGGAGGGATTAAGCTTGAGCCTGTTTCTCCCCATCCAGACCCGTACAGCTTCCAAACACCGGGACAGCACTTCAACAACTTCATTGGGGTGGTCCGGGTGGAAAAGTACAGCTGAGTATCATCAGCGCACTGCTGGTATCTCACCCCAAAACCACTGATGATCTCACCCAACGGTTTCATGTAGATGTTGAACAGCAGGCGAGAGAATCGACCCCTGTGGGACCCCACAAGTGAGGCCCCTCGCGGCCCACCTCTGCCCCCTGTCAACACTGCTCATGCATCGTCGGAGAGATAGGAGGAGAACCACCGATATACGGTGCCTCCCACTCCCAATCCTCCAACCGCGCAGCAGGATACCATGATCGATGGTATCGAAGCCGCTGAGAGGTCTAATAGGACCAGGGCAGAGGAATATCCCCGTCCCTGGCCCTCCAGAGATCATCCACCAATGCGACCAAAGCTGTCTCCGTGCTGTATCCGGGTCGGAAGCCGGACTGGAACGGGTCTAGATAGACATCTTCATCCAGGTGTTGGGGCAGCTGTCGCGCCACGGCATTTCTACAACCTTCGCAACAAAGCGAAGGTTGAGACTGGACGATAATTACCCAAAATAGCTGGGTCCAATGAGGGCTTTAAGGAGGGTCTCACCACCGCCTCTTTCAAGGCGGCAGGAAAACCCCATCCAACAAAGAAGCGTTGATAATCCTCTGAGCCAGCCTCGTGTCACCGCCTGAGTGGCCAGTACCAGCCAGGAAGGGCACGGGTCCAGTAAACATGTCGTGCCGTGAAGCCTCCCCAACAACCTGTCCACGCCTCGGAGCCACAGGGTCAAACTCATCCCAAACGTGTTCAACAAGACGTGCCTCTCCCTCGCTTGGATCATCCCACATTCGGTCCAGACCGTCCCTCAGCTGAGCGATTTTATCGTATAGATAACCACTAAACTCCTCGGCTCGTCCCTGCAAAGGGTCATCCCGCACCTCCTGATGTAGGAGAGAGCGGGTCACCCGAAACAGGGCGGCCGGGCGGTTATCTGCCGACGCAATGAGGGTGGAGGCGTAGGAACGCCTCGCTTCCCTCATTGCCACTAGGTAGGTCCTAGAATAGGTCCTAACTAGTGTCCGATCAGCTTCGGAGCGACTGGACCTCCAGGTGCTCTCTAGGCGTCTTCTCCGGCGTTTCATCTCCCTCAGCCCCTCGGAGAACCAAGGGGCCGGACGAGATCTGCGCCGGGTCAGAGGCCGCAGGCACGACCCAGTCCAAGGCCCCGCCGCTGCCTGCTCCCAGGCCACGACCAGTTCCTCAGTCGTGCCGTGGGCCAGATCCTCAGGAATGGCCCAAGCTCCGTCTGGAACCTCTCAGGGTCCATCAGGCGCCTGGGACGGAACCACCGATAGGTTCCGCCTCCCGCGGTGGTGAATGGCGGTTCGGAAGTCTAGGCGAAGGAGAAATGATCCGACCATGACATTGGTTCTGTTACTAAATCATCTAATACCAGATCATTTAACCACTGTCCAGAGATATAAATCAGATCCAGCATGCCTCCCCTGTGCGAGGGGCCATCATTTACTCGAATCAGGTCCAAGGCCGTCATGGAAGCCTGGAACTCCCGAGCTGCCGATGACAAGCCAACTGATGGCAAGTTGAAATCCCCATGACTATAAGTTTGGGGTCTCAACCGCCACAGCAGCCAGTACCTCCAACAGCTCGGGCAGGGCTGTGGTCACGCAGCAAGGAGCCAGGTACGCGATCACCAAGCCCAACTGATTCCTATAGCCCCAACGCACACAGAGGGATTCGCAGCCGCAATCTGAGGAACAGTGGTCTCCTCGGCTCTAGATCTTCCTTAATAACAACCGCCACCCCCACCCCTACCTTGGACCTCGGCTGATGAAATGCTCGGAAGCCTGAGGGCACATCTCCACCAGGGGACCCCCTCAGGGCCCAACCAGGTCTCCGTAATGCCCATGAGGTCCGCGGACCCCCTGAATAAGATCACAAATCAGGGAGCCTTATTAACCACGGACCGGCATTACATAACATCAGTCAAGATCCAAGCTCTGAGGATCATGGCCACCGAGGAACGGGTGGGGACTGAGGCCGGAGCACGTGATCGCTCTCAGACATCGAACACGTGCCCCCATAACTCGACACGGCCCTCCCCGCCATATCTGCCTCTCCCACTTACCGTACAGATCGAACAACCTCTAAACCTGAACGTCCTTTCTAGACCGGGATGCCCTATGCACGGTCACTCACGCCTCGTGACGCCCTCGCCTGGATTACTGCAATGCTCTCACATGGGGCTCCTTGAGGGGCACCCGGAGGCTTCAGTTAGTTCAGAATGCGGCTGTTGGTGATAGAGGGAGCCCTCGTGGCTCCCATGTGACACCTCTCCTGCGCAGACTGCACTGGCTACCTGTGGCCTTCCGGTGCGCTTCAAGGTTTTGGTAATTATCTTTAAAGCGCCCATGGCATAGGGCCGGGTTACTTACAGGACCGCCTGCTGCTACCGAATACCTCTCACCGACCGTGCGCCTCACAGAGAGGGACTCTTAGGGTGCCGTTGGCCAGGCAGTGCCGCTTGGCGACACCCAGGGAAGGGCCTTCTGTGGGGCTCCCACCTCTGGAACGAACTCCCCAGGACTTCGCCAACTTCCGGACCTCCGAACCTTCCGCGTGAGCTTAAAACACATCTATTCATCTGCGCAGGACTGGACTAGATTTTAAATTTATATTGGTTTTAATGGGTTTTATTATTTATATTGTTCTTTTTAATTAATTCGGCTATGTAGAATAAGTTTTTTAATTGTTATTTTATTTTGTATTTATATGTACCTTTTTATTTGCCTGTGAACCGCTCTGAGTCCCTAGGGAGATAGGGCGGTATACAAATGTGATAAATAAATAAATAAATAAATAAATAAAATACTCTAAATTTCAGAATGAACATATAGATTTCAGGCAGAAATCCTTGTTAGGGATTTTGCTTATCACCATACTTTCATTCTGGATATTTTACTTTTCCAAAATAGATTAAACAAAATCTCACACTGTAATCCTGATTTCTCAACAAGAATGCTGTCTTAATGATCAACCAGAGTATCCAAGATTTTCTATCTTTTTAAAACAACACTTGAGCTGGATAGTAGCATTAAGAGTGTGCAGCTTGGAAAGAGATTTAACTGCAGTAATGGGTCACAGGTACTCCATTTAAGCTTTTAACACCTCTTTCAAATCACTGCACAGTCCTATAGAATATGTTTAAAACTCACCAGCTTGTTTTGAGTAATTGTCCCCTTAGTTATTTTGATTTATTTTGGTTTATTTTACTATTATTTCTGCAAACCTTACGAATCTTGATCTAATTGTGCTGGTATTTCCCTCTGGGTTTTTTTTTGCTTGTTTAGATTTTTATTCCACCTTTTTTTTCATATACAGGTAGTCCTCAGTTTATGATCACAGTTGAGCCTAACATTTCTGTTGCTACGTGAGATATTTGTTAGGTCAATTTTGCCCCATTTTATGACCTTTCTTGCCACAGTGGTTAAGTGAATCACTGCAGTTGCTAAGTTAGTAACATGGTTGTTAAGTGAATCTGGATTTCCCATTGACTTTGCTTGTCAGGAAGTCGCAAAAGGGGATCACATAACTCCGGGACACTGCAACCGTCATAAATATGAGTCAGTTGCCCAGCATCTGAATTTTGATCATATGACCATGGGGATGTAGCAATGGTTGTAAGTGTTGAAAAATGGTCATAAGTCACTTATTTCAATGGCATTGTAACTTTGAACAGTCACTAAATGAACTGTTGTAAGTTGAGGACTACCTGTACAACTCAAGGTAGCAAACCTACTTAATTCTCCTTTCGCCTCCTATTTTCCTCACAACAACCATCTTTTGAGGTGAGTTGGGCTGAGAGAAAATGGCTGTCCCAAGTCACCCAGGTGGTTTTTCATGCTTAAGATGGGACTAGAATTCAGCCCAGTTGTGAGTTGCTCCCGGTTCTCTCCGGTTCGGGAGAGCCGGTAGTAAAAATCTGCTGGCATTCGGAGAACCAGTAGTAATGGCTGGCTGGCCGGCCACACCCCTGAACCGGTTCCCCGGCTGCCATGTTCCTCACTGCCATGTTCTTTGTGCATATGCATCCCATTGCCTTGCAAGTCAATGCGCATGTGCAAAGAATATGCCAGTACTTTGTGGCAGCCTGAGGAGAAAGCGGCTGGCAAAAAAGCCTTTTTGGAGGCTTCCTGGCCAGCCGCTTTCCAGCAGCGATGGTTGGCTGAGTGCCTCTGAAAACTTGGGTCAGCTTGCGTTCCTGACTCTGAACTAGCCATCGTGGACAGTAAGCAGCCAGGGGTGAAATGCTCCTGGATAGCGGTGGGTGGTTCGGAGAACTGGCAGCAAAAATCCCTGGCCCCACCTCCTGTCCCAGCTAAGCCGCGCCATCATCAGAAGTTTGGGTTTTTTTACTTTTAAAAGCATCTTTTCTTCAGCCGAAAAAGGGCTTTTAAAAGTAAAAAAAAAAGCCTTTGATGATCGCGGGGCTGAGCAGGGATCATCAGAACCCTTTAAAAGTTTTTTTTTTAACAACCTCTTCGGCCGAAAACAAAAGGCTTTTAAAAGGCTCCTCTGGCGATCCCAGCTGAGTTAAGAGCTTCTGTGCTGTGATTAGGCAACTTCAGCTGGGATCATCAGAGGATCCTTTTAAAATCTTTTTTTCCTCTGGCCCACCCAATCCCTCCTCCCCACTTACAGAATTACTGCTCCTTTCAGGCTCATTTTCCTTCGGCTTCTGCAATCAATTGCATCAGCTAGCAACTGAATCTGCCTGCCTGCAATCCAATCTATCCAGATTGAGCAACTCAATCTGCCTGCTTTGCTGGCTGAGGAACTCTGGGAGTTAAAGTCCACAAACCTTAAAGTTACTAAGGTTGGAGACCCCAGATCTAAAAAATATAAATAAAATAAAATAATAAAATAAAATATTTGTGCAGTTTTCTGAGATTTGGTATGTTTCTGTAGTGTTTCACTCTAACTACACAAACACACAAAATCTCACAAAGCTGTATGTGGCATTTTGTGTGTGTGAGAGAGAGAGTCAGTTGAGAGAGTCAGTTTTTCTCTGGGCTATGAAGGCTGCACCTGATTAGTACTTGGATGATAGACAATCGGGGAATTCCATGTCTAGATTTAGGCTAGAATAGGAAGTAAAAAAACAAAGATGAGGATAATAGAATTACACTTCTGTTCTATTGACAAAAATACCCCTAGCATGAATATTGAGGTAATAACCAGAAATCATTTTGAGGGCATCTTTATCTCTTATTATTGGACTCATATCTTTTCAAATTATGGTTCACAAAGAATGAGTGGATATTACTTTCCAAAAGGCACTCATCTCAATGCGATAAAAATGGAAGGAACAAATCTCTACAGTCCACTCTCCTGAAAAATGTCCATGTTGGGAAATCAGTTTAAGAGTACAGATACCACATCTGTGATACTTTGTCTTAGTGGAATACAAAGTGAAGAATCTTGCTGTTTTCTGAAAATAATAATTGGCTATCAAGCCCAATTAGCAGTTATAAATAATAATAAAGAGAATATTGAAAATTTCTGCCACCTAGTGGGGAAAGTATAAGTTTACTAAAATAAGAAAAATGCTGCAGATGGTATTATATTTAAAAAACCCAAATTTTATCTTAAATTTAGTTGAGCTTGAGCATGTATGAAATGGCATTACCTTACATTACAATTAAGCAGTCATTAATAACTGGTGAAGTAGTATCATCCTGTTTACCTCTCTATGATTTTGAAAACATAACAGGCTAATCCATGAACATAATCAAGTGCTATATGCTGCCTGAGAGATTGTAAGACATGTGAGATGTCTCACTGCACGATAGAGTGCCACCTTCCTGTATCAATATTCAGTTGATTTACCCTATATATCTATAGTGTAGATATAGCTAAAGTTGTGAAAATAATGTGGAGAGAATAGAACACAATGTGTCTCACAAGACTATTGTACAAACATTCATGGCTGGCACCAGCTTCAGATTATGATTTTTAAAAATCCTCTAATCACTGACTTCAAGTATACAGGTACTCCTCAATTTAAGACCATAATTGTGCCTGGAAATTTCTGTCATAAGTTATAGATAATCGTAAAGTGGACTTGTAAGCAGCTGGACCTATTTTTACAACCTTTTTTTGTAGCAGTCATTAGGAGAACATGGCAATCGTAAAGCAAATGCCATGGTTATTAAGCGAATGCCATGATCATTAAGTGAACACCATGGTCATTAAGCAAATCTGTTGTTTACTATGAGCTGTTTTTTTCTGGAAACCAGAAGTAGATGCTGGTTTGTGGCAAAAACATTGTAAATTACAATTACCTGACCATTGGACATTGCAAATAGCCGTAAATGTGGGCTGGTTGCTAAGCGCCTAAAATGTGGTCACATCACGGGGCAGCCATTGGAATTGAATTGTAAGTACCCTTTTTTTGATGGGGGGGGTTGTTGTTGTAATTTCAAATGCTTGCTAAACTGCCAGATGTACTGTAAGTCGAGGACAACCTATACTCTGCCTCTAAAATGAGAACATTACAAAATCTTCTTGTCAAACCCTTAGGTACTCCAAAGACAAATACTCCAAACTTATTTACCCAGGACAAAACATTGCGCATAGGAAGAAAGAAGAGAGTAAAGTACAAAATCTTTCTATGTCTCCTTCTTTGCTCCTTGAGAATGGAGTGGTTGGGTTCACACATTGTACTAATCATTAATGGTGGGTAAAAAATCCCATACTAGCTAGGATCACACACTGTGCTAAGCAGTGGTGAAATCCAATTTTTTTTACTACTGGTTCTGTGGCCATGGCTTGGTGGGCATGGTGTGATATGGCTTGGTGGGTGTGACAGGAGAAGGATACTGCAAAATCTCCATTCCCACCCTACTTCTAAGGCCAACCAGAGGTGGTATTTGCCAATTCTCCAAACTACTCAAAATTTCCGCTACCAGTTCTCCAGAACCTGTCAAAACCTGCTGGATTTCACCCCTGGTGCTAAATCAGAACCAAACAAACCATATGATGGCTTAGGACTTTTATCCTGCTATTACTGTTTAACTATAATAATGTTTCCTCTACAACAAATTAAGTTTCCCACATAGGCAAATACATACATACAGGTGAATTATCTATCAGAAAACACCAGACACTTTCTCCTAATCATTGGTGATGTTGATTGAGCATTCATGACTGCAGGAGCATAATCTACATGTACAGTGCAGAAATTACTGCCATATTTAAGTAAATTCTGCAACAACATCCAAGGGGGAAATATGTTCCCAGCCAAAGTGATCTCCTACTTCCACCATAAAAGGAAAGGGTCGATAATAAACAAAATAAGAGCACTCAGAAATATCATGTACTCTATTCTTACTCATTCACAACTGCGGAAAGTAAGGAAATTACCATGACAGAAAGATGCAACCTAAGCAAAAGAGATTGAAACATTTTTTTAAATCCTGAGAAAAGAAGTAATATTTGGAAGTAGCTCTGGCAGATACTTCCCTGATTTACTGGAATATGAGAAAGAGGAGAAGGGGGCAGAGCCAGACTTGCGAGATTCTATTATTTGTAGTAATAACCAATCTCAACAGAAGTAATTCTAGTCCAGTGATGGCTAACCTTTTTACCATCACGTGCATAAGGGGGGGGAGTGCAGGGGGGTCATGTGCATGCATGCCCACACCTATAATTCTATGCACCCCAACCCCCATGCATGCACGCGAGACCTCACCCCCACTCCCCCCGCTTTTGGCATGGTGGGCTCGATAGGCCCATTTTTCGCTCTCCCCAGGCTCCAGAGCCTTTCTAGGAGCCCAGGGAGGGTGAAAATGGCCTCCACCCCCGGAGGGCCTCCAGAGGTTGGAAACAGCCTTTTTCCTGACTTCCGGTGGACCCAGAAGGCCCAAAAATCAGCTGGCCAGTGAGCGCATGCATGCCGGAGCTGAGTTCACGTGCCCACTGATATGGCTCATGTGCCATAGGTTCGCCATCATGGTTCTAGTCTTTCTGTGAAGTTGATTTCCTGATCTGATCCACCTAGTGGTGCTGACAATACCTGTATTTGTGCTGCTAATCATCCCCTCGTGACTAAAGGCTGCTTCCCCACGGGGCTCATCCTATTTTTTGTTTCATTGAAGCCATAATAGAAGTCTAGCCCAGGTGGGTTACTAAAAGTAGTCCTCAACTTACAATTATTCATTTAGTGACCGTTTGAAGTTACAATGGCACTGAAAAAAAAGAAGACTTTTGACCATTTTACATACCTGCATCATTCCCATGGTCAGGTGTTCAAAATTTGGATGCTTGGCAACTGACATGTATTTATGATCATTGCAGTAACCCGGAGCCATGTGATTACCTTTTGTGACCTTCTGACAAGCAAAATCAATGGGGAAGCCAGATTCATTTAACAAACCGTGTTAGAAACTGAACAACTACAGCGATTCACTTAACAACTGTGGCAAGAAAGGTTGTAAAATGAGGCAAAATTCACTTAACAAATGTCTCACTTAGCAATGGAAATTTTGGGTTCATTAGTTGTAAGTTGAGGACTACCTGTATAGAATAACATTAAAAAATGAATGTTTTTCAGCCATCTTGTGATGAACTGGATTTTGCAGTCCTTATCAAGAACAGTTTGTCCCACAAGGCAAGGATAATTCCCATTCTGAAAGCTCATAAAACCTGACTGTTTCAGAAGATCTTTGGAACTTGAGTCGCATAAATTTCCTAGTGCCAGAAATGATACAATGTTTTTTTCTATGATTAATTGAAATTATCAACTGTAATTACATAGCACATTTGTTTTGTTGCGTGCTATTATTACTGTTGCATTAGTTATAGCTTTTATTCACACTTAGAGTCAGATGACTTAAAGTGGTCTAGAAACTCATTTAGTCAATAATGCATGTGGAGAATTAGAATCAAAGGCAGGGACATACCTGAAAGAGGAAGAACAAGAAGGTATACTAGAGTACAGCTAGACAAAATAACAGGAAGAAACTTATGTAAACCACTGAGAATAGATAAACGAAAAGGATTGATTGGCCCTTGCAGAAATTAACCTCTGCTGATTGATTCAAATACTCCTACATTTATCTTCTTAATCTCCTTAAAAAAGAGAAGCAAAGAGGGAGCTCCAGAACAGAAAGCCTTCCTTCATATTTCATCTAGTGTGGTCATCTATCTAATACCAGCATGAGGAAATGCGGCTCCTGAGGACAAATTTGCAAAGTTATTTGAATACGCTGTTTTATTATTGTAGTTCACCTCTTAAGGCTCTTGGCCTACAATATACTAAGATACAATATCCTTGAAAAATGCAAAATCAAACTGTAAAAATCCAATGAAATTAGAATTAGGGCTGAGTTAATGCCTCGGATATTACTTTGCAGTTTACTTAACGTGGATTTATCTGTATAAGTATTTATACGGATGTTTAGAATATGGAGTGAAATTGAATGAAAACTACAGCCTGATATCACTGAAAAGATGGCTTTGTTTTCTCCTACTAAACTTTGTTATTTCAATCCTAAAATATTTCATTAGGCTCAACTAAATGACTTATTCTAATTGTACTTGTACTTGCCCAGGCTGTCTGGGATTGTCTCAAAGCCCTCCACTAATTCATAACTATTTTTGAAAATAACTTTTGTTTTTGAAAACATGTGCCATTTGCATGGACACTCAAAACTTTACATCCAGCCATCCTCAGAGGATCATGGGAAGTGAGAAAAACTACAGCACAGTGTGTTAGCAAAACAGGCACGTTAAGAGAGAAATGAGACTATACTGTATAGTATGTGGTTGGCTATCGAAAAGCTCTGAACATTTTGCTATTTTTGAAGGAGGCGACTGTTTTGTTTTCTTTCTTTTTTTCAATTGGACTCCAGGACTGTGTCTTGGTCTGTGGTTTTCAAAAATAGAAACTATACGCACATCACGGTGTCCTCTTATTCAACATCCCCACTATGTGCACTCTACAAGAGCACCTAGGAAACTCAACACCTGTTCCTTGGAGATAACAGCAGTTTCTGCAACGCAAAAAAAGTCTTTGAGAACTGACTCCTTCCCCTTCATTACCACGCAGAGGCCACAGAGAAAAAAATTTGCTTTGGGAGGAAGAAGTTTGGTGCCCATAGTACCATTCTCTACAGATACCGTATAAGGATGCTCTTAATAATAATAATAATAATAATAATAATAATAATAATAATAATAATAAGAAGAAGAAGAAGAAGAAGAAGAAGAAGAAGAAGAAGAAGAAGAAGAAGAAGAAGAAGAAGGATGCTCTTAATAATAATAATAATAATAATAATAATAATAATAATAATAACAACAACAACAACAACAACAACAACAACAGAGTTGGAAGGGACCTTGGAGGTCTTCTAGTCCAACCCCCTGCCCAGGCATGAAACCCTGCATCACTTCAGACAAATGGTTATCCAACATCTTAAAAATTTCCAGTGTTGGAGCATTTGCAACTTCTGCAGGCAAGTTGTTCCACTGATTAATTGTCAGTGGAACAACTTAATCTTTGGTCGCTTCATTCTGGTAGGGATCCTTAATAAGGATAAGACCCCAGACTTTCCTGCCTCCCCTCCCTCGGAGTTTCTCTCTTTCTTCTCCCAACACTCCGCATCCCACTATGCTTCCATGTGCTAAAGCCCTTCCTGTCTCCAGAGGAACAGATTGCCTGCTTGCCAGCCTGGCCACCCACTCCATGTGTCCCGGCTGAACAGGCCTACCTTCCTACACGCAGCCGGCGAACGGCCCCAAAGGAAGAGGAAGGGAGGTTGGGGGGTGGGTGGGGGAAGAAATATGGCAAGGCAAAGGGCCTTACAATAGCAGGATGTAAACAACAGCTCTCCCGTGCGAGAGCAGACCAGGGCGTCAGCCCAGACGGCAAAAGGAAACCAGCCGAGGCCATCCCCGCTTAAAAGTACCTGGCAGCGGCGCTTTTCCCGGGGGGGCTCCGCGGAACATCCCAAGACCGATGCCACCACATCTGCCCACTTCGGCAGGTCCTCTTCAGAAGGACGAGGCCCCCCTGGTCCCCCTCGCGTTTTTCTTCTTCTTCCCGCCCACGCGGATGGGCTCCGGACTCATCGGCGGCCGTGCAGAGCCTCGCCAGCTCCCTGCCATCGGTCCGGCAGTTCGGGCCAGCGGCTTTGTTCCCACTCTTCTCTCCCCCGTCCGGTTCCTCTTTCTGTGCGCTTCCCGAAAGGTAGCCGCTCGTAGCAAGTAGCCCCAAAAGACGGCCGCGGCCCCAAGCCGTGGAAAATAATAGGCGCGCGCGCACCCCGCACAATTACAGCCCCGAGTCTCTCGGAGGGAAAGCCTTCTGCACAAGCCCGGGCGAGTGAGAACAAGTTCCCGCCGTTACGAAGGCTCCGGGACGAGGGACGGAATCCTCCCCTCAGGACAGTAAAGCCCCGTCCGTCAGAGGCAGCGGGGCAGCCGGGTCCCACGCCCTCTGAGGGAGGAAGGGCCAGTTGGGAGAGGGGCTTTGGTCCTGCCCTCTCGCCACACTAGAACGAAGCGAAGTCTTGTCCAACCTGGCGCCCTCTAAGGCACGGCCACAGGTCCCATGAGCCACGGTTGGCGGGGCTGGTCACGATGCTACTTCTTTTTTTATCCCAGCTTTCTTCCTGGAGCTCAAGGCGGCATAGAACCATCATTTTCATTTTCTTCCCAGTTCTAAACCAACAATTTAAACAGGGGTCTCGAACCTTGGCAACTTTAAGACCTTAAATTTAAAAAATTTAAATAAATAAACCTGTGGACTTCAACTCCCAGAAATCCTCAGCCAGGTCCCCCGAGACCTTCTTCTTTTACACACGCGTCTCTAATGGATTAACAATTTGGGATGGACACCTTTTGAATGGTGTGGGAATAGGAATGGGTTTCCAGAGGGGAAAAAATTGCTGGCTACAGGAACCAAGATCACTACTCAGGTGATCCTGAGGACACAGATAAACCTCCAAATGCTTCAACTACCCTAAAGGATGCAGATTACCAGTTTTCTGCAAGGAATATAAATCCCATTCACCACCATCCAGTCAGAGCTGAAGAAGCTTCTTGGATGAGAAGCCAAATGCCTTCAAAAGAAAAAAACACAAGAAGTCCAGTTGCCTCCTGAAAAAAAGCACCTTTGTGACAACTACAACCTGGATGACAGAATCTCTACAGACTTTTAGTGGGCTAACACTTTTATTTACTTTCCCTGTAGTTTGAATCTATAGGTCAAATTGCAAACTTCCTTGCAATAGTTTCTAAAGGAACAGAGCTGTCTAGCAATTGCAGTGAATTGTGTGTGGCATCTTAGAGACCAACATGTCCAAATGTTTGTTCTGTGAGCAGCAATCATTTGGCTATGCTGTTAATACTGTGACTGTCATTGTCTATGCATACAGTACTACTTTTGAAGTTTTCTTTGACGTCAGTCACTGTTTGCCATTTCCCACCCCCACCCACATTCTTGCATTTCAGCAAAAGAAAGTTTTCCATAAATACCTGAGTTGTAAAGACTTTTTTGTGATAATTAAGGGTGTTTGCTCTTGTAGGAAGTTAGCACCTACCCCACTCCTAGAAGAATGAAATATTTTAGGAAATATTAAAAAGGGCAGAATATTATATTTCCCTGGATGAGAAATGGAGAAACATGTTTTAAGGACAAAGCAGCTCCCTGCAGCTTCCTGCCTCCCCCCATCTTTGTCAATGGGCCAGAGGCAGAAACTCATTCTCCCCATCTTTGTCAATGGGACCATCATCTGCAACACAATAGGACCCATCTAGCAACAGAAACTCACCACATGGAACCTGGGAAGATTACATCAGCCAGCAAGGCTAGCTAAGACCCTCACCCCCTGGGAGTCTGACAACCAATCAGGATACTCTTCCTGTGCCCTGGGAAGTTCAAAGCTTAGAGAGAGCATAAAGCCAGGGTGCGCACAATACCTCACCCTTTTCTGTTCAGGAATTCAAGCCATGTGATACTGACCACCATTAAACCATCTTTCCAAGCAGCCTCCATGTTTCCAGTGTCTTTGTTCTCACTTGGAACTGAACCCAGATGGATGTTTTCTTCAACACTCTCTTAAGAGCATGGAAGGAGGACCTCTTATTCTACCAATTTTATAAATAGGGAAACTGAATTGGAGAGATGGCCAACTCAAACTCATTCAATAATTGTGGCTGTTTCCCCATCTTCCAATATCAACATCAGCCAAAAACAATAGCCAAAACCAACCCACTCAAATGCTATTATTCCCTCAGAGTTACTGTATATTTTCGAACTTCAGAAGAAGTAACCAACCCACTCAAAATGCTATTATTCCCTCAGAGCTACTGTATATTTTCTAACTTCAGAAAAAAAAAGATGTGGAAAAGCTAAAGGACAAAGACATTTTTAGCTGTGTATTTTTAAATTAATACATAACTTTGGGGAAGCGAGAAGAACTGGATGATGATATGCAGAAGCTGAAAAAGCATTCACCCTTTATTCACATGGTGCCAAACCAATTTTGAGGAAACCACCACAGTAACACAACATCTACGCTAGAACACTGTAAATATCCTCTGTGCAAATTATTTCTGGAAAATGGCCAAAAAAAATTCAATGGTTGCAAAATGCAGCAGTTAGAATTCAGCTAGGAACTAGTTCTACTTATCACATCAATTTCACAATATAGTACTTTGGTTAGCTCACAATTTCTTTCTGAATTAAGTATTGCTTGCTCTTTTTTTCCTCTTCAAATGCTTTATCCCCCCCACTCCCCGCCCATCCACTTTATTAATGTTAGGGACCTGGATATTTGAAAGGTTGCCTTCACTCAATTAAATTGATGAAATAAATAAATAATATGTAGACTGCTTGTACATTTCACTTTTCAGTGCTCAGATGGGCCCTTGTTCATTGTCTTAATAACTTAATAACTCAGAGTAATATCAGGTTATGAAATTTTTGTCTCCAAACAATTCCTTATTTAGAAGAAGTAATTTACTTCTATGATTTTCTGTTTGCCACAATTGCTACCCATTGGTTTGGTTTCTGGTTATTTTACGATTTTATGTCTGTTTTGTTGATTTTTATTGCCTTTGGAATATGCCATTCTTTGAGAGCTCTCTACTGGAGTCAAAGATGGGAAATATACAAGAAAGTGAAGCTTCTGCTAACTTTATTTTGCAACCTTCACATAATGAAAATAAATTGAAGTGACATATGTAGTAGGTTGTGACCCCTATAGTGATTGCATCTCCAAGATTTCATAGGATGTTAAGTATACAGAAGAAAAGTAGCATGTGCAGGAATTATGTGATATGCCAAAAATTCCACGTGGAATTGAAAAGCATACAGGAAAGAGATCAAGGAGAAGTAATGGGAGGAAAAAATACACTGGCTGCTTCCAGAAAGGATAATCTGAATGTCAAACCACAGAATTTTATAACCTGCATGTTCTTTTAATGGCAATGGGAAAATAATAACAGCTATTTTCATGCCCTGAAAATGTTCAGGCCTTTTACAGCCTTTCTTCAGATTTCATCAGCATAAACAAAATGGTCAGCAATAAATACCTGCTGATAGTCATTTGATAAGATTATACTTATTTTCATCTCTGGAATCCCCAAACATAGGATTCACATATGTAAAACTTGAAATGCTATTGTTTTTTTTATGTTCTTGGATGTTATATACAAAAGACCCTTGTCAAAATTTTCTGTCAAATGAATCTCCATACCCCTACAAAAATACATCCAAGCTGTCTAGGTTTCTGGCAGGTACAGAGTAGAATATAAAGAAGCAGCAGTTTAAAATAAAAAATATTTTTCTGGTCTTTCCACTATAATATACAGTCATCATTTCAACAATATCCCAAATAAGAATGAATAATCTGGGTGTTTACCCAAAGCTAAATTATAATTACACCAAATCTTCAATTCAAAACCCTCATGGGTATCAGCAGGAAAGATAGTGGGGAGTAAATTACAAAATGTTGGTGAAGATGTGATCAGATAAATGCGATGATTTACAGGTAATCCTCAATTTACGACCATAATGGACCCTGCCCATTACAGTTGCAAGCCATGACGATTGTTGAACGAGGTCCTGATGGGATCAGCTCACTTAAGAACCTTCATTCTTCCCCTCATCCTCCCTATACAGTGGAGGTTGTATTCCAGATGTGGACACCATTTAGGAAGTGGTCCAGATTAACTGTGGCTGCTCTGAAATGGCATCTGCTTCTGCGATGAGGCTGTACAGTTTCCATTGTGTGAGAAGGTTGTGCAGCGAAACACCTGGTTCCAGAAGGAGATCTATAACATTGAAAAGGTAACCGGGAAAACGTAAAAGGTAACATTGAAAAAGGTAACATTGAAAACGGGACCGCCTACTGCTTCCAAATACCTCTCACCGACCCGTGCGCTCCCACAGAGAGGGACTCCTCAGGGTGCCGTCAGCTAGGCAGTGCCGTCTGGCGACACCCCGGGGAAGGGCCTTCTCTGTGGGGCTCCCACCTCTGGAACGAACTCCCCAGGACTTCGTCAACTTCCGGACCTCCGAACCTTCGTCATGAGCTTAAAACGCACTTATTCATCTGCGCGGGACTGGATTAGATTTTAAAGTTATTGGTTTTAAGGGGTTTTTTATTATTTATATTGTTTTTAAATTAGGCAATAGAATAAGTTTTTTAATTGTTGTTTTTTAATTTGTATTTATATGTATTTTAACTGCCTGTGAACCGCCCTGAGTCCTTAGGGAGATAGGGCGGTATATAAATTTGAAAAAATAAATAAATAAATAAATAAGTGACCAATTGGTGACGGGATGGGGAGGAAGGGGTAGGATTCTTGGGCGTGGGAGGCAAAACAGGACTTACAGAGTCCTTACCCTATGTTATGCAGCAGTCATAATGTAGGGTACAAGTTCTAAGTTCATTCTGTTCATTCATTCAGCTATCACAATTTCAAACCGTTGCTGAACAAGCAGTCATTAAGTCGTGGATTACCTTCATATACTTGCATCAGACATATAGCACCATTTATGTCATAATGTCACCATATATGTGTTATTTTTACAGCATCATAGCAGTTTTCTAAAGATATCACTGATCAGATAGAAACAGTAACTTCTGTAATATTCTGCAATGGCTACTGGCTCACAAGACTGTTTCAGGCTTGGTATCGCATGTCAGTTATATCTAATGATTTTTTAAAAAGCTATTGACAGTATGTAGTGAAACAGAATTTGAGATTCTTACACCTAACTCTCCAGAGAAGTGATAATTGCATAACATCATGGTATCACACAAATTTTAAAAAAATTGACATGCTCAAATATTGTTCCTTCTTTCAATTATATTCAGTGGTCTGTGGTAGTATCCTTGAGAGACAGGAGGAGAAAAAGCAGCAGCCAAGGCAATGGTCAGATAAGAGGCATTTATCTGACCACAGAAGGAAAGGTTGTATGAAATGCATCTCAGAAGAGACCTTTCCTAGCTCCCTGGAAAGTAAAGGCAAGTGGAGAGAGGTGTGTTTTCAGATTTGCAAGATTATTGTTATAACATTACCAAATAGTGTTAGTATTAATGGTATCAGTCTACTACTTTAAAGGGCTGGTATACATACATACATACATATATACATACATACATACATACATACATACATACATAGTGTGTGTAAATGGCTGTGTGTGCAAAACATTCTTGTATAAAATTAAATGGAATTGTGTAATTTGAAGTTTAATGCATTTGGAGAACTCTTTGAATCTTGTAGGAACCAAACGACCCTATGTGGGTTTTTTTTTTCATACGAACCAAGCCATCATATGGTCTGTTTGATTGGATATAGCATGTTTTATGAGTCCAGTAATTATGCTTTCTTAATCTGGTTTAGATGTTCTATGAATCCAGCTGTTTTGTATTAAAAATGGTAAGTCTACCTTGCAACCAAAGCTTTGAGCATAATATAACTAACATATATATCAATAATATATCATAATATATCTAATAGCATTACATCATTGTTCCTAGGTCAGTGGGATGGAGTGCAAGGTTCTGTAATTATGACACCTCATGCTAATCAAATCCTTGATTAAAAAATAATAAGGGAGTACATATACTCCAAACTAAGCTTCAGATCACTAGTGAACCTGAAAAAATGTGTCCTCTGTATGATGCGACAGTTTTGCTTCTAGTCCAATGCTTTATTTGTAAGACACATCATTCTTAGACTTCAAGGGAAGTATAAGTGGACTGAAGATGACTCCATAAGAGTGGAGCTGAGGACTGCAGTGGAATGAGGAGCTGGGAAATAGATCAGCACCTTGGAATTCCTTTCTAGTGTAAGGAGAGGACCATAATTACCCATAAGTGCTCCATACAACAGCTCTCCACTAGGATACCATAAGGCAGTGATCTCTGGTGGATTTTAGAGTGCTGTCAGCCCAGAAATCATTATCGTTACCAATGCTGCAGTTCAGAGCCTTTATGGACATAGGTTCACATGTTTCCTTCCTTAATCTCTTCTGGAAATTGCTTGTTAATGACTTTTTGGATATTAAGAAAAGCAAGTTTTGTTATAGCAAGTGGGTTTCCTTCTATCCTTGACAAAAGAAGTCTAAGAACTTGAAAAAATATTTTTTAAAAAAAAATAAACAGCAAAACTAGAACATTGGTTTTGAAAAGTTATAAATGGATTCAAGAAACAGACAAGCTTAAATATTATAATAGGAAGGAAGAGAGACTCATTAATACAGAATGAAATAAAAATATCTGACTTTGAAAGAATGCAAGGATATTTGGAAACAATGTGCTCAGAAATTACTCTTCAGATTATCTGTTATTATAAAAATGGATTTAGAGGAGGTTATAGAAGAGGAACAGATTTTATCGAACTAAACAGAGGCTGATTTGAATATGGAACTAAAAGTGTATTTAAAAATGTTAAGTTGCAAGAATAATATGGAAAAAGATGCTACACTGGATTTACAAATGAAGCTGACTGATCGCTATAGAAGACACACAAATAATACATAAGAAGACAGACTTGGATATCTTTCTTATTTTGGATTTACAAAAGGGATATGCTAAACTTATGAAGGACTTTCTGAGAAGAGATAAAGGGAATAATCTTTTGAGGTACTATTTAAAGAGGTTAAAGATCAAGATTCTTAAAGTAAATGGATTACACAGTTTATTGATTTGATCAATACTAAAATATGTTGTTTCTGGCCTCTGAATGGCCTTTTATTTGACTAGGGGTAAGGCTTTAAAGATTTGTTTATAGATACTGTAAGAAATAGCATATGAGAAAAGATTTTTTTTGCTGTATTTTTAGACAAGTGATCAGTTACTATGTTAAAAGTAAAATAAAGGAATAAAATTTTATTTATTTGATTAAGATTAAAATATGTGTGTTATTTCTGGTAACTCTTGTGGACTTTTGCTGATTAGAACTGAATGATGAGGCTTTACAATGTGTTTATTGATAAGAGATATATGTGAAGAAGAGAGCTTTTGTTGAAATATCAAGGAAGGAAATAAATTATTGAAGTTGTTTGTACTTATCTTGATGGAAGGGGAAATCACAAGTGTGTATGTGCATGCATGTATTCTTTACTATTTTTATCCATGTCAATTTTACCAAAAGGCAAACAGAACAATATCAAATAAGACATTTTGAGCTATCCCGAACCATTCACACAAGCTGTATTGATGTGTTCGAGTAATGTGTCAGCTTTAGCATTTCATTTGGGCGTAAAATGATTTTAACTATGAAACAATATATTATTTTATTTATTTATTTACATTTATATCCCGCCCTTCTCCGAAGACTCAGGGCGGCTTACATTGTGTACATTATGATCTCACTCTTTGCAAGTATTAAACTGTGTTCTTATAAGTGCATTGAAGGGCAGGATTTCCATTTCTAACTATGACAACCAATAGTTAAAAGACTGTAGCACTCTGAAATGTTTTGAAGTACCCCATGTTATCCCAGCAGTTACTGATATGGAAACTGCAACCTTCCTTAGAGAATAGGAAAAAGTTGAACATTGATGCAGCCTGGAAGAACTTTGGCTGATGAGACCATATGGTCATCCACTGTACATGGGGAAGGGATGAATGCAAAATGCCAATGCCTGAATCAACACTGCTAAGATGGTTAGAACAGAATGTTTCTGCCTTTATTAAAACTGACATGTTCCATTTTTGATTTATTAAACAATAATAACATTATTGTTTATCAGTATTCTTTTTAAAGACTGGATATTCATATCAGCCTATAATCTTTGAACTTGGAGTCTTGAAGCTGGATCATTTCAACGCAGGACTAAAAGCAGACATCCTAGCAATTTATTTTTTGGAGATGCATGCTGTAGGACACTTTGGAGATTTCAATTTTTTGTGCAGCCATCATACACAGTGATCATTCCATAGAAAATAAATTCTTTTCTAATCGAGCCTTCTCTCAAGTCATCTTTCAAACAAACTCATTTAGGCTTCATGGGATTTGCAAATAGCCAGGCGGCAGTTACCTTATTACAGGTTATGTGAAGTGACATTATACATCACAGAATCCAACTCATCTAGTCCAGACAGCCAAGTCAGCAAGCACATACTTCAGAATGTGTCATATCATTTCACCCAGGCAATCTTGTAGATATTTGTACCAAGCTTCCCTGATCAACACAGCATCAAGTTACAGTCAGTGGTTAAAATGTAATAGCCAGATTGTTCCTTTGTTCACTTATATACCTTCAGTTATATACCTTCAAATGCTGCATGGAAGAAGCTGTGCCCACCAGCTGGGAGGAGAAAGCACAGCCATATGCAGGGTAAGAGACCATACTACTAAGCAAAGGGCAACTAGCTGAACGAAGAGGTGGAATTGGCAGGAAGAGAGCAGAACAGAGATGTGCACCATGTGTTGGTTCCTGCATGTGTTCAGTCTCTTCAAAAAGTCTCATCCAGCCAAAGGAAGAAGGAAGCATTAGCAAGTGAAAACCATCTGTCAGAGGAGAAGATAAAAAACATGGGGGCGACTACCTCAAATTATTCAGCAAACAAAACTGTTTGCAAGTGGGCTTAGGAAAGCTTCCTGGCAGAACTGCGTTGGCCCTACCATGAGGAAGGGTGAGGGAGTTGCCTCACACAACAGATGAAGGCAAGTGTAGATGGGGCACCAGAAGCTGCCACCTGGCCTTTCAGCTCTCTTGAAGGTCAGAACTACGTGTTCCACGTGGGCTGCTCTGCATCTGGTTTAAATAGCCTGGCTCCCTCAGTTTTCAAGTAAGAGAACACCGTCTTGTGCTTTGTGTCAGGCAGTGTGATATACTGGGGCGCTTCTCCTGCATATACTGTACATTTGGGGTGGCAACACTGTGGAATCATATGCTAAAAGGTGCTTCAAGTGTGCAGGATCATAAATCTAGTACAGTCTGAAATTTATTAAAGTGATTCTTTGCCATCCCAGGAAAAGATGCATGCTGTTTAAGGAGTTGTAGACAAGCATTAAATATGTGATTCACACACTTTTTTTTTTTGCATTTATTTTATTTTTATTTTATTTTATTATTCGAATTTATATACCGCCCTATCTCCCAAAGGACTCAGGGCGGTTTACAGGCATATAAAACATCAATATCAATATACAAATTAAAATAATCCTTAAAAAACTTATTCTAGCGCCCGAATTATTAAAAATAGAAATATAAATATCAAATATAAATATTAAAATCAATTTAAAACCCCTCTAAATTTAAAAATCTAAGCCAGTCCTGCACAGATGAATAAATGTGTCTTGAGCTCGCGACGGAAGGTTCGAAGGTCAGGAAGTTGACGGAGTCCTGGGGGGAGTTCGTTCCAGAGGGTGGGAGCCCCCACAGAGAAGGCCCTTCCCCTGGGCGTCGCCAACCGACACTGCCTAGCTGACGGCACCCTGAGGAGTCCCTCTGTGAGAGCGCACGGGTCGGTGAGAGGTATCTGGTCGCAGTAGGCGGTCCCATAGATAACCCGGCCCTATGCCATGGAGCGCTTTAAAGGTGGTCACCAAAACCTTGAAGCGCACCCGGAAGGCCACAGGTAGCCAGTGCAGCCTGCGCAGGATGGGTGTTATGCGGGAGCCACGAGGGGCTCCCTCTATCACCCCCCCAGCCGCATTCTCAACTTACTGCACGCTCCGGATGCCCTTCAAGAGAAGCCCCATGTAGAGAGCGTTGCAGTAATCCAGGCGAGACGTCACAAGGGCGTGAGTGACCGTGCAAAGGGCCTCCCGGTCCAGAAAGGGGCGCAACTGGCGCACCAGGCGAACCTGGTAGAACGCTCTCCTGGAGACGGCCGTCAAATGATCTTCTAGAGACAGCCGTTCATCCAGGAGGACGCCTAAGTTGCGCACCCTCTCCATCGGGGCCAATGATTCGCCACCGATGGTCAGCCGCGGATTTAGCTGACTGTACCGGGATGCCGGCATCCACAGCCACTCTGGCTTGGAGGGAGTGGGCTTGAGCCTGTTTCTCCCCATCCACACCCCTACGGCCTCCAGGCACCGGGACAGCACTTGATAACCGTTGGGGTGGTCCGGTGTGGAAAAATACAGCTGGGTGTCATCCGCGTACAGCTGGTACCTCACACCGAACCCACTGATGATCTCACCCAGCGGCTTCATGTAGATGTTGAACAGAAGGGGCGAGAGGATCGATCCCTGCGGCACCCCACAAGTGAGGGGCCTCGGGGCCGACCTCTGCCCCCCTGTCAACACCGACTGCGGCCGGTCGGAGAGATAGGAGGAGGACCACCGGTAAACGGTGCCTCCCACTCCCAATCCCTCCAACCGGCGCAGCAGGATACCATGGTCGATGGTATCGAAAGCCGCTGAGAGGTCTAATAGGACCAGGGCAGAGGAACAACCCCTATCCCTGGCCCTCCAGAGATCATCCACCAACGCGACCAAAGCCGTCTCCGTGCTGTAACCGGGCCGGAAACCGGACTGGAGCAGGTCTAGATAGACAGTTTCATCCAGGTGTAAGGAAACTGATATGCCACCATACTCTCAACAACCTTCGCCGCGGCGGGTTGGAGACCGGACGATAATTACCTAAAACAGCGGGTCAGGAAGGCTTCTTGAGGAGGGCCTCACCACCGCCTCTTTCAAGGCGGCCGGAAAGACACCTCCACCAAAGAAGCGCTCGTAATCGCCTGGAGCCAGCCTCGGTCACCTCCTGCGTGGCCAGCACCAACCAGGAGGGGCACGGGTCCAGTAAACATGTGGTGGCATTCAGCCTCCCCAACAACCTGTCCATGTCCTCGGGAGCAACAGGGTCAAACTCATCCCATAAAATGTCACCAAGACCACCCTCAGCCGTCTCACCCGTATCACCGCAATCTTGGTCCAAACCATCCCGAAGCTGAACGATTTTATCGTATAGATAACCGTTAAACTCCTCAGCACGTCCCTGCAACGGGTCATCCCGCTCCCCCTGGTGTAGGAGGGAGCGGGTCACCCGAAACAGGGCGGCTGGGCGGTTATCTGCCGATGCAATGAGGGAGGAGGCGTAGCTACGCCTCGCTTCCCTCAATGCCACTAGGTAAGTCCTAGTATAGGACTTCACTAGTGTCCGATCAGCTTCTGAACGGCTAGACCTCCAGGAACTCTCTAGGCGTCTTCTCCGGCGCTTCATCCCTCTCAGCTCCTCGGAGAACCAAGGAGCCGGTTGGGACCTGCGCCGGGTCAGAGGCCGCAAAGGCACGACACGGTCTAAGGCCCCCGCCGCGGCCCGTTCCCAGGCCGCAACAAGTTCCTCAACCGAGCCGTGAGCCAGACCCTCAGGAAATGGCCCAAGCTCCGTCCGGAACCCATCCGGGTCCATCAGGCGCCTGGGACGGAACCAACGTATCGGCTCCGTCTCCCTGCCCTTCTCCGAAGACTCAGGGCGGCTTACACTTTGTTAGCAATAGTCTTCATCCTATTTGTATATTTATATACAAAGTCAACTTATTGCCCCCAACAATCTGGGTCCTCATTTTACCTATCTTATAAAGGATGGAAGGCTGAGTCAACCTTGGGCCTGGTGGGACTAGAACCTGCAGTAATTGCAGGCAGCTGTGTTAATAACAGACTGTCTTACCAGTCTGTTAGCCACAGAGGCCCACACTAAAAAAATGGTTTGATTTCAAACCCAAAGTGTTGCATTGTAAAGTAAAGGTTCCCTTCGCACATATGTGCTAGTCGTTCCTGACCCTAGGGGGTGGTGCTCATCTCTGCTTCAAAGCCAAAGAGCCAGCGCTGTCCAAAGACGTCTCCATGGTCTTGTGGCCGGCATGACTAAATTCCAAAGGCGTACATTTTTTACGTGCTTTCGAACTGCTAGGTTGGCAGAAGCTGGGACAAGTAACAGGAGCTCACCCCATTACGTGGTACTAGGGATTCAAACCACTGAACTGCCAACCTTTCAATCAACAAGCTCAGCGTCTTAGCCACTGAGTCACCACATCCCTTGTTGCATTGTAAGATACCATATTATACAGTACTTTCCTCCACTTGACATTAGTCACTTATGAAGAACAAGAGTTGGTCTTACTCATAGAGAGGAGATCAAAATAAATTATAGTGAGTGCTAGTGAAGTAAAATTAACAAGACTGGTAATGCTGTACATGTTTCTATCGTATGTTGATCTAAACAAAACCTATAAGGAAGAATATTTGTCATTCAGGACTAAAATGAGGGTCCTTGGCGCTCTCTGAGCTTAGTTGTTCTCTTGCAGATGTTTCATTATCCAAACTAGGTAACATCATCAGTGACAGATGCTGTTGCCTAATTTGGGTAATGAAATGTCTGTAAGAAAACAACCGTTCAGAGAGCACCAAGGACCCCTCTGCGCAAAACCTGCAAAGAGTGGGCAGAAGAGGCACTGTCCTGGAAACCAAGGCTACTATATTCCTTCTCAAGAGTCCCAGGACTTTCCCCATTTTACTTCGAGTCTGAGATAGTATATACTTTCCCTAAGTTGCCAAATTCCCTTGCTCCAGGTCCTGTTGGAACTTCCACTCCTCTGATCACAAAATACCTTATGCCACCAGACTTGAAATTCTGGATTTAGAAAATATAGAACTACGCCGCCTTCGGCATGACCTGAGCATAACTCATAAAATCATCTGCTACAATGTCCTTCCTGTCGAAGACTACTTCAGCTTCAACTACAACAATATACGAGCACACAATTGATTTAAACTTAAAGTGAACCACTCCAATCTTGATCGCAAAAATATGACTTCAGTAACAGAGTTGTTAATGCCTGGAATACACTACCTGACTCCGTGGTCTCATCCCAAAATCCCAAAATCTTTAACCAAAGACTATCTACTATTGACCTGACCCCATTCCTAAGAGGTCTGTAAGGGGCGTGCATAAGAGCACCAGTGTGCCTAAAATCCCTGTCCTAATGTTCCCTTTGATTGTATCCAATTCGTATAGTTATTTCATGCTTATACTTATATATTACTGTTGTGACAAATAAAATAAATAAAATATATTCTATAGAACAGGGGTCTCCAACCTTGGCAACTTTAAGCCTGGCGGACTTCAACTCCCAGAATTCTAGGAGTTGAAGTCCACCAGGCTTAAAGTTGCCAAGGTTGGAGACCTCTGCTATAGAAGGTATGATGTTTTTAATTTAAACAAAACAAAAAAAAGATCAAAATAGAAAGGGTCTACGGAAAGCCTCTGAATAAAGTTGGCAATATTAACAACCATAGGGACTTCAATGTAGACTTTAAATTTAGGAGCCTGAACGGAAACAATCACTTTGGAACTGTTGAGGAAATGGCAAAGGTGACTAACAATACTGATTTTGGATATGTGTACATCTATCATCAGAATCTGGAAAGGGGATGGTTTTAGAAGGTAAAGAATGAGAAAACATTTACTTAACCATTAGGAATTGTTCATATTTATACAGGATTACCAAAGAACTATACCCAAAATGCCACTTGCATAAAAAAGCTGCCCTGAGGAAACTATTACAACCAACTTTTATTAGCTCTGGGGACTCGTTACGTAACTAAAGCACGATTATGCTTTTCTCACCCAAAAAAGCAAACTAGCAACCAAAAGACCCACCTATGCTGGAATTTATTCAAGGTGTTCCTTAACAGGTAACATCACCTGAAAGGAGATATGGCATTGTTCATGTTTCTTGCCCCTTTGGAATAAACTGTACAAAACTGACTTATGCAGCACATATTATGTTTTTACATTGTGAATTAGCCCATGAAGCAGTCCAAATTGACATCATTTAAAAGCCAGAGCCCTCTTTCTGGGACTTGGTTATCCAGGACCGTGGTTCTTAGGTAGGTGACAAGCCTTAAAAATTCTACCTCCTAATTGGTATGGCAAATGCATTTGGGGTTTTGTGGTACAAAGTATCACACTGATACTTGATATTTTCATAATACCTCGAGGAAGTATAGGGATCGAAGACTGATTTCAGAAGAAACAGCCCCAAAGAAATCCCAAGAAATTCCAGATGCCTTTTGGAAAATCACCTTGGGAACAATTATGACCTGGATGATTGAGAATCTCCATAGACATTTTTCCCTAATAAACTCATCTCATCATATCCATATGAGGTACTTGCCGCGGTGGCGGTTGAGACCCCCAGACTTATAGTCATGGGGGATTTCAACCTACCATCAGCCGGCTTGTTATCGACTGCAGCTCGGGAGTTCCAGGCTTCCATGACGGCCTTGGACCTGATTCGAGTAAATGATGGCCCTACACACATGGGGGGAGGCACGCTGGATCTGATTTATATCTCTGGACAGTGGCTAAATGATCTGGAGTTAGGTGATTTAGTGACAGAACCTATGTCATGGTCTGATCATTTTCTCCTTCGCCTAGACTTCCGGACCGCCACTCACCACCGCAGGGAGACGGAGCCTATACGTTGGTTCCGTCCCAGGCGCCTGATGGACCCTGAGAGGTTCCTGACGGAGCTTGGGCCATTCCCTGAGGATCTGGCCCGCGGCACGACGGAGGAACTAGTCGCTGGGGCCCTGGACCGTGTTGCGCCTTTGCGGCCTTTGCGGCCTCTGACCCGGCGCAGATCTCGTCCGGCCCCTTGGTTCTCTGAGGGGCTGAGGGAGATGGAACGCCGGAGAAGACGCCTAGAGAGCACTTGGAGGTCCAGTCGTTCCGAAGCTGATCGGACACTAGTTAGGTCCTATTCTAGGACCTACCTGGTGGCAATGAGGGAGGCGAGGCATTCCTACGCCTCCACCCTCATTGCGTCGGCAGATAACCGCCCGGCCGCCCTGTTTCGGGTGACCCGCTCCCTCCTTCATCAGGAGGTGCGGGATGACCCTTTGCAGGGACGTGCCGAGGAGTTTAGTGGTTATCTATACAATAAAATCGCTCAGCTCCGGGACGGTCTGGACCGAAATTGGGATGATCCAAGCGAGAGAGAGGAGACACGTCTTGTTGGACCGGTTTGGGATGAGTTTGACCCTGTGGCTCCCGAGGACGTGGACAGGTTGTTGGGGAGGCTTCACGCCATGACATGTTTACTGGACTCGTGTCCTTCCTGGCTGGTACTGGCCACTCAGGAGGTGACACAAGGCTGGCTCCAGAGGATTATCAACGCTTCTTTGTTGGAAGGGGTTTTCCCTGCCGCCTTGAAAGAGGCGGTGGTGAGACCCCTCCTCAAGAAGCCCTCCCTGGACCCAGCTATTTTGGGTAACTATCGTCCAGTCTCCAACCTTCGCTTTGTGGCGAAGGTTGTAGAGAGTGCTGTGGCGCGACAGCTACCCCAATACCTGGATGAAGCCGTCTATCTAGACCCGTTCCAGTCCGGCTTTCGACCCGGATACAGCATGGAAACAGCTTTGGTCGCATTGGTGGATGATCTCTGGCGGGCCAGGGACAGGGGGTACTCCTCTGCCCTGGTCCTATTAGATCTCTCAGCGGCTTTTGATACCATCGACCATGGTATCTTGCTGCGCCGGTTGGGGGGATTGGGAGTGGGAGGCACCGTGTATCGGTGGTTCTCCTCCTATCTCTCCGACCGGTCGCAGACGGTGTTGACAGGGGGGCAGAGGTCGGCCGCGAGGTGCCTCACTTGTGGGGTCCCGCAGGGGTCGATTCTCTCGCCCCTACTGTTCAACATCTATATGAAGCCGCTGGGTGAGATCATCAGTGGCTTCGGGGTGAGATACCAACAGTACGCTGATGACACCCAGCTGTACTTTTCCACCCCGGGCCACCCCAATGAAGTTGTTGAAGTGCTGTCCCGGTGTTTGGAAGCTGTACGGGTCTGGATGGGGAGAAACAGGCTCAAGCTTAATCCCTCCAAGACGGAGTGGCTGTGGATGCCAGCATCCCGATTCAGTCAACTGCAGCCGCGGTTGACTGTTGGAGGCGAGTTATTGGCCCCAAAGGATAGGGTGCGCAACTTAGGTGTCCTCCTGGATGACCGGCTGTCGTTTGAAGATCATTTGACGGCCGTCTCCAGGAGGGCCTTCCACCAGGTCCGCCTGGTTCGGCAGTTGCGCCCCTTCCTTGATCGGGATGCCTTGTGCACAGTCACTCACGCGCTCGTTACCTCTCGCTTGGATTATTGTAATGCTCTCTACATGGGGCTCCCCTTGAAGTGCGCTCGGAGGCTTCAGTTAGTCCAGAATGCAGCTGCGGGTGATAGAGGAGCTTCGCGTAGCACCCACGTAACACCGCCCCACGGCAGACTGCACTGGCTACCTGTGGCCTTCCGAGTGCACTTTAAGGTGTTGGTTACGACCTTTAAAGCGCTCCATGGCTTAGGGCCTGGGTACTTACGGGACCGCCTGCTGTTACCATATGCCTCCCACCGACCCGTACGCTCTCACAGAGAGGGACTTCTCAGGGTGCTGTCCGCCAAACAATGTCGGCTGGCGGCCCCCAGAGGAAGGGCCTTCTCTGTGGGGCTCCCACACTTTGGAACGAGCTTCCCCCAGGCTTACGTCAAATACCTGACCTTCGGACTTTCCGCCGCGAACTGAAGACATACCTTTTTATTCGCGCGGGGCTGGCCTAAATTTTAAATTTTATATTTTAAATTTTAAATTTTAAATTTTAAATTACATAAATTTTATCGATTTTAAATTTTCTACTAATTTTAAATGGGGTTTGGTTTTATAAATTTTAAGGTTCTAGGCTAATTATAATAAGTTTTTTAATTCGTATTTTAAATTGTATATTGTGGTGTTTTGTATTTTATTGTTGCCTGTACACCGCCCTGAGTCCTTCGGGAGAAGGGCGGTATAAAAATAAAATAAATAAATAAAATAAATAAATAAATAAATATAGGAAAAACCATTGGCCGAGGACTAATACCCTCTATGGATGTCATATTAAATTACAGAAATATTTTAGCATTAGGAAACATATTTAGCATATTCAGCAGAACCATCACAGCATTAATGGATCTAAATGAGGAACAGGCACAAATTTATCAGATGGTACTTCCGAATAGGCAAGCTTTAGACATTGTTTTCGCTGCTAACAGGATAGTATGTGCCTTTCTGCATACACACTATTGCACATATATTAATAACTCTCTGGCTGACGTCAACAGAACCATACATGAAATGGAGAAGTTGATGAAAAATAACTCAGTATCTGTGACATCTGGCTCATCAGATGTTTACTTTTGGAATTGACTGACATCTTGGCTTCCTAGATTTGGCTAGCTAAAATCCTTATTTTTCTTTCTAGTTTTCACTGTATGCTTTGGGATAGCTAGCTGCTGTTGTATTTAATATTCACCTTTGATAACCACCAGCTTGAAGTCCTGTCTGCTTCAGAAGACAGAAGCTAGAGTAATGGTAGAGTAACTTTCACTACTAAACATGATTAACAAACTACTTTCTGGCCTTACAACACTCATCACCAGGAGTTGCCACAAAAAAGAGGGTGTCAACTTATTTTCCAAAGCACCTGAAGGCAGGACAAGAAGCATTGGATGGAAACTAATCAAGGAGAGGAGCTACCCAAAACTAAGGAGAAATTTCCTGACAGTTAGAACAATTAATCAGTGGAACAACTTGCCTCCAGAAGTTGTGGGTGCTCCAACACTGGAGATTTTTAAGAAGAGATTAGACAACCCATTTGTCTGAAATGGTGTACAGGGCAGTGATGGCTAACTTTTTTGCCATTGTGTGCCAGGAACGGGGGGGGCAGGGGGGAGTTGGTTGCGCGTGCACATGCCCACACCCATAATTCTATGCACCCTGCCCCCACGCATGGGCACGTGACCCCCCCTCCCCCCGCTCCTGGCCTGCGATGGCATGGTAGGCCTGTTTTTTGCTCTACCCAGCCTCCAGAGCCTTTCTAGGATTCTGGGGAGGGCGAAAACGGCCTTCCCCACCCCCCCGGAGGCCCTCCGGAGGCCAGAAACGGCTCGTTTGCCAACTTCCGGTCCCACCTAAGCCTCGTGTGCTCACCGATATGGCTACATATGGTTCACCATCACAGATATAGGGTATCCTGCCTGAGCAGGGAGTTGGATTACAAGATCTCCAAGGTCCCTTCCAACTCTGTTATTCTGTTTTGTTATTCTGTTTACCTGAGATAGATGATGATAGCCTATTCATCTACATTTAAGACAGGATGTTTCCTCAAGTTTGATACAGCCAGCTTGCCAGAAAGAGAAGGAGGGGAGAGCACACAAATCTCAGGATAACAACAACAAATTGTAGATTAGAGTTATAAAATGTGGTTGTTGTTTTTTATGGCCCTGTGATTGTTGTATTGGGATGGAGTCAGAAGAGAGACTGAACAGAGTGTTTACTGGCTGGATGCCCTTCCTGTCACCTACACGGAGTTTACAGCAGGTATTTTCTCTTTGCGCCCTGATAAAGAAACATCTGTCTGTTGCCTTGGATTGAACTCTCAACTTTCCAAGTGGGAGGTGAGCGTCTTCGCCTCTAGGCCACCACGTCCCTCAGAGTTATAAAAGCTGATAAGTAGTAAAAAATAAATGAAAATAAAAATAGCAAGGAAACAAACTAACAGGACATGAAAGCTGAGAAAACTGTCAGGATAATGGGATATTTTCCATAGATCGAAGTAAACAGAAAACAAGGTAATTGCAGATCCCTATCAACTCCTATGGTGGGAGTGGAAAGGCAGTAAGAGATCTAATGATTTATGACTGTATATTCCTTTAAGGGGATTTGTTCTGTTCTGTATAAAAGGAACTCAGATTTTAGAGGGCAACGTGCTTGATTTGGAATGTATTCCCAAGTATCAATTATTCTGTACAGAATAAAGCTTCACAAAGATTTTTACGTTTGGTGTAACTCAGTTGGGCAGAGCTCACCAGGCTAAGAACTTCCAGCATTCCTGGGACAGCACTAGGAAGCCTGATTAAAATGATTTAAAAGGCTGATAGATTCAGAGGAAAGGATGAACTAGAAAAACTATTAATCAGCTTATACCCATAAAGCATCTACTCTGCTCCACTTGGCTACCCATCTGGGACCCAGACAATGTGCTTTCGCAGCTCATCTCTCAGTCCATAAATAAAATGCCATAAGTTTCACCGTGGTCAAAATGGGACTCCGGAAGGACACAAAGAGCGCCTATGGGGTAACAGCAGAAATTGGTCCCAGCAGAAGCACCACATCCTGGTCATACCTATACAAAAAATATGCTGAACCAATCAATAACAGAAAAGTACAGATACATATAACAGCATCAACACAGCCTCAGAACTAATAAGCACAACAATAAAAAGAAAAAACTCCCTTGTGTCTCTCCATCCTATCTCTTTGTCATACGTAGGTTATTGTTAGCATAACATCCTCAGAGAATTAAAAAAATCTGTAAGCGACGGAATATGAAAGAGAGCACAATGTGATAGCAAACAATGTCCAAAATGAGAAAGGAAATAGAAGTACATTGTGGTTTGTAAATATAGTTTCTTCCAATTTATTACAGTTGGCAGAGTTTTTTGAGTTTGGAGTAAGAGTTTTATTTTGTTTTGGTTTTGGAGCGTGGAAGATTTTTTCTGCCCAGTTTTCAGAAATTTTATCTGGCTAAACCTGTGGTCTTTCTTGTAAATTAGGACAGCGTTTTCCCATTCTCAAAAAAGAAGAAATGTACTGGCAAAAAAAAAAAGTGATCAAAAGAAACCATATATTTTGATACATACAATATGCATGTGTTAATTTATACCTAGATGAAATAGGGGAATCTTCACAGCAAATTATTGACAGATAAATTGAATGTGTAAGATTAGATCTGTGTTTCTCAACCTTGGCAACTTTAAACTGTGTGAATTTCAACTTCCAGAATTCCCCAGCCAGCATGTCCACACACCTTAAAGCAGTCAAAGTTGAAAAACACTGGATTGGAATATAAGTAACATTGCGTTTCATCACATAGTAGTATTTCATTTTATTCCTTAATAAATGTATTTGTTGTTTTGCTTTTTCTATGTCATCAAGGTTGCAGTCCTAAATAAGAAATTTTTTTTCACCGAATTCAAGAAAACGTATTCAGGATCTTATTGTAACAGAGATGCACAGCTAACAGATGCTAAAATGAAGTAGCAAGCTGTCTGCACTGGAAAAACACCAGCTCTGGAGAATAACTGAATCCTAAACATTTCCATAAGTCTGGAAAAGGAATTGGATTCAGTAAGGATAGATTCCAGATGGTTCAGGGAGGGCTTGTTGCCAGTTTGAGAGAAACTGAGGCAGCGTTGGTGGTAGAGTTGCTGGAGTCCAAAAAACACAAATGGGATTCTGTGGCTATGTAGGTTTTTAGGGAGCTAAAGATCTGCTCTGGTTGCACAAGTGAACTTTCTAGTATATAAATAAGATTAATATAGGGATGTGTTGAGAGGGGCGAGTATTGTCTTTATGATCTTTAAGGAAGGAAAAAAAGGACTCCCATTAATTCCTAACAGTCAAAGTGTTGGAGAGAGTTTTACAAATCACATACAGACCAGCCCACTGTAGGATATATAGAGGCAAAGCAGTGCATGCAACAGAGAGCTATTCCATCTTTGCTTGAACATTTCTAGCCAGGGAGAACTCACTCTATCTCTAAGAAATTGGTTCTCTTATTCTGGTCTATGGTTGTAACATAAATTTGATTGGTCAAATGATTGACTGAATGATTGAGCTGCTCTTGCCATCTATTTGTGTAGTCTCTTGTAGATGTAATCCTGTCTTGCAGAACTGCAGTAAATAAGTCATTGACCTCTTTTAGATGATGGATTTGGAGTTATATTAAGTGCTGGAAACATAGTTGAAATGAGAAGAGAAAAATCTTCTTACTGTTTCCTGACCCGTTGCTAAATATAACAACAACAACAACAACAGCAACAACAACAACCAGATATCACAATTGTTGAGGGCCGAAGTGTACAGATATTGCTGTATCAGGAGATGCCAGAGTTGAAGAAAAAGAACTGGAAAAAAAATCATGAAATATTGTGACCTGGCCATTGAAACTACACAGTTATGGATGAAACATGTAACAGTGACACCCACTGTCATTGGGGCACTTGGTACCATGTCCAGGAATTTTACAAAACAGATCAAGAAATTGCAGCTACCTGCAATAACACCAATGGAATTGCAAAAAACTGCACTACTTGGAACATCATATATTTTAAGAAGATACTTGGTTGATACCTAGGACGTTGGCAGCAACCCGTATCAACCAGTAGCACCAGTCAATGGTATTTATGATACATTTTTAAATGTTCAGTGAGACTGAGTTACATGTTTAATGAATAAAAGATATTATTATTATTATTATTATTATTATTATTATTATTATTATTATTATTATTATTATTATTATTATTTTTAAATGTTCAGTTGACTGAGTATCATGTTTAATGAATAAAAGAGATAATAATAATAATAAAAATGATATTTCAAAGGATGCATCCAAGCACACAATTACACTTTATATTGTACATTCTGCCTATAGGGCACTAAAGTTCATGAAGAATAATTGCTCCTGGCTATGATTATTCAGTGATCTGGAAAAGGCACCGTACATTGGCTCACAAATATAGTTTTCTGTTTATTTCTACTTCATGTTCTTCAAAGCTAAGGGCCAAACCACGTTTTACATCTAGTTATTTTCCCTGCTGTTTTTTTTTTTAAATGAAAGCAGCCTTCTGAGACTACAAATTTAACACTTTTTCTCCCAGGCTATTAAACTTCTTTTCTATGCACAGAAAAGTAGAAGGGGAGATTTTGAGAGGACCAAAGTACAGAAAATATCCTCTCTTGTCACCATTATTTCACCTTGTGAATGGTATGCATGTGTGTTTTTAACTCAAAAGTGAGTTTCAAGCAACTGAAGTTCAGAGCTAATTTTGAAAGATGGTATATAGAATGATGATCTGGAAAGAACTGATTCAAGGGACAGGGAGATGGAGTATAAGGCAAGGCAAGGCAGGCAGGCAGGAAGGAAGGAAGGAAAGAAGGGCAGAGAAGGGAAGAAAAAGAAAAGAAATAGGATAGAGTAAAAAGAGAAAGGAAAAGGAAGATGGATAGGAAAAGGAAGATGGGTAGGAAAAGGAAAGGAATTCAGGGAAAGAAATGGAGAATGAAATAATGAGCATAAATGCCAAGGAACAAGGAATAAAAAGTAAAAAGAAGTTTGGTTCTAAAAAAAAAACTTGTGTTAAAAAAGAAAACTGCAGAAAAGGAAAGATGAAGAATGAGTTGGAAAAGAATAACATTAGGCACAGTAAGACAGTTGGTTTTGCATGTCACAGAATAAATAATTTATTATGAATTATTGCTATTATTATTGAGATATTCTCTTATATTGTAATAAAAATTTCATTAGCATGGAACACTGTGTCTTAACTGATGGGAAAGAATGCCTAATGTCTTATGTGACTGACCCTAAATATGAAAGAAGTTTATAAAAGGATAAGGAAAGGGTTTTAGCTCTACATCTTGGAGATGTAGATACAACGTACATACAGTATGATGAAAGGGGGAAATCTGTTCATTTGGGACATTTGTAGGTTCAGCTTTCATACTGCCAGGGGAGGTTTGGTGGTTTGATTTGACCACGTAACTTATTTACACAGAATATCTCCTTTTACAAGATTATTCCTTTATTTCAGTTTTTAACTGCCAAGCCCTTATAAGACAGCTTTCACTGTAGGAATGTAAAATTACAAAAAATAACAAATCAGCAAAAAGCATAAAAATGTATGAGAGGCAGGGCAAACATAGCTGTAAAATTTATTAAAGAATAATAAAATAATAAAGTGGGAACAGAACAGCAAGTATCCTACTCCAACAATGTCATAAAACAGAAAAAATAACACAGGTTAACAGCACAGTCCTATGATTTCTGTTAAAATGTAAAATCATGTTATTCAGTTGGTCTTTAGGTGTAGAAGTGTAGCTTGTTTTGAGGTTATGCACTTTGACTTTGATACCATGGCTTAGCATTTCAAAATTGTTGGACCAGCTCCAACCTGATAGCCACTAGATATGTTGAACCATTTCATATAATTTATTTATTCAATTTCTATACCGCCCTTCTCCCGAAGGATTCTCAGTTCAAGGTCATGCATACAATTTTAGGAATTGTAAACTGAGACAGCTGGAAACTTTGCAGTTCCAAAAAACAATTATATGACATTATTGTTTTTCCTGGATACTATTGATGTGCTGCCCACCATTATATGGAAAAAATCTACCAATTGAATTAAAAAGAGGAAAACAAGGGGATATCTCAATTAAATCTGTTTTTGCTCCCTAATATATCTAATTTTAGATCAATCTTTGAGCTGGCATAATAAAAAATTAGGCCTTGCCATAATTGAATCTCAGTTCAACTTTTTTTAGTTTTATGAAATCCATCCACTGCAACCCCTCCTCTATGCTTTTAATTTTGTAATGCTGCAGATAAATGACAATCCTATAATGGTCATTTATCTGCAGATTACAAAGGGGCCTTGAGAAAGCTTTGTTTCAAAGAATGGCATATATTTTAAAAAATGTAATATAGAGGAACACGGAATTGGACTGAGAAGCCTTAGTCCAGATTTATTTTTTAACTACCTTCCACAAGGTAGTTCTGAAACTTCAGGAAGTAGGTTCACAAACATGAAACCTCCTTCATTCCAAACACAACAGTTTCTGCAAAGGTTGATGCCAATAAACCTTGTAAATCCACTCTTACTAAGAGCTTTGGCTCTGGAAGTGCTAAATATAACCTGGTGCATTCAACCCACACTCCACCCGCCTGAGACACCTCCACACACCACAGTCTGTCTATTTCTGGAAGAAACATTTAATTCCACCAACTTTATTTATCAAAGGTGTTCTTTTTAAAGCCTTTATGTAAAAAGCTTATGCCATCCACCCCTTTTGCTAGCTGCTGATGCAGAACAGGGAATACATGAAGGTGGAACAGACAGAGGCTCAACAAGTATTGTCCTTTCTTCTAGATAAAGCTCTTCTTAAATTGTTCTCCCTCAGTTATGGCATTTGATAGGAAACCCAAACGTACAGTGGAGTGCAGTGCACTTTCTTTTTTCTTGAGGGACGAATTTAAATAGATAGCCCGAAAGAAGTGACCCGGACATTGGCACGTCCCCTCTCCCCCATTCTCTTTATGGAGGCGAAACCGACGAGGATGTGGGGGAAGAAGATTGTTTGTTTTCTATTGTTTGTTTTGTTTTCTGTCTTTTTCTGGTTTTTTTATTTTTTTCTTTATGCTAAATGTTGGTTATATGGAGTTTAATGTTGGGTTTTGGGCACAGAAAGGAAGAGGCGGGGATAGGATTGAAAAATTTACAGTTTAAATGGGAGTCATAAAAATAATGTCATGGAATGTGAAGGGTACAGGGAATCAGATTAAAAGAAGAAGATTGGAATTTAAGATTAAAAGAGATTTACCAGATATTTTATTTCTACAAGAAACCCATCAGAAATCTGAAGATTCAAATAGAATGTATATAAAAGGTATGCAAATATATGAAAAAGCATTTGGAACTTCAAAAGCCAGAGGAGTTGCAACATTGATATCAGATAGGGTGTATTTTGAAAAACATCAGGTAATTTTGGATGAGGATGGAAGATATGTAATAATTGTGGGAAATCTTAATGAGGAAAAAGTGACACTTGTTAATTTATATTTACCGAATGAGAAACAAAGAGAATTTCTTGAAAAAATAACAAAAATTTTGGAGAATGAAAGTGTAGGGAAAGTAATTGTGGCTGGGGATTTTAATTTAATCAGAGATAAAATAGATAGTACTAACCCCACCCGCTGTGGAGGAGCAAATAAAATGGGGATTTTAAATACGTGGATGCTTCGAAACGGCGTGGTGGATGTGTGGAGAGAGGTCAAAGGAACTATATCTATAGTTATAGTTGTGCCTATGAACATATTAATGAATGCCACAGACATTAAGTGAACCAATAGCTTGCTACGGGGGTGATTTTGTCGAAAACCAAAAATAAATGCCAGTTTTCGGCCATCGTAAAATGTGGTCATGTGACCATAGGACACTGCAAAAAGCTATAATTATTGCCAGGGACCCAATGTGATGTTGGGGGCAATAATCAGAACTTCAAATCCAGGTCATAAGTACCCCCACGTACTTTGGTACTTGGAACTTCAAATGGCCATTAAGCTACCAGTCATAAATCAAAGACTACCTGTAATGTTTGCAAGAAATCCATTCCTTGATCTAAACATTTCAAAATACATTGAATTAATCATGGAATAGTCCAACCCAGAACTGAGGGGAGAGTAAAGTCAAGCGCATAATCTTCCAACTTTTACAAAGAACATTCTAACTTGAAGGTTATCTGGTCCATTCCTTGCTTAATTACAAAGCCATGCTTACAAAGCCTTGGAGTTACTCATTAAGATGTATCAACTGCATTGCAAAAAGAACAAGCGTACGATCAGTTGGGCAGAGGCATTGTTGTAGCAGCCTGATAATTGAATCCTATTGCTAGATTTCTGTTTAGAGTAATTACTTCTAAATGTGTGTCTGATACATTAATGTATGTTTGTAAAATGTATACACGGTATATGTGAACTTGTGAGGTAGTCCAGACAGAAAGCATGCCCAGATGATCTAATCAGAAATGTTTGCCATGCCTACATTCCTTGTCTAAGCTAAGATGCCTCATATCCTACTTTTCCCTGGATGTGGCTCTTCTCCTGACTCCAAGGTCATTCCTACATTCCATTAGAGCAGGGGTCTCCAACCTTGGTCCCTTTAAGACTTGTGGACTTCAACTCCCAGAGTTCCTCAGCCAGCTTTGCTGGCTGAGGGACTCTGGGAGTTGAAGTCCACAAGTCTTAAAGGGACCAAGGTTGGAGACCCCTGCATTAGAGAATATACACAGTAAATGTTCAGCTGATGAACATTGAACTATTGAACAGGGAAGACTGAGGGCATCCTAATAAGAACCAGTCAAGAATCCGATAATGGTTGTATTCAGGGATGGGGCCACAACAACATACTTAAGGAATCCTTAAAGGTAAAGGTTCCCCTCGCACATACGTGCTAGTCGTTGCCGACTCTAGGGGGCGGTACTCATCTCCGTTTCAAAGTCGAAGAGCCAGCGCTGTCCAAAGATGTCTCCGTGGTCATGTGACTAAACACCAAAGGTGCATGGAATGCTGTTACCTTCCTCCCAAAAGTGGTTCCTATTTTTTTTAATTGCATTTTTTATGCGCTTTCGAACTGCTAGGTTGGCAGAAGCTGGGACAAGTAACTGGAGCTCACCCTGTTAGCTCACCTCTATAGATTCGAACCACTGAACTGCCGACCTTTCAATCAACAAGCTCAGTGTCTTAGCCACTCAACCACCACATCCCTGTTCCTTACAACATCCTTAACTAGGTTCAGGTGGGGGTTGTTTCTGAATAATAAGAGTTGTTGAGCTTGAAGTTTATTAATCCTTACTTTTCCTGTGTTCAACATTAAGTCTAGAGAGGCTATATGAAAAATGCAGTTGTGTTGTTTTTTTCACTCCCTTTAGCCATATGAGAAGGAGGGTAAAATGTGAACAGAAGTTAGTCTGAATTGGCCAAAATCCCTCTCACCCCATCCCACCCCACCCGCAATTCGCCCATGATATGGTAGCCAATTGTCCTTCTATGAATGTTTTCTGGACTGGATTGGAATAATAATAATAATATGGATCAGGAAGTGATAGCCTGCCTGCAGTGGCGGGAAGGGCTGTAAATATGGTCTCCTACTATGCAGAGTAATGTATGTGTCTACTCAATGGAAATCAAATGAAGATTCTAGCAAATTGTAATTTGTCACCATTCTGCATATATTTTTGATGGAACCTGATTTTTCTGAAAGCTGCACACAGGAAGTACACCAAAAGCTGTGGTGGGTTTCAATTTTTTTTACTACGGTTCTGTGGGTGTGGCTTGGTGGGCGTGGCAGGGGAAGGGTACTGTAAAATCTCCATTCCCACCTCACTCCAGGGGAAGGTTACTGCAAAATCCCCATTTCCTCCCGTTAGCTGGGACTCGGGAGGCAGAGAACAGATGGGGGCAGGGCCAGTCAGAGGTGGTATTTACCGGTTCTCTGAACTACTCAAAATTTCTGCTACCGGTTCTCCCGAACTGGTCAGAACCTGCTGAAAGCCACCTCTGACCAAAAGCTCACAGACACCTCTTCAACATCTTGTCTCTGTTTCATTTTCCTCATCTGATTGTAGGTAAAATATTGACAAATATGCTAAGCTTTCCTATATTCTGATTTGAAAGGTGATTGTTTCCCATGTATTAACATGTGTTAATAATAGATACCCCACCATGGACCAACACATTGTATTCTTAGAGTATTATAAATGGGGCTTAGCACCCCCAGATATTGTATGCCTTTTTTGCATTATAGAAAAAAGTGTTTGCATCTATTCTTAACTGTTTAAGAAACAAAGTTTGAACATTTTGTCCTGACTGACAACTCAGTGAGTCACTCTCAACAGCTATCGCTGCATTAATTATAACTAGAAATGGCAAGGCATGGAGGATATCAGCGTGTTAGATGTTTTCTGGGTTACAAGCAGACACACATAAAGTCTGTTACTGATCCGGATCCGAGCAAACCAAGGGTGCAGTGGTGTGGGCAGAAGAACATTAAAAGAATCTTTGGCCAGATAGGGGGGGAAAAAAGAGGCACCCAGTGTCAACAAGTGCAAATAAGAGTCTAGAACCAACCCTATAGCACTGCACCTCTCTTCCAGAGAATTTTGAATAATCATTATCAGCTGATGTACTCAGAATGTGACAATGCTATGAAAAATAAGCCTACTCTCTTTTCGTATTAATCCTTGATAATCTATTGTTCTGCATAATAGTCAGGCTAGAATGCCTTTACAGCTTCAGAGTCTCAGTGAGCAATTTTCTTATGGGCAGGATTTTATGGCATTTCATCTTTCTCTGGTTTTAAAACATTTCCCTCTGTTCAGCTGCATATTCCAAAAAAGTTGTTTCAGGCTGATTAATGAGGGTTAATGGCCAGGGAATCTGTCCCAGATTTTTACGAACGATCACAGCTCCCTTCTTTTGCTACTTTTATCTTAGCCTCTTGAACCATTGCGTAGGATAGCAATTCACACGGGGAGCCTGGCTGAAGCTTCTCAACACTCTTTGCACAACTGGCGTGTTTCTGAGTGTAACGTGGCTCAAATGTATTTATTGATAGAATGTCTTATATTTTCTGTTATGGATTGCACCAGTAGAGGCTAAACCAATTTCATTGTATACATGATGTACAATGGCAATAAAGGCTATTATTATTATTATTATTAAATCGTAGCTGGACAGCAGCATTCAAAGCAGAGTAATCAGTGTTTAAACAATCTAAATAATTAAAAACCATTCCCTCCCCCCCAACAGCTGAAACAGGGCAGCAGATAATTAAAATGCCAAGTTAATAAAAAGCCCGGCTGAACGAATGGCTTTTGCTTAACATCCTGAAAATCAGAAGGCGGTTTTCAAGAATGCCTGATCAAACGCCTTAGTTACCTTAGCAGTCATCCTATCTATAGAAAAGGCTCAGGCTGGTCTTGGGTCTAAGTGCAACTCTGCAGAAAATCAGGTCCGAGTTCAAAATGCATCTGCATTTGCTAAATGAAGGAAATAAGGGAAATCTGCCCCTCAGGAGGTTCCAATGTCAGCATAGCCACCTTATTTTCTGTGTAAAATGGACAACCAGACCAGATTTTCAGAACAGAGAACTGTTCTCTCGGTATCAATCTCCCCAGCCAAGCTGGAAGTTATTAATAGCTAAAACAGCTATATGATAATAACCACAGAGGGTTGGTAGCGCAGTGCAAGATGGAAAAAAATGTTGTACCGCTCTTTTTGAAGTAGATTTAAGTTGTTTAAATGTAAGTATGCGTGCATATTTTTTTTAATCACAGTAAAGCAAAGAAGCTTGGCGTTCTTTTTAGCTTTCCTGATGAGGAATACAGAGACACTCAAAGTGTTTACATTTTCACCTTCAGAAACTCAAGATGCAGCTCTGTAAGTCACATGAACAGATTGCTTTATATCAGGAGAAATGAGGCTCTTTCATTTCTCCAGTCTTCACACTTTGGGCTCTTCTCACTTGATCACTCCAATTCACTATCTTGGTAGAAAATGTGCAGGTGGGTTTTCTACAGTCCTTCATACAATATAAGTGCATATTAGTATTGTCAACATTTTACATAAAAAGTATAAACACACAAAGGGTTCCCTATCCTGGGCACCAAGAAATAAAGTGCTTTGCTGGAGATGAGACAAATATGAGCACACGGCAATCCCTGGCTCAGACACAAATCAGTGCCAGCAGCCTTATCACCCAAGAGTCAAAAGCTCTATGTAATACACCAGCTGTATTACATACACATACACCAGCTGTATGTAAATCCAGACTGCTTGCTTGTTCAGTCAACCTCCCTCCTCCATACCTCATTGTATCCCCAGTTTCCTATTTACTAAACTCCAGAAGTTTTACTATCCTTTTTATGATTTAAGTGTGGAAGAGATGCTGGACACAAAACTAAGGAACAGATTGTATGGCTGCTGGAGGCTATTATCTTGATTTAGCCAACCAGTAGAATTTATGAGCTACTCTTAAATCTAGTGTATTCACCAAGCCCTGTTATGAGAGAAAGTTCTCACTTAACCTGTGTGTGTGTGTGCACGTGTGTGTGTGTAAGATTAAATGGCAGGGGAGCTATATGAGGTCAGCGGGATTTATTTCAGGAAAAGCCCAAGAGTATTGAGATGTAAACCATTCAAAGGAAGGAAGGAAGGAAGGAAGGAGGGTCTGTTTTAAAATTAGGACTGACCCAGATCACTGTGCAGCAGCTTACCTGTAGGAGACTTGCTTCCTGATCGCTAAGTGCAGGAATTGGTCGTCCATCCCCAAAGACGGACCTGCTGCAACTTCGGAGGGTTTCAAGGTGGGCCCCAGACTCGACGGCAGAGATTTCCCAGCTCCCAGGACCCTCCATTCGTCTCTGGCCAGCCTGCGCAGGGGTGTTTTTATCTCTCTGGCCGCCGCCGCCGCCCCGGCTTCAACAGCATCCCAGCTGCTCCGATTCTGGGGCGCTTCAGCCATTCTCTTTGCGCGGCTCTTTTTGCGCTCGGCTTCTACCGACCTCCCCGTCCCACGCCGGCTCTCTCGGGGGCTCCGGTTGATCTCGGATGCTTTGGGGCAGCCCGGCGTGTGGCAGCCTTTCGTGAGGCGCGAGGTGTGGGGGGGGACGACTCAGAACCTCGTCTTCGGCTCCCCTCTTTGTGGAATCCAAGTTGCGGGGACGGCGGGGATGAAATCCCAAAAACTTAATTAAGATGGAATAAGCGCCCAGGCAGGGCGTCTCTGGCGCTCTGGAAGAAGGACCGCGAACGAGCCCTTTAGGGAAGGCTGAAGTTTTAGTCCGAGAAGGGCTCGGGATGGAAGGCGCGGAGAAGAAAACCCGATCAAGAAGCGAGAAAAGCGGCGACGTCTCCTCTGCCGGCGGCGGGGGCAAGAGGCGAGTGCAGGTGGCTTGGCGGCTCCGGTCCAAACGCTCGGCTCCCAAATCCGGAGCCTCCGGGTAATTACCCTCAGCAGAAGAGCCAAAGCGGAACAAGCGAAGCGCCGGATCCTCCAGCTCCGGAGACCAGAAGAGGCAGGCAAAAGCGAGCGAGCGAGAGAGGTGGCGGGGGGGCGTCGCTGTGTTCACGCTACCCAAGATTGCAGTGTCACCTTAGAGACACGCGGAAACGGGTTCTTAACCCTTACCCGACTAGCCATAGGAGAAGGGAAGCCCGGAAGAAAGTAAGTTCGGGGCTCAAGAGATACACACACACCCCTCCGATCCAGGACAGGTCGGCCAAAATCAGAACAGCTCGGGCCACGGTTTTGCCGGCTGCGCTCTATGAAACTGGTGTAGAGATTCTCAGTCATCCAGGACATGGTTGTCTCAAAGGTGCTTTTTCAGGAGGTAACTGGACTTTCTTGTTTGTTTGCTTGTTTGTTTTGAAGACGTTTCGCTTTTCACTCATCCAAGAAGTTTCTTCAGCTCCGCGGAAGCTTCTTACTGAAGACGAGCCGAAGAAGCTCCTTGGATGGGAAGCGAAACATCTTCAAAAGAAAAAAACCCGAAGAAAGTCCAGTTGCCTCCTGAAAATCACCTTCGAGACACTCAAAGTTGGACTTGGAAGAAGCAGGACAGAAAGAGAGTGGGCACTTTTGAATGTTGAAGACCTCTGAAAATACCGCACCCAGCCAAGGAAGCCAACTGGTGGATCGTGGAGCAAATCAAGCCATAGTCTTCACTTGAGTCACAAATAAACAGGCTGAAATGAATGTACTTTGGACATCCCAAAGGTGTTTTTCAAAAGGCAACTTTGAAAACTTTGGGATTTTTCTTTGAAGACCTTTTGCTTCTCATCCAAGAAGCTTCTTCAGCTCTGACTGGATGGTGGGGAATGGAAGGATCTGTACTCCTTGAAAGCAGCTGGTCATTTGTATTCTTTTAGTGAGTGGTTGGACCATAAGAAAGGCTGAGTGCCAAAGAATTGAGGCCTTTGAACTCTGGTGCTGGAGAAGACTCCTGCGAGTCCCTTGAACTGCAAGGCGATCAAACCTGTCAGTCCTAAAGGAGATCAACCCTGACTGCTCTTTAGAAGGCCAGATCCTGAAGATGAAACTGAAATACTTTGGCTACCTAATGAGAAGGAAGGACTCACTGGAGAAGAGCCTAATGCTGGCAAAGATTGAGGGCAAAAGAAGAAAGGGACGACAGAGAACGAGGTGGCTGGATGGAGTCACTGAAGTAGTAGGCATGAGCTTAAATGGACTCCAGAGGATGGTAGAGGACAGGAAGGCCTGGAGGAACATTGTCCATGGGGTCTGGATGGGTCGGACACCACTTCGCAACTAATAACAACAAAAGCGAGTGGTTAAGAGGCCATCCATGTCAAAATTGAACAGCCTTCTCTCAACAGAAGAGGAGGGATACAACAACATCTATCTCCAGTCTATAACACGGACTTCACACCCATTTGCACCACTCAGGTGATCCTGATGACACAGATAAACTTCCAAGTGACCTTAACCATGACTTGCTTAAAAGAATACAAATGACCAGCTGTCTGCAAGGAGTATAAATCCTTCCATTCCCCACAATCCAGTCAGAGCTGAAGAAGCTTCTTGAATGAGAAATGAAACATCTTCAAAGGAAAAAAAAACCCAGAAAGTCCAGTGGCCTCTTGAAAAAACACCTTTGGGACAACCATGACTTGGATGATTGAGAATCTCCATAGACGTCTACTTTGGGCATATTATGTGAACACCTAACTCTCTGGAGAAGCTTGTAATGATAGAAAGCGTATAAGGAAAGAGAAGAGGATAATTAGCAGCAAGGCGAATGGACTAAATTGCAATAGCAATAGATGCACCTTTGGAAGTCTCTGACGAGCCAGGTTGGGGACTGATTGTCTTAGGGAAAATCTGTCTATATGGTCCCTAAAAGTCACTAAACACCTGATGGCACATCAGCCAGTCAGCCAGGAAATCCAGTTGCCCAGCAACATGGTGCAAAAGACAGCTGCTAAATGTATTGGATCTAGGAAGAGGAATTGCTTGGAGGACCAGGACTGCTGGCTGAGAGTGGGTGGTCATTCGATTTTCATAATTGCTGCAAAACAGACTTCCAAAACCTTGTCCTGTTCTTCTCCCAGGGAATTACCAGCAGACCAGGGGTGAACTCTAGCAGGTTCTGACAGGTTCTGGAGAACCGGTAGTGGGAATTTTGAGCAGTTTGGAGAACCGCCAGCAGAAATTTTGATGAGTTCAGAGAACCAGCAAATACCATCTCTGGCTGGCCCCAGAGTGGGGTGGGAATGGAGATTTTGCAATATCCTTCCCCCGGAATGGGGTGGGAATGGAGATTTTGCAGTATTCTTCTCCTGCCACACCCATCAAGCCTACAGAACCGGTAGTAAAAAAAATTGGATTTCATCACTGCAGCAGTCATTTTATTTCTACTATTGTCACATCTTTGACAGATGTTATAGCTTCCACATTAATCTCCCAATCTGGAAAGTTTAAGGTGGAGAAGACAAAAATGACAATTCCACTATTGATCTGGAATGGTTTCACACACACACACACACACACACACACACACACACACACACACACACACACACACACATTTGCTCATTCTCAAGGGAGGACATTCAACACTCCCATTTATTCTACCAGAAGGTTAAATGTACAAACCAAACTTTAAGAGCCATAAAGCTCATGTCTCAATTGTTAATACACAGTCCCTCCTGTTCTGCTTGCTCCTCCTGGAAATGGGGAAGAATATCTAAGCTAGAATATCTGATTTGAGTCCCACATATTGGGAAATTGCCATTGGTGTAATCATGGTCTATGAACGAGCCACAATTGGTTGGAGTCACACAGGTGGCTAAGGATAAACAAACAAAACACATCATGGTATAGTGTTAAATATGAACATAGCAACTCTCTGAAATACCAGAGAAAATGAGCTACAGAAGAATTTCACTTATTCTCCAGCCTTAGGTAAATCACGATCAGCCCTAGAAGGTAGACCCGATCAGGGAACCAACTCCATAGGAAGATTAGAGCTATACTTTATTATGACAGACTATAGTAATGAAATCTTGCAAGCCTGATTGTGCTTTACCTCCCCACACCCATACGAATCGGAGAGGAGTGTGCTTGAACTCTTCTGAATGCTATCTTGTTTCTCAGACTTAAGGAATGATTCAGCCCTCTTTGCCTATTTCCCTCAAGGGCCTCTTCCGGACTCTCTTCAAATACTATAATGTAATCCCAGTTCTTCATCTGTAAGACTGGAATAATATTGAGCCTATTTTGACAAGGACATTCAAAGAAATTTAAAAAGAAATAATCCCAAGGTTCTATCAAAATGATGAAAAGGGAAAGTTGGGCTTTGCAGGGCTTCTTCTACTGCAAAACAAATGATCTTCCTATCTTCCTTCCTTCCTTCCTTCCTTCCTTCTTTCCTTCCTTCCTTCCTTCCTACCTTCCTTCCTTCCTCCCTCCCTCCCCTCCCTTTCCTTGACAAAATCATCTTGCTCTGAAATCCAATTTTTCCTTGACTGCAAGAGCAATTCAGCATTGCTTGCTAAATGTGATTCTCTCCAGAGCTAATAACCCAGTTTTTCCCCCCCTGAGATTGCAGTGTGTAATATAGTTGAGCCACTGTCAGGGGTATTTATTGTCATGAAGATGGTGCCCATGGTGTCACTGATAATCACCCATAATTTAAAAAAAAAAAAGCCGCACACCAACACCATACACAAACACGCTTCTGAGTAATTTCAGTCCTAATTTGTTCTTGTTTCTTCCACCTCCTTGTCCATGTACTTTCATTTTCTAACACCAAAGAGCAAATGTTCAGTTATTTTGCTTGATTATTTGAGGGAGCAAACAGATTTTTTTAAAAAATAATAGCTCACCACAATTTAATGTGTCCTGTAAGAAAGCTATTTACCTCCGTTCTTTTTACAAAGCTGCAATTACTCTGTTATAAGACAGGGATTAGCTTAAGTGTAATTGCTCAAAAATCTTTCATATAAACCCTCTGATTTTGGATCAAAGGAATTATGGAGTACTATATAATTTATCTTAAACCAAGTAGAGGTTTGCTGCATAACCTTCTCTATCATTACTCTGTTTCCTTTCTCATGGAGTCTTTCCACACTGGTGAGATGAAATCTTCCCCACCCATTTTTGAATTCACAGAAAATATGACATTGCCACATGACATTGCCAAATCCTACCAATCAACTACTGTCTCTGTTCCCAGTTACTGTCATCACCTCACTTCCTTCAAATGACCAAACCTAACGGATTTATGCACCTGTCTAAGGCTGCCTTAGACAGTCAGAAGAAAGGGGAAATAGTTATATAATGATGTCTGTCTTGCCATCCATACAGTATTAACTCTTTGGCTGAGGTAAAATATTTTCCACAAGGGAGGCATAGTCTTTACTGTCAATATAACCAATGTGATCATGGTGATATTTTTTTTAAAGCACAGATTCGTATTTATGCAACCCCCAGGGTTTTTTTTTTTCATCTTAAATTACTTTATGGAATTAAACAAACTATTTTGAGTTATATTTATCTGAATTCAGCAACTAATCAAATCCACATTTTGGGCTGAAACTGAGCCACATTGAACAAACTACATTTGACTGGGTTCACATGCTGCACTAAGTTCTAAGCTATGATTTAGAAAGCACAGTGACTGGAGGTGCTGGGTATTAACCTGGTTAATACTTGGGTGGAAAAAAAATAGCAGGAAATACACTCATATCAGGGTTAAAGGTCAGACTGGAAAGTGTAAAGAAAAAAGCCAGGAGAAGATAATGGTAAATCGTGATTACAAATGACCTCTGCCGCAGTATGATTCTCCCTTCTTTGCATTTGGGAGAGTGAGGCTCCTGGCAGTCCTGCAGTTTATGATAGATGGTGTAATTCATTGGATATCACTTAATTAGAACTGCATAGAGCAGGGGTGTCAAACTCAATTTCATTGTGTTTGATCTCAGGGGACCAGGGTGGGTGTGGCCAGGGTGGGTGTGGTTAGCTTGACATCACTCGTGTCTGGGATGCCTGTGGTGGCCCGAGTGCTCTGCCAGCAAAAATGGTCTCCCAATCCCCGTTTTCGGCTAGAACAGTCTCCTGCAACCCTCTGCCAGCAAAAATGGAGCTCGGGAGGGTTGCATGTAGTTTTCCCAATCTTCATTTTCACTGGCAGAGGGTTACAGGAGGCCATCCCAGCCGAAAATGGAGATTTGGAGCCCAATTTTGCTGGCAGAGGCATTGCGGGCCAGTTCTTTGCTGTTTCCAGGGCAGCCCCATGAGCCAGATCTAAGCACCCGCGGGCCAAATCTGGTCCACTGGTCTTGAGTTTGACACTCCTGGCATAGAGAATTCTTGACCACTAAGCTCTCCTGTGACTTTTGTTCCTAGCATTCCTTCTCATCTAAATTAATTTCACTTCTGCTTGTAAGCTTCTCTCTACTAGAGAAATGCAGCAAATTGTCTTCTGCCAGCTTTCACTTTCTTTATTCTTCTCATGAAGCTCAGTTGCCTATCTCTATATGGGAATTAGTTACTCTGTGCCTTCTGCAACAGATGTGCACCCGTTTCTCTTACCATATGTTCAGAGTTTTGCAAAAGAGAGCCTTTTTTGTACAGTCCCTCAAGAAAATCTTGCAAAGAAGAGCAAGGATTTCATATAAAAATAACTTCTTTTTTATATTAAAAAAAAATCTCTGTCTTGTGATAGTTCATTGCTTTTTCTGATTTTCTCCAGGGTTTTGCCCATCATTCACCTGATATTTCTAACCCCACACACAATCTTCCCACGTCTCCCGCCTGTCTTGTCGTGACTTGTCATTCAGCCAAACTCTAAGCTTTCAATTCCTCCCATGACTCAGTCCCACCAACCCCCAGATAACATTAATAGATTGCCAGGTCTGAGTTGCAAAAATCCATACGACCGCTAGATGGCAGCAAAGTGATACAGAGAATTCTATTGGTTTGTTCATTTGCCCTGTTTTTATGCCCCTCCAATGAGAGTTGACCCTGAGCAGTGTAGGTATCCAATACAGTGCAGTAATCAGATTAAAAACAAAATACTGTGGAAAACTCAGCCGCCCTGAGTCTTCGGAGAAGGGCGGGATATAAATGTAAATAAAAAAAATGTAATCTAATGCACTAGGCCCATTATAGCGAACCTATGGCATGCGTGCCAGAAGTGGCATGCAGAGCCATCGCCTGTTGCTCTTCTTGGTTCCTGCGCGCTGGCCAGCTGGTGTTCACGCGCGTGGGAATGCCAGAAACCAAAAGTGCAGCCGCCAGGTGCTCATGCGCATGGTGGGGAAATGATCTTCCGGTTTCCGGCGCGCACATACACATTGGTCACCTGGTCTTCCGGTTTCTGGCACGCATGCACGCGCAAAGACCAACTGGCCAGTGCGCATGCACACACCAGAAATGGGAAGTTCATCTTTCCAGTGTGCGCATGCGTACCGGGTGGCTGCTCTTTTGGTTTCTGGCACTCCCATGCGCATGAAGACCAGGTGGCCAGTGCGCCAAAAACGGGAAGAGTAAGGGGAGCAGAGCTGCCAGCCAGGATGGGAGGCTGGGGGGCCTCCCCATCCTGGGCTTCTTGTGTGGCCCCAGCCCTTCAACCTATGGCACTGATGCATCCGCGGTCCGGAGTGCCTGGCTGGCTCGGGCACACGGGGCAGCGGGGCATCATTTGCTGGCTGGGCAGCCGTCCGTCCTGCTCGCTGTTCCTGCCACCGTGAGGAGCAAGGGGGTGGCGGTGGTTTTCATGCTGCCATTTCTGGCTGGGATACTGGAGCAGCCAGGATGAAAAGGAGGAACTGCCATCAGGGAGGTGAGTTGCCTCAGGAGGCCTAGAGGAGAGCGCAGCATGGAGATGCCGCTGAGGGGTAAGAGGCATGCCAGGCCAGCTGGGAAGCCAATGACCCAAAGATATTCAGGTCCTGATTAATGAAGGGTTTACAAAAAACACCTTGATGTGCACCCAGATGTACACTAGTAACCAGTACCGCTCTTGAAGCAATGATATTTAAGTAAATAAACTGACTGGTCCTGTAACTGCCTGAGCTGTTTTGTTCTTAATTTCTTGCTAGTAGCTATCCACATATTTGCAGTTTCAATACTGTTCAATATGGGAAACATGTATTCATCGAGTTGTATTGTATAAACCCTGCCTCAAGGGGTCTTCATATTCAGTTTGAATTCTGATCGGTTTCCATAATTTGTTTTCTAGATCTTGTCACCCACTAGCCTAGGAAGGAATCTAAGCCTAGGCAATTTAGAATTACAGTAGTTTTCAACTTACAACAGTTCATTTAGTGACCATTCGAGGTTATAACAGCTGAAAAAAGTGACTTGTCACCATTTTTCACACTTATGACCATTGCAGCGTCCCCATAGTTACGTGATTTACATTCAGTTGTGTGACGATTAATTCATAGTTATGATGCTTGCCGTGTCCCGGGATCATATGATCATATTTTACAATCTTCTGACAAGTAAAGTCAATGGGGAAGACATTAACAACCGTGTTACTAATTTAACAACTGCAGAGATTCACCTAACAAGTTGTAAAATGGGGCAAAACTTACTTAACAAATTTTTCACTTAGCAACATAAATGCTGGGCACCATTGTGGTCGTAAGTCGAGGACTACCCGTATAGCTAAATTATTTAGCAGCAAGTTGATGGATGATGTCCCTCTGTGTCCAAAAACTACATCAACTTTCATCAAAGTAGAAAGATACAAAGATAGACAATTGTTGGATCCACATATTACATGCCAGGGGTCTCCAACCTTGGCAACTTTAAGCCTGGCGGACTTCAACTCCCAGAAAGCCATTCTGGGAGTTGAAGTCCTCCAGGCTTAAAGTTGCCAAGGTTGGAGACCCCTGGCATATGCTAACCCAGGGGAGCCATTTTGGCTGGTGATTTCACATTTTGATTTTGTACTTTTTTTCCTCCTAAGGCTTAATGCGTTTTTATTATAGGCTCATTGGAAGTCCCCTAGAACATATTCACCAAAGCAAATAGTGATTCCTTCCCCCATCTGTTCATTCCTCCCTGTGCTTTAGAGCTAGAAAGGGATGGTGACTAGGCAACCGCACTAGACTTATGCCAGACTTGCTTAAGCAAGTTTTAGGAATCACAACTGATTCTATCAATCTAAGCTGTAATTAGGACTGTTGAAACGTAATGGCTGAAATTCACTCAGCGTATTAAACTAAGCAGGGGTGAAATGCTCCCGGTTCGGACCGGATCACCTGATCCAGTAGCGATGGCGGCAGGTGGTTTGGAGAACCGGTAGCAAAAATCCCTGTGCCCCTCTGCCCCCGCCCATGTGATCCCCTTTTGTGACCTTCTGATGAACCAGGTCAATGGGAAAGCCAGATTCACTTAACAACCAGGTTGTTAACTTATCAAACAGCAGTGATTCACTTAATAACCGAAGCAAGAAAGATTGTAAAATGGACCAAAATTCACTTAACAAATGTCTCACTTAACAAAAGAAATGTTGGGCTCCATTGTGGTCGTACAGTGAGGACTACCTGTCCTGTATGTCAGAAGTTGTTAATCAAGGTTTACATATTTCCAGTGTAAACTTGGTATAAAAATTGAGTTTTTACCAATAGGTTTTACTCTGTTGCTTTGCAACCAGCGGGGTTGCAAATGTCTTCTGCAGTTACATTGAATGATTTTTACTTAATCGGCTGCTCAGTGGAAAAGCTGCAAAAGTCGTTCCGAAGCAGCAGGGTAAGCTATTTCCCTTGGGTGGGAATTCCCATCCCATCCCGTCTATTGTCTCTACAGGGTTTCCCCCTCCTGCCTGAAACCAAATGACTGCATTGCTTTGTCGCCATCCTTCTTGTTTCTGGCTGCTCTGAGGCAGGGCTTGGGTGCTTCCCCAAGAAAATATTTTCCTTTCCATGAAAAGCACACGGCTCAGGGGAGATGGAGAATTGGGTTGAGGCGCTGGCTGGCTGCCATTCTTGTGCTTTTCCCAAGGGTCCTCTAGAAGGAGGATTGATGGGAGCACAGAAAGTGGGATAGTGGAGCAAAAAGCCTGCAAAGGATGCAGGGGCAATTTGGGTGAGGCAAAGCGAATGGGAATCTTAATAGACGAAACCAGGCATGTCAAACTCAAGGCCTGGGGCCCAAATCTAGCTTATGGGGTGCTTAGATCCAGCCCGCGGGGCCACCCTTGGAAAAGCAAAGGATCGGCCCGTGGTGCCTCTGCCAGAGAAAATGGGCTCCCAAGCTCTGTTTTTGGCTGGGATGGCTGCCTGCAACCCTCTGCCAATGAAATGGAGCTCAGGAGGGCTGAGCTCCGTTTTCACTGCCAGAGGGTTGCCGGAGGTCCATCCCAGCTGAAAATGGAGTTCAGGAGCCTGCTTTCTCTGGCAGAGGCACCACAGGCCCCCACAGGCGCCCCTGACACAAGTGACGTCAAGCTGGCCATGCCCACTCTGGGCATGTTCACCCTGGCCCCCCGAGGTCAAACACAACCCTGATGTGGCCCTCAATGAAATTGAGTTTGACACCCCTGGACTAAACTGTAGGGGTTAGAAAAGGGAGACAAAATGGTCTTCAGCCATGGCCTTTCTTAGCCATGAAACGTTAAGTGTGACCTTCAGATGTTCATGATGGCTCTTACCTGGGAGATGGAGATGAATAATCTTGTACGTTACTTTTAAGTTCTTGATGGAAAGATTGCATTAAATGTCATACCACAAATAGCCTCCATTATTATAATCTGCTGACTAGAATCAATAGAAGCCTGCAAAATTAATCAAGGAAGAATTGCTGGGTGGTGAAAACTACTGTTTAAAATCTTTATTTTATTTTTTTTGTTTGGAGATGGAGAGAGGCAGCTTAAAAAGCCAGTGTCCTTATTATCTCTGCTGTCGCCCAGAAAGACACTCTCATTTGGTGAACACCTGCCACAATTAGAAATCCAGTTAAAAAACTCCTATACTTTGGAAAGCAGTTATTCAATTTCTACTAGGATGGACTTTTGTGCTATTGATGGCACAGTTCCCTTTGGCTGAGAGAGCCATTTGTTGTTCAGAAATTTATTTGCAGGAAAAAGATTCCTGTCTAAATTAATATGTCTATAGGGATATATGTATCTGAAAGCCTCCTAACTCACAATATCTTCCCAATGAGGAGTTGAAGAATCTATTAAGGAAGGTGATTGAATTTGTCAAGCATAGCTTGTTCCCTATAAACTTCATTATGATGATTTCTTCTGGTGCCATTTCTCTCCAAATGGCCCTCTGCCCACCAGTGCATGCCTTGTGATATGCTACAGCAGCACCGGGTCAAGAAAAAAAACAACAACCCAGAGTAACTATTCTTCTTCAGTGAGTTTCACCGGTTCAAGTTAACTGCTTGTTTATTAGAGTTCTATTCTATCTTTCTCTAAGAGTTTAAGGTACATAGTTATTTCCTCAAATTTTGTCCTTGCATAAGTTTGGGCTAAAAAATAAAGACTGACCCTAAGCAACTGAAGGAGTTTGACATTGGATTTGCCAAGTATTAATTTAGTATCCCCTGAGACCAGAGGTGGTTTCAGCAGGTTCTGACCAGTTCTGGAGAACTGGTAGTGGAAATTTTGAGTAGCTTGGAGAACCGGTAGTAAAAATTCTGACTGGCCCCGCCCCCATCTATTCTCTGCCTTCCAGGTTCCAACTGATTGGGAGGAAAAGGGGATTTTGCAGTAACCTTCCCCTGGATTGGGGAGGGAATGGCGATTTTACAATATCCTTCCCTTGCCATGCCCAAGCCACACCCACTGTCGTGTCCCACTCCTCCGCTGACGGCCGGGTCAGGGAAATCTGAATCAGGCTTGCCTCTGCAGCTCTGCCCAAAGTCCTAGCAAAGTCCTCAGAGCAGGCAGGAGACCAGTAAGTGACTTCAGCAAGATAAGTTCGACTTTGCCTGACTCAGAGACTGCCAGAAAGCAGATTCTTTATATAGGCCATGGGGTGTGGCTCCATGACTCAGCACTCATTAAGGCCTGCCCCTCCCTTCCTTCTGTTGCCTCCGCCTATCCAATCTTCTGATGCGAGGGTCACTCCAATCAGCTGTTGTTGGAAGTAAACTTTCCTCAGGCTCACATGCTGTGGAGGAGGGGGAGGGGTCTAGCTGCTCCGTTTGCCTGGGCATGGAGCCAGGGCTGGAGCCGGGGGATGCTCCCTCCTCTGCAGCCTGCTTGGGCATGGAGCCAGGGCTGGGACCGGGAGGTGCCCCCTCCTCTGCAGCTTGTCTGGGCATGGAGCCAGAACTGGGGCCGGGAGGCATACATTCCTCCGTGTTCGGGAGCAGATAAGCAGACCCCGGCTGCGGTGAGAGCGGACAAGACACAACACCCACCAAGCCATGCCCACAGAACCGGCAGTAAAAAAAATTTGAAACCCACTGCTGCCTGAGAGACAGTCTGGCATACTTGTTAAAGCAGTAGGCTAGAAACCAGGATACCACAAATTCTAGCCCTATTTTTCAATACAAAGTGGGTGGTTTTAGCCCAATCATTCTCTTTCAGCTCTAGGAAGAAAACAATGTCAAACCACTTCTGAAAAATTGTCAAGAAAACTGCAGGATTTTGCCCATGAAGTTGCCAAGAATCAATCTAATACCATAACCAATATACCATAGACCAATGTTTCTCAACCTTTTCTTCACCACGGTCCCCATTTAAAAACCTTTTGTGGCCACGGACTATAGCCATGGACCACCAAGACTTAACTCAAGATTTAAATCATAACATTTCTTCAAGTTTTCGTGGATCCCCTTTGACATCTCGCTTCCCCAGCATTCCACCGACCACAGGTTGAGAACCACTGCCATATGCAGTCGTTGCAGAAGTATTGTATTTAAAGAATACTTCCTTTTTCGTTAATTTAAATGAAGAATATCTACTGCAAAATAGTTTAGGAATCAAATTAGGGCTTTTCTTTATGTGCACAAGCACATTCCAGCAAGCATGTTCTTTTCCTACCCATTGGCCTCACGACATTGTCTTCGTGTCATCCTCAATCCATATCTAGGCCTTTTAAAATTTGTCTTCAGCTGTTCTAGGTTAAATAGGATTCTACATTTTAAACATATACCAAACAATGGTACTTACACTGTGGTTATGATTTTACATATCAACCATTAAGATGACTGCTAGGGTAAACTCCCAGGTGGCATCTCCTGGCCATTTTAAGCTGGCACAGCTACCCTCCCTCCATCCTTCTCTCCAAACCCTGTGATTTGTCTTTTAGGCTCATTCTGCTTTAGGTTGCAGTCTAAAGTCTGGTTCTTTCAAATTGGATTCTGCCTCTTTCCAGGTGACCAAGGTGATTACTGACTCAGAGAAGAGCTGCTGCTGATCAAGAAGGGGGGATTACCCAGGGAAGTGGAAGAAAGAAAGAACCGGCTGTTTATGACTTCACAATAAATGAAGAAATGCTGTTCTTTCCTGCTGTCAAGTGTTGTTCCAAGCTGCTTTTGAACATGGCTCTACCTTTTTTATAATATAGCATTAAACCTGTGTCAAAAAGGAATACAATAATCAGCTGTGCTTTAGCCTGACTGCTTTTGTGAGGATGCATTTAAAGAGAGCTTGATACTTACCCAACATCAGCAAACCCTTGTTGATGCTTCTTGTTTAACTTTGTTAAAAATTGCTACCTCCTCACAGCCCCAACCCTTCCCATAATACCAAGGAGTGCAGTTGATGGATATTTTCCCCAAAGCTGATCACAGAACAAAACAAAGCCAAGAGAACCGATTAGTTGTCGCCTGTAATGTGCCTGTGGCATCATAAAGACAGCACCATTCACTCACCTTGTGCCTGAGAGGCAGCAAATATTGTGCTGATATATATTTTTCTGCTAGCACAAGAACTGGGTAATAGGATATAAAGCAACTCAGAGAAAAAGCTGTAGATGAATAGCAAATACTTACTTCATTCTTTCCTAAAAGCTGTCTGTGGGAGTTCTGTTTTTTATTTCTTTTGATCATTTTAATAAAATTTTGGTGCTTATTCTAAATGAAAGTGATCAATTTTTCGCTTCTTACATACAGAACATACCCTTCTTGTTTTAAGAGATTACAATATATGAGCTTTAGGATTTAATGAGCCATGGTGGTGCAGTGGTTAGAGTGCAGTACTGCGGGCTACGTCTGTTGATCACCTGCTGCCAGCAGTTTGGCAGTTCGAATCTCACCAGGCTTAAAGTTGACTCAGCCTTCCATCCTTCCGAGGTCTATAAAATGAGACCCAGATTGTTGGGGGCAATAAGCTGACTGTGTAAACTGCTTATAGAGGGCTATAAAGCACTATGAAGCCGTATATAAATCTAAGTGCTATTGCTATTTAAAAAAAAAGAAAAATATTTATTTCAGTGAGATTCAAAAAAGAACTATATTTATTTCAGTTATAAATATGTAGATTCAATTACAACATCCATGAAGCTTCCTTATTTCCTTTTATTGCAGTTATGAGTTTGCTAACACCACTAATATTGTGATTCATTATTCACCTGCCTTTTATTTAATTACCCGATGCAATATGATTTGGCTTATCTGGTTGTTAGGGCTGTGATTGTTTATGCAGCATCGTTATATATTAACAGTGTTTATACAGTTTTCATATTCATTTTAAATCATACTGAATATTTAATTTCTATGGGCATTTAAGCTGCTGTTCTTTTGATTTTTCTGCTGATAGCAGGATAGGGTGAACTATACATTTCAAATACTTATATTTAACTCAATTTGCATGTTATCTTGTTTTAAAATGTACATTTAAATATTTGAGCTTGAACAAAGTTCAACTAATAAGAATCAAATTGTTGTTGAAGGAAAGTTGATGTATAATATTTTCTTTCTTTTCAGAACTTAATTAGGGATATAATAAAATCAGAATACAATTAAACATGCTCAAATATGTTCTGAAAACAATCCCCTACAGATATACTTCAGCATAAAGCTGCCTAAGATTGCTTGACTAGTTGATTTATCTATCAGTCAAGACAACCAATAACGCAACCTTATCCATATTGGATTACAAGTAAGTCTTAATGAATTAAAGGGGAATTTGCTCCTGGCAAGCTTGAAATCAGATTTCAGTCTGAATCTTGCAGCTGTAGCTTTGTTTCTAGCTCTCATTTTAGCACTAATTTATTTGGCTTAGATTTCACTTTCTTAATGTCTGCTTGTCAGGCTGCTCTTCATAAGCCCAGGAGGAGAGCCAATTAAAAAAAAAATGACAGCAGCAGTACTGTCTGCCTTCTTTGATGCTGAGCAATTTGCATCTGCTCTCAAGCCTCTAGTAGGAGGTTTTAAGAAGATTTGGACAAGAGGATCCATCAATACAGTTGACTTACAACTGTTCATTTAGTGCAGGGGTGTCCAAACTTGGTCCCTTTAAGACTTGTGGACTTCAACTCCCAGAGTCCCTCAGCCAGCTTTGCTGGCTGAGGGACTCTGGGAGTTGAAGTCCACAAGTCTTAAAGGGACCAAGTTTGGACACCCCTGATTTAGTGTCAGTTCAAAGTTATAATGCCACTGAAAAAGTGACTTAGGACCGTTTTTCACAATTGCACCACCCCCATGATCATGTGCTCAAAATTCAGGTGGTTGGCAACTTTTTGATACTTCAGACCAGTAGTGGGTTTCAATTTTCTTCACTACCGCTTCGCTATTGGGAGCACATGGCACTTCTGCGCATGCGCACAGCATTTTTGATGACATCCGGGTGGATGGGCAGAGCCTCCCACTGCCGCTACTGGCTCGCCCGAACCAGGGCGAACCGGTAGCAACCACCACTGCTTCAGACTGTTGCTGTGTCCCAAGGTCATGTGATCAGTTTTTGCGACCTTCTGACAAGCAAACTCAATAGGGAAGCCAGATTCACTTTACAACCATGTTACTAGCTAAACAACTGCAGTGATTCAATTAATAACTGTGGCAGGAAAGGTCGTAAAATGGGGCAAAACTCAATTAACAAACATCTCATTAACAACAGAAATTTGGGGCTCTATTGTGGTCGTATGTCAAGGACTATATGGGATTTGAGAAGCGCATTCCAGAAACTCCAATCATCCCATAAGCTAATTTTATTTCATTATCTTTTAAATAAATCAATTTTATTGTTTAAGTGAATCTTTAAGAAACTACTGTCATGCAAAACTTTTCAACAGAAGCAAAGTATAGATACATACAATATTAACAAAATAATATACGTTCAGAATTAATAGGAAGTAACAAGAAAAATGAATTATGGCCGCTGATGTTACAAACAACTTCAAAAGAAATTAACCATATTGGTTGAAACTCTTATTCTTTGCCCTTTTATTTTAAAAAGAATCTAATTAAATATTTATTAAAAAAACAAATTAGATGTAAAGTTTTCCTTCTAAGAATGTTGGATAATTCAATTGGCCTCATAGCCCCAAATGCCGCAATGCTTGATGTCTTATTAGATTCTTAATTCTTAATTTGCAGCCAAGAGGAACATGTGCATCTTATCACAATGTGATTGATGTAGTTATATTAATCCTGTTGAGGTCTACCTAAAATGTGACAATAGGACAAAAACAAATCATATGAATTAATGTTCCAGCTTCTGAGGTGCATCTCCAAGAGCGAGATAGCTGCAACATATTAATACATTCTTGTCTGATATATATGCAGCAATTTTACTTGTACTGAGTTCATTTGAAATCATAGCTACTAAATGGTAAATTGTGTAAAGCAAATAGCCATTGATTTATCATGTGAGGACATTCAAATCCGTTGTTCCAGAATCACACAAATAATTAACATTGATTCCATCAATTTCCCATTAAAATTATTTTGCAAACCTTTTAGAAACAGTCTTCTCATAATTAAGTTAATCCAAAGTCATCATGTAAGAGGTCTAGTTTATCTCCACTGCAAAGCAAGCTGAGATGCTATTTTTAACTTGGGATGGTTATCCCACAATGTAAATATTTCATGGATAAAGAGATCCAAATTATATCTCTGATTCAAAGCTCCGATTTATCCACGCTGGAGGAGGAAAGCTCTATGGGAGTTCAGGATAATCTTGTTTTTTTCCTCAGGAAGAGAGCCTATATGTGAAGTTCAAGAGTTTCTCTGGGCTAATCCATAATCTATTATTTCATTAATGTCTTTGATCCTGTGACATTTCCTCTGACACCTGCACAGCACACCCAAGAGCTAATTAGCAAAGCAACCAACAGAGAGAGCAAGGCATGATTTCCAGTCACCTGGAGGTGACATTTTCTTCCCTTGATGTTCTTGCTGCAGTTGATAAAAGCTGCAGTGTTGATCTTAGAACAAGAGCTTTTGGAGTGGTACAAAAAAACCTTAGCAGACAAATCTGCCTTCGGTCAGGTCAGAGAAGCAAATGTCTCAGATGGAAACTGAGGATACCTGGGAATGGAGGAATCCCATCACTCAGCAGTGGGTTGGGTTGCTAGCCATCTTTGGCAAGGGAGTGTGAGATCTGCTCTGAAAAGAGTTGGCCATTTGCAGGCTCCCTTCAAAACCTGGACTTGAAGATAGCAAATGAAATGAAATACAGATAGTCCTAGACTTATCACCATTCGTTTAGCAACCTTTCATAGTTATGACAGGTCTGAAAAAGTTCCTTCCAACTGGTCCTTCCACTTTCGATCATAGCGTCCCCAGAGCTACGTGATCAAAATTTGTACACTTGGTTTGTGGTGGATGCAATGTCCCAGGGTTATGTGATTGCCATTTGCAATCTTCCCACTGACTTTTGACAAACTCAGTGGACGAAGCTGGGTTCACTTAATAACCATGTGATTCACCTAACAAGGGTGGCAAACCTCACTTAACAATGCCTCACTTAGCAATAGACATTTATTTATTTATTTATTTATTTATTTATTTATTTGATTTTTATACCGCCCTTCTCCCGAAGGACTCAGGGCGGTTTACAGGCAAAAATAAAACAGATAGTACAATATACAATTTAAAATGCAATTAAAAAACTTATTTTAAAATTGGCCTGAAAAGTATACAATGAACTAAAAACCCCATTTAAAATTAGTTAATAAGAATTTAAAATTTAATAAAATTCAATTTAAGCCAGCCCCGCGCGAATAAAAAGATGTGTCTTCAGTTCGCAACGGAATGTCCAAGGTCAGGTATTTGGCGAAACCCGGGGAAGTTCGTTCCAGAGTGTGGAGCCCCACAGAGAAGGACCTTCCTGGGGCTGCCAGCCGACATTGCTTGGCGGACGGCACCCTGAGAAGTCCCTCTCTGTGAGAGCGTACGGGTCGGTGGGAGGCATGTGGTAACAGCAGGCGGTCCCGTAAGTACCCAGGCCCTAAGCCATGGAGCGCTTTAAAGGTAGTAACCAAAACCTTAAAGTGCACTCGAAAGGCCACAGGTAGCCAGTGCAGTCTGCGCAGGAGCGGTGTTATATGGGAGCTACGCGGAGCTCCCTCTATCACCCGCGCAGCTGCATTCTGGACTAACTGAAGCCTCCGAGTGCACTTCAAGGGGAGCCCCATGTAGAGAGCATTACAATAATCCAAGCGAGAGGTAACAAGCGCATGAGTGACCGTGCACAAGGCATCCCGATCAAGGAAGGGGCGCAACTGCCGAACCAGGCGAACCTGGTGGAAGGCCCCCCTGGAGACGGCCGTCAAATGATCTTCAAACGACAGCCGTTCATCCAGGAGGACACCTAAGTTGCGCACCCTATCCTTTGGGGCCAATAACTCGCCTCCAACAGTCAGCCGCGGCTGCAGCTGACTGAATCGGGGTGCCGGCATCCACAGCCACTCCGTCTTGGAGGGATTAAGCTTGAGCCTGTTTCTCCCCATCCAGACCCGTACGGCTTCCACGCACCGGGACAGCACTTCAACAGCTTCATTGGGGTGGCCTGGGGTGGAGAAGTACAGCTGGGTGTTATCAGCGTACAGCTGGTATCTCACCCCAAAGCCACTGATGATCTCACCCAAAGGCTTCATATAGATGTTGAACAGAAGGGGCGAGAGAATCAACCCCTGCGGCACCCCACAAGTGAGGTCCCTCGCGGACATTCCAGTCTCAATTGTTGTGGTAAGTCAAGGACTATCTGACCATGTGGGAATTGCACAGGAACTGTTGAGGCTTAAAGTAGAATGCATTAGATCAACCTTCCTTGACTTGGATATGTTATGATTATAATTTTCAGATTTCCCACCCCAGGGTAGAAGTTGTGACTTGGATATTTGGTGATTTGAATGCTGAAAATTGCAGTAATACTTTGTGCATTAAAAAAATAATGCAGCTGGATTCATGCAGTAGTGGTTCTGTGGGCGTGGCTTGGTGGGTATGGTGTAGCTTGGTGGGCATGGCAGGAGAAGGATATTGCAAAATCTCCAATCCCTCCCCACTCTGGGGCCAGCCAGAGGCGGTATTTGCCATTCTTCGAACTACTCAAAATTTCTGCTACCGGTTCTCTAGAACCTGTCAGAACCTGCTGGATTTCATCCCTGGATTCATGCCTATTCTTAGTCACATTGGGTTTTATTTAGTTTTGCCTTACAATGTTGTCTGAGTCTTTATTAATAAGAATCCATTATTAATCATATCTTAAAATACAAGTCTGGCCATTGGCACTTATTAAACAAACCACAGACAAAATGCAACTTGCTGCAGTTTCATAAACAGGTTAAGGTTGTTTTATTTCAATGTCCTTTTAGATTCAGTTGAGTGATTGGAGGTACCAATCTAAAGTTTTATTTGGATCTCATCTTAGTTTTTGTGGTCATTGTTTAGCTATTTATTATGGTTTGTTTTCTTTTTGTTTGATATTATATGTCACTGAGAATCCTTTGAGGTTGAGATGAATTCTAAGTACTGTCAAACAGAAATTTATATACATAAACCAATGAACAAAATACAGGTTCCACATTAATAAGCATAAGGTCTGGTTTCTTATAATATTTTAGGAGTGACTGTTGATTACAGATTCAAAATATTACTAGATTTAACCAGTGAAATAACAGCAACTAGGAGAGGTATTTCCTGAACTTCAAGGATATTGATCGGCTTGAAGCTTTAATGTTGCCATTCGTAGTTTAGATTGGATATGCCATTTTTTGTGGACTTTGGAACAATCCCTCTTTGCTGAGAAGTCAAATTCACTTCTCTCCAATCTGCCCTCTGACTTCTAGATCTAAACTTAGTGGAAGGATAAAGCAGAGTTATACTGCCTGGCAACCAGGACTCCATCACCATTTCAAATGGCATGTAAGTGGGAGGGAAATTGTTCTAGAGCTCCATCACAGTCACATTGCTTTTTAAAGAGGAAAATGAGTTAAAAATTAGAGGATTAGTCAAAAAAGATCTGAAATGGAATTGTTAGGAGGATCAGTTCTCTTCAACTGCAACAAAGATTTATACACTAGGGTTAGAAATACATTCTGAGTTAAAAGCTAAGGAAAGCAATTGCTTGAAGTGTGGAAAAATTATTTCGTTTCTCATTTGCTTTTTTTAAAAATTAGAAGAATAAAATACATAAATTGGGGTGGGGAGTTTGCTGAGTGCCAGGAACCCAGCGATATACCAAATTATGTAGCCTGCCTCCGGCCTACAATATTAAATAGCTGAGAGAAAACACCAAAAGGGGCTAATTCAACCTTTAAGCACCTCTCTTCTAATCTATCCTTCATTCTGCTGGATGGGTACCAACATAACCCTTTTCTTCTCTGTCCCTTTTACTTATTGTATTATTCCAAAACATTAAATAGCATTTGGAAGTCCACCTGTTCCAAACATGCCCCCTCAAACATTAAGCACACATTTAAGAAAGTTCAATGAGGTAGAATGATGGTGCCAAATAATCCCACCCACCTTTATGGTCAAATACAACCTTTTGCTAAGTTTTGAAATGGAAGCTAAATTGCACAATCAATTCATCAGGGGCAAAGTGGGTTGACTGGGCACACAATGCGCAATAACATTTGAACTGTATTCAACATCTAAGAGCTGGGAGGTAAAGGATATGATTATCTGTTTCCAGTTTTCAGCATTCTGCAGCATATAGGAAGTCAGATGGAACAGGACTGTCAAGCACTTTTCCAAAAGTCTTAGGAAGCTAAGAATAAAAATGTCTTAATGCGTCAAAAGAACAGTGCAAAGTGAAGGCGACAAGCAGAGTTATTGTGGAGCTAAGTAAGCACACAGAAAATTACTGCAGCTAAGTGATGTTCATTACTATTTTTTTTTTTTACAAAATTGCCAACTGATCAGAAGAAAATCACCTGGCTTGCTTCTATGTCTTTAAGAGCAATATCATTTCTTTCTAGAATGTGAAAATTTATCTGTGCCGATCCTTGAATATTAAACTGCTGCGAAAGATACTGGAGCCAAATTCTTATCAGTCAGTCAGTAATTCTTCTGCAGGAATCTAGCTGGAGTTGGAGGAGCAGCAAAAAAGTAAGTATGGTTAGGGTGTGTTTTCAACCAGTAATGTTTATATTTCTCAGGAATGAGGAAGACAAAGTGGTGTCATGATATCCCCTTGTGAGCAAAGAAGTGTTGAGAGGGAAGTGAAATAAAACTGCCCTTCCATCTGGTTCCACCAGAAAATGTAAACACAAATCTTTGGCACAATGAGAAGCTCGGCTCAGAATGTAAAACTCCCAGCTGGTGGGGAAGTCACAGGACAACGGTTTGAGCCCCGCCTTCATCACATTTGAAATCCTAACTGGGGAAATAACCACCAGATGTGAGCACACATCATTCACAGGTGTGGGAGTTTGGCTTTGAACTAGAAGCTGGCAAAAAGGTCTTCCAAATGGTACTTAAAATCACATGGCTGCTGAAAATGGTTCCCCAAAAGGCCAGCTAATGTTTGCCCTGCGACTTCTCCACCATATCCGTAAAATAGGATGGGTTCTCTTTTTACCACATTAAATAGGGCAAGTATGAGGCAAGTATGAGGCATGTACTTCATACCTAGTAGGTGGTGCTAGAAAATGATCCAGTGGTCATGTATTTCTGGGCAGCAGCTGATGCTAGGCTGTTGTGGCTTTTCTTAGCCAGTTTTCGATTTGTGAATCAGGTGTCAGCTAATTTTGTTCCTCTCTAGCATATTAGGTGAAGGTTGAAACCCCCAAAACAGGTCTATTCAGAAAATTAAGGTTTAGGTCCCCTTCCTGCTGTTTTTTCCTTGACACTTTTTATTTTTATTTTTGTGATCTACTTTTTACCTACAGAGTAGAGGTAGTCCTTGACTTACAACAGTTCATTTGTGGCCGTTCAAAGTTACAACGGCACTGAAAATAGTGTTTTTTTTAATTTGAATTTATATCCCGCCCTTCTCTGAAGACTCAGGGCGGCTTACATTGTGTAAGGCAATAGTCTCATCCTATTTGTATATTTATATACAAAGTCAACTTATTGCCCCCCCCAACAATCTGGGTCCTCATTTTACCTACCTTATAAAGGATGGAAGGCTGAGTCAACCTTGGCCCTGGTGGGACTCGAGCCTGCAGTAATTGTAATTGCAGGCAGCTGTGTGTTAATAACAGGCTGCATTAGCCTGGTGAGCCACTTCCCAGCACTGAAAATAGTGACTTGTGACCATTTTTCACACTTTTGACTATTGCAGCATCCCCATAATCATGTGATTTACATTTGGAAGCATTGACGACTGACTCATATTTACGATGGTTGCAGGGTTCAGGAGTCATGGGACCCCCTTTTGCGACCTTCTGACAAGCAAAGTCAATGGGGAAACCAGTTTCACTTAACAACCCTGTTACCAGTTTAACAACTGCAGAGATTCACTTAACAACTGTGGCAAGAAAAGTCGTAAAATGGGGTAAAAAAAAATTCTCAACATAAATGTTGGTCTCAATTGTGATCGTAAGTTGAGGACTACCTGTACTCAAGGGGCTGAACAATATAATAATATATAAACATTTAAACTCCAGTATAAAGTTTATGTTAAAACAGATGGTTCTTTAGCCATTCTGACATAAAGTCTTTTCACATGCTACAGTTTAAAGCCATAAATTATGTTCAATAAATAATTGGCAATAAGCGTAGGCTTTTCAACCTGGATACAGCATGTTCCTAGTATCAAGCTTTGTTTGTTTCCTGGTGAACTTCATAAATCAACCTGATCCAAACCAGCTTCCTCTAGTAAATTTTGAGGTGTCTGTAGAAACAACCCAACTTTGCCTAGCGTGGAATTTTCCCCTAGCAGCACCCATAAATAAATGTGAGAATATATTGCATCTCCAAAACTCATCGTCTATGTTTGCGTTACATAAATTGGCCAGTCACAATTTGCATTGTGAAAACACAACTTATGGAAATAATGTTCAGTGTGTCATATAAGCTTGAAGAATTGAGTTCATTAAACCACAGTTACCGTAGGTACATCATTCAATCACAGCCACTCTATTTGCAGCAGCACATGGAAATTGTAATGGCTCGAACAAAAAGAAACTCTGGGTGAGGTATTTTTAAACAAAAAAAAATAGTACTTGAATAGTGAATTGGAGCATTTGGTTGTGAATTCTAAGAATGAAAACTGATCAGATCTAACAGTTGGGTGCAGGTAGTGAGGGAATTGTAATGTGGTTTAGTATTGACATTTCCCTCTGTATTACCTGAATTACAGGAGACTTTGTTTAAACAATTCATATGATAGTGGATAAGGCAACAGGCTAAAACTGGAAGACTGTAAGTTCTAACATCGCCTTAGCTATGAAAGCCAGTTGGGTGATCTTGGGCCATTTATTCTCAACTCATCTCATGGGATTGTTGTTGTTGTGAGGGCAATAGGAGGGAGGAATATTATATATGTTCACCACCTTGAGTTGTTTATAAAAATAATAAGGAATAAGGGATTAAGAGACATGGTGGCACAGTGATTAGAATGCAGTATTGCAGGCTAATTCTGCTGATTGTCGACTGCCAGGAGTTCGATCCTGACCGGCTCAAGATTGACTCAGCCTTCCATCCTTCTGAGGTCGGTAAACTGAGGATACAGATTGTTGGGGGCAGTATGCTGACTCTGTAAACTGCTTAGAAAGGGCTGTAAAATACTATAAAGCATTATATAAGTCTGAGTGCTATTGCTATATAAATTAAATAAAATAAATTTCAAGTAACCATCCTAGATAAACAAGTAAGATGCAACTAAATGATAAATGGAGAACAATTATACTTTAAAAATACAGGTACAATGGAAATGCTGATAAATATTGAAGCCTATGTTTAATTGTGGAATGCCACTGATGGGTCTTACAGTTTACACTAAACCATGGCTTGTCAAAGCCTGGTACTATTCATCCATTGCGCTAAAATATAAATCTTATTTACAATTATAAGGGCGGAGTTCAAACTTATCTATTGACAAGTAGTTTGGGATCTGAACTTGTGTTGATATGGGTTTTTAAAGGGATAGATTAACTGGTTGGCATAGTGATTTGGTTCATTGCTAAGTCATACCATAGTTTGATTTTGTATTAATATATTGAGTGAACCTAGCCAATCATGGCTTATTGTCATGTATGGCCCCTGCCAATATATTATTATAATGAAAACTGTAGTAAAGTTAGTCCTCTACTAATGACCACAACTGAGCCCAATATTTATGCTGCTAAGTAAAACATTTGTTAAGTGAGTTTTGCCCAGGGGTGAAATGTAAAATTTGTTATTACTGGTGCTGTAGATGTGGCTTGGTGGGGGTGGGTGGGTAATGTGACTGGGTGGGCGTGGCCAAGTTCGGTGGAAGAAGTTGTAGAAAAAATGCTTTTAAAGGGTTCTGACGATCCCAGCTGAGCCACGCGATCATCAGAGGCTTTTTAAAAAAACTTTTAAAAGCATTTTTTCAGCCAAAGAAAAAATGCTTTTAAAAGTAAAAAAAAAAACCCCTCTGATGATCATGCAGCTCAGCTGGCCGTGGGTGGGAGTGGGGGTGGGGCAGGGATTTTTGCTACTGGTTCTCCGAACCATCCGCCGCCATCGCTACCGGACTTGGCGATCCGGTTTGAACCGGGAGCATTTCACCCCTGGTTTTGCCCCACTTTATGACATTTCTTGGCACAGTTGTTAAGTGAGTCATTGTAGTCGTTAAGTTAATAACATGGTTGCTAAGTGACTGGCTTCCCCACTGACTTTATCAGAAAGTTACCAAACTGATCACATGACCTTAGGGCAGGGGTCTGCAAACTTGGCTCTTTTAAGACTTGTAGACTTCAACTCCCAGAGTTCTGGGAGTTGAAGTCCAAGTTTGCAGACCCCTGCCTTAGGGCATTCAACCATCATAAATATGAACCAGTTGCCAAACATCTGAATTTTGATCACGTAACCAAGGGTCTGCTGCAATGGTTTTAAGTGTGAAAAATGGTCACTTTTTCCAGTGCTGTTGTAACTATGAATGGTCACTAAATGAACTGTTGTAAGTCAAAGACTACCTGTACAGAAAAACAAGACTAGAGCATATTTACAGCAAATTGAGCAACAAGACTTCATATTACAGTAACAGTGGCCTTTATCAACTCTTTCTTCTTGACAAAAAGGCCGGAATAGCTCAGGCTGTTACGAAGCCTGTTATTAGAACACAGTAGCCTGCAATTACTGCAGGTTCAAGCCCGGCCCAAGGTTGACTCAGCCTTCCATCCTTTATAAGGTAGGTAAAATGAGGACCCAGATTGTTGGGGGGGCAATAAGTTGACTTTGTAAAAAAAAATATACAAATAGAATGAGACTATTGCCTTATACACTGTAAGCCGCCCTGAGTCTTCGGAGAAGGGCGGGATATAAATGTAAAAAAAAACAAACCCTTCCCAAATAATTGTGTTACCTTGTACAGAAAAATGAATTAAAATGACCCTTTCAGTGGTGGGTTTCTACCGGTTCTCCTCGGTTCAGGCGAGCCAGTAGCGGCGATGGTGAGCTAAAAGTGAACCTGTTTGCTCCAACCATCAGCTGGGGCCTCCCACCCGCCCCTGCGCTATACCCACCTATATTCGTTCTTTTTTAGCCCAGTTGATAGGCACAGTAGAGGGGATTGCTGCGTCTCAGCTGTTCTAAAATGCAATGCACTTGCACAAAACGTTGCGTGTGCGAAGCGAACCGGTTGTTACACCAGCTGAAACCCACCACTGGTCCCTTTGACAATATATCAGCACATACTACCAGTCCACCCTGTTTTCTGTGAGGCATACACTGAATGAGACACCCCCACAAAGATTTTGCCTGCAGAGGTGTCAATGGTACAGAGCTCAAAAAGAAAAGGGACTCCTCAGAAGGACAATTCTTCCTGCAGTGCCTCCTGATTTATACCTATTGTGGTACTCTTCTGCTAGTTAGATGAAAGCTCCTGATAATCAAGCATTTATGAAGGCAAATGAAAAATGCAGAGCAGCTGTTATCATATAGAAGCGTATTGTTTAAAAAAAGAAAGTGTCTTCAGTTTCCATGGCATGAGCAAAGTTGATCTAAAAATATAAGAAAAAGATTACATTGGCCATGGGAATAGTGTACTGCTGAAGCCAACAGGATAAGTTCTCTCCCCAGTTTACATTTGACACTTGAAATGTGAAGAAGAATTTCTATTTTAAGAGTAAAAATGCAAAATATTTCTGCTGGACCAGACTGAGGGCATGTAGCCCAGCATCTTGGACTAGATCTGGAATTCAGTGGGCTTTCAAATTAATGTTTCTAATTAATTGTGGTTCTTAATCCTATGAGTTTTTCATATCCCCGCAGACAAAGGGCTCTGACGTGTATTGCTGTGTGCAGTTCTGTGAACATTGTTCATGTTAAAATTTATAAAGAGGACGAGTGCCATTAAAAAAATGAGTTTTCGTTATCATTACCATAGCTTCCTTTTTCACTTGAGCTTGAAATTCAGGAAATTAAAAATATGAACACCAGGTTATCATGCAACTTGTGAAAATAGTCTTCATGTATACTCTGATTGCAAGGATTTGTTCACATTTTATGATGGAAAAAGCTGGCAGCATCCTCCAGGCTGTGATATTTTTAGATTGGTGGGCGTTTTGTGCTGAAAGATTATTTGAATATTTTGAAGCAGGATCTGCAAGTCTTTATTTGCAGGCCGAGCTTCTTAATTTAATATTCCCAAGATTACTGTGGTGTTGTACCTTTGGAGAACAGCTCAAAAGAGTTTGTCGTCTACTTTTCCACCCTGAGCTTTTTATAGCTGTTAGACACATTTGATTTCTTGAGAGATTAGCTGTTGTTAGTTACACACCCACTTCTTCTTCCCAGGTCATGCTACTATCACCAATGGGAAGCCAGTATTATTTGGAATTGCTGGGGCAATGAAGTGGAATCCTATTTATCTGTGGGCCTTGATAGAACAGCTATCAGAGGCAGTCCCTGCTGATGACCCCTTTACCTCTTGCAACTTTTGGTGTTTTTTTTAAAAGCAAGCTACTCTGATATTCATACATATTACTAGCTCCAATAGATGAAAATATCTCCAGGTCAGAGTTGAATCTTCCATTGCAAAGCAGAGCTAGCTCCAAAACATTTTCTGTTGATGTTGCTTTCCCAGTGACTAGAAAACATATTTTCATTTGTTTTAGAAAGCAAATATCCTTTTCTAAGAAGAGTGAAATTAGGTCTCCTGCAATATGACTTTTCCCATCCATTATATATAATATTATAGTACATTATTACCAGGCTGTGGCTGCAGGATTGGAAAGATAGATGGAAGACGGGAGCTGCTCTCATTTCTCAGTAATGCAAGTTCTATACAAGCCCTCAGAGAAGCCCTTTTGGCTCTGGTAGAAGACCTCTGCTCATGAAGGGAGGGCGAAGCTGTCACCATTCAGGGATGGATGTGGGGCTACACAAACATTTACTAAACTAATAACCTCTGAGTTAAATAATGAACAATCTGAACAACAGAGCTGATGCTGCATCTTTTTTTTTAATTTTGCTGCTTGAAAGCGACTGCAGAGCCAAGAGAAGAAGGAAAGAGCGATATATTAGAAACAAACAGGGCAAACATCAGTTGCTAGACTGAGTGGAAACAGTACGTTGCAAAGGGAGGAAATTCACAGATGCAAAGCCCGCAATAACTCTTAATAAAATACAATACAGAAAATAGGACTTCAGGATCTCCAAAATACATTATCTTAAGAGTTGGCAATAATACAAAATAAAATTCATTATGTACAAACAATTTCTGCTTTTGGTCTCTGTACAACGATATGAATTTGAGGCACATGTGGACAATTCTCAGAAGTTATGACTAATGGCAAGGATGGCAAGGAGAAGTGCTCTCTTGTTGAGCAGTGGTTTTTTATGCTGGTTTCAGATTTTTGAGAGGCAGATACATGTAATGTTTATCCTAGTGGACTTTAATAAAGAATTGCTGGGGAAAATTTCTGTATGTTGACTATTCAAATGGCAATAATTGCAGAACTACACTGATCTACCTGTCCCAAATGCATTTATGTAAATTTGCATATGTTTATATTGTGGGGGTACGTTGATACCCACTATCTTTGGTCCTCTGCATGTTAAGGAGGAACATTTATAGAAATGGTCAAACAAAATTTCTTAGTCCATATGGAGACTAGTCTTTTATGGCAATCTTATCTTTTAAAGGGAACAGTATAAGATAAAGAAGGACCTCATTCAAATGGGCTGCTGTTGGACTCTTTGAAAGAAAAGCCAAAGTTCTTTTTTTAAAATAACAAATATCAAAGATTGCAATAAATTTTTGAAAAGCTTCTTATTCAGAAGTAAATCTTCGGACTGTGTCTCCAACCATCAGATAAAAGGACTGATTTTATTGATTATGATTTGTATTCATGAGAAACACTTTTTAGAAGACTATTTTTTTTCCTTCTCTGGACATAAAAGTGATATGGAATCTGTTTCATGGTGATTTCATATTTGATCAGCAAAAAGTATCTTTCTGAAATATCCTCTTATCTGGATATTTAATTCTAAAGTATACAACTATGTAAAAAACTAATGCAAAAATCTGAAAAATCAGTAGCCGAACAGGAATCTTTTTGCTGACATAGAAACAAAAATTATTTGGGAATGATGGAGTTGGGTGGTAGACTTCAATCACAGGTGAGAATACATTAGAGGGTGGAGGTGCTATCCCTGATTATGGAAAATGTTGTGAAACCTGACAGAAAGATTAATACCAGGGCCTAAGTGAATAAGAGGTTAAACTCAAAGTCAGCTTGGAGCTGCCTAGGTAAGACATCTCCTTCCACAGTGCAAGCCTGTTCATTTTACTCAGAAATAATTCTCATCCAGTTGTATTTATGAGTCTGTCAGTTTAGACCTGCAATCCAACCCCTCAATCTTGCAATCCTAGTCATGCTTACTTAGAATTAAGAATGATGCTTACTTCTAGGTAAGCATGCAAAGGATTGCAATGCCAGTCACATCACTAGGAAAGGATCCTGCATCCAGATGGAAGAGGCCCGGAGAATTTGCAGCTGCTACAAATATTCAGCTGTGTCACTGGAGGTTCCATCTCTGCAGAAAAGATAAAACCAAAACATTAGCCATCTATTTTACCACGTCTAATTACCATTTCACAATCAAAGACTGTTGAGTGGATCCTCCCCTCAGCATTTGGTTGGATTCTTTGGCAGATTGTTTCAATTCCTCAGAATATCTTGCTCTCTCCATTATTTTCAATTGTCCTAGTCTCACATATAGTGTCAGATATTATACCTGCTACAGTCTATCACAAATTGAATAGCAAAGATTCTCTTTCAGTGCTAGAGCTGAACACGTGTGTCTGCAAATAAGCCCTTAGCCCTGGCAATGGGATAAAAAGGGATAATTAGCAGGTGACAGGAAGGATAGAGCCTAGAGCTGGCTAGTAATTCCTAAAATGAAGGCCAATCTAATCAATCTGAAATACATTTATGTCATTCAACATACGTACATTCTGATTTTAACATATTTTTGATTTGTTGTTGTTAGTTGCGAAGTCATGTCTGACCCACTGTGACCCCATAGACAATGTTCCTCCAGGCCTTCCTGTCCTCTACCATCCTCTGGAGTCCATTTAAGCTCACGCCTACTGCTTCAGTGACTATATTTTTGATAGACATTGAAAATTGCTCTTTGTTAATTGAGGTTGCCCTAGTCCATAAAAGCTTCTTTTCCTGAGATTTTGGGGCGAATCAGATAATTTATAGCTGGAGAAAAAGAACCAAAAATTAGTTATTCTTGTTTGAGCTTTTGTGGTGGTGCACAGCTTGCCGTTATGCGTGTCCTCAAAGTACCACACAACTCCTTAATTGTTTCTGCTGCAACAGATCGATAGTGCTACCCTGCCGGAAATTGAGAATGAGAAAGTCCAGCCTGTTCTTTGCCTTTAACAGCAGACTGACTGGCAGAAATCAACAATGGAGATTTTGATATAGACTCATAAAAACATGCACGATTAGCTGCTGGGGCCTGCAATCACTGAATGCCTAGGCATAGAAATTGGTTAAAAATGAGACAAATTTATTTTAAGGTCTATATAGGGATGGAAGTCTTGATACAAGCAGTCACAACCCTACTTACTTCTCGTGGAAGCTTTCCTTGGAATGAGTAAGTGTTGAGCTGGTCTGATTCTGATTTGGACCTGTAACAGGGGCTTTGTTCAGATACTTGACTGTTTCATAAGCAGCCAGGGTACTGTGCACGTCAGCTTGTGGCTGGTTCTCTTCTTCCCCAATTTTTTCAGCTTCCCACTCTTCAGGATGCTCCACAGAAATGAAGGAGCTGTAAGTCTCCTCTAAGGAGCCCCTGTGCTCATCATAGAACAGCAGGCTCCGTGATTGAACTGCAAAAAAGAAGAGCCTCATTAAGCAGCAAAAACATGTTGCCCATTTATTTGCTATGTCTTTATACCAATAAATGCTATTTTTCTCATTTCTGCCTGTGATGAAACTATATAACAATCAAGCTGCCAAATAATTACCTAAAATATAATACAGTTTGGCTCATTTCTACTTTCTACTAAATTAATATAAGGCTATTCTATGAGGTCTCGTCATTTGGCTTCAAAAAATAAACAGCAAAAAGCAACTCTCTTCCTCAAACTCCTTATTCGGGTACAAAGTTTAATTTTGACTGTTAAATCTTCAAAAGGCATAACTTGATACCACCATTTGTAATAAAATGCTTTTTTTACCCTTTTTACAACCCTATATTCCCTTAATTCCCTTAATTAATTAAGGATAGAGTCAGGGTGACTGAATGCAGTTGAGCATTTACTGGCCAGATTTCCTTCCTGATGCCTAAATGGGGTTCGTAGAAGATATTTTATCTTTGTGCCTTGAGAAGGAAACATCTGCCACTATCTAGCATTGAATTCTCAACTTCTGAGTGGGAGGTGAGCCTCTTTACCACTAGGCCACCATGCCACTTTATAATAAAATGCTTTACTAATTATTTTAAAACAATACAGATGATTTAATACAGTTTTCAGACAACTGATGGACTTGGTCCCAGCAGAAGTGGTGCCAGTGTGCAGTAAAAATATGTATGTATTAATTGCAGGTTTTGTAAACAACATCCATGTTTTCAGACTATAATCCATAGTACTATATACATAAGGATATTTACTTAGTACTGTATGTTGATTTCTATATCAAAATCAGAGGTTTCTAGCATCCGGTAAAAGTTATGCTTTGGAATGGAATGGAAGAACTATTTATTTAGCTCAGCAATACAATCAACTTTAAGTGCATAAGACAGACAGAGCTGGCCCTGCTATTTCCATTTCTGAGATTGGTATATAAGATTAGAATGAGGGGTTTTATTTACCTTTACTTCAATGTGAGTTTTTACGGAGTATAAATGCATAAATGAAATGGTCATGCACATTGTTAGTTCATTTTGGTTAGTCATTAGTACAAGTAGTCCTTAACTTACAATTGAGCCCAAAATATATGTTGTTAAGTGAGATATTTGTTAAGTGAATTTTGCCCCATTTTACAACCTTTTGTGCTTCAGTTGTTAAGTAAATCACTTCAGTTGATAACTTAGCAACCCAGTTGTTAAGTGAATCTGGCTTCCTGTTGTGACCCAGGTTCCTGGACCCGGACTCCTGGACTCGGATGATTCAGAAAGTGAGGGAGAAGACCTGGCCAGCCCTGCTTCTCTTGAGCCCTTTCCCTCCCTGGCACCCACTCAAAGGGAGGAGGAGGGGCCGGCACAGCCTGATTCCATGGAGCCTCCTGCTGATTTGGCAACGCCCCAAGAACAGTTTTGGAGTGATGCAAGATTACGTAGACGTGATCGCCGTGCGCAGCAGCGGAAGAGTTGGGACAAAGCCAAGTCATAATTGTCATGCAGTGACATCTGCAGAGACTATAAATAGGAGGCGGGACTTCCTGGTTTTTTGTCTTGGACAAAGTAATGAGTTGGCGCGAGCTAATGAATTGGCGCGAGCTAACTGTTTCAATGGAGGGAAGAATATATTCGTGAGTAATTCTGGCCTTATCTATAATTTCCTCGTTATCTCCAGAAACTTGGCAGGCCCGTGGGTAGACGTGGCCAGGACATGTATCTATGTAAATAAAAGGAAAAAAGGAAGGCCTCTGACGGACTCTTTGCTGGGAGTATTGGGGGAAGGGAAACAGAACACTTCCCATTGACTTTGCTTGTCAGAAGGTCACAAAAGAGTGTTGGGATATAGCAACAGTCATAAATGTTAAGAATGAAAAAGAAGTCCGTCCCCCTGTTCCCTGTCTTATTAACCTGTGCAAAACCTGTACCCTTCCCCTTATGGTCAAACATACTAGGTCAGAGTTGACAGAGGAGTAAGACATGGCTATGTACTCCCTCTTTATTTATTCAGACTACATACTAAATGTACTGTATATGGAGGGAAACTGAATTAGAAGATTAAGATTACAAAAATTAAAATTGGAGAAATAAATACCAATAACCTGTGTGATAAAGCTATTCTGATATATGCTCATATTGTGGCTACCCTTGAATAGAAATCATGACTGGGGCAAAATGTGGCTAATTGGTATAGGTTATAGAGGTCGTAGGTGTCTGCACTGGAAAATCTGTACAAGACGTCAGTTGCCTGTCAGACACAATTCGAAACAGTGGTGTTGATCTTTAAAATCCTAAAAAACTTAAGACTGTATCTTTGCATATCATCTCTGTCTTACGAATCTACTGAATTGCTTACATCAGCAGAAGAAGCCCTTCTGAATATATCCTAGCTGCCAGAATTTGGCTGTCTGTTATGTGGGACGAGGCCTTATCTTGTGTAACTTCAGGCCACGAAAAGTTCTCCCTAGGACAGTGGCTGCTTTTGTACTCACATTATTTACAAACATGGTAAGAATACATCATTTTAACTATTAGTTTTTAATTGTTAATCTATTTTAATGATACTAACTTTAACTGTACTGATTTTAGCGTTCTGCATTTTGATTAATTGGGGGAAGCCACTTTGAGTACTACTGCTAATAGTAAGTAGAAAAGTAGATACGAATTTATTAATAAACAAAACAAAGTAAGTTAATGTTTGAGAAAAAGAAACAAAAAATTGGAACTTTATCACACGCTTCAGACATGAATGAATGAATTACTATGAAAGAAAGAAATTGCAACCAAAACCTCTGAAGTAGGGGTCTCCAACCTTGGCAACTGTAAGCCTGGCAGACTTCAACTCCCAGAATTCCCCAGCCAGCAAAGCTGGCTGGTGAATTCTGGGAGTTGAAGTCTGCCAGGCTTAAAGTTATCAAGGTTGGAGACCCCTGCTCTGAAGGATAAGTTACCTCAAAATCTAATTATCCCAGTACTGGACAAATTACAAATTACATCCTATTGGCCAGAGATAGCTCAGGATTTACATCTTACCATTGCTCCCTGAAATCACACTGCTGAAATTTGGAGCACAATGGCCCAATTTGAGGGCTGCAATTCATGTGTGTAAATTAAATAAGGTTGGGAATAGGAATGGAAAGGCTCTAGCACAATTCCACATCTAATTCCCACCCATAAACACCCCAAACTACCCAAAGCATTGGAATTGATGAAATGGCTGACTTGACATGTTTTGTTGAGAAAAAGTTAAAGGACGGGAATGAGAGCAGGAATTCTGTGGGTTGGGGGAAAACTTATTCTTGCCCTCTCCAACATTGTCTCTAAATTGCCCTCCCCAATTATTTCAGGTGATTATTCAAGTTATGGGGTTTTTTAGGCTTGAAATGGAAGTGCTTTGCCTCACAAAGGCTTTCTCTCCCATTTATATCCTTAAGCAAATGAACAGGACGCACAAAAAAAGCATCTACACTCTTAATAATATTGTTGGGGCACCAAGCGTCCTTAGAAATCAGAAGAGCAGAGGGCCCACAGCTCAAACTTCTACACTTTACCTGTCCCTGCAATACCATTATATATCTCTGTGGATAAAACGAACCATGATAGGGTTATCCCTGGAAAAGAAGGATCATTAAGTATTAAAGAAGCGTTAGGAAAAGTTCACATTTGACTCACTTTTACTTGTTGTGTAAATGTCTGGCGTCGGAGCTGTTTTTACTGTTTGTGATGTTGTTGAGAATTCTGGGAGACATGGCATCATGGAGCCCAAAACCAGAACAAAGCACAGCACCAGGACCTATGGGGGAAAACACATAGTAGAAATATTCAGTCCATTGATATTTGAAGAGATGAATAGTAAGAAAGAGAAGAGCTAGAAAACATCAAAACAACTTTGTAATGGAGAAGTAACTATAACAAGGAAATAGTCTCGCTCCTCTTTTGAGCCATAAAGCTTATGAGTGATTCCTGTGGGAAAGATGAGCTATAGATGTAATAAATGAAATATATTTAGGAAAATCAATAATTTCCAGTTTATGGATACATTTTTTAAAATTTAGATATATGTGTTTACAAGAATTTAAGAACAGATTTAAATCTGTAATCATTCCAGTCTATCACTGCGAAGTTTTATTTATTTATTTGTATATCACATTTAGAAACCACCCATCTCCTTCATAGACCAACTTTAAGTTAGTGGCAAATACGTTCATAGGCTTTTCAAAATGATATCAGGCTTCCAAGAACCCCTGGTCAGCAAATACACTCAGTATATTTTTCATACAGCCCTATAACTACATGCTATAGATCAGAGTTCAGGAGTAGTCCACATTGAGCCTGCCACTGAGTAGTAACTGAACACTGCATCATTTGTTTCATGCTACAAATACATCTTTAGGTAAGAATAGGAGGAATAGTATTAAAGATCTACGGAAACCATATTCTTTTCTGCTCATCTAGAATTGATATTCTCTCCCCAGCAAGTAATATAGGGATGAAGAAAGTTTCATCTGCTGAATTTTTGCCTATCAGGAAGAAGTTATTCACAGGCCCAGAAAACTTTACCAGAAAAAGGAGAAAACTTTAAAGTTGTAATGAAAGAAAAAAAAGAGTGGGACAGGAATTTTGGCTCGATTCATCGAATAATAATCTTTTATTTGGTCACTTTGACTCTGCAGCAGAGAGAATGCATATCTGAAGCTGCCTTTTATTTCTCCCAGAATGGAACAAAAGTAAATTATATTTTAAACTTATTCAGCTTTCATTTAAAATTGATAGAAAAATTGTACAATTATGTTTTTTTTATACAATGAATTTTCCTGTGACAGCTATAAAATGGATGTCAGCTTTTGCTATTTTTATACCAGAGGTAAAAGCCCATTAGCATTCATTAGAAAAATTCCTTGGTTTGGAGTGGAAAGCGAGGAGGGTGAACCACACATTTAGCTGATGGTTACAGGAAGGAACATTACTCATTCTATGAAGTTTGCAATCTAAATCTTACGCTGTGGATCAGCGTATGCAGAAATACCATAATTCAAGCTACGTTTGGTGATCAGAAAATAAATATATAAATTCTCCTGACACAAAACTTTATTCAAAGTGAGGAATAGAGGAAGGGGAAGCAAGTTGATCAGGGCACTATCATCTAAGCAAGTAAGCTCAAAGTATTACTCAAACTACTGTTCTTATATTGCAAAACTAACTTTACAATACTAAGAGCAATTTCACACTGCAGCCTACGTTGCTTGCCTCATGTAATGTCCCAGCTGTTTCTTAACTGAGACTGAGATGATGCTTAGTCCAAATTGCAGCCATGAGTTACCCCTTCAAGGTAATCCAAACACAAGAAGCACAACCTTCAGTACTAATTCTATCTTTATTGTAAGATTGTATTAACAGAATCTTGCAGGTCTGAAAGTACCTCTCCTGTCCCTTACTTCTACTTTCCTGAAAATTTGAGAGGGTCCCTTATAAGATGTTTTCTCTAAATTTTGTCCTTTGGGTTCGAATTTCATTTATTATTCCCCTATTTTTAGCTTTTCCTCCTGTCTTCCAAGGTCATTCTCACATACCATTATATTATGCAAGGCTTGATTGCATTTTTTGTTTTTTCCATCCATACAGGGAAGATAGCCTGATAGATTGGCTGGCTCCTGTATAGAATGATCTATTAATGCTTGTCTTTCCCTTCCAGGGACTGTTCCTTGCTCATGAGTCCCTGGGCCTTTCCTTTGCTTTCCTAGATGTGTGCACATAGATGCCTTCACCGCCATCCCTTTCCCACATTATGTCCTCAGACACTAACTCAAACCCTTTCTATTCTCCCCCCACTTCAGATACCAATATTTATAACCACAGGATTATAAAAATCAGTCACTATTAACCAGCAGAGATAGAAATCTAACAGCTTAGGAAGAAATTGCCACCTTGGGCACCAACCAGTGGTGGGTTGCTATCGGTTCTCTGCGGATGCGCAGAAGCTTCTGTGCATGTGCGCAAGCGCACGCCTATGAGCAAACTGGTAGTGGCCGAAATTGAAACCCACTACTGGCACTAACCAGCTATTGGGAGAGATGGAGCATAGCAGATACTGTAGCCAACCAGAATGGAGGTTGTTACTAGAATGGAACAAACTTTCAGAGACTATCTACCTTGTTTCCCCGAAAATAAGACTCTATCTTACAGTCTTTTGAATTCTGAAATAAGTGCTTGGCCTTATTGCCATGCACTCAAAAGCCTGATTGGGCTTATTATGAGGGGATGTCTTATTTTGCAGGGAAACAAGGTACAGGATTCCCAGTTCAGAAAATAAGCTGATTTGATTTGAAGCTAGAAATATGGGTGAGGTGTACATTTGCAATGGACCAGGAATGAGAAGACAACATCTTTTTCTGTCTTCAGGAAGTGATGAGCATCCTTTAATGCAATGGGCCAAACAGCAATTGGGTAATCTGTCCTTAACTTTGCAAAATTTCAAAGCCAAGATCACTGTGAATGGAAAATGATTTGCCTTCAAAGAAAGCTTTAAAACGATACTATGTAGACCTTACCATCAGGCATGTTCCTGTCTGTGTAGAGACCATTTTATATGGCCTGGAAACCTTCCCTGCAACCAGAGATTGTAGCTTTTGTAACTGCTGCAGAAGAGTCCTAGGAAATTAATTTTAAAAAATAACTTTTTCATCATCAGAAGAAAACACATAAAAAAATTAAGAGCTCTAAAAATAATATGTTTATGTCCTGCTATAGGAAAATACATTATTTATTTCTTCAATAGAGTTATATGGTTGTCTACCTCACAAAAATGACTTTGGAAGACTGTTTTATAATAATTAAAAACTACTTAGTAATTAAAACAGTCCAAATACCCAAAATGAGCAATTAGTACAATAACCTATATACTAGAGGTGGGTTTCAGCAGGTTCTGACCAGTTCTAGAGAACTGGTAGCGGAAATTTTGAGAAGTTCGCAGAACCGGTAAATATCACCTCTGATTGGCCCCATCCCCATCTATTCTCTGCCTCCCAAGTCCCAGCTGATTGGGAGGAAATGTGGATTTTGCAGTAACCTTCCCCTGGAGTGGGGTGGGAATGGAGATTTTATAGTATCCTTTCCCAGCCATGCCTACCAAGCCACACCCACAGAACTGGTAGTAAAAAAATTTGAAACCCACCACTGCTATATACCATAGTTGAAAACCATATATTATACATTTATTATTGAATATGGGAAGTCCCTGGGTTACAGCCACTCGTTTAGCAACTGTTCAAATTTACAAAGTTGCAGCATTGCAGTGTCCCTGCAATCATGTGACCATGATTTGGGCACTTGGAAACCAGCTTGCAATTATGAATGTTGCAGCATCCTGTGGTCACATGATTGCCAATTATGCTCTTCCCTGCTGTTTTCAAATTCAACAGGGAAGCTGGTAGGAGGTTACAAGCTGCTCCAACAAGTCGCTCCCACTTCCACCGTCTTTTTGTTCCCAAGGCACTTGAGCGGCATGAGGATGTTGTACTCCATAACACCTCCTCCCACACTCTCTACCGCCTGCCTATCACACCCATTTGCATGTAGCTCTCGCCAACCCACTATAGGTCTTGCTTGCCAGACTGCTTGCCTTCAGTCCCTCTTAAGATGTTCTGATCACATGAGATCCTCACTTAATGACCTGCATAGTCTTCATTTAACAACAGCAACTGGATTTACTGGGATTGCCACCACTAAGTGGTGCTGTTGCACACCATTGTGCTTTATGACCATATCTCTCAGCAACATAAATTCCAGCCTGTACTGTACCTGTACTTCCAGCCTGTACTGTGCTTTTTTAAAGTGTACTGTGGCTCAGGGGCTAGGACATTGAGGTTGTCGATCGAAAGGTCGGCAGCTCAGCGGTTTGAATCCCTAGTGCTGCCGTGTAACGGGGTGAGCTCCCGTTACTTGTCCCAGCTTCTGCCAACCTAGCAGTTTTGAAAGCATGTAAAAATGCAAGTAGAAAAAATAGGGACCACCTTTGGTGGGAAGGTAACAGCGTTCTGTGCGCCTTTGGCATTTAGTCATGCCGGCCACATGACCACGGAGACGTCTTCGGACAGTGCTGGCTCTTCAGCTTTGAAACGGAGATGAGCACCACCCCCTAGAGTCGGCAACGACTAGCACATGTATGCGAAGGGAACCTTTACCTTTACCTTACTGTGCTTTTGTTGTAAAGGAATTCTAATAATAATTCACACAGATAGGCTATCTCTTTCTTTTGCTCCTTTTGAGTTAATGTTAATACCTGGCAACTGCCTGGACTATTCCCTGCAGGGTTGTTGTTGTTGTTTTTGGCTTTATTTTCTTCCTAGGACTGAGAGAATGACTGGCCCAAGGTCAGCCAGTTGTACCTAAGGTAGGATTAAAACTCAAGGTCCCCTACTTTTTAGCCTGGTGCCTTAGCCACTACTTCAAATTGGCTCAACTGGATAGGGACTTTGCATTCCAAAATGGGGTAATCTGATAATTCATCTAATAATAAATCATGGACTATATTAATTTGAACTGCATTTGTATCTGAAAAGCTGGATATAGTTTCAGAAGAACTACATTGGACCTTGCACAGAATACTCTTAAGTGGAAGAAAAAATACAAGAGACAAAGATTTGGGATTCTGAATGTAGCGGAGAGTCCAGAATTGGAGGGAGAATCAGTGAAGGGTCATTGCTTGTCCAGTAGATGGCAGTCATCAGCTATCAATAAAGCTATCAAACCTACAGAACCTTTAAAAAACAAAATATGCTTCAAGCTTCCAGAATCCTAAGATGCTCTATCTAACTATAAAGTAGGACCAGAACCTGCTGTTGAGCATAAGAGAAGAGCATCTGTTAGAGCCACTGAATGAGGGCAGAAAGCGCAAATGGAGTGGAAAAGCTCAAGCACAAATCAAGATTATTTGAGGGGGCAGATTCTGGATAAAAAGTCAGAGTGCATCTAAAATTGTTTCCATAGCACATTAAGCAAAAAGAGATTCCTGTATTATTCACATGTTTCTCCACTGATGGCATTTATTTGGCCACTGAATTCAAACAATACATTGACACAAACTCTGAGCAATGAGCAAAAATACCAAAATCAAAATTGGTAAAATCAACAATGCTAGCTAAAAACAATTACCGTATATACTCGAGTATAAGCCGAGTTTTTCAGCACGTTTTTTGTGCTGAAAAACGTCCCCTCGGCTTATACTCGGGTCTATACGGCTAATACTCGAGGTTTTTTTTTTTTTAAGCCCCTCGGCTTATACTCGAGTATATACGGCTTATACTCGAGTTTTTTTTTTTTTCTTTTTTTCACATTTTACCGACGGTAGCCCTGCCGGTGCAGTGAGAGGCGGGCGGGGAGCCGCCAGCCTTCTCAGCTGAGGGAGGAGGGTTTCAACCGTAGGTGCCTCATTTCCCACCCTCGGCTTATACTCGAGTCCCCAGTTTACCCCAGTTTTTGGGGTAAAATTGGGGACCTCGGCTTATACTCGGATCGGCTTATATTCGAGTATATACGGTAATCGATTACCAAAGACTTAAATTTATCACACTCTTTCAGATAGGGACTCTCATCATCCTGACTCAACCATCTGAAGAAGTCAAGATTTCACAGCTTTTCTAAAGGCCTGCAGGATTGGAACCAAGTGTATGTTAGAGAGGAGTGTGTGTGTAAGACATTGTTCCAGAGGGCAATTGAAGTGTGAAGTGGGTCAATAGCTTTAGGTAAATGTGATCCTGTAAATAACCCACTCCTATGCCATGTAGGATTTAAATGGACTAACTAGTACACTAAATTGCAACAGAAGCCTTCAGGAAGCCAACTGAAGATCACAAGGTGTCATTGCATTCTGGACCAATTGTAGATTCTGGGTGGTCTCCAAGGGTAGCATCATGTAGGGTAAAAGTAGAGATAAAGGTTTCCCCTGTCCAGTCTGTCTGGAGGGGGTGTTGGTCATCTCCATTTCTTAGCCAAGGAAACCAGTGTTGTCTGAAGATATTTTCTGTGGTCATTTGGCCAGTATGACTATATGCCGTGGCACACAGAATGCTGTTACCTTCACACCAAAGTGGTACCCATTTATCTACTCACATTTGCATGCTTTTGAATTGCTAGGTGGGCAGGAGTTGGGGCAAGTAACAGGAGCTCACCCTGTTGTGCAGCGCCTAGGTCTTAAACCTGGGCTGTCAGCTTTCCAGCTGACAAGCTCAGCATCTTTAACAGCTGAGCCATTGCACTCATCTCCCACATAGGGTACATTACAATATCAAACTGGGAATGTCTATAATTTGAGTGACAGACAGCAGAGCTTACAGTCCAGAAACAGGTACAATTGATGCAAAAGATAGAATTCTGCAAATATCCCCTCTGAAGCAGGAGTTGTGAATCAAGGATTCCCAAATTGTATTATACTCCGAAATGAAATATCACAATCATCTATTGTCAGTAGGAGATTGCGTACATGTTTTTCTGTATTTTGTAAGATATTAATTTGTTTAATTTTCACCTTTCACTGGCAGTTAAGCCAATTCTGAGGGATCTTGCTGTTTCTCCCCATTTTTACATGGAGTAGATATCTGAGTTCCCTGCATATCTTTTAGTCCAAGCAAATTCCTTGGTTTGAGATGTTGTTATGTAGAACACTGTGCCTATGCAAGCAAAGACCAATTCTAGGGAAGATGAAGTACATAAATTTCTCCTTTCCAGTCATTATGATCTATAAGATGGATTGGAAGGGCAAAAATAGTGACAAGTGAGAGACCCCCACCTTGGGTTAGGAAAGACAACTAATTTATAAGGGGGTCTCTCTTGATTAAGATTCAACTCCTAGCAATTAGAAGGTCCCATCAATGTTATTTTTGTGGCAACACAAGTTATTTGCCATTACCTTTTTCTGAAATGGTTTTCAACTTCCAATCTAGTCTATAGTCCAAGTACTAATCAGTTCTGATCCCACTTAGCTCTTTCAAGCTTGCCAAGCTTGACTAGATGCTGTCATCTGCAGTGGCTTATCTTCTGCTAATATACATCTTCCTAAAGAACCTCTCAGCAATATGATTTCCCAAATGGGACCATGCCCTTTACTTGGCTGTCCATGCTATGTAGTATAACCAGAAAACAAGTTCTCAACCAACAGCCAGCTCACAAGGTCTAGGAAAGAATAGCACTTCCTCACAGACCTCTAAATCTACAGGGATTTCTCTGTCTCCAGTGAACTCAGGGCTCAACTAGTTGTCAGCTCTCTCAACCTTTCCAAACTACTATTAAAGCAGAAGTTCAGGCCCTAATCAGTAAAATGAATAATGAAGGAGAAGCCAGATGCAACAGGGTTGCCTTACCATATTTTAAACTAAGAAAAGAAACACTTCCCTTTAAGTAAACCTCCACCCTCCCCTAATATGACAGTTATGTCTGGAAACTAAAACCACCTAATAACTGTGCTGAACTCTTCCAAGAAATGAGCTTTAGCAAGGGAATCAGGGCATATTGCCTTCCTGACATTTTTTCCCGGTGTCCTTCAAATATTGTTCTCCTTATCTATTCTGCGTCTTTGGCTATAAATGCCTTTCCATAACTCTGGGTTATACCTATTTGACATTGGCATGCATCTCGCCAGTGAATCTAATCCTTGATACATTTCAAATCAACTAGCAGCCAGCTGAGTTGACCTACCATGCAGAAGAGTGAGGACGCTGCATAAGATTGCAGGTGTTGTGTGCACGTGCTCCATGCAGTGTCTGGCCACCAAACTATACTTCAGTACTACTGGCAGAAGAACATCCTCCGTAAACCAAAGGCACTGGACAGTTTATAGAGAGCAGAACAGTTCTGCCTTTGGGTGCAATGCAGTAATGTGGCTTTGGTGCAACAGAAGATAGGCTCCTGCCTCAGCATTGAAATATGGTTGAACTCCTAATTATTTTGTGAATGTAGACTTGAGGAAGGAGCCAATTTGTCCTTCACTGGGTGGGATTCAGCCGGATTCAAATAATTTAACAACCGGTTAAATAATTCAAATAATTTAACAACCGGTTCTCTGCCCTAATGATTTCTTCCAACAACCAGTTCAGCAAACTGCTCAGAAAGTTAACAACCACTTTGGGAGAACTGGTTGTTAACTTTCTGAGCAGTTTGCTGAACTGGTTGTTGGAAGAAATCATTAGGGCAGAGAACCGGTTGTTAAATTATTTGAATCCCACCGCTGACTATATGTAGAAAAAGGGGTTGAGTCAGCCTGACAGAGGACAAGTGCCTAAAGATGCACTTTCTACTTTGTCCATCACCAATAAGGGTCACTCAACACTTGCTGAGCACAGGAATGTGCTCCCACTCTCAGCCCAAACATAAATGCACCTCCCACCCATGTTTCCCAGCTTCAATTCAAAACTGCTATATTCTGACCGGAGACACCTTGAGCTGTTCAGAATGGATGGTCTCCCTCTCTTCTCTCTATTCCAGAAGTAGCCCCAGCTCAGGTTGGTGGCAGTGCCTAAGATGCCTCCTCTGCCCCACTGGCTGGTTGCTGCCTGAGCAGCCATCAGTCTGCTCTGAACTCTGCTGTTTGGCAGTGGTTGAATTTTGATAATATTGCGGTTGCTTCATTGATAACTTATTAAATCGATGAGCTATCCTCCCCATTACCCTACATCACCCAGTGAGTATTCTTTTAGGCTCTGGCCAGATCTGGGTGAAGCATGTTCCCCTTACTTTCCTGATCCCTGCCCAGTGCCCTCAGTACATTAAAACTTTGCTTCACACCTACAATTGAAGAATGGACACTTAAAGTATCAAATCTGGCAGAAATGGCAAAAATCTCTGCTTATTTGAAAGACTATACACAAGAAAAATATATTTTAGAATGGAAAATGTGGATTGATTATATTCAGAATAAGTATCAGATAAAAAAATATCGAATAGCATATGAGTAAATTTAGGAAATAATTTGTATTAGATATATTTCTGAAGGAGAGGGGAATTGAGAGTGTGATTAAGTGTGGAGAGACTAGAGATTATAATTTAGGAATTATTTTAGATTATGATTGTTAGTTTTGATACCCTGCATTTTGTTCTGGGAAGTCGGGGTGGGGGCGGGGTATGGGGAGGGAATTGGGGGGTTGAGGCTAGAGATGGAGTGATGGTGAATGTACAGGGATTATTGAAGATGTATAAATATAATTAATGTAGGGTCGGGTCTGCCCAGTTACCATTTTAGAACGGTGGGGAGGGAGAAAAGAGAGAGTAGGAGGTAGGAAAGAGGAGAAGAGGAAGGAAGAGGGGTAGAAGAGGGAGAAGGAAGGTGTAGGGTGGAGGGAGGAGAGGATGTAGATAAGAGAAGGAGAGGAAGGTTTGGATAGTAAAAGAAGGTAGAAGAGAGGAGTGTTAAAAAGGGGGTGGTGACTGGGCAGGCCCGACTAAATGTATATAACTGTACATTGAATGAATTGTTTGACATGATTGTAAAAATAAAACTTTTTTACTAAAAAACAAAACAAAACAAAACTTTGCTTCACTTCTCTCTCCTTTACTTTTTTTTTTTTAAAAAAACTTGTTTAAATGGCAGCATAGGAACAGGGTTTCTTTGTTTCTATGAAACTGGAGACTACCAGTTCTAGCCTTCCATGGACCTACGGAGAAGCAGGGGAAGGAAAGAACAACCTGTTGCCCTTGCTTTGGTTTATATAGCACCAGAGTTATGATGGCACCATATAACCTCTGGTGGCTCAGACTGCTAAGACAGTCTGTTATTAACACAGCTGCTTGCAATTACTGCAGGTTCAAGCCCCACCAGGCCCAAGGTTGACTCAGCCTTCCATCCTTTATAAGGTAGGTAAAATGAGGACCCAGATTGTTGGGGGCAATAAGTTGACTTTGTATATAATATACAAATGGATGAAGACTGTTGCTTAACATAGTGTAAGCTGCCCTGAGTCTTCGGAGAAGGGCGGGATATAAATGCAAAAAAAACAAACCAAAAAACAACAACAACACAAAGGATTATTGCTGATGATGTTGTTTTAAAAAATGAGTCTGCTTTAATATCAAGGGAGATAATGTGGGAAGAGAGATGAAGGCATCCATGGGTGCCTGGGAAAGCAAAGAAAAGGCACAGTAACTTGTGAGGAAGGAGTAATCCCTAAAAGAAAAAGGCAGGTATTGGTAGAACGTTCCACACAAGAACCCACCAGCCAGATATCAGGTTTGCCTTCCCTATAAGGATGGTAAGAGCAACAAATCAGGTCTTGCCATAATTCCAATTCCAGTTCAGACTGGAATTTCTGTAATTACCCTGAGAAAAGGCTGCAGGCAGCATATTTGAGAAGCAGCTTTGGCTGCAGAATATAATTGCCCTTAGAGGAAACGGTCAGCTTAAGAATTGGTCTGGAAATACATTTGTAGCAGAATTTCAGTACAGTACTAGAGTTGGAATACACCCAGGAAATGTGCCTATTTTTCTCTCTCCCTGCTCCAATTATTCAAAAAGCAAATAAACCACAAAAGTTCAGTCCTGGCTGTCTCAACACAAAAATTCCTAAAACTTACTAACCAAATGCAGCTGATTCATTGCTGGGAAAAAACACTAGAACAGAAGAAAACCAAAATCTTTTTCCTGTAGGGTAATCTAACATCTATCAAAAAGTTACGGGTAGATATGTAAAAGAAATAAATTGCAGGTTTATTTGCTAGACAAATCAAAGAATGCATTAAATGGAATCTCTTGTAGCAGAAGTGGCTAGTGAATCCTGTAGTACTCAACTTGAAGTATTTTTGGGCCTGCAAACTATGTGGCATATACAAATGTTTCAGTTTCAACTACAATAACACAAGAGTTACCAACAGATTTAAACTTAATGTCAACCGCACCGGTTTAGATTGCAGAAAACACGATTTCTGTAACAGAATTATCTATGCTTGGAATGCATTACCTGACTTTGTGGTCTCTTCTCATAACCCCAAAAGCTTTATTCAAAATCTATCCACTGTTGACCTCACCACATTTCTAAGAGGACTCTAAGGGGCGTGCATAAGAGCACAAACGTGCCTACCGTTCCTGCCCTATTGTTTCTTCCCCTATATATATATATATGCTTATACTACCTTGTTTCTCCTCATATATATGTTTATATATTATATAATCTTTTGTGTTATGCTTGTGTATATTGTTATGACAAAATTAAATAAATAAATAAAATAAATAAAATGGAAATTTAGGAGAGATTATATAGAAATATGGATATACTTGGTAAAACTGCATATCAACATGCATGTGTAAGGAAAATTATATACATATATGTGAATATTTAAGAAAAGCACGTAAAGACAATACAGGTAGTCCTTGATTTCCAACAGTTCATTTATTGACTATTCAAAGTTATAACGGCACTGAAAAAAATGACTTATGACCATTTTTCACACTTATGACTGTTGCAGTATCCCCATGGTCATGTGATCAAAAGTCAGATGCTTGGCAATTGACTCATATTTATGACAGTTGCAATGTCCTGGGGTCATGTGACCACCTTTTGCAATCATCTGGCAAACAAAGTCAATGGGGAAGCCAGATTCACTTAAGAACCGTGTTACTAATTTAACAACTCACTTAACAACGGTGCCAAGAAAAGTCATAAAATGGGACAGATTTACTTAACAAATATTTCACTTAGCAACATAAATTTTGGGGTCAATTGTGGTCGTAACTTGCAGACTACCTGTATACAGATTCTGCTGTAACAATTACTTTCAGAAAATCTGGCACATATGCACTATTGCTGTGAATTAAAGATAATCTGCATTATTTATATTACAAAGGAAGAGGTGGAGCTAAGTGATCTTTTTTCTGCTTTCTCCCAACTCTTTTTCTCAACAGGACCTTTTGGTAAAGATAGGAACATTTGGGTTCTCCTCACCTGTTTGCATTTTCTAACGTCTCCACCTTTTTCCACAGTTCATTATTCTCAGATGTATACGTTTCAACTCTGGAGAAGTAAAACAAAATCATGAATATGATGTACACCCACTCTGCTCCAGATTCTAGTTCCTAAGGACTCAAACCAAATGGAATGTTATTTGTGTGAAAGCAATTAAAGTGCACACATTTTGTCCTGTAAATAGAAACGTTGAGAAAGCCTGAGCAGGCTGGGGATTGTGGTGGATGTGCATGGAGAGAATGGAGGATTTTAACCTGTTCTTTTCTCTGCCACAATTCGGACAAAACTGGTCTTTCTGAAGCTTCTATTTACAACTCAAGGAAAGCCTCTATTAGGCATGTGGTAACAGTTGTACACATCAGTCTGTCTCAGAAGACTCCGCAATGATTATTACATTTCATTTCAAAAACCCTGAAGAGAAAACATGCAATTTTTTTTAAAGAGGCGTTTTAAATGAAATTAATCCTAAATTATCAGTCTGCCTAGGCCCAGGCCCATTTTGGCCTCTGAAGAAATTACGCAGCACAACCACTGATATGAATTCCTCTTAGAAAACATGAAGGATTTTCTTCCAGGCCTTGCCCACGGCCTGCTCATGGGAGGCCTTGTGGCTTACTTCTCAGCAAGACAACACCCACCATTTGCACCATTTGAAACTAAAACAGCAATTTTGGAGAGGCCATTTTGTTGGGAGATTGGCAAAGAGAGAAAAATCTACACTTCCGTTCTACCCTCCCCTCCTAATCCCAAAACTGTTCAGGCTTCTCTGGGACTCCTTGGGACTGCTAACATTTCTATAAAGAATTTGTGCAGATTAATTTCAACTGTCTGGGTAATATGTCATCCAGTTTGGTCTTAAGCATTTCTGTGTTTGCTCCCTGCCAGGAAACAGGCTCTATCTGATAAATGTTTGAAGCAGCTTAGCACTCTGACTAAAAATACAGAAATCAGAGATGAGTAAGCCCTAGTCATAAATCCTGTGCTTGTTCTGAGAACTGATATATTGCCTTACAATTAGGAAACATTCAGGGTGGTTAAAAATTATATTAAAGATGACAATAAATAAAACAGCCAAAGACAAATGTAATTACACAAAGTCACCATGGACTCCTTGGGATTTTTATGTGATTCCCACTGTACACAATATGTAGCAAGAAAAGCAAAATGGCTATTATTGACTGCACTGCATTTTTGAGTCCTTCAAAATTACTCACAATGTTTATTACATTTATTTTCATTATACATCAGAAAATAGAATAGAATAGAACAGAATTTTATTGGCCAAGTGTGATTGGACACACAAGGAATTTGTCTTGGTGCATATGCTCTCAGTGTACATAAAAGAAAAGATACGTTCATCAAGGCATTTTTTTTGTAGGCAATAACAATTAGTCCAAAGCAATCCAAGGAGTAAACAACACTCCTAGGTCTTTCACCAAGAGAAGCACCCAATAAAATCAAGTCAAAGACTCGAATATCTCTCAAAAATGAATTTCATTCATAGGACCAGAAAAAAGAAATTCAGCAGAAACTTTCATTTAGGTAGAAGCAGACTTGAGTATAAAAATGGAGATGTGCCTTTTTTGTTATTGGTGCATTTTTCCTCCTTTCTTTGTTCCATCTTATTAAATGAAGAAAAGGTAACAGATTAAACTTAAAAACAATAAAGTAATGGCTATAGATTGGATTAACTTTTAGGTCACAAAACACTTATGGGTTGCTGTGTGTTAATCAGGCTACATTTGGAAGACTGTATCCAGTTCTGGCTACCCCGTTTTAAAATGGACCTTAGAATGAATTCATAGAAAATCAGTTATAATGGTGAATAGGCTAAAAACCAAATTCTATGAGCTACAGCTAGTAGATTTGCACAGGTTTAGCCTGGAAAACAAAATAAAATATAATCGCAGACCTCAAATATCTGAATGTCTGTCATGCAAAAGATGGAAGTGATTATTTCTTTCTCCAAGCCTGGAACCAGTGAATAGAAATTCCAAGGAGGCAAATTTCAGTTAAGCATTAGAAGAAATATACTGAAAGAGCTGTTTGGCAGCAGAAATGGCTGGCCTGGGAGGTGGTGGACTCTTCTTTGCTGGAAGGAATCAGATGGAGTCTGAATAGCCATCTGCAATAGCATCTTGCACTGCTGACCTTGCATTGAGCAAGGAGTTGGATGACATGATGTTCAAGGTCTTTTCCAGCACTATGATTCCATGGATGTGAGCTGTAAACATCTTGGCTTCTTTTCCCTCTTTACTCAGCTATTTGTGCTGCTTGGGAAACTAAGAATTTTTGAAAAAACTAGGGAGAGCACTTTATTTTCCATTCTCCTATGGATTCATTTGCATAATATTACACAGTGAAATTACTGCTTTAAACTGTGTTCTGAAACACACATCACATTCCTCTATTATTTATTAGATGCCTTTAATAAATAAATTTGCTCAATTTATTAGTTTACGAAACCGTTGGACAATGTATATAACAACAAAGCAAACATGTATCATCAGCAAAGAGGTAAAGGACAGAAAGACTAGACATAATCTCAAGATGTTTATTTGACTAACCATAAATAAGTTCTGATTATTGCATGGCTGATGAGTTGCTTAATCATAATTATGCTTTGATACAGCCTCTGAAATATGTGATACTTGATAACATTTGGTGGAAGAATAATTTTCAATCTTCAATGGAAGTAAAAAGAAAATGGAGATGTACAAATGAATAATTATGCTTGCATGAAAATATGATTATTTAAAATTATTTATTTTAAATAAAATAAAATTTATGAGAAGATTCAGAAAGGGTTTGAGCTTGAGATCTCTCAGATTGGGAATTATAATAAGAGTGAATATTTTCTAATAAGTTGGAATAATCTTTTCATATTTTAACCTACACTTCTTAACTTCTTATTAAATTAAGAATTATAGAATCATAAGGCTGGAAGGGACCTCAGAAGTCTTCTAGTCCAATCCCTTGCTTAAGGCAGGAGCCTTATATTATCCCAATCAAATGGTTGCCCAGCCTATTTTTGAAAATCTCCTGTGATGGAGAACCAACAACTCCAGGAAGCAAAGTATTCCATTGCTTATTTTTGTTCTCACTGACAGAAAATTTTTCTTTACCTTTCGGTTGGATGTCTCTTTGACAAGCTTTTACCCATCACTTCTTGTCCTGTTTTCTGATGCCTTAGAGAACAAGTCAATCCCTTATTTTTTGTAAGAGTCCCTCAAGTACTGGGAGATAGTTATCATGTCCCACTGATCCTTCTTTTTGATAGGCTAGACATACCAACTTCCCTCAACCATTCATCATAAGATTTGGCCTCTAGACTCTTTATCATCTTTGTTGCTCTTCTCTAAAGTCCCTAGGGAGATAGGGCGGTATAAAAGTGTGAATAATAATAAATAATAATAATAAATACTTTCCAGGGCCTCAGCATCTTTTTTTTTTTGTATCATGGTGAATAGAACTAGATACAGTATTCCAAGTGTGGTCTCACCACTGTGGTATAAAGTGGTACTATCATTTCTTGTTGTCTTGATGCTATCCCTCTGTTGATGCAGCCTAGGAATGCATTGCCTTTTTTGTTGGCTGCACACTGCTAGCTCATACTTAAGTGATGGTCCACTAGGACACCTGGATGCCTCTCACTGTTACTACTGTTGAGCAGTTTACTAATAGAATATTTTGAAAATCAATAAAGAGAGAGATGTCCTAAAGAACATTTTATTACAAGCTTGATTTGGGGAAGACAATGGATACAAAGAAATTAATTAATTTTTATCAGGTTCGCCTGATTCGCCAATTGCGCCCTTTCCTGGACCGGGACTCGTTATGCACAGTCACTCATGCCCTCGTCACTTCCCGCCTGGATTACTGCAATGCTCTCTACATGGGGCTCCCCTTGAAGAGCATCCGGAGGCTCCAACTGGTACAGAATGCGGACGCGCGGGGGATTGAGGAAGCTCCTCGTAGCTCCCATGTAACACCTCTCCTGCGCGGGCTGCATTGGTTGCCGGTGGTCTTCCGGGTGTGCTTCAAGGTGTTGGTTATCACCTTTAAAGCGCTCCATGGCATCGGACTGGGATATTTACGGGACCGCCTGCTGCCGCCAGTTCCCTCCCATTGTCCGGTGCGTCCAGTGCACTCTCACAGGGAGGGCCTCCTTAGGGTGCTGTCAGCCAACCAATGTCAGCTGGCGGCCCAAGGGGAAGAGCGTTCTCTGTGGGGCCCCCGGCTCTGTGGAACAAGCTGCCGGTGGGACTCCGTCTTCTCCCTGATCTTCGGACCTTTAAACGCGAGCTCAAGACTTTCTTTTTTCACCAAGCGGGGCTGGCCTGATTGATTGATTTTAATAATTGGGGATTTTAGCGGGTTTTTAACAGGGGTTTTATCTTTGTATTTTTATCTAATAGTTTTAACTATACAGCAGTTTAATTAGATTTTTAATTTTGTTATGGTATTTTAAATGGTTTTTGTATTATTGTCGTTTTATTTGCCCTGAGTCTTCGGAGAAGGGCGGTATAAAAATGTGAATAAATAAATAAATTAAATAAATAAATAATAGGGAATAATATCACCCCCTAGAGTCGAGGGGAACCTTTATCCTTTTATGGAGATGAAAGAAGATCTGGCCACAGACATTTGTTTTGAGTCAACTCAATGTCTTTTGATGCAATCCCCTTTTTGAATACACAAGACTAACTGCAGCCCTTCATTCCAATAAATTTGTATATTTTAGACAAACTAAATCCTACCAACATTTATTTAGCTGAACCTTAATGCTCCTTAATCTGAAGTCTTTATCTGCTTTTAAATGATCCAGGTAAATGTGACATGGGATCTATCATCAAGATCTTCTATAGCACGGGTGTCAGACTGTTGCTGTCCCAAGATGTTTTGCGACATTTTCTCCATTCGCAGAGTTGGGATCGGGGTGGCTTGCGCGTGTCGCATCCGGCCCGCGGGCTGCCAATTTGATACCCATGTCCTATAGGTTTTGTGTTTTTGTTCATGGAATTCTTTGAAACAGGGAAAGTGCTAACAGCTTGGAGGGAAGGAATTTCAGTGGAAAAAAATGACATTAAAGAAATAGCAGACCAATCCCAAGCAACACTTCATCATTTTTTTAAAATACCATGTGAGCTTTATTTGTTTGTTAGATTTTTATATTACCTTTATTTCTTCAAGTAAAGATTGTATACTCAATTAATTCTCAGGCCTGCATTTTTCTTCACAACAATCCTATAAAGTGAGTTGGGCTAAGAGAGGGTGACTTACCCCAAATCAACCAGCCAAGTCTTCTAGGGAGACCTATAACTAATGGCCTCCTGGTTTCTAGTCCAGTACCTTAGCTACCACACCAAACTGGCTCTCTAATTAGGCTTTCTAATCAGTCTTCCTTTTATTTTTACTCAGAAAGATTGATCTCTTATGACACATTTATTTTGGCTCAAAAAGCTCTAATCTGTTTTTAGAAAGTTGTTTCTAATATATAATTTTAATCTTTTTGGCTGAAGTTTAAACCTATTACTTTTTACATCCGAACCAGGAAAAAACCCTGATCCTTTATTTTTCTTAAGGCAAACCTTACATGGAGCATTAGGTACCACAACATATAATTTTGTTCCTGACTGCCAAACTGCCCTTTTAGTACACAGCTGGCGGCTATAAGTCATATAATTTTTAAACATATTAAAGAAAATGTCTAGAGGACAAAGGCAAAAGAAAATGACAGAAAGAAACACTAACAGGTCTTATGGTTGCAGGATCCAATCTGAGTCGGTCACTGGGACCAGAGGTTTGTTCTTTCACTCTTTCAAACTCATGCTGGAGCCCATCTTCAGGGAATTTCTCAATCTCCGGGACAAATCTGGAAATTGAGAAGTTCCCCAAAGATGGGCTCCAGCATGAATCTGAAAGCTTGGAAGAACAAATCTCAGGTCCTGCTGACCGACTCAGATTGGATCCTGCAACATTGTCCTGGGACACATATTTGTCTTCATTCACAGTCTTATGATTGCTACAGATGTAATAATGCAAGAAGAGGCAATTCTATCGGGCTGTAACTGAACCAAAACAAAGGCTAGTTTGCCTATTAGATATTAGATCATACTGGAAATCCCAAACAGGTTCAAGAGAAACTAATGACATCACAAGCCTAGCATCAACTTCCTGGGGTCACCCAGAGAAAATAATGGCTTACTTTTTCTCCAAGCACTCTACATATTCTTTCTTCTTTCTGCGACTCTCCTGTGCAGAAATCTAGAATGAAAAAAAGAAATATTAGTTGCACTCACAAGAATAATTCCATATTCGGTAAATATAGCAACCTATGGTCAAATTTCAGGCAACACCAGAAACTGTAAGAAGTTTCCCACAATTACACAGGAGTCCCCTTTGAATCAGTCCCCGCTGAACCTTCCTCTTGTGATTTATGTTGCTGGACAAAAGAGTTGCTTCATGAATATTAGCACAGTTGACAGATTGTGGTTTTAGACCAGGAAATGGCATGAATTCTTTCCCAGCATTAAAGTTCCAATTTAATTTGGGGAAAGGGGGTGTGCTTCTAAATTAAGAGACAGGACAGTTGTTTGTGGAAGCTGTCTCAGAGGAAGGCTCTTTTAAAGAAGCTGCCAGGAGAAGATGTTTGTGATTTAAGGAGATGTCATCAGGTGCAATATATATACACATTCACAGATGCTGCAAATCATCTTCTCCCTTTTGAATCCAGATTACTACACAGACCTAGAAGATAGACTGAAATGTTATGACTATGGTCAGGGCTGGCTCAGGACATTTCACTTGAGGCAAAGCAAAAAAATGTGTCCATCCCAATTCCGCACATAGAAGCCAATCCAAATGATGGTTGACTATTATTTCAGATTGGTGGTAGTCCAGCATGCTCTACCATATCTTAGAATAACAATGGCAATTTGGAGATATATAGCAGATTGCAATATGACTATGGCTAAGACTTTGGCTTCTCCTGTCTGAAGCAAGTGCCTGACTTTGTCTAATGACAGGATCAAGTCTATCCATGAAACAACACTCTCTTATTGATCACCCATAAATTGTCACAATTGGCAGACAATCTATATAAATTGCATGCATAAATTTCTTGGTCTTGATCCCAGCGTTAATTTAGTATCAGTACAAAGTGACCTAGATGGACTAACAGAATTATAGAACTGTAGAGTTGGATGGGATTATAAGGATCATCTAGGCCAGTCCTCTGCAGGGTTCAGGAGAATCAATTAATCCATGAAGTTGTTTGTCTAATCTCTTCTTAAATACTTCGAGATATGGACCACCCACAATTTCCTTAAGTAGACTTCTGTTGTGCAGAGCTTACTATCAGGAAAAGTTTCCTTATATTTAAATGAAATCTTGATAGCTAGCTGCAGCTTGTATCTGTTATACAAGCTGCAGTATAATACAGTATTATTTTCTGTAATACAAGCAGTATGCCTCTTCATAGCATTTTTGCTGTTGCATTCTTGTACTGGTGACCATTAGCCTCTGGTTAAGCAATTTTAAGTCTGAACTCACATGACTCTTCTTGTATGCATATGGTCGAGATGAGCATATGTTTTATTTTACATTTATGCTTTTATACTATATGCAAAAATAAAAGTTCCTGGCATCTTCATTTTCAAAATTCTTTCAAATAGCGGTACTAAGGGAGAACTGGAAAGTAACTGCCAGACTGAGTAGACAATAGTGTGACAGAGAGACCGATAGTTTGCTTGGTATATGCATATGTTATCGATTAAGTTGGATTGTCTACTCACATTAATTTTCTCCATATTTGAACCATCTTCCTAATGCATTATTCTATAAAAGAATTGACTTTTTACTCCTAAACATTTGATCTCAGGCTACACTGCCCAATCCAATATATAGATTTCTCATAATCTCTACACAGATCTATCTTGGCTGACATAAATTGTATTTCAACATATCTGGAGATTGGCAAGACCACTCTAGGATATCTAATACTGTACAATATTTCGCCTCAGAGACATCTCATAATGTTCCCACAATATTAGTATAGCACATTGTCTTCTAAGGTTATGCGAGAACTTTATTTTAAATACATATTGATGAATCAAGTCTATGTTATATTCAGAATGCAATCAGCCTGCATACAAATGACTGTGGCTTAACTTCTTGGTGGATCAGAATTGCTAAAAGAAGCTGAATCATTCTTGCCAGATGGATTGTACCTTATCTTGGAGACTATGTTTGATTCACAGAAAGTGACTAATACATGCTGTTGGTTCATGAAAACTCACATTTAGGAAGGAATCCACAATTATGGATGCGTGAATCAGTAAAAATCCTGTCCAGTTTATTGTCTGAGTTACTGACCACAATTGCAATTTGATAAAAGGTTTTTTTTTTTTTGCAATCTTTGCAGGTTTTCCAGACAACCTTTCCCAAATTTAAATATTACTAATAATAGTTCAAGAGTTAGGAAACGGAAATATTCTACATGAAGACAATGGAAAACTACTCCCATACTGTTGGTAAGAAAATTGGGTCCAGTTATTTGCCAGGAGTATCTTTACCTTTTTATTGCATTAGTACACTATTTTCAGCAATGTGTTTTCTTTTCAAAATTGTATTTTGTTTTTGTAGATTGCAGGAAAACATTAAATGTTAGCTAGATTTTAAAAATATTTTTAATAGTTCATACTGCTATGCAGTAGACAGAAATGGAACATTCAACTTTGCAGATTCACCCTTATTTAGAATCAGTATTGTAGACATTTTCTTCTAAATTCACTTGGGTAAAAAATACTTATTGGGCAACCACCTGATGGAACTAAGTTTAAATGTTGTACATTTTGAATGTGAAATAAGACATTAATATGATGTAAATGCTTCTTATTTTGACATGCATACACATACTTTATAGCAAGTGTGTAAAACTGGAGGCCCATGGGCTGGATGCGTCACTCGTAGGCTACACCCACCTCAGCTCCGCGAATGGGAAAAACATAGCAAAACATCATGTCATGGCAATGTGACATGGTGAATTTGACACCTGTACTTTATATAGTAATGTTAAGGTTTTTCACTACTAAGCCCCTGCTAGTTAATTTATTGTTTCTCTGGTCTCCATTTATTTCAGCTTCCCCTATCCTGAATTTTAGATTACAATATATCCTCAGGGATATATTTCCTGCAAGCAGTTTGCACACTGATGACAGGGAACAGAGAAATTGATAGGCAAGTAGGTAAACTGGTAGGCCAGTAGATAGATGATCAAAAGTCAATATATGTTGGAATTCCAAAACCTATTCCTTCAGATTCTTGATTCCTTCCTCAATTAATAAGGTGGCTTTGAAAGGGTCAATCATTGCATGATTAAATATTACTGAGTGAATAGAAATCAAGGTAATATCTGCATCTATATTTATATATACCTCACCCCTGCCTCTCTAGCCCTGTTCTTTACCAGTCTTATACAGTTGGAAAAACAGACCTTGTTCTTGATCTTTCGCCTTACTCTCTTCAGTGCTTTCTCTTCTGCTTTAGTCAAAGGAAGCTTGGTTGGGATGGGATAGCCCTCAGCAATCAAGGTGCGCTTTTCCTCCTCAGTTAGGAGCAGGGGCCCTGAAGTCCCTTGTAGTTTCTGGGAACAAGAGCAAGAGCAAACCATTTTCCCAAGATATACATTATAATCTTACCCCATTTTTTGTGTGTGCAAAATAATGCATTGTCAAAAATCCTACAATGTAAGCATGAGCACAAGGGCTATCAAGGAACGAGAAAAAAAGGGAAGGGAAAGGAAATTCTTGTATATTCAAATACAACAATATTTAAAGAATTTCTAAAATAATACAGCATTAACATCATAACATTTTAAGCAATACTTAGTTTTGCTAAGTTTTCAAGGAGAGATCAGCTGGGTCTCCTGGGCCAGAGTTCTTTAGCATAGACCATAATCATGTGGCTCCGTGACTCCTGACTTGGAAGGGCTTCCTCAATTAATTTTGTTCGCATGTTAAGATTATGTGAAATAAGGTTATTTAAATCCTAAGCCTTTAAAGATAAGGGCTGAAGTACCAATCTAAAACCACTCAAATGTCTACAAACACAACCTCAAAAATCCAATTCTAGACAGAATTTTAAGTCACCATTTCAGGTGAAATTTTCTGATGAGCTTTTATATAAAGTATATTCTGGAGCAACCTAGCCTCAACAAAACCTAAAGTTATGCGGGAAGATGGTCAGATCTATCTTTTAAAAAAATCCATGATGGAGCAAATGAAACTAGGCAAAAGCATACCTGGTCTTAGCTATTTGACACACAATAAGGACAGGCATTTCCAGGACACTCCCAAATTGGACAACCTAATTTAAAATAGATTAAATGCCTAACAAAGATCATGAGTGCTTCTAGTGAAGCTCCTGGAGCAAGGGTTAGAGATTTGAACCCAGAGATATTGCCCAGTCTCTGCACTGCAAATTTGTAGGTTTCCATCCTATCCCTTATCCTCCTTTTCCCTCCTGTAGACATGAAGGAAATAGATGTAACTTTAGCCTTGTTCTGCAGTGAACCAACACTAATGCTACTGTCTAGAGGGACAGATGGAAAACAGCAGAAATGGGAAAACTAGGAGGGAGAAAAGCTGGCATGGAGATGGATGAGTGAAAAACTAAAATTGGAACTGCAAAAGAGGGTATCTTGCTCAGTGTTTCCTCATTCCTTCATTTAATCTGAATTAAACTCAAGTGCCTTTTGTTTTTTCCTATATTACAGATCTCATGTACCCATTCAGAAACTCCATGGATTCCCTAAGTTGAGTTGGAAAAAGAAAGACCAAGCTCAGTATAATTAGCATTTTGATGACAATTGATTCTAAATTTATGAAGAAACTTTGCTTTCAAGCATACCACAGCCTGATAAATGCCTCATGATGGCACTATTTTTATCTTTCTCATTTCTGAAATACTCTTAATTAGTAACAAATTGTGGTTCTTCCAGTCTGTGAATATTTGAAATGTTTTCACCTTTTACCCTTCTTCTAGATTCTACAATCCATTGCGAATCTTATGCTTTGAGCAGGCAGATAAGTTATTCTTAGTCTTGTCAAGTATTCTATCCAGAGTGTAGACTACCATGTCCCCCTATTGGATAATTCTCTGGCTCTTCTGTCCTCCTAACTTTCTGTTCCACTAAGGTGATTGTCAATCACTTTTCTTCCTATGGATGTGTCATACTGAATATCAGTACCTTTACATACATGTATTTATAGGAATCTGGGGTGTGTGGGTGGGATCAAAATAGCAAAGTAGTGGATGGGATATCACAAGAAAGCTGAGGCTTGCATCATAAGAATTATCAACTTGCTGACTTGAACCCACAGTGGACACTGCTATATGTGTTTATGTATGTCTATAAATTAAATTCATACATTCTATTGTAAACCATCCATCCATCCAAAAACCAAGTTTAGAGTAAAAAAAATTTCTCCCTTTGTCATGCAGTTCTCACATATATTCTGGAGCTACTATACTTAACAAATACAGTATTGCTGGCTCAAAACACCATGGAAACTTTTTTTTAAAATACTCCTTTTCTTTTCCTCAGCTACTGACTTTTCCACTGGGTGTTTTTTCTTACTAATGGAACTGATGCACCATTTCATTATTTGGAAAAAAGATGTCCACCAGACTTAGAAAAACACAGCCAACTGAAAAATTAGAGAGCTGAAGAAAAGAAAAATGGTAATCCTTTTTTAGACTATTCCAGAACTATGGATAAATAACAGAATTTGGAATCAGTTAAAGAGTCAGTATTGATTCTGTGAAGCCTATGTGTTGTGTTCGCCTCGAAAAAAGCAAAGCATAACAGACAATCTGGGTAGTAGCAATTGTGGTAACAAGAAAACCATACTTTGAATGCAGAGCAGAAAAATGCATCCAGAGGTTGCAGTTGTACTCGGTGAGGGTGAATATAGAGCAACACTTTCAATTCTTGCCCTCCTAAAATGATTGCTGGATAATAGGGCAACCTGGCATGGCAGTTAAGCCTAACTTTCTTCTTACATGTGGTGCTGTGAGGAGTGGAGAAGAAGAGATTGCTGTAGAAGACCGAGCAGTGGGGCGGGCTGGGCTGGAGGGAGGCAGGGATCTTGGGCTCTGAGATCCATCACTGTCACTGCCATGGCTGCTGGGAGGTGTTGGTGGCATCTGCACCAAGTCATCTAAGTCAGAAAAATATAGAAAATGGGTTAACAACAGGCAGAAGGTTGGGTCATGGATAACAGCAGAAAAAAGGTATCTGGTGAAAGAAGGTTATAAATGTAACCAGTTCCAACTTGTGTGAACTGCAATCTGAGCCTTCATTTGTGAGAGGCAATATATTTTGGGGGGGGAAATGGCAGAAATAAATCAGGAGATCCATCTTCTCTTCATCATTTGTTAACATCTCACCATCCTTACTTACCAATGGGCTTTATTTTCTTGTTTTGGTTTTATGTTAAAAAAAAAAAAGCGTACTTCAACTGCCTAACTAATACTCCAGGACAAGTGGAAACTTTGAGAGAGATGGGCGGTACAGAAATGTGAAAAAGAAATAAACAAATAAAAATAAAAAGCATGCCTCTAGGTTTAAGATGTATCCAAATCTTGGAACTAAATATACTCGGGACAGGGTCTAAGGGAATTTTGGGGCTGTTTATTGGTAGTACTTGGGCTTCCATAGGGAAGAGCTAAAATAAATTCAAGTTGGCAGGCACAAACATACGTTTGACATCCTACCCCTTTTGAACATGTATTTTGTGTGTGTCTCATATGCACAAAGAGAGCAGGGTTTCATTTACATAGTTACATCAGGGTGAAATCCAGCAGGTTCTGACAGATTCTGGAGAACTGGTAGCAGAAATTTTGAGTAGTTCGGAGAACCGGTAGTGGAAATTTTGAGTAGTTCGGAGAACCGGCAAATACCACCTCTAGCTGGCCCCACAGTGGGGTGGGAATGGAGCTTTTGCAATAATGCTCGGTCCGTGGTTAATAAGGCCCCCCTGATTTGTGATCTTATTCAGGGGGAGTCCGCGGACCTTATGGGTATTACGGAAACCTGGTTGGGCCCAGAGGGGGGGGTCCCCCTTGTCGAGATGTGCCCGCCGGGTTTCCGAGCATTCCATCAGCCGAGGGACCAAGGTAGGGGTGGGGGGGTGGCGGTTGTCATTAGGGAGGATCTAGAGCCGAGGGAGACCACTGTTCCTCAGATTGCCGGCTGTGAATCCCTCTATGTGCGATGGGGCTATAGGAATCAGTTGGGCTTGGTGATCGCGTACCTGGCTCCTTGCTACGTGACCACAGCCCTGCCTGAGCTGTTGGAGGTGCTCGCTGCTGTGGCGGTGAAACCCCAGACTTATAGTCATGGGGGATTCTAACCTGCCATCAGTTGGCTTGTCATCGACGGCAGCTCGGGAGTTCCAGGCTTCCATGACGGCCTTGGACCTGATTCGAGTAAATGATGGCCCTACGCACTCGGGGGGAGGCACGCTGGATCTGATTTATATCTCTGGGCAGTGGCTTAATGATCTGGTGTTAGATGACGTAGTAACAGAACCAATGTCATGGTCGGATCATTTCTCCTTCGCCTAGACTTCGAACCGCCATTCACCACCGCAGGGAGACGGAACCTATACGGTGGTTCCGTCCCAGGCGCCTGATGGACCCTGAGAGGTTCCTGACGGAGCTTGGGCCATTCCCTGAGGAACTGGCCCACGGCACGACTGAGGAACTGGTCACGGCCTGGGAACAGGCCGCGGCCGGGGCCTTGGACCGTGTCGTGCCTTTGCGGCCTCTGACCCGGCGGAGATCTCGTCCGGCCCCCTGGGACTCCGGGGGGCTGAGGGAGATGAAACGCCAGAGAAGGCGCCTGGAGAGCGCCTGGAGGTCCAGGCGCTCGAGCTGATCGGACACTAGTTGGGTCCTATTCTAGGACCTACCTAGTGGCAATGAGGAAGCGAGGCGTTTCTACGCCCCCCCCCCCATTGCGTCGGCAGATAACCGCCCGGCCGCCCTGTTTCGGGTGACCCGCTCTCTCCTACATCAGGAGGTGCGGGATGACCCGTTGCAGGGACGAGCCGAGGAGTTTAGCGGTTATCTATACGATAAAATCGCTCAGCTGAGGGACGGTCTGGACCGAAATTGGGATGATCCAAGCGAGGGAGAGGAGGCACGTCTTGTTGAGTCCATTTGGGATGAGTTTGACCCTGTGGCTCCGAGGGCGTCGACAGGTTGTTGGGGGCTGCGGCACGACATGTTTACTGGACCCGTGCCCTTCCTGGCTGGTACTGGCCACTCAGGCGGTGACACGAGGCTGGCTCAGAGGATTATCAACGCTTCTTTATTGGAAGGGTTTTCCTGCCGCCTTGAAAGAGGCGGTGGTGAGACCCTCCTTAAGAAGCCTCCTGGACCCAGCTATTTTGGGTAATTATCGTCCAGTCTCAACCTTCGCTTTGTTGCGAAGGTTGTAGAAATGCCGTGGTGACAACTACCCCAATACCTGGATGAAGATGTCTATCTAGATCCGTTCCAGTCCGGCTTCCGGCGGATACAGCACGGAGACAGCTTTGGTCGCATTGGTGGATGATCTCTGGAGGGCCAGGGACAGGGGTTATTCCTCTGCCCTGGTCTTATTAGACCTCTCGGCGTTGATACCATCGACCATGGTATCTTGCTGCGCCGGCTGGGGATTGGGAGTGGGAGGCACCGTATATCGGTGGTTCTCCTCCTATCTCTCCGACGGACGCAGGCGGTGTTGACGGGGGCAGAGGTCGACCGCGAGGGGCCTCACTTGTGGGGTCCCGCAGGGGTCGATTCTCTCGCCCTGTTGTTCAACATCTACATGAAGCCGTTGGGTGAGATCATCAGTGGTTTCGGGTGAGATACCAGCAATGCGCTGATGATACTCAGCTGTACTTTTCACCCGGGCCACCCCAATGAAGTTGTTGAAGTGCTGTCGGTGTTTGGAAGCCGTCGGGTCTGGATGGGGAGAAACAGGCTCAAGCTTAATCCTCCAAGGCGGAGTGGCTGTGGATGCGGCATCCCGATTCAGTCAGCAGCAGCCGCGGCTGGCTGTCGGAGGCGAGTTATTGGCCCCAAAGGATAGGGTGCGCAACTTAGGCGTCCTCCTGGATGATCGGCTGTCGTTTGAAGATCATTTGACGGCCGTCTCCAGGAGGGCCTTCTACCAGGTTCGCCTGGTCCGGCAGTTCGCCTTCCTTGATCGGGATGCCTTATGCACAGTCACTCATGCCTCGTTACCTCTCGCTTGGATTACTGTAATGCTCTCTACATGGGGCTCCCCTTGAAGTGCACTCGGAGGCTTCAGTTAGTCAGAATGCAGCTGCGCGGGTGATAGAGGAGCTACCGTAGCTCCCATGTAACACCGCTCCTGCGCAGACTGCACTGGCTGCCTGTGGCCTTCCGAGTGCACTTTAAGGTGTTGGTTACGACCTTTAAAGCGCTCCATGGCTTGGGACCTGGGTACTTACGGGACCGCCTGCTGCTACCACATGCCTCCCACCGACCCGTCGCTCCCATAGAGAGGGACTTCTCAGGGTGCCGTCCGCCAAACAATGTCGGCTGGCGGCCCCAGGAAGGGCCTTCTCTGTGGGGCTCCCACTCTCTGGAGCAGGCTTCCCCTGGTTTCGTCAAATACCTGACCTTCGGACATTTCGTCATGAACTGAAGACCCATCTTTTATTCAGCGGGGCTGGCTTAATTGGATTTTAAAAGGGAATTTTACAAATTTTAAATGGGGTTTTAATTGATGATGATTTTTTAATATCAGGCTAATTTTGAATAAGTTTTTTAAGGGTATTTGAATTGTGTATATTTGTATTGTTGTTTTTATTTTGCCTGTACACCGCCCTGAGTCCTTCGGGAGAAGGGCGGTATAAAAATCAAATTAAATAAATAAATAAATAATATCCTTCCCCTGCCACGCCCACCAAGACACACTCACAGAACCGGTAGTAAAAAAATTTGGATTTCACCATCTTCATCTTTTTTTTTAATCCTCAGTTCTACAGATACCCTCAACCAATACTATTACAACTTTCCCAAGTGCTTACTTCTTTGATTTCGTTTATTTAAGTTTGATTATGGCTAAGATAAAATCAGTGAAATGAAGCTGTTTTCCTTGTTCCTTCTGTTATCTTCTAAAAGAGGATATTATCCCAGAGACATATCAGGAATTACAGAATCTGAAGCTTAAGTAGAGTTTACCTCACAATAGATAACAGGAGTGAGCTTATCAATTGCCTTTAATTCTTGTATTCATGAGATATCTAGTTTCTTTCAGGAAAGCATGATCAACACACCCTGTTCTAGGTCCAATAGTATGTGATAGATATTGATGGCAATCTTGTATGTCCTTGTCTTCCTTCTTTTCTGTCATCTCCATATCCACGTTGTCTCCACCAAAGCTATCTTGTGCACTTTCTTGAAGGTGTACAGCCAAAACATTTCCACTGTTGCATCTATTCTGTTCTGAATAAGTTACATCCTTCAATTGCTAGATTCCAGTCGTGGGAGTTGTCTCACAAGTCTTTTGGAACAAGTTCTATTATGTCATTTGCCAAAACGTAGATTTTTTTAACTGCTGGCTCTCCCACGAATCCTCTAAATTTCCTGCTGATAGAAGATGGTGCTCTTGCTAATGCTTACATTATATATAAAAAGCCTGTTCTGTTGGGTTACATTGTGAGCCAAACGTTTGAGAGAGCCTAATATTTTCTGTAAATTATTGTTTGCTTATTTGAATATGAATTTCCAGTACTTGAGAAGGACATTACATTTTTAAAGTAAATAAATAAATGTGTTCATTTGGCTAAACAGGTCCCTCTGTGCAGTGTTAGTGACTGCCAAGCAGAATTCTTGATATTGTTATCTTTCTGGAAATAAAGCTAAGATCTTTTTACCAGGCACATTAAAAATTGGCAATGTGCGCTATTATCTTTCCAATGACATGCAGCCAATATCTAATCCAAAAAAGCCAGAGAAATGTGGGCTGGATTTCAAATAAGACTACTGAAACTGGGCAAGCTTTTACTGATTTCATTTAAATCTCTGTCTTAAAACTTAACAAAGTGATTATCATTTTTGTAAGGTGCTTAGCTATTGTAGTGATAGGAAGATTCTCTTTTAATTACTACAGATTTCCCCAGCCCTTGGCCTTCTAAAGCAGGGATCACCAACCTTTTGGACCTCAGGGACCACTAAATTCATAATTTTAAATCCTGTGGGCCATCAATATTATTTTTTTAAAAAGATATAGTATTTATTGCAATATAAAAATGCAAGTAATTTTTCCACCAAAATTTTCTCACGCACCACCAGTGGTCCATGGACCACCAGTTGGTGACCACTGTTCTAAAGAGGTGATGGACTTCTGGTGGACCCAAGGAAAACTCTAACCTTTAAAAATGGCAGGAAATGTTGACTTATTAAAAAAAAAATAACAACAGTCTACTAATTTTCACTCCGGAAAGGCTGGCAATTTGACAATTTTGAGCCCTCTTTCCATATCATACAAAGCATATAGAAAAGGAGAAGGTCAAAGAACATGAGACAGATCCAGAAGAAGATGGAGACACACTATCAAAGACACTCTACAACAGGGGTCTCCAACCTTGGCAACTTTAAGACTTGTGGACTTCAACTCCCAGAATCCCTCAGCTGCTGGGTGAAGAATTCTGAGAGTTGAAGTCCACAAGTCTTAAAGTTGCCAAGGTTGGAGACCCCTGCTCTACAATAACCACGTCAATTAACAATGTTTAAGGCTGCCAGAAGAGCAAGAGCCAAAACTTTGTGTCCCTCGACACCCAAAGCAGTAAAAGACGAGAAGAAGGAAGAAGGAAGAGGAAGAGGAGGAAGCAGCTGTCCAATCCTGCTGATCCTCAAGGTTTGCATTTCAGACTTAGGCCAGACGTAACATTGCTGAAGGGAAAGAATATGATTAAAATACATAGTTTGCACTTTAAAATTAGATCCAGAAAATGGAAATTGCTCCAATCAAATTGCTATGAAAGTCAATCCTCTTAAGAATTGTTCTTGCATTCTCTCAATTAACTATTTAAAATGACAGGGCAGATACATGCTCCTATTTAAATTAGAAATTCTAATTTAATTACCAACACCTAATAGAGAAGTTTATAAATTTTGATAGATGCTGTTGTATTGAACTGCATTTTATTTTCTAAAAATACAGGGAAATACCACATAAAAGAAGATTAGAAGTAAATCTTCACAATGCCACATACTCACAATGCCCATCACACCCTAATAGTAGCCTTTTTCAAAGAGATAGATGTTGGTGCTGGTTGCTACCTCTAAAGCCCTGTGTGGTCTTTCTTCCATTGCATCTGCCCAGCCAGTTTGATTCTGCAGGGTTGGTGCACTGTGGGTTCCTTTGATCAAATAGAGTCATCTGTTGTGGTTCCTGCCCTCTGGAAGTAGGTTTCCCCTGAGATATGGATGGCCCCCACTTTCCTCTTTTTCAGAAATGCTATGAAGATCTGATTCTTCACTCAGGCTTTTGACAAGGGAAAGCAAGACTTCATATCATATCATCTGGTTTGCCACTTTTGTCATCTTTTATTATTGATCTGTTGATCAAATGGATCAATTTCATTAAAATCAATATTTGATCAAAATAATGCATTAAATTTGCATGCTGCCCAACTCTCTCCCAAAGATTGATTTTAATCATTTTTAAGCTTTGATTGATTTTATTGTAATTTTATGTTGTTTGATTGTTGTAAGTCATCCAGAGTTGTTGAGAGTTGGGCAGCATGCAAACTTAATACATTATTTTTATGTCTGGTAGTACAGTCATCCAAATGTTTACACTGGATTTGGCATTATTATCCACTATAGTATTCCATTATCAGCCAGTTGTTTAGATTGAATTTGGCATTTTTCCCCCACCAATCCAGTCCTTCCTAAGGACCTGGGATAAGCCTATTTGATGGTGGTAAAGGTATTATAACAAGATGTGGTTTTATTATCATTATTATTATTTTTTCTGGAAGTTTACCCTAATAGTATAAAGGCAAGCTGGTCTGTAAAATAAAAACAGATATGAAGTTGGAGAGCATTGAAAGCTGATTGAGTTATCCAATTTTCTCACCTGTTGGCACATTTAAAAATTGGTTCACTTCTCTAGGTTCAGCTTTGATTACAGGCTGGGTAGTCATTTCTATAGCTGCCTGTAAAACAATTGAGAAAAGTATTAAGTTAATTTTCTAAATATCTTGCTTTGAAGAATCATGGATTTTTCAGTGAGATCACATCATTTGCAAGGATTCAAAACATTGTCCCTTGAGGGAGATGGACAGTTAAATACAAATATAAACAAAGAAACAAAGAAATACAATTAAAAAATAAAATTGTGCTGTATCTTATCATTTGCTCCTGGGGTCAGGCTACATATACCTCTCAGGTTTATTCTGAGATAATAGGCCTCTGTACAAGGATGGTGAGACCATCATCCTTCTCAAGATCACCTACACACTATTTTTTACTATTCATCTGTATATTATAGTATGTGCTTTGGTATAGTCTGCTCTTTGCACCAATTGGCCAGAAGAGAGAAGTGATTTATTTAGTAATAAATTGGTAATACAATGCACGGAAATATTCTGGTGTATCAAGAGGCATTGGATTCTATGCCATTGCTTGAAATGTATTTCCACTATGGGTTATAACCTGTCAGTACAGACAATACATCATTGAAGGAAATCAGCAAAGCATCCATTTGTATTTTCACAATGGAACCATGTCTATTTTCTGTTTCTTCTCCTTAAGCATTTGCCATTTCTCCAGTCATTGGTAGCTTTGTAAACTGGGTAGCCTTTGTACACTGTCTATGCAGAGCTTGTTTTCTACTATTGAGCCATGGCAATTCTCAGGTACATGCTTACATGCTATGTTGTAAAAGCTGCAGCTTAATTATGGCTAAACCAGCAGAGATTAAGAACTGTGGTGAATACCAACATGCCTAGTGATTGCAGCCACTATTATTCTAACTTTTTTTCCTTACTCATCCTTTTTTATTAACTTGCATATTAAAGGCTGATTCCATATGGGCATCCAAAATTGCTTGCTTGCTTCCAAAGACAATATAATAAAAAAATGAGAGCATTTGGTAAAGAAAAATGAAGAGCATACACATGTGATAAAGAAGTGCATTGCACAGATAGTGTTTCCATGATTGACAGTCATTTTTGCTATTATCTCCTTCCTGTTATTCAGATTCAGATTGTTGATCTGTTGTAATATGTGTAGGATGGTTTTGCACAAACTGGCAATACAGAATACCTCTATTGTACACTGGATTTTCTGCAGGGCTATTTAACAGCTGTTTCTGATCAAAGGAGATGAAGAGTTAATATGAAGAGCCATTAATTCCCAGCTGTACCAATGTGATCTTCTCTTACCAGCTTTCTTTTCCCACCAAATGCCAGAGATTTTTTTTTCATTAAACAGATATATTTCACGCTGTCTCAGACTGTAAACATAGCCTGGCAAAGGAAGTGAATATGGTTTTCAAACACACACCACATAGATCTACATTTGGAAATCCAGGGAGTTCAAAGTTAAAGCAACAGAGGAAGTTTTGTGTACAAGTTTGATTTGAATGGCGTCCTTGTTTTTCCCTCCTACTTTTATTCACAGTAAGTGAAAGGAAGATAACCCACAATTGACTCCAAATGAAGGGATTTCTCTTACTTCACAGGAGAAAAAAGAAGGCTGTAAAATACATATGGGATTCTCTCACCTTTCAAAGTGCAGAATAAATGATTTTATCGAATTGACATAGTTCATTTTCTGACCCCTCTAGGCCCACATCTGATCAGGCAAACCCTTTAAAATTAACTCATTGGCAATGAAATACAGTGAGAGGAAGTTACTACCATATCCTTCAGGACATACCTTGAAATACCACACACTAATTTATGCAATTTAAATTGAAGTTACAATGAAACATGTTGTGCGATTTGGAAGCAAATGACAAGGAAGGGTATTTGGCACTCCAGGTCAGAAGTTCTCAGATGCCTCTTGTTGACATTCCACACACATTTATTGTCCCATTAGTTTTCTCAGTAGGGATGGTGAGTAAAGGGGATGTTGTAAGTCCCCATTGTAAGCCGCTCAGAGTAATCTAGAACGATGAGATGGGCGGCAAGCAAGCAAGCAAGCAAACAAATAAATGTTGTGCCATGCCTATTAGAATCACTCAGTGTACCTCTGACCACCATTGTGAAATTGAGGGAAGAGGGAAAAGCAACAAAAAAAGGGGGAAAAACTGGGAAAGAATGGTTGAAAAGATATCATAAGCTGAATCTGGCCCAGGTGTTCTGATTTCTCATCTTGCAATATATCCTGCCCCTCTCCCAAAATTGGTATTTTCCAGTTGTCCTGGACTATATGTTTCTAAATTTTGATTGCTATTCTGGACTTTGCATTGACAAGGCTGCTAGGCTTTACAGTCTATAACCAGGGGTCTTCAACCTTGGCAACTTTAAGACTTGTGGACTTCAACTCCCAGAGTTCCCAGTTTTGCTGGCTGAGGAATTCTGGGAGTTGAAGTCCACAAGTCTTAAAGTTGCCAAGGTTGAAGACCTCTGATCTGTACAGTAAGCTGGTGTACCTTTAACAGACCAACAGATGAAATGCCTTATAGGAAGATGTATACGAAGACAAATCCAATGTGTCTAAAAAAAAACTTGATTTGTTTAAACTTTGACATCTCCACTTCAGCTTCTTGAACACTATCCTGGAAGTATGCTCTTTAAAAAGCATATTTGAAATATCAAGGATTGCTTCTTGTGGGGAATGGCAGCCTGAAGTTCTCTGAAATGCAGAGAGCCACTGCAGCTTTTGAAAGGCCGATGTGCCAATGTAAGATTTTTGGCTAGCTCTTATTTTCCTGGATCAAAGGGAGATCAATAGATTAACCACCTGTGTTCTGGACTATAAGTCCTTCTGATTGAAATGAAAATTCGGCTTAGTTTTTTGTGGCTAGATCCAAGAGCTGAGTTCTTGGGACCCCTGGACGTTCAGCTAAACTCATAGTGGAGCCATTACAGACTTTGCTGCTTTGATCTCCCTTCTCTTAATCACTTTAAGAAGTAATCAATTTCGGCTGAAGAGAAGATTTCCTTTTGCAACAAAGATTCCTTGGAATGAGTTAAGTCTTCTTCTACAAAAATACAAGATAGACTTTGGTTTATTAAACTTATTTAAGATTTATTGGCAAAAAAATCAATTAAAAGAGAATCTACAAAAGTTTTCAATGGTTAAGGTGATGGCCTTTATTTTTTTATCCTTCTATTTTTATTTTTATTATTTTTACTTTTGATGAAAGTGCTTTATTAGCCCCGGTCACACAGTGGTTAGAATGCAGTAATGCAGCTATTTCTGCTGACTTCTGGCTGCCTGCAGTTAGGCAGTTCGAGTCTCACCAGGCTCAAAGTTGACTCAGCCTTCTATCCTTCCGAGATCAGTAAAATAAGGGCCCAGATTGTTGGGGGCAATATGCTGACTCTATAAAACCACTTAGAGAGGGCTATAAGCACTGTGAACCGGTATATAAGTCTAAGTGCTATTGCTATTGCTATTACTAAGTTAGTTAAACAGAGTAATCCAGCATGGAATGTTTGTTAATTATTTCTAAAGTTCTGCATAAAAAAAGGCTCAGTAAAGACTCAGATGTGACTTAGATTGTGGTGTTTAGTTACCATGGAGAATGCTGTTGTTACATTTTACCAAAGATATTCTCAGATCATAATTCTGTCAGTTTTATTTATAAAAAAAATATCTAGTCCTTTCAGATGGAGATTAAATGGAGTGTTGCTATAGAAAGAAGTTGTTGAAAATTGTAAAAAGAAATTAAAATATTTTTTGCAAATAACTTAAATAAAGGTATAAATTTGAGAATGGTTTTGGATATAAGTAAAGCCTTTATTAGAGATTATGTAATACGATATAATTTTGAAATTAAAAGAGAGGGTAAATACAAAAAGTTGGGTCTGAACTAAAAAGAAAAGGAGAAGGAACTCTCCAAGAATACAAGTATCTCCCAACAAATTAAGATTTTATAGTCACAGTTATCCATGTTAACAATAAGAGAAATGGAAATAAAATTAATGATGCAAAACAAATAAATTTTGAATTTACGAATAAACTAGGGAGATAGTTGGCTTATAAACTATGAAGAGAAAGAAAAAAGAAAATGGCAATGAAATTACAAGAGCAACATACTATACTAATGGACAATGTTTTTACACAAAAAAACCATTTTTAAAATATTATTTTAATCTGCATAAATGACATGATATTGTCTTGAAGAAAATAGATGAATATCTTGGAGAACAAAATCTACCAGGGATTAAAAATGAACAAATACAACTTTTGTTATAATGATAACAAAAGTCTCAGAAGCAATAAAAAAGAGTAAGCCAAGTGAACTAGATGGATATAGAGTTTGTATTATAAGTAGTTTGAAGATGAACTTTTACAATGTTTACAAAGTATAATGAATTATATTCTACAGGCAGAAGAGATACCAGAGACTTAGAAAGAGGACAACATACCATTAATACTTAAAGAGGAACAAAATTACTGAATAATGGCTATTAGTTGTTCACAGTGATTTCAACTGAAATATTTTTTGATAAGGTTCTCAAAGATATGAATTTTGGGAGAATTTTATAAATTGGCTGAATTGATTTATACTTCATAGCACAAAAAATCATTAATGGGGATTTAACTAAAATATGTAAGCTTGATGATAGATTGGGTTTTCTTAAGAAATAAAAGATTACTGAATTTAGAAGACCATTATTTGAGATTTGGGTGACATGGATATCTATGGTATGATAAAACTAAGGTGAATATAGACTAAAAATTGTTATGTTAAACCCAGGCTATTCTGAGAGTACGGAATAAACTGAGGTTTTACCTGAAAACATCTTTACGGCTTTCAGCAGAAGCAGTATTTTATAGATGAGAAATAATAAGCAAACATGAATGGCTAGTTTACTGAGATGTACTTGAATTTTTTTCCAAAGGGATTGTAAAATGAAATCAAGAGAAGGTCTGATAATAGAAGGATAACCTTGTCAATGGTTTTCTTATGTACAATTGACAGCAAGGTTTTAAGTGGTTAAAAACATGAACATGTTATTGCTAAAATGTATAAACCGTTGCTGAAATACATTATGACACAGAAGATGAACAAGTGAAGGAATGTATAATAATAACATGAGCTAAAACGTTTTGCTAGAGATTACAAATGGACCAATGAAAAAGGATGTGGTTGAAAGGATTGAAATTTACATTATGTTCTAGACTTAAAGGGAATTTTTATAAAATGACATATCACTGGCATTTGTCACCAGAGAAACTATCTCTAGAATGTATAAATGTATTTTGAATCTTTGCTGGAAATGTGAACATGAAGGGACATTTTATAATGTTTGGTGGACATGTAAAAAAGCCTAAATATTTTGTATACAAATACATACATTAATTCAGAAGATTTTAAACATTAGATTACAAATGAAACCAAATACTTCATTTATTTTTTGATATTAATGGACAAGCAACTAGAAAAAAGTCATGGAGCTTTGTTTTTATATATGACAACTGCAGCGAGATTATTATACGCTCAAAAGTGGAAAAGCTCATAACAGAGGAATGTTGATGAAGATGATAGAACTTGCAGAGACCGCTAAATTAACTGCTTTGATCAGCGAGAAAAAATAACATTTATGTTCAACTAGAAACGATTTGTAGACTTTTTCCATGGAATAGAAAAATGCACTTACAATTTGTGGTTTTGATGACTAGGGAAAATGGATAATAGAAAAAAGTAAAAAAATTTTTTTTAAAAAAATCACTGATTAAGAGATAAGTTTGTAATTGTACTTATAGTTGCTGAAAAAGACATGGGAAGTTTCTTCCTATTTTTTCTTTACAATTCATTCCATATTTTTGCTTTTCTCTTTTCTTTCTTTTTTACTGCTTCTGTTCTTTATTTGTGTTGTAAAACTTGAATAAAAAATATAAGGAAAGAAAAGCATCTTTGAAATGTCACCAGCAGAAATATTTATATTTTTACAAAATAACAAAAATAAAGAGATGCATTTCAAACAGAAAAATATCTCTTCCTTTGCAAAATCACTAGCAAAGGATGAAAAAGTTAGTTCAATCATCCACATGTATTGAAGAATAACTCCTAATGTCCCCATGCTGCCTGATAGTAATGGGAATTGATCAAATGTATAATTGCAACATATTATATAGAACATTAGAAGTTGCCTCTTCTGAGAAACTGGCCACCTTGTAATTTTTCCACTTATGCTGATCACTAACAATCCTGTCTACTGTTTGGACTAGCATCTCTAATAAGTAAGTATAGTTCCCACAAAGTCTGCCATTTCTGAATCAGGATCGAAAGCACTCTACCTAATTATCCTTCGATTGCCCACTTTTCTCTCTACGCTGTCACTTTTTAAAATGTGATTATTTTGAATCAGCAGTGATTAAAACAAAGAATAATTAGGCACGTTTTTCTTATTTTTATTTTCCACCTTGTAGCAGCCTTTCTATTTAGAATGAAAGATGAAGAAATCATTTTTTAAAATGGCCACATTGTCAGGTCCTGATGCTCAGATCATGCCAGCTATTCTTGGTGCAACGAACTCACCTCTTTGGGGACTGGCGACCTTTGCAGTGGGTTAAGATTCATCATGGGAATTGCATGAGTTGGCAGCTGAGTTTCAGGTATTTCTGGCACCATGTTCTGCTCCTGCTTCACCATGATGGAACATAGCTTATGCTGGAGTGTCCACATACCATTTTCCAATTCTGAGAAAAGAAGCACATCACAGTCAAGTCATACTAGTGCTGTGCATGAGAAGCACTGTACCATATACCGTCTTTTCCTGAAAATAAGACCCTGTCTTATATTTTTTGAACCCCAAAATAAGTGCTTGGCCTTATTTTCGGGGAGGTCTTATTATTTTGGGGCGTGTGGAGCAAGATGAGGCTCCTCTTGCCGTCTTACCTGATTTCCAGCTCTGTCTCCCTAACTCTAACCAGAGGAAATGGCGGGGACTGGCTGCGCATGCGTTTAAATATTTTCGGGGAGGGCTTATTATCGGGGGGGGTGTTATTTTAGCGCATGCACTCAAAAGCCCAATTGGGCTTATTATCAGGGGATGTTTTATTTTAAGGGAAACAGGGTGTGCTCCTCCACAAGAGAAGTAAACCTGAAGGAAAAAGGAGTTTAGAGCTAGGAAGTACAATAAGCTTTTCTTTGTTTCAGAACAGAAAATATATTCTATTAAACTCTAGTACAGGGATATGCTACATTTTCCAGGCCAAAGACCACATTAAAGCCTTGCCCAGAACAGCCTAGTCACTTTAGGCATTGTGCTTCAATTTTAAACAATTTTAGAGGTTTTTTTTAAAAAAAGAAATGGAAAAATTCTGCAAGATCACAAAATCTTACCAGACTTCACCAGCCTTACCTGAAGTGTCACAAGACCTCAAAAAAGAGCTTGATTAAATCCAACCGCACAATATTTAAACTTTTTTAAAAGGCTGATATCACACAAGACGGTTGGTCTCTCCTATATGAATCTGCTCTGTCAGGGTATTCTGTCCTATACTGGCTTATAAAATAAGTATGTTTGTAGATTGACACCAGAAGTTTCTTTAAAACAAGGATGGACAATAGTTTTTCAGTTTCCAGCAGGTTTAACCTTTTTTTTTTTTTGCATGATTCTAGAAAGCCAGGGTGAAGTATTAAGGATGGAAATAACAACATTTGACTTCCGAGAAGCATTTTGCTCTCAACACATCCTTATTGTCCTATTTTAAACCCAAAAATAGTTGTGTTTATTTTGCTTCCAAACTTCAGCAGTAACAGCTTAGTCTGTTTTCAGCACTTTCGGAGTTTAAGGGCAGGAATGTGAATATTTCATTATTTAAAGAATTTCTGGTCCTGTTTTCATTCTTATTTTAAGTTGAATGTGAACTGCTCCAATTCAGTCATTTTTGCCATCCACTTAGGTAGATGGTCTCAGGATATTCCATATGGTCTCAGGATATTCTAGGACTACAAATGGAATATGTGAACAGGTTCCTATGGGTTTGAGGAATTCACCGCTGTATTAAGAGAGAAAAAGTTTAATGTTGCTATCAGCCTGGAAATACTTTCCTCAAAAGAGTAGAAATCCATAAAGCAACTCTTATGCAGTTGAGACAGTTCTTCATTTGGATGTACAGTATAAACTATTCTGGAAAGTATAATTTAAGAAAACTAAACAAGTTCAGAGGATAGCATAAAGGTAACTGAACATTACATAGGACAAGAGCAATATAGGAAAAGGTAAAATAATTAAGGTTAATTTGGATAAAAGACAATGCATGCTTGGCTGTTACATACAGTCATGTGAAAAAATAAGTACATCTTCTTTGAATAATGTTGCAAAGAAGAGTGGGCCAAAATGCCTTCACAACGATCTGAGAGACTGATAAAAAAATTGATTACTTCAAATTTTATTACTGCTAAAAATGGTTCTAGGGTGTACTTACTTTTTCACACATGGCTTCTCCATTTTGACTTTTTTGTTGTAAAATAAATGATGACATGGTATATAGCATGTCATATGTTGTTCATCTGAGGTTGTATTTACCTACTTTTAAGAACTGCCAAGGACCAGATGATTTTTACTATGTCCTGATGCACAAAACCATAGTCTCATAGAACTTTTTCCCCCCACATGACTGTAGAAGATTGTATTGTTAAACCAAGGCAGGTCAGAGCTTAAAGTTTATAGGAAACTGGATTTTGGCTGAATGTAAGGAGCAAGTGCATGATGATAAGAGCAAAGGAAACAAATGGTTATGGTTAATATACATTTGAGAAACTATATTCACCTACTCTGACTTTTGTCCAAGAATCAAGAGAATGCAAGATATATCAAGCAGAGGAAAATCTGCCACAGGGGTTAAGTTGTAGGTATAAAGTCTGAAAAGTTATGGCAAGACAATACTCTGAGAAAGCCTTTTTAATGGATATATAATTATATAAACTCAGAAAGGATTTCCCAAAAAAGATTATAGCTCCAAAGGGTGATAAAATGACTATCTGATCCTATGTTGGGGAAGTTTAGAGTTCTGGCTTGAGCAATTTCCTACACACCCAGAGAGAAAGAGAGGGAGGGAGGGAGAGAGAGATTTAAATTCAAAACATTTTGTGCCCAAAGTTCAAAACAGATTGTTTCTATCATTCTGTTTTGAGCTTAAAACAGTCCCATTTCCAGCTCAAAATGTCTATTTCAAATCTGAATCAGAACTCTTTCAAAGTTCCAAATATTTCCGGGATGGTCAGAATAATCCTTTCCCGAGTTGAGAGGCTTGTTCTGAATTTGAAGCAGAATATATTGAGCTCAGTTTTTTTTCTGCTTCAAAACAGTTTGGTTCGTCCTGTTACATAGTCAAATATTTTGGGGATGGGAATGAGGGTTGTGAGAGTGTGTGTGTGTGCATGCAGTAAATGGTATTATTATAGCTATTAGAGAGCCTTTAATTCTCTCTGCAGAGAGCTGCATAAGGTCACTGAAGAGAGAGCAACTGTCAGAGAAAGCTGTATTTTTCCATCCCTCCTTCATTCTGCCCTTTCCCAGATTTCTCAATCTCCATTCTTCTGTGCTGTTGCTCACAGCCATGACACAGTTCTTGTCATGCTCTAAAGAATGGCATTCCACTATGAAGCAGCTGGCGTGATGCTTCTAAAAGATGCAAGGCACTTTCCATCTCTAGTTTTACTGGTAGCTTCTACCTCCCTAGTCAACTCTTTGGCTTAGAAAGGGAAGGATTTGGGAAGATTTTGTACTAAGCACAGGGCCATGGAGAAAAATGAGCAAGAAGCATTTATATTAAGATCTAGAAAACTTTACAATAAAATGAAGAAATACTCATAATTAGCACCTGGGTATATAAACAGCACACCGCATCATTTTCGTTGCAAATAACCATATTTACAGAATGTTAGGTGTGAAGAAAAACCAAGAGCAGGAACAGGAGGAAGGTGAAGGGGAGGAGGAATGGAATATCCAGAAACAAGCACTAGTGCTCCAATGCTCCTTAGCCTTACTAAAATATATCTATTCTAGATATTGAGGGGGTTTTGGAGAGTAACTGTCCTCCCTCATCTATAGTCTGAGGTGAGATAGTTAAGTAACAGTTCTACAAGGAGGCAGGATATCACTCTGGAGCAAGACCAAACAAGAATGACCTATGAAAAAAATTCTACTGCTTTCTCTTCATGTCTGGCAGCACTCAGCCAGGATAATCCCTGACCACTGTGGGGAAACTTATTCCCTGCTTTTATGGTTTTCTAGCTTTTTTGAAAAGAAAGGCCTTTCTTCTCTTTAGTATATACTGAATCTGTGCCATTTCCTTTTCGGGCTGACGGTTGTCCTTCAACCACTCGGACACCCACAGGGTCCCACAAATAACAGGATCCTCTGCTAGGATTGCTCTAAAAATATCCTGTCATCATGAATCATCCTAAAATGAATTGTTTTAAAAATAAGTTTTGAAATGACTGTGCCTCTCCATCTCCTGCAGAGAAATCTGCTGGTAAAAAAAAAAGCCCACTTAGGTCTCTACATGGGCCAATAAGCATTAACTGTAAGCAGTAGCTTTGATTCGGTCTACACCCAAAACAGAAGTATCAGGGAAGGTGCTGATTTTTTTGCATCCACACCCAACAATCTCAGGGTCCCTCTCAAAGGCCGCCCAGAGCTTGGCAGTGGGGAGAAGAGAGCAAGTTATTTTATTTAACGTCCTTTTTCAGTGTGAGTATTACAGAATTTTTCAGGGCAAAACACAGTCATTTGAGACTTAGTACATGGAGCTCAGCTTTATCTAATGGAGCAGGCCTGATTTTGAGGTTTAGACTACTGGGTTGGGAAGTACTCAAAATTCAAGGAGATAGACTGGCCTGAAGGATACAGGCCTTCAGGAGTCAAATAAGTTCCACCAACTTAGATGCTCCCCTGTGCCACACGGTCAGACAGAGAAATGATTTTTTCCCCCTAAAGACAATCCAGTTTAAGAAATGAGTATTTTAGCTTTAGCACTACTTGGAAAGCATAAGGATTTATGTAGGTTCTTCTTGTGAGCTGAGGAGAAAAGGGAAGGAAAGAAAATCTCTCCCTTTTTATCACACATGAAATTGTCTTCAGTGCTTATGCGCTAGTAAATTGAGTTAAACTGGCCATCCAATTTTCAGCCTATTGAGCAAGATTGATTGTAGACAAACACATCAGAATATAGCTATAGGCCAAGTGGACAGGGTCAATGCATTCCAAGCCTGCAATCCTTAAACCTGAAACTGGCATGGATTTGACTATGGTCCAAATTTCTCCTGTTCACAAATTAGAAGAGATCCATGGAAGAGGGAACAGAGGACAAAACTGGGGAAAGGAATTACAAGACTAGGAGACTCCTCAAGAATATATTCAGATTAGAAGTTCTCCATCCCTGATTTAAAGGGAAGAGAAGAAAAAATGATTTTTTTTTCCAGCGAGAATAATAAATTATCAGATTCATAGGCAGTAGGAATAATAATAACAACAGAACAGAAGAGACAGAACTGAAAAAAATCAGAAATACAAACACCTGCAAATAGAAGTAGAATGATTGTATTAAAAGAAAGCAAAGTTAGTAACGATAGTAATAGCTCCTTGGGTGGAATCCCAAAACATCTGGAGCACCACTTGAACGTCATTGGCATTCAAAATCACCACTACCAACTGCAAAAGGCAGTTTAGTTGGAAAAGCTTACATCCTGCAATGAAAACTTTAACACCATCAAACCGCATCTGCTATCCCAGGTCCTTGGGAAGGACTCCCTAGGTGGGTAAAAATGCCAATTCCAGTTTAAACATCTGGTTGAATGTGCATTGAACCATAATAATAACGTCCAGAAATAAATTGCTCCGTTCATATATAAATGTTACTATCATAAAGTTATTTCTTGCATTTAAACAAAATTTAGGTAGCTGCAAATGATATCTATTATTTTTGTTCCTAGTTTCTGTCTACAAAGAAGAACTCTTCCTGACTATGGCACTCTTTTATGAATATGGAGCACTTCTGCCACTGTAGGAGCATGCAGCTATGATTACGACTATCAGTAAAAATGCTTGATTGCACTTCTGCTGGTAGCTGTAATTTTACCACCAGAGCTTATGGGAGGCTTTTAAATGCAGAATGAATGGTGGCTTTGCTGCATGATTTTTTCTGTCATGGCAAATATTGCTATATATTCGTTTAGCAAAAGACCAAATGAATCTACATAGCAGCATATACTGAAAATGTGAATGCAGGAAGAGAATACTAGCAATTTCTCTTTACTAGGGGATGAGGCTAAGTGGATTTTTGTTGCTCTAGGACAGTGGTTCTCAACCTTTATAGTGCTGCGACCCTTTTAATACAATTCCCCACGATGTGGCGAACTCAACCGTAAAATTATTTTCATTTTGAATTTATCGCGCCTGAAGCCGTATTGGCTAGCGATCTGAACTGCTTGCAATTGCCTTGAGGACAGAGGCATTAAAGTGGAGACTCCTCCCCTATTAAGTTTATCGCGCCTGAAGCCCGATTAGGCTAGCAATTGGGAGTGATTGCAGCTGGCTTGAGAGGGAGACATCAGAGCAAAGATTTCTCTCTTTTTTAATTCATCGTGCCTGAAGCCGAATTCGGCTAGCGATTTGAAGAGCCTGCAGCTGGCTTGTGGAGTCAACCATTGGAGCGTGATTCTTCAACTCGCAAGTATACTTCCCATATTTCCAATGGTCTTAGGTGACCCCTGGCAAATCGTCATTCGACCCCCAACGGGGTCATGACCCACAGGTTGAGAACCGCTGCTCTAGGACTTGTGATAGCTCACCTGGCTCATGGTTTTGTGTGGGGACAATCGTAGATCAGTTTCAAACTCTTCAAAGATTGAGGAATGGAAAGAGTGGATAGAGGGAACCAGAAACAAATTGAAATTAGTTCCCCAAGGGAACTAATTTATTTAGCATTGTTCAGTTAAAAAAAAAAACTCTTTGGCAAAGAACACTGCTTTAAAATATCTACAGTAATGTTGTGTGAATAATGAGAAGTAGTGAGAGGTCAGTTTCCTGGACAATATCCAGGACTCAAATAATCAGTTATATTAAATGACTGTAAGACAGTAAGCATTCTCCTCTTTTAAAACAGCGGGTTATTGGCTCTTTGCTGTGACTCATAAGGCCAAAACCCATGTTTTGTCTGTTTTTTGAAGACCTGATGAGAAATTAAAGGTCAACTCTAGTATTTTTTTTATATCAGAGCTCTGCTTTATTTTGAAAAACCCTCTATTTCACTTTCCTCCAATTATTCCTGCTTTCAACAAAGGAGACTAGAAAAAAGTGAGCTTTAATTTCTAATTTCAGCTTGTTCACATGTGTATCACAGTCCTATGCATGTTTCTTCAAGGGTATGCTTTACTGTACTCAGTTGGATTCACTTCCTAAGAAGCATGTTTAAATAGTATAGTTTTATTCTATTATTCCCTCTCCCCCACCCCCGTTTCTTGAACTATCCCTTATTTGGGATAGTTCACTCATCTCTCCCAGATAGCTTATGGGGCTTCCTGATTATACATTCCGAAGAGAGAGAATGTGGCAGGCAGATAAAATCTATATATGTTTTCGGTTTGGCTTGACTCTTTTTTCTATTTCCAATAGCTAACTGAATAATGTCAGCTGTCTTTATCGTTAGATGATTCAAATCAATTAAAAATGGGTTAGATTAATTGGCTGGAACCAATTTTAACTCTGGGCCCCTTTTAATGACACAGGAAACAGGGGCAGTTTGCTAGCAGCAGATTGCCTGCTTTCAAGAGAAACAGCTCTTTGGAAGAGACACAGATTGGACCTGCTTGTGACAGTATCTATCACATCAGCAGAGGATACGCTGCAGTTTAGGCATATGCTTCTGGATCCAGCTTTCTACTCACCGCTGGCATTTTCTTCTGTCTTGACAGGCATAAGAGGGCTCTGTGGAGCAGAGTCTCCACTCAGGGAGTAGCTGTGCTCTGCCTGGATGCCAGGAGTGGGAGGATCCAGATCCATGTCCAGCAAAGGGTTCTTCTCCACCAGCATGGGGTCATCAAAGAAGCTGTTGAACAGTTCATTGGAAAAGTCCTCCATGTTCTCAGAGAAGTGGTCAAAGCTCTCAGAGAAATGCTGAGAAAGGAAAGAAAAGTGTGAACTGCATCATCTCCATGAGAGACTAGAGGGCCTTCTACTAAAATGTATCCCAAGCCAGATACATTTGGATCAGCCAAATCATTTGGATCAGAAACAACTATATTCATCTTTTATTGTTTCTGTTTTCACAGCTTCAGAAGAAACTAACCAGCCAAAATCCACAATGAAGTACATGCCTGGCCATTTTCTTCACCTTAATTTAATACATTTTATTCTCTTTGTATTCTATCTTTTCCTACAAGAAGCTATTGAAATGCATTAATTGGAACATCAGAATTACAGGTTTGAAGTATATTACTTTCTTCTCACTTTGAAGCCTTCTAAACATATTTCTTTACAACTCTCATCATCTTCACTAGTATGTACACTGTTGGTGTTCATTTTTCAAACTATCAAAGCATCTTTATAAGGTTTCTGTGTAGTGACAATGATCAAAGGCATATGCACCTAAATTATTTTTTTATAAAATGCAGTTGAGGTATTTTGATGTTCTCATAAATAACTATGAAATTAAATTTGTTATATAAACCTTCTCATAGTTTGAGGGTGGAACATTATTTATCATGAAAAGAGATGTTATGGATTACTGTGAAACATATCCTTCCACTGCCTTTTCTTCTATACAGCATATCCATTTGTGGAAAGTTTGCCATATAATACTGTGGGGAAACCTTGGCAGAAACTCATGTACCACGGCACTGATATTTATTCAAAATACTGTTCAGTATTAATACAGTACAAAGGTTTGTTTTATAATGTAATCCAATTCTATGTATCCTCAGTGCAGAGCATTGTAACTTTAGAAGCAGAGCGAACGGTAGAGTCATGAGCATCTTATCATATATGTTTACAACAAAAGCACATGCTACAAGTCACAGTAAAGTAGTGATACTTGTACAAGACATAAGAAGTCATACTTCTGGTTCAAATCATACTTTACAAAAAATTGCATCCATTTCATGCACATCACTATAGCTATGTAGGACTGCAACTGCTGTGTGAGCAGTACAATTCCATTTAAATTCAGTGAGTCCAGATTTATTTTCCTTTCATTTTATACTGTTTGCTTTTTACACACACACAAATCTATTGCATGTTTATTTTCACAGGTAAGTAAGATTCGAATTTAATTATAAATTTTGTAGTAATTCATAGCTGTGCATCTACATAGATGTATAGTGAAAATCGCCTTCAGGGAAATCTGTCAATTTTCTCTTGGCACAATCCATTTTCTCCAGATAAAAAATGAAGATGAGCGAAAATACTTTAAAAATCAGTCTAGACACACCCACTACTAAAATTTACATTATTGCTTGAATGAAATACATATTCATTTAGACCACAAGAAAACTAGAGTCTTTGAAAAAGGTGACATAGAAGTTTAACAGAGAATGTCTGTGGAGATTCTCAATCATCCAGGTCATAGTTGTCCGAAAGGTGCTATTCCAAAAGCCAACCAACTTGAAAACATTTTGCTTCTCATCCAAGAAGCTTCTTCAGTTTAAAAGAGAATACAGGAAAAGAAATAAATATTACCAGCTGAATGGGAAGTGGACTATATTGAGTGGACCAAATTACAAGGAAAGAAAACTACTAGTGTAAATTAAGCCCCTCTCCACAATCTTCCTTGTAGGGAGGAATAATCTAAACACATTTTTCTGTATCATGTTCCTTGTATCTAAAAATGGTATTCCAGACCATCCTGTGTGAATGATGTTTATTGCAGGAAACACTACTATAAACATTGATACTCCTTTCAGACTTAGCAGTTATGGAGATGATCTTTCAAAAGTTGTTTTGTCATCTTCCTTAGTTTTTTTTTCCTTCAAATATCTCACTAGGATATATTTCTTAATCTTTTGCGATTTAAAATATGTTTCCATTATCTCTTCACACAGTGACTAAGTTCTTCCTCACATTCTGCTGAAAATTGTAACCCCTCCTATTTTGCTCACAGCAAAACAGACTCAGCTTTCATGTAAGAAACAACAATGCTATATCCAAATACTATATCCAAAATCAATCCATCCATTAATCTTTAAATAATGCAAAACCTGAGGAACTTAAAAACAAATACTATATGTTACAAATAGGGACACAGAGACAACAGGAAGCCATCTCTGGATGCATGTGAGTCCCAAGACCAACTATTTCTGTTCATTTTTTATATAGCGATACATTTAAATGAATGTAAAGAAATTCAACCAAATAAAAATGTGCTATTTTTTAATTTCTGTGAGGCTTCTAATAATTGTTTGAGCACAAAGTTAGCTAATATCTGCAAATATCTGGCATGTTGACAATATTTAACTTGATTTAGTCATACCTCAGTGATTGAATAACTCGCATCCAATAAATCAGAACAGTGGTTTTAATATATAGTAGCAACTTCCAGTTCTGCTTTTTTGTTTTTTGTTTGTAAAATCTAGTCTTCAAAATTTTTTTTAACATCTTGAAGTGAATCTGAATTCTTATTTGGTAGATAGACTGGAAGAAATGCATTCTAAAGAATATTTGTCCCTTTGCAAAGGAAAATGGGTAGTATTAAAATCCTGTCCACTGGGAAAAAATTCTGAAGCGCTAATAGAATCACCCACCTACATTTTACTAGGACATAATGCAGGTTTGGTACATAGATTTGGCCAGAAAGCTAAATTAGTCATGAGCCAGGTGGAGCAACATACAATAAGAAATCAAACTTGTTTTTTCAAATTACATTATTATTATTTATTATTATTATTTATTTATTTGTATCCCAACTTTATTGTTTTTACTAATAACTCAAGGTGGCAAATATATTCTACATACTTTCCTCCTATTTTCCCCACAATAACCCTGTGGGGTGGGTTGGGCTAAGAGAAAGTGATTGGCTCAAGGTCATTCAGCTGGCTTTCATCCTAAAGTAGGACTAGAACTTAAGGACTCCTGGATTCTATACCAGCACCTTAACCACTAGACCAGGGATGTCAAACTCGATTTCACTGAAGGCCGCATCAGGTTGTGTTTGACGTTGGGGGACTGGGGTAGGTGTGGCCAGAGTGGGTGTGGCCAGGGTGAGCGTGGCCAGCTTGACATTACTCATGTCAGGAGTGCCTGTGGTGTCCGAGTGCTCTGCCTGCGAAAACAGACTCCCAATCTCCATTTTCGGCTGGGACAGCCTCCTGCAACCCTCTGCCAGAGAAAAGCTCTGTTTTTGCTGGCAGAGGGTTGCAGGAGGCCATCCCAGTTGAAAAGAACGATTGGGAGCCGTTTTTGCTGGCAGAGGCACTGTGGGCCAGTCTTTCGCTGTTTCCAGGGCAGCCCTGTGCGCCAGATCTAAGCACCCCGTGGGCCGGATCTGGCCCACAGGCCTTGAGTTTGACACCCCTGCATTAGACTAAACTGGTTCTCATATTTGTCAATGAGATTACTGCAAAAAATTCCCTTTCACTTTGATGTCTGGAAAACAAAAGGAACTAAACTGTCTTCTTGCATCTTTATGCTTCCTCTTCTCCTCCATATTCACTGAAGCTCCAATTTCATCAATATTCCTATGAAATGCTAGTTAAGAGATGTCCTTGTGGTTTGGATGTCATTCCTTATCTATGGTGGGGAGGAAGGAACTCTAAGTAGCATTGCCTTTCATCTCTTAACTCCATCTTTGTTTTTCCATTCTCTTTCTTTTACAAACATACCAGTGGTGAACTCCTCTGCAGATTGTCACCAGTTCGCTGCCCGCGCATGCACAGTGCATGCCAAAAGCACGGTGCATGCATGCATGCGCAATGCACACCAAAAGCCTGCTGTTCAGACGCACATGCGCAGTGCACGTCAAAAGCATGCTGTACACGCATGCACATTGCATATCAAATGCGCGCTTCACAAGGGAAAAGGAGGCTTGGGAAGGTAAGTAGAACAGTGGGGTGGGGAACAGCTGTGCCACACGATTTAGCTTCACTAGAAAGCAGGATGTAGGATACCCAAACCAGTAGCTTTTTAACTACTGGTTTTCCCGAACCAGTAGCTTTTTTTTTTTTACTACCGATTCGCCCAAACCAGTGCGAACCGGTAGCATTTCACCCCAATATATACTCTTGCACACATACAAAACATAAGAAAAGAGTTGGGATTCTTTCATTTTAGGATGCCTTTTAAATGATGTTGTTAGGAGCTCTTCCCTACAAATGTCATAAACATGGCTTTGGGGAATCCAGGAAAAAGATCTTCTAAGTATGTTTAAGCAGCCAAATGAGGGAGGCTGTTCAAATTTATGATACAATGTCGGAAGAGAAAAGATTAAATGTTTTCTCCATGCTGTTTTTTTAATAAAACATTAATACACATACAGCATTCCCTTTGGAGAACAATGAAAAGCATCAGCACAATTTTCACATATCAAATAACAACAGGAGAAAAGGGTTACCTCCACCCCCACTGGCACTGCATTACTCTAGTTCTGTATCATCTGCAGCATCAAATCTAAGATTGGGAAAGGCCTAGGTCCATTTAACCCAATACTGTCTACACCAGTAGTTTTCAACCTTTTCTTCATCACAGACCACCTATAAATACCTTTTGTGGCCATGGACCCCCATGACTTAACTCAAGATTTAAATCACAACATTTCTGCAAGCCATCGCAGACCCCCTGTGATGACATTATGCCCACCCGCGGGATCTGCAGACTACAGGTTAGGAACCATTGGTTTACACAAACCAAGTCAGCAGTGTGTGGTGGTAATCAAAAAAGCCAATGCAATCCTAAATTGCATTAACAGAGGGATACAATCAAGATCAAGTGAAGTACTAATACCACTCTATAAAGCCTTAGTAAGGCTACACCTAGAATACTGGATTAAGTTTTGGTCACCACACTATAAAAGTGCAGAGAAGAGCAATCAGGATGATTAGGGGACTGGAGACTAAAACATATGAAGAACGGTTACCTGAACTGGGCATGGCTAGTCTAGTGAAGAGAAGGAGCAGGGGAGACATGATAGCAGTCTTCCAATATTTGAGGGTCTGCCACAGAGAGGAAGAGGTCAACCTATTTTCCAAGGTAACCAAAGGCCGGACAAGGAATAATGGATGGAAACTGATCAAGGAGAGATTCAAGCTAGAAATAAGGAGACATTTTCTGACAGTGAGAACGATCAACTAATGGAACAGCTTGCCTTCGGAAGTTGTGGGAGCTTCATCACTGGAGGTTTTCAAGAAGAGATGGGACTGCCATCTGTCAGAAATGGTGTAGGGTCTCCTTCTTGGGTGGGGGGTTGGACTGGGGTGGATTTCACTTACCTTTGCTACCAGTTCGCTTGCACACACGCGCTCACTTCGCTTGCGTGCACACCACTTCTGTGCATCCGCAGATTGTACTTGATGAGATCCAGGTGGGTGGGCAGAGCCTCCCGCCCCACTGAACTGGGGTGAACCGGTAGCAACCCATCACTGGGTTGGACTAGATGACCTACAAGGTCCCTTCCAACTCTTGTCAATCTGACAATCTGACAAAGCAATAGTTCTTTACACTTCATATCACAGATCACATCCAATGTCTATAGAAGTTTGTGTTATATGCCAAAAACTAACTGTATTCTTACACCACACATATCCAGGTAACGTAAATAGATGTTCACACAGCATGCCTAGCTTTTTTCACAATTTTGGATGAAATGCAAACCAAACCTGTCCATTCCATTTACAAGTCAAAGTATTGGGCTAACCCAGAAAATGATTTAAATTGGTAATCTGATTGTCTGAGTGAACTCATTATATTCTATAGCAGTGAATAACCTTGGAATTTGCTAGTGATGAAATCTTGCAAGCTGTATGCTGAAATAGCAAGACACCCAGATGCTCTAGATGTCATTCAACAACTGCATATTTATTTCAGATTTATTGTGCAAAAAAACAACAACCCAACACAATTATTTTGAGTTGGTGTTTAGAAAGGGAAAGTTGGCATTAGAAAAGGAAATGCTTTAGATGATGACATAAAATGGTCATAAGTGACAGATGGAAGGCCAAAGAAGGCTAATTAATCTTCATGCTGCAATACAATACTTTTTATTAAGCTGATTTTTTAAAAATCCATGGCCATAAAGAACTAGTAACACTGGGCTATAATGTATATAAAACTTTAAAACATAATACGCCTTTTTCCAAATATCCTGACAGGTTACAAGAAAGCTTTTCTGTGCAAAATATAAGAAGTCAGAAACTTCTGCTTCAACCCTCTTGGGATTAAGCCTAACTGTTTTAATTTACTCATTCTTGAGGTTTGGCAGCTGGTTAACTACCTGACTTCAAGCCAGTCATCCTCTCTCAACCCAATCTGTCCCACAAGGCTATTTTGAGAAGGAGTGGAGGAAGGAGTGCTGTGTACAGTGCCTTGGGATCCTGGAGAAAAGGCAGGATGCAAATCTGACTAACTTATTAAATATTTACATAAGAACAGTATATACATAGTTAGATTCACATATTGTCTGGAGTTAAGATTTCCTCAATGAGTTGTAATGGCTGGATACCCGCATTATATTAGAGCAGGGCTGTCAAACTCATGGCCCGCGGCAGGGGTGAAATGCTCCCGGTTCGGACTGGATCGCCCGATCCGGTAGCGATGGTGGCGGGTGGTTCGGAGAACCGATAGCAAAAATCCCTGCCTTCCCAATCCCCAGTGGAGCCACATGATCATCAGAGGGTTTTTTTTAACTTTTAAAAGCATTTGTTCTTTGGCCGAAAAAAATGCTTTTAAAAGTAAAAAAGAAACTTCTGATGATTGCGCGGCTCAGCTGGGTGATAGCCAAAAAATGGAGGGGGAGTCTGTTTTTCCTCCCATCAGACTTCCCTGAAGCCTGCTAGCCAAATCAGAAAATGGGGGGGGAGTCCATTTCCCAGCAGGGAAGCCTGCTGGGAGGAAAAACGGACTCTCCCCCCCACCCCTGCTTTTTGGTTTGGCTAGCAGGACTCCACACACACACACACACACACACACACACACACGTTTTTTGGTTTGGCTAGCAGGCTTCAGGTAGGCTGGGAGGAAAAACGGGGAGTGGGGGGTTCGTTTTTGAGAGAGAGAGAGAGAAATAAAGAAAGAAATAAAGGAGGGAGGCAGGGAAGGAAGGAAGGGAGGGAGGGAGGAAGGAGTATAAACCTTGCTCTAGACGTAGCTTCAGAGGATAATTCAGGGCTGGAAGGGACCTGGAGGTCATCTAGTCCAACCCTGCTCCAGCAGGACATTGTTAGTGAGTTTCTGTCTTTTGATCCCCCAGTCACATGGTCACATAGCCACGCCCACCCAGTCAAATGACCCCCACCAAGCCATGCCCACAGAACCGGTAGCAAAAAAAAATTAGATTTCACCCCTGGCCCACGGGCTGGATGTGTCACGCACTGGCCACGCCCATTTTAGTGAAGGGAAAAAAAGTCATGATATATCACGTGATGCCGCCATGATGCCACGAGTTTGACACCTCTGTACTTCTTCTTCTTTTTCTTGTGCCATATCCATCATCGGATGTTGGCAATCATATTGGCAATCCTATTTTTAATCATCACATTTTATCAAAAGATGACCCCTGTACTAGAGGATAATCGAATAGAATATAATTTTTTATTGGCCAAGTGTGATTGGACACAATAGGAATTTGTCTTGGTGCCTATGCTCTCAGTGTATATAAAAGAAAAGATACATTCATCAAGAATCATAAGGTACAACACTTAATGATAGTCATAGGGTACAAATAAACAATCAGGAAACAATCAATATCAATATAAATTGTAAGGATGCAAACAACAAAGTTACAGTCATGTGGAAGGAGTTATACATAAAATGTGTCTTGGAAACCCAAAGGCTGAATTAAGCTAAAACCAAAAGAAAATCCATTGCAACTAACAGACAGTTACTGGCTCAGAAGCAGGAATACTAATGAGGTTAAATAATATTATGCCTACATTCTATTCAAACCTAATGATTAAAAAAAATGTAATACAGGAAAAATGTTTCCTGTATTACAATTATATTGCCTGCATTTTTAAAGGTAGCATCTTCAAGGAAAATATGGGTATGAATAAATATTTAAAGTGGTGGTTTATATAAAATGGCAACAGGAAAAAAAATTGTGTCCTGCTGCTCTGATCTTACTTTCCTTCGGCAACACTGGTTCTTTGCTTTATTCCAGGGTGCCAAAATCCCTTCTCAGTCTTGCCAAGAAAAAGACAGAGGGAGGAGATGACCTGAACACCCCGGATACAGCCAAGCGTAAGTTCCTGTTCCAACACAAAGATCTGTTTGTTTTATTCAAAGACAATATCATTGTGTAAATAAATGCCAGGCAATAAGGATGCAGTAGTACTGGTGAATGGGACCGGTATCAATGCCATTTACCAGACATCAGTCCTCAGCTTTGTTCTCAAAAGGATAAAGGGAGTGCAGTTAAAAGAAGGCTCTAATTTAATATATACTCAGTCAATGGGACTAAGATAGAAACCTCAACATTGAATTATTGGTGCTTTCAACTGCATCTCAGTGAAAGATTGTGAAATCTTTCAAAATGCTGAATAGCTATAAATCTCAAATGTAGCTGAATAGCTATAAATCTCAAATGTATATAGAACCTTTAGGTTGCTCAAAGAAATTATCTCTAGGATGCTTACAAAGAAGGCAACCTCTAATATCAATATTCAATCATATTCAATTAATGCTTCTGAACATCAAATGCCCAAATTCGTAAGATAAACTCACCATTTCTACTAACACAGTTGCTTACATTTTTATCTGTGTTTTAGAAGTTATACATCTGATACAAGACCATGGATTGAGCCTGGGCATTTTAAAAAATTAATCTCTGCTAGTCACTGGTTCACTAAATGTGATGTCATAAAAGTTGGAGAAGAGATCAAATGAAAATCTAAAAAGAAAACAAAATTGAGAACATCTAGATTTGCTAACAACCTTTAAAATATTTTATTTACATTTCAGCATCTTTCTATTTAGCCTGATTTGGAGATTTAAAGATAATTCAGTGATGAATTAAAGGATTTGGCCAGATAATCTGGATAGCTGTCTTGAGAAAGGTATCCTTGTGAACTGGGAAAAGGTCTAGTGGCAATTCCAGTATAACGTTGGCTGAGAATGATAGGAAATGAAGTCCAAGACACATCATCTTGGGAAAGGCTGCTGTATGCATTTTTTGCCTATATTTAATGAGGAAAACTGTGAGAGAATAATGTTCCTTATATTTAGCAATCTAAAATATTTACTTCCACAGCGTATTGTGCATGGCTAAATCTGAAAAGATAGTCAGAGAATCTCTACAACATCTTCATCAACCTTTTATGTTACTGCCTTCTGTTATCTCTAGCCTACATGGTTGATATAGAACTGGCTGAAATGATAACAACTGTATTCCAATCATATGGAAGATGCTACCCTGGGGAGACCTACCCTAAAATGTAGAAGAACATATAAGAAGGGTTCATTAGTGCTTCATTTGAGGAATAAACAAAGGAATGGAGGCTTGACGGTTAAAGCAATAACTATTTATTAACAGCTAACAGGCAATTAACATATGGCAAGCAAAGCAACGTTAACGAAGAAGAATCGAATTTTCTGTCACTATTTATATAGCGGCTGTCAAACTATCGGCCAATGACGCGTGCTCATTTCTCCCGCCGGCTAAGCCATAGCGTCGCAGCCAATAGGCAACGTTTCCATGTTGCCAGGCAGAGGCATGGCTGCGTACACTGCAGTTAGTATTTTTGATTGCTGTGACATGGAACCATGAAACCTAAAGCTATGCATTGATTTTATAGCTTAGCTTTTCTGTCATTTTATTTGCTTTGCCTGTTTGATTCACTTTAGAGTAACACTCAATGTTGTATTAAAGTTATACATCATAATTGATAGAGGACTAAGGAGGTCACTGAAGCAGTCGGCGTGAGCTTAAATGGATTCCGGGGGGTGGTAGAGGACAGGAAAGCCTGGAGGAACGTTGTCCATTGGGTCGCAAAGGATTGGACATGACTTCGCAACTAACAACAACAACAAGGAGGTAACCCTGTCTGGACTGTACTATTCCAGATACAAGATTCAGATGCCAGAAAGATGTCCCAATTTTTCAGTGGGGAAAAGTTCCAACACTGGCATATTCACTATTTTATGTGAATGGTACTATGCTACCACACCTTTTGTCTTTAAGCCAAAACAATACTGGCCCCAAATTAATAGTTTATTGAAGTACAGCCTAAAGTTGGCAACTTTAAGACTTCTGGACTTCAACTCCCAGAGAATTGAAGTCCACAAGTCTTAAAGTTGCCAAGGTTGGAGACCCCAACTACCACCAATTTGTTGCTAGGACTAACACTTGCTGAGACATTCAAAATTAATTTCCATAATTAAATAATATGATCCGTCCTGAAACCGCTTTTTCATAGCAGGACAGTATATACATAAGACAAATATGGGCACCAGTGATGATACACTAATTGATACAAGGAGGTAATAACATTAAATCCGTAACATCCTGAATGTGTGCTTATAGAAGAAGACAACATTTGTTATCTCTTGTCTTAACAGACAGAACCAGGCATAAGTTATAGAAGAATAAATTTAACTGAATATTAAGAGGAATCCTTGACAGGAAGCAGAGTGAAACCAAGAACTTAACAGATATGAAATGACCTCAGGATCTCTCCTGAGAATGGAGATTGGGCAACTATATATTGGAATATTCTTCCTTTAGATTTCCTGCATGAAAAAAAATGCTAAAGCTTGCGACTATCCAAGACCCATATGATTCAAAGAGTCTATATTGTTATGTCTCATGATGCGTCACCTTCCTCAACTATGCCTTTTCCTTTTATGTGTGACCCTCATTTACCAGATTAGTACTAAAACCACATATTGGAATAGTTTCTTCTTGGGTCCCACTCCAACAAGTATTTTGCGTACTCATTGTAGTTTATGCTCTAAGGCATAATTATGGTAATTGCTAAAGATGGTATATGGAGTAGACACTCTTGAAGGGAAAAAAACACTCCTTGCACACTTCAAATTTGAACATTCCATTTAATTTCAGACAAGGCAACAGATGCAGGGCTGAATCACAGTTTATACATGAAGGGGGTGAATCAAGGTTGAAAAGAGTTGAACGCTATTAGGGACACACACACCCCAGTGAGATCAGTGGTCCACAGCTTGCCTTTTTTCAAGCTTGTTATCCCCAATGGGTGGAGTTCGTATTTCCATACAAAACCATCATGACCTGTCAGTGACCCAAAATAATCAGCAAGAGTGTGAATCTAAACCACTCTGGAATTTAATAGCTTAAATAGCACTCCCCTCTTTATTATTCCTTATATTACTTTCCAAATATAGGAGACTGCAACCTACATTTTTCCAACTCCCAAGGATGGTAAGATGGGAGGGGAGAGGGGTTGCAGCCCAAAAATTTGCAAGGACTCAGGTTGGAAAAGGATGATCTAGTGGAAAAGAAAATATGTTGATTGAGCTGGTAGCCTAAAACTTTTTGGAAAGAGGATACTATGCAGGATCTTCTCTGTGGTTTGAAAATACATTTTATGCAAAGATATTAGGCTAATTTACTGTATAAATGTGATATCTAGTAGTTCTGCTTCATTACTGCTTAGGCAAATTTCCTAAATTTAAACCAGGAATTGCAAATTCTGGCCTCAGATGTGGCCAAGCTACAACTTCCAGCATCCCTCAGTATTCACCATTTAAATGTGTTTCATCACATTTTTGTTTCAATTGGTAACATTTGGTTTTTTAAAAATGTTTGAATTCATCTGCATTTTTGTGTTAGTTTCTCCTTATTTTTCTTTAGATGCAAACTTTTGCCAGCAATTCTTTCAATATAATGCTTTTCATGCATGCTTTTACTTCATGCCTCCATTTTATATGCATATTTGGGAGAGGTAAACGATCCAGAATTTTTTAAAGAGAATTTCAGCATGCAAGCATGTTCTAGTTCACACTGGGAAACTGGCTGAGTTAGCATAAACATGTGAATTGTCCCAAGTAAAAAGATCTTTTGCTGCAGGCTTCACGTGGACAAGTTCGTACAACTGCTCCAAGATCGGTTCGAAGACATGGCCCACCGAGTAGAAGCCGAAGCCCAGATCAAAGCCTTGAAGCAAGCGGGCCAGCCTCCCAAAGAATTAGTGTGGGAATTCCAAAGACTGGCTGGAAAGCTAAGGGACTGGCCTGAATGCCTCCTCATTTACCACTTCAAAGAGGCCTCAGACAAGCTTGTGGCATCAGGGGGTCTCGGAGCGTATACAAGCCTGGTACAACATAGCAGTGGCCATGGACCTGGAAATCCACCCCCATAGGAAACTGACTGCAGAAAAAACAGCAAGAAGACCCCTGGGCCACCAAACCCCTGCTAAGCTACCTGAAGCATTGCAACCCACACAATCTGGGATGATCAAGTGCTATTGGTGTGGCCAGCATGGGCACAGAGCATCCGAAAGCCTGGCCCCTGCCCCAGTCCCTCAAGTCTAGACCCTCTGCACCCTGGGGAAGAAGAGCCCCATGGAGGCCATTGGACAAAGGGAAAATTGCCAAGCAGGCTGTTGAGGTTTCTTTCCTTCCAACTGGGAATGAGGAAACTCCAGCCAGAGAAACCCCTCCAGGCTCCGCCGAGGGGAGTAACGGCAAAGACAACCTGATGGTAAGTGAAGCCATCCACACCTTCCTATCAAAACCTGGATTGAATTGCTGGAAATGGGGGTCCAAGGGGAGATAGAGGCCATCACAGACACCACTGCACCAGATGCCAGATCAGCCTCCCCATAGTCCAACAGCTAGGGATAGGCACGAGACTTCTAGTGGACCTGATCCATTTTGAACATGTCAATGGGACACTAATAGGCAGAGCCCTTGCTACATTGGTCACAGTACATGTTGGGCTGGAGATGGGCTGCCACTGAGAACTCATCTGATTTGTCATAGATCTCAAAATGACCGAATCAATCATATTGGGTTGATTGGCTCATGTGGCTAGACAAATGGGGACCGACTATCATGTGGGAAGACGGCTACCAAAAACTAAGAATAGACATAGGACCATTACCACCCATCAAGCCGGACCCTTGCCAAAAGGCCACAAACCCCAGCAGCCTTAGCAAGCCCGAAACTCCAGCCCCTGCCACAGACGGGCTACCCGGCAGCCCACAGGTGCCAAGGGAGTACTGAGACTGTCGGGTGTCTTTAGTGAGGAAGATTGCAATTTCCTTCCCCCTCACCACCCAACAGACTGCGTGATCAAATTCATACCAGGAGTAAAGCTGCCTAAATCAAAGATGTATTCCATGACTTCAAAAGCAATGAGGGAATTAAGGAAATACATTGACGTGGGATTTTATCCAACCCGCAAAATCCAGAGTGGCAGCCCCAGTACTATTCAAGGGAAAAAAGATGGAGGGATGAGGTTTGTGTGGATTTTCATGGAATTAATGCTTTGTGCATGGAGAACACCTCCCCACTCCCCCTCATGAAGGACATGCTAAGTCACTTAGCCAAGGGCAATGTGTTCACCAAACTGGACCTGAGAGAAGCCTATAATTGTATACGGATTAAAGAAGGAGGCAAATGGAAGATTGTCTTTAACTGTCTGCTTGGCAGCTTCCAATTCAAAGTTATGCCATTTGGTTCACAGTTTTCATGCAGCTGATAAATGAGGTGCTATACGAGCACCTATACAAAGGAGTCCTAGTTTATCTAGATGCCAGTCTTAGACTCTCGAGGAGCATGTAAAGCTGATGCGGCAAGTGGCTGAAAAGACCCCTAGCTGCAAAGCTCTATGCAAAGCTATCAAAATGTGAATTCCATAAAACCTCCCTAGATTACCTGGGCTACCAGATATCGCTTTCACTTTCCATATCCAGGGAAAGTGAAAGCGATGCTAGACTGGCAGTCCTACGTACCCGCAAATAACTTCAAAGCTTCCTGGGTTTTGCAAACTTTTACAGGCAATTCATCCCAGCATTCACAGAAGTCGCCTTGCCCCTAATTCTGTGAATGCTGGGATAAATTGCCTGTAAAACAAAACTTTGAATTACAGGCACAGGACTGCCCTTTCACTTTCCCTGGATATGGAAAGTGAAAGCGATATCTATTAAGAACAGGGCCTCCTCTCACAAAATCACAACCAAGTCAACCGTTCGCCTGGACAATGGACTGCCAAAAAGCCTTTGAGAAATTAAAACTGCTCTTTGCAGAAGAACCAATCCTCCAAAATCCAGACTCAGAGAGACAATTTATCATCCAAGCAGACACTAGTGACCGCACGTAGTGGTGGTGGCTGTGCTCCTACAGAAGGACCTACAAGGACAACTCCTGCCCTGCCCCTATGTGTCCAAGAAGCCCACTGATACTGAGAGGAGGTGGACAATTTGGGAGGAGGAAGCCTACGCAGTCTGCTGGGCCCTGGAGACATTTTCTTGAAGGGGGAAAAGTGCCTTTCGAGGTTTGAACTGATCACAAAAACTTCAACGTCCTGAAAACCCCTAGAAAACTCTCTCCCAAACAAATCCATTGGGCACAATACTTCAGGAGGTTTAACTCTGAACTACAATAAGTTCCAGGGGGAAAAAAATCTGCTGGCTGACACCTTGTCAAGAAAATCGCAATTCGATAGTTGTAGGGAAGAAGTTGTCCATGCCATCATTCCCCCCTCACAACAAGCCGCACAGGTCACCACCAGAGGCCAAGCCAGATGGCAACCCAACCCCACACAAGACAAACTGAAAGCACTGAAAGCAGTGCTCCCAGCAGACCCATGGCTCACTGATAATAAAGATGCCTTGACCATGAGAGATGGATTGGCCTGGAAAGGGTTCACGACTAGAATCAAGACTAGAATAATGTAACCCATTATGAAGTTAAAAGAATTTTAGACTCTAGATTGTATAGAGGTCGACTGCAATATTTAGTTCATTGGAAAGGGTACCCTTTATTTGAAGCTACTTGGGTTAAAAGCTGGGATGTAAAAGCAGACAGATTAGTGAAGCAATTCCATGATAAATACCCTGATAAGCCAAAGGGAAGAGGTGATTAGGGAATATTGCGTTAACCCCCTATGCCCCTGTTGTTGCAGGACAGCTGGAGTGGAGTGACTGGGAGGCATCTCCAGTTGGGATGGTGCTTTGATTGGACCATGCGATGGACCTGTGGGTGCTGGGGCAGGGACTTGGACTTTCTTTTGGGTGGGGAAAACCTGGAAGCTTTCAGATTCGGGTTTTCCCAGATGTGCCAATATGATATCTATAATAAAATGGAACTTTGAGGAACTTCTAGCCTTGGAGTCTTCTTTCGTTGGGGATGTTACTTGGAATCCTGACAGCAAGAACTTTTCTGGGGCTTTACCAGCTGTTAAAGTAGACAATATATAGACATATATTGAGACAATATATGTTGCAAACGGATCGCCCTCTATTTATGGAGAAGTCTGCTGATTTTAAAGGATGGATGGGAAAATTAGAAACATAGACTCCACATCTTCTGTATCTCCTCACTTTCACCAGTGTTTTATTTATCGTTCTCAATCTCTTCCTCGCTCCTCCTTCACAGCCAAGAAAAGCTCCATATGTGTTCCTAAAGCAGCATTACTGAGGAGCAGTCATGGTGGGGACAGCCAAAGTTCACCAGCCCCATTGTGGGACTACGGATTGTCCCTTTTCCAAGTCAAAATTTCAAACTGCTTCTTCCAGTCAGCTGTCTCCCATGCACTGGGAGAAATGAGGTGTACTCCTTGATAAGATGGGTGGGGACCGTCGTCTCTAAACCTAAGCTACCTTTAAACTCCCTAGGAAAATCTGCTCCTGCTTAAGCCAGATCTCATTCCTGGAGCGAGCATGAAAGACTGCCAAGCCATTGGCTGTGGCACCCGGTTTTCCTTCAAGGATGGATGCGAGATCGAAAGAGGCCTCCTAACATATTTCCACCACATGTTCTCATTATTGCACCCTCACAACACACACACAGGGAGAGAGAGGGAGGGAGCGGGAGAGAGGTTTATCTCAAAAGTCTGGCTGAAATAAACATTCAGCCTTCCATCCCTCCAAGGTTGGTAAAATGAGGACCCAGAGTGTTGGGGCCAATATGCTGACTCTGAAAACTACTTAGAGAGGGATGTAAAGTACTGTGAAGTATTTTATATAAGTCTAAATGTTAATGCTATTTTTGAGCATTAGTTTCCTGTCAGAGGCAGCAATTCTCTTTTCTTCAGTCTTCTGGTTGTGCACCGTCTCTGCATCTTTTAGATACAGCTTTCCTCACTGCCTTCAGATAAAGTCCTGATATTCCTATATTAAAATAAAAAGAGAGCAGCAAAAACCAGTATGGCTGGATGGAAGCCCACATCCAGAAGATTTAGCCTCTCTGCAAGTCAGAGGTTCTCCTCATGCTGGCCAACTGTGCCAAATCGGGAGGGAATTCTTATAAGTTTTCTCTTTTCTTTTTTGGAAATATATATATTTTCCTTCTCTGCCTGCCAAGATAAATCTCCATTTCCAGCTGTGACATCTGTGTTTCCCTTCTCTCCTTTCAGTAAGGAATGAACCTTCCCCCACCACACTCCAGCTTCACAGTTGAGGTTTCCATTGCTCTACAACAAAAGAAAGAGCTCTAACTTCCACCCATTCTTCACATGCTTTAAAAGAAAAATGAAATGGTAAATTTTAGTGCTCATTAAACTGACAACGCTAATAAGAGACAGGCATCATATGCGGAATGGCTAAGCATAGTTTGGTCTGACAGCAAGGTTTAATGTACCTCAGCTCTTATACTAGGGTCTCCTCTCTATACTATATTCTCTCTTTCTTTTCCAGTTGTTTCATACTCTTTCTTCTTAATGAATATATATCAATAACCATTTGACTTTCCATGCTTTCCATCAAATGATGGTCACTTTATATCTTCAGTGTATATGCATAGTGATGGACACAAATATATGCTCAAGGAACACATACATATAAAAGGTGTGCATGGTAAATGGCTTATGGGCCAATGCTCTATACGCATAATTGTCTCGGATACACATAATCACATCTGACTTCCAAAAGGATTGCATTTCAAAACTGTGTTAACATAGTTTGGGATGAATTTTTCCCCTTCATTTTTCCAGTGGATTACTCATCATTTCTAATTCACTTTCTCAATCAGACATTCATAGCAATTTTTCATACAACTGTTTTTTTATAAATTCAAATTGCACAAAGCAATCACATTACAAATCATTCTAAAATGAACACTTACTATGCTAAGATGGGGCATGGGTGAAAGTAATGGTCAATAATGCAGAAAGATAATGTAGGCAATGGTCATTTTTTTTAAATTTACATTTATATCCCGCCCTTCTCCGAAGACTCAGGGCGGCTTACAATGTATAAGGCAATAGTCTCATTCTATTTGTATATTTACAAAGTCAACTTATTGCCCCCCCCAACAATCTGGGTCTTCATTTTACCTACCTTATAAAGGATGGAAGGCTGAGTCAACCTCGGGCCGGCTTGAACCTGCAGTAATTGCAGGCTGCTGTGTTCTAGTAACAGGCTACTTACAGCCTGAGCTATCACGGCCCGATATGTTCTTCCCTGCAAGGATATTAGTATGGCAGGCACAACACTCCATGAATTCACCATTATAGACTTTCATGAAACTGAATTTCCACTGAAATAAGATGATTAGTGTAGGTTGATTACCTAACATTCTTAATTATGATGAGATATAGGAACTCAAAAGGCAGAAAACCCATGATCAGATCTAGGCAACAGCCACAACCCCATTCAATTCACAAGCCTGGCTGTAATTTATAGATATGGCTGGATAAACAATGTCAAATTTCCCACAAATTATTTTTTTATTAAACATCAAACCTATTCTGAGATATGAGGAAAAGACTTTTGCATATGGGTTGCTTGGAAGAAGGGCTGGATAAAAATGTAATAACAATAATAAACTACAAACTAAATAAACTAATACAGTGTTTCTCAATCTGTGTGAACTTCAACTCCCAGAATCCCCTAGTCAGTATGCTGGGGGAGGGGAGAGATCTTAAAGTGGCTGAGGATGAGAAACACTGGACTAATAAATGGCAACAGGCTAAATTCACAAGTAATAAATAAGCCAAATTAATACTTTGGCCTAAAAACATTGCTGATATTCAGTTTGTTACAAGATTTATTTCTAGGAAGTGTTAGCCAAGTTAATCTGTTGCAGCTAAGCCCTTCTGCAAAACTTAAGGTCTCTGATGGTAGTCATCTACACACTCACTTGCAGTAAGTCTCTCACTATATACTGCAGTTGACACCCAGATAAGCATAAAAGTATTAATTTTGGAATACAAAATACAGTATGATGGATTTCCATTACAGAAACACAGATCCAACTGAATATCTGGAGAAACGTAAAAAGCTGTTTGACTGTAGAACCAATTACCTGGACAAATGTGGGTTCTCCTCAGGGGTGGTCTGCTGGGGGTTTGCAGGGGTTTTGGGAAAACCTCTAGCTAAGATTCTATGCAGTTCAGAGAATCCCCAAATTCCATTCCTGGCTGGCCACACCCACCCCGCTTCTCCCCTCCCAGGAGTCCCCAAGCAGCCTGTTTTGGATGCAGGTAAGTGCAGGGCGTTCACAGAGGCTTAGGGAGGGTGAAAAACGGGCCTACTGAAGTTCGAGAAGACTGGAAATAGGTGCATTTCTGGCCTCCAGAGGGCCTCCGGAGACTAGGGAGGCCGTTTTTTTCTCCAGAGGCTCGAGGAAAGCCTCTGGAGCCCGGGGAGGGCAAAAATGACTCCCCGCCCGCCATGGTGCAGGAGGCTGACTAGGCTACACCCACCATGGCCCCACCCACCCAGCAACTGAGCAGAGAACCCCTTGCTAAACTTTTTGAAGCCACCCCTGGTTCCCCTTCATTTGGATTAAGCAGAGATTAGATAGCTGCCAATCTAGGATATTTTAATTAGGATTTCCACCTGAAGCAACATTTGGATTCGGCAGCTTACACACCTTCTTCCAACTTTAACTGACCCACATTTCTGGACTTAAAAAAATCTGGATGATCACTTAATAGTAGAGGTAGAATTTTAAGCATCTCATTCTCACTCTTTAGTGGCTATCAGAAATAAAGCTCTAGATTCAGCATTATCCCAAAGCACATGGGTTTTATCAAAAGGATCCAATAATATCAGTTATACTGTCCCCTTTAAATTCTCTCTGCAGATCTACCAGAGGAAGCCCTATAGTTCAGTGTCTTCTTTCATATCACTCTTGCAAGGAAGTTGTATAAGAGAATAGTTATTTAAAAAAACTCTGTCCAGTTCCTTGAATTCTGGAATCCTTGAGTGTCTAAAGAGTCTCGGCTAACATTCCAACTTTTCTGCCAGCAGCAAGAACAATAAGTGGGAAAGGGGGCATTTTTACATAATCAAAACCAATAGGGAAAAAGAAATACACTCCTCAGACAGCACTGAGAAATATTATTTTGCTATGTGTTAAAAGTTTTTGAGAACCAGCAGTGGAAGATGATATGTAAATTAGCCACATTCTTCATTCTTTTGCAAAAGCCACAAGGAGGGCTCACCATTTGTTTTACTGTAAACCATTTCTCAACAAAAGATCTGTACCAGATTTGGGTTATGCAAAATCTAATGCTGAATCCCACATGTGCTACAGAGGGGATAATTGGCACAAAACAAAACAAAAAAGGAAATATTCTAAGAGCTGCAACATTCCCAGGAGTGAGTTTGAACGATTGGGTACTTGCTCAGACTCCTATCTGAGGAAGACACCAATCCTTTGCTTTGTTTTTTTGCTATGACAAATCAATATCCACAAATTACCTGTTCAGCTACCTTTTCTTCCTCTTGATGGCCATACAATCTGAACCCAGAAGGGCAAAAACTAGTAAAAGTGGGCATTTCAATCACAAGATCTGAGGAAGCGGCTTTCTTAATTTTGTCTTCATGCTATATTCTACCTGAGGTATAGATTTACTTCACCTCTTTGGGATTTATCAGCCCTATCCCAATATAAGCAGATACTCCTGGAAAACATGGTGAATTGCAGTATCATCAAGCCCAAGTTATCAGTTTTTCATTGAAAGATTGAGTGACAGACCTTAGAGATAAATTACAAGTACAAACAGCTTTGATTATTAGAGTTTTTCTTATTTGTACCCTATGACTATCATTAAGTGTTATACCTTAGAATTCTTGAATTTATCTTTTATGTACACTGAGAGCACATGCACCAAGACAAATTCCTTGTGTGTCCAATCACACTTGGCCAATAAAAATTCTATTCTATTCTATTCTATTCTATTCTATTCTATTCTATTCTATTCTATTCTATTCTCTGATAGCCAGAGACATAAGGGTCATTCAGATAGACTGTTGAGAAAATTTGTAAGACAGATTTTAAATAAAGGCATACAGTGTGAATATTTTTAAAATGCATTCCCAGCCTGCCTTTCAAATGCATTATTCCTAAAGTGTTTCATATCAAATAAAAGCTCAAAAGCAGAATGGTTTGATCTACAAAAAATGTAGTAAATGAATATTTTATTAGAAAAAAAGCCTGACTGAATAGGGATTTAAATATTGTACAACAGACCATCAAAATCTAATCTTAATAACCCATATATAGGTTATTAAATCTTACTGGCTGAAGATAATGCTTTAAAAATATCTATTCAGTCAAGTTTTTGTTTTCTAATAAAATGTTCATTTACCACGTTTTTTATTTGGGGTCTGTGGCCTTTGTGAGGGGGGGGTGAGGAATAAGAGAAGCAAATCCAAGCTCTTGTTCAAGCTTCACTGTCTCCAAACCTGGTAAGAGAAAGAACTGGCTGACAAAAGTAGAAGCTGAAAGTGCTTGAATCCCCCAATAAAAGCCATGCCTGGAAGCACATAGACTACCATAAATTAATCTGGAACAGAAATGCAAATGTGAGAATCCCCACTTTGGCTAGGAATAGAGAACAGACACTTCTTATGCTCTGAGGATTAAATCTGGGGAACATGAACTTTACATTCAAAAGAGGGGGGGGGAGAACATAACTTTTGTTAGCATTTAAAAACGGCCTAGGAAAGGTTTTATTCTCGTTTCTGTGTGTACTGAACGGAGGAGCTGCTTTGAATTTATTTATGTCTAGACAGTATAGGGTGAAAATTGCTGTGAGGATCCAAAAGAAACAGGCCCGAGAGGAGTAAAAAAGACAGCAGCAACTGGGCGAGGAAAGGCCAGAGGGAACCAGAGAAAACAGAAAGGAAGAGGTGAACTCCCTTAGCAGCCGGCCAATCCAAACGCCTTAAAAGGGTTAACCGAGTCCCTAAAGAGACTTTCTAAAGAAACAATAAGAAATCTATCAGCTTATTGGACAGTTCCTAGAATCCCTGAGCCAATAGGAAGGGCTGCCAGCTGAGAAGGCTTTTTGGTGCGCAGATCAAGAGGAGTGCAGGGTTAGAATGGAGCAGGCTCTGCTTAGGCGGAGTTTCTCGGGGCCGAGGTAAGGACCCCGGCCAGCTTGCTTTGAAGGCAGATCGGTCTGCAGATAACAAAAATAATCTGAATCGCTCTGTGGTTGCTTCTGAAAGCAGAGCCCCGACACAAGAGTTGTAAGTGGCTTAGTAATGCTTTCTGCCTTGCTCGGTCTGTTTGCTTTTACCGCAGTTACTTCTTGCTGCCTAGATTTAATCTTCTAATCAGAGTGCGATTTGGAAGATGGAGAGAAAATGCACTCTTTGTGCTACAAAATACAGGCCCTGCTGCGTGGGAGTGTTGTTAGTAGACTCCAGGTAGCATAGAGGGAAAAATTTCACAATTGGAAAAACACAAACAAAAGCCACTTACAAACCTCCCAGTGTTTCCAGCCCCCAGTCTTTCAGAAAATATTTTAGCCTGAGCTACAATTCTTCATAATCCAGAGAAAACACAAGGCTCACCAGGAGACCATCAATACTGTAAGTGAAAAAGCAGCAAAATGAAAAATTTCATCACCTGAATATCCTGGATCTTCTGGTATTGTCACCCTATCCCACTACACAAAAATAAATTGCTAGTATCTCCCATTCATGTTTTTCAGAATATATACATTCATCTGCATTTGCTGCTTTGCAAGAAAATCTTGAGGTTGCCATAGTGGGCAAAAATATGAGGAGAAAATAAGATCAAAATATTACAATCCTCCAATTTCCTAGCCTCTTGGACAAAATTCTTTTGTTGCATTTAAAAGTCCCTGGAAAGGTTGATATAGTAGCATTGCACTGTGATCTGTTTTTCAGCCAGACACTTTTCCTGAAAGCTGGAACCATGGTTGCGGGTTACTACTGTAGCTGTGCCGGAGGGGAGAAGTTTTAAATACAATAATGTGTATCGGAAAAGACAAGCTGCAGGAACAGGAATACTGAACCTCAGAGTTAAAATGAGGCAAGCAGTCTCACCAATGGACCACCTTCCTACAAAGTCATCAGAACCACAGCAAATCAAAGGTGAATTGCATTTTTCAGCAGCTTCAAATAAGTTGGCCCAGAATTGGAAATAAATTGAACAAGGGTAGTGAAAGCTGCTGGAATTCTTTTCAATCCCTTAAAAATAATTCTACTTCAAACCATGTGACCTGTGAGGAAAAGAAAAGGGAACTTAGAATAGAGAAGCCATTAACTTTTTCTAAATCTTTGCCCAATTGCTTCCCCCATTTTGATGCATGGGAGTGGCTAGAATTTTTCTCCAGTTCTTAGCAGTGCCACTGGTCATGTGGCAGGGTCTCAGGAACAGAATAGTTGATTGCTGCCAATTGCCTTTCCCATAGGAATATCTTAAGGGATTCTTTCCCCTGGATTTTTTTTTCTGCAGCCCATTATCAAATTTGATTTGGGCTTTTTTTTTTTTTTGCAAGCTTCTCGCCACACACCAAATTTGGTCCTTATGTCCATTTGAGGACCAACTGAAAAAATGCTTATGTTTGACTGCTTGCTTTATATTTTGCCTTTCCTTCAAGCTGCATATTTCCTCCCAGCAACTCTGTGAGGTAGGTTGGATTGAAAGTTAGTGATGGACTGTAAATAACCCAGCAGATTTCATATAGGAGACTGGCCTTGAACCTATTTTCTCCACACTTCTTCCAACTCCTTCACCACTAAGTTATGCTGGTTCCCAAGGTGTGATTGGTAAGTGTTTTCATTTCGGCCCCCAAAATGACTTGTTTTCATACTTGAGGGCCTTGGCCTCCTGAGGCCCGTAAATCTATCCTCTGAGTCATGTGGTAGTGTGGGTGAGAGTTACTGGGAATCAAGCCACACAATTAATATGGATCTACTAATCAGGATGTTGAAATTTTCTGCTGAATATTTTAAAACTTCCCCTCAAGTTCATGAGCTTTCTTAAGCTGAAAAGGTATCTATTTTATCAGTTAGCTGATAAGCAGCTCACTACTAGAAGAACAAGTACAGTAGTAAATCTGGCTTGTCATAACAGCATTCCAATTATTTTACTTCAAGTTAGAAACATTCTTCTGGCTTGCTCCACCAGTAAATAAATGCTTAGTGTTAACACCAGTGAATGATACATGCTGGCACTGCAGGAGAAAAACTAGAGTCAAGCAACCAGGTCACTCTATAAACCTCTCTTTCTCTAAGTGTTATAATGCTAGACCAACCCCCAAGATTTTAATTGTCAGTAAAACTATTTTTTTGGAGTATTTTATGCATTGAGACATGTGCAAAAGAAAGCCAGGTTATGAATGCTTAGGCACAGCCTACTCTAGAACAACATCACTTTTGTGCATAAATGCATGACTGCTTGTGACTTAATAATAATACTTAATATTATGCCCTAGATTAGTGTTTCTCAATCTTAGGAACTTTAAGATGGGTGGACTTCAACTCCCAAAGTCCCCAACCAGCAGGGAAATTCTGGAAAATGTGTGAACTTGGTCTGGAGTATTGTGCAGTGTTTTATTTTGGACACCAAAGGGATTGTACATTTATCTGGTTCTATGCTATCCTATCAACTTTTTCCCCCCATTGCAATAATTGCAAATCATCTTGGAATAGTCCTGGATTAACACCAAGAAGAACTTATTTTTGCATTGCAGTTCCATTCAAAAGGCAGCTGGGTTTTATCAAGTATAATTTATTAATCTGCAGTACAAATTGTCAGGGAAATTCCCTGTAAATTTATTTCAAGCCCTTCCTCTTTGAAGGGATTTTATATTAAAATACTGTATATGTGATGGTAATAATGCTTCAGTTCCCTGTGCCCCCTTTTGAGAAAGTAAAAACAACAACAATCCTTGTCCATTCTTAACAGGTTTTGCAATTTATAAATGTGTACTGTTAATCATACCTATGAGACGTTAAAGAATGTAGTTCAAATTTCCCTCTTGAGGTTCTATCAAATATTTACCATACTCTGGCTTTTGCTTTTGAGTTGTATGCTCCTGGAGGGGACTTCTGCCCCCCACACACTTGAATGCTTAGCGTTCCTGTCCTGTCACAATATACAGATCATGAAGAGTCTTGAGACAAGAGTGCTGAAGAGTTCTTAAAATCTGATTAATATTCCCAATGCTCAGTGGACAAGCAGTGACTGACAGTCCCACTGCTCTTCCTGGGAAATTACAGGTAAAACATTATAATCATCTATAATTCCCCCGTCCGTCCCTTCAGGAGAAGATTTTACTTTTCCCACTCCTTCGCCTAAAGAAGCATGGGGAAGGGGAGGGAGGAAGCAGGATGTGATCTGCAATTCCTGTGTTAAAGAATAGAATAGAATAGAATTTTTTATTGGCCAAGTGTGATTGGACACACAAGGAATTTGTCTTGGTGCATATGCTCTTGGTGTACATAAAAGAAAAGATACCTTCATCAAGGTACAACACTTATAACACTTAATGATGGTCATAGGCTACAAATAAGCAATCAGGAAACAATATCAGTATAAATCGTAAGGATACAAGCAACGAAGTTACAGTCATAAGTGGAAGGAGATGGGAGATTGATTATTTTCGGAAGATCTAGAAGGGCACAAGATTGAGGTCTTTCTCTGGGTTTCTAAGTTCGGGGGGAGGCTACTGGATTTACCTCTTCCTTGTAGGAGGGTTATTGTCGTGTCCCACTCCTCCGCTGATGACCGGGTCAGGGAAATCCGAATCAGGCATGCCTCTGCAGCTCTGCCAAAGTCCTAGCAAAGTTCTCAAGGCAGGCAGGAGACCAGAAAGTGACTTCAGCAAGATATGTTCGACTTTGCCTGACTCAGAGAATGCCAGAAAGCAGATCCTTTATATAGGCCTTGGACGTGGCTCCATGACTCAGCACTTATCCAGGCCTGCCCCGCCCTTCCTTCTGTCGCCGCCGCCTATCAATTCTTCTGAAGCGAGGGTCACTCCAGTCTGCAGCTGTTGGTAATTGACCTTCCTCAGGCTCACATGCTGTGGGGGAGGGGGAGGGGTCTAGTTGCTCCATTTGCCTGGGCATGGAGCCAGAGCTGGGGGCTGGAGGTACTTCTTCCTCCTCAGCCTGTCTGGGCATGGAGCCAGGGCTGGAGCCGGGAGGCATACTAGGACATTCCTCAGCGTTCGGAAGCAGATAAGAAGGCCCCGGCTGCGGTGAAAGCGGGCGAGACACAACAGTTATATTGTTTGCCTTGTGTTCTATTTATAAATGTAGTCCTTGACTTACAACCATTAGTTTTAACGACTATTCAAAGTTACAATGGCACTGAAAAAAGTGAGTTATGACCCTAACTCTAACCCTCACATTTGAAACCATTACATCCTCCTCATAGTCATGCGATCAAAATTCAGGGATTTGGCCACCGGCATGTATTTGTGATAGTTGCAGCATCCCAGGGAAATGTAATCGCCATTTGCAACTTTCCCAGCTGGTTTCTTGATAGGCATAGTCAACGGGGGAAACTGGATTAAGGTAGTGACCATGTTGTTCACTTAACAACTGCAGTGATTCACTTATCAACTGTGGCAAAAAAAAAAATGTCAAATAGGGCACAACCCACTTAACAATCAATTTGATTGGCAAAAGAAATTTGTGGTTGTAAGTTGGGGATTGTCTGTATATAGGAATATTACAAAAATCTCAGGGATACTGTTTTCTGCTGGAAATAGAATCATAGTTACTATTATCCATTGAGGAACACATGCTAAGCCATGGCATGGGATACTTGATTCTAAGCTTTGTGTCTAGTGTTGTGTGAAACTGGGTCATAAGGACTTATGTGTATCTATACCATCTTTAAGCAAACTGGTTTAATGAGATGTGTGAGCATTTACCATAGTGGTTGGAGTCACATAATCACTAAGCCATTTGTTTTATTTCTTTTATTATAGTTCATTTGCCAAACTATCAACATGATTAATAAACCAGAATGATTGATTTCATACAATGTGATAAACTAGAAGCAAGCATTATATTGTGGCTTGGTGCAGTGTGTGAATGCAGTCTGCATGTAGTAACAGCTCCCTCTCCTAGATCTTAGGTCAAAGATTTGAGACTTGGCTCAGCAAGAGGTTTTTTCCTTGTTTATACAATATATCTAACTCGATCAGACACTAACCCACTCAAAACCTCCAAGTAATTCTATCTGTACACAGTCACATTAAATATAGAATTGGTTGTGCTTTTTTGAAGAACAGTCTGGGTGGGCAATGCGCCCTTCAAAAGTAATTCAGCAGGAAGCCTTGCACATAAAAACCCACTCATTCAAGTTAATACAATCTTAAAGTGATGGAAAGGGAAACAAACATCATCTCTACATTTTCTGCTCAAAAAGTTCTCACCTGTCATTCACTATTTCTCTGTTTGTCAATAGGTTGTCAACAAAGCACCTTTCCAAGCTAAAAATATGTTAGTCAAGATCTTATTACACATATTGTCAGGTGCAAGAAGACAGGTACCAAGGCTGTTCAAAGGCATACAAATGAACCCTCAGACTCAGACTGTTCATCTCCTACACATATTCCTGTATGTAATGTAACTTTGGTCAGAAAAATCTCTCAGGATTTTTCAGCTTTAATCTGTGGCAGACATTGAATAGCCTGTATTCACACAGGAATCTTAGTCAGAATTCATAATTACAAAAATTACTCAATAGTGATCATATCAAATTTTTGCAGCCATTATAACCAAGACACAATCAAAAGGAAGGATACCGCCCCCCATTCCAATAGCTTAAAAAAGTGAAGGGCATCACTGAAGGTGGCAGGCGCATTTTTTGCAAGCCTTAACTCAATTTCCCTTGGTGCAATTCATCATTGTTACATAGATACAGTGATCACACTGACAAATTTTATTAGAAGGTACAAGCTACAGCTACAGCTCACTTCAGATGCAGACTTCATCAGCTGTAGCTCATGAAAGTCTGTGCCCTTTAACAAAATATTGTAGTCTGAAAAGATGGTACCACTTCTTGCCAGTATAAATTAACTTTGTTCTTCTCCTACAATAACACCTAATAAACTCTGTACTTTCTTGTTCTCCTAATCTTTCATTGTCTTCTCCACTGTCTCAATTACCATGTTTCTAATAACCCATTGGATGATACAGGGACAGTCACTCCCTCACAGCCTAATTGACTACAGCAGAGTTCCCTAATCTTTCTGGCTTTGCGGAGGGGAAGGGGATGGTTCCGCAGGAGAGTCTCAAAGTAGAGTAAACCAATGGTGAAATCCAATTTTTTTTACTACTGGTTCTGTGGGCATGACTTAGTGGGTGTGGCTTGGGCGTGGCAGGGGAAGGATACTGCAAAATCCCCATTCCTACCCCACTCCAGGGGAAGGATACTGCAAAATCTCCATTCCCACCCCACTCTGGGGCCAGCCAGAGCTGGTATTTGCTGGTTCTCCGAACTACTCAAAATTTCCACTACCAGTTCTCCAAACTCAAAATTTCTGCTACCGGTTCTTCAGAACCTGCTGGATTTCATCCCTGAAGTAAACCCAATGTTGGCGGCTACAGATGAAGCTTGAAAGATGCCAGTCTAAAACTCAAGAGGGGAACAAAGTTGATCTATGACACATGATTGCTTGATGTCCGTAAGTACTTCTTCTCTTCTACCCTGATATAGATTGAACAACATACGTTAAATAGCCCATTTTCTGCCATTTCTTCCCAGAAGTAGTGACTTCATCCATTACCTATCAGATCAAAAGGGTTCAATGAATGTAAAGCAGTTCATCCAATTCTTAAATTATGGGAAAGAATGCAGCATCCAATGGAGCTTCAATTTGACTTGATAATAAAATATTACATGTTACATGAATTGTGTAGAAATAAAGATCAGGCCATACTGATGGCCTGAAGCCATAATACCAAACAAGCTGAGCGTGTCCAAGCTTAGTTTGATATGCTAATTGCTGTCATCTGCCCAGAAGAGCAAATCCATGAACAAAGTAAATCAAATCCTGTCTTAATTCTTTGGCTTTTTCTGATGCTTGAAGTCAAATGATTATATATAATGCTAAGCTTAACTAACCAAGCAGCAAACAATTTATTAGCTTCACATTCTTGAAGGAAGAATCAGGATATATCTCCTGTTCAAAGACACTCTGGTTAAAAACCTAAAGATATGATATTCAAATAAACACACTCAAACAAAGATTTTTAAAAATTGGCTCACCTTCTCTTCATTTTTTTCTATTTCTTTATTAACTTTCTTTGTCATTTAAAGGCACAGTCATCTCTCTGACTAGTTTCTTGCTTTTCATAAATATATACATACTTTTCAGTTAGTTTATTTTAATGTTTTAATCCACTTTCTTATCAAAATTATTTTTTGTTTGTCCTAATCTCAACTTTTTTTTTTTTTTACTTTTAGAGGTGGGAACATACTGAATTATTTTTTGATTAGAATCTAACAGTTTCTCCTTCAAAAACAGATAAATGGCAACTCTTGAATCCAATCCTTAACATCAGGAATATTACCAATTTCCTAATTTCTCAAAATAAGAAAATGTTCTTTAAAGGCATAGATTTTATGCAATCTTATAATGTTAGAGAATTATTTTTAATTCTTTTTTATGTAGCTTTAGAAATGGATTTGACATTTGATTAATATGTGATAGTTGTAGATATTTTTCCATTTTACTGGGTCTTTTTTGGTAGAACATTGCAAGGAGACTCAAAATACTCCCCCCCCCCATTCTGAGTCCTGGGTATAAGAGGGAAGGTTTCGCTAAGCAAGTAGAATCTGTTTTGGTCCATTGAGTCTTTTGCCCAAAATGGTTGGGGTGTCAGCCATAGATCCTGCTTAATGTATTATACAGTTGGTAGAATTCCATTGTATTATTCTGTTGTTCACTTATGGTTTGAGTTTGCTTTATATTTGCTTCAGATTTAACATTTGATGTCCTGGCTCTATTTGGCTTGGAGTGGGATCAAACTATTATTTAAAAAACCAATTTAAAAAATTGAGTTAATTTTGGCAATATGGGGAAGGCCACATGGTATACCACTGTTTATTCTAGCATTAACAGAAGAGAACAATGCACCCGAGCACAACCTTCAAGACCTATAATGTGTCTCTCTAACTGCTCACAGTAAGTCATGAGTTTATCACAGTAGTAGTCTTTGTGATACACACTGGGGGGATCAGACGAGGGGAGACTTGACAGCCCTAGACCAACATCACCATGGCAAGAGTTTTGTACATGAAACAGCAACAGTGGAGGAGGAGTGCTTAGGAAGGAGTGATTAGGACAGCTGTTCTTGATTCAAGAGGAACAAGAGTGGTTGCCTCACTGTCTAATTTTGTAGAATTAGAACAATTCTGTTGACCTAGTCAGTCAACCAGAAGGAATTAGATTTAGCCCTAAACAGACCTAGTCTTGTTTGGAGTTTAACTGTATCATGCCATATAAATATTTACCAGATGGTTAGCAGTTCCTTCCAACAACTATACTAGAGATAAACTTCCAGAAAGCTTATAAAAACAGGATTTTTCCAGGCATGGTCTCAGTTCTTCCTCTTTGCAGCCACACAGGAGGGACCAAGTGTAGAAAAAGCAGCAGAAGCAGATGAGGGATAAATTCATCCCTCTGCCCATGTTGGCACCAACTGTGATCTTGCCAGTATGGATTTTCTATCTCCAGGAAGGAGAACCACCACCACCACCGCCCCGCAAAAAAATGAAAAGTGACAGTCTCTTTTGCTGGATCTGGGAGAATTTTGAGTACATCACTGATTGAATCTTTTTATATCATTTGCTGGCAGCCACAACTGCCTGTGAAAGATGATGGCTGGGTTGTACAGCCTGGGGTATTTGTTACTAGCCATGATGACAAAAACGATGCAGTGTATGTGGTGTTTTGCTGTCACAATACAAGTTATACTCTACTGTACTATGTTTGTGTTGTGATGCTCCCTTATTGAATACCTTTTTCAATCATCCAATCTAAAAACCATCACTTTAGCTCTTTCCATTTTCAGCGGAAAGTCCATAGAAGATTTAATACTCTGCAAAAGTACTTGTGATTTTATCTTCTGTTGTGGGTACTTCAATTTATCTTCATTTTATACACAGATAATAATCTTGCTGGCCAATAAAATAGTACCCTCCTCCATGAATGTATCCATTATAAACAAATATATTCTTCCAGAATGGTTCAACAGTCCTCTTCTCCCTTTTATAACTTTTATATATTTTGTTTTATGTACACTGAGAGCGTATGCACCAAGACAAATTCCTTGTGTGTCCAATCACACTTGGCCAATAAAAAAATCTCTTCTCTTCTCTTCTCTTCTATTTCTCCCTTTCATAATAAACATTTTTGTTTGTTTTAATTTTGTAATCCATAATTGGGCATTTAAAAAAATAGGGTTTTTTTTCATGTCCATAGCACTTTAGTCCCTTTCAGTACTCCATACTTCTATAAGCACATGATCTTCTCGGATCTTCACGTTTCCCTTCTTTTCCTACTTATCTCTTTGTTTAACACAGTCAGCCAATCAACTTCCCTAACAAAGTTAAACATTTTTCTTTCCCACGGAGCTATATTATCTCTTTTTTTAATTTGAAAAAATACTTTAAATAAGGCACTATTCCAAACTGAACTGTCTCTTTAGTCCATGTTTTAACTTTCTTACTCCAAAATCCCAATAACCTTTTGCATTTAATTCTTTTCAAATCTTTGTAACTGGTTCCTTCCTTTTTTACTTTAATCTTTCCTGAATCAAAAGTGCAATCAGCCAGGTGCCATTAAGTGCTACTGCTACTCTGAAGGTCTCTTTACATTCTAAATTTGCTCCATTTAAACATACATTAGAAAGTGAATCTGGCATACTCAGTGCCCTTTAAAATAAGCTTCGCATGAGGCTGTGGACATAGTGTTTTCTTCCATAGCTCCTGGCTCCTCCTCTATTCATAGGTCACCCATAGGATAACTCCAGAACCTCTGGGTTTCCTTCTTGCAAGAAGCTGCTTCCTCAGAGCTCATGTGGGCAACCTCATGACTTCTCCTGTTCCAGAGGAGCTCTGTTAGCTAGGCATGTCACCCTGATATCATTCTGTGTCTCTGCATCATCCCTGCTGTTTTATGGAGAGGTCCTGTTGTGCCATGTTTCCACTTGGAAGTCCAACTGTTACGGTTTATATCAGTAGGAGGACTATGTCGAATGAAATAAGGAAATGGAAAAATTTACACTTGTTTGGGGATTAGTTTGAGTCACGGATTTGGAATTACCTAGCAGAAGGGAAACTGCTTTCCCTTACAGCTTATCTCAACAATAAATACAAATGCTAAATGTACACATATGCACATAAAACCCAGTGACCTGCAACCACAGAAACCGTTTCAAGGAATAGCGGTGCTCTGACAACAATGCTAACTTTATGCATGCCAAAAATACTGCAAGCATATGCAATACAAATCTGTTTGCAATACATATACATATACATATACATATACATATACATTACGTGCACACTTTTTATCTTTATAAGCCATTCCTTATTACAATTCTTATTAAAGAGCAGATTCAACTGCTCAACATCCACATTTGCAAAGATGTGGATTACAGCAAGGTATCAGAGGCCTGGACTACTACACTGGAAGGAGCAGCATAAATCATTGTCACATTTCATTTATGGTTAAGAAAAAAAATCCGCAGCTTGAAGAGAAGTAACTCTAGAATAGGGAAGAGAAAAATGTTGACTTTGTTTCAACTTGCATTTGTAGCTTATTTAAGAGTGACACACAGTTTCATCCAGAATTGAAGCAGACTTACACAAGTTTTTTTTCTGCCTACTTTTCCCCATAACAGTTCTGTGAGATAGATTGGGTTTTCATTATTGAAAGTGGACTGGACTTAAGAGAAATATGGGTAGTTGTAATATATAGTTCTAGTTGGGATCAGTCTTCAATTTGGTGCCTTCTAGTTACATTGAGAAAATTGGTCTGAATAGACTTAAATTTTAAAATAACTAAATGTGAATTCTCATAGAAAACTGAGATTGTGTGAGACATTCCTCATTTAATTTTGACTCCAATCAATTTAAAATAACTTTGTTATAGAAGTTATTGTGGATGGATTTTTATCCTCCAGACCAGGGGTGTCAAACTCAAGGCCCCGGGGCCAATCCGGCCCACGGGGTGCTTAGATCTGGCCTGCGGGGCCGCCCTGGGAACAGTGAAAGATTGGTCTGTGGTGCCTCTGTCAGCAAAAATGGAAGCCGGGAGCTCTGTTTTCAGCTGCAATGGCCTCCTGCAATCTTCTGCCAGCAAAAACGGAGCTGAGGAGGCGTTGCGAGCTCCATTTTCGCTGGCAGAGCATTCGGGCCACCACATGCGCCCCTGACACGAGTGATGTTGAGCTGGACATGCCCACCCTGTCCTCGCCCATCCCGGCCCCTCAGGTCAAACACAATCCTGATGCGGCCCTCAATTAAATCAAGTTTGACACCCCTGCTCCAGGCTAATGCTTTACTTCCCTTGAGCACAAATAGTTTTTAAATAATTTCCAATGCAATCCAGGATGCTCTTTATTACGTCCACTTTTCCTTCTTTCTCCTGCTTCCAAAGATGTATACACACATCTTTTCTCTCTCTTTTTTTTTGCTCCAATTAATTGTTCATCTTGGGCTCAATTTCTGGAGGTTTTGAATGGCATTTTGGAAAGCTAGATGTTGGACCGCAAGGGCTTTCATATCGACCCAGATGGGAAAGTCTTTTCAAGCAGCAGCTAATGGGGTGTGGTTCTTGGTTTCATTATCACTTCTCTCTCTGCCCCCCAATCATGTTCTATTCTGAGCATCTCAGAGATTATTTATAAAGGAATTTTACTTTTATTATTGCTACTATTTCTGACATGTCAAGGTTCTGCTCTCTCTTTTTCTCTTCTGTGCAGCTACAGAGTGGGGAAGGATGTGTATTTACCTCTATTAATATCAACCAAAGCAATGACTCAATCCCCTTGGCTCATTTTCCGCAGAAGTGCTTTTTAGCCAGAAGCTTTCAAAGAAGACTTTCCAAGGTTATTCTGCTTTAGATCCAACCCTGTATTCTAGGTTAACAAGATCCAGTTGGCTAATCTCACATGTTGTCCTTCTGATTTGTATAATGGAAAACGGTAATTCCATACCAAGTATGTTTTTTTGTTTCTTGATGTTCATCCCAGTTTGCTAATTGAAAATTTTTTCCTTCTGCTTCAGGTTGACAGGGATTTGGATGAGTCTAGGAAGTAATAGGAGCAAGACAAGGAAGAACTAAAAGCCAATTTGCCAGGCAACGCAAAGAACTGAGGAGATACATCTTCTCTGCCATACGGCTGTGGCAAGATCTTATAATCTTCCATCAGGAATGATATGGATGCATAACTCAATTTATTAAGAACTACTGTGAGCTGGCCTGAAGCCTACCAGAGTCATGCCCAACTGTTCCATATTCTTCCTGGAAGAGTCAGAATCCTTCCTCTGAGCAAACATGTAACACTGGCAGTTACTGTGGAGCAGTCAAGTAATCATCCACGGTATCAGCAATAAATCATACATTCATTTCCCTTAGACATTAAGGGTAAGGAAGAAGAGAAGGATTCCAAGTTGGATGATAGAGATTACATCATTGTGGATAAACCCATGAGCCTGTCCAACTGAAGCAATGCCAATAGACCCAGATGATTCAAGAGTGCACTACATGCATCTCCAGCTGTTGACACTCTTTCTTCTCCAGTTGCTCTTTCATAGCTTCATTTGCCTCTTGCTTATTCTTTCTTTGGGGAATAATTTTAACGAAAAGGTGGAGCTGACTGAGACACTTACAGAGGGAGTGGCATCTGAAGCAAACTGTAGTGATAACACTAGCACAATATTATTGCTAAAATGCCACAGAGCCATACTTACATTTGGACATCTGATGTAAGTATATAAAGCTTGGCATCTGTGGGGTAATATTATCATGCATGTTTTGCAGTTACCCCCCATTTGTCCACTCTGTGAACACCCTTGTTAGGGTCAGACTATAACTTTAAACAGAGCATTGATCTGACAGATGTACAGGCATTGTAGGAAAAGCTATTTCTGATCAGTCATGAGTTAACCTGCTAAAATTTCAGAAAATCATTTTACTCCTCAGTATCAGACCGTATACAAGTTTAAATATTAATGCTAGTTTTGTTGTTGTTTTGATAATGATGCCCGGAGAGTGCTACGTATCTAGTTAAAATATTGGACTGGGAGGGGGGGGCATGTTCAATTTTATCCTCAGCTATGAATGTTCATTGGACAAGTTATCCTAGCTTCACAGCTTGCCGTGGGGGAAAAAAATTGCAATATAAGGGGGTATTAAATACATTGAGTTGAGCACCTCTTGGAGTACAGGTGAGCTGTAGATATGGATATAATAGGGATGCTTTTCACTTGATGAATGTACTTAGACCAGTGATGGGTTGGCCTCGGTTCGGACTGGTTCTATAGAACTGGTAGTAAAACTGCCGGGAGGCTCTGCCCACCAACCCGGATGTCGTCATAGGCGATCTGCGCATGTGCAGCAGAAGCTCGGTGTGCGAGCAATCCCGTTGTGAACTGGTAGTAAAGATAAGTAGAACCCATCCCTGATTTAGACCTCTATGTGTGAGAAAATTTAAACTTATACAGACAGAACACAGACAGAAATCAAAGCATCCGAAACATTTCTGAATATCTCTAGGGCTGTAGGAGAAGTGGCAGAGTCTGGAGGCAAAGTCAAAAGAAAGCTCAATCTAGAATCCATACGTAGCCACAAATGTACTAAATTCAATCCACTGTGAATCCCGTTGACCCTTATCTAACTTCTAGCAAGCGTTAACCATTAGTTGAGAATATTCCACTGTTTAATTGGAACTTCAAATGCGGTCCTGATTTTTTGCATCTGAGAGAGGCAGAAGAACACACTTGAAAAAAAAATAATAAGATAGAATTAAAATATGTATAAATAATAAGCTGAATAGCTGATAAAAAAAGTGATATGTATATAAATGTTGTATGTTTGTCTTGTGTTTTAATGTGTTCAAAATAAAAAACTTTTTAAAAAGAAAAAAGAAAAAAATGATCTAAGATAATTTATTACTATAAGATTGGTAAAGTTTTTTTTTTATTTGCATTTATATCCCGCCCTTCTCCGAAGACTCAGGGCGGCTTACACTACGTTAGCAATAGTCTTCATTCTATTTGTATATTTATATACAAAGTCAACTTATTGCCCCCAACAATCTGGGTCCTCATTTTACCTACCTTATAAAGAATGGAAGGCTGAGTCAACCTTGGGCCTGGTGGGACTAGAACCTGCAGTAATTGCAGGCAGCTGCTGTTAATAACAGACTGTCTTAGCAGTCTGAGCCACAGAGGCCCTGTGAAGTTGAACAAGATGGGAATTGCAATTATTTCTTTACTTTCTTCTGAGTAATACACCTATTTTTTTTGTTTTGTTTTTTAAAAAATGAGGATACAAGAGGAAAAAAGGAAGACTTCCACTGCTGTGTCTTAAGTTTGCAGATTTTGCTAAATCGTAAACCTTGTTTTACACAGCATGATGACTAGGTTCATGTGTCATGCTGAGCTATAATAGCATTTGGTTGGGTTTGCCTCGGCATAATGTGTGGCCTCGGCCACTGTGATTTGTAAATCATATTTTATGACATAGCATTATGACTGAACTAGGCTGAAATGGCTTCTTCAGGCTTCTTTTACTTGAAATAAAACTTGGCCGACTGTGATCTGTAATCCCAGCCATTGTATGGACCAGTTCTGTTCATACTGTGCACTTTATTTTTATTTATTTATTTATTTATTTATTTATTTATTTATTTATTTATTTATTTATTTATTTATTTATTTATTTATTTATTATTTACATTTATATCCCGCCCTTCTCCGAAGACTCAGGGCGGCTTACATTTATTAAATTCATTTGCCTCCCATCTCACTTCTCTAAAGGGAACTCTCAAAGTTAGGCCCTTATTAATTAGCCTCTTTGAAAATATGTTTTCACTCCTTCAGGCTGGACTAACCAAGCTACAGTACAGTAACTAGCCATAACTCAAAAGGTTTCTTTATTAAAGATAAACTGTCATCCATTTATAAAGTAGAAAATAGGGTATTTTCTATGCAGGCTAGAGAGCTGGGCTCTCTGTATAAGCACTGAAGACATCACAGTACCTCTCAGAACAGCTGGGAAAGCTGAAGTCCCTCTGTGCATGGAATCCAGCAAAAATGGAAATTACTCAAGAGTGCCTGGCTAGTTTTTTTAGTTCCCGCCTGGGAGAAGAAAGGGAATGTTCAAGTGGAATCAAATGCATACGGCTTTTTTTAATTAAGTAAGTTTTGCATCCTTTGCAAAAAAAATAGTATTTGCCATCTCTTTGAAGGAATGTTAAAAAGTTTACAAAACCAAGTGCATTCTGCTGTGCAGATTAAATGCTAAATGGTCATTTAATGACTACAGAGAAGGGTCATGTTTCTCTTGCTTCTTTTATCTTTCAGGTGACATTATTGAGGACTTTCAAACCATTTTCGTTGATCTTCTTTTAGTCTGTCTCTGCAAAAGCTCTTCACAATATCTGTAGCCTTTTTTTTTTACTCACCTTCAAATAAATAATAGGCTTTGCAATAGTATATTAGGTTAATTTGATCTTTATTTGTAATTTCTTGCCTGCATACACACGGCCTTAGAAGCAGGTATAGTGGAATAAAGCCTTGTTCAATCCCAGCATAGAATAGCAGTAGCAATAGCACTTAAGACTTACATACCACTTCATAGTGCCTTACAGCCTTCTAATCGGTTTACAGAATCAGCATATTGCTCCCAACAATCTTAGTCTTCATTTTACCGACCTCAGAAGGATGGAAGGTTGAGTCAACCTTCAGGATCGAACTGGCAATAGGAATGCAGAGTTAGCCTGTAACACTGTGTCACCACTGCTCATAGAATAGAATTGGAATTATTTATTTGAAACGCTCTGTTGAATCAGAATTTGCACAGATTTGTATAGTACAAACAGGAATTCGATGATAATAAAGACCAATGCAACCTTCAGGCAGGTTAGGCTTAATATTAATAATGTAACAATAATAATTTAGCTGAGCCTTGGGTCTGTTTCAGTCTGCTTTAATCTGCAATAGGACTTATATTTATATACCGCTTCACAATGCTGTACTGCCTCAACAATCTGGGTCTTCATTAGATTAGGATTAGACTATCTGGTGCTTTTCAGTTATTTTGGATTTCAATTAACATAAGTCCCAGAAAGCACGGACAAGGAGTTGTAGAACAAACATCCAGAAAGTACCACTGTATGACTCTGGGTGGTTTAGGCTGGTAGATACCAGTTCATTTCATAAGATAAGTATGCACTGTGTAAAATCTTACATGGTCCTTTCCACATTGCCCATCATTTAGCTTCACTGGTTGACACCAGATGCTACAAAAAAGGATGGCAAACTTGTGAGATCACTAGTAAATCACAATGATATAAAATTGTACAAGTATTCTTGTTTCTTTGTATCCAACTTCCAACATAAATAGAGAATGGATCCGTCTATAAGGCATGCTTGAACCTGAGCCCTTGCTGGGCACTCTGGACTATTCTTGGTGACCGAGATAACCGCTTTGTGCATGTTCTGTCTACCATTACTCCAATGCTGTTAAATGCCAGCTATTTTGTTAGGTGGCTTTTGCTGGTTTCTCGCTTTAAAGCTATAACAAATCTACTTGTCTCAATGCCACTCCCCTGGAAAACTATGTTTCTACAGTAAGTGCTGTGGGCCAAATTCCTTGTTAAAGAGAAGAGAAAAGAGTGGCCGTAATGGACTGTAGAAGCAACATCTCAGTTTTTCAGCACACAATCAAGCCAGCCAAAAGCCTTCTTTGAACTCTTGAGTTTTGCTTCATTTTGAAGATCAGGACCTGCTACATTACAAACATCTGGGAAATGTCTACTCTTAGCTTGAAATGTCTAATTGGATGGTCAGGGAAGCTGCAAAGTAAAGTGTGAAGGTAACATACTTTTCTTCACAGCAGTGAACTGAGCACAATGGCACACAGACCTTTTATTCAAAAAATGTTTTACTTTCTTTGCATGCCCTGTATTTCTAATGCTTTACGTTAAAGTATTTTGCTGTCTTGTGGACAGATCTGTTTGAATGGAAGACCAGATGGAACACCCTCTAGGCTAGATTAGAAACTTGAAAAACATCCTGGAAGAAGAAGAAGTCGAAAATCACTTCCAACTCCCAACGGTTGCTAAGAAAGATGCAAGATTATCGTTGTAGCCATTAGATGTCAAGCTCAATTGAAGAGCTTCTTTTGTTGGCTTCCTCACCTTTCATCTTAATAAGTGGAACGACTTGCCTGCAGAAGTTGTGAATGCTCCAACACTGGAAATTTTTAAGAAAATGTTGGATAGCCATCTGACTGAGATGGTGTAGGGTTTCCTGCCTGGGCAGGGGGTTGGACTAGAAGGCCTCCAAGGTCCCTTCCAACTCTGTTATATTATATCTCACCCACTGTACCTCAATATGCACTCATGGTGCTGATCTGCCATAAAGCAGAATAGTTTATGGGTCAGATCCCACCTCCAATATTATGTCCATTCCTAGACTTTCATGATTCAGAGAAATTGGGGTTGGTTTACAGGTATCAGTACACAGGCTGCTGCATTTTGCATCTAATGCTGTTTCCAAATCATCTTTAAGAATATATCCAGTTAGATTACAGTAATCCAATTTGGAGATAATGGGGACATAAATGACTGTGGAAGAATTGAAGCGATGACTTTTGAAGGACTGCTTGGCTTTCAGGAGGACAACTAGAGGGGTTCTGCTTGATTATCTGTTGACTCGTAGATACCAAACAGAGATAGTCCTCAACTTACGACCACAATTGGGACCAGGATTTCTGTCACTAAGCAATGCATCCGTAAAGTGCAACATCATGTGATCCTATCACTTATGACAGAAATCCTGGCAATCCTTGTTACTATTGTAACTCCAGCCAGCTCCATTAAGCAGGAAAGGGAAGGAGTCCCATGTCTTATCAGTCTGAGGTGGCTCAGACTGATAAGACAGTCTGTTATTAACACAGCTGCTTGCAATTACTGCAGGTTCAAATCCCACCAGGCCCAAGGTTGACTCAGCCTTCCATCCTTTATAAGGTAGGTAAAATGAGGACCCAGATTGTTGGGGGCAATAAGTTGACTTTGTATATAATATACAAATGGATGAAGACTATTGCTAACATAGTGTAAGCCGCCCTGAGTCTTCGGAGAAGGGTGGGATATAAATGCAAATTTAAAAAAAAACGAGAGCAGGGGTCTCCAGGGGGATCTGGGAGACCCAGGGCAGGTTGTGCATAAGTTGGGGGTGGGATGATGCCATGTGGAGCAAGATCAGAGAGACCAAGGAAACTGGGTACGAGGTGTGTGCATGAATACTATGAGTGTAGGAAAGCTGGGGAAAGAACACACTACAGCTCTGGGCTGTACGAAGCCCCTGAGCTGCTGCACAGAGTGAAGCGCAGCCCAAGATCAGCTCAGCAGTGTGATGCAAAGTGACTTCTTGCTGCCCTGGGAAGCCACAGCCCAGTCCCATCTGCATTTGTCCTCATCCCAAATTCCGTCACCTCAGATGACTTTTGCATTCTTATTGCTCCTGCAATAAGGTGTACCTGGCCTGGTCCTTTGCAAGGCAGCTACTGGCCACATGAGACCATCTTCCCCAGTTCTTGTGAGAAAGCCACCAGGCAGAAAACTGGGGAAGAATGCCTTGTATGGCTAGCAACTGCCTTGTGAAGGGCTAATATGGGCATGCTTGGTCAGCAGTGGAAGCAAAACGATGGCAAAGATCAGCTGGGATGGCAAGGGCCATGGAGCGCAGGGCCAAAAGAGCATAGATAGATGAGTGGGGAAGTTGAAACATCCTTGCAGTCAAAAATGCAGAAAGGCTGCCAAATGCCCAAATTTTGATCACATAATCACAAGGGTGCTGCAACAGCCATAACTTTGGAAACTGGTCATAAATCCCTTCTGAGCAGGTCACTGAATGAATGATTGTAAGTCAAGGATAGATAGGTTTTCAACATGATGATCTGTCCCTAAATTGGTCCTCCAAATGGGATTATGACAGGACTTTTCAAGTATTTGAAAAGATGTGACATTGAAAGCCAACAGCTAATTTCCAGCATATTCCAGACTGTGGGACATAATGGCTTTAAGTCACAGGAAACTAAAGTCAGATAGAATATTAGGAAAAATCTTCCTAACAATAAGAGAATTCCAATTATGCAGAGAGATAGTGGACAGAAGCAGAAGCTGGGCAGCCAGTTCTTTGAGAAAGTTTGATTTGGGTTCCTGCCCTGGGCAGGGGGAGGGAAAGTCATCATTTCCCAGCCTTAGTAACTAAGAGATGTGGACTTCAACTCCCAGAATTCCCCAACCAGCCATGTCTAACTTCTTTTGAATATGGAATTACTGAATTCTTTTCAAGCATATAACCATGAAGTAGTCTGCAAGAATCACACTGTTGTACAAAATATTTCCCAGATCAAAATACTGGCACTAAGGTAAAATTGATTTCCCAGTCTCGAGGTTGTGTTATGCCAGAGTCAAATGTGTAGTTGGATCTAATCTGAAATGCCTGTTACTCAATGTGACCTGATTTAACACTCCCAACAGCCATAGACTGCCTTTGTTATTTAGTAAAATATTTAATGTGTAAAGATGTCCGTTGTTATTATTGGTTGGGTTTTTAAAAAAATCTATATTTGGAATTGTCTGAATCTTTCACAAATTTCTTAGAATGGTCAAGTCAACAAGAACATCCTGCCATTCACACTATTGGTAGACACAGAAAGACTATTGTGGAGTTTCAACATTCAGAAACAGTCAAGTTTAGTGACTCTCTGATGTCAGTGGCCAAGAGCCAAGAAGAAGAAGATGAACAAACAAAAACGGTTAAGGGGACCATCTATGTTATAATATTAAGAAAAACAATGTATGAATAGAGCCATTTTGGAGAAATTAAGCAATGGTGCCAAAATCTAATGCTGACTGCAGAAAAAGTGCAAAAATATTTTTAAATGGTTCACTGCAATCTATAAGTAAATATCAAGGACAACTAATTTTACTCATAGACTCTTTTCATGTATGAAATCTGACTACAGGTTCCCCTAAGTTCAGGATCATGTGATTGGTCAGAAACAAACATCATCCTGTTGCAATATTTTTTAAGACCTGCAATTGTGTAACAGTAAAAGAAATATGCCGTCACAAAATACTCAGGATTCAAGCCACATAGCCCACCCAGCCACACCCTTTGTGAGAGCACTCCATTCAATACACCTGTCACTTTTCTATCAGTTAGCACTCTGTGCCTCTCAGCAAGTTCAAGCTAGGGTTAAGGTCAGGGTAAATTGGATACCCCTGACAAATTTTCTTCAATATATATTGCATTTCTATAAAAACTGGGTTTGCTGACTGAATACTTTAGTTTAAGGGTTAGGGTTAGGCAGTAGTTCTCAACCTTTTCTTCACCATGGACCCCCTTTAAATACCTTTTGTGGCCACGGACCACCAAGACTTAACTCAAGATTTGAATCATAAAATTTCTTCAAGCCTTCATGGCCCTCCTATGACAATATCATGGCCCCCTGGGGTCCACGGGCCACAGGTTGAGAACCACTGGTCTAAGGCAAAGCAAACAATCCGGGGACATTCTAGATGTTGCCAAGCTTCTAAGCACTGACTACAGGATATGTTTCCTAAGGATGATGGAAATTATAGTTCAGTAATATCTGAAGTGCCAATGATAATCTTGTCTGATCTAAGTTACAGACGGTGCTGTTTTGCGTCTTATATATCCAAGCAATTTAAGTGGGGGAGGGGGCAGAGAAGAATTAAACGTCTTTTAAATTATTCCAACTCTATTCTTAATCCTGGTCTTATAAATCAAAATTTTCTCATTTTGTTACTCTTTTCAGAACTTTCCCAGTTTTCCTCAAGGAAAATTACATCTGATCAGCATTTAATTGGAGGTAACCACTTTCCTTGCTTTTCCAGGGTTTTGAAAACAAAGCACTAGGAACCACAGTCCCAAATCTCTAGTCTAAAATAATGCTTTTAAATAAAATAGGTTAACTTAGTTTAGTTTTAATTCTTCATTGATGAAGTAGAACTAGTAACACTTAATTTTCAGGACAACTGTATATGGGAAACACTGGTTTGACAGTTGTAAACTTGGTCAATCTAATTCTATCACTCTCTAACAAACTGTTACTGTAGCATCTACAGAAATTTATGCCCATAGGTTCCTAAATATATTATTAAACTTTCGACTTGTATCTTTTCTGCTACTTGCATAGATGCATCACTTGTAAAGGCTTGGGATCAACTCTGTTGGCTTTTGAATTAAGGAAAGCAGAAATGTTTTTAGAATTTTTTAAGTTGCCTCTGGATGGAAGAATGGCACCTAAAATACAAGTGAAATGTCTATATTTTTGGTGATAGCGATTAGCTTTTTTGGCAATTGCTGCATTAATAATCATTCCAAATAATCTAAATTCCTCGAGAACTATCACTGCAAAGTAAGAGACCTTTTCCATGGCTCATAATACTCCACTCTTGACAAATTGTGTTATTTCCTTGCTTCCCATTCAGACTGCAAACAATAGGTAATGGTGAGTAATATATACTTATGTAATTATGACAGGTTAGCAAACATTAGCCAAAGTAGGACAATTTACTATTTTAATTATTAATATAGTCACTGGTAAAGAAATTTTAAAGGCTGCCAATATAACACTCCATAAGATAGGAGAAAACCTTTATAAAATCTATTAATAGGTTTTTCTCCTATAAAAATGCCATAAAAAGTACAGTATATCTCTCAATGATTGAAAACAAAGCGGTAGTGCTTTTTAATATGCAGATATCAAGTTAACCAAATTGTCCAGTCAGGTTATCATGATCTACTCTGAGGAGTAGTAATTCTCAATAGTAGCAAGTATATTACATCACTTTTTCCCAGGACCTTTCTCCCAACGGAAGCTGCCAAGTGCTGTGATTGCACGGCACACTCACCCATAGACTAGATACCCGTATTTTAGCCTAGTACTTTATGCAATATTCTCATGACATTGTTTTTTGGTTCCTCATATCATGGAAACTCATAAAATGAAGCAACCCATAGTACAGTTAAACATGGGTAATCCTATCATGCAAATACAATCATGAATCAGACATCTTTTCTAGCTAGGTCATAGCTAAAGTCATGGTACTATGATGTTTCCATTGATTCTTTCATTTTTTAAGAATGTAGAATATCCACGACACCTAAGCAAAGAACAAGAGTGAAAGTAAAGTACTTTACTTTCCCTTAAAGTAAAATTTGTAGTTCTGCTATAACACGAGTGCTGCAAAAATCCATACATTCACAGATGGCAACAAAGAATTAGTGCCCTCTGCATCTCTCTACTGCCATATATTGGTCATATGCATTTTGCAGCCTTGATATAATGGCCTTAGTTCCTATAGCTGAGAAAGAATGAGACATACCAAAGACTGAATACCTCATTCTAGGAGGGGAAAAAATGTTTCTGTGGAGAATATAAGAGGCAAAGAATAGCTCAAAGTTTCTGTCAATATTAAATTGCAGCAAAGCAATCTATTTTAAGACATTTTGCTCTTAAATACATGCTTCATAAGAATAATCAAATGTGGTCTGAAATGCTAGGGAGGGGGCATGCATTCTTCCTGCCTACATGAAATCTCAGTCCACAAATTACAAACATTGTAAAGAAATTGTATGTAATGCAAGAAATTCTGTCCTAAAATCACCTTGGGAACAGATGGTTGGTGCTCTTTAGACCACAGGATTTTTTTTTTTAAATTGTGCTATAAATTATTCTCAAGCTTTTCACTGAATATTGGCAATGCATATAAATAAAGAAGTACAGAAATATATTAATTTCCTAAGTCTTTACATTATGGCTATATTCTCATATTAAGCTTATGCATAGTTAACCAAGTTTCGGAGTTTACACAACATACTAAGTAAAATAGATGATTATTAATTACTGAGTGTGCAGAGTATGTACACAGCCAATGGCATTTGAAGTTGTTGTTTCTTTAGTATTTCCATTGATATAAATAATTTAGCTATTAAAACAAATATTCTTTTTAATTTCAAATATACCTTTCATCCATTTCCAAAAGACATTATTTTAAAGGAAAGAGGTAGATTCAGATGAGTTTCCACAAATTGAGCTTTTGACAATTTAAAACACAGGCAGTGAAGTCACCCATCAAAGCACATTAATGTCTAGTAGATTGAATTCTATTTACTTCTTCTAAAAGAGTCAGCTGAATTATTCCTTCATGTTTAATTATGTACCTATTTCTATTCTATCCTTTTTCTAGTTCTTACGTATTGCTATTGTGGGTGTAAGTAAGTTTTTTTTCTTTCCTCCCTTCTTCTTGAACATATAGGACCTCTATAGTTCTGGAGAACTTGGATAAACTACAGATAAAAGGATGAAACTAGAATATATGTAAAGGTTAACTCATTTCATCTTAGATGAAAACTTCACCTTATAATCAGACTTCATCCACTATTCTATAGTTGGCATGATTAGCAATTATGAACAAAAATATTAATTAGTAATGATTATTGTCATTTTTGTCACTCTTTTAACAGTAGAGTTGTCTTAAATGTGCTGAAAATTAGAGTTCTACAAACAACTCAAGAAGGGACTAGACAAATATGTAGAGTGAGGGATTAACACTCTAACAATGCTGCTGCTCTGATCATGTCTGGAAACTCTTTTTTTAGTAAAAATGGATCTAAATAGGTCTTTTGCATTACGCTGGCCATTAAAAAGTGTCAGTTATATGATATGTCCAAGCCTGTAAGTTCTAGTGTGAGTTTTAAGATTCGAAGAACTCTTGTGCAAATACATAAAACCACAAAAAGACATGGAATATCTTATTTAACTGTTGGGGGAGGGGAGGGGAGAGTGTTACTTTTCAATTAATACTAATCTATAAGTGAATTCCATCAATATTTCTAAGGTTTTGCATTGAGGTTGCAAGGCAAATATGTCATCAGTCCCAGCTCCCAGCCACAACCCATATTCCCACTTGCCCATCGACCACCCTTTGGGCTGGTGCCTATATGCACTCTTGAAAACGATGCGATCAAGTGATAACCATATAAATCACTCGAATATTACAGAACAGATAGCTTTTCATGCTCGATTAAACCCAGCGTTGTCAGTACAGCATCCTCCCACATCTGGCTGCTAGGTATCAGATGCTGAGCAATTATGCAGATCTATATAAATCAACCCACAGCTTTCCGCCTTGGCTGGTAGCCAAGAATGCAGTGGCCGAGCGGCAGAATTTCCAGCGGAAAACGGTGGCCGTGTGGATCAGTATGCAACACGTGTTACTTAGCCGGTCCGGCCATTGAAAACCAGTCAGTGGCAACCGGCAAACCCGGATTTTAACACGAGGTAGCTGGAGACAAATCCAGGCGCATCTCGGCATACACCTGGTTTCCTTCTGTCATGCAGGGGACCCTTTCCTTCTTCTTGCCTTGGCAAGAAGCAGATCCACCACCACCACCCAAAAAAACCCTCGGAGGGGCTGCCTTAAAAAACCTTGCCTGCCCCCCCACCCCCGCTTCCACTTACCACATTGTTAAGAAAATCCGCTTCATTCAAATCGCCCAAATCCAGGAAGCTGGAGGCGCCCCCGGGGAAGGGCTCTAAGATACCGTCCATAGCGGAAGAGTCGAGCCCGAGGAAGGCACGGAAGAGGTGGGAAGGAGGGAAGCCGCTTTGTTCCCCGCCAGAGCTGCGGGATCCGTCCTAAACGGACAGCCGGTGAGCCTCACTGCCGCTCAGCTCGGCGGAGCAGTTCCTCGGGCGCCGGGCAAAGGAGGGCTGCGCCTCCCTCTCCCGAAGGAAACCTGTAATCCATGGGGAGAACCGATTGGCCGGGGTGGGGTGGGGGGGAATCGCTTTCCCAGTGGGAGCGGCGGGCGCTCGCAATGGGGGCTTGGAGAGGGTGGGGCCGGTGGGGACCCCTCCAGTCGGGGGAAGGAGGGGGGGCCGGGAACGGGGATGGGGTGAAAGGAGCGGGCGAGGGCTGAGGCAGCCTCCGGGAAGGTTGGAAGGAGGAGCGCCTCCGGGATCGCTGCCCAGCTGTCACCGTCACACGCCTTTCCCCAGTCCCCGGCCGTCTGACCGCTCCCCCCCCACCCGTGCCACGCCTCCTGCCCCTCCCTCGCCTCGCTCCGGGATATTTAAGAACCGGGACACCCTCCTCGGGCTCTGATGCAATCGAGGGACCCGCCCATCCCACCGCTTCCAATGGGCGATCGGGACCGGCAGGAGAAGGAAGGCTCGCGGCGCGGCGTTACGACACGCTTTGCCGTTCCGTAGTATTAAGGTTGCGACCAATAAGTTCCCAGCGGCGGAGGAAACGGCGCTTGGAGGCATCGGCGTGGTCTGAATGCAGGAGAGGAGATGATGATGATGATGATGATGATGGAAGTGACCAAAAGATGGTCTGAAGCTTCGCGTTTGCATTCTTCCGGGCGCGCTCCTCTTATCGATTTATAGGAAGATTTAATCAAAGTGATTAAGAGAGGAGGCGGTGGAAATCCAGACAAGAAATAAAGGGGACTGAAAAGGCCCAGTCGTGCATATAGTTATCTGATGGCCATCAGGATGAATGTTTGAGATCTACATAGGTCATCAAGAATCTATGGCATAATAAAAGTGTTTTTAATTCTTAGCCTGGTGTCCAACATGGTGCATCCCACTGAGGCCAATCTAATTCATTCAGGCAACGGCTCTCTTCTGAAAGAGTCTTTGCTGGGTTTCCCAAAGCAGCAGTGAACCATTAAGACTATGGCCACTGACAGTACAATAGTGGAATAACAATTAAAGAACTCCTCGGTGCTTGCAGGCAAAACCCTTTTTTCAGTGAAAATACAACTCATTTAAATTTGTGTTTTCTCTAAATGCATACTTTTCTCATGATCTGAGGGGATAAAACCAGGAGAAGGGATATAGTACAAACGTATGAATCTAAAGGGACTACAGTCACAAAGTAGAAAGGAAAGCAAACCAGATCTGCTCATCAGTAACCCTGTAGTTCAGAATTTGCACTGCCAGTAGAAGTTAGTTTATTTCCTGTACCTTCTGTAATTCCTGTAATTAAGTATAAATCTTATCATTTAAGAGTTTAGGGAAGATTATAGGGCTTCGTATAAATGGGATTATAGATCTTTAGCCAATTACTTTTTCTTTCTCATAAATATCTAGATAAAATGCTTAGAAAAAAAGTTAGGAAACTTTTAAAACAAATTTGAGAGTCAGTTCAGTACAGTATACTCTTCAGATCACTGCGTATAGAAATTATTTTCTCTACCATATTACAAGGTAAACAAATACAATCCAAATTGCAATGCTACACCTGATTAGTACATGATGTGGCTTAAAGTTTAGAATTAATTTGAACTACAATGTGCTGGTAAGGTTTTTAGTGAAGCAACAACATGCAATCTCATGCAAAGTTGCAGATCCAAAATCCAATAAACCCAATTCTTCATGTTTGAACTACATATATAAGAACACTGCATCCTGGTAGAATTTTGGAATTCTCATCTAAAGTCTTACAAAAATATATAATTTACATCAAAATGTAAAAATTGGCAATCTTGAGATGGTCTTTAAAATGTAAACTATTTAACTTTGCAAATCCATTAATTCTACCTAAGAATGGCATCTGCAAGTATAATAATGAAGTCAAGTTACCTTCTGGGTGAAAGACTAAAAATAAATTTGCAAGGATTTATTCATGAGGATCAATGCAGGTTTTTACCTAAAAGACGCTTAAACTACATTCTTAGAAATATGTTGGATATTTTTGACTATTTGGAGCAACATAATGAAAAACAAGCTGCATTGATTTTCGTATAGATATAGAGAAGGCCTTTGAAAATTTGAATTGGGTTTTCCTATTCAAAGATTTGGAAGATATGAACCTCAAAGAAAACTTTATAAAATAGGAAAAGTTCAATTTTATACTTCACAGAAAGCATAAATAATTATTAATGGACAAAGCCTGTGGGATACAAAAAGGAACAAGACAGGGATGCTGAGTCTCCCCTCTCTTGCTTATTTTGGTTCTTGAAATGCTGAGTACAGATATAAAACAAGATGAGGGAATAAGGGATTTTGCAAATGACTTGGTATTGGTTTTGGAAAATTTGTAAAGGAAATTGAAACATTAATGGGAAAACTAAAAGAATTTAGTGTATTATGTTATGTTTTAAGATCAACAACCAAAGGTGAAGATATTTTAAAAAACACGAAAATAGAAGATCAGAGAGAATTGATGAATAAAGTAGGTTTTAAAATTAAGAAGAAACTAAAATCAAAATCATACTGGGTACGACAAATATGAAATGTATCTTATTTCAAAATAACTATGTTAAAATAGGAAATGAAACTTTAAAAGATATCTTAAGTTAGGAGAAACTACAATTGTCATTCTTGAGTAGAATTTTCCTATCCTGTCTAGAATGATGTTTTTGTTCCAGACAATATGTTTTGATAACTGATGCATCATTTAAATAGTGGCAAAAAGATAAATCTAAATTTGGGTGACAAGGGAAAAAAAACATAAGTTAAATATAAGATATTTCAGGATGCAAAGGAAAGAGGAGGATTGGCCTACTTAATTTGAAATTATATTTTGCAGCTTGCTGTTGGATTTAGATGAAAGAATGGGGGCTGCTGAGAAACAGAGGGTTTTTGGAGTTAAAAGGACATGACCTGAGACTTGAGTGTCATAGATATTTGCAGCACAACAAAGTCAAAGCCAATGTGGATTTTAAAAATCATTATGTTAGACATGCCATATTGAGAATATGGAATCGATACAAAACCAAGTTTGGCAGAGGGACATATTTGGCCATGGTTTTGTTATTTACAGTTGTTAGAAAGATTGAAAGAAGACAAAAGAGTTTATGGTTTTGAACATTGTCTAAGACTGTATTTGAAATAGAATTATGCACAAATGCTGAACATGGAATTGATAAAATGGTGTTTGATTTTTTTCCAAAGAGTAGTTTAAAAAAGTTTTTTTTTCAGACTCAGAGCCAGATTCAAATCCCTTCCATTTCCTGCTTCCTTGTTCATTTTATTCCTTTGCTAGGTAGACAAAACCCTTGTTATCATAAGCCAGGAAGGAATTAAAGAGGGAAAAGAAAGCAACGTAGTATTATGCTATACTTTCCTGTCAATAGAAAAGAGAAGCTATAGTTAAAAAGTTCACAAGCAGTTAGTGTGTTTGCAAGTGGCAGCACATACATGCAAGGGAAAATATGTACACCATGTCTTCGTTTTTCACTCAGATCTCTGGGAATAGTTTGGAGGAATAGGGGAAGTTTGGGAAGAAAGTTATTTATTGTTGTTTTTATGGAGAAATTCCATGAATTCTCTATCTTAATGAACAACCAGAGGCTGTGCCAGAAATAAAACAAAACCATAAGTTGAGCTATGTGAAAGGGTTATATCTTCTTGAGTCTCTGATAGCAGTCCAGATCAGAACATCAGAAACTGCCAAACTGTCAGAAATCTGCGGAGTAATCTATGCACCAAATGCTTGGGGATGTAAGAAAGCAAATACCCTGCCCTAGGTTGGCACATAGCCTTCTTTTATATATACCAGCCTATAAATGGAAGCTTATTGTTAGAAAGTACCTAAAAAGTGTAACACTGGAGGATGTGCTGCAGCATTCATGGGAAAATTGCCAGAATGTACCAATCAGCGGCTATGCTACTGACAATGTTATGCTGTTCACCAGGCACACTGACTCGTAGACTAGCCAATAGGGCCGCAGATTTCTTTTGGATTCCATAAGGATCCTTGAGAACACAAAGAATGCATTCAGAACCATATATTTCAAAAATTTGGGGAAGGGACAAGGAAATGAAATTGAGAATTACAGCCTGGGCTGAAGGATTTTTTGGTTTAGTTTGTCCAGCCTAAATAAAGGCTTCCATAACTTTTTCCCCTCACGGACATGGTTACCTGCTCAAATAAATGCAAGATTATGAGGCAAATTTCATTACCCTGATATCCGTTTGGGGGAACTGAACTATTATTCATTTCACATGCCTAACAATCTGGATTATTTTTGTTGCATTGTGTCTTTCAGCAGAGGCTGCTTTTCACTAGCTATCTTGACCAGATTTCCATTTATCCCCTCTTTTTCTAGCTGACTTTCCTCACAGCTACTGTGATCATTTTCACAAGGACCGTGTTGGAAAAATATGTCCCTTATTCTGATTAAAATAGGTAACATTTCAAAGGTTCCGTGTAGGAGTATCATCATTGTCCTTTCCTTGGGTGGGCATGATGAGAATATTTTTTATCAGCTTTTTAGAAGTTCAGATAGTATTTTAAAAATATACTGGGTTTCTCCACAAAATTCTTCAGAAGGGAAAATAAAGAGCAGGCCTTCTGTTCTGTTTCATCATCTTCCCAGTTCAAATAACATTGTTTTAGTCTTCGGCAGCCTCACCCAATGACAAGTAATTACAGACTTCCACTTGGAGGAAACAGAGACAAAATAAAGGAAACCTTCTGTAGAAACTCATCTTTCAAACAGAAACCCCCTAATGTGATGTCCGTGGCAGTGTGCCAAACTCAGTAACCAGAGGAAAATGCATGCTTATGCAGTAATAATGGGGAGAAGTGTGAAAGCAATTTCAAAGGAAACTCTACTCCTTACTAGCACTGATGATGTTACCTAGTTTGAGTAATGAAATGTCTGCATGGAAACAGCCAAGCTCAGAGAGCACCACATTTCAACTGTGGGAAATAAATATTCTCCTTTATTGATCCTTTCTATATGTGTTCAGCTGCTGTATTCAGTTATGGGAGATTTGTAACTCCTTCTCACCTGTTCCAGATTTGATCTTCCTACCAGCAGGCATTTATAACTACATTATACCAGGAGTGGAATAGTATGAACATAATGCTGCCTTATGCAATATGTATGCGGCCTGGAAAGGAAACAATAAATAATATATATGAAAATATAGAAAGGCCATAATCTCACCCTTATCTGACTCGGGCCTTTCATCCATTCTTTTTCATATCTAGGATGTTCCATCAGTGCTTCTCTTGACTCTATCAAATAATTTTTAATTCCACAACAGGAGAGTATATATTATATGAAATACATTATATAATATCATTATTGATAGGTAGGCTGGCTGAGCAGGATTTGCCATGTGTCTTAGATGCAAAAATAATTTGCTTTGCAGGCTACATTTCTTGAAATTGGCTTCTCTTGAAGTATGGCTCTGCTACTATACCTTAAATATCACAATGTACTGGCCAGTCCTTATTCTAACAGCATAGAAGATGTCATATTTTTATATATAAAATAAATATCTCAGAAAAAAATAAAGCTATGTTGTAATAAAATATTCCATAATGTTGTACCTTGATGAAGGTATCTTTTATTTTTATATACACTGAGAGCATATGCATACAGAGGAATTATTGAGTCTGTCATTTGCACCTCTATAACTGTCTGGTTCGGTTCTGCAACCCAACAAGAAAGACACAGACTTCAGAGGATAATTAGAACTACAGAAAAAATAATTGCTACCAACTTGCCTTCCATTGAGGACCTGTATACTGCATGAATGAAGAAGAACATGAAAATGTTTACAGATCCCTCACATCCAGGACATAAACTGTTTCAACTCCTACCCTCAAAACGATGCTATAGAGCACTGCACACCAGAACAACAAGACACCAGAACAGTTTTTCCCCGAAGGCCATCACTCTACTAAACAAATAATTCCTTCAACACTGTCAAACTATTTACTAAATCTGCACTACTATTAATCTTCTCATCGTTCCCATCACCCATCTCCTTCACTTATGACTATATGACTGTAACTTTGTTGCTGGCAATCCTTATGATCTATATTGATATATTGACCATCATTGTGTTGTAAATGTTGTACCCTGATGAAGGTATCTTTTCTTTTATGCACACTGAGAGCATATGCACCAAGACAAATTCCTTGTGTGTCCAATCACACTTGGCCAATAAAAAATTCTATTCTATTCTATTCTATTCTATTCTATTCTATTCTATTCTATTCTATTCTATTCTATTCTATTCTATTCTATATGCACCAAGATAAATTCCTTCTGTGTCCAATCACACTTGGCCAATAAAAGTCTATTCTATTCTATTCTATTCTATTCTATTCTATAAGGAACAAGTGATGCCCCAGCTATTTAGTAGCATCTACCTGATGTTAAATGATCTCAAAAAGTTAACCAAGATCAGATCTGATTTATACACTGATGAAATCACAGGAAATATGGCTGTACGCTATATTGAGAAATCAGAGAAATATTCTGGAAGAAGATGAATGCAAACCATTATTGTTGCCATGAAAGCTACATGTAAAGTTCATACTGGTGTAATCATCTCAGATCAAGCTTGAGTCGAAATAGACTTTGCTTACAAGTTAGATTATGTTTAAAAATAAATTACTACCATTACCAATATTTCTATACTGTATTCAGCATATAAGCCTTGTTTTATTCCTTCAGCGGAAAAGTTTAGGGTTTGCATGGTTAATAGTCCACTGTTTTTTTTATTATTACGCTGGATATTTTTATTACTTTTTAACTATTAAATAGTATACAATAGACAATAATAATACAATATAAGTATATCTTTAACACCATCAAATAACATTTGCCTATCCCAGGTCCTTGGGAATGACTTGATAGATGGATAAAAATGCCAAATCCAGCCTAAACATTTGACTGTGCAAGCAACCGTAATACTGGTGTAATATTAATAATAATATAATATAAGACAATAAACAGCATATAAATTGTGTTTATTATTTGTCAAATTTAGATACTCAGTCGGTATTCATTTTTTTTAATTTGCATTTATATCCCGCCCTTCTCCGAAGACTCAGGGCGGCTTACACTGTGTTAAGCAATAGTCTTCATCCATTTGTATATTATATACAAAGTCAACTTATTGCCCCCAACAATCTGGGTCCTCATTTTACCTACCTTATAAAGGATGGAAGGCTGAGTTAAGCTTGGGCCTGGTGGGACTTGAACTTGCAGTAATTGCAAGCAGCTGTGTTAATAACAGACTGTCTTAGTCTGTTGAGCCACCTGAGTGGCTCAACTGTTGAGTGTCAGAAGCACCTACATAGTTAAGCCGAAGGGGGCTTCTGGGTTGAAAGAATTTGCCAGTGACACCATCATTGTCCATGGGATGCCCGATTGCCAAGAATAATCCCCGAGAATGCTGCTTTCATACCCATCTCGCTCTCAGTTTTCATGACTGAAAAATGCTAAAAACTGGTTAAAAGTAATCATATATAACATAAATAGGTAAACACGTATTGTTTAATAACTCAAGCAGCTAAATTGCTTACCTCAAGGCACCCAAATCTCTGTTGATGTTTGGAAAAGTGATCAAAGTATAAACAGCACTAATAGTGCTGTTAACAGAATAACAGAGTTGGAAGGCACCTTGGGGATCTTCTAGCCCAACCCTCTGCTCAGGCAGGAAACCATATACCCGTGATGGTGAACCTATGGCACGCATGCCAGCCACAGGTGGCATGCAGCACCCTCTCTGTGGGCATGCGAGCCGTCGCCCCAGTTCAGCTGTGCCACACATGCACGCGCACCTCCCACCAGCCAGCTGGTTGTCTGGTCTCTGCCACACAAGAGCAGGGCAGTGGGGCGCATGCAGGGATGCACACATGCATTGTGGCACAAGCATGGGGTGGGGCACATGCGCAGAGGGGTGCACGCATTGCGTTTTGGGGGCTCAGGCATGCTTTGGCCACTTGGTCCGAAAAAGGTTAGCCATCACTGCATTCAGACAAATGGATGTCCAATCTCTTTTTGAAAACTTCCACTGTCGGAGCACCCACAACTTCTGGAGGCAAGCTGTTCCATTGGTTAATTGCTCTTACTATCAGGAAATTTCTCCTTAGTTCTAGGTTGCTTCTCTCCTTGATTAGTTTCTGTCCATTGTTTCTGGTCCTGCCTTCAAATGCTTTATAGCGATAGCACTTAGACTTATATACTGTTTTACAGTGCTTTGCAGCCCTCTCTGAGCAGTTTACAGAGTCAGCATATTACCCCCAACAATCTGGGTCTTCATTTTACCCACCTCGGAAAGATGGAAGGCTGAGTGAACCTTGAGCCTGGTGAGATTTGAACTGCCAAATTGCAGGGAGCCGGCAGAAATAGCCTGCAGTACTGCACTCTAACCGCTGTGCCACCATGGCTTTAGCCTCTAGTAGTCCTCTAATTATAACTAATTTATGTTAAACAGTCTCTATTTAAAATACATTACTCCTAATTTGTCATCTATCTCCCCCATACCATGATTCTCTGTTGTTTCCTTGCTGGTACGGTATATCCTCTATGGCTCCAGCAATATTGATTCTCTTTCTCTCTTTAGAATTTTTACCTAGAGTAATAGGAAGCAGACATATATTCATTTGTATTCCGTGCACTTGCTGAACTTTAATCTTTTTCCCACTCAATTCACCATGGAAGCAAAGCAAAAGGTTTACATCTTCTGCCTCTTCCGTTCAGATAGGTTGAAACTGTCACTTGGTCTTTTCTCTGATGCAGAGTTCTGACGTCAGGTGGGGCGGTTAATAGCCTGAAGTGTCTCTGACTCATTCAGCAGGGGGTGTAGGGTGAGATTTGTAGTGTGTCCTTTTCTCTTTCAGATGTCTTGTTAGGATTTTTTTTACACACACACACACACACACACACACACACACACACACACACACACACTATGAAACCTGATTCATAACACGAGAGGCAGTGCCATTCAGTTTAGGCTTTAATAGGCATCTCCATGGCAACTGATTTTACAGGCATACTTGAAGTGTTACTATTATAGCAAGTTCTAATTATTGTCCCTTGCCAGTCAGCAAGAGCAGCTTATTATGTCTTTATAAATCTGTTTGCTATGTTGGATAGGCATGGAAGAAGTTGTACTGTGTTGCATCTGGACGGCAGCGGAAGATTATGGGAAACTGATTTAGCTGATAGAAAGGTAGATGTTAGTGGGTTCAAGGCACACAAACACACGCACACACATATCTTCTTCCCATCAAAACCAACAGAACGAGTTCCATGTTCTGTTTTCTTAGCTGATTAACAAATTAGCTGATAGGTGGAATCTCCTGTTTAATGCCTATACACCCATGTATATACCAAAATCCCTGTTTTTTGGGGGTGTGGTGATGTTATTATGTTTAGACTAGTTTAACTCCCGGTGCTTCCCCAAAAATAAGACCCTGTCTTATATTTTTTTGAACCCTGAAATAAATGCTTGGCATTATTGCCATGCGCTCAAAAGCTCGACTGGGCTTATTATCAAGGGATGTCTTATTTTGGGGAAAACATCTTATTTTGGGGCATGCCATCTTTTCATCTTTTATGAAAAGATGGCATGCTTGCAAGCTGTAAAACCAACTTTCAGCTATATACAGATTCATTTCCAATAATGTTAATTCAGGTTGGTTTCCAGTATAAATTGTAATTTAAAATTATCATATCCATCATGACTGAAACTTTTGTAAATGGAAAACTGTTCTGCCAAAACAATGGTTTTGCAGAGTGCTGAAAATATATTTTCAAATTCAAAATGTGACCATCAGCCCCCCTAAAATCAATGGCCTTGGTAAAGCTTATGAATAAGGTGTGTCTGGATAATGAGACAGAGTAGCAACCAATCCCTTCTCATGTGGCCACAGTTTTCAAATAGCACAATGTTTTTGTGCTATTTGATAACTTTCTTCCCACCTGTATTCGACAGATATGTTCACACAACGCTGTAAGTCTGGCTTATCAACAAGGATTAACAAACATGCAAGTTGCTGATTGATATTTCTGATTTTGGACTACCTAACCAGATAAACATTTCCTGTGTCTCCCCATTTTTTTCCCATTTTTGAAATGTAATAAGTAAGATAGAATACCGAGACTATAGGTACCAGTAGTTCTTGAGTTAAAACTGTAATTGGGACTGAAATTTTTGTCACTAAGCAAAACATCACCTGACCACATGGCTTACTAATGGCAATCTCAGCACTCCCTGATGCTACCATTAATCGATTCTTGCTGCTTGTTAGGTGAGGGCCCACCTCGATCCAAGCCATTTGGTCTCTCATAGCCCCAAGCCTGAGTAAGGTAAGGAACTGCCTCCTCTTGAATTCCCTCCACCTAACTATCGCTGCCCCATTTCTACCCTTTTGGCCCCTTTGCACAGCAGCAGCAGTATCAGCAGCACCAGTAGTGATGGGTCTAAAGTAGAGGCTTGGGGGCAATGGAGGCTAGCTGAGAGTGCTAAAGGCTCAAGACCTCTACAACAATTCCAGAGCCACCACCGAGGAATGCCACTGCGCAAGGTGGCCAAAGGGCCAAAGATCAAGAAAGATGGACAGGAAGATAGCGAGTAGGGGAAGCTGAAATATGCCTGCAATTGTAAGGGCAAGTAGGCTGCCAAGCACCTGAAAATATGACTTCTGTAACAGAATCATCAGTGCTTGGAATATTTTACCTGACTCTGTGGTCTCTTCTCATAATCCTAAAAGCTTTAACCAAAAACTTTCTACTATTGACCTCACCCCATTCGTAAGAGGACCATAAGGGACGTGCATAAGCGCACAAAAGTGCCTACCATTCCTGTCCTATTGTTTTTCTTTTCTTCTTCCTATATATATATATGCTTATACCTCCTTATATTTACTCATATATGTGTTTATATACTATATAATCTTTTTGTATGATCCCTATATATATTGTTGTGACAAAATAAATAAATAAATAAATAAATAAATAAATAAATTTTGATCACATGAGTGCAGGGGTGTTGAATCAGCAGTACAATACAATACAATTTATTATTACAGTCTTAGGCCAGAACAAATAAAAGCACTCAGTATACGTACACTTAAGAATTCTAGTATAAAATAATAAATAACAACTAAAATCTATAATAAAACCCAGTGTCAATTATACATGGTCTGACTATACGATATTGCAATCCCTAAACTGCGTGGCCCGTTGTAGGTTCAACGCTAAAAGGGAAATGACTAAGCAGTACAAAGGGTTAGCTACAATTGTTATATAACATCGCTATGGTGGAGAAGGCATGTATTTGCAATGAAACCCCAGTACAACTGAACAGAATCTGGCCACCTGTGCTGTAGTTATGGACTGTTCATCCTTAAGCAGCCACTGAAGATAGATAGTGTCGGAACGGCCAGGATACCTAGCCGTTATTGGCAGAATATGCTTTTTCCTAATCTCTGTATAAATGGAAGGTCTAAGGAGCATGTGACCCACAGTCTCCACCTCTCCTGAGCTGCAGGGACAGAGTCGTTCCATGAATGGTGTCCTATTATACTTGCCACACAGAACGGCCTATGGAAGCACATGGCACCGTGCAAGTCCAAATGCTTTCCGGTGGTTTGGAATCAGCAGTAACTTGGAGGTCTGGATATACGTACCACTCGTTCGGTCCTGCCATAACTTTGAATGGTCACTGAATGAATGGTTGTAACTTGAGACAACCTGTACTGTACATTTTTATATAGCTTATCATGTTTGCATGAATTTGTCTAAGTGTGGGTTATTCAAAAAGTCATACTTAAGCAAATTATGGTTTGGGGCAATCAATGAGCAGCACATTCTATTTTTTTCTTTCCCAACTGCTTGACTGAATTATACAGGTGGTTGACGGAAAAAATCTTTGCTAGATGTCTCTTATAAACCCTATTTTATGTCACCCGCTGGTGCAGCAAACCTTGGATATTAATTATTGCATACTGATAGGATGCTATTGCAGTTCAGTGATAATTGGAGTTATTTGCACCACTTATATTACATTGCACTGCAACTGATTTCTAATAATTCAGGCTATTCTACTATGTAATGCTATAATAGATCAAGGAATGCCATTTGCTTTGTAATATTGAAGTAGTGTATTAATATTACTGAATATAAGTAGTTTATTTTCCATTTGAAAACTGCTGTAAAATAAATCAGTTAACTTTTGCCTTGATGAATATACTTTCTTAGTGTAAGTTTCATTTTTTTACTTTTTGATTCATTAAGTAAAATATGTTTTTGAAGATCTTAGAAGATACAGAGATATAGAAGATATAGAGATACATTTCTCTTAGAAGATATAGCATTTCACATTGTTTTGTCCTGAAATATTATAGTCACTGGTTAATTAAGTCTGCCTGTGATCTAGAATTATTGCTTAAATACCTTAGGCTGCTTGTATATATTGTAATTGTACTCTCATTGGAGTTAGTTGTTCTAGATCTAAAAGTTTCAATAAAAGTAGCAGTAGAAATATAGCACCATCTAATTCTGGTCTCTTTTGTTTAGTTGGTAGAAAAGACACAACAGTGCTGATGAAGTAGGATTGTTTAAAAAGCCTCTGGGCACTTGCCTAATCTTCAGTTGGGGGAAAACAGCAGTTGTATTTTTTTTAAAGGAAGAATAATGCTGAATCAGCCACAATGAATAAAGACAAAGATGGGAAGAATAGCAGAGTGGTTAACTTTATTGGGAAGGCGAAATATTAGAATGAGAGAGACTTCAACCATTTTTTGAGGCAAATAAGATAGCTGCTGGGATTTTTAAAAAGTCTCTATTTCACTGAGTATTAAAGGAAGCAAAGCATGCAGGTGAATTAGGAATTTACTGTAAGCGCCCTTTGCAATTCAGCTTTGCTGAACTAATAAAAAATAATTCAAGGATTTATTTGGTGCCAAAATCACCACTGATTGCAGAGCATTTTAGGATTCAGATACATGTGTGTTTTTTTTTGCAAGCAGAGCTGAATCTAAACAGCTGTCTGAGCATTGCAAATTTGATGAGGGGCTAAAGCCATGAGAGATTGGCTAGATAGTCTATGGAATTTAGAAAGGCAACATTCAAAAAAGGCTCTTAAAAGAGGCAGATATAATATTGAAGGGAACATTTGAAATTGCTATCTCCATGGAAACTACTGCTAGAGATACTATAAAAAGCAATCCACTGCTAAAGATAAACAAGACATTCCTTGAAAAGAAGGGCACTAATGCAATGCTATAGATGAAGACTCTGATAGTGAAAGTGAAACAGGAATAGCTACTGTGGAACTCCATAACATAAAGAGGGAAATCAGACCAACAATGGTAGGGCTCTGATGATAAGTGAATAGCAAAGCCTTATCAAACGGAATTGGAAACTCATTCTGCTGCATCAGTTGTATTGCAGTGTGGATTTAAGCAGTAGTTCAGAGGTGTTGAATTAAAGATACAGAACTATTTCTTTAAAAACCTATACTACTGAAAAGATCGTTCCTGTGGAGTGATAACTGCAAGCGAACATTACATTAATTATGTAGGTTGAAGGTCTACAGCAGGGCTGTCAAACTCAATTTCATTAAGGGTCGCATCAGGTTTGTATTTGACACAACCTGTCTGAATGCGGGGCTGAGTGGGTGTGGCTGGGGTGGGCGTGGCCAGGGTGGTCATGGCCAGCTCGACATCCTGCAGCCAAAAATAGAGCCCAGGAGCGCATGACTGGATCTGCCCTATGGGCCTTGAGTTTGACACCTCTGGTATACAGTATACTGTGAACACAGATGGCCCAGAACTTTAAGGTGATAAAGTACTCATGAAACTAGGCCTAGATTAGAGAGCTCACCAGCCTCTATGCTACATTTCCTCTTGTGAAGACCTACTGAGAATGAATTGAAACAGCTACCGAATAATGCTGTACCTGCATTCAGAGATGCCATTGGACCATTCAAATGCATCAAACATAAAATACAGATACAGGAAAATGTCATATCAAGGTTTCACAAAGCATGGCCAGTTCTGTATACTGACTGTGTGTCATGAAGTCAGGGTTGACTCTTAGTGACCACATAGATAGATAGATCTTCAGGAGGATCTGATTCTGTCCCCAACTTAATCCTTCAGGACTTCTACCAATACATCCATGGCTGCAGTAATTGAGTTCATCCACTTTGCTGCTCTTATTCTCTTTCCTTCTACCTTTCCCAACATTCCCATTCTTGACATTTGCCAAGATCCAGAGTTAGATCTTGGCATAATACCAAAGTATGATAATTTGATTATATTCATTTATACCTTGGATGAAAACTCTGGGTTGATTTGTTCAATGATCCAGCTGGTGTTTTTGGGTTGTTGTTGTTTTTGGCTATTCATGGTATTCTCAGGAGTTTTCTCCAATGCCCATCCTATATGCCCAATATGAAAAGGTAAAAACTGAACTGATTACCTGGAAACTGAAGGAATCTTTTGGAAAGTTGTTTGGATCCCATGGGATAAACCTGTGGTTCCAATAGCTAAAAGGTGGCTGGCCCTGTAGTAATTTTAAAGTAATCATTAATTCATTGTTAATGATGGATAATGCTTAACTAGAGTCAAGGACATTTTTGCTAATCTTACAAGGTTGTTCTTTTGGGGGAAAATAGAAAGCAAGAACATCATCTTGAACTCCTGTATGAAATAGATATAAATCTGGCAAATGAATAAATACATACATTGGTAGAGGGCAGCTATTTAGTAAAATAGATGTAGCAGAGGCTTATTTACAGATGGCTATAGAAGAGATCCCAAGATATTTCTAATTGTAAACAAACAGACAGTGTTATATCATTACCTTTTGCAAGCAGTGGGGGATTCAAATAATTTAACAACCGGTTTGGCCAGGGTCAGGTTGGCTGTCGTGGGAGGTGTGACCCATCCCCATTCTCCAACTCCACCGCACATGTGGGGTGAGCCTCCTGCAATGGCCAACCTGACCCTAGGTGAACCAGTTGTTAAATTTCCACCCTTTGCCAAAAGGCTGTTTCCGACGGTGCTTGTCTGTAAGTTTGTCTCGCGGCTGTTTCAGCCTTCTGGACAGCTTTAAGAGGCGAGGTTTCTGAAGAACAAGGAGGGGGGTCAGCATAGAGACAAGGAGTTGATGCTCCCAAGAACTCACGCAGGAAGGTGAAAAATTGGGGGGAATTGCAGGGACGGATTCCTCTCCTTCCCTGTGAAGCTGTGTGCAGGGGCCCAATGTAAGGGAGACTCTGTGGTTAGTTTGGCCAGGCAAATCATTGCACACACACACACACCAGTGCTATCAAAGTGGATCCTGGGGACCAGTGGTGGTATTCAGCCAGTAGCGGCGGCTGTGGGAGACTCTGCTCACCCACCCAGACATCATCACATCCCGTTTTTGATGTTCTGCACATGCACAGAAGGCCCTTCATGCTCACATTTGCAAACCAGTAGCGAAGGGAAGTGAATGCCACCCCTGCTCAGTGGTGTGTTCTACTTACCTCCACTTCTGCTTCGCAATGGGAGCACACACACATGCGCAGAAGCTTCTGGAATGCGCAGATCATTCATGATGACATCTGGGTGGGTGGAGCCTCCTGCTGCCGTTACTATCAGTTCGCAAGAACTGGACTGAACCGGGAGCAACCCACCACTGCCCTGGCTGGGCACTGAGCTGCAATGGAGAAATGGACAATGGAGCAGCTGACCCGAGGAAGGAGGAGGAGCAGGGAGAAGAAAAAGAGAAAGCGGCCTTCTCCTTCCCTCGCACCAGCCACTCCATTGCCTGTTTCTCCATTGCAGCACAGCACCCAGAATCCATTTTAATAGAGGGGGGTGGCTAATTTAACAACTGGTTCGGCTGAATGGGTGCAAACTGAATCCCACTAATGTTTTTAAGGCCTTAAAAATCTGGCTTTGCTATCAAACCTGGGCTCCTGGTAGCGTAAGTGACCCCTTTTCATGTTTAGTTTGAGTGTTTATGAGTGTTCTTGGCTGCCATTTTTATGTTATTTCTGTTGTTTTTAATTCTGGTTGTTATTGTTTTTATGCTGTTTTGTTAGCTGCTCAAATTCATATATATGAGATGGGCAGCCTATAAATTTATTAAAACACTAAATAATAAATTACGACCGGCTTATATTTGAAGTAGCATCATTTCAGTGGAGACCAGTCAATCACAGTTGTTCTGGCACCCACTACTGATTTAGGTGACATCACTTCAGAACTGAATAAGCTTCTTGCATGACCAGCAAAGCAATCTTTGGAAAAAACAACAAGAACCAGAAAGTCCAATTGCCTCTTGAAAAAGGACCTTTGGGACAACCATGACCTGGATGACTAAGCATCTCTATAGATGCTGTACCTGAAGAAAATAGGAAACTGCTTCTGCAAAACCTCAGTAATAGAGTTCAGTGGACTAGGGCCTTTAAGCAGATACAATAAATATGGGTTTGTTTTATTGTTAGTAAGACATTTTGTACCCACACCACGACTGCACAAGGCTTACACAAGTGCAGAGAGGGGAAAAAAGTCAGGCAATCCTGAATAAGTCCAAGCTGTAAGATGTGTCACAGCGGGAATTCTTTTCAGGGTTCATTGATTATTCCAACAGTATCTGTCCAATATAGTTATCATGCTATCCCCCTTAAGCATTTTACTTCAAGAGGGATGGGCTTAACATTATACACAAGCTTTTACAGAAGCACAGAAGATGGTGGAATAAAACTCAATGCTCGCGCATATGGTTATTGATGAAATTCTGGCATAGTTTTATAACTGAACAAGAAATACAGCTGGGAACACCAATACCTTTTGCATCATGCTTCAGAAAGGAATTATGCCAAATAGACAAGAAACAGCTGTTTGATTAAACATTTCAACCAGTACTTGTATGGCAAGGAATTTATCTTCATCACTAATAATAGCCACTACTGTTATGTTAGATTTATGTTTTACTGACAAATAGCCACTACGGTTAATTTTCAGCCCATGTAAAGGGATTCTGCTTACAGCAAGTACTTGACTACAAAGCTTTGTTATTTGGTGGGTACTGATATAGAATAGAAACCAAAAGACACACAAACATCCAGATATAGATTGCCTCATTACCCCAATAGTATAAAGAAACAATATGAAAAATCCACATCAGATGAAGATTTCTTTGTTATGTTCTCTCTCATGAGAGAATATCTAAGAAGGATCCATCATTGGCTTAAATCTATACAACAACTTAGACTCTTGGAATCACAGCAGAAATTTCAGTCTAGAGAGTTTCAACAAGGCTGGGATAGTACCTGAGATGAGAAGTTCTGTCCAACATATCCAAACATTTGTAAAATATAATTTGTTGTTAATTTTCAGCAGCCTTCCTCTGATCATGGCTTGTTTACATTCTTGCATCTTTTTAGAAGTTTCAGGAAAGTAAGAGCAGAAAGTCCTTACTCTAGTATCTTTTGTTGAGTCAGCAGAAAAGACAACACACACACACACACACACACACACGGCAGAAAGGGTGAGTCCACAATGATTTTAAATCTAAATTGCTCACCCTCTCAATGTGGTTTTAGGCTCTGACTGACGACGGCATCATGATTTTTAAAATGGTTTTTCAGGAGGGCAGGGGGAAAGGAAGGCCAAACTATACTTCTGAACTAGTGGCATTTGTGTGGGTACGGGAGAGTCTGTTTGGGATGCCACAAACAGAGGACACTAAAACCCACTGTCTCTGCTAGAATCAAAATTGAAGGGTCCCAGAGTAAAGGCCTTTGTGACAAATTCTGGCATAAGTCTCAAAATAAGTTACTTTTATGTGCAAAATATTGTTTTGATGAAGAGAAGTTCCAAAATGAAAGCAACTATTCAGAGCAAAAACATGATGCCCTCCAGATGTATTGGACTTTACCTTCCTTTCTTTTTAGAATTATGGGAGCTGAAATCTAACGTAAGTGGAGAATATGGGCATTGGGAAGACTCACCTGATGCTCAAGACCTGGGAATTGAATGGACTGAAGAAAATAGATGAATTTTACAATACCAAATTCTCACCATGACTGTTCTTTTTAAATTATAAACAACCCTATAAGATCATAACATGCTGATCCTGATCTAGATACAAACAAAGCAAAAAGTATAGTTTTGTTATTCCTCAAATACTATTATCTCTCCTTCTATCTTCTGTGAAAACTGTTTTACCTCTGTCTATATCAGGGGTGTCAAACTCAATTTCATTGAGGGCTGAATCAGAGTTGGATTTGACCTTGGGGGCTGGGGTGGGCATGGCCAGCTCAACATCACTCGCATTGGGGGGTTCTGGGGAGGGGCCCAAGCCCTCTGCCAGCGAAAATTGGCTCCCAAGCTCCGTTTTTGGCTGCAATGGCCTCCTGCAACCCTCTGCCAGTGAAAACAGAGCTCGGGAATGCCACTCACAGCCCTTCTGAGTTCTGTTTTAGCTGACAGAGACACTGCGGGCCTGTCCTTCGCTGTTTCCAGGACAGCCCTGCGGGCCAGATCTAAGCACCTCGTGGGCCAGATCTGGGCCCAGGCCTTAAGTTTGACTCCCCTGGTCTATACCTGTCTGTCTGTCTGTCTGTCTGTCTGTCTGTCTGTCTATCTATCTAACTATCTATCTATCTTATCACTCATTGAGGAAAATTCGAGTATGCATCATTTTCATCTTCCCATCTCCATCTTTTATCTTCATAATCATACTACGAGGGAAGTTAGGCTGAAATATAACCCTGTGAGCTTTACAGCTAATGGGGGAGGAGCACCAGGTCTCCTCAGGCCTGCTCTGATGCCCTCTTCACACTTCCATCAGGTAGGCACCGTTGCATTCTATTATGCAGAGTTTTCCAACAGCTGCTTCTTAAGTAGCCACTGACAAAGAGTATATGGCATTAGTGAAACCTCATTCTGTCAGTTATGCATAAGATAATGTTGTCAGTGTAAAGGCATTCGTGAAATTTAAACTGGCAGGACGTATTTTCTTCATAATATAAAGGTAGGTGTGCCTAATGATTTGGTCTGGTTCTACTGCTTTCCTGGGTAAGAAATGGTTAGTAAAGTTCATGAATTTCCCAGTCAAATGAGAAGCAACCATTCTGGCTGGTGCTCATTTTCTGAGAAGCATAAAATCTCCCTCAAGTTGAGCTTGACTTTCAGTGACTTCATGGACATGTCCATGCAGTTGTCTTGTCTTGCCATGGTCTTTTGAGATGCTGTTATTCTTCCCAGTTTCAGCTTTTGCTGGCAATACAGTTTTCTGTTAACTCTCTCTTCTTTGTTCACACAACGTGGCTGACTTGGCGATTTAGTTTATAACTAACTCTCCAAGGGAGCATAATGATTGAATGATTCTTTTGCACCATGCAAAAGAATGGTGAGAGAGAGAGAGGGAGAGGTAGAGAGAGAGAGGGAGACCACCCCAGACAAATGTAGATATACCGCCCTAGACAAATGGCTGTTCAACTTTGTTTGAAAACCTATGGGATACAATACCCACAATTCCAAGCTGCAGGTTGTTCCACTGCTTAATAGCTCTCACAGTGAGAACAAATTTGAATCTCTCTGTGTAACACTCCCTGCTATTGGTTCTTATTCCACCCTTATCCTATAGAGAATATGTCCACACTAGTTCTCTGAAACTGAGAGGGTATTTTGATAGTGAGCTTCATGTTACAGCTAAAATCAAAATCATGTTTCTATGTACCATGTCTAATATACAGTTACTAACTTCTTCTGTGGCTTTCTGCTTTTGATCTACTGGTTATCCATGATACCTCTAAGTTATAAAGAGTTTCACCTTTGGATTTCTGTAGATGAAAATGCTCTCCAAATCAGAGGAACAGGGCAGAACATTATTTCCTAATCGGTCTGCAATCTCTGCCCAAAATTGTTGTATTTAAAAGTTCTGGCCCCAGAAAAGGATATTTCTCTGCTTCCGGGCAGTTTTGATTAACGACTGTTCAGTTTGATAATTTCATGAAACTGGACCATGCAGAAATGTCAAGTATACCATATAAGACAACATTTGAGGCAGTCAAGAAAATGTGATTGTTTCACAGAATTTTCCAGTTTTACAGGCATTCTAGCAATTCATTTTCACCCCAGCTTGAGTTCATTTCTCTTGAACATGAATGATCAAAACATAACTTCCATTTTTAAATAACCTTCCCTGGTCCCTATGTGTTGCCACAAGCCACATAGTGCCTAATATTTGCAAACAACAATATTGCATCTTCAGTTCACTGTCATCCTGTCACCCAATAATACACACCCCTTTTCATTTTTTCCAGATGATAACAAAATAAAATCTGATTCCAGGATGGGAGATTATATGCTTTTTGTTCTTTTTGTAACCCTTTTAGTAGGTATTACTTTTGGCAAGAACATGCAAAAAGAATGAGAGATGGAAGGAAACACATACATAGACAGAGAGGGAGAGCTGTTCTTTCTCAGGGACTGATATCCAGTTTCAAAGCTTGCCTGAGGAAAAGGTATTAATAATCACCAAGGGAAATATTTGCAGAACAGAATTAATAAGCAGAAGAGGTTCCAGTCATGGCTTTATTTACAAGTTCTCTTCTGAGGGCTCCCAAGATCTCCAGTTCTACATTATAAGTGAAACATTAACTGGAAACTCAGTTCTTCTTAGGTCCTTTTCATATTTCTTATTAAATGCTGCAGCAGAGAGAATCCGAAATTTTCTCCCTCCATTCACAGCGGAGCTGCTGCAGCCTGTCCCTTTAAGATAGTCCCCGGGGAGGGAGGGGGCGGGGGGGACCATAAAGGGAGCAGCAGCTCCACTGTGAAAGGAGGCTTCTCTCTGCCACAGCATTCAACATGGCTTCTTCTCTCCTCCTTCTTGGGCTCATAAACACAGAGCAAACATGAGAAGGAGACAAGAAGCAGCCAGGTTGAATGTTAGAAGACTTGGCCAAACTTTTCTGTCGGTTCTGTGGGCATGGCTTGGTGGGCGTGGCTTGGCCGGGTGGTCCCACCCCACCTTGCTGTGAGCGACGTCAAGTTGTCCACACCCACTCAGTCACATGACACACACCCAAACCAAGCCCACAGCTTTTGAATGTCACCCCTGATCAGTATCATTTGTGGGTGACACTGCCCAGTAGTTTTGGGCAGGAATTTTATAAGTGAGGAATATGGGCTGCTATTTTTTTTACGGTGCTACTTGCCGAAACTCTACCATATTTATGGGTACCAGTTTATTCAATATTTTCCTTATCAATGCTACCCTTTCTTTTCTTGCTTTTTAGGAAATCTTCGTTCTTTCTGTCCATGGATACAGCTTCAACAAGGCATGGCAATGCCAAACAGCCAAGGCTACTTAAGTATCACCCTGCACTAGATCAGTGGTGAGTTTCAAAAATTTTTACTACTGGTTCTTCTTGATGAGCGTGGCTTGGTGGGTGTGGCATGGGAAGGATACTGGAAAATCTCCATTCTCACCCCACTCCAGGGGAAGGTTACTGCAAAATCCCCATTTCCTCTTGATCAGCTGGGACTCGGAAGGCAGAGAATAGATGGGGACGGGGCCAGTCAGAGGTGGTATTTACCGGTTCTCCGAACTACTCAAAATTTCAACTATTGGTTCCCCAGAACTGATCAGAACCTGCTGAAATCCACCTCTGCACTAGATGAAGCAATAAATACTCCGATTCTTACTACAGATAATCTTGATTTACAACCATTCGTTTAATGGCTGTTCAAAGTTACAAAGGTACTGAAAAAAGGGACTTACCATTTTTCATACGTATGACTGTTGTGGTATCTCCATGGCCACATGGTCAACATTCAGGTGTTGGCAACTGGTTCCTATTTATGACGGTTGCAGTGTCCCGGGGCCATGAGATCACCTTTTGCGACCATTTGACCAGCAAAGTCAATGGGGAAGCCAGAGCCATTTAGTAACCATGTTACTAACTTAACAACTGCAGTGATTCACTTAACAACTGTGGCAAGAAAGGTCATAAAATGGGACAAAATTCACTAAACAACTGTCTCACTTAACATAAATTTTGAGCTCAATGGTGGTTGTAAGTCGAGGATTTATCTGTATTGTATATCTTCTTTTCCTGTCCCACCTGAACAATCTCATATTTGTTGGGTTTAGGATTTTTTTACCCTCTCATCCCTATATTGCCCATCAGTGCATTTCCACACACTACCCTCCCTTTTCTTTAATGGTTACTTGGAGATAATTTATGTCTTGGATCATACAGTCCCAATGCTGCAATTTACTCTCTGACCTCAAAGGATCTGCACTTCCAAATTACAATTCTTTAGAAAAGCCCCTGTCTAGTGGCTTGTGTGTCTGTGTGCCAGTAGGTGTGTACTTTTTAAAAAATTTATACATAAATGGTTAAACAGTGGGTGTGGGTGAGAGGAACCAAAACAGAGGAAAATAAGGGAAGAAGGCTGATAGTACCAGGCTATGAGAGATACAGAAGGAAAAAGGATCACTATATTTTGGGCTGCAAGAGTTAGTCTGCTTCTTCTGTATTTATCACTGCCATAATTATTTTAATTGCACTGGATGGTTTATATTTAACCCTGTTTATGCGTACATGATCTTGTGGGGTTATGGTGACTCTGAATTCAAAGAAATCCAAGACCTGTAATTTAAATGTAGCTAACAAAATGAGGATGGAGGCCACTGAATTCTGAGCTTTTCCAAAATATAACAAAGGTAATGTACAACTTGGGATTTTGTCAAATTGCAGGCAGTCCTGCCTTCCCTGCCCATCCTTTAAAGTCCTTAATATGAGAGCATATTTTTCTGCATTGACTGTTTAGAAATCAAGTATTGGCCTCTGTCTGCATCAGGGTTAGTGTATCTTGGTTTGAGAGGAAATATTTTCTGTCAATACGGTAGATTATACAGTTTGCATGTTAGGAAAAGGGTTCTATGCAAATAGGCAGGGGTGCTATTCAGCAGCTTCTAATAGGTTCTAATAGGTTCTGGAGAACCTGTAGCAGAAATTTTAGTTCAGGGAACCGGCAAATACCACCTCTAGCCCTGGAGTGGGGTGGGAATGGAGATTTTGCAATATCCTTCCACCCAGGAGTGGTGAGGGAATGGAGATTTTGCAGTATCCTTCCCCTGGAGTGGGGAGGGAATGGAGATTTTGCAGTATCCTTCCCCTGCCAAGCTATGCCCACCAAGCCACACCACGCCCACCAAGCCATGCCCACAGAACTGGTAGTAAAAAAAAATTGAATTCCACCACTGCAAATAAGTGTTTTTGCACACATCTCTGTGTGCATTCTGTATAGCTGCACACAAACAATAAGTTTATGAGTTTCAATCTACATAACAATAATTCTGCTTTTTTCCCCAGAAAGTTATTTGAAACAAAACAGAGCATTGATTTTATATTTGGTTTTTTTTAACAGACTCATATTTTTGCAATAACCATAAAAGTAGACAGGAAGACCTAACATGATCTCCTGGCATTAAGAATGCATGCCTTTACTAAATTTATTTGAAGTGCCATTTTCTACCGATTAGTGTTTTCTGGATATTGGCATCCAAGATAGAAGCCAGAGAAACAATGCTTGTAAGTGCCGATTCAGGTTTTAAAAGTTAATTTTGATGGCTTTGTTCCTTTTCTGATTCTGGGGTCAATGAGCCATCTGTAGCCTAGGGAGAAGCTTAATTAAACTCAGATAGTACAGAAAAAGCTTCCAAGAAACTGCCTGCCTAATATTCCTCCCCACCCAGCATATCTCTCCTTCATGCACATCTGGATAAAAGCTTGCATTCAAAGAGCAAAGAAAGCAATAGCTTTAGGCATCATTTCCTCGAGTAAGGCTGTGTTCCTGACAAGTATTGCAAATTCTTGCATCATATGAGAGCTACAGAGCACCAAAAATGATAACCTGGCGACAATTCCTGTTGTGCAGGGTTATCAACTCAGAGTCAAAGGACATTTTAGCATTTTTCTAACACACTGATTTTTAAAGTCTGATCCTGGGACCCCTGGGGGTCCCTTAAGACCCACTCAGAAGTCTGCAGAATCAAAATTATTTGTCAGCCTACATTGAAATATAATGCAATATTAAAATCCCATCAATCATGAGAAATGCCAGCGGGAGCAAATATGTCAGTTTTAATTTTTAATATAGTACATTTCAATGAATATAACCCATTCAAAGAAAAACTCTTGGTTTACTCCGTAAATTTTTTTTATAATGAGAAGGGTCCTGAGAGAAAAAAATATTAAACCATTAATATATATTTATTATATCAAATATTCTTCTCACAAGCCCTTTGAATGCTGATTCTGCAGAGTAGGATGACTGAATCAAGCATCCAGTAATTTGATTTTATTGATGGTGTAGCTCTAAACGGGGTGATGTCCGGAACCGCTGAGAGTGACTATCCCCATCTTTCAGTTACAAGATGTGGAACATTTCTTAGGATTTTCCCCCACATTGATAACTGTGTCACCAATCTGCCAAAACATTCTATGACCTTCACTCTAAGAAAACCGTCTAAAAAGTGAATGTGCCTGATTGCTTTCAGCTTCCACTGGCTATGACAGTGTAGACCACAGAGAGCCCTGAAGAGAGTATCAATTGACAATGACTTCCTTGATGGAGCAAGTAATCAAGCCCTTTTACACTGCTCGAGTGTCATTTATGGGATAGGCAATCTGAAAGAGCACAGCTGCAATTATGTGACATTCATTCACCAGCTAACAACAAGAGGCAGAAAGAGGTTAAGAGAACAAATGTAAATACAACATTTTCGTGGCATCAAATTCAAGTGGAAAGGACAGAGGAATCAATTCCCCATTCGCCTTTCAGAATCCACATCTTCTCAACAGCCTGTCCAGAGGACAGTACAGCTTTAGCAACTTCAGATCGGACCAGAAGGGATTTAACAACTGGAGCAATTGCTTGGAAAGATATCAGGAGAACCTCCTGCTCGGCTGTTCTAACCTACTCTTAGAAAGTGCAGCAAGCCTCAGCAGTAGACGGTATCTTCAGCCTCTTGTATAAGGTATCAATGGCTTCTGGAACTATGCATGGATGAATGAATTCACTATGAGTGAATTCACTATGAATGAATTCACTATGCCAGTATTGCATCACCTAGCACTAGTTACTATGTGGTCTTTCTATAGCCATCAGAACCTGCTTTGGGAGTTTTAATGCTGGTTTCTTTGAAAAAAAATCCCCCAGTTCTAGCCTTCTAGGCAAAATTTTGCGAAAGAATGTGCTTGCTGTGAGCAGGATTTTGTAAAGAAACTAGCAGAGCAATTAGCAGGATACATCAGGCTTTAAAAAGTTTAGCTAATTTGAGGTGCCATATGCAGTGAACTAGTGATTAGTTTATGGTTTTGTGCTGCCCCAGTTAATTGGGTTAATTGAGAAAGCCATGCATTCATGTGATGTGCGTATACAGCCGATGGTGAAATAAACTTTGTAGTGGCAATAAATGAGTGAGAAATCCTGCTATCCATTTTGTTACAAACATTGCTGAAAAGTATCTCTGAACTTATTTACTCTATAATTGCTTTTTCTCATTTTCCTTTAATCAAATTAGTAGAGAATAACAGTAATAAGCATAAAGTTAACTATCATCATTCTAAATTATTATCTATCATGTTCCTCATATAACAAATGGTAACTATATTAAAGACATGAACAATATCTATATTTTCTACATTATTTTTTCTTGGACTTAATTTCACTATTTATTATTTTTCATCCCCTCTTCCTAGTTTAAAATGCAATTCTGGCTTACACATCACAGATCTGATAAAATAAATTCAATAGCATAAAAGCTTATGTCATCATACATTTAGCATTTTAAAAAAATGTTTTAAGTTTTTTATTGTGTTCTCTTTAGGCATTGGAATCAGCTTAATACTCCATTGTTACTCCATGCTATTTCTTTAGCCTGGATCCCATAGAAAGGCAAAATTGTTACTCTTTAGACAAGAGCTGTCAAATTCGCTGCCCATGAGCTGGATGCGTCACACTATGGCCACGCCCACGCCCGGTTTAGCAAAGGGGGAAAATACATCACATGATGCCGCCATGACACCGCAAGTTTGACACCCCTGCTTTAGACACTTATTAGACAATAAGTCCTATTTGCACCAATGCAACATATCTCTTATGAGATTATAAGTGAACATAAGTCTATTGATTTCAAAGGATTTAAACACAGAGCTGTATTTGTTTTACCTCTTCTAGAGATCTTTGTAAGACTTGTTTGTGATCTAATTCCAGTTTTGCCTATATTGGCCTATATTGGCCATATATAAGAAGGCAGAAAACTATTCAAAGAAATTTCACAAGTTTCACTTTCCTTGTGGCAATTTTTGTGCTGAAAATCTCCCCCCACAAACAGAATGTTTATGGCTATATTTGCAATGGGCAAAGCAAACAAAGATGTATGTGGGCAACCCAGCATCTAATGTAGATTTTTAACTACCCTGCATTTCTAATTGCACTGTAGCATGTTACTCAATGAATGATAATGCTGGACAACTCATCTTCGTAACAATTTTAAAAAGACCTGAAGCTGAAAACAACTTATTTATATTATAGAGATAAAATTGTTGGAACTTTTTTCACCCCAGAGCCCAGCCGAAGCATTGCACCACAACATTCCAAATTTCCAGTTAATTTGCCTTTAGCCATGATGACTCAATACTTCTGGAGTAGGTACCAATGTCTTCATCCAGGCAGAAAGAGCATGTTGGACTCCAGTGTTGCCGGAGGACCAACTAGACAGAATGTGTAATGTATTACTGTAAGTTTTGGCGGGAGTTTTAGGCGGGAAGTATCTCGCTTCTGATTGGATACTGCCTCTGGCTGAAGTGTATATAAGGAGAGGTTTTTCTCCAGAGTTTTGCTGGGTCACACTATATTAAAGAGCTGTTGTCACTAACCTGGTCTCCTGCCTCGTCAATACCCAAACTTAACATTGGCGACGAAGGTGGGATATTGAGGCAGAGCACCAGAACAGAGCTGAACTCACTACGAGAATCAAACCCAGCAAGGTGACGGCGAATGCAGCGATGACCGGCTACACGCCACCCACTCCGTTTGACCCTGCCCAGGAGACATGGGGAATATATATGACCCGTTTCGAGAGTTTCCTGGAGGCAAACGAGCTACAGGGAGTCTCCGACAACCGTAAACGGGCTTACTTCATAAGCCACTGTGGGTCCGCAGTCATCGCCGTCGCAGAAGCCCTAGCGGAGCCAACACCGCTACACTCCGTATCGTGGCAGACCCTTCAGACCCTCCTGAAGAATCACTACGCACCAGCCCCGTCCAAATACGTTCGACGGTACGAGTTGGGGGAGCCAGGGCAACAAGAAGGCGAGTCTATCAGCGACTACATGGCAGCCCTGAGACAAGCCTCCAAGCATTGCGAGTACCGCGATCTGGACGAAGAGCTGCTGGAACAACTTATACGGGGGGTCAGAGACATCCGTTTGAGGAGACGGTTGCTAGCCAAGAGCAACCTGACATTGGCAAACGCCTGGACGAAGCCAGAGCCCATGAGATGTCCAACCATGCACCAGACACCTTACAAAAGCGACTCACGCCGATGGCGGGCGCAAAGCCGAGCACAGTCCACCACGAAGAAACCTATCGTGAGTCAACCAGCGAAGAGGAGGAAGAAGTCCACTACACCGGAAAATCGACAAGGGAAGACCCGGAGGAATGCGGAAGTTGCGGGCGACATCAGCGCCAAAGATGTAAGTTCAGGGACGCCATTTGCGGCGGTGTGAAAGGAAGGGCACCTGGCTCAAGTCTGCCGAGCACCCCAACCTTCCCGCCGAAAATTCAAATCGCCAATCAGAGCGGCTCTGAGTCAGAGATGCAAACCCCACATTCCGCCGAATTTCAAACCAGCCAATCAGAGCGCGAGATCGGCGAGGCGACCCGCGATTGGCCAGGAAAGAAAGAGCGAAGTCAAACCGAATGACTGTTACCATAGACCACGCAGCTACCCGCATCAAGAAAAGATCTTCACAAACCCGACAATTGAAGGCGTACCGTGCCGACTGGAAGTAGACACAGGATCAGCTATCACAATCATGTCCTGGGACACTTTTGTGAAAGCCTTGCCGACATCGCAAAGCGCAAGCTACAGAAACAACGGCCCGGGTGCAGGATTACCAGGGCAACCGCATCCCTGTTCGAGGGACAACGACCGTCCGAGGTCAAGTACGGGACATACGAAAAGACCCTGCCCATCACGTTAGTCGAGGGAACCTTGCCAAGCTTGCTGGGGCTAGACTGGTTCCGGGCGTTGGGAATGGGGTGACTGGCGCCCACCGGAGCGGATGCAACCTGCAAAACGCCCTAATGGAGGAATTCGCAGACGTATTCGAGGACCGTTTAGGCAAGTACAAGGGGACCCCTATCTCCTTCAATTTAGACCCCCAAATAGCTCCCATTAGGTTAAAGGCAAGGAGGGTTCCTTTTGCACTCAAACCTAAAATCGACAAAGAGTTAGATAAATTAGTCAGCCAGGGGATACTAGTACCAGTTGACTATGCCAAATGGGAGACGCCAATCGTCACCCCTATAAAACCAGACGGGTCCATAAGAATTTGCGCTGATTACAAGGCTACCTTGAACAAAGCATTGCAAAAGAGCGCCTACCCAGTTCCAGTAGTGCAACACTTATTGCACTCACTAGGGCACGGACAAGTTTTCGCCAAATTAGACTTGGCACAAGCGTACCAACAGCTACCCGTAGATGCTAGCACAGCTGAAGCCCAGACCATTGTAACGCACCGGGGTGCCTTTAAGTGCACCCGGTTACAGTTCGGGGTGAGTGTGGCCCCGGGGCTATTCCAAAATTTGATGGAACGGCTCCTACAAGGGTTACCGGGAGTCGTACCCTATTTCGATGATGTGTTGGTATCAGGGGAAGATTTAAGAGAACTGGGGAAGCGATTAAGGAAAGTTTTGGCCATTTTTAGGTCGGCAGGATTAAAAGTCAAAGCAAGCAAGTGTCAGATAGGGGTCGAATCTGTTGAATTTTTGGGCTATAGAATAGACAAAAAGGGGATTCACCCCACTGAGAGCAAAGCCAAGGCGATAAAGAGAGCCCCAGCACCCAAAAACAAGACAGAACTCCAGGCTTTCCTGGGTCTGGTAAACTTTTACGCCGTGTTTTTAAAAGACAAGGCAACCGTTGCTGAACCGCTGCATAAATTGCTTGGAAAAAACACTGCTTGGTCGTGGGGGAAGTCAGAGAATAGGGCATTTGAGGCAGTAAAAAGTTTGCTATCAAGCGATAGCCTGTTAATACAATACAACAACAGACTGCCGTTAGTATTGGTTTGTGATCGTCCCCTATGGAGTAGGAGCTGTACTTAGCCACAGACTCCCAAACGGCACTGAAGCCCCTATAGCGTTCTATTCACGAACAATGTCCCCGGCTGAGAGGAATTACAGCCAGCTAGATAGGGAGGCTCTAATAGTGTCAGGGTGAAAAATTTCACGAATACGTTTTGGGAGAGACTTTGAAATTATCACTGACCACAGACCGCTATTGGGATTACTGGCTGGCGACCGCCCAACGCCAGTGGCACTATCGCCCCGGCTGACCAGATGGACTATTTTTCTGGCCGCCTACTCTTACAAACTGCAGCATCGACCTGGAAAAGAGCTGGGGCATGCGGACGCATTGAGCAGATGCCCATTGCCCGGGGAAATCGAGGACCCTACTCCGGGCGCCCCCGTTCTACTAATTGACTCTTGGGACTCTGGCCCAGTCACATCGCAGGAGGTGGCTCGGGCCTCCTACCGGGACATTGTTTTAAGAACTGTAATCGGTTGGGTTCAAAGGGGATGGCCCGCTGTGCCGGGCGACTGTTTTAGAGAGTTTGTAAAGAAAAGAGGGGAATTGTCTGTGCAAGGGGGGTGCCTGCTCTGGGGGGATAGGGTGGTAGTTCCAGAGAAGCTGAGGAAAAAAGTCCTGGAACTACTGCATGAGGGTCACCCAGGAATTGTAAGGATGAAGGGGCTAGCCAGGAGCTATGTTTGGTGGCCCCTAATGGACAGGGAAATCGGTGACAGGGTTGGCCGATGCCAGGTATGTCAGGAATCCAGACCACTACCACCTACGGCCCCAGTGTTGGAGTGGGAGAAACCCCAAGGCCCTTGGTCCCGCATACACATTGATTTTGCCGGCCCCTTCCACGGCCAAACATTTCTAATTGTGGTGGATGCATTCTCCAAATGGCTGGAGATCATCTTAATGAAATCCACAACCGCGGGAGCTGTCATTGCAGCACTAAAACACCTTTTCGCCACGCACGGGCTACCGGACACCCTCGTGTCCGATAACGGCCCACAGTTCACCGCAGCATTATTTGAAGGGTACCTGGCTGAAGAGGGCATCCGACATGCCCTCTCAGCGCCGTTCCACCCTGCGTCGAACGGCCTTGCTGAACGTTTTGTTCGGAGTGCGAAAGAAGCGCTATCACGAAGCGGCCCCGGCGATTGGCAGGCACAGATCGACGCATTCCTAACCGTCCAACACAGGACCCCCTGTGTGGCCACCGGCCGCAGCCCAGCCGAGCTATTAATGGGACGGAAGCTACGGTGCCCGCTAGACCGGCTACACCCGAACTACGTGCAGGACGGGTTCAAAACAAAACCAGATAGAATCCGGGAATTAAACATAGGAGACTCAGTGTGGGCACATAATTACAGCGACGGCCCAAGCTGGAAGAGGGGAATAGTCATAGACAAAACGGGCCCCAAATCTTATCTAGTGGAAATAGACGATGGCAGAGTTTGGAGGCGCCACATAGATCAATTAAGAAACAGATTGAGCGATAAGGCAGAATTAGGCGAGACCAGCCCTGACTATGATTTAATTAACCCCACAGCTGACTGGAGCAGAGAACAAACAGAAAGCGTAGAACCAAACAGAGACTTATCTGAGTCAGGCGAGGTCCAGCGACACCCTCCGGTCCCTCTAGAGGACAGCAGGTCCGAGCCGGCAATAATCCAGGGCCGGATGGCCGGGAGGAGGAGCTCAGAGGAACGAAAAGCCCTCCGCAAGCTCGACTCAACTCCAGAAAGTGAACTGCGAGGTCCGGGAGAGTCAGGAGACGCCCCACGTACCTGCGGGACTACGTAGAGAAGTAATATGCAAATATTGGCAAAGTGCCTTCTGGGAGGGGAGGAGTGTAATGTATTACTGTAAGTTTTGGCGGGAGTTTTAGGCGGGAAGTATCTCGCTTCTGATTGGATACTGCCTCTGGCTGAAGTGTATATAAGGAGAGGTTTTTCTCCAGAGTTTTGCTGGGTCACACTATATTAAAGAGCTGTTGTCACTAACCTGGTCTCCTGCCTCGTCAATACCCAAACTTAACAGAATGGTTACCCTAATAGTTAACCTACAGAAGGTATTTATGTTAGTGTTGAGAGTCTGTGATCCTAAAAAATGGATTGAATGTTGGAATCATATCTTTTTGTTATAGACCTTGTGCTTCTGCAATAGAAATGGTGTGTGTGTTTGTGTGCCTGTTTGTGTGTGTGTGTGTGTGTGTGTTTCAGCTAGCTTGCAGCATCTGGTTTCTTTTTTTCAGAGTTGTGAAGATATATGAACCACAGAAGTCTTATAAAATAACAGACCTTCTGGCAACGTCTGTCATCGTCCAAATGAGGAGGTGAAGTGAAGTTGTATGAAGCTCATTCCATTCACTGGATTGAGAGCAAAGCAACACCCTTGCCATACCCTCAGGCGCCTCAGTTCTGAATTTTTTACAATACACACACACACACACACACACACACACACACACACACACACACACACACACTTCAGAAAGAAATGGAGCGGGTGGGAGTGGGGGAATCAGTTTTAATTGGATTTCCTTTACGTAAAACTATTGTTGCAATGAAAAACTCACTTTGCAATAGTGGCAAATATCTGTTCCTCGGGTGCAGGATGACAGTGAAGGTTCGTTCTCTGAGCTTGTGGGTTGGTATCAGTGGAAAAATTCAGCCGGATCTATCCGGATCGCGCGATGCGCAATAGCGCTGGTAGCAGTAGGCTCTGTCCACCCGCCTAGATGTCATAATGTCCAGTTTTTTACCCTCTACACATGTGCAGAAGGTTCTGTGCATGCATGGAGGCGGCATGCATGTTCACATTTGTGAGCTGGTAGGGAAAGATAAGTGAATTTCAAACTAAACTTTCAAAGGAGTTTAGCGGATGTCAGTGTCATCCCCTAAACTCGGCTGAAGATGTTACCTAGCCCGGTAACGAAACATTCAGATACCAACCCACAAGCCTGGAGAACAAACATTCCCCCTCAAAAAATCACTTTCCAGATTTCTATTTATGACAGTAGAAAGGGAGCCTTCTGCTTTTTTCTCATTCCTTAGATCAACCCTCTCTCAATATGGTGCTGAGCAGGTGTGGGTTGGATTGCAACTTACATCATTCCCATCCACACAACCAGGCTGGCCTGAAATGATGGGTTTTAGAATTTCAGTATCTCTGGAGGTAATCAGATTTAGGGAAGCTGCTTTTCATTACCTCTACATTTCTTACTAAAGAGGAAATAAAAATTATCTTTTAAGACCCAGCCAGTATAAAAGCTTTCTTCACATTTACCTAGCCCTGTGCAAGCTAAAAATTCTGGGAACTGAAAGCCATCATGCTGAAAATTGCCAAGGGGGAGAAAATGGTTGTATTCTAACTGGCTGCAATATGAAACTGCCTTAGGTCTAGTATTACTCTATAATTCTATATACAGAAACAAACTTGATTGGCATTTGAACATTCCTTCAATATTGCTGTCAGGCTAATTTTTTCTTTTGTACCTGAAAGCAACAGGTAAGCCACATGGCAAAGAAGCCTCTGTCCTCCCTGCCAATTTTTGTGGCACTCCTCTCCCTAACACCTGCTGCTTACAGCCTTCATTTCATTCTGCCTAATGGTACAGTTGGCCCTGAGCTGTGTCCATCTGCTCTATACTGTTAACTGACTGGCAAAGGACCTCTGCATTCTTCGGCAAAGCTTTCTTCCAGCCTGGCAACCTGAATGCTATTTGACTTCAGAAGATGGGAAAGAAAGCATGGATCATTTACTTGCAAGCCACATGCTAAGCCATAAAGACATAGAGTGTTTGTTTATTTGTTTTTTGTCCAGTGCAATGATTATCAGAATGAGACAATCCTAGGTAAGAAAACAGCACCACTGAGAAGAGGTACCCTGTTTTCCCCCAAAATAAGACATCCCCTGATAATTAGTGCAATCGGGCTTTTGAATGCATGGCAATAAGGCGAAGTGCTTATTTCAGGGTTCAAAAAAATATAAGACAGGATCTTACTTTCGGGGAAACACGGTAAATCTCAGGGACAAGATGCCTGCTTTCTTAACTATGCCTGACATATTTGCCCCTTAACAAATGCTGAACTGCAGGGACTCTGGATCCTCCCACAGTTGGGCCCGATGGCCATACTGACTGGATGTGAGGATGCTAGTTGCAATATTTTTGGTAGGCAATGTGTACGCTGCCATACCCTTTCCCCCCTGAAAATGACCCAAGCGGAAAAATAAGCCCTAGCGTGATTTTTAGGATGCTTGTAATATAAGCCCTACCCCAAACTAAGCCCCAGTTAAGTTCGTCAGCCAGAAAGATGCATTTAGTACCGTATTTCCCCCCAAAATAAGAGCCAACTAGAAGATAAGCCCTAATGTGTCTTCTGGATCAAAAATTAATATAAGATCTTATTTTTGGGGAAACATGGGTAGGGCGCTGTATTAGCTGTAACCCTATTTGATTGCAAACATTTATTGCTGCCTCCTAAGATTAACAGATAGGGACACGGTGACTCAGGGGCTAGGAAGCTGAGTTTTTCGATCGCAAGGTGCCATGTAACGGGGTGAGCTCCTGTTAGTTGTCCCAGCTTCTACCAACCTAGCAGTTTGAAAGCACATAAAAAATGCAAATAGAAAAAATAGGGACCACCTTTGGTGGGAAGGTAACAGCGTTCCGTGCACCTTTGGTGTTGAGTCATGCTGGCCACATGACTACGGAGACGTCTTTGGACAGCGCTGGCTCTTTGGCTTTGAAACGGAGATGAGCACCGCCTCCTAGAGTCAGGAACGACTAGCACGTATGTGCGAGGGGAACCTTTACCTTTACCTTTAAGATTAACAGCTAAGCAGATTTTTATGGCAGGACAGTATTCTTTGCTCCCACCCAGATAGTAATGTAATTTTTAATGAATTGGTTAATTTGTTAGAAACTGGTTTCATCTATTTACTGATGGCAAGCATTCCGCACAATGCTTGGATTCTGCATCTTCTAAATGCTAGCCCCCAGGTGGGGATTTATGAGAGTGTTACTTTTTCAGTAGTATTATTTTTATATGTTACTATATCACAAAATCAAGAGTGAAGGTGTACTGCTTTAGGTCAGATTGAATCTGACTGCCTTGGATTATTCATTCCGGGGACTTATTATGATACTTGGGAACTTTACTGGCCTAGTGGTATTTTGTAATTGAATGTGGGAATGGCCTTGGGAGACAGGAGGAAGCCAAGGAGGCATAGCAAATGTTTCAGAAGAGGCCCTTCTTAGTTTCTTAGACTGTGAAGGCAAAGGGGTAGAGATATATATTTCAGATTTGCAAGATTGCTCATTGTTCATACTGGGAGCTGAAATTCAGTGGATACAAAAGTTACCAGGTGAGAATGTAACCTTTGTTGCTGTTAGTTGCGAAGTCGTGTCTGACCCATCGCGATCCCATGGACAATGTTCCTCCAGATCTTCCTGTCCTCTACCATCCTCTGGAATCCATTTAAGTTCATACTGACTGCTTCAGTGACTCCATCCAGCCACCTCGTTCTCTGCCGTCCCCTTCTTCTTTTGCCCTCAATCTTTCCCAGCATTAGGCTCTTCTCCAGTGAGTCCTTCCTTCTCATTAAGCGGCCAAAGTATTTTGGCCACTTAATGTAACCTTTGTTGCTGTTAGTTGCGAAGTCGTGTCTGACCCATCGCGATCCCATGGATAATGTTCCTCCAGATCTTCCTGTCCTCTACCATCCTCTGGAATCCATTTAAGTTCATACTGACTGCTTCAGTGACTCCATCCAGCCACCTCGTTCTCTGTTGTCCCGTTCTTCTTTTGCCCTCAATCGTTCCCAGCATTAGGCTCTTCTCCAGTGAGTCCTTCCTTCTCATTAAGCGGCCAAAGTATTTTGGCCACTTAATGTAACCTTTGTTGTTGTTAGCTGCGAAGTCGTGTCCGACCCATCGCGACCCCATGGAAAACGTTCCTCCAGGTCTTCCTGTCCTCTACCATCCTCTGGAGTCCATTTGCTTCAGTGATTCCATCCAGCCACCTCGTCGCCCCCTTCTTCTTTTGCCCTCAATCTTTCCCAGCATTAGGCTCTTCTCCAGTGGGTCCTTCCTTCTCCTTTAGCGGCCAAAGTAATTTGGGCACTTAATGTAACCTTTGTTGCTGTTAGTTGCGAAGTCGTGTCTGACCCATCGCGATCCCATGGACAATGTTCCTCCAGATCTTCCTGTCCTCTACCATCCTCTGGAATCCATTTAAGTTCATACTGACTGCTTCAGTGACTCCATCCAGCCACCTCGTTCTCTGCCGTCCCCTTCTTCTTTTGCCCTCAATCTTTTCCAGCATTAGGCTCTTCTCCCGTGGGTCCTTCCTTCTCCTTAAGCGGCCAAAGTATTTTGGCCACTTAATGTAACCTTTGTTGCTGTTAGTTGCGAAGTCGTGTCTGACCCATCGCGATCCCATGGACAATGTTCCTCCAGATCTTCCTGTCCTCTACCATCCTCTGGAATCCATTTAAGTTCATACTGACTGCTTCAGTGACTCCATCCAGCCACCTCGTTCTCTGCCGTCCCCTTCTTCTTTTGCCCTCAATCTTTCCCTGCATTAGGCTCTTCTCCAGTGAGTCCTTCCTTCTCATTAAGCGGCCAAAGTATTTTGGCCACTTAATGTAACCTTTGTTGCTGTTAGTTGCGAAGTCGTGTCTGACCCATCGCGATCCCATGGATAATGTTCCTCCAGATCTTCCTGTCCTCTACCATCCTCTGGAATCCATTTAAGTTCATACTGACTGCTTCAGTGACTCCATCCAGCCACCTCGTTCTCTGCCGTCCCCTTCTTCTTTTGCCCTCAATCTTTCCCAGCATTAGGCTCTTCTCCAGTGAGTCCTTCCTTCTCATTAAGCGGCCAAAGTATTTTGGCCACTTAATGTAACCTTATAATTTAGTTTATAAGAGTATTTTTCCAAACACGAGAAGGGCATTTCTTAGCACATGATTTTTAAAGGCCTTATCCACTTTTTGTCATAAATTAAATATGCATGCCATCCATATAACAAATCATAACCTTCTATATTCAAAATTCTGTCCTCTGTTAAATTAAACCAATCACTTATTGCAGAGAGAGCAGCTGCTTCATAATATAATTTAAAATTAGGCATTTTAAAACCTCCCCTTTCCCGAGAATCTTGAATTATTTTCATTTTAACCCTAGCTTTTTTACCTTCCCATATAAATTTGTTAATTCCCTTTTGCCATTCCTCAAGATTCTTATCTTTCTTAATTATTGGTATCATCTGAAAGAGGAATAAGAATCTAGGTAAAACATTCATTTTGATAGCAGCTATTCTCCCCAACAATGATAATTGCAATTTTTTCCAAACAATCAACTCCTTCTGAACTTTTTGCCATAAAACCTCATAGTTATTCTTATACAATTTCACATTTGATGACGTAATATAAACCCTAAATACTTAACCTTCTTTACAATTTCAAATCCTGTTACTTCCTCTAGTTTTTCTTTCTGTTGTCTGGCCATATTTTTTATTATCACTTTTGTCTTTTTCTGATTTACCTTAAACCCTGAGACATTCCCATATTGATCAATTATTTCCAACAAAGATTTACTAGAATTTATAGGGTTTGTTAAAGTAATCACCAAATCATCTGCAAAAGCTCTTAACTTATATTCATACTGTCTAACTCTAATTCCTCTATCTCCTTTACTTCGTATTTTATCCAATAATGGTTCTAGAGTTAAAATAAACAATAATGGTGATAAAGGACATCCCTGTCTTGTTCCTTTCGCAATCTTAAAAGGTTCTGTTAAGCTACCATTGATTATAATCTGTGCTGTTTGCTCTCCATAAATTGCCCTAATTATTCTTAAAAAACCATCTCCAAATTGCATCTTTTCTATTAATTTAAATAAAAAATCCCAATGCAATCGATCAAAAGCTTTCTCTGCATCGAGAAAAATAAATGCTGCTGGAATAAAATTTTTCTTTTCTAAGTACTCCAGTAAATTAACAATCTGCCTAACATTATTCCTCATCTGTCTCCCTTTTATAAATCCAGATTGATCATTATGAATTCTTCGCTGCAGAATCAACATTAATCTATTAGCTATTATTTTAACAAAAATCTTATAATCATTATTTAAAAGTGAGATTGGCCTATAATTCCCAGGTTTAGAACAATCCTGTTCCTCTTTGGTATCAATGAAATAAAAGAGGTTCTCCATGAGGGGGGAATTCCCCCTCCTAGTTGTATCTGATTAAATAATTCCTTAAGTGGACCTAACATCTCATCCTGTAAATTCCTATAATAACTAACTGTAAGCCCATCCGTACCAGGAGTTTTCCCCATTTTTAATTGTTTAATTACCAAAATAATTTCTTCCGAGGTTATAGGCCGATTCAATTCATCCGTTTGTTCTAAAGTTAAATTTTTAACCTTATATTCCTTCAAATATTTATCAATATCCCTATTCAATATATTATCTTTAAGATATAAATTTGTATAATATTCTAAAAAAGCTTTTTTAATTTTATCCTGTTGATATCTCTCTTTACCTTTGTATTCTATTTTTTCTATAGTACGTTGTTTTTGTCTTTTCCTTAAAGTGTATGCTAACCACCTACCAGGTCTATTTGCGTTACAAAAAGTATTATGTTTGGCATATTGTATATTTGTTGCCACCTGATCAGCCATTATCATATTAAATTGATTCTGTAGTAACTTTATTGCATCTTTAAGTTTTTGATCATGTGGATTATGTATTAATAATTGTTGTTTCTTATAAATTTCCTCTTCTAAATACCTACGCTGTCTTTGTTGCTTATTTCTCTGTCTATTATTAAGATATATTAATACACCTCTCATAAAAGCTTTACTGCAGTCCCAAACCATTTCTATCGATGTTTCATTATTCAAATTATAATCAAAAAATTCTTTCATCTGCTTTTTACATTGATTTACATTATCCTGATATCTAAACAAATTTTCATTTAATCTCCAAGTTCTTCTACCCTCTTTTCCATATTGCAATTCCATCCAAACAGGACTATGATCAGACAAACATCTTGGAAATATCTTAGTTTTCTTCACCCTAAAAAGCAAATCATTAGAAATTAAAATAAAATCAATACGTGAGAAGGATTGATGCCTATCAGAGAAAAAAGTATAGTCTCTTTCCTCCAAATTCCGCAGTCTCCATACATCTCTTAACTCAAAATCTTCTATCATATCAAAAAAGGATTTAGGCAGCTTTGCATGTGCAGGTATCTTCTTGGAAGAAATTCTCTTGTCCTTCGTGTATCTATTACTCCATTCCAATCTCCCAATATAATACACGATTTATAATCCCATAGATCAACTTATCATATAACATTCTATAAATTTTTCTTGTTGCTGATTGGGTGCATATATACCAAGCAAGAGAGTCCTTTTGTTTCTATTGTAAGTTCAATAGCAATATATCTTCCATAAATATCTGCCTCTATTAACTTGGCTGGTATATCTTTTCTCAAATAAACCACTATGCCATGTTTTTCTCCAAAGCTGAAGCAACAAAATGTTTACCTAACTTTGAGTTTATTAGGTACTTTTGATCTGATAATTTAATATGCTTTCTTGTAAGCAAATAACATCATTTTTAAATTGTTTCAAATAATGAAATATATTTCTTCTCTTCTGAGCTGAGTTCAAACCATTGACATTCCAAGTCAAGATTTTATTTGCCATTACTGGGCTGCTGAAGCCTTTGGGCAATCAACTGAAGATCGTCCTCCGTATCTTCGGCCGTGCTCCTCCACCGCTTCTGTAGCAGAGTCCTGAACTTTACTTTGAGTTTGTTGCTCCTTTCTTTACGCTTAAGGGCTCCCTCGTCAGTCTTTGTTCTTGTGGTTGTTCCTCTGATGGTAACATCACTGGAATCACCTCAGCTTCCACACCCATTTGAGTCTCTTGAATTCTTTTTCTATTATTTCTATTTCAAATTTCAGCACTGTAGAAAGAAAATCTTTGGCCTTAAGCACTGTGTCAATACGATATCTTCTTCCTGATAATACACTGTCAAGCCAACTGGAACCTCCCATCTAAATTGAATCTGGTATTTCTTAAGTTCTTGTGTAAAAATGTAAAGTCCTTTCTATCCCTTAACATCTTGGGAGGATCTCTTTCAAAACCTTCAACTCCTGTTCCCTATTTTCAAGTTTTTCTGAAAAGCAACTTGCAAAATTTGATTCCTCACTGTTCTTTTCAAAAATAAACCACAATGTCTCTAGGAAGTTTCTTTTGCCTAGCAATCCAAGAATTAACTCTATAAATTTTGTCAATTTGATAAGCAACCTCTTGTGGATCAAGTTCAATAAATTCAGCCAGAGCTTCTGATAAAATTTTTTAAATCTTCCCTTTGTCCTCATTCAAACCTCTAATTCTCAGAGCTCCTTCCATCATTCTATTCTATTCTATTCTATTCTATTCTATTCTATTCTATTCTATTCTATTCTATTCTATTCTATTCTATTCTATTCTATTCTATTCTATTCTATTCTATTCTATTCTATTCTATTCTATTCTATTCTATTCTATTCTATTCTATTCTATTCTATTCTATTCTATTCTATTCTATTCTATTCTATTCTATTCTATTCTATTCTATTCTATTCTATTCTATTCTATTCTATTCTATTCTATTCTATTCTATTCTATTCTATTCTATTCTATTCTATTCTATTCTATTCTATTCTATTCTATTCTATTCTATTCTATTCTATTCTATTCTATTCTATTCTATTCTATTCTATTCTATTCTATTCTATTCTATTCTATTCTATTCTATTCTATTCTATTCTATTCTATTCTATTCTATTCTATTCTATTCTATTCTATTCTATTCTATTCTATTCTATTCTATTCTATTCTATTCTATTCTATTCTATTCTATTCTATTCTATTCTATTCTATTCTATTCTATTCTATTCTATTCTATTCTATTCTATTCTATTCTATTCTATTCTATTCTATTCTATTCTATTCTATTCTATTCTATTCTATTCTATTCTATTCTATTCTATTCTATTCTATTCTATTCTATTCTATTCTATTCTATTCTATTCTATTCTATTCTATTCTATTCTATTCTATTCTATTCTATTCTATTCTATTCTATTCTATTCTATTCTATTCTATTCTATTCTATTCTATTCTATTCTATTCTATTCTATTCTATTCTATTCTATTCTATTTTCCAGTATTCTATTCTATTCTATTCTATTCTATTCTATTCTATTCTATTCTATTCTATTCTATTCTATTCTATTCTATTCTATTCTATTCTATTCTATTTTCTATTTGTTGATTTGACTGAACAATTTCTTGCACCTCCTCCTCCACCACCTCCAGTCTTTTGCCAAACCTTGAAAAGCCATCAAGATATCTTCTTATTTTTTATTATTCTCTTTATTTCTTCTCTTATTTTCTCATTATTATCCATAATCTCCTTAAACCTTTCTTCAGACACTTTCCCTTGCTCTTTAATCAGATCTTCTAAAGCTGGTTCAGAACCCCTTCTGCCCCCAGTCTTAGGTGGTTTAGTAGCCATTTCAGTTTTAAAATTCACAAAATATAAGTCTAGAAACTTCTCTTTCCCTTTAAGTATAGGAGAGCTCAGTTCACTTCATTAAAATCCACACATAACATTTCTTATCTTCTTAGTTGCACAGACTGTTTAAAATTCCATTCGTCATTTTCACTCCCGTTCAGGCGCCATCTTTAAGAGTCAATTAGAACAAAGAAAAAAAAAATTCTCTTTTTTAGAAAGTAGAAGTCAGGAAATCAAAAATACTTGCAATCCAATAATCGTCCGCTTGCACTCATTCCGTCTGCTTAAAGAGATCCATAAAGATAAGACAATTAGCAGAGATGGACACCTTCTTCTTTTCCTGCTTTTGCAGACACGCACTGAAGTCGGAGATGGCAGGAATATTTATGGGACCCATCGACCCTTCGAGGCTCTGCTTAATTAAAACAAAGCCTCTGGGGAGGTCTACCAACATTCCTGCGCTCTTATCTTGCCCCTTTCATCCAGGGAAAAAGATTAAAGCCGGCTTTTCCTGGCTTTTACGATGTTCAGTGCGGAGCCCCTTTAATTAGGGCTCAGCGAAGAGGTGGAGCCACCCGGAAGAAAAAAGAAGTACCAACAATACAAGAATGGATATTGAAAGTTGCCAATTTGGCTGAGATGGCGAAGATATCAGCCTTTTTGAAAGACAATACGCAAGAAAGATACTTAAAGGAATGGAAAAAATGGATTGACTATATTCAACGTAGATATCAGACTAAGAGTTATCAGACTGTTTTTGAATGATTATGATGTATTATTTTTGATTGCTTTTGGGGGAAGTTAGGAATTGATGATTGTAGGGGTATAATTAAGTTGGGACGAAAACTTTTTAGCATATGTTTGTTTTACTTTTAACTATACCTTGTGCTCGTTCCGGGAAGTCGGGGAGGGGTTGCGAAGGAGGGGAGGAGGGAAGGGGAAAAAAATTTTTGTAAAACTTTTTGAATAAAAAAAAAAAGATATGAAGCAATGTTGAAATATGTCCAAGACATATTAGGGGGTTGTACCCACATAAACACACGATTTGTTAAGGATATCACCCTGCACTTCCTGATTGCCTTGGCTACTAGATCAGACTCCAGAGCAGGTTTGAGTTTTGAGAGTCTGAGAAATCTCATATTTATGCTTGGATCAAAGTGCTCATACTTTGTTCATACTGGGAGCTGAAATTCAGTGGATACAGAAGGTATCCACTGTGGGAAAACCACCTTACTGTGTAAAATATCTTAGGTGAGGGTAGATATTTAGGTAAATGGAAGCACCTATAGCACTTTTGGAGTTCGAAAAAATATGAAAAAGGTTGTCCTAAACTCACTGTGCCTTATAAAAGAAGTTACATGTAATAAACAGCAAGAATAGGAATTTCAGAAGTTTACTGTTGTTAAAGATCTGTTGTCACACAAAATCCATTTTTATGTTCAACTTGCAGTTGCACACTTTCAACTTATATGTGGGAACACTCCATACCACCTCCCAACTGACAACTAACTTATACAGATACATACATTTGTGATGACAATGGTTTCTTGACAGACAATGATATAATTAGATGGACTGTCTAGTTAATGCAGTATAGGAAAATTGCCCTCTGCTGGCTGGACAAAGCATGAATCAATATGCTTATGTCCCTGACGAAAAGTAGGGACAGAATTTGGGCCAAAGAAAAGTTGGGCAGAATTTTGCCAAAGAAAACTCATCTTAGAATTTCAGCACAAATAGCAATTTTGCAGAAGAACAAGTGGCAGATGGCTGACATGCATAATGGCATGAACAGTGATGTTCCCTGAACTGGGCTAGTTAAGCAGGAAACATATAATGAGTGAAGTATCCTTGATAGACCATGTCCTAGTAATACAGTTAAAGCAGGGGTGAAATCCAGCAGGTTCTGACAGGTTCTGGAGAACTAGTAGCGGAAATTTTGAGCAGTTTGGAGAACCGGCAAATACCACCTCTGGCTGGCTCCAGAGTGGGGTGGGAATGGAGATTTTGCAATATCCCTCACCCAGGAGTAGGGAGGGAATGGGGATTTTGCAGCATCCTTCTCCTGGAGTGGGGTGGGAATGGAGATTTTGCAGTATCCTTCCCTTGCCATGCTACCAAGCCTTGCCCACCAAGCCACACCACGCCTACCAAGCTACGCCCACAGAACCGGTAGGGAAAATAATTGGATTTCACCACTGAGTTAAAAGAAAGAGAAGGGCTACCAATTTTGTAAACGTATTTTTTGCAAGCATATCATGCTGAAGGAATGTGCTCAGCCATTTACAGTTACTCGTCCAGGAAGCTATGAAATTTAGGGAGGTAAAGTTCCTATATTATCATGGCAGTAAAAAAAACAGCAACAACTCAGGAGGATTTCCAAGGCTCAAAAGTGGAAGTATACACAGATGAAGTAATGTATGGACACTTTGACAATGCAGCAACCTCCCCATTACATCACTGACTTAGGACTACTTAAAGAGTTGAAAATCCATCAGTGCCTCCCAAGGGCCTTTGTCATATGCTTGAAATATGCGAGAAATCGTTATCATTGTCCTCTTTTTACAGTTATGTAGGTCTATGAGCCTGTTGGAGACAGGTGACAAAGAAGCATCTAGGAAGAACAATAGGTGTGAGAATGACCTACTTACCTATAGATAGTCTTGTTGTGGAGCCCTGGGAATAAAGCACAGTGCAAGCAAGCAAGCACACTTTGTAGATGTTTGCTTTTAAAGGCTTTATAACATCCACTGAACAAACCTCAAGGGAACTTCACATTTTCTTGGCTCTGCTTGAAGACCTTCAACTCTACTCTCCTTGGCTTGTATCCTCATGTTCTTCAAGTGCCAGAAATGGAGATGCTAAAAAAAAAAAGGTTTTAAAACAAAAACTAGTTTGGGTGTGCTTGTTCTAGTGCATGGAGGTGATGCATGTTCGGGACACATTGCAAATTATGAATCCTTAAAAGAAAAATAACAATTAAGATTTTTTTAGGATATTTTAAAGAATAGATACTATAAGAATTCTCAGCTACCAAGAAGTAAAATAACTGAAAGTTTTAATAACGTAAGACACATTAGAACTATTTTGCATCAGCTTAAGTTGGAAGCATCTGGTATCATACTGTCTATTTTAATTGATAGAGGCTGCTAATTAGAGGTCCTTCCCATTCATTGTTGATCCCTCCCCCCATCTTCATTAATCAGAAATGCCAAGAACTAAAACTGGAAACTTTGCATATAATATTTAAATTCCATTATTAGGCTTTTTTCCTTCCTCTAAAGAAAAACAATGGCCATAATCTTGGTGACATCAGGATCTAAGTTTTCTTCTGGCACCAAGTGGCAGCAGTTCCAAAACAGTGGTAAAAAGAGGGGGAAAGGGAGAAAGAGTGAGAGAGCGAAAGAGAGGGAGGGGGATAAAAGGCAGCTTTCAATCAAGTTAGATGGTTTGGTTACATTTTGGCCTTCTTGATGATTGAAATATTCATTCATAATATTGTATAACTTTTATACCGCCCTGAGTCCTTTGGGAGAAGGGCGGTATAAAAGTCTAAATAATAATAAATAATAAAATAAATAAATAAATAAATGCATTCATGGGATATATATTCCACTTGTCCGCCAAGAATTCAGCACAGGATTTGTGAATTCAGCCTTCATTCCCATGGTTCAGACTGGAACATTCCCAGTATTCATAATCCAATGAAGCCAAGTTATCCATTTTTGTACATGCAAAGTAGAAGGGGGAAATTATGTCCTCATCAGCTGCTTTTTTTAAGGGAAAATTCTCATTCCTATGCTCACAATCATCCATATCACGATACAGCATCCATCTTCCTGCTTGTTTTCAAATTTAAAAGTAAAACCAAAATCTGCATTGTCAGTGCACTGAGGCCAGAACTAGGCTAGGCTTACTCAGCCTGGCCTTTTCTGCCCCTGTATGGCAGATAGGGACGCGGTGGCTCAGTGGCTAAGACACCAAGCTTGTCGATCGAAATCTCGGCAGTTCAGTGGTTCGAATCCCTAACGCTGCGTAATGGAGTAAGCTCCCGTTACTTGTCCCAGCTTCTGCCAACCTAGCAGTTCGAAAGCACATAAAAAATGCAAATAGAAAAATAGGGACCGCCTTTCGTGGGAAGGTAAACAGAGTTCCGTGCGCCTTTGGCATTTAGTCATGCCGGCCACATGACCACATGCCGGCCACATGACCACAGAGACGTCTTCGGAAGCGCTGGCTCTTCGGCTTTGAAACAGAGATGAGCATTGCCCCCTAGAGTTGGGAATGACTAGCACATATGTGTGAGGGGAACCTTTACCTTCCGGCAGATATGGGTCAGTTTCAATGTGTGAAAATTAAGTGTGTCCAATAATTGAACAGCTCTTATGGGATTGTTGTAGGATTACATCTGCATCACAGCAGCAGGAAAAAGTGGTTAATGATTTATTTAATTATTTTACCCCTATTCATATGATAAGGCTGTTTTGGAGTAAATCCAAACTGTACCACAAATCAAGCTTTCCTATTTACATGATATGTTCACTTCCTAGATCCAGTTTAGTGTATCAGGTGAACAAGGACTGGACGGATTGCCGGAGGCACCAACTATGTCTTAATTAATTTTTTTAAAAAGGAACAATATAGCTAGAAGACACAGTTTATGTGTCTCCACCATGAAACTAAGACAGCACAATAAACCTTAGTGATAGTTTGGAGAGAGAGCCAAATCCAGAATTCTTCTTCACTCCCTGTTCCTAACCCAAGGAAGAATGATGGACTGCAGGTTTTAGAGAGATTGGAAGACTTGAATTTGCTTCTGTGTGTATCTTAGTGGGAGGTCTCTTCAGAAATCATTAGAAGCATTTATTTGTTGAAGTGTTTAAGTGCTGTTTTCAGTTACTCCCAACCTGCGTATTGTCATAAATTAAAAAGTAACTCAATATGTCCTGCAAAGCCAGGATACTGGACTGTGTAAACAAACGGTGGTTCATTAACTACAAGTAAGCAGTCACAGGAACATGGGTGCTGCATAATTCAGAGAAGTTTTGCATTTTCCCGTGCAAATGAGCTGTTCTTCTCTGGCATACTGAAATGTCCTGCTTCAGATTTTCGAAACCAGAGTTAGCAAGGTTCGAGGAATGCTAAATTCATGGGAAGCAATCAATGGGGTATGATTTAATTCACAACAGGAATGTTCAGAACCTGCCTGGCAGTCTTTCTTCCACCAAGGGAAAAAACGGTTTACTTCCATGCATAGAACAAACCAGTGGTGAGTTTCAATTTTTTTTACTACCGGTTCTGTGTGTGTGGCTTGGTGGGCGTGGCAGGGGAAGGATACTGTAAAATCTCCATTTCCTCCCCACTCCAGGTGAAGGTTACTGCAAAATCCCCATTTCCTCCCGATCAGCTGGGACTTGGGAGGCAGAGAATAGATGGGGGTGGGGCCAGTCAGAATTTTTACTACCGGTTCTCTGAACTACTCAAAATTTCCACTACCGGTTCTTCAGAACTGGTCAGAATGTGCTGAAACCCACCTCTGGAACAAACGGCATTCTAAATGCTGCTCATCCTCCTTTTATCTTATGTGAATTTGGAAGTGGATTCACTTTTGCATCTTGGTCTTAGATAAGTGGAGCAAGCCTTTAACACCTCAGATTCAAGCATTTTTCGGCCTATGTTTATAGTGTATTTGTTCCTCTCAGCATTTGTTCCCAGCAGGAGCCAATAGAGGGTGCCAAAAGAGCGGATATGGCAACACGAGCAGAACATCCTTGTTAGCTTTTCTTCCCTCTAACTTGCTATTTGTCCCGATTCAGCAGAAGCCTGAATTGTTGTTGCTTTTTAAAATTGGGTTTTGCAGTGCAAGAAAGTTACACTTCTCTTTCTCTCTCCCGCCTTCTCATTTTTCTCCACCAATGCACTGCTGCTTCTACAAAAGCTCATTATCTGTGTCTGATCCTCCCCAGAGCTGTAGCTGAAGAATACTGTGACCTTCTCATTCCAAAAGAAAAAAAAAAGACAACAAATGCACTTGCTATTCCCTGTATCAGATACAATTTATAGAAACAAGTGGGAAGCCTCACTGCCTTGCTTGCAACAGTCTGATGTTATGGTCATCCTAAGCCTGAAAAGTCAAGAGGCAATATAAAAACAATGCGGCCATTTAAAGCAAGAACGCTCTAAACCTGGTTATATCAACTGATTTACCTGCAATTATAGGAATTGCAGGTAAACTCACCACTCACCTCTTGCCCTGTTGTTCATTCCTAGTTACTAGGTATAATCTAAGCCTCTTTCAAAACTTTTAAAGCTTTTCAGAGCTTATTGGGAATTAGATTCCCAAACCTAGAAGTTTGGACCAAACAAATCTGGGAAACTTTTAGATACCAGTAAAGAGAGGCAGTTTGGGGTAGTGGTTAAGAGAGAAGCAACCTGGAGAGAAGCAACCTGGAATTAAGGAGAAACTGCCTAACAGTGAGGACAATTAACCAGCGGAGCAGCTCGCCTTCAGAAGTTGTGGGTGTTTAATCCCTGAAGGTTTTCATGAAGAGACTGGACAACCCCTTGTCTGAAATGGTATAGGGCCTCCTGCTTGAGCAGGGGGGCTGGACTAGAACAGCGTTCCCCAAGCTGTCCGGGTTGGCTGCCTGGCATGGGGGAAAAGAGGGAAGAGGGGATGGTTTTGTGTGAGCTTTATTTGTCCACTGCTCAAGCGAATGGGGCCTACCACCCACACAGCCCGGTTACAAATAGGCCATGGTCCAGTAGTGGAACACGGCACATAGGTTGGGGACCCCTGGACTATAGAAGACCTCCAAGGTCCCTTCCAATTCTACTCTAGAATCCAGAACAGGGGTCTCCAACCTTGGCCACTTTAAGCCAACTCTGGGAGTTGAAGTCCACAAGTCTTAAAGTGACCAAGGTTGGAGACCCCTGATCCAGGAGACTGTAAATTCTAGTCTCATCTTAGGCACAAAGCCTTTTGGATGACCTTGGGCCAGTCATTTTTTTTTCAGCCCTAGGAAGGAGGCAATGGCAAATAACTTCTGAAAAATCTAACAAAACAGCAGGAACTTGTCCAGGCGGTGGGCAAGGTATCATCCTCTAAAGATGCTTTCCATAAATAAATAAATAAATAAATAAATAAATAAATAAATAAATAAATAAATAAATAAATAAATAAATAAATAAATAAATAAATAAATAAATAAATAAATAAATAAATAAATAAATAAATAAATAAATAAATAAATAAATAAATAAATAAATAAATAAATAAATAAATAAATAAATAAATAAATAAATAAATAAATAAATAAATAAATAAATAAATAAATAAATAAATAAATAAATAAATAAATAAATAAATAAATAAATAAATAAATAAATAAATAAATAAATAAATAAATAAATAAATAAATAAATAAATAAATAAATAAATAAATAAATAAATAAATAAATAAATAAATAAATAAATAAATAAATAAATAAATAAATAAATAAATAAATAAATAAATAAATAAATAAATAAATAAATAAATAAATAAATAAATAAATAAATAAATAAATAAATAAATAAATAAATAAATAAATAAATAAATAAATAAATAAATAAATAAATAAATAAATAAATAAATAAATAAATAAATAAATAAATAAATAAATAAATAAATAAATAAATAAATAAATAAATAAATAAATAAATAAATAAATAAATAAATAAATAAATAAATAAATAAATAAATAAATAAATAAATAAATAAATA